>NC_081252.1:24640627-25890627 GCF_030490865.1 Poecile atricapillus
GAAGCAAGGGTAGAAAAGAGGCCTTCACACTGAAACTACTTTTTTATAAGATTACTTGCAAAGTCTTTTTAAGTATCTCTATATCTTTATTTCAGAGACACTGTTGCTTCATTCCCATGAGTAAGTTCTGTGTCTGCCCTGAGAAATCCCTAAAATCATCCTATTATTCTGGAAATTAAGTGAGAGCACTGGCAAATAACAGCACTTGGCTGAAAACAGCTTTTGCTCCAGGAAGCAGGGCCAGAAGTCCTGAGGCTGTAGATAAAAGTTTGTTTCTACCTTTAGGACCCAGGAAACAAATAGTCTTAATAGAAGTATTTTCTTGCATGTACTTTAGAAAATATTAAGAAAAAAATAAAAAAAATAAAATCTTAACTCATTTTAACAACACATATAAAAAGCTAGGTGTCAAAGACCAATAAATATAAATTGGCAAAGGGCTCTTTGGGGGAGCAGAAGCTCAGATAGGAAAACATTAGTTTATTGGACCTATTTTACAGCACAGTACCGTGGTAATGATAAAATGAATGTTACACAGCAGTTCTCCAAATTATTTAAGAACAAAAGCAAATCAGTTTATATTGGCTCCATTATCTCACTAGCCCATATAGATCCTTCACTTTCAGGTTTTGGACACTGTCATAAATAATGCCCATAAAATCCTTTCACTAGGTGTTTTTTTGCTGTCATGGAAACAACATAATTTTGCTTTAGTGTAAATAAAAGCTTTGTAAAATCATAGTTACAGGGGATGTAATTTGGGACCAAATTTACTGTGGTCATATATCCTTTTTCTATTGTATTTATATCATCACTTTGAGCAAAGAGGAAGGCAGAGGTTTGAAAAAGAAGGTGCATACTTAAAAGATTTGTGTTTCCTTAGTGAGATTGAAACACAACGCAAAATAAGCCAAGTAGGTGTAAATTGCAAATTCTTCTTCTCTGAGGCTTTTTTTTGTCTGAGTCTCAGTGCTCTGCAATTCAATATCCACAGAATCTTCCGGTCGTTTCCTTCCATTTAGGAGGATGTCCTTTTTGCTTCATTTTATAAGTCACAATTCTAAAAGCAGGTACATTTTTTGGTGTATTATTTCATGTCATGTGTAGTTAGTGGCATCTGCTACTGAATAATGGTATTATAATATAATAAATTTTATATATTATTATATATATTAATTATTACTAACTAATATTCATATAATAATTATATATTAATTATATTATTATATTATTATGTAACAGTAATATACTGAATAATGGTATTTCGATAGTGCATATACAGAGCAGCTCTTGGCTTCCTTAGTGTGTCCGTTTAATCCAGAGGCAGATGGGTGACTGTGGTCATTATCCTCCTTGGCCTTTTTCTTATGCCTTTCTTCAGCTTTCCTGCATGCTTATACAGCAGAGGTGGCAAAATTAGAGCTAATTAATATGCTTGAGATTATAAAGGAAGCTTTTCAGATTAAAGGAAGAAAAATGTCAAATCGGTCACTTTATTATCTGATTTAGTGCTTTTGTAGGTGCATCCTAAGAACAAAACTTGCTCTGATGTGAACAGGCCTCAGACAGTGTTCAGTCACCTTTAATGTTTGAATGCTGCTTAAGTGTTTACATGCACCCAATCAGCTCAGTTGCACAAGTGTTGGACTCAATCTAGGACCAGAAGCCCATTGAAGAAAAAACTGCATTCAAAATTATTTTAAAAATTTCCTGTTACATTATATTCCATGTAACTGTTGTAGCACATTTCATAATTGTCCCTTTCAATATTACCTGCTCCTGGCAAGGAAGGTAGAGCCATACAACCTCCTTCCTCTTACCCATTTATGGTGTTGACATCTTCCTGTAATTTCCACTTCTCCCTAGGACAAGAAGAAGAGCATTAAAAAATGTAATCACAATATTTTTACTTGTAGATACTTCAGCTTACAGGTCTGATTTGCCTTTTCAGTGCCTCCATCTGCCTGAATAGGTGTGCAGTTGCCAAAAAAAGAAGCACACACCCATAGGTTGAACAAAGCTCAGGTCCCTAAAGGAGGGGTTTGGTTTTTTTTCAACAAGGTGATGCCAAAAGTATTTATACTTTAAATGCCCTTTGAACAAGTGAACCACAGCTACAGGGAGCCTTGGTGTGTGTCTGAGGGAATACTACAAATGGAGCATAATGAAAAGCCTCCTTCCTCCAAAAAGGTTTTGTGATTAGAACATGAAATATTCCAAGATGACAACACCTATTTAAATTTAATTAGGTGAAGGACTATGAGTTTTCTTTCTTTTCCACATATCTCTTCTCACACTGAACCAAAGCAGTAGTTCTTGTTATGACCCCTCTAATCCTAGCTACTCTCAGATCAGGCTTGGTTTTGGGGTCAGGAAATACTCTACCATGTATTTAATTCCAAGGGTTTTTTTGTTGCATTTGTTCTCAGAGTGAAGACAAAATTATAGTAATTTCTTTAAAACGTCTAAGTATAATCAAAAAAACAGTGACAACTTCTTGCTAGAGAAGGTGCCCCTTTTGGTTCAGTTGTTGCTCAGTCATGTGCCAGGATGCCATTGTTACACACCCAAGTGCCGAACTACAGTGATAAAAATGCCTTTTATTGCCATAAATGTTAAAAAAAAAATTCCCATCTATTAGATATTGTAACATACATCCAGGAAGATTCACATTTTGACAGCACCATGGTATTGCTCTGCTTTATCTTCTTTTGCCCAGGGGAGAGTGAAATAGATACACATTAAGCAATTTCGATGGCATCTCTTCCATTTTGGAGACAGGATATCGTGTGCAGAGGGTCATGGATCAAAGTTAGAATCTTCTTCAGTAGAACAAATTTTCTATGATGTTTATGAAGAAAATTTTCTCTTTTGCAGGATCCAGTAAAATGCCTGGTTTGGGAAATAAATTTAAGGGCTGGATTACAACTCACACGGAGGACATTTTCACACGTACAGAGATAGATTCCTGATCTCTCAGAGTATCAGTGTATAGGATAAGATACAGCAGATGAAACAAATAGGAATAAATTTGTGGTATAGGTATATATGTATACATAAAGTGTGTGTTGTGGGACAAAAGCTGATTTTGTTTAGTTTTCAGATAGCTGTATTTGTAGCCTATGTTTCAATCATCAGACACCAAAGTAATGAAGGTTTTGAACATGCCTGCAGGATGCCAGTGGAGGAAATGATCTGAACATGAATTTCTCATGATTCCTTAGAGCTCTTGATTCTCACACTGAACTTTAATTCATATCTGTCTCTCACAAACATTAATACAAAACTACAGAAGTCCCTTCCTTTCCCTTCTCTGAATTTCTGGTTGATTGCAGATGAGGTATACTTTGGATTTTTTAATCTTTTTTACATTTTTAAAATAATTCACTTGACTCCTCTAGACAAAATTATTAGTGTGCACATGAGAAGTGACATGAAAAGATGTGATACTGAGGCATTGCCCACCTAAGTGGGAAGAAGTGGGATTAAATGAATCACAACATCCCTAACTGTGACAGTCACATGGTCTCTTACTTGGGAAGGGGCCAGCAAGATTGAAGAAAAAAACATAGGAGAGGAATACTCAGGAAAAGCCTTTAAATATCCACCAAGGGCTCTGCTGGTGCATTTCTGCTATGCCCCTGAAATGTTTTTTTCCTCATCCTGATGGTGCTTTGAGGATGGAGATCAAAGGAGGAATTGGCAGATGAGGAAGCATGGTGACTCCAGGCAGGGAGCTGGGGCTGAGGTGGGTGTAAGTGCCCAGCCCCAGGGCAGGCAGTGCCCTATAAGAAGCACAGAGGGAAGGCAGCGTGGCCCTAAAAGCAGCTGTAAAAATGCAGTCAGTGCAGGTATTTAGCAGCGTCTAAGCAGCTGTGTTTAATTGCACCACATTGTGCAGCAATCAGGTTCCCTTCTTGCTCACAGGTGTGAAGTTCCCGGCTGGGCTATGTGGGAAAAGCTTTACTCATTCTTGTCCCTGACTTAGCTTTAGAAATGACTCAGGAAGTCACCTGACATTTGACACAGCTCTACTGAGCTGTGCTAGCCTGTCTCAGGTAAACTGGGATTTGATTGTACTTCAGATGGGCCATAATTATGTTCACACTTTCAGAATTTTACTTAGGTCCTCATGACAGATGTATATCTCTCCTACTTGCTGCATAATAGAGCAAAAAATTACCTTCCTATATTGTTATAACCCTTCTTCTATTTGCCTTTCTTCCTTTCCATTTATTTTTATTCTTCTGTCTGGATAAGCTTTGTACTTTGTATACATGGGGGCCCACAGAGGACTTCTGATGTACTTGCTTCCAGCTGAAAATACAACCTTATAGCCAACTTGTTTTTCCTATCAGTCTGGAGAGAATAGTGCTCTATCTTGTTGATCATCCTTGTGTAAAGCTCATGTATCACTTCAAGGATTGTCTGGATATTGGTTCTGTCAGTTTGCTTCTATCACCGTCAAAAAGCAAAGACCATGTGCCCATAATATTAATAGTCGGAATAGAAGAGATATATCACTGTTCTGGTTCAGGTTAGTCAAAAAGATGATTGAAAGAATGCTACAAAAATGCAGTGCTTAAAGGTGAAAAGCTGCTTGACAGTACCTGTGGGGAAAAGGAATGTGTTGCTAGAAAATTTATGACACTCTGTAATGTGTCTTTCATAATTTACATCGAGGTACCGTGCCAGCAATCTCTTACACATACGACTTATTTTCCTCACATGAGTAATTTCATCAGCTGAGTAATCATATAGACTTTAGAGGAATTGTTACAATTAGTCAAGTTCCTGCTGTTTATCTATCCAAACTAAAAAAAAAAACCAAAACACGGCAATTAGAATTATGTGTTTGGCTTGTTTCCCATTAAAAAAAAAAAAACAAACCACGTTGTAATATGGGCTTAAATAGAATGGTCTTCAATACTTCTTTTTATAAAAGTTCAAAAGGCTTTATTTTTCTATATAGCTCATTTTGCTAAGGCTATAATTGTTTCCACAAACTTAAAATGCAGAACTAATTGTGTTTTTAACAAAGTGCATTCTATTTTTCCTTTTCTGGAATGTACAAATCCTCTTAAAGTTTTTCCAGTCTTTTTCCTTTTCTCCATCAAAGCTTTCCAATTTATTTTTAAAAGATGATAGCAAGGATCTAATTTAAGCCTCTTTGTTCAGAAAGCCAAAATAAATGGCCAACTGTTCCACAATGAGAATTTGAGAAACAATTCTTAGCAACTTAATCCCTACAAATTATTAAACTGTAAAGAATGGATCCAATTACTTTGTGCATGTAAACACTTTTAGTTTTCTGGGGTTTTATGACTGCAACTTTTTCCTCTCCTGTAATTCCTCTGTTTTGTTTCTGATGACAAATGAAGTGGTTTAGAATAACCATACTTGATGGCTAGAAAGTTTTCTCTTTTTCTGTAACAGAATACATATTGGCTTCTTCTGCTATTCTTTCACTGATAAAGGTATTTTCAATCTGTTAGAATCTCTCCCATTTTAGAATTGATCCAATGTCCCAGCTGCAGTTGTGTTTCAGGTGTGCTTGAGCCTGTAATTTTGGCACGTTTGTATCTCCAGTGTCTCTGGGATGTTGCTTAGATTCTTTGGATCCGGCTGCAATTACTGTGTGGAACCAGCTTTTAAACCAGCATCAAACAATGATGAAAAACATAGATTTCTTTTTCTCTTTATAGAGCTGGAATATATTTTAACCTGTATCAGTTTCTGCTGAGTTGTCATATTTCTGTTAGCTTAACCATTAGCTGTAAGAGAATTGTGGTAATACAGAGAGTACTTTGTATTCACCCTGAACATTAGTTTTTAATAACCTTCATTCAGTGACATATATGAAGGATTTCAGACTGAAGGTCTGCAAGCAGATATCTGGCCAGAAGGTTTTTTCAAGCATATGAACCTGAACTGTGTTACATGGTTGATGTTAGGACACACATTGCTTATCAAAATATTTAAATGATGGTCTAGGTTCACGTGGTTGACTGGCTGAATTACTTTCAGAAGCAAGCATTTCCAAAAATTTAGAGGTACTTTATGAGGAAAATTTAGAGCCATTACAAGAAAAGGCTGCTGTTTTGATCCATGCCCTCTGTAAGACTCAGTGAGTCCTTGTGCAGACCTTCTGGGCATGCAGTGCCTTTGCACCTTCAGTAAGAGTGATCCACTTTGTTCATCTCTTGTGAAGCACAGAAGCAAAAGTGGCCACTGGGCTTCACAATTTGGTGACCAGAATGTTTTCAATATGTTTAGAACAGTATTTGTTTTTGTACAGGTGTTTTTGAGAGGATGTTTTTCATAGGAAGCTTCAAGCCTGCAGCCAGTTAGAACCCTATTAAACTGCTCCTGATTCTTGAACTTCTATTCCCAGAAAAAAATGCTTTCAGCCTCTGTGCTTGGAGGGAAGCTGAGTGATAAGTTTATGTGCAAGTCAGAAATGGGAGCTATCTCACTTGAACCTCTGCCATTGTTGTTCTCTACAGATATGTGAAATGACAGGAGAGGCACCACCATGAAGCTGAAGAGCAAAAAGAGCTGATGGCTTTAGCGATGTTTTGTCACTTGAACAGTGACCTTTGTTAATAATGCCTGTGATAGGAAAATGAAATACTTTCTGTTTCAGTGATGCCAGTCTGATGCTTTTAAGGCAGACAGCAAAGAAGAAAAAAAGAGCAGCACTGTTATATTCTGTAGTGTATAAAGTTTAACATTTTCCCTGATATGCAGTCAGACTAAATCTTGAGTTTACCAAGAGATGCAAAAGGAGTTGAAACCACATTTCCGTATCACTAATAAAATAAACAACACTCTGCCAGCCAGCATAATCAGGGCTAGATTTTCAAGGCACTCAACATGTATTTAAAAACCTGAATGGAATGGGCAAGTTTTCAAAGGCACTCAGCATCCCACAGCCCCTCTTGAGGAAAATCTGAGAAACTTACAGATGCTGAGCAATTCAGAGGCTCTGGCCCTAAAATATTCATGTGCTATTCTTGGAAATAAAAAGACTAAAGGGTAAACTAAGCCTTGTGTTATCAGTTTGAAGACATCAATTCAATCTATATGTTTAATAGTTCTTGAAACTCTTTCAAAACTTTAAAAACAATGGCACCCACACTTAATATCAAACCATCAACAGGAATGGGCCAAATTGAATAGTTTAATCATTATTGTATTAATTTGGATTGCTGGTACCTTGGTTGGACAGGAAGCTTTTCTATGGGAAATGGCTGCTATTAAGAAAATTGATGTCATGTCTTTGGTTTTTCTGTTTGCTTGCTTTTAAGCAATAGTGTCTAAAAATATTTGTTCACACTACCGAGTAGCCCCCTGAATCAGGCGCCCTGTTCTGCTGTTGCTGTTCTCTACTTCAAAACTGCAAACTCTTCCTCAAAGCCCATATTCTTCACCCTCTTTCTGACAGTGATTTCCATCCTAATTGCATATTCTTTTTATTTAAACTGATGTAAAGAGTGACTGTACTACAATCTATAGAAGTACTGAGGTATAAAATTGAGTATTGATGAGAAGGGAAAGGTTATTTAAAATACAACCTTTATATGATTCCTATACAAGTTTTATTTGAATCAATTTTCCTTTTGCTGAGTGCAGTCAACCCACAGTAATGCATACTGGGAAGGAATCTTGTGGCTCACAAGTGTGTTTTTCTTCATTCTTAACTGTTCAATGCCTTACTAAAGTAATAACTTTAGTTAATCACAATTCTCAATTAGAAACAATAGGTATACATTTAAAGAGGAAGCAAATATGACTTTGCATATTTTTATATGAGCTAACAAAGGAGCATATATTGAAATTATGACAGATACCATTTTATCATCTGTATTTCTGTAGCCTCCAAAGCTACAAATTTGGGTATTACAAACACTTTTCAGAAGGATAATAGGAATACTAATCAAAGTATAAATTTGGAAGTAAGAAAACCAACTGTGAGAATAAAGTAATCCTTAAAATGAAAGATACATAAATTGCTTATAGTTATTTCATTTTAAACCTACAGTTTAGAGACTGACCTCAGAATGATGCATGGGTTTAGACACCTATAGAATATACATTAGCTTTTCTCAGTGATTAAGGAAATTAATAGTTTTTAAAGGCCATTTCTAGCAGACAGAATATGTTTTCATTTTGATCTCACTACAAGCCTGTGGTCAAACTCACTGAAGTATTAATGCTGTATTTATTTACTTTTATTGAATATTTAACAGTTTTATTTTCTTTAGCATGAGGTTGGGTTCTGTACTTTAACAGCCTCCATCTCTAAATATCTTAGGACAGAAGATAAAAAGTGTTCCCTGAAGCTTGACTCATTTCAGTTGTTGTTATGATGGCAAGCCAAGTTACTATAAAACTAATTATTCAGTGGAGTAACCCAATACTTTTAGTTTAAAAGTATAATTATTTTTAAATAAATCTGAAAAAGTCGAAAACTGATCAAGTGCTTCAAACATTTATTTTTAAAAAATACATTTTCATGAGAAAGGCAAATGAAGCCATGTCAGCCATATCACCCACCCTTAGGAGGACACTTGAAGCAAATTTCCACTTGCCTCCCCCAAATACTATAGAAACTTGCTTTATAATCCTTGGTAAATGTCTCTGTCAGATTTCATCCAGTGATTGGTTTTTGATTGTGTTGTTGTTGGTTTGGTTTTTTGGTTTTGTTTTGGTTGTTTTGGTGGGTTTTTTTGTTTTGTTTTGGGAGGTTTTTTGGGGGGGATGGTTTTTTTTGTTTGATTGTTTGTTTTTCCTAGAAGGAATGTCAGGGAAAGGAATCCCAGAAAGAGGTGATTGGGTGATTGTCCAGAAGAACAAAAATAAGTATTGCCATGTGTGGTTTGGTTTTTTCCTCTCTCAAGAGTAGAAATGAGTAGAGATTAAAATTCACAAAAATATTGCCTTTGGTGAAGAGAGATTCTTATGAGCTTTAGTTTCTGGTGTATAAGAATGAGCTTTATAAATCAACTGATTTCCCTACTGAGAAGCTCAAAGGCTAAGAGTGGAAGCACAGAAAGAACTTGCTGTGGCACCATCAGGCAGAAATGATGCAAACAGCCTGATAAAATGGTGGTGGTTTAATGAACTAGGAGCTAGAAGGAAGAAAAGGTAAACAAACCTACCTGAGGGTCTCCATGAACAAGTCCTGTGGTGTTTGATGTAGTACAACATAATACAGCTCCACACTTTTACCTTTCTACACTTTGGATAAGTTAAGGTAGTGTTCAGTTTATCACTTAACTTTCTTTTCTGTTTAATAATCTTTAATTTCCATATTTTGCCTTACATACCAGTCCTTTGGGAGACATCTGCAGTATTGGAGACTGCTCTGAATGCTCACACTAGTCCAATGGCATCTCTTTAGTTAAATGTCATGCTAAGAAATGGCCCCTGACTTCTTCTGTTTGATTGGTTGTTGGTTTTTGTTGGGTTGTCCTTTTCTTGGAGAAGAGGTGGGAGCAGGGTTGAATTTGAGTGCTTCCTATTTCACTTGTGTTTTGAGTTTTTAATCATATCTTAGTGATCTGCAAATTGCTATGCCCCTGGGGGAGAAAATTAGGTTAAGACATGTTCACCTGTAAAACAGCAGTGGTGGCTCCAAGAGGCTGGTCTTTGAAAAGACATGGACAGCAAATCTAGAGGTATTGTATGAAAGCATTTTATAAGTCTTCCAGTTGGAAGAATGCAGTTCAGATTGCAAAACCTCATAAATTGGACACATTGTAGGCAGACAGTGTTTGGGAAGGGTTTACAGGAAATTGGTATCCCAGCTCAACTCTTGGGAAACTTTCTAAACCACTTTCTAAATTATTCCAATATCAGCCATTCCCAAAGCTGTGGACTATGCAATACCATCTGTTGGCTTTTGTGAAAAAAAATCCAATGGAAAGTGTCGTTCACTCTATGGTGGTCCAGCAGAAGGATTCACAGTCAGTACTGCAGCTCCTGGTGGAGCAGTACGTTAACAGGAAGGCAAGGTCTAGTTTGAGACAGTTCCCTGCAACATTTTGGAGCCATGGCCTCTGGGTGCCTTGTCACAGAGCAGTCCCAGTGGTAGCACAGGTAAAACAGGAGCCAGAGAGCTCTCCTCTGGGTTTCAAACAGGAGATGCTTGAGATAGTCTGATCCTGTAAGGATCTGTTCTTACATGCAGCATTACTGCTCGCCTGGGTGTTTGCAAGGCTTGTCTGACTAGTTGCAAGTGTGTGGAGCTGAATTTTGAACATCCAGAATGGTTTTCCTCTATTTCCTTTGTGAAGATTATGATCTGCATCTTGCAGTTTTTGCCCACACTTGTGGGCCCATATCTACAAGAAGGAATCGATGCAGATAATTTTTATGTCATTTTCCATTAACTGACTTGTCCTGTTTTGTCAAAAAGCCTTTTTTTCTTTCTTGCTTACTACTGCAAATGGAAAAAGCTTGCATGCTGGCACAACAACTGCATTATTTGCTTTAGATTGTCTTGCATTTAGGCCATTTGAAGGTTTGAGCATGAACAATAGAAATAGTTATGATAAATTGTCAAGCTCTTCCAAAGATTCAGAAGTTCTGGAGTTACTGCCAATGACAGATGATTTGTCCTTGCTCATCACTTGTCATCTTTGGCAGCGTTTTTGTGCTCTCTGCTAAATCTCCCTCAGTGTGTTGAATTCTTTAGAAAAAGAAAATTAGTTTCTGTTTCATCCATGTTTGTGCTCATCAGTTCAATAGCATCCATGTTTCACTAAGTGGAACACCTTCCTCATGAAGCATGAGTTTGATTTATTTTAATATGGTGTTAGGAGAACTGCTGGAGCTTGACATGAACATATTTCTAAAGTTACAAAGATGTTATGAATGATCTTTTGTATCTATTCCTGCGGATTTCTATGACTGTGTATGAATGACACTGCATACTTGATAGGCTGTATCCTTTGCTGCAGGATTTGTGCAACTAATGACAGTGTTTTCAAATGCTCAAGTGTGAACTCTCTGTGTCTGAGAAAAGGCTGAGTGAGTAGATAGTGATTTTCAGTTTTTCCACGATTTTATTAGGTCTATTTCCTAACTGGCCTGCTAACTTGCTGCTTTGAATCTTAGTAATGGAGAAATATGTGATATGGCATTATAAAAAATTGAATACCAACAATCTATAGATGAAAAATGCTGAATTCAGAAAAGTAGTTTTCTGAAGGAGTTGGTTAATAGGCTGTCCTCTTCTTGTTCTCTGACACTGATTTAGTTGTGTGAGACAGGAAGAGGTCAGTGGCAATGGGCATTAAACTGAAACACAGCTCCAGAGTTCACTCTGGAGTTCTGCCTACAAATGGATGTACTCAATGGCATGACAGACATGGCACCTCAAAAGCGCCCCAAAATCTTTATTTTTTTTTGGGTGGGAGATTTTTTCAAATATTTTCTCTTTTGGTATGTAAATACAATCTTAAATGCAGAACAGTCAATACAGAATTAATAAATTCTGCTTCCTTTAGCTGGTAACTGGTAGTCCTATTCATCACAGTTAGGAAAGCAACTTATATTTAGAAGCTCAAAGGCAGCTGTCTGGGGTTAGACCAAGGATTATTTCAGTGTCTTACCTCCAAAGGTGACTTGAATGCCTAAAGGAGCAGTAAGAGCAGGGTAGGGATATATGATACTTTCTCCTAATGCTCTCCTGGCTAGAAGCTCTGCTTAGCTTCAGAGAGCTTTTTGCATTGACCTATAGTTTGTATGTTTGTAAACCCACAGCTTGTCTGATTTCCCCTAGAGGATGTGTGAAATGAGAATGTGTCGAATAGCTACATGGTTTTCTTTGTTTTGGAAAGTCTCAACTTTCCTCCACTTAATATCTGTGTGGAATTTTGGTATTTAGCCCTCATTATGAATGCATGCTCTAGTTTTCTGTTTTAGCTTAAGAGGTGAGCTGCATAAACAATAGGGTCACCTGCCTTCTGTCTAGTATGGAAATTTCCAATCTGTCCCTTACCTTTTGGGAGGGAGCAGTACTGCTTCCTGTCACAGAGCCAGCAGAACCAGTGAGGAATCTGAAACTTGCATTATATTCAAATGCTTATGGTTTTGAAGCCCCAACCTCCTAGACGCCCCAATCGAGTTGTTTTATTGCTTCTAAAATAGAGGATTTCAGATTTCTTTTTCATTACTGTCCTTATGCGCTTGCAAACATTATTCTCTGCATTCATTTTTCCCTGGCACAGAGCACAAGTTCATGCCAGCTCACCTGATATGCATGCAGATATGAATTTCAACCAGAAGAGGATCATCACTCAGAAAAAAAATATTTGTTTTACAATTCTGAGCATGTTAGGCATAGAAACCTGCTGCACAACTGCCTTTAACACTTCCGCTGTTTGTGCTTTTTAGGTTACGGTCAGTTTTAAGCAGACCCAACCGTGCTCTTTTTGGGTTTTTTTTCACTTTCTTATTTGTTATCATCCCTTCTAAGTGAAAATGCAACGGCTTTTTAAAGTAAAGAGAATGGCAAATGCAGTAGATAGACAAGGGCATTCTGGAACATTGTGTCATGGCTGAAAAGGCCTGCTGTGTGCAAGTAATGACTGCTGTAATGATGAATAATTGGATCTAGGTTGTGTTACTGCTGACTTTAGACAGTTTGAGGGGTTTTTTAACACATTTATTATAGTCCTCTATTTGTAAACCAGTGCCTAATAGCTGCTGTTGGAGATAATCTTCTGATGGTAAGGTTATGCATATGATTACTCTTAACATTTGAAGAAAACTTTAGGATTGAGCAACTTTTTCCCTCAAGCATCAAAACTGAAGGTGTACATAACATTATTTATTTTTTGTAAAACAGTGGATGTGCCAGTGCATTCATCCACACTGAAAAACATAAGGAGCACAATAGCTGGAAAATATGGAAAGGCTATTAATGATGATGATAACATTATAGTGATCTGCAGTTCCTACAGACATAGAGTCAGAATGTGCACTGCCAGCTTTAAGGTCAATTAAATGGACAATAAGGCCATGCTGGCAGAAGAGATGTCAGGAAGGGAGAGACTGAGATGCAGCATTTTGATGCTGCTGAAATGAATAGCTCTTTTGTGAGAGATGAGGCTGAATGACCCAAGGATGAAAATATGGCCTTGAAATCCCAGCCTAATGCTGACTCCCAGTTCAGATGTAAATCTGTCTTAAAAATCTAGCAACTTTCTCAGGGCATTATCAGTCATCTTTTTAAGAAGCTGTCAGTACCAGAACAAGCTTTGGGTAGATGGGCCAAGGAAAATGCCAAAAATCAGCTTCTAGCAGACTGAAAGGTAAAGTGAATTTTTAAATCAGGGGCTATTTGAAGCCCATCTAAACTAACAATGTGTTACTTTGAGTGCCTCTGAGTGTACTACAAGTTCATCTCAACTTGACATATGCTTTTTGAAAACGTTTTCAGTATTAAGTAGATTCATGAATGCATAAACTTTAATGGAAAAAATATGATCTTTCTGTTGAAGAGTTTCAACTGTAACTAAAAAGTGAGTTAATTTCATCTTGCTATTTGCAAATTGTGAATAAATCTGTCACAGGTACCCTGAGCTGTTTGAACTAATGTGAGTGACTTGTGAGACCAGTCAGCCTCTTCCAGTGACTGGCTTAAGTGGTCTGTGAGCTTTACATAAAAAAAACAGTGACACTTAGGACCATATTCAATTGAATAAGAAGTTCTCTGATTGAAATCTGAGAATCTGGGCAAAGCAAGTACTCCAAACCAAATATTTATTAAGAAACTAAATGAACTGAAACAAAAATGGGAAATGCAATACATTAAAATCTGATCAGCTGAAGCTTCAGGCACAAAGATGTTATCCGGGCCACTTGTAACGCGTTAATAAAAAGTGAACAGAAAATGTGAATTTTCATTTTGTGGATTCCTTAAATCTGATTTTTTGGTTGACTGCCATTTGGAAGCAGAGAAAGAGCTTAGGAGTCTTTTGTGAAACACATTTATTGTAATTTCCCAACCACCACTAGGAGACTTGACTCGAGGGTGTCACTGGCAGATTGCCTTGGAGCCACAGGAACCTTATGAGACCTCATCATGAGCAGAGCAGTTACAGTGGGGCAGACGTTCCCGGAAGGACATCCCAGAGCCAAAAGTTAGGAAGGACAAGGTTGCTAGGAACCTGACAAGAAATCAGAAAACATGCCAACTGTGCTGTCTTTTTTCCTTTTATTTCTTTCTTTTTTTAATTTTATTTTATTTAATTCTGCTTCCTTTCAGCAGAACTTTATGTAGATTGGCTAGCAGAATTGTTCCTGCTTTAGTGAGGCTTTGATTTGTTTTGTTTTATGGAAAACTTAAATGACAGCTTATGTTGTAAATGGGATCAACTTTCTATGCTTTGGAAGTTTATATGAGGAGCAAATGCTCGGTTGAGAACTTTGTTACTACTCTGTCCTCTTTTGACCGATTTTGGTTCCTGGGTGTGTTTGTATTCCAAGTGGTTTGTTATGAGCAATCTGATCAGAACAGCCATGTTCCAGTTCAAGCATCCTGGCTCAGTCTGATGTGCTGCCTCCTATCCCAGTTACTCAGTTTCTGTCTTACTCTTTTACACCTGCATACAAACGCCTACTGTGGGGAATGCAAGAAAATATCAAAGCAACACAACAAAATATCATGTTGTTTTTAAGTATTGAACTCCACATAAATTAAGGACCCTGATTCCTGCTAATGCTCTTGAAGTTTTCCAGAACCACAATCACAGCTATGGCTTTCAATTCCCCTCATTTCTGATTAGTGCTGTGAGAGTTTCAAATAAGGAATCAGTCATATACTGCTGCTCTTGCTTTCCCCTCACCTGAGTCTCTCCAGATCAGGATTTCCAATCTTACCTTATCATTCTGCTAAGCAAGAAGTGACCCCAATTCTAATAGCCTTTGAATTAATAATGAGGGTTATCAGTGTGTGTTTTTTTTGATGCTCTTAATATTTGTGGCCAGTTAAATTGTTCTCCTTTGGACATGGTACAGTATAAATTGCTGCTATCATTGGCAAGTGCTATTTGTGTTGGTTGTCATTAAAAGCCAATGGTCCAAGTAATAAGAGCTCAGCACTAGGCATCTAATTGAACATTTAAACACTGTCAGTTCCAAAATTCGTTTCTCTTTTTCTTTGGGTTTTTTTCCTTTGTGTTTTTTAAGGAGATATTCAGGTATGTTTTGTTTTTAAGGGGATAACACACTTTAATGTATCTCATAGTTATGAGTATGAGCTGTGAATCAAGATGAGCATGGTAACTATACAAATAAAATGAAATTAAATTGTGTTTAAAACTATTTGTGTGTTAATCCTAATTCAATTTCATGTTGAAAAAAATTGAAGGTGTCCAGCTTTTCCCAGAGTTTTTTCTGGCCTCACTTTTGTCAATGATTTCTTTCCTACCTAATGAAAGCAGAACAAGTGTATTTTTTTTCTTCTTCATTTGCACTGTGAAGTTGATTCAAAAGTGACTTGCCACAAAAGTGTAGTGGATTCAAGGAGGGAAAGGACTGAGTGAAAGATGAGTTAGGCAGCACATGTTCAGTCCAGCAAGAAGGCAGGTTATGGAAAAATTTTCAGCAAAGGAAAGGAGAAGGTGTATGAGAGAAGGATGAGAAGCCTTCTGTGCATGGAACCTGAGACAGGCTATAATTCATCATCCCTGTGACAGCCCTCTTTCTCAGGAGAACCCTTTCCTTTCTGCTCTTTGCAGTTCTGTGAACTCTAGCATTTGTGATATGAGTTTTTTTTGGTTTGAGTTTGTTTTGTTTTTCTTTAATTCAGAGGCTTTCAGGGTAGGTATACACTGGAAAGGCCTTAGAAGCAAGAAATGCAGAAATCTGACAAAAGTTACTTGATACTAATTTTCTGCCTTCCTCTCTGTTGCCTCCTCTCAACGCACAGTGCTAAGGCAAAAATGCTTTCCTTTTTCTCCTCAGTCAGCTGAAACATACTCTTTCCTGTGATGTGGCCAATGAAATGTGTTTTCCAAGTTTAATTGGCAAGTCAAACAATAATACAAATGCTTCTGCAGCATGGTGCTAAAGGTTCTCTATCCTCACTTCAATAGCAAAAGTTTTAGAGATCATGTGCTTTGGTTTTTGTCATCTGCAGAGAGCATCTATTTTTTTTTTTTTTCTGGCTTTCACAAGCAAGCTGACTGATAGCTGGTTTGTTCTCTATTTCAGGTCGTGGAGACTAATTTGGTTGCTTTTGACTGTCACTGGATCATTATAAATGAGGTAACTGTCAAGTGAACGTTGTTGTGAACCATGAATCCTGTTTTTAGGCTTACTGACAATATTCATGCTGATTCTCACTTTGCCAACAGGAAGCAGTAGCTATGACAAAGTTCAAGCACACTGAGGGAGTAGATGTTGCTTAATAAAAGTAGAATGACAAGTTCTTGGACTTTGCTGTTTTTTCTTGCCTGTTTTAAATGCAAGTCCCTCTATGAATAAATGGAAAATAAAGTGAAAAAAACCCTTCATTTCTAAGTATCTCAGGAGTTTACAATTGACTGAACTGTTTTCACAGTATTTTTAAGGCCTTTTTTAATATGTAATCTTTTGTAGTTAAGTTCTTTAATTTTGTTTATATTATAAAGATTTTTTCTTAATAATAATAATACTAATAATAAACCATATTTCCCTTTCCTTTATGAATTCTCCAAATGATCCATCATGGTTGATAGCCAAACCTATTGATATTAGTGGGAGGCTCTTTGGTAGACTTTTGGATTAGGTCATACATAAGTGTTCATAAAGGGAAAGAAGAAAGTTAAATTGAGATTCTGCTTTTACACTGTGAAATAAGTTCTTCCATGAAAGCTTGTCAGATAAAATATGACAAGTCAGTATGTGAAGTAGTTTTGTATATGAAGTATTGAGCACTGCAGTTCAGGTTGTGTATACGATGTGTATTTTCTAGCACTGAATGGGGCTTTGCTGGAAGAGAGCCCAACTTTAATCTACAGGTAGTCATGTGAACAACATACATGGTTTTTTTTTCATGTCTGATTAAACTAGAATTCACTTCAGAGTTAACACTGAGTATTTTAAGAGGAGTGTTAACTGAATCCAAAGCTGTCCTCTGCAATCAGATCAGACAGCAGTTCCTTGACAAAGCTCACATTTTAGCTTGCTATTCAAATCAAAGACACTGCCATTAATTTTTTGTTTTAAATGTTACATACTTCTCAAAAGATCTAAAAAAGGTGCTTGCTTTTAGCTGCTTCAGCTCCTTCACCCTCAAAATAAACAAGACTGAGGATCCATTCCCAGTGTATATCCTTTCTCTTTGCCTTTTATTCAGAAATTAGTGTCTCCATGGAAATAAAAAAATCTGCTTTTTAAGCATTGTTATTTGCACATTGCAGGAGATGAAATGGCAGAGCAGTCAAAGTGGTTACCACTCAGCTGCCTTCTCTGCTCCAAAACTCTTTCTCTGGGCTGCAGTCCCAGGAGCAGGAAAAGCTGAATGATCTGCACAGATAAATGTTCATCATCCCCTCTTAGTTTGATAGCCTTGTATGTGAAAAGAGTGAAAGCTGTCATTAAGTTCATTCCAGCAAACTGCACTAAACCATCACCATTAAAGTCTCTGCATCTCATTCAATAATTCCTCTTTATCTTTTAGAGGAGGTGAATATGTTTAATGCTATCTCAGCTTAATCTGTTTCTGGACCTAAATCCATACTCCCACTTAGGTAGATTTCTAGCTCTGTTTGTTTGAAAATGCAAATAATTTCAATATTATGTTGATGGAGAAATCATATTAGCAGTACATAAGCAAGAGTTCTGCTTTGCCCAATTTTTCCTTGTCACTATGTTCAAACTAGAGCAGAAATCTACATGTTTCCTGAGTGTTTGATGTTGGGTAATTGCTTATTGCAACGTTTTGCCAGTTCAGTAATGAGATTGCAATGCCTCTATTTGGCAGTGCAGGACTTGGAAAAGCAGAGATTTGTGGGCCCCTTTCTGTGTAATAAATAAAACAGCTATCTTTATGTTCCAGTCTGTTTGAGGTGGTCATCGATTACCTTTTGATGGCCACAGTACCTCCATATGACTGGGAGATGATCTCAGAGCTCTGCCCGGTTTGTTTCTTCTCTCAATCTTTTGTGACAGCTTAGACATCTGTGCTCGAGTGCTTATATTGCTTAAATGACGCTGTCAAATAAGTAACCGACACTGCTTCTCTGGCCTCCTAATTTGAAATTCTAAAATTATCTATGGCAGTGAAAATGCATTGCTTTGTAAATTCTTCATCTGATTGAAATAATTCCTTGCCTTGAGATATCTAAATGAGTTGGAATTGTCTTTCCTTTTCCATCCCTGTGCCAAGGGAATACAACCTTCTTACTGACTATAGTAATACAGAAGCAAATACTACCTTCAGTTTTGTGATCAGAAATCTGTTTAGGCTTTGTGAGGTAACATCTGCTATTTTAATTGCTCACTCTAAGTGCTATAATGCCTGAAAAGAGTTCCTTAATTTTTATTGTCCCATTGCTTGCTACTTTATGCAATACAGCAAATTTTCTTGAAGACTGTGTATCATAATGTGTGTGTGGGAGGAGTGCAATTGTTCCCATAAAATGAAAGAATTCTTAATTTGCTAAAACATAATGCATCATATTAGACCATAGAAAATAATGCAAATCTTTTCTGATCAGTAGAGCTAAGGAAATGCTCTCCAAATAAATGTTCCTGTTTCTTCAGGGCCTTAAAGCAGATGTTACAGTTCTTTATTTAAAATTTGAGGAGTCATAGATTTGAATGTAGTCATGATCAAATATGCCTTAACAAAATGTGAGAATGGATTTCTCACACTCATTCTCCCTCTGTCTATCTGTCTTTACTTGCTTTATTTCCTCTGAACAATAGTAAATATAGCTTCAAAATTCCAGGGTAGAAAATTGTATTTCTTCCATGACTCTTAATTCACAACTGTACAGTAAACCTGTATTTTATTTAGTGGAACCGGAGAAGGGACATTTTTATGATTTTTATCACTTTTCCTTGCTCTTTTTAAAATCAAGAAATTGCATTTTTCTTCCATTTTAAATAATGTCTCAAGCATTTTCCTTTGCTAAAACATTCAGGTTATCTTACTATTATCTTGCTTATACCCAAGGCTGCCAGCAGTTCTTCAATGCTATTGTTTACTCAAGGACAGCCCCAAACACTTGCCACTGCCTAGAGTTGCAATGCAGGAGGTGAAAACATTAATGCTTCTTTACAAAGGATTGTTTGGGTTTCATCTGCTATAATGTGGCAAATTATGACCAGATCTATTAGGATGGAATGAGTGCACAGAAAAGCTGATTTGTCTAAGAAGAGACTGGAAAGGTTGGCTTGGTTGGCCTATGAAAGCAAAGACTGAAAGAGGATGTGCTCTCAGTGTTTATAAACACTGTGTTTATAAACACTTACAGAGTGTGAATAAATGCATCATTGTCAGCAGCTTTTTTTTTCATTATCAAGGACAAGGTTGGCACAAGGATAAATGAGTTCAATTTGTGCATGAGTAAACTGAGGTCAAAAGTTGGACAAAGGTTTCTAATTACCAGAGGCACCAGAGTCTGGAAAAAACTCCTTCTTGATGAAAGAATGAAAAAAATCTCCAGACTCTTTTAAAGACCAATTTATGGGAAAAGTTCCAACAAATTTGCTCAGCATAGCACAAGAGAGGATTGGGAGACCTACAACGTTGTATTCAAAGGTTGTATGTATTCTTTTTGATGAAGGTATTTTTCCTAGGAGATGGCTGGTCCTAGGCCCATCTTGTTCATCGGGTTTCAAGCCCAATGCACTCCACCATGAATAAGAGTGTAGAGCATAACCATGTTTCCATCTCGAGCAATTAGATCAGGTCCTATAATCGCAGCTCAGTTCCAGGAGCTCACTCAACATTTTCATATGGACAATGGTTGATAATAATAGCATTAGAGCTTCACTTGAATCCTTACATTTTCCACTGGGTCTGTGGGAAATGACACCCTCTTTGGAACAGGTGGGAAACCAAGTTGCCAGCTCGTGGCATTAATGAAAGCTAATGCACAGATGGAGTGAACCCTGCTTGTTCCAAGATCTTGGATTTTTTTTCTCTGCAAAAGATAAAAATTAATTTCTCATTGTCCTGTCAGGTTTTATTCATCCTTTCTGCAATGCCTAAAAAACTTAAGGGAAGTACAAGGGAGCAAGTGATGATGCAGTTCAAAATCTCCTTTTCCTTCTCTTGGAGCTTCATCCAGCCATGAGTTTCCCTCAACTTCATTCTGGAAAGTGATGAGAAATTCAGGAAGGGCACAGCACAAATGTGCTCTGGCATGGACAGTGGCAGGCCTTTCCTCCTCTGTTGCCTTTGGGAGAGGAGAAACACTCTCCTCTCTGAGTATCAGGATTTTTCTGTGAAGTCCTGTCATGCACTGGAAAATAGTGCATACTGGAGCCATCTTCTTGGCCCAAAATTAAGATGTTTCCATAAGAAAAGGTATTTCTGCCTTTTTTTGGTGCTTAATACAGGAGCATGTAAATAAATTCTTTCCCTCCATGTCTCTCACTCCTGGTTCAATTGCTTTGTGGTGAATAGTCAGTCTCTGCCTGGGCTGCTTATATTAAAATAATGGGACAAATGTTAGATGTCCAGTATGTAGTCTTGATTCCCACTGAAGTGTTGCCTTATATGTCAAGATGATGCTCTTCAGTTCTTGTTTCCTAATTCATCTGTAAGCAGTTCTTAATTTAAAACCACATTTATTTGCTTATTTATTTGCCTGCTTAGATGAAATGTACATCCAGCTTTGTCCTTGTTCCATTTGTGAAAGGATATTCTTCCCTTAATTCGAAGTTCAGACCAGCAAAAGAAAGGCTTGGAACTATACATTGAATTTCTAATGAAAAAGAAAACAAAACAAAAAAAAACAAAACAAAAAAAAAACAAAAACAAAAAAACCAAAACAAACAAAAAAACCCAACCCAACCTCACATAACCTAGCCTAAATTTATTCAGGTGCTAACTCAGTTCAACTTGGCCAACTTTCTAATTTTTTTTGACATTCGACGCTTGTATAACAGATCATCTGCCACCCTTATATCATTACACTGTATCCTCCTTTGAAGTGCAAATGAAAATTGTTTCCTCTCATACAATAGTTGCTTTATATAGTTTTCTTAAGTCAGATCCAAAATTCAAGAATGAGAGATGATATTGGAGAGTCATTATATAAAAGGCTTGTCACTCAGTCAATGCCAAGTATTTAAAAAATGACAAAGAAATCCATAACAAATGACTAATGTTGAATTTGGGCTTGCATGGCATTGCTTTGTTGTCAATCTAAAATCTGGATTTATGGAATAATCAGCATTTAAAATAATAGCTGTCATTAAGCTATAGATGTATATACTTCCTTGGCCACCACACAAAAATGGCTTTGGTGTTTGAATTCTGTTATTATTTCCCAGGTGAGGTATAAAGGCATCAGGGAGTAACCTAGAGGTTAAAATGAAAACATTCTATTTAAAATGCACCAAAAAATGCTGAATACAGAAAACATAAATACACTTTTATGGCAGGAAAGATAAATGCTTGAGGATTTGAAAGTCAAAATCTTTTTTAAAGTAGTATTTGGCAATATAATGTGACCATGCCAGTATCTGTTTTTACATTATGACTGAGTCTAAAAATCTTGGTGTTACAGTTTGGGCATGCTGTGTAATGAAACCAGGCAAACTTTTAAATCCTCTGAGAAAATATATAATTTAAAATTAAGATAAGAAGTTTCTTGAGCTCTCCTTTATGATTATATTGAAAGTATAATAAATATATATATATATATTTTGCTAAAACGGCATTATATATGGTTTTTTTTTACCTCACAGCTACTGAAACGATACAGGCTGAATGAAAAGGCAGCATCTTAAGCTGAGATAAGCCATTATCTGTGGTACATTAAGAATTAATCGACCAGAAATGCAAGATATTACACTGAACACAGCTGATGCTATGTGTTATTTCTCTTTCCAGAAAAAAAATAAATCTATATTTCATAAAGAACGTTAATAACAGATGAATTCAGAAACTATAATAATCTGTGAAGGCAAATAAAATACTTTTACTATAGTCAAGAGAGAAGAAGTTATAATTTACATACATACTCACATACATTTCTTTCAAAATTTAAGGGAAGAAAAAAATACCAGTATGTCCAAAGTAACTCCTGCAAAATAATGAAAGGATATTATATTGAAATAGGAAAAAAAAGCCAAAATAACTGGGATTGTTATTGTCATTGTAATATTTAAAGATCTGCTTTTTCAAAAAGCTTGGCCTCATTTCTGCAAGAAAGATTCCATAATTTGAGATCAAGTCTATCCTGGTATCTCCTAAATTCTAGATGGTTATAGATCAGGAAGCTAAGGCAGAAGAAGATGATGGTATTTCATTACAAGTATTAACAATGCAGATGTGCCGTATCCTTTGAAAAACGACAGAGCTATAAATACACAAATGAGAATCAAAAATATTCAATAAACTGTGGCTGTATGCAAGGGAATATTAAATGAAGACTGCCAATAGGAGACTCTTGATCCACCTCACTTCCTGGGGGCATATCTGCAATTTTAAATGTCTGGAAAGTTCAGGGCATCAGCCTCTTTAATTAAGACAGATCATGGACAGTTCAACATGACGAGAAAGAGATCCTGGTTAAAAAGACTGTACAAAATTTAGATTATTTTTACTATTTTACAGGAAAATACAGACACAGAATTATCTTGAAAGCTACCACCTATTTGAATCACCAGGAAAAAGACCCACGTTTAACTAAAGTTCAAGTTCTTATATGAAGGTTGGAGTCAGGTGCTGTTACTTGGGAGTCCATGTTCCTCTTACTCAACTTCCCTGAGGGACTTATCATTCAACAGTATAAAACACCATGTTCCCAACCTGCAGGAATTTATGCTGTGTAAAAAACTGTTTTTCTGGTTTCCTTAACCTGTCTTAAAGTTAATATTTCAAGCTTAATATTGGTGTTTTTACTTAGTTCTTTTTTCTTTAAAGTATTTGTCTGTAGAGCTGAGTGTTCAGCTGTAAGCCTTAATAGGTACCCTATGGAATATAAATTCGGTTTTAAATTAGGTCTTGCTATAAACAAGCACATTTACACCTAGAATGCTCTTATGTGTTTTCTTTGCCCTTTTGGTAAATGATTGCTAATTTGCACATTGTTTATAGGTTCTTGGTATTCTGCTTCTAGGAAATGAACACTTAAGGCCTGAAACATTGTCTCTACCTTCACAGCTCCTAAGCAATGGCACACTCAGAAATACATCATGCTATGGCTTCCTACTGATTTACACATTATCTGTCAAGGATGCTGTGAAATACTTTTAAATAAAAGATCAGAAGAGGTAAAAGGAGAGGCAGAGAAAACCCCAAATGAAGCAGCTATGAAAATGCAAATATTTGGTGAGGTTTGAGCACAGTACACTTTGAATTTTGCAGTTAAGGGTGGTATTTTAATGCCATCAGTTATTTTAATGAGCATGCACATACTGGTTTTGAGGCTGCGGTGGAGTTTGACAATAGCTGTGTGTCAATCAGAGGCCTCTTGGTCCACTCAGTTTATGTTTTGTTTATAATTTGGTGGTCACATTTCTGAATTTTGACTCTCATGCATATCCTCTCCCTTGCCTTATCTTTCAGGAAATAAATGACGTGGATGTGCAGGAGCTGGTGAGAAGGTCAATTGGAAGGTTAACAATTATCCGGCAGACATTTCCAGTCCCCCAAAACATAAGCCAGCGCTGTTTCCGTGGCAACCACAGAATATCTTCATCACTGTGTGATCCAAAGGACCCTTTCTCCCAAAGCATGGAGGTAGTTCATATACCAGTCTATCCCCACCTGGAAACTGTCTTTCTAGATAACTTCTAAGTTTTCCCCCAGGGGCTTACTGTAATTAAAGTTATTTTTCATGTCCTCTGTGACAAGTGGTTTAATGGCTCATGGCATGACAAGGAAATACTTGGAGTTGGGGCACGGGTGGATGTGTCTAATAGAGAGCGAGAACTTGCCTGCTCCACAGCAATAGAGATAAATGTCCAAAAAAGCAACCTGGTCTCCAGTTAGTAAGCTAGTCATTTTGTTGCCCTCCTAAATCTTAATTTTTTTCATCTCACCTGAAAGTATATCCTCCCTGTAGTCAGTGTCTCCTGAGTTGCTGTGCTTCTCTGAGACTCAAATGTTTTTAATAAGAAAGTCTTCCTGGGAGCACCCACATAATCTCTTTCAAGTGCCTTGGTGTATATACATCTAAACCTATCTCTGAATTCCAAGGACGCCTTATTTTCAGGGTTGTTCATCACAAACTACAATTAAACTATAGTGGGTTCCCACCACATGAATTCAGCAACAGGATCCCTGTCCTCCTGACTTCACATAGTTTTTCCAAGAACAGGTCCTCTGTTTTCTCTCATTAGGTTTCATCATGACAAACTTAGGCAAATCAGGAGTGTGAAATTGGCTTAATATGTTGATTTTACTTTTGATTTTTTTATTTTTCTGTGAACATTTCTGCAATTGTAGAAAGATGGCTTCATATTACTATTTTTAGCAGTGGAGTGAGGAGCTTACCTGACCCAGCAGCTAAAACCAGCCACCTCATGATTCTGAAAGAGAAGAATGAGAGAAAACATTGGGCAGAAAATATAGAGGTCTTGAAAAGTGTCTGTTTAAAATGAAAATATGTAAGGGACAAAGTGTGAATAGTCTTGTCCTGTTTCAGATTAGTTGTAAGAGCCTTTGTGCCACTAATTTTAGTTCACGAAGCAGCCAGCCAGCAATTATTGATGACATGAAAAACTGGCTGTAGCAGAGTGCACAGTGATCCTATTAGAGTTCTCAAAGCAAGCAGGGCTGTGTGACGCCCATTGATGCATAGGATATATCTACAGACTGTTTAAGTGCAAAAATCCTTTAGGTTGTGCCATTCTGTCATGGCAGCATGGTCCTAGGGGGAACTTTGGTCATCTAGGGACAGTGTGTTCAAGCTGAGAGTGTGATCACATGCAGGAGTCCAAAGAGCAGTTCTCGTGAGCAAAGTTACTGACTGCTGCAGCAAGGCAGAAAATAAAAGTCAATGTGTCGATGGGATGCCGTACATTTTGATTTGTCTTTCTCTTCAAATTCACTTTCATTTTCACTTCAGCAGTTGGCTGAATCCAGGAAAGATGAGTTCTAGAATTCAAAGTTTACTCTTGACAAATTGGCAAATTCCATTTAATTTGTTAGATTGGATCTTCTACCTTAACCTGTGTGTCATGATCTACTTATAGCTTGGAGAGCTACAATGTTCCTACTGGAAGCTTTCACAGTATTTTGGTTCAAAGGAATGATGGAAGCTGGGCTGGTGTAATTGTTCTCTGCAACTGAGTTGATTTTTTCATGCTTTCCCTGAGATGGCTGTACTTCATTATTTTAGCTGAGTGAGACAACGTTATAAACTGCAAGGAAGGAAAAGTGTGACACAGTTTCCCCTGTGCCTCTGTATGATGCACAATCCTTTGAGTAGCTGTGGGGTTTGTTTGCTGCTTCTTTGTTCTACCCAACAATATTGTAAATGAGTTTCTAATCCAGTGGGGAGTTGGAACAGTTTATAAATTGAAATTAGTATTTTTTTTTTTTTTAATGACATCGAAGTGTGACTAATCAGGAACATTCTCTGGAAATTATAAGGGTGAATTTCTTTATTTTTTTCTGAATTACTCCCCCTAAAGTCTGTGTGAATAATTAATTTTTTTCAGCATCTTTATTAAAACACTGAAAAATATTCTGGTGAAGATGTCCCACTGCATCTTTGGAACTGGCCTAATTGAAACAAATTCTATACATTAGTATAATTTTGAAGGCAGAAAGTTAAAAACTGGATTGACAGAAGAATTTCGTACTGTAACCCTTTTGTCATAATGCTACATGCAATATTGTAGGTACACATAAAATAAACACTGATAATCCAGATTAATCATTCGTCCTTAATCCAATGCTATCTTTCTTCTACACTCTGGATAAAATATTCACATCTGAGTTTTATACTGCATTAGCAGAAGGTTATGCAGATAAATACTACTTGGTAACGCAGGTGTCCAGCCCTTAGCCTAACAGATTTAGAATAAAGAAGGGATTAGCAATGGACACCAGGCAATGGATTAAATGCCCCAATAAATTTACATGGGAAATTAATAAAGGTGTAAAGTGACTTTAAATTACAACCCTCTTTCTATTCATCAGGACAGATGTAAACGAAGCATACTTCTGGTAGTGACAGGGAAGGGTGATTTTGAGAAACAGGAATTAATTGTGGGGTCTTTATCATTGCATTATCAGTGATTGATTGCAGTAAATGTTAAACTCAACTATTAGTGAAGGACTAACAATGCTTAATAACTGCTGAACTCTGTCCTCCTGAGCCCTGTTAATACTTGATGAAGGCCCAGCTATATTACTCTTAGATTAGTGAGTGCATCCTTCCTCATGAACTGTGACAATTGTCTTCTATTCCCATGGTAGTAGGTTACAGAAGTTACCTTGAAAGCAATGTCATTTTCTTAGGAAATGATGACTGGGCAACCACAGCCCTTCATGTACCAATTTAGTCTCATTAGTGACCTTATTCCCTCTGCTCTCCAGAGGTGGTGTGGGTTTGAGGTTCTTTTTCTCTTTGGCAAAGACTTGTACAAAAAAAAAGTTTGCTTACAGCACAGTGATAATTCCTCCCTTCTCTGCTCCAACAAATGTCCCTCTAGTGCTAACTTCACTGGGGAAACAGTTTTAGCTGAAATTCTTTGAATTCTTTGTAGGTTTACAATATGAGGCCAAATCATCTCAGTTGTTTTAAAAATACTTGATTATCCTGGGCCCAGATCCTCCATCCATGCTTTTAATCCTGTCTTGCACAATGATGCCTGGCCTGTGCATCTGAAGAAAGTAGATTTTGTACCAGAATAGAAATGCTCACAGCCACTGAAGGAGCTCAAGTAAGAATAAAGAAGCACCTTATTTAGAAGGCAGACACAGAGAATGATCATTTAAAGATAAAGGGTGCTAAGGATCAGAGGTTCTGTGCATCTGTCCTACTAACAGAGCAGTTTGTGGATGACACAAGCAAAGCCAGCAGAAAGATGGGATTTAAAGGAAATAAAAATATTAAAAGATGTTATATGGAAAGGACTAATTAGATAGGAAGAGAGGTGTTTAGGTTTATTTTAACTTTTTTTTTCCATTTTTTAAAGTGATGCGTGAATTTGCCAATCAGTATCTCAGATCTTCAGCATTATTGTGCTTCCTTGCTGTATACCCCCTCCCAATAGCTGCAGGGCTTTCCAAGTCTTTGGATTTATTTAAAAAGCAGGATAGGCCCACTAAATTCCCATACTTTCCTTGTGTAAGCTTCCTTCTTCTTTTAAAACTTTTTACACACCACCTGTATCTGTGAAAAAAACCCTTACAGAGAGTAGCCAGCATATTCCACAAATCTGAGGAAATGTCTTTTGGCTTGTGTGTGACTGATGCAGAAAAAATTCCAGCAACCTTGCCTCAAATTGCCACTGGTTAATTTGTTGTCAGGCACTGGGAATGCTCTACAGAGCACTTTATCATGCAACTGAGGAAACTGTGTTTCCCTCAATAACTTCAGATGACCAATAGGTTATCTAAAAATAATATTCCCAAAAGCCCTTTTCATTTCTGAACATAATTTTTCTTCATGAGAACCTCTGTTCAGGACAGCTGAGGTTTCTTTTTATGATACTGTCAGTAACTGAAATGTTCCTGCCATTTGAGGACAGAAAAGACTGATGTAAAACTATACTGTAAATTACTTGTTTCAGAAGTGTTCGTGAGTTCTGAGCTTCTGTTCTTTTACATTTAATTGTATCTTTCACATCTGACTTTGAACTGGATGGATTTAAAAGCAGCTATGTAGAAACTAGAACATGGTTAAGTGGAAGTGGCACAAAATTCTACTGTTCTGCCTTTGATCCCAGACTAGAACTTCCTCACACTGTATGCAGCTGTGCTCACAGTGAAACACACACATTTACTCTGTAAGAGTTTTGTCCTGCAAGGAGTTAGCAGCCAATGTCAAACAGTCTGACAAACACTGTAAGTGGCAGAATCAACATGCAATTGCACACTGACAAAAATTTCATTGAGTCTTATTTCATGCTAGAAAGTGCCAATCAGAATTGACTGCACAAATCAGGAGCAAAAAACCACAATGAAATCTATTCTAAATTTTCAGTTTCTGCTTTTAAAAAAAAACAAAACAGGCTTGAAGTTAATTTGATGGTGTCCAAGTATCTGGTGACTGAAAAATTGAGTCTCACAAGCAACTGTTTAAAAATAAAAATCTGTTTATGGTCATAAGTAGAGCTGTAAATCTGGCAAGTGGAGCAGTGCCCACAGTTGGGCTGCCTGTACTTCTCATGCGTGTGTAATTTGTTGCTGCAAATCACTTTTAGTGTTACAGCCCCCAGCTGCAGATTTTACCAAAGCCCAAAGGTGTGACATTTTGCCTCTCACAGGTTCTTCTTTATACCAAATAAAGTTATTTAATTACCAGATTATGGATGAGGCAAAACAAATGATAAATTCTGACTGCTGGCAGGAGACTACAAATAGTAATGGTAATGATTCCCTTTTGGTCTCTTTACAGATTTCAAACCTGTATATATACGACACTGTTCTCCTGCTGGCAAATGCCTTTCATAAGAAGCTGGAGGACAGGAAGTGGCACAGCATGGCCAGCCTCACCTGCATCAGGAAGAACTCTAAACCCTGGCAAGGAGGGCGATCAATGTTGGAAACCATCAAGAAGGTACTTCTTCCCTGTATTTCCTCATCTTTGATTTCTAAAATACTCACATTAGGCAGTATTTCCTCCTGAGGTGCACATTACTCTTATCAGTATGGTTTTCATATACTCACAGTTCCTGAATGGAAGTGGTCTTTATTTGGTTTGGGTTGTTTGTTGGTTGGTTGGCTGGTTTTTTCGATGTCATAATAATCATATTGAAATAAAACAAATATGTTTGTTTACCAAAACTACCAAACAGTTGGATGTTCAAGGAAGAAAAAGTGTCAAAGGTGAGCAAGTGTCACGGTTGAAGAAGTTTCACTGTGGTTAGGAAGGAAATATATTTTCTCTTTTGTTTGTAAAGAAAGGAGCAAAAGTTGCAGAATTGCACTTGGGTAATGTTCTGCAGAATTCACCATTGCACTGCCTTTGACGTTAATAAAGTGAAACCATAGAAATGGGAGTAAGGAAACCCCTAAATTATCTAGGTGATATTCTGCCACCGCAAAATATCCCTGTAACAGTCTTGATAGAGCTTAATGCAATGCTACTGCTTCCCTGTGATTTTTTTTTCCTGTTCTGCAATCTTCAAAGATTATTTCTCTTAGTTATTTCCTTTCTTCACAATGTGTACAGCCTCCACATACTTACAGAAAAATATCACAGCCTTTCTGGTCAATATTTAGTCAGTATGAACAGGTTGAGAGTTTGCCCTTCCCTGTAAGTTGTTTGCCTCATTTTCTTTATGTTATTGACATCTTTCGTAAAATTGTCTCCTCATTTGTCTGCATACACTCCCTGGTAATGTATGCTTACATTTAAAGTGCTGGCATTGTAAACACAGAAAAGAAAATGGACAGTAAAAAAAAAAAAAAAAGAAAATGGTGTTTTATTTATGGCTTTCACTACAGGACATAAAAATAATTTAAAATATAATGTTGTCTTGAGAAGTTGCCATTCTACATTAGGTATTTAGCTCTTCCAGAAATTATGATGATGCAGGCAAAATGTAAGACTCCTTTGAGCACTGCTTATATTTTACCCAGTTCCAGGTTAATCTGTGTTACCTCCAAAATGATAGTTCAAGGATTTCTTTGGTATCTGTTTCCACTTTCCATTCTAATGGTTTGAAGTCATGAGACTGCAAGAATAATCCAGGACACATTTCTTATTTCAGGGGCAGGATAAGTCTTTAAGGGACTCCAAACTGTATTGCTCTTAATCAATTTCAAGTTCACATTTGGCAGTCCCATATATTTTGACCTGAAACATATATATGTTTCAGGCAAGGTTGGTTCTCTTCTCACCTTGGATTTCATAAATACTGTTGCACACTTTTCCATTTAAATGGCCTGAAGAATTATGAAGGCATTCAAGAAGGCAGGAGCAAGCGGAAATTCCTGAGTTGTTAGCTTGCTAAAAAATTAATCAAATGCCAAAGAAATTCCTGATCTGTACAACTAACCAGGCTTTCATCCTGTCACTTTTGGGTTTCTCTGCTATTTCAATTAGGTGACTTTGATAAGAAACTATTTTATTAGTATATGTTGAATAATCCAAATACTCCTGGAAATATCTCCCAATACTGGAAGTAACATGCTAAAATTGAAAGGCAAAATTTAATCCAAATGAAATACAGAAATTTTACTGTTTATCGATGTCAGTAGCATTTCAATCTGTAGGCAGAGGAAAGCTAACTGTGCAGCCAAGAGCTGGAATTGCACAAGAACAGGAATTCTGCTTTAGTTTTGTGGCCTACTTACCCTTTTCTTTCACTAAAGCATTTATGTAGAAGAACCTTGGGATCACAGGTGTGTACTTTTGAAATTACAAATTTGGCAGTGATGAATGCCTGATGAGGTATCAGGAAAACAATAAAATACAAAAGCAATGAAGGGAAAACAGCCCCCACTTAATCTGTCTTCATGAGAATGCTTTTCTTTCTCATCTTGCCTTATTCTCTAAATATCTTTTCTCTCCTATTGTCCTGGAGAATCCTCTAAAAGCAACTGAAATACAATTTTTTTTCCTCAAAAGCATATTACTTTCCCTTAATTTTGAAAGAAAACAGGAGGAAGTGACCACGTGGTATTTAAATAGTTTCTGAATTAAAAGTTCTGCATTTTCATTTTGAAATCACCACTGTTTTCAATAATGGTGTATAATCGGATATTATAGTATGATATTGATATAATTCACGGTGAAAATAAATTCTGAGATTTCTTAAATACTCCCAGAAAAAGAACTTCCATCCTCTGCAACACCTTCATTCTCCCTTCATGATGACCTGTATTGCAGAGTTGAAATCATCACCTGCTCTCAGGTTGTCCCTTCTCTCAGTGTAACTTCACTAGGAGTAAAATTATACTCAAGTATGGTTTTGAAGGGAAAAAGAGTTGAGAATTTTTCTGAAAAGATCCAGAAACAGGAACATCTGGCAGTGTTTTAGCTGCAGGGGGAAAGCTGTCTTTGATTTCTGGAGGGGGAAATAAGAGGTGGGAAATCTTTATTAAGCTACTCACTGAAGAAGATAAGAGAAAGGGATGCTGATGTTTTATCTACAGCAGCAATTGTTAAATTTGTTACCCTGGTGGTAAATAAACTGCTTTTCTTATAGTTAATAAGTAAAGGAGAGTAGGCAATGAGAGGAAATTAGTTTCCAACATTTCTTAAAATGGTGAAAAGAAAGTTGTCTAAATCATTCCTTACTGTCATTTGTTACTTTTCACTGTTGAGCATTTGACTCAGTGCATCACTATTTCTACAAAAAGCTACAAAAGTGGTTTTTCTTTGTGAATTCAGCTGATTGGACAAAGCCTAAAGAAAACATTTTAAGCCCACCACTATTATTTAAATCTAATATCTGTTTCTGCCCATTCTAGAACTGAATAAACAGTTAAATTCATCAGGAAATGCAATCCTTCTAATGAATTTGGCCAGCTCCAGCAATTAGTTTAAATTCGCTTTTGTAATAGGAACTATCCCTAAACACATGCTCACTTGTTTATTTCTCAGTAAAGCTATTTCACAGTTGGAGAAATAAGTATCACTGGAAAATAATTCTACTGTGGGGAAAAATTAATCTTCCTGAGTAGCCTGGGAATAAATGTAAGTAGGATTATAGGGAGGATCAACTCAGCAAGATGGCATCAAGTTTCTGCATATACCTTCTCTCACATGTCTCAAGGGCTCTTCCCAGTCACATTTGTTTAGCTCACTAACAGCAAATTTTTAGTGCTAGCAGCAACACAGAGCCTGTTCTTTTCTGGAAGATGCGCTGTACCTCTTGCTGCTTCATGAATCATAGGTGGAATTATCAACTAGTTCTGGTCTCAGAAATGTCTGTGATACTCAGTGGTAATGTGGAGAAAAGTAGATTGGATTGTCTCTGCTAGTTGAGAACTCAGCAATGTTCTCAAGATCAGACTTTTTCAAGAATAAAATGTGAAATGCATATTTACTGTTTACAGAATTTTTTCCAGCCTGTAGCCACATTGTTTTATCCTTAATTGCAAAATAGCCAGTACCTGAAGAAAATAGAAGAGGAAGTTTGGACAGAAGCTGAGAGCAAGTACAATATTTTATAGCTGATGACTGGCACGCTGGCATTCCCAAGTGGGGTCCTGACTGCTAGGCAAATAGTGTTTTCTTCAGGGACTTACAGTACAGTGGTGCCTAAGCACATCTAAACTGTAGTTTATATTGCCAGTCTAGATGGGACTCAAGTAGGATTTAATTATATTGCCAAGCTTTATAACAGCTCTGTAAAGCCCAGAGCAGTGATCAGAATCATAAGTAAAACATTTTTGGCCTAGCAACTGACACTCCACTCTTCACTTTTATATGTGTCAGGAAGTTGCATGGTTGCAGATGAACCTTGGAAGAATTTGAGAAGGTAGATAACAAACATGTCTTCATTTTTCCCCAAATAGCATTGTTGCTGTAAATTAAATGGAATGCAAAATTTCTTTTACTCTTGCCTGTTATCATGATTAACACTAAAATCACTTGGAAAAATCTCATCAGGAAGTTACTGCATCAGTAGCTGTCATACAGATGGTTATTTCCTCTGTGATCTCCTTCCACTATGCATTAGGAGAGGGATAAAACACATGCTGTAAATCAAGTGTTTCAGAGAGATCCATACTGTGAAAGGCTACTCACAAAAATTGGAGCAGTGTCCTGAAAATCTTCCTAGGCAATATCCTGCTCTACTCTATCAGCCCTAAGCAGCAACCAGGGTTGTGTAAGCCTTGTGAAGAGGCTGTGTGGGACAGGGAGGAGTAGTAAGTAGAGAGCAATAACAGGATTGCATGGCCTTCAGGTCCAACAAGATCAGTCCCAGACAGGGAGGAGAAGGCAAGGCCTCTAGGAAATTGCCTATAAATTTAGTATTGTTGGTGTTATATGGGCGGTTCTTTGCTATTTTGTCTTTCTGCCTCTGCCCTTCCCAAACTGGCAGCGTTCCCATTCTAATCAGAGCTCTTATTACACTATTTTCATATGTACACAGTCTAGGAGAGGAAGCTCTGATTAGGACACCCCTTAATGAGAAATTTTGAAAGAATGATAAATTGCCAAAATAGATAAATGAGAAATAATGTTGTTGTGGTTAAGATAGGTTCCCAAACAAATAAAGCTGACAGACTTAGAATTTGCATCTTGCCCTGACAATTTCAACCATTTAAAAATCAAGTTAAACAAACTTCTACAAAGTTTCTGGATGGAGATCAAATTCCAAAGCATCTTAGATACTTCTGTTAACCTGTACTATATGTAAGGGGACATATATTTCAAAAGAATCCTGTGCTTCCATAAGAAATTGATTGATTAATTATTTCAAGTATAATTGAGGGTAAATGGCTCTTTGAATTATTTTTTAATTGTATTTGATCAAATAAGGACAGAGGTCATAAAAAATAATTTTAAAAGCTTGTTAACAATTCAAATTGCTATCTCAAGTCTTAAAAAATCATTTGCATTTTACACATGATTCTGTCTCATGTTCCTTAAGTTTTGGGACCACTCTCAATCTGGAAAATAGTCACTTTCATTTTCTAGATTGAAAATCTCATATTCTCCATTTCTATTTTCTGCTGTACAAAACATTTGTGTGAAGACAGCATAATATTTTTTCATTGTGGTTAAATGTTTCCTTTCTTTCACCATTTTGTTCCAGAGTTTTCCCTCCCTTTTTCTAGGTCCTGCTTGAAGCTCACTTAAAATCATGGTGCTGCTCGTCTATAACAGTTTAATTAATTTTCAGGCTTTACCTGTGTCAGACCCACAGATTTAATACCCAGTGTGAAGGAAAGTTTTAGGAAACAATATAGGAAATATAAAGTCTAATATAAGCAAATCAGTATCTGGTGATGTCCAGATGGAAGCTTAGCTGGGCATCCCAACTCTTGCAGGTCTGTGCCACTTCACAGGTGTTTCTCCATCCCATGTTCTGTGACACTGTGCCTTAGGTATTCAAAAAAACCAGATAAGAACCTATGAGAGAAAAGGTATGTAGAGCAGGTTCCTGCTTCTGGTCCATGAGTAGGATGAAATCAAATTTAATTTAGAGGAAAAGGTTTATATTTGTGAAACTCAGTTATTTACCAAAGAATATGTTCAAGTGATTTTGTGGGTAAACACAAGTTCACTCTGTCTTTACTCTGATGCAGCCAGAGGTGTGCTAACCCCACTATAAAAGCCACAAAGGTCTGGTTATTGCAGGATGTTGGTCAAGATAAAAAGTAATTGGAGTATCTTGATAACTACATTTGTCAAAATTGTCTGGTTTGCAATTCCCAGAGTCTTCCTGCAAAAGTCTGTTTAGAGGTACCCTTAATCAGGCTATTGGCTTTTTTCCTTTCTTTTTTTTAAATTCATTTTTGTTCTAGTACAGGATAAAAAAGTAAATACTATAGAAAGAAAATATTATGGAAAATATTTTACTTAGATCATTAAATATGTATATACACAAAGGATTTTATTTGTTTTAGCTGTAAATGGCACTCATAAAATAGTTGTATTATTATAAAATTTGTATTATAAGTATCTAATTATTTATGTCTTATTCCAGTACTAGTTTCTAGTAGTCTAGTAAATTCTAAAGGTATAATCTCAATGATCAATTTCATTATATTTGATATAATCACAGTAATGTTTTATAAAAGTAGAAAAACATTCTGTTATTTCACAGCAAATTTGGTATTCCTTCCTGGATTTTGTCCAAACTGAAGATGTAATAATAGAGCTTTTAATATCATGATTCAGCAAGGCTCCTGTGCTTAGCTAGGTAGTTTATATTGCAAGTTTTTCCAGTTGAAATAAAAAAGCTCCTAAGTGAAACAGCAATTACAACTGCAAAGTTCTTGCCTTATGTTTTGGAGAAAAACTGCATTTCATGGGATTTTACACCAGAGGCAGATTTTTCATATTTTGTACATAAAATATTTTTTACCTTTTTTTTCTTGAGGGAGAGGGCTAAACATCAAATTTTCCTTTAATCTGTAAACTGAAGAAATTTTTGAAGGGTACAGGTTTTCATTATCAGCATTTCATATGGCTCTGCTGATTTTATAGTTCAGGTCATCACAGTTCTTACACAAAGATGAAATGTGTGTCATGTTGAATTAACTCTGGAATATATTTTGAGTATGGCTGTGGCGTGTATAGCCCTTTCAATTCTAATTCTTTGTGGGGATTATTCACTCTAGTGTTTCATCTCTAGTATTTTAACCCCTTCCAGCAAAAATGTAAAAACTTTAAAGCAAGCTTGAAGAGCTTAGTAAAGGATAGCTGGGAGGAAAAAGAAAAAACACTGCATTCAGCTAGACTTGGAATGAATCCCTTCTTCATTTGTGCAAATCAGATACGTTGAGCTAAAAAAGCATGTAACTTTGTCTAAAACTCAGCCTGCCCTCGTGTTGAAATGTTTCAGGGGGGAAAGACATTTGTGGGGGGGAAAAAAAAATATCAACAAACATAACTAGTTTTTGTACTTCTCTTTTAAGGTATTTGTGTTTAGTTTTGCTTCCATTAAAGTGCTTTGCAAAACTTTTTTTTTTTTTTTAATTTGTTGGAGTTAAAATTTTAATACGTATATTCTGATGGGTCAAAGAACAAAAATCGGAGTGAAAATATGCTAAGAGTAAGAAGACTATTGCTTGTATTGCATCTGATTATCATTTCTGAGTTTAATTCTTCTGTGAATAACTTCATTATGATGCAGAAATAATTTAAGCTTCAGAATTTTTAGGAAAATATGGTCTTTGAAAAACTTTCCTAGCTCTGGCAGTTATCTGCATAGTTAGTGCATGAAGGCCTTCGAGAAACAAAAGGTTTTTACAATTACCCACTTAGAAGTTTTCAGTCCATTTTCCTTTTTTTTCCCAATAGGGTGGAGTGAATGGCTTGACTGGAGAACTGGAATTTGCAGAAAATGGGGGAAATCCCAATGTGCATTTTGAAATTTTGGGGACAAACTATGGAGAAGATCTTGGCAGAGGCATCCGCAAGGTGAGGCTACATATATTCAAACAAGAGATTAGTTTTACTCATTTTTTCAAAGCTTTTCTTGTGCTCCATGTTAATAGATAAGTATTCACTGGCTTATATTCAGTGGCAGGTAACATGGTGTTCTGTATTGGTAAAGGAGTAAGAGATGGGAGAAAAGCTTTGAACTTTGAGATGCTCATCTATTTTATTATTTCAGATAGGTCTTGGAGGAGGATGTGTTGCTCAATATATCATTTGTAACACAGAATGTGTTAAGCTGATGGGCAGTCCCAAAAGACCAGTAAAAGTTGTTTTGTAACAAACACCTTACAACTCCTGTCCAAAATAGCAAATTTTACATTGAATTATGTTTAGAGCACCCGGATTGGTCCCTGATACTTGCTCAAAGTGGGATGTTCCACCTGCTAGATGATTAAAATTCATAGCTGTGGAAAGAGAAATTCTGTTATATAATAGATAAAAATTTCTGTAGCCTCTTCATGAAATAAATACATGGTATTTTAATAGGAGTTAACTTTTACAGAATTAGTTAATATTATGTATTCAGCTGCAAAACACAGTCCAAAGGCTTGGACTTGGATTGTTACAGAGAATGGCATCAGTGTCCAGCAGAATTAGTCTTTCTTGGTATTTGAGTTTTGCCAGTCTAAATCTAAATTTAAGCCCTGTGTGCCGAATGGTGGAAACATGTCTCTATGTGCAATGAATATCCTTTACTTTGAACAGCTGCTCATCTGGTATTGCAAAAATCACGTGGAACTTCACAGGTAAACAAAATGTTAATAGGCTTTTCCAGGAGCAACTCTCTTTCAAATACAGATTTCCCGAAAAACACCAAGATCTCGTCATTTAGTGTATCACATCATACTGGGTTTTGTATAGGAGGAGCATGAAGTGATTGAAAGGAAATGAGTTTTCTTAGTACATGTAAACTGGTTCCATGTGTCAGTGTCACTGTATGATGAAGTGCATCATTTGTCTGCATAGCTTCTGGAGCAACAGATAAGTACTCTGAAGGAAGGGAGAGACAAATAAGTCTAAAGTGTCTAAAAACTGAACTTTCTCCTCCACTGTTCATCGGAATTGTTATTCTGTTTGTGCTGTTTCATCTCTTGTCAATACCCTAATGTACACATGAGCCAATGGCTGTGTCACTTTGAGCAGAGGTCCTGACAGATGCTTCAGAAACTGGACAGAACTGGATCTGGTTGATATTTGGAGGTACCTCATAGAGTCTTTGGAGACCACAGTGTTGGATAAGTCCTTATTCCTTTACATTTAAGTTCTGTCTCTTTCAACATATTTTGATTTATTTTTCATGCTATGCACTGAGGAGCTATTTATTCTTTAGAGCTACCTTCCTAGGACAAATCTGTATCTCTTAATTTAATTTATTTGGTTGACTTTGACTGGGGTTTTTTTGACTTCAGGCCTGTCTGGGTGAATGCCTGAGTGAAGTATTAAATTGTGTTCTTTCATTCCCAAAAAGATAGAAAAGAAAGATAGACTCACAGAAATATCTTGGAAATATAGAAATACAAAAATACTTCCTGGCTATTCTAACTCTTTTTTGATGGTGTAATTGAGAATTGTACTGTTAATTTAAGCTATGGAAGAGTTTGATTTTAAAGATATTCATGTCTGTGGGCACACTTAACTTATGTAAAACAGTGGGGTAATGCAAACAGGCCTTTTTGAACCTTCCTTGTTTACTCTTTATGATAGTTCAAGAGCAAAGAGACACACATAGGGAAATAGATTTGAAGTTGGTCAAAAGGAATAGAATTTTGCTCAGAATATAATTAGATGATGAAATTCAGCATTGTATAATCCTGTTAAGGAGAAAAGCAAAGTTTAAGATTAAGGTATTAAAAGTCTGTGAGTTTTTTAACATTTGCCAAGGTGAGCATTTTAAATTAAATATAGATATTATAAGAAAATTTTCCTCTTGAAAAAGCTAGTCAGTAAATGCCTCTCGATAGAGTTGTGTGATGTGCTGCAGCTGGTAAAAAAAAAAGGGTCCAGAGCAGAACAGATTAAAACTGTGTCAATTTTTCTATCCTAAACAGCACGCAATAATCCAGAGAAACCTTTAGAAAGACCTTTTCTCTAGAAAGTTCAGTATATATTGTGAGAATGTGTTAATACTTCTCAGAAGTTTCTTTTTAAAAATTCCAATTAATTATTTCAAATTTTTGCAATAAATTGAATAAGAAAAGAATTTAAAATTAATATGATATTTCTAGTCAATGTCACAGAGTTAAAAAAACAAGGTAGGTTTCTTAAAACAATTGCTTCAGAGACAGAGAAGAAAAATTTTAGGGTGTTTTACTATTTGCCAAAAGTTCACATCTTTTATCTTGGATTAGGATTTACTTTACAACATATGAGTTACTAGTGTTGGAAGTAAATCATGATAATTACAGGAATCTGATATATTTTTGTTAACTACACTAATTAAAGTACACTTCAAATTTTCATGTATTTAGTGATCTGACTGCTGAACTACCTAAGCATTTTTATTTCTCAACTCTAGTGGAAGCAGCTGCAATTAGCAGACTGACTGAAATTTCTAAGCTAATGCATCTTCCCTAATCAACATATTTTCAAGTACTTTTATTGGAGATAATGAAGGGTAAAATCATTACAAAAGGCCCATTGAAGTCATTGGGACCAGAGATTCCCATCAAGTGAATTGTGTAAAGAATTGCTATTTTGTTTGCCTGAGGGACAGTCAATTGATTTTAATAAAGCAAGTAAGATTTTAAAACACACTTGAATTTCTCGAGAGTCCAAATTCTGCTTGAAATCTGTTCTGCTTGGGTTCTGGAGTAATTTATACTTTGCAACATTCACTTATATTCATAGGTGATCATTCCCAGGACTCAAAAAAAGCAAATAGTTTAGGATACACCAAGAATTCATGCTTATGTTTGTTTCATTTGAATAAATTAGGCCATTTATCTGGGAAAAACTGTCTTCATGTCCCCTCCTTCAGCTTTCATGGGCTCCTGTCATACCTGGAAAGCAGTGGGAGAATCTACATGAAAGGTCATTGTGTTGGTCTCCGTCACCTAGTGACAAGTTAGCAAATCCTGGAGTGGGATTTGCCTGAAACAGCAGTTTTGTACCCTTATGACTCTAATAAATGTTATCCATCACCTTGCAGACCAAGGATCACTTAGCCTGCATTTTTGCCAGAGCCAGGTACTCAGAGTAATACTCTCAGCTGCCAGGTACTCATTTTATTGGCACCAGTGGTATTAGAACCCCAAGGGAACTGAAGAAAAACTCTTGCTTTTACACATCATACTGTGGCTTGCATTTGTGCAGATGTAGCTCTATTCCATGGGAGACATGGGTATATTTCTGACATTTCTCTGTTGGCATTTGTCTGTTGGTATTTGACATTTGAGTATGTATTCTTTGACATTTAAATTTCAGTGCAATACTTTTATCTCTACTGCTGAAATAAAAGCTGCCATTCCCGTGAATAACCATCCAACAAACAAATGAACAAAAGGGAGTTGATAGCTCTGAGTACTGTCTTACATCTTAGTGGGGTAGAAAACAGCACCACAGAAATAAAATGGTTTTCATGTTTCTTACAGTGCTCCTTGTAATTCATAATGGGCTCATCTTCAAAGGCTCTGTTCTACATCCTTTGAAGTTTAGAGGACTTTCTTTCTGTTCCCATGCTGGTTTTCTTATCACGTGTGGGCATTTGAAGATCATGGTGTGTTTTGCTCTGCCTCCCTATCCATATTAGCATACACCCACCTCCTGTATGTTTCTCTTCATTTCTGAGGATGTTTTAGGTTATTTCCTCCCAGTGAGGGAGCAAGATGTTGTACCAGGCTCTTGCATCAATTCCTGTCTGCACAAAGATGTCCATGTCAAGGTTTCCTTTGCATTCAGGACAGCTAGAGATGCCTTGGAGGAAGGATAGAGCTGTGAGCATGCAGGAAAACGGGTAGCCTTGGTGGGGCACCAGGGTAACCCAGGATGCTTTGAGCTGTCTGTATTTGTCATCTAGGATTGTAGGGTTCAGTCCTAAATCATTTTGATTTGATTTTCTCAGGGAGGAAATGTTGCCTATTTTGATCCAAGAGAGATCTGTGGTGCCAAGCCTCTCATGGGAAAGGGATTGGAACTTCTCTAACACCTACATTGTTCCTCCCCGCTTCTGCCAGTGCAAGTGGTATCACCTGCCCTGCAGAGTCAATGCAGGCAGGTTTTTATTTCACAGACTGTCAAGGGTTAACACTCCATAACCGTGCTATTTGTCCAGAGATGGTTTGCATTTTTTCATTCTATTAAAATAATTGCTATTTCCACTTCATCTGAAAACACTTGTTGATCAAGTAGTGGCATTTCTTTCTAAGACTGTATTTTTTTCTTACACTTGCATCACAGAGTAATGTTCTAAGCATATATTTTGATCTTTAGGAAGCTGATGTCTATTCTTATAAGGTTAAAACTTATTTTCTGCATCCATTATATTCCCTTTTGTGCCATTAAGTAAAAAGAGAAGTTATACAGCTCTGCCAACACTTATTAACTAACCCCATTTAATAACCAAGAACATATGAAGTATTTCCTTCTTGGTTAGCTTCTTGGTAAGCTACTTGAAGTAAATGATGGGTTCACCTTTTCTCTTTGTGAGCATGATCAAGGTAGAGCTGTATGATGTGATTTTAAAAGTATATTTGTATCAGCACCTGGTACTTTAAGATGCGACCTGTTCAGATGTTTCTAAAGGTTGACATGCAATTTATGATGGGACTGAAAGATATCCCTGCAATTCAGAGAGACATTATTGATGGTGTATTTTCTAGTGAGTAGAAATAAAAGTTGCTGTGTCTGACTGCTTTGCCTCTAGTATTGATGGAGAACTCGGTGGGCCTGGCACAGTACTACCATAATAGTTTTTCTAAAGCGACTTTAAATACTGAATCACCCTTCTAGAAATGAAATAAACTACTTAAAACTAAAGATAAAGAGGTAATTAAATACCTTGGTGAACCTGATGTTCTGGTTCAGCACAGTACTGAAATTTTGCTGTAAGCCTGCTGAAGAGTAGCATTTCCTCCTTTCATTTAGTGCTATGCAATAAAGAGATTGAGAGACAGTCACTGATTCTTTATTTTCTGGTAGCTTCTGCAAATCTTTGGTCAAATCTCAGTGAAATTTAATTTGGCTGCAAAGTGTTGGGGATTTGATTGCCATCACAATGAAACTAGAGTTAATACAGAACTGTGTTTTACTTGGAGGCATGCTTCTGCTTAGCTTAAAAGCCAAACCAAATGCATATTTGAGTATAATAGAAAAAGAAATTAAAGTATCCATCCATAATTGAATTTTTGAGTTAAAAAAAAATAAAGGTCTTAAAAATAAATTTTCTTTTCAGCTTTTGAATGGAGCATTTTCTTTTAAAATCTGAGGATGCAGAAAGAGAGGCAGACTGACTCAAAGTGATCAGTAGTCTACCATTTGGAGAATTTATCAGCTTTGGGACTCTCTGATTTAGATGGGGGGAGTGAAATCTAATTTTTGGTACTGGATTGTCCAGCTGTCTGCCCTGACCCTGGCCTCTTTGGATGAGTATTTCATTGCTTGTAATAAGTGCAAAGTAAAGAATCCAGAGATGGATTTGGTGGCTTGGTGAATGCTGCCCCAGGAACACAGAACTCAAAGGTTCAAGACATCCTTCTGATAAATGACGAGCAGAGTTGCTACAACTCAACCCATTCCACATGAATTATTCACCAGTGGAGCAAAACATCCATCAGTAATCCATAAGAGCCAGGATCAGATGTACAAGCAAAATGACCCAGAAGTCAGACTCCATCCTAATACCCACAAACCCAAGTACAGCACAGTGCACTGTAGAGGTGTTATCCCACCTATTTCTTCTGAGCAGAACAGTCAGCCATGTCTGCTGAGCTCCAGTGTGTTTAGTGTCTTGTGAAAAAGAGAAATTATTTTAGGCTGTAGTACTAATAGGTGTCCAGGTTTCCCGGTCTAGAACCATAAGGATACGGGCTCTGTGAAAATTCAACTCAATTAAGATCCAGGTTTATCCAGTTTCTAGCTCACAGGGTGTATGGCCCTTAACAATGATTTACAGGGCTAGTGATGATTTTGAAAAGAAAAGTCTTTCAAGCCCCTGAATTAACTGCAGCACTCTGCAGTGAAGACGGGCATGCTCCTGCACTGGGAACCGTGTGGGGAGAAGGGGAGAATGCAGGATGGAAGAAGGGGAGAATACAAGGGAACCCTGGGGAGAAGCATTGATGTCAAACAGAAATTCCCCTTGGGACCTTGGTGCTCTGTAGTATTTCTCTTCACAGTTTTGGCAGGGATGAGCTCGTCTCTCTTTTGCTCAGAATATCCAGTCCTGTCAAAACTGATAAGAATGTTCTTACTGAAAAATATTTTCAGTGCATTGGGAACTGCCTATTTTGACTGATTGCTTTCATCAGAGAGAGACAAATCTTTTTTATGCACTTTAAATTATATAGTTTCATGCATTTTATTCACTTCTGTTCATCTGGAAAAGAGGTTATATTTTACCCATCTCCTGAAGAAAATATAGTTGTCTTGACAGCAAAGAACAGGAGAAATATTTTCCACTTTCAAACTGTGTTTTTAATTTCCTTTCATATCTTGTTATGACAATGGAAACTAGAGAAAGATCAGTCAAAAATTAATAATAATTTTAAAAAAAGCTGGGAACAGCAACTCCTGTTTTCTGTTGATGCTGCTAGGCAAGTGCCTAACCACAGAGGCTCCTGTGCGATTATTCTGTGCTTCAAAATGGGCATGAGAGCAAAGAATGACAAAGAACTTCAGTCATTTTTGCAGCAGAGATTCTTTTTTTGTCCTGGACAGTTTCAAATAGCAGAAATAGTGTCGAAGGTTTTTAATACCTGCATTGGGAAAAAAAAAAATAAATTGGATTTGCATATTGGCCAGTTTTATGTAGCACGTAAAATTTGATTTGTGTACATTGTTTTTCCTTGAACTGCTCGCAGTTGGCTCGGGTCAACCAGGCCAAGGGGTTAGATCACTTTTATTTTCCGAACTTGATATTGGCAGAACCCTTTAACAGTTATCAGTACAATTGGTTGGGCCGCTTTTGAAATACCTTTACTGTGGTTATATGGCTTTTTCTTCTGCTTGAGTAGCTGTGAAAGCCTCCCGGTGAACATGGATCTGTAGAACTGGCTGGTAAGTTGTGAATTTTTATCCTCAAATGCTTCAGCTGAGCAAATTAGCTTTGTAACTCACTTCAGAGATCTGAAGTGCTTGGAAACTTTGAAGTGCCTCAAAAATGACATTTTGAATAATGTCAGAAGGAACTGTGTATTATTTAAGAATGGACTTAATGCTTCATTGACCTCTTAGGCAGTAATGCTTCTATGTGATTTTGGAAATCCCATTAGGGACTTCTCTTCACCTTTAAGGGAGTACTCAGTGGGTGCTGCTTCAAGAATATGGTTCATCATCCTTGAAATTAATAGGATAAAACACTTAACTCGACTTGTTTTAAGGTGGACACTCTCAATGAATTATAGGTTCTTTTCAGAATTAAAGTTTTTAATGCCTGTCTTTTGCTCTTTAGAGCTGCTTTGTTTTCAATCAAGGCTATCATCTGATGAAAATTACTTCATTTCACAAATGCTTCTAACTGGAACAAACATATATTTTCCAGGAGTAGGAAAAAGTAATGTGTATTTAACCCTCCATTAATCCAAAAGAATGAGGGTGTCATAGCTAATTTATCATGTGAAGAGGGAGATAATAAGTGTATCTCTAGTACACTATATGTTTCCACCCAAATTTGTATGCAATTTGGGTATCCTAGTCAAAAATTCCTGATAGGAAAACCATGCAGACAGGAGAGAGGAATGTTAAAAAACTGAACTGCTTCTTTTAGCAGGAGGCATGAAGTGATGATAGTATGAAATGAGTCATTAAATTCTGGCTTTTGAGGGTGGTGAAGGTTCAGTTCTCAGAATTAAGGGCTCAGTGCATAGCCTTGGGAGGACTGATACATATCTGTGGGTTCTTATCCAGATCTTAATCCATAGTGTGTGAAAGTAGATCTACACCGATTTAAAATCATAGAATTGCTGAAGTTAGAAAATACCTTTAAGATCATTGAGTCCAATGCCACGCCCACCACTAATCCCTGCCTCCAAGCAGCACATATATATGCTTTTTGAACACTTCAAGAAATGGGGACTCCACCACTTGTGTGGGCATCCTGTTCCAGTGCTTTACCATCCTTTCAGAGGAGAACCCTCCATCTTGCTACAGCCTCCTTTCAGGCAGTTGTAGAGCATGATAAACTCTCCCCTGAGCTTTCTTTTCTCTAAGCTAAACACTCCCTAAGTCATAACACTTGTGTTCCAGACCTATCACCAGCTTTGCTGCCCTCTCTGGACATGCTCCAGCACCTCAATGTCTTTCTTGTAGGGAGGGGCCAAAACTGAACCTGGTGCATGAGGTGTGACTTCACCAGCGCTAAGCAGGGAGGGGAAGATCACTGCCCTGGTCCTGCTGGTCACACTATCACTGAAAAAGGCCAAAATGCCATTGGCCTTATTGGCCACTTGGGCCATTTCCCAGGATTTTAATTTGATAAATTGTCTTTTTCTTCAAGAACCACCAGTTCAGACTGACACAATTGTATGGTCTGCTGGGTTCTGACAACCACATCCCACAATAATATATCATAGAATTATACAACAGTTTAGGCTGGACTTCAAAGATCATCTTTGAATGATCCAACTTTTCAATAAATTGTTTCTAACTTGCATGTTTTTTGAAGGGCTTCTCCTTGGAGGCTGTGTGGTCTTGTAGGCTGGTAAGTATGATGAGCCCCTGTAGTACATCTGAAAGGCCTGGAATGCTCATATGAATCATAATTTTGCTGGTACAAGTTTAAAATTGTGTACACACACACACACACATACATATATATTTTGCAGCAAGATCTCTTTGCTTCAAATTAGTCTATTAGCAGGAAAACATAAAAATGTGTCTTTTTAGACACTGACTATTCATGTGTATCAGAGAGAAAAGTCAGTTTGGTTTCTGTTTGCTTGTTTTGGGGTTTTTGTGGTGGAGATACCTATGTGTGTGTGATTGGGTTTGGGTTTTTTCATTTGTTTTGTTTTTTGTTGGTTGTTTGGGGTTTTTTTTTGTGTCTGTTTGTTTTGTGGAAAGCCTGTATTTCATTAAGCATGATGCTGAATGATAATTTGTTTATAGCAGTAGGCACTATTTTCCTGCAGTGGGGTAAGCAACCCTGGTAAGCCCAAAGACCTTTACTTCTGTGGCCATGAAATATTCAGCAAGATTTTCAACTGAAGAAGAGAGAATCCAAACACAGACATTTAATCCCTTTAGTCCTCCCCATGCAGGCTGTGGGATCTAGAGGAGCTAGACAAGTCATAAGCTGATTGGGAAATGATGATTGTGGATTTCCACTGAAAACACCCTCTATATATCTATTTATATATATGTGTGTGTGTAATATCTACCACCCTCAGCCTTCAGAGCTGTGGGAGTAGATTTATAGCAGGCACAAATGTTAAAGCATCCATGAAGCTGCTAAAGGCTCCCAAATTCATCAAAAGGATGTAGACATCTATAGGCAAGAGTCAGAAAGTGTTATGTTAGCAGAGTCAAGGACCCGCTGTTGCCTGATGAGAGCAGGTACTGCCCATCAGGAAGAGCAGCTTGAGTTGATGGAGAGTCTCATGTTTGGGCTGGCTCAGAAAATGCACCTGGGTGCAATGATTTCTAAAGAGAAAGAGGAGAAAGGATGCATCAGAAAGTGGAAATTGCATTCCAGTGTTGTTAGCAAAACACAGTTGAAAGTACAGTAAATCTTTGTGCACCAATAAGAAACAAATGGTGATATTTGAGAAGACAAGGAGATCCATCCCTGTGGTTTCAGTTTGGATTCTGTATCATGTTTACAATATATTGTAGTTTCCCACTACATAGGTCATATATTTCAAAATGCAGCAGAGTTTACTATGCATAAATCCATTTGTAAAGTAGAAGTTTTCAGTTAAGTCTTCTTATCTGCTAAAAGAACTTCAGGAGCAGAACTGATATGTCATTTTGTCTCAATATTGAATTTATGGCAACGCTGAGACATGTTTTCCCCTAAAGTGGTTATAGCTGTATCCTGCAATTAAAAGAATCTTAAAAGTGATTTCTAGAGCTAAAAAGTTACCTCTGTGTAATTGTTTAGAGACACCTCTTTGTACCTTTTGAGATCTTTGCAAATAATAAAAATGAGGATGGTGAAGCTTTCAATGACTTCATAATATTTATAGTTCCTTCACAGTGTTGGAAGGTTTTTATGATTCAGCCTTAAAATTACAGTGCTCAGATTTTTGCCTGTTCTGAAGTTATGATATAATGCCTTAATCAAAGGGTAAGTTACAATAGAATTTAATAATAAATATTCTTGTCATGGTGCACTCCTGCTTTAAAATGCACAGCAGGAGTAATAGAAAAAGTGAAATGGATGAAGTCTCAAATACTTTACATTTTCGTTTTGATAAACAGAATTAATTTTGATAGAATCACTTTAAAAAAAATAAGGTTTTTTGAGGAAATTGTATGCACTAACAAGGCTTTGAAACTCTTTAGTTTTTGCTAGAAGCAAATGGGGATAAACATGTTTTAAGGAACTAAGAAAAATATGTCTGCCACCTGTGGCAGATGTCAGTTAGAAAATAGTCTCATCATTATTCCAACACTACTTCTCTCCATTTCTCACAACCTATGAAAAATATTACAGACATTTCTTCCTGAAGTGTAGCTGTGGAAAATATATCTTTCTTGTGTAAACACTAAAGGATAGAATGGGATAAACTGCAGAAGGTGTTTTGTTAAAATTTGAGCTCATATTAATTTAGGTCATATATATATAATTTTTTTTAAACTGGTTTAGAAAATACAACATAATATATAAAAAATTATATATTGGAAGAAAAAAAAATTACATTTAAGTCAATAACATTGCAATTTAAGCTAGAAGCTTTAACATATTTTCCTGATCAGTGCTCAACCAGTCTGCTTCTGAACCTCATCACAAAGCTCTTAGTCTGAAATGCTGGATTTGTTTTTAGGGTTGTATTTGTTTGTTTTAAACACACTTTTATAATAAGTAATGTACTTGGAGCTCATAAAAATCTGATTTAAAGTATGCATTCTAATGGAGTGCCTTAATAATGAGCCATAAGTGTTTTATATGAATATTTTAATGCAACATTCAGTTTCTCTACACTTCTATTGATTTTGTATTATAAAATGATTTCATTTGAAAATAATAAATTTTATTTTAAAGCTTTGATGCTTGTTTTGCATCAGTTTGGCTCTAAAAGGTTTCACTGTTCTAAGCATTAGTATTCTGAATTATAACTCAGGTACTCTTAGCTCTCCAAATTTATTAACTACTGATAAAACATGTGATTTCCCCGTTGAATGTGCATGTCTGAGATTCCATTAATCAGTTTATTTTAAGCTGTGTATTATATTACTTGGGACAAATATTTGTCTTAAATATAAAGTAAGAAGCAAGTCTTTTAATTAAGATCTAGTTAGATTGCATAAATCCATTATTAAACCACTCCTACCACTCAGTGGAGCAGTGCCAATTAATGCAGTTTTTTCCAAAATATCTATTAGCTACTTAAAGGGAGTATCAGTTCCATTCGTGCCGCAGTGGTTAACAACACTATAAACTGTTTTCCTATCTTGCCTTGTAATCCCTGGACCAGCCATTCAGGCCTGCTGCTCTGGGTGTGTTTCTTGCTGCTCTGTTTTGTTTATTTTCCACAAATTACAGGTTCTGCTTCTGACGTTGCAGTCTGCTTTTCTTGCAAAGTGTGTCACGAGTGATGTTTCATTAGCAAAGAATAATGTCTGAGAATTGTATGCTTTGCTGCAGGGATGCAGGCAATGCCTTAAAAAGGATGAAAAGTTCATTTGCACTCCAGAAAACCTGCTCAGAGAAAGTTACAGGATAGATTGTCTGAGCTTTGAATTGGAGAGAGGTTCCAGCCTAATAGCAGAGCAGTTCTGTTCACAGAGAGATGGCAGCTAGTGTTGGGAGTCAGTGGGTGAAATTCCACAAAATTTACTCCAGAATGAGGCAACAATTTGGAAAACCAAGATGAATGGATTGTTATGTTATCTCTATGACAGTCTTTTACCAAGGGGCAGATAAGGTGAACTCTTTTTTCTATAATGGTAACGATATATAGAAATATTTTACCCAAATCTCAGTCTACAGGACTTGCCAACATGTTAGGTTGCTAGTAGAAAGATTTTGAAGCAGCCTTTTGGTCAATATAGACTGAGGTAAATTGTATGTATATGGTCAGAAATTACCTTTGCAAATATGTTTGAAGGACTGGAATAATTCACAGCTCATTTGGTCTCCAGTAAAGTCTCAATGAGTCTCTTGATACACTTGATTCTGGATAGTTGAATTGATTTCTCTGTTTGGCCTTTGGGCTTGCTGTACACAGAACAGTGCATGAAAGTTATTGTCCTCTCTAGCTACTAACCTTACTGCTGAAGACCTTACACCCTGCTTGCTTTTAGCTTTGCTACTTATTGTGTCTGTAGGAAAGCAAGAATGACAAGACCAGCTAAGTGATGGATATCTTCCCACATGAGAATATAATCTTTATGTGCTCTGTGACTGCAGGCCACCAACAGATTGCCTTAAACAAGGACTGGTGCACTGAATACAAATGCTTTTGGCATCTGTACATACTGAAGCCTTTCTGTTCAGTCTGAAGGGGAGTGAATTTAGCATCAAGCTGATTTTGTGGTGAATATTTTTGTGCTACTTTTACAATAGGGGTGTCAGGGTGTGGGTGTATGTATGTGGTGTGATGACAGACATGATAGGAAGTGTAAATAAGAAATTCTGATGAACTGTTTGTGACAATGTGCCTCATCCCCCTTTCTCTAATGTGCTGGGTATGTAATGTGATACTCCATATTTATTACAGAACAATTCCTCCAAATTTTTTTTGTTTGGTTCCCGTTATATATTCCTTCCAAGCTCTCTTCTAACGGGTTTGTAACATCTAAATTGTCAGTCATTCCATTAGTCATTAGAAGGTGCCTTCTAGTTTGTTGTGACACTCTAGCATATTGAGACAAATCATTTCTGCAAGAGGAAACTAGAACATCAATAAAGAAAATAGCAATAAGAGAATATTGTAATACCTTGTTAAATAAATGTTTGTCCTCATCATTATTTTATTTTGTGTCTTCTTACTCATTCCATTTGCCTTAGAAATTGAGAAAAAGTCCATGTAAAAGCATCTGGTCTAGTTCGGTTCACTTTCAGAAAGGGGTTCCAACAGCTCTAAACCTCAATGAGTATAGATAAAAGGAAGTGTATGTCTCTCTCCCTCTTTTTCCCTCTCTTCTCTCTCCTCTCCAAACCTTTTGAAAGATACCTTGAAAATTGTAAAGAAAATCATACTTAACCATGTGCCAGATTGGACATGATCTCTCTTAAATTCTGTTGAACATAAACTCCAAAGTCTTTCTTTAGAAGACAAAACATTTTCCTCTAGACTACATCTATCCACTGAAAGGCTGTGAAAAAGAGAAAGGCGCTGGCTTTTTTTCCAGATGTATTTTTTGAACTTTGAGCAGTAGCTATGCAAGAAGCTGTGAACTTGAAGATGTTACAGTCCTTTGGAGAACAAAAATAATAGGACATATTTTAATTACAGGGTTTGGAGTAGGGAAATTTAGGCCTCACAAGCCAAGAGTCTTGAGATAACCTCAGCAAAAAAATGGGTATACTAACTTCCTTTAATAACAACAACAAAAAAAATGGATCATCCTGAACAGTTTAGTACAGCTACTTACCTGTAACAAGCTCTTTACGACTTGGGAAAAAAAAAAAACAAAAAAACAGCGTTTAACTTAACATTTTGGGGTTTGAGAGACTAGAAAGTATGGGATAGAGCTAAGTGGTAAAGTCCTCACGTTCTGGAGAAGTCAGTTAAAACTGAAAATAAAGCTTGCACACTTCTATGAACTTGCTTCATAGAAGAAGATAGGTATTTCTTAATATTCTGCTTTGAAAAATCTGTTTGAAAAAGAAAAAAAAAATCTTATTTCTTAAGTACCCACAGTTTTATCCACAATCTCTTTCTGTTTTCTCCAAACGCTACAGTACGCTTACTCAGGGGTGGGAGGATGTTAATTAAAAATAATACAGCATCAGCTGAATGCTCCACAGAATTTAAAATGAAATGTCTGCAGAGATTATTTGCTTATCATGCTTGCTATAAAGGTATATGGCTCTTGTATGGGACCTTCTAATAATTTGAGATATGTCACTGCCCTCTCTTGGTGAGAGTTAAAACTGTCCTCTTTTTCACAAACCTTCACTAAAGATCAAAAAGGATTTTTCCTTTGTTGTGTTTTTTGCCAGGAAATCATAACAAGTTGGATATTGTGGATTAAAAATTATCCATTAAGTTGTGATGGCTGTACTGTTTATTTCAGCTTGTTTGTGAGTGAGATTACTGGTTTGTTCTATGATGTGTGCTCATGTCTGTTTAGTTTTTAGTTTTCATTTGTTTAAATATTCAACTATATAAACTTCATGACAATATATCCTTTTCCATAACTGTATACAAATATTTTAAAATGTTTGTTTAAAAATATTTAAACAAAGTCTGTGTCTTGTGAGCAGTGACAAAGCTAATGACATTTTAATTACTTGCTGGAATAATTACCTAGTTGCTATTTTATTAAAAACTGTTAGTTTTAGGCAGCTAATTCTGGGGCATGTGTTAACAAGTAATCTTCATCTAACACATGCAGAGAGGAGGTACTGCCCTCGACGGCAATTCCAAACTGCAGAAGGTATCTGGGGGATATTTGTTATCTAATTTCAACTGGTTTCTTTCAAAGCTTATAAAAACCTTCCTCCCCCAAAACTCTGTGAAAAGAAGATCTAGGTTTGCAAGCTCCCCGAGTTACCCCTGAGTTTATCCCTGATGTTTGGGAGAACTGAGAAGTCATACATTGAGCCATAAACCATGACTGATTTTTTAACCATGTGCTATTATGAACAGTTTTGCAAAACACGGCACAAAAATATAAGATTTGATTTCCATGCCATGATTAAATCTGATTAAGTTAAATCAGGGAGTGTAGTTAAACTTCAGTCAATCCTGTGTTTTACTTCAAAGTAATCAAACAAATTCTTCAATGATAGCATTACTGGTTCAGGAGGGCTGGGAGTTTATACTGCAGGAGGGACTATAATTTAGAAATGACACATATTTTGTATGTATTACTTGCAACTCCCAAAGGAATCTTTTTCATGAGTTATATTTTGCTGTGTATTTCAGGATGTCTATGTTATGGCAATATTTACAAAGGAGTGAATGGGAAAAAATAAACCAATAAGTCTTTTCTTCTGACAACATGTTTCTTCAAGCCAAAGAAATGAAAGAAAACAGAAATGTGGTACACGTCCAGAGCCACACAAGCAGTTCAGCATCTGTTGTGTTTTCAAAGCACAGAGATGATTCTTTGTACTGAGAAATACTTAAAACACAAATGGCTGTTATTGGTAGAATTACAAAATTAATAATCCATGTTAGATGTTTTTATACAGAGCAATGACTTTTTCTGTACTTGCAGATTTGGCAAATGCTCCTGGTTTAAAAGGATGGAGGATTAGATGTGTCAGTGGTTAAAAGTTTGAGCTATGCCAAGAGCACAGCAACTTTCAAGAAAAAGTCTGAAAGGGAGGCAAATTGTGATGGATAGGAAAGGAGAGCCTCCTAATGCTCACAGAGGGATGGGGTCTGCACGTTTACTGCCTGAAGTCACTCCCACCCTTCCAAGTAGCTCTTTGTTACTATGCAGGATGTCTTCCAAGAAAAGATTGCTTTTTTCCTTTCCTGTCTAGTGCTCAGTAGGCAGCACCATGACCTGAGTTTTCGCTCAAGGGTTTTCAGGAACTCTGCAGATCATCCAGACTCTTGTTTGCTGTCCTGCTTGTGATCTGCATCCGTCAGTGGCCCTCTCTGAGAAATGTGTGGGGAATGGTTGGACTTTTCTGGCATGCGGCAACATCAGCAGGTCTGACTTTATAATAAACAAAGGTCGTTCTCGATATGAATTCTCTCAGCTTCCCAGCAGTTTAACCAATCAATCTGTAAGGAGCCTCTGCAAATGTCACCTTGCAAACTGACTACATACTTAGGCAGGAAATTATAAGGAGCAAAAACAGTTCAAGAACCAGGTTGAGACATAGTTGTTAAATTTTTTGCCTGTGTCTTGACTGAAAGGGGAAACAATCATATCTCTTTCAACACAGCAAAAAAGAGGAATCATGACACATTTTATAAATGCAATGTATTTGATGCAGCAATCTTGGTACACAGTTGTTGTGAAGTGCCTCGGGGCTGCCACACAGTTCCCTGCCTTCTTCCTTGTGTAGCTCTTATTTCAAGTCAGTCTTGTGGGATACGTCCTATCCCTACTGCATTTTTGAAGGAGACAGGCTCACAACTAGCTGCAGTTCTCTCCTGACAATTTCTGTATTAGTAGAAAGGCCAGGTTTTAACTTAAAAGTACAAACCTGGCTGGCATTTCTCCATGTCTTCATTTCTCTGTGTCTGAGATTTGACTAGTCTGGGCAGTTGCCCCTTGGAGGTGAGTTTTAGACTGACAGCTGGTGCAAACTAGAGACATGAGTCTGGGACAAGTACACAGGAGCTCAAGGTGATTGGTAGGAAGAAGCTCTTCAAGAATGCTGTGGAACAACAGTACATCTTTTCCTCTTCCTTTTTCGTTTCTGGTATCACTGGTGATACAACAGTAAGGATGTTCATTTTCACGTATCATTGTCAATGTGGGAACCAAAGAGCTTAGAGTAAAAAACAGTTTTGGGAGAAGGGTGGGAAGGGAATGAATATGGCTACTTCCTGTGATGGCTTTCTGTGTTGTCTCCCCTTTGTTTTTGCTGTCCAAGTTCACATGGTCAGTGTGAAATATCAAAGCTGGATACCAATATCTGATCTGCTCCTCTTTACAGTTAAAAGCTCACTGTGCAGTTTTTCCTACTGACTTCCTAAGAAGTTGGAAAACTAATTGGAAAGAAAAATTTATTTGTAGCTTTTTGCCACTGCCCTCAGATTTCTCCTTGTAATTCAACAAATGAAAAGAATTCCCAATGCAGTGCCTGCTTGTAATTTTTAACTATGTATACCTTATTTATGTAGAAGTAGCTATAGTGCCTTTAAATTGCACCCCTCTTTTAAAGCACGGAGCACTAGGAAGACCTGGGGTAGCTGAGAAAAGTTTTTGGCTGAGCTCAGTTTTGAGTTCAGAGGGAAGTTTATGAATATATATGTGCATAAACATAGATATGTATAGGTGCATGCACACATAGCTGCTGGCCTACAGTTTTCCTATAAAGCCCTGGACCATAGAGCTCTCTGTGGGAAAATAGATTGACTGGCCTCAAATACAGGATGTTCAGATATCCTGAATTCCCCAAAGGTGAGAGGGACTTCTGATTCCAGTTATTTCTGTCTATTTCTAAACCCCTAGAGCTTTTTCCTCCCGAAGATCATACATCTTTTGGAAATCTCTATTTCATAGGGTGCCAAAGATCCTAGAAGGGATTGCTTGCTTCAGGCCAGCAAAAGACACATGGGTTGCTTGTGGACAGTAGCACATATTGTTGGCCTTTGTTTTTATTCCTTTCCTTGTCATTGAGCCCTCTTTGAACAGAAAGTCACCCCAGCTCCTCTCTTCCCAAGTGCCCATGGTAAATGCAGAGCATCGCCATCAACAGTATTTATAGCAATAATGAATCCATTATGCTGAGATGGTCGTAGGAAATTGTGTCTGTGGTTTAACTTCTGAGATTAATGGCTTCACAGGGAGCCATTTTACCTCTATGTTCCTCTTTTCTTCTTAACCTCCAGCACATTTGTCCTTACATTCTTAACTCTTAATATTCTTGTCATCAGTTTTTTTCTTCTTTTCATCCCTCCCTAACATGATGATAGATAGACTCAGGGAAGCTATCAAATTGTATTTTCTTCTTCATCTGATAAATGAATGAATCACTCACCAGACTTTTATCACTCTAATGTAAGTGTTTAATGAACCAAGTGACTTGGATGGGAAATGAGAAGAGGGTCACTTGCCTTTTATTTTTTGTTTTAGGCTTTGATGGAGCAGTTAATTAGAAGTACCATGAATCCATACAATAGATTTATGAGGAGGAGACAATTCTTTTTTTTTTTCCTATTAAGTCATGGTCTGGTCCCTGGTCATGATTGGGTATCACTTACTATGCTCATTTCAATCTTGCTTTGTGTTTGGGTTTTTTTCGGCCATGTAGTACTTCTTGATCTTTACACTTCAAAGTTTATTCCTGATGTTTAAGCACTAGTGGATTTTTAGCCTGCATGTTTTATCTGTAGCATATTAGATTGATTTTTTTCTGTTGGCTGGAGTTATTATTTGTGATAGATTCTCTTCATGTAAACTGTATCTTTGTGTAGGCTAGGAAGAGTTCTTCATACACACACACATGCATACATGCATACAGATACCTATATTTATATACTTTTTGCTGTAATGCTCAATTTCATTTTTTATAAATTCCAACAAGACTAAATTATCTGCAGAAAATTTTGAAAAGCTGCTTGAAGTTCTTATATATGTTAGAACCCTTTTAGGCATGAATGGCTCTTTATGGTACTTTAGAAATGGTCTTATGGATTTGATACTAAATAATAAAGCCAGACGGAGTTCCCATTCTTTGTTGTGGTAACATAGTTTTCTAATTAACACATCATTAATTAAAAAAAATAATTAAAAAAAAAAGTATGTTCATCATTAAAATGTAAGATTGTAAGATAAAGGTAAAATGTACTCCAAAAGTAATTTTTAAGTGTGTAATGTGAATAAATGCATGCATGTTAATTTTATTTATGTAATTGTTCCTCAGAGAGGGAAATATCATTCCAAACTAAAAGTGTACTTGATGAAAACCCTAGAAGCATAAAAAGGTTTTTTTCCTTAGTAGGGATTAGATATCTAAATTCACAAAGTTACTGGGATCTAAGAGTCTTAAGCATATCAGAAGATGGAAGTGCTTAGATTTATATGGACAATTAAAGACTCAGGTTTGTAAATTTAGGTGCAGAAGTAATAACATCTAAGACATTTTTACAACTTTGCAGGTATTTATTCCATTTTAAAAATGTTCAGAAATGTATTCTCAGTTCAGCTCCAAGGATGATTTATCTATGTGAATTTTACGCACTATATATTAATTTCTGATTTTTCGGTTATTTGTCTAGTTTTGTTTGGATTTGAAAAAAAAATACCCGCTTTAAAGGAAATGTGCTTTTTGGTAGCAACACAATTTCTTGTGAAACTGAGTGTCTAACTTACTACCATCTGACATCTTCAGATGCCTCACCAGATGAAAGCTGGTGTAATATGTTGGAAAAACCAACAGGGAAGTGCAGCCCTGAGTCTCAAAGGTCACACAGAGTGAATTTTAGTCCTTGAGGTAATAATTAATTTTGCTCTCTCCCTGCACATTTCCTTCAGTGAAGATCCATGGTGTGCAGAGAGCAGGCTCAGTGCTGTCCTAGAAAGCTTTCAGCTCATTCCAGCTGCTTCGGGCATCATGCCACTCTGCACAACTCTTCACAATATAAGGGTTTGGGATCAACAAATTGATTTGAACCATTTACACTGCACCTGTCTGAAGTGATCTCAGAGCTGCCCCTCCTGACTCCTGTCCCTCCCCACACTTGCTCAGGCAAGGGGACAAGAGACAGGGTCAGTCAATGGCCATGAGTGTCCCTCACAAGGGCTGGTGTGAGCCCTCTTGTCTCCTCCCCATCTGTTCCTTGGTCTGCAGGAGCAGAGCTTCCTGCCAACTGTGTGCCTAGATTAGAAATCTCTGTGAAATAGCTGTAAGGAATCATTGTTTTCAGACATGAAGTGTGGTTGTTAAGGGTGCAGTATGCTTCCTTTTTTCCTTTCAATTACAATTCCAATAACTCTAGACGCCGTGTTGAAGTAAATGAGTGAACGTTGTAAAAATTACTAGCCGCCTACTGTTCCTTGGAGAACAGGGCCTACATGATTGCAGATGAACATCTAAGACTGGGGGCTTGGAGGTAAATATGTGCCTTCCTTTTGTTACTTCTCTTTCTAAAAAAGCTGCTGCAAAACTTCCTGGCTCTGAAAGTGGGTTTTTGAAGCTCCCAAGACAATCTGGGGAAAACTTTACAACTTCTGTTCAAATTATGCATCATCTGCAGCTCATGAGGCTGATGTTTGCTAGTGGCTCACCACAATGGTGCCACTGTGCTCCGTCAATGAGTAATTGTGCCATTATAAAGCAAAACCCAGAATACCTTCCTGAATTTCACAGCCTACTTAACAGCAAAAATCATTTGAACTGCTCTAATTATCAGATGAATTCCTCACTCCCGTAGATGCTGTGAAGAGAGAGCCCGTGAGCTCACTGCTGGACCAGCTCTGTCTTTTGGAGCAGCAGCTTGATTGCACTTCCTTTCTCAAGGGCCATCGTCAGACTGTCATTATTGATTTGCATTAAAGATGCATTTTGCTTACCAGAGATTCCCAGCATGATCTGTGAACATATCATAGCTTCTAATCAATCCCATTCTTGTCCTTCTACTGTGCTTCAATTTCTGTGCAACTTAACACCTCAATAGAAATTGTCTTTTTTTTCTTACTCTCTTTAAGGAACTGAGCTGATTGCCTGAAATTATCTTGCCTGATAATTAGCTGTTACCTGTTAAGTCTGTTGTAGCTATAGTAAAACTTTGGGTGACTGGCAATGGCCATCTATACAGCTAACGCATTTATGAGTTGTGAAGACAGGCCAAGACAACTGCTGTACATGGAGAGAAAACTGGAAAAACTGTGAGTCCTAGAGTAGTAAGTGTGTCTGTATCTGCACAGCAGTATTAGAGGTCAGGAGGCATCAGATGGTGTAAACAACATCCTCAGCATCAAGTTCAGGTAGTACAGCAGCCTGGAAAGGAGACATTTCCTTTTTGTACTTGGATTCAAAAAAAATGGAGCTTGAAAATTCCTCAGGTAGCATAGGTTTCATGCTTCCCCAAATACAAAAAATGAACTTCTGTGTACCAGATCTGGGCACATATCATCTGCATCGATATCTGCAACCAGTTTTATATATATGTACACAGAAATAGATAATCCTATCTCTTCATATTTCTTGGCCTTAGTGTTTATACCTGTTGATGTTTATTTACCATAAAATATACTTTTACTTATTTTTATTAGCAGAAAAAGAAATTGCCTCTATTTTAGTGTAATGCATCATTCCTAAATCCTAACATTGCACCTCTCTTTTTAACATCTCTTATTCTAACTTCATTTCTCAGACTGCTAGATTGTCACTAAACACAGAACTGCTTTTAAATGCAAAATTGGTATCTCATTACCACTGGGGCCCTGGATGTGTAATTACAAAAACAGCAGGAAACGGGCTCCCAAATAGTTAATTCTAAACAGATGGACATAACAAGGTAAAGAGAGGAGCTTGACCTGGACCATGACACTAAATGTTCCCTGTGAGGTGTGTAGCTTCCTCAGAAAAGTGGCCTCAAGCTCCTTTGGATTTTGTATCCACGTAATGTGAATAGTTTCACTAAACTAACTTTAAGGCGCTTTGCTGTCTTGTCCCTACTTGAAATACATCCCCTCCACCCCCAACATCAGCATTTGGGAATACCATGGAGTAGAGTAACCTCTAGTTTGAAGGTTGCACAAACAATCTCAGATTAAAAAAATCTACACATTTTATACAGTCAAACATGCTTTATAAAGCACTTTCAGTTTAATTTTCAACACACATAGTACTTGGATATATTCCTACACTAAAATTTAAAGTTTCTGCCTGCAAATGTACTACCTTGGATATTTGCATTAGAAGACAGAGAGGTATAATCTGGAAATTAAAAAGTGTATTTAATGCAATTCAAGTATTATAGAGTGTGATGCTGCTTTTGGGTAGGAAAGTTTAATTTATATTTTGTAAAATAAAACAAATTATATAAATCTAAACCATTTTATTAGGTTCTAAATTTTCTATTAGTCTTGTTCACATTAACATAATATCTCATTTTAGAGGTAATGAAATGAGATAGAAGAAGAGGAACCACTATTTACTTAGTTTCTTTTTTACTTTCTGGGATGGGGATGTTATCATCATGTTTACAATGTAGTCTTGCAGACAAATACAAACTCCTTCTGAACTGAAAAATATCCGAGTGCACTGAAACCCGAACTGCATAAACTCCATTCTTAGTGAAAGTCCTGGAGAAGCCATGAGCTAAGCAGGCGTTATACTTTACATATTTAGAGAATTGACAAAACCAAATGAAACTACAGACAGTTAAGTGTTCTGTATCCCCATAGGATGACACTTAAATGTTAGAAAATCCCTTAATTTTATTGAGTGTAATACATACAATGAAAATGTTCCAGTGGGTTTCTAGCAGAGGCAAATAATGAGATGCACTGTTTATAAAATTCACATAACGATAAATGGTAAGCCTGCAACCATACAAGTGAACGAGGAATATAAATTTAATAAACTTACTTGCATAATTTGGGTCATCCAGTGCAGTCACATTGACGGGAGCTCACAGATTAGTCTAGATTTCATATCTGGCTGTTCATTTTTATGTTACTGCTTGCAATTCAAAACCTCATAGCCAGAAGATATTAGTACATCCTGTTGAGGGGAAAAAATTATGCAACTTCATGAAAGTCTTGCTGCTTTCTACTTATCTTGTAGAAATTGTCTGCTGTGCAGTCTTTTTTCTCCAGTTAAAAGCCTGATCTCAGGTCTTCTCCTTCCTTTGATTCTGAAAAGCCTTTTAGTGAAATTTTAACTATGCGTTTGAATCCAAAAGTGAAATTTTGACCTCAATGAAGTTATTCCCACAGGATGCCATTTTTCCAGGTGGTATTTTTCCAAATGTAATTTCTGACTTTTTGACTTATTCTTTATATGTAGAGTTGGACTAATCTAGTAGAACCAATTTTTTCCCAAGAAAAGAAACCTTTCCAATTTGTGAAGCTTCTCTCTGGGTATGCAAGAGTTGTAGGCAAGGGAAGGGAAGCAGTATTTACAAGAAATAAATGGAGTTGTATTAATGGGATGAGGGGAAAGCATGAGCATTTGTACATACTGTTTTAGTATTTTGCAGTGTAATATTATTTTCATCACAGAAAGGTAGTGACAGTATTTAATAATAAATAAGAAAAGTCTGATTTTGACAGCAATGAATCTATTTCAGATAATATCAGAAGGGGTTGAGAGAGTCCTCTAGTTCAATATATCTTGGTGAAGACTGATAGGGAATGCCCAAGTAAGAGCAGGAAAATGTTTTAGTCCCTCTATAAACCATCACACCTTCTGGCAGTGCAGGTTTTAAAGGCTTCTTAGAATAAGATAGTGCCTTTGTGTTTAACAAACGTGGAGTAATGGATTTTTCTTTATGTTTTTTGAAGCCTTTTAAAGTTTTGATGTTAATGCAAATCTGGGACACTACCCTGCCCTCCTTTTTTCTGTCCTGTTAAAATAGTTTTTTCACAATGTACATTACTTCACATTTATCAACACTGAATATCACCTCCTATTGTACCACAGTTGTTCAGTACTGGGAGATGTCTGGATTCTTTGTTGTCCATTTTCATGTTTACTCAATTGAATTATTTAGCACAATACACAAACTTTGCCACTCTGCTCTTCATCAACTTACCTTGACACTGTATGAATATGTCAAAAAGCAGAGCCCAGGAGATTAGTGCAGATACCAGGATATTATTAATATCCTGCTAATATGAAACTGTTTCTTTCTTATCATTTTTGTCCTTTAACATTGATTACCTAGAAAAGAATATTCCCTTACATGCCATGACACCTTCTTGTATTTGTGACTTTAATCTAGAAGAGGCATGTTGTTTCCCCCTGTAATTATGTATTTAGCAGCACAGCTGATAATTCTGTTTAACCTCACCAGTTTCCTGAAGGTTATGGATTTTCTATCTGTGAACAGTGCATGTTTTTTACCACAACTCGTGGAAGGAAGAAAGGCAACCTTAAACATAAATCCTGAGCACTCAATAATCAGTCACTTGCAGAGCTAGAGTTGTCATATCAAATGCAGATTTTTGGAAATGCCGCTTGAGATTGCTACAGAATTTCAATTTTCCACTTTTTAAAGACACAAGTTTGCCTGGAACATGAGTTCTGCAATATAGCACTTTCTGTGTGTGCATGCATATCTTCAGACTCCTAATATTTTTGTTAAATGGAGTACCTTACAATAAAAATATTTTAAATAAGAAGTTATGTGCATTCCAGTTGTGTGAAGGCTCTGAATTCATACAATATTAATGAAGGTTTTGATTAATATTTCCACATAAAACTAAAGGAGACAAAGTAAAGCCTTTTATAGTAGCTCCCCCATCCCTGTTTCTGCATTTTAATGAAATGTTTTTTAATATTTAAAATACATTTAAAGCCTCAAGTGTATAAGAAAGCTATGTAGTTAAAAAAAAAAGATAGGGAATTTTATTAGGCAGAGCTATTTGAAAAAAGGATGAATGTCAGCTTAATAGTGCCAATGACAAACTCTGCAACTTGCAACATAACTGAAGATTTAAAAATGTATTTTGCAACTGTATCCTGCACTGTAAGGAACAAAGCAGCAAAATTATTTTCTCATACTTAGACATTGCAGACAAATCACTGCTGATTTATTCACAAATACTTTATTTAATAGTATATCTTTTGTTAAATATTGTAACATGACATTTGTGGGCTAGTGGTGTGCCATGGGACTATAATAAATCAAGTAACGTGTTCCTGTTAACTGAATGAAGTGTTTTAATACCGAAGCCTAATTCACGTAGACATTTGAGTTCATCTGATTTGAGTATTGTGCTGTATAAGAACGAACCTAATATGGTTTTGATTGGGAACTTTTTAATGGATTAAATCATAGGAGGAAAAGCACACAGCCAGTACAGATTTGACACTTAGTGAGAAAAGTGCCTGGAAATAAATAGGTAGAAAAACCCAGAGAATACTTTTTCTTCCTGCGCAGTGTGTCCAAGCTCAGAATGCTCCTAACTCCTTTGATTTGTATTTAAATTAAATGTGTCTACTTTTGACAGCCAGAAGCCAACCCCTTCATTCAGTAAGGTTACAGAGAGCTTTAAAATAAAATGCATCATGCTGTAATCTGGTGGTGAATTGTAGTTTTCTTATCAGGGGAAAATGATGATTTGATATGTTCACACAAGACCAAAATCCATCTTTAAAGTTGGAATAACTACAATTACCTTTACCTTATAACACTGATCAATTTAGGTGGCCTTTGACTTTCTTCTTCAGTTGTTTCATCTTTACCTCCATTAATACTTAGGCAGGGAATAATCTTTCTATCTCTTTCTTTTTCTCCTGGTTACTGACAACTTGGCCTCTTTTCCCTAATTCCTGGATGTGAGTTCCGCCTAATTGACATGGGTGGAAGAAAGGTAGGAGAAATTTGTCTCTGTGGATACCATATTCCCAAGTTCACTTGACCCCTGCACTGTGTCTTGCTTGTTCCGTGCTTATTCTAGATAAAATTAGAACTACAAATCTGTGGACACAGAGTTTTTCAGGGTTTTTTAACAGTTCAAAAAGCGCTATGTTTTGTCCTCTGGATGTAAAGTGACTGACTTGTTTTACCCAGCAAAAACTGATCTAATGAGGCATTGATTTCAGTTGATTTTGTCTCTTCATGGAACTTCTATAAAAATCAGACCTTGATTGTAGAAATTTGAGTAAGTGGAAATGCACATACTCAAAATCTGTGGCCTCGTTTGTAAGCACAGGTCTTTGACTTCCTCGTGTTCATCAAATGTGTATTAATATATCTATATGTGTATGTGCATAGACATGTGCATTTGTGTAAGATTCCATTTAAATTATTTTTAGACATTGAGGGGAGGAGGTTTTCCCCTAGTTCTTAATTTTGATACTCCATTGTAATGTACCATATCAGAAGTGTTCAAGTATGATGAGAGAAGTGGATATGTGAGTGTAATTCCTGTTACATATCTTCATACATTTGTTTACCTTCATTTATTCCAGTGGCTGAAAATAGCGAAACTACTCGCATAAATAGTAAGTTTAATATTTGGCTGCAGGATTTAGGAACATATTTATGAATGACTGAGGTCAAACTCTTTAAACCACAGCCTTCAAAACCTGACATTGCTGCAAGATGGAATATAGCTATCAACTGTATCACTTTTCTTTCTCATAGAACTTCATGCCTCTGTAATTATATCTGATAGGTTGCAAAATTTGATGTTCCCCAAGCCTAATTTCTTTCTATAAGGTCTTCACTTGCTTTTCCTCATTGCCACACCCACATTTGTGGTCAGCAATGATTTTCCTACCAGCAATAATAACAGAATTTAATTCTGAGCACTGATAATCACTGTGAACTGTGTGGAAAGAACAATTACTGCGCAACACTGTTTCTACTAATAAGTTATTCAGAAGATCACCTCTGTACTTTGCTGATTTCTCCAGTTTGTGTACAGCAAAGCTGTAGTAAAGGCAGGGTGAAAGAGAGCACCAGCTAGATGGTAAATACTCACAAGCTCTACCATATGCATACTTCACTGCTACCACCCCCAGAAAAGGATTGCTGGCAGCAGTGTAGCAGTGACTAGTTAAGAGTCTGAGGAATGCAGTAGGTGCAACTATAGCTCTGTTCATAAGTCTTGGACTGACATCTAAACCCAGATAATATAAACTGAAAAAACCCAGGTGCCTGGCAGCCACGCTAGAATAGGATTGAGCAAGATCCTCCTTGGCAAGAGAGGGATGTTACACCTCAACACCAGAGAAGTGTGGCAATCCAAGCTTAATAATACTGCAGCCAAGGCTGCCTGCTAGCTATTCAGGTTGTTGGGGGGTGAAAAGCAGTGGGGTGGTCCCATTCTTTTGCAGTGGTTTTGATGGCTCCCATCAGTTTCTGGCACAGTGGAGTGGAGCAGCCCTCCCTGCCTCTTTAAGCTTTTGCTGTAATTTCTTCCTTGTCTTAAGGCATCCCGGTGTTTTGCGGGCTAATTCATTGATTTGTCTTGAGATCAAACTGCTATCTACATTTCCTTTTCTTTTTTTTCTTCTAACTGCATATCTGATTCTTTACTTTTACAATATCCTTTCCTGTCCTTACTGTGGTCTGAATTATTTTGTATCTCATTTTGACTCATCTTTTTTTTTATTTTTTTTGGTAAAGAAAACTCTCTGTGCTGCATGGTATTTATGGCAAATCATGAAATTGCAGTATTTCTGTCTCCATTAAAGTTAAAAGTGTTGGGTTTATAGCCTCTTTTTGGATTGTTAAATATCTTATGTTGCCTGTTTACTGTAAATGCACTTTTATTTGTCTGACTCTAGATGAAGAATTGTATATACTTTCCTTAAATAGTTTTGGATGAAAATGCTTCACTGTGAGACAGAACTGCAGTTGTGTAAACTTGTCTTAGTTTTATTGGTACTATAAATTTAAATTCTGTCCTTTTGCAGTGTTTAGAGAATTTCCTCCTACAGACTTCACAAACTTTTACAGTGACTAAATAGGAGTCAACCTGAGTCCAAGAAATACACTTGAACAATTTTCTTGTGCATGGGGTCTTTTTTTATCAGAGACAGAATACCAACAATCAGCTTTTTTTCAGTCTACAGTTAAATCCCAACTCAGGCCCTACTGCAGAAATTGCAACCATCTGATGTGTTCTAGGAGCTTGTGCAAAAGAGGTTAATGCTCTCCACCCACCTAAAACAGGAAAAATAAGTCCTTTTTCTTCAAATATCACTGCCTTATCTTTTTGGGGACAACTGATTCCAGAAAGGGTGTTAGACACAGAAGCTGTCTCCTCATTTGAGTGAGCCTAATGCACAGATGTACTGTGAGACGAGCTTGTACCCACTCTAGCAAAGAACTGGAGATGAGATTTTTCACTCCTACCTGTAACTCCCTTGCTGTGTTTAGGTCATTCTTCTACATATTGTTCACAAAATTGTCTACTCCTACTTGCAAAAAAAAGGAAAAAACAATCTTGCTCATATGCTGTAGCAATCTGTGCTCAAAAGTAAAGTGCAAAAATCAGTCAAATATTAGCTCAACAAAGTAAAAGCCAGTGTAATGCAGTTAGTGGACAGTGCTGTTTAAAGTATGATAACACAAATTTAGTGCTGGAAGTTATACTTTTAATTCTCTCCAGACAGTAGCATTTGAGGGCTGACCCTCTCATTTCCTGGTGGAGTTTGTGGTTTGTTTGTGTATCCCCCACACGAGCTCAGAACTGCCTGGCATTATTCAGATCAGGAGAGCTCCTGGCCTCTTAAGCTGTTTTGAAATGCCTGCCAGAACACAAGCAAACAACTAAACAAATGACCAAGTTACCTGTCATCACAGTTTTAGTGTTATAAGCCTGTTTGATTAGGTCATTTATTGGGAAATGCCAGGTTGTCTCTGCTTCTGGCTAAAATTACAGGTCTACTTTTCTGAAGACAGGGCTATGTCACCTGAAGAGAAAGGTTGGGAAAGGAAAGGTCAGTGTTTACTTAAGGAAAAAGATCAATCAATGGGGTGAACTGAAAAATCATGCATCTAAAAAATTTAAGCAAACTAACTTTGAGAGGAGGGAGAAAAGGAGATTTCAGTACTGAAGTTGAGATATACATATACATATACATATGGCATCAGATATCTACTTCAATCTCTTCTCAGAAATCAAATTAAATATGTAAAAAACTACATTTCACTATCTGCAGTGAAACTGGGTAATATTTGACTTTATGCTATTGTTTTGGTAAGGAAAGAGATGCCCATATAAAAGTAATAATGCCTGGAGTCTCTATTAGCCACTTCCATACCCATCTACAAAAATGGACATTAGTTGCTTCCTTGTAAAAGTAACAGAAGTATAAACCTCAGCACCGTCAATTAAAATGTATCTGTATTTCTTCTCATGGCTTTTTGTGTCATGATTTTATTCTACACTTCCTTACATGATGATCAAATAGTGTTATGTTGGTGAAATGTATGATATGAACCAAGGAATTTTTTCCCTTTATTATTTTTCCTCCTTCTGAGTTGTACTTATCAGAGAATTAAATAACTGAATTTCCTGATAACTTGGCAGAGCAGGCAAGGTATATAACTTGTTTCATTCACTGGAAAATTTAGTAAGATAAGAATTTTTCTAAAGTGTATCTTAGACCAACAAATATTATTTTTTTTAAGTCTTTTTAGAAGCATCAGGTTTTTCATTTTTATTTCCAAGTTAGTTGATGCTGAAATATTAGTATCAAGGGAACATGCATTTTGGAAACATCAAGGGCATCTTTATCTGTGTTCTGTAAAACTTTTGTCATTGAAAATGTGAATGTTGTTTTTGGTATATTTTCTGGCCCTATTCCTTGTGATTAAAAAAAAAAAAAAAAGGTGTCTTGGCTCATAAAAGTATTCTGAGATGATAACAGGAATAATAAATGGTACAGCAATCTGAAAGCTTGCAAATTTTGACTATAAAATATATGCTGTGTGTGCCCATGGTCTACTTTACAGAGAAGACCACAAATTTTGTATGTACTGCTTGCTAAGACACCATTATAACAAGTCCTTTCAGAAATAAAAGTTCATTTAATGAACAATAAATTTAGAAGGAAAAAAAATAGCTTTAGTCAAAGACCTACAAGTTTTACATCCTTTTGGTTTTGCATAGTCATGGCTTGTGGAAGTTCTAGCTACATCATCCTTCATAAGATACCCATCTTCCTGTACTTTTAAAAGCTATTAACATTTTCCCTGTCAAAAAGAGTGTGGCTCATAAACCCCTATTCCAAGTTCTGCAATCCCATGGATGCATATGTAAAAGCAGTCTACTGGAGAGATCTGCAGCAAACTGGAGGAAATAAGTGCTGCTTATTTATTTTTGGAATGAAGGGGTTTTTTCCCTCTGCTTTTTCAGTGCAAGGAAGGTGAGGCAACTCACCTTTATCATTGAAATGAAATAACAGTTTGGGGTGTTTTTTTTTTAAATTTATTTAAAACTGTATTTGGGCTTCTGAGGTTAATTTAGCAGTCAGTAAGGTAGACAGTATATGTTTCATGTTGCATATTTTTAAGGCACAGGGCTCTTTATGGGGGATTTAAGTTTCAAGTATGGATGTTGGAAATAATTGTGTACAGGACCCAATTCAGACAAACAGTTAAGGCCACGTTTAAATTCATTGTTCCTAAAAGTAATAGTAGAACAATGGAACATGTTTAGTTGTTTAAAATGTGTTGAAGTTGAAATAGATTAATCAGGCTTGTGTGGTATCTGCTATCCTGCATAAAAATAGTTTCTTAAATAAGGTTGGTAGGTGAGACTTGAACCACTGATGTTCTGGCAGTGCTCTGTGATGTGGCATGTGGGTCTTTTGGTTTTGTAGGATAAGAACTGCTGTATGAAGTCAGACTAAAAACCATCCCAGCTCTATAGCCTGTGTCTGACCACTACAGTATTTGGTGGCAAGGAAGAAGTACTAGGAAAAAGTAGAAATGTCTGCCTGCACTCCAGTCTTGTACTCTGTAGAAGTTTCAAGCAACAGTATGGGACTGGCATATGCTTATTCACTCTGCCTTAGTGTTGGTAAATAACCTTGTAAATACTAAAGTGACGCTAAGAATATGAAAAAGAAATTTTTCTGGGAGGTACTGGTTGTCCACTTTTAATATTGTTGATATGGTACAAGTTGACCCTTTTCTGTCCAAAGCCAACTAATAATATACCCTTGTGCTTTTAATTATGGCAGTTGACTTTTGAGTTCAGATAAATGTTGTTACTGCTGTGATTCCTAGGTTACCATCCTCTAATTATCCCAGGCTGGAAAGCACCTGAGTCTTTTGACACTGCTTTATTTTTAAGTGGAGGCTAAATTCCAGCAACATCTATGGCATTTTGGTAGACAGGAGCCAAGCCCAGCTGTGTCCTTTTATTATGTTCCTGAATAATATCCATTGCTTTCTGCAGGGGTGGAAAGATTATGTCTAGCAGACAGCAGGAAATAAGACAGGCAAGACATAGGGATATAAAAAATTAATAGAGTTGTAGCCCCAAAGAGGACATAAATAATATTGTCAGGGTAGAAAATAATTTGGGATAAACAAAACAAAGCTAAGCCAAACAAGACTGTGTTAAGTAAGTGAAATAATTCAACAATTAAATTCATGCCTCAAACACAGAGGTTTAGAATAATTGTTAGAACAGATGTTTCTAAGCTTTATATTGAGATCAGTTCTAGGTAATTTAAACTTATATCATAGGATGCATATATAACAGAAAAGATGCACTGTTTTTATTATAGACTTTATTACAAAATTATTTGAAAATTAGAAAACGTTGTCAAAAGAGTCTCACAACATGTATGTTATACTCTGGATAAATCTGTTTGTTAGTCAACTGAAAAACTGTAAATCAGTGTTAATGAGGTCAGATGAAAATGAAAACAAAATGAACTCAAAAGTTTCAAGGAGAAGGTGAAGTGAAAATGAATTATGCTTTTATTCATTTTCTGCATCTTATTCTCTTGCTACCTAGGTCTTAGGTGAAGTGATTTAATTCAGAGTTGCGTCTGAGAAAACACTTTAAATGTGTCCTTTTTGAAAAATATGTCTATAGCCTGCATTATGGTCTTATAACACTTTGAAATAGATTGAGCACTCTCACTTTTAAAGATGCTTTAAGGCTCTTTTCAAATCCTTAAAAGTCAATTCTCCAGATGGAGGCCACTGCTATCAAGAGTGGGAATAAATCAGAGAATCTGGATTTATGTCTCAAATTCTCCGGAGGGGAAATTCTCCCAAGAAGCTCTTCGTGTGACAGGTTTGAGCTCCATAATGTTTTCTGCATCCTGGAATAAATCCCTTTGTAAAGAAGAGAAGGCAGCAGTAGTCTTAACATCAGATTTTCACTATAAAGGAGTATTTTTAATCTACACCCATATCCAGTTGCAAAAAATACTACTCCATGAAAATCCATGGAAAATCTGGCTTTTAATAGATGTCCTAGAATTTCATTTAGCTCTTAGCATCACTCATGCTGAAAGAGACCAGGAGACATATCAAAGAAATTGCATGAAGAAAAGCATCATCTGATATGTATCCAGCTGTTCCTCTAGTCCCACCACCATAATGAGATTACTGCTGCAAGTAAAAGTTGGTGGGATGAAGTCCTATTAATATTCTAGAATAGAGATTGCTCAGTCTTTGTGAAATTAGCATCCATATTGACAAATTATACAGAACTGGCAAACTGCATCTCATTTACATATAAACTGTCTTTACTTTTTCAAGCAAAATAAATACTTCTAGGGTCAGAAACTTGTCCTAGAAATTGTCATAGCTCCAATTCCATTTTACATCACTGAGGACTTGCTCCTCTGCCAACAATAGAGTTAAGTAAATGAATGAATTTAGCTCTTATCTAAGTTCATTTAATAATAGCATGTCTACATGCTATGAAACTAATCCTTCACCTCCAGGATAGCCATGGGCACTGTTGCAGACAATATTTTCAGCCTCACCACTGCAAGACTTGCTTTAAATTTTTGCAGTTGAAAATACTTTCACTTCTTTTGACAACCTGCCTATTCATTTTATTATTGTCATTGCTTTCCCTCAGGCTCTGCCAAGAAGCTTGCATTTGCAGTTTGATCAAATTACATGCTTTTCCTTGATGTGAACATGTAAAACATCACTGCGCTTTGCTCAGGAAATGATAACAGATTACAGAATGTCCCATGTTTACGTCACTGATTTGAATCCAGTCCAAGCCACTAGTGACTGACTGTCATCCTTAAATAACCCTTATGAAACTGGAGAGAGTCTTAATCATTTTAATTTTATAAATGAAATATTTCCTGAATGTGAATGAGGAAAATCTAAAAATTCACATCGTTGAATATAGTGTAGTTGAGCTGCAGCTGAGCTTGAGTGGAAAGGAAAATATTTCCAGCAGATGAACTGTAAGGCAGCACTTGATTGACAGTGACATCTCAAAATGATTGAGGAACAGACATTTCTCCTTCTTGTATTTTAATTCACTAAATGAAAGCCTTAGTTCTTCTCCCAGTCACCATTATGATGATAATATTAGCACTCATTAGGTATCTGAACACAACATTGATAATCATAATCATGCTACCACAGAATAAATAGCAGAGGTAGTAATTTACATTAAAAGTGCTAATATCAATTGCCTCGAATAATGAAAGAGTCTCAATAAACATGCCAATAATACTTTTCTCCACCCTCTTTTAGAAGCTCCAAAGAGAAATAAACTCAGTATATCCTAGTTGCTTTTACACCAAGCTTTGAAGTAAGACCATCAACTCCAAGCCCACAAAGCAGTATGTGACAAAAATGCAGTCAGGAAATCATTTGAGGTCTTGTTTTAATGATTTAGTGTGTCCATATTTAAAAAAACAAACAAACAACAACAACAACAAAAATAAAACAAAACAAAAAAAATTAAACAAAGCAACAAAACAAACCTTTTTTAAATCAAATCAACCTTTTCTAAACTTGTGTTTCATTCCTAAGAGTCTACATTTCCTGGTATCTGGTCTCAACATTTTTGCACAACTACTCATTTGATGCTGAGTCTTGATTTCTTCAGTTTTACGAATATTGATCCCTGGTTTTTTTCACCATCAATATTATTATTTTTAGGGTGTGGAGGACAGAGTTTAGTCAATATGACAGTGTTAAAATAGAAGCACTGTCGAAAATCCTTCAGATTTATTTGGTTTCACATTCAAATTAATCAACTTGATATGATTAATAATCTTTGATTATCACATAGAATTCTCCCAGGTAATTCAGTATGCAAATTATATTTTTCATATTGGATCATTATTTCTGAGAGTGCATATTTTTTGGTATTTCATATATGATGATGGATCATGATTCTAAGAAAGGTATCTGACTTCTTGCCAAAATTACCATTTTCCCTGGAAACTGGGAGAAATTTTCATAGTCTCCAGAGTAATTGATGACATTTATTTTGAACTATAGATGTAATAGATATCATCTTGTGTACGTCAGGAATTTATAAGTTAAGCACATCTACATCACATTTTGGTTTGAGTCACTGAACTGAAATTTCTATCACAATATTGATTTACCCTTTTAAAATATTATTGTGTCATTTGATATAGCACTTAGTCTCTTATTACAGATATCATAGAATCATAGATTATCCTGGCATGGAGGGTGCCCACAAGGATCATTGAGTCCAACTCCTGGCCCGGCACAGGGCAGCCCAAGAGTCACACCCATGCGTGAGAGCATTGTCCAAACACTTCTAGAGCTCTGTCAGGCTGGTGATGTGACCACATCCCTGGGGAGCCTGTTCCAGTGCCCAACCACCCTCTGGGTGATGAACCTTTTCCTGGTACCCAACCTAAACCTCCCCTGACAGAGCTTCAGGCCATCCCCTCAGGTCCTGTCTCTGGTCACCACAGAGAAAAGACCTGTGCCTGCCCCTGCTCTTCCCCTCGTGAGGAAGACGTAGACTGTGATAAGGTCTCCCCTCAGTCTTTTGTAGTAAACCATGTATTTTAAAGAACCAAAAGGTTGAAAACAGCCTAAGAAAGGATGATTGTTGTTGTCATGAGTGCTGCATACAGTTGATGTGAACAGTGTTTTTATGAATGTTTGCTTGAGTCAGGTTAACAGGAGATAGCTTTTAGTGGGAGGTAGTGAGGCAAGTATTAATTTGTTAATATATATGGGAAGAAAAGGCGTGCTCAGACTCCCTAAGAATCATCTCAGGGCAGATTTTGTGGCAAAGGGAGTGCTGGAATGTCACAAATTTCTAAAAAAGTGGAAAATCTTGGCACAAAGGAGAGTTCTTGAGGATCATTCTGAACTGTTCCACTTTTAACTTAGACTTGCAGCTATGTCTCAAATACTTGTGTCTTTTTGCCATTTATAAAAATATATTTCTTTTAAATGGTGAGTAGGTATTTATGAAACTATACTCCTAGTATCCTAATGAGGTAAGGTAGCTAATGTATCCCAATTTAGAGAATGAGAATTCAGGCAGTAAGTTCAGTGCTCACTCAGATTGTGGAATCCCTTGATAAGACAGACCAAGATATTGTTGGGAATGGTGACATGCAGTAGAGATCACTCAGTTCATCTTCAGAAATGAGGTCTTTGTGTGCTGGGCAGCATTAGGAGATGATTTTTTTTTTAAAGAATTCTTTTCTTATAATTTTTCTTTCCTTTTGAACCTTTCTACTACTGATGTGTTCCTACTGAATTTTGTTTGAAGATCACTTGGGGTGGTGAGAAGCCCTATGGAAGACTTGTTGAAACTTTGTCTATATTGTACTACAGTTCTCACCATCATTGACCATGTCTATTTGAATTGATGTTTTTATATGAACACTGCATCAAGGAAGAATGTCTTAGATATAGACATAGATATATATAGCTTGAAAAGCACAAATTTTAGATAAAGGGAAATTCGTTCTTCTCATCACAGCTATCAACATTTTATCTTTGACTATATATGTAAGGGGTAAGGAGTTCGTTATATTCCTATGGTTTCAAAAGGAAGAATGTAAGGTGGAGAGGGAACAGTGATTCTTTAATGTGATCCTGGTGGTAACCTACCCTTTATGGTTTACAATGGGTCATAAAATGGCAGGTGGTGATCAAAGGAGATAATGAATGACTTCTGTCAGGATACAGAATTTTCAAATGGATCCAGAACCAGTTGGCCAGGACCTTCATCTATTTTTTATTGGTTTTTTCTTAGGGTTTTTTTTGTGTAATTTCAGTTTTTGCGAGAATATGTCCTTATGTCTGATTCTGATCATTTGGGCAAGATGTTGAGTTCTGCATCACCTTAAGTTTCTCCCACATGGGACTACAGGCATTGCAAGTGCAGAATCTTATGTTCTGTGGAAGAGGTTTGATGTTCATCTCATCTGTTTTTCGGAGAAAGATGACAGTAGCTTCAATACAGGAAACATCCTAACTCCACTGCTAACTTACGCTTTATGAGCCCAGTTCACTTGTGCTTATAGGTTTTGCAGTATTCATGTAATCGAAACAAGCCAAGAAAAAATTGTAAATTGCATTAACTTAATCCCTTATCTATAAATATGAAGTAGGTAACTGATATGGCAGCAGCAAGTTTTATGAGAGGTCTGTGAGAACTAGCAAATTTACATGCTGTGCATCCTGGCTCTGAGACAGAATTGTTGGTTTGGGGATTTTTTTTAAATTTTTTTTTCCTCTGCAAATCCTCTACACTTGCAGATGAACTCAGATCGTAGTGATTTCTGCAGCTGCAATGAATTTTATTATTTTATGACACACAGTACCTTTTCTATCATATCCTGGGTTTGTTGGGATTTGGGGTTTTGTGTTGTTGTTGTTGTTGTTGTCATTGTGCTGTTTCCCTGTTGCAGAGAAAGTGATAGCAAATCCATGCCAAATGGATCTGCTTGGCTTAAGAGCAAAAGCAAATCCAAGAGGACTGATATTTAATAAACTCTACATTTTAGAGCTGCAGGTCTTGAGCTTTACTAATTGGAGGGTTTACAGAATTGTTCACAAAAAATTCATGAGAAAGCATTTCCGTATTACAGCTAATCCCATCCCTTTTGGTCCCACTGCACACCTGTTGTTTCCTAGGGGATTCCTCTCTCCTTGCTATTGACTCATTTTCTGAATTCTAACAACGTGTTGAATGTCTTATGTATTTTGTCTAGGAATGCTAGGGCTGCTAGGTATGGATTAAAACCAAAAGATGACTACAAAGATAATATTTTCAGATATTAGTTTGAATTCAAGTAGTGCTGTAGCCTACACAGGCTGCTAGAAATGCAGGAAATGTTGTTGCCAAGCTCATGGCACAGCCCAGAGCTGGAGCGTGGCTTGAAGTCATCCATCAGAGCTCACCTTTGCTCTTTGGCCAGGAATTCTCTGGTAGATTTTTGAGCCAAGGATGTGCCACAGAGTGTTTTCTTTTCAGAGCATCCAATAAAGAGTTTCTGACATTCAGTCAAAGCACAGAAATGCTGAAGTGATGGTCTGATGCTCTGCCATATTCTATATTTCATTAATTCTGTCAATACTTAATAGCTAGAACAAATCACAAGGAACTGGGGTATCTCATTCCATAAGGTAGTTCATTTACAGAGATTTTTTCATCCACGTTCCTATAAAATTTGAGAAGAGTAAAATAAAAATGGGGCTGAGTATCTAAGCCATAGAACTCTGATCCAAAGATGCCTGAAGTCAGTAGACTTTCATCAGTTCTTTGTCTTTGATTTGGGACCTGAGTGCAAGACAGTTGTTTGCAAAATTCCTTTTTCAAATTATTTCTGTACTAGCTAACAAATAGAAAATATATTATTTCTACAGTGTCAAAATTTGCTAAATCTTTTGCTCCCCTACATTTAAGGAAGAGACTGTTGTTGTTTTTTAAGATATTAATTCAAATTATGAAGTGTAGCCATGATTGATTTCAAAGAGGAAGAGTTTGAGTTAGAATAAAATAACCTGCCTTAAGCCTCAAGAAATTACAAATCACTGAGCCAAGCCTACCTCAGGAAAGGCAATTTTATCCTATTCAAAGAGACATTTTTCCTTAGGTATTTTACATGAGAACCCTGTGCTCTACCAAAAAAAAGAAAAGTTCTTTGCTTTAAAGAACAAACAGCCATTCCTAAAGCTAAAAAAAAATTGTTTTATCAAAGAAGAAACAGCAAAAAACAAAGCCATAAAACAATGTTGTGAGTTGGGTTCTTTATGACTGATTACTAGCAAGCCATTATTGGAGCTGACAGGAATAGCTTCATATAGTCCACAGGAAATTTCAGGTTTTTAGTGCTAGTGCTAATTCTCTTTAAAGTGCCTTTTGTGGTACAATTGAAAACAATCTCTAAAAAGACTGCTAAATTTTAAAGCTGTAATTCTAATATGCTGAGCTGTGAATTAGGACGTTTGTCCTCTTCTGTCAAGAAAAGGCACATCAGTAAGGTTTTTAAAAATATCAAAAGCAGATACTACCAAGATCATCTTCCACCAGAGCTGTAGTGAAAAATAATAAAAAGTGAATAAAAAGTGAAAATGGTGAGTGGAGCTGTTTGCTCACTCAGAAGTGGTTAAGATGCCACATGAAAACTTTTCACAGTCTGTTTCCTTGTTGAATTGAGTTTCCTGTTGTAAACAGCATTAAAAGTGGGTCATGACACCTTTAGATCCTTTTTTTAATTTTGAGAGTAATTTTTTTCCTTCAGTCTTTCTTTTGCAGAGTTGGAAAAATTTTGTCCTAGTTTAAAAAAATAAATTAAATGCCAGTAAAAGACAAAAACTGGAACTTTTCCAGCTAGGAAGTGTGAAACAAGTGAAAAATAGGAGGGGAACTTGGTAAAAGTTATGCTAAGACACTTCCTACTGTATTATTACCACTTAAAAAATAAAAAGGATTTAAAAACATTTCCAAGGTTGAATGTGACCCAGAAATTATAAAATTACCAATTTATTTAAACACCATCTTTTGTAATTTAAATTATATGTTTGTATGATTTATGATAGTTTATTTTATCCTGAACTGACATCTGGTATGGATAACTTCAGCCTATATAGTTCAAATGTCCAAAACTAGCAAACAAAAAAATGATGCTTCACAGCACAAATGATAGGGTGACCTTAATAATGACTGATTAAGACTTAATCTATTACGTCTGTCTAAGAATACATTAATTTATGCTACGATTGTGTATTACAGCTGCTGCTAATTCTGAGGTGTATTTATATTCAAGGAAATTGGCTTATTTTCTTTTTAAATGTTTGTATCAATCTTCAAGAAATTGGACAACCATCATTGATAAAGCTTGCAGATAAGTACAAGAGGAGTTGTCTACTATAAAAAACAATCTGGATTAATTGATAAAATGGGATTTATAGGAAAAGAGGATGGATAATAGATAATACAGATAAAAAATGCTTTGATGAAGGAGAGGCTTTAAACTTTCCACCATTTTTCCTCACTCTGTTTATAGACGTTTGTTTTCCCCTTTTAAAGTCATCAACTGCCTGTGCAGCACATGGACAGGTTGTCCTGCCTTGATCCCCAGAGAGCACCACCTTCAGATGGAAATGACATCATCCCTCAAAAAACTGAGGTTGCACTGACCAGTCTTTGCTTCACTGGATCCTCTTGCTTTTTGAAGATGGGTGTGATGTCTGACCTTTTTCAGCCACTAAGACTTCTCAAACATCAGAGATCTGTGGCTCCCTCAGCCATATCAGCTATATCCTGGGCAGTTACATGGACCCATTTTCTTGTTTAAGCACATCCTCATTGATTTCCTTGTGTCGTGTGTAGTACTTCATTCCCCCAGACTGACACAAGATGCAGGAGCTGGAAAGCCTGAGAACAGACCCTGACAGTAAAGACCCAGTCAAAGAAAGCATATTCCTCATCTGTTTCTGTGCTTGTTGTCTCAGGGTCCTCCACCCATTGAGCAGCAATCCTGTACTTTCCATAGCCTTCCACGGATATGCATAGACAGTCCCTCTTTCACTGCCTTCATCTCCTTACGCCTCCTAGGTGTACAGAACATCACTTGTATGTTGTGTCACTTGTATCACTTGCAATATCCAGTTTGCTGCCTGATTCCTGCAGACAGCTGACAGAGTGCCCATTAGCAACTCCCCTGTTCACCCTCTCCAAAAGACAGCTCCCTGTGTTTTGGTCTAGAGGTCAGTAGTCTTGGTGAGAAATCCCATCATGGTGTTGAGGTTGAAAAGACCATCCTCAGGACTGTCAGACAGACTGTTTTATGTAAAGAGCTGCAATTTGTCTGTGCCATGGTTTTGACTTCCCTGCATTTTCTCCTTTCTGGTCTGTTGTTCTACAACTCCTTTTTGACCTATCTCCATCCTAAATAATCTATTATAACCAAGGACAGTCAGGCCTACAGGGAAAGGGTTATAGCTTTTATAAGACCAAATAATACAGCTGGAAGAAAAACAAGAAAGATTTTTGTCTCAGAGGACTTTCATTAGATTTCTGAGCTCAAAGCTCATTCTCTCCCCTGACTATATTTTTTGGTCTAATAAAAGATATTACTTCTCTTTACAAGCCTAGCAGGTTCATAGAATCACACCAGCAGAGCTACAATGACACTTCGGTATGAGCAAGGAGACAGAAGCCTATACAACTCAAAATAATATGTGTTATATGTGCTGAGGTTATCTATTCAATACAGTCATTCTGAGCAGTGTGATAATTAGCTCAGAAATAGGCTGGGCTGATTAGAGAATGTTTTTCAGAAGAAATACGAGCCCAATATAGGTTTCTGGAGATGACAGTAGAAAATGCCAGCATACTAAAGGTAGGGATAGACTTGTTGGAGTGATGCTTTGTTTTCAACAGTGAAATAGCATATAAGTAACAGAAAGAAATATTGAGAAAATTCTCTTAGCTATGAAGTGAGATAATTATGAATCCCACTAGCAGAGGGAGAGGGAAATTAGTGACTATTTTCCAGTTTAGTACATTTGGTATTCTGAGTTTTCAAATCCATCTTGAAATCACAAAACCACAAGAGAGACAGGTTTGGACGTCAGGGATTTGGACTTAGAACAGCTTGTTTGTGCAAGGACTTAATTCTGCTTGTTCAAGGAATTTAAATTTGCTAAAAAACTATGGTTCCTGAGAGCAGGACTGCCATGTGCTGTGGAATGCTTGCACTAAGTTACTGTCAGTGCTTTCTCAGAAAGGATGTGACCTGTATTTCCATGGGTTGTAAAGCTGATAAGGATTGAACTGATAAATGCAGATGCTCATGCCAGAAACCAGACAGTCCAATCAGGAGAAAAAGATGTTCTGTAAGGACAATGTGCCCAGGCAAACAAACCAGCATAGCTTTCTGATTATTGAGTTCTTTGGAGAAACTGCCTGTAATCTCCATAAAGGAGCTATTACATGATATTATTCCATGAATAAATTTGTGTATGAAAAATAGATAAATTATTCACTTAGTTTTCGTGCATCTTGCATAGAGGCAATTTATGTTTCCTATAGCAGTACAAATTCTCATTTTAATGAGTGTTTTAATGCAGTGAAAAGTGAGCTGAGCATAGCTCCCAGGTGTTGCACTAAAAATGGAGACATATTCAGGATCTATTCTAAGAAGAAATATAGTTGCATTTTCAGGTGTAGGGATAGGATTTTATTCTCATATAGGCTAGTGAGGCTTATTTTCACTAAAATTCTCTGGCTTACACCAACTCAGACTTCAGCATCGACTGCCTTATATTCGGGTTCATGTTTGCAAAACCTGATTGGTATTAGGACTGCAATGAAGTGCAGGTTAAATGAGTAATATATAGCTATGCCAACACAGTTAATGAAAGTGGCTAGAGTAAAGTGTTTAAATCAGAACAAATGCTGACAGACTAATAGCATTCAGCTCAGCTTTAGACAATGGATAGATGCCACACTGAGTAATAGGCTCTTTTGGCTTGGTTTGTTTTGGATTTTTTTGTCTCTTTAGCCTGAAGAGGGAGACTTACAGCATATTACCTGGGATTGCATAAATAGTTTTGCAGGGAAATTTTAAAAGACCATGATATTAAAAATAAATAAATTTTTAAAAAAAGTTAAAAATATTATTATGAGGAGTTTGTGTTAAAGTCTGAAACTATAGCAATAATATCTTCTTTCTAAGTTTACAAAAACCATTAACAGTCTCCATCAAAACTATAGTGGAGATGAACTCTTGGACAAGAAGTCCCACCAAGGGTCAGCTTTCAAGCAAGCACTCTCAGTCCTACAGACATTTACATCTTCTCCAGCAGCTGTTAACTATAGGGCCTGCTCCTTGAAAGATGATCAGTGTCCCAAGGCAAAATCTGAGTGTGCATTGGAAGATAATGCAGTTGAACACACAGGTGTGTGGAGAAAAAGACTCAATGATTCTGGTTTTGGGCTCTGCCTAGAACTTAGAAAGATGATATTTTTAAGCCACTCTTCTCAGTTGAAAGAAATTTCTTAGATGGGAAGAGGCTGGTAAGGTAATTTGAGCCTAACCACTGATTTCTTAATTTCTTAACTCTTAAGGCAAATATTTCTTTCTTCTTAAAAGCAGTAGATCTTTTCAAATGAAAAGATGATTTTAAAATAGGTATCATCCCTTAAAATCAAATTCCAGAAAGACTGTAGTGAAGAGCACAGTATTACTACTTAGTGGATTAAATTATCACTGCCATATATGCCAATATGTTCTTAGAAGGATCTTTGCAATATCAAACTAATTAAGGAAAATTCTCCAGTTTTCTCTTGGTTTCTTTACCCAGTTTCAGCAGTATGTATGAATCAATTGTAGGAATATAGTGTTCTAGCAAATATAATTCTCTCTCATAGTTTGCAAGACAGATTTATCATGTATTTCTGTTTAATTACTAAGACATATTTCTAATTTATTTTTGTGGTAGATTCCAGTGTCATTAGAGCAGTGATTTTCATTTGTAACAAAATTTTATTTCAGTGATTCAGCTATTCTAGACAGGGCTTATTAGATGTGTCATTTAATCTTTTAAACAAATGATTTGCTATTTTCAAAAAGGATCTTTTATTTAAGTCTTCAGGTACTCTGCAGCATATCATTTGCCATTTAATGTTTATGAAAGCATATGAAATTTACTCACACTACTGTCTCTGTTTCTTTAATGCAGAAGTACCCACTCCTGCAAGTGATTCCACTGAACTAGTTACTAACAGATTCTGATAGGATTTAGATATTCTTCAGTGGAGCACTGACTAGTAACAAACCTAGTGGACTCCAAATTTGCTCTCAACCATGTATGTTGTGCAGTATGTACAAGTGTAACAGATATTTTAAAGAGGTTATGTACAGCTGTGGTAGCTCTACAGCACTGTCCCCAGGAAAAGCCACCAGGCAATCAGAATTACACTTCTCCTGCTAGTAAGGTGATGATGCCTCTGAAATGTCATTGGAGTCATCGTCAAAAGGTCATAGGAGTACAGGTCTGGTCTAGGGACAGCGTTTCTGCTACCTAATGATGAAGCAAATGCCCTCTGGCATATAGAAAGGAAGTTGAATGTATTGACTGTGCTGAAGGTGAGTTTATAGTGTTGGTAGTTAGAGAATTGCTTTTGACCATTATCAGTGTAACATCAGGTTATCAGCATAGCAGTTCCTAGCCTTCAGACCAAGGATGATTTCAGTAACAGTCTACTGATGTTAAAGAGGCTTTTGCTTTGCAATTAAGGCTAGATCATCTGCAGACAGAAATTTTAGAAAGTATTATCTGGATCCCATAGAGCAAGGGACCCCAGGTATGAACAAGACTACATTACTCAAAGACGTCTCAGTGCTTAATGCTCCTAGTATTTGTGGTGATCTTTAGGTGCATATACCTGCTCTCATTGCAGTTGAATCTAGTGAGAAGAAGCTACTTCTTGTAATCCAGGTTGTTGGCCACAACTGTCTCCTCAAATTGACTCTTGACCTTTCTGTTCTCCACTGCCCCAAGTGTCAGGGTCAAAAGAGAGCCTTCAGAAGAAGGTGCTGTTTCTTCTCAGCTGGGGCCTGGTGCTGATAACTAACTCTGCTTGGTCACTGCTGTGGTAAATTTTTTGATTTCTTTACTAATAGTTCTGATTCCTAAGAAAGCTTCTTTGTGCTGAAGAAGTGGAAAAAAACACCCTACAATCTTATTTTCTTCACTACCAAACTCTCAAAAATATATGATCCAGTAAATCACTTGCAATATCTGATCCATAATGCACTAAGAGCTGGTGACACTTGTAGCCTTATGCTCTGTGAGCATGGGTTATACTGGAGCAATATTTTCTCACTGGCAAAATGCAGCTTTGATTTACTAGCCAGTATCACGCTGGTAAGGCTGTGACAACCAGCTTAGAAGACCTCTTTATTTCTGCCAACGCTAAGAATAAATCCTGAATTTTAGAAACAGAGTATTGATCTATGTGTAAGCAAAGACTGTTTCCATTTCTGTGTTCCTCATTTAAGCATCCCAGGAATCTGAAGAATCAATGGAAAGCAGTTTGTCATCTAGTGCTACTCTTGCTGCATTGCCATGCTAGCTTCTCTGTAGTGAGAAACTTGAGGGCAATATTTGGGTGAAAGTTTGTTTTGGTTCATCACTTTTTACCTAACCTCTCCATTCTTCAGGCACTCTCTAGAGTGCCTTCACATATGCACATTTAAAATGAAAATAAGCTAAATTGTCCTTTCATGCAAATTTCTCATGGTCCATCTTTTTTTTTCTTTCTCTCTCTTTTTTTAAATTTTATTTTATTTTGGCTTTTTAATATTTACTTTTTGGTGTTGATGCTTTGTGAGCAGTTTCCTAGCCCCTTGGGAAGCATGTTGCACTAGCATGTATGAAAAGGAGACGCTCTTATCAGGTCTTCCTTTGTACTACATTTATGAAAGAGCTGACAAACTCTGCTGTGCTGAGCAGCAGAAAGTGTAAGATACTTTGATGTTGTGTAAGTTTGAACAGCTCCTGGACAGGTACAAATATGCTTAAAGATATAGAAATTGTCTGTGCTGAGCACTGGTGTATGTTCTCACAATACCTACATGCTAATTCCTTTGCTTTTCATGCTGGTGATGAGAGGCTGAAAGTGTTTGAGGAGACAGGGACCCACAGTCTTTGAGATAAAAATAGTAATCTTACTTACTCACAACTGCCTCTCTTTGACTTTGTATCTGGTATTTGGAGGAAGTGTTTTCATGTCAGTACATCAGTGCCTCGACTAAGAAAGGAGGTGTTTTTCTGTGTCCTTTTCTTACTTGGTGTTTCATGATGAAGTTGAGAATTGTGTAGCAATGACAAAGATGCTAAGTATAAGTATGATATGAAATGAGGTTGTTCTATTTCCAAGCTTTTCAGGACATGTATTTCCATGGTATGTGCATCCTAGGAACATCCTCTGCCCTTCACCCAAGTCCAGTGGACTCGTTTTTCATGCGTGAGGAGAACAACCACAGCAGTATTGCCCAGTGAGCATTCAGTAGCTGAATAAATAAATAAATATACTTTTGAGTAAATAGTGCTGAGGTATTGCTTCCTTTAAAATCCTTTAGCCTGCCAAAGAAAAATGGACATTCCCATAAGCTAACCCTGAAAAAAGTATACTTCATAACATTATATTCATCTGAAAAGATAACCAGATGTAGAATTCCTTGATGCATTACTGTGAAGGGACAGTGTGATAATTCTGCTTACACTTAAAAAATAAAAGTCAAAGAGGTGCCACTGAGGTTAGTCCAGATGTTCTGTAGCCTCATTGGGCCCCATGTATACTTAAACATGCATTCTTTGTCAGCTGTCTTTAAAATGGGCACTGATTTCTTTAATGCAACACAGGTCTGTACTACTGCTCTGCCACTGCAGTTCCTGGGCTGGAACTACAAAAGAGCCTTTCTTTTTCTTCCCAGCTTGGAGAGTGATGAATCTAATACACAATTCTCCATGTGGATTTACTTCCAGAGCTAACTCCCAGACTGCAAATTCAGTGATTATATTGAAGGGGAGATCTTTATTTCAGAAAAAAAACAAAGCCAAGGTGCTTCTCAGCGTCCGTGCTCACCGAGCTGACTGCAGTGCAGCATGGAGGTGCCCAAGTAGCTCAGCCCTGGCAGCACTCTGCTGCAGAAGCAGGGCATTCTTATATATTCCTATATATTCATATTATATTCATATAGGCCCCTGTGCTGTACTCTGAAGGATTCGCTTATGTGTTTTGCTGGACTGGGTTTATTCAGAATGCTGCTCTGTAAACCCACTTCTCTCCAAATGAAACAGTGGTGGGTCTGCTCTGCACCATTACAATTTGGATTTCATACTGGAATGCTGCCCCCAGAATTCTTGAGCCCTGCAACAGCAAACAGGTTCTGTTGATATTCCAGTTTGACAAGCCATTTCTGAAAGTTTGGATCTCAAAAAGGCACCTTACTAAGCTGAGGGGAAAGGTGGGAATCTGCTGAAGAATGCTTGAATACTGCCAGGGAGCGAATGAGAACCTGAAATGTGCTCTGTGTGTTTTCTTGCTACTTGTAGAGAGCGAGCTTCACACAACCAAGTGGAAAACAATATTTTTCATTATTTTTCAGTGAATAGGTTTGATCAAAGGTTTTATAATGGTATCAAAAGCTTACATATTGTGATTTAATAGAACCTGGACTAGTAACCTTGAATTAACCTTATTTTTCTCTGATTTCATAAAGATGCAGTGGTGGACAAAACAGACCAAGCTGAGTTATAAAACCTTCCTTTAAGATTTTTGCTTTTCTTCCAGGCCTTACACGACTTAGATAAAAGATATCCTTTTTAACTCTTAATACCCTTAATGAGAAAGGAGACAAGAATTTGCAGTTAAAACTCAAAGTGACTATATTTAAACTGTACACAAACCTGAATTTCATTGGTATTATCAATTACCCTGGAATAATTTAGACATCAGTGAGAAAGCTTCCAGTGCAAAATGAAAGTGATATTCATGGGTTCTACTCTGGCAGTATGAAGAAATTTGTTAGCAAAGGTGTGAAGCCAGTATTGGGTAAAAGAACAGGCTTTTCTGAGTATTTCACTTTAATTGAAATATGGAGACAATGGGAAAAGAGATCAACATCTGACTCATTATTATCCTTGTCTGACTCTTTTCTTCAGAGTTGTGTAAGGTTGTCAGGGGATGGCAGTAAAAAAAAAGCAGAAGGAAAGATGAAAGCAAAGGAAATAGGGCTGTACAGTAATTTATTTTGTTATGGTCCATCCCCTCATAACACAAAAGGAGAAGGAGGAGTTGGGGAGAAGTTTCCTGAGGGGACTGCCTGAGAGGAAAGGAGATCCAAGGGCAAAGAGAAAGGGACCCAAAGTGATTTGAAAAATGAGTCAAAGCTGGATATGGTGAAATGTGATGTCTCTTGACCAACCCAAACCCTAAAAAAAACAAATAAAAAAACAGAAAGAAAAAAACAAACAGAAAAAAAATAAAAGGAAAAAAGAAAGAGAAAAACAAGACAGGAAAAAGCCACAGGAAATGGAAAGGAAGATCAAGGGAAAGAAAAGCAGAGAGAACAGAAAATACACTGAAAGTACACAGACAAATGGATTACAAGAGGTATTGCAGTGTAGGAAAAAGGTTAGGGAGCTGCTGGGTTTACTGAATTCACAGTAAAAAAAGGACTAAAGATGGGAAAACAGGGTATTTTCCAAAGATAAGAGATGACAGAAGGGAAAAATGATAGATTAAGATCACCAAATTTCAAATGAAAGGGAAAGAAGAAATAGAGAAAGTAAGGCAGACATAAAGAGATATGGAGGGGAGAAGTCAGGGATCATTAGAATGACACCACTAGCTTGGAGAGATGGTTCATTTTCTTTGAGATGTGATTTACTATACACTAGAAGCTTGGCCTAAGCACTAAGCATCAGCTTTGTGGTTAGAGCATGAAGTGGGAGAATACCTATGAAGTCTACATTGTTTCCCCTGTAAATTCAACATTTGTCAGTGGTCTGAAATACCCAATTAAAACTTCTGCCATCAATCTGGGTCCTTGAGAAAACATTGAGTCAGGACCTAGTAGGCAAGTGAACAGCAGGTTACCAGCAGGTAACTTTCCATTAGCTTCTTTATTTCAGTTCACTAAGAAAAGGAAAATTGGGTAGTCCCCCAAAGCAAAATATTTTATTAATGCTATGTTATTTTGCCTTGTGCATTGGTTTAAGGAAAGAAATTCCTACTGAGGTCACTTGCACTTGTGTCTATGATCAGTTAACAAAACAAATAGCCCACCTCAACTGCTGCAATTACAATCCTTAGTACAGTGAATATAAAACTAAACTTGAGTATTCACATCCTCCTAAAAGCATGAAAATAACAGAGCAAGTCTAGGCACAGGCCATTCCTTCTAGGCCAGAGACAAATTAAAGCAATAAAACACTCTGTACAAAATAATTAACTGAATGCACAGAGCTATATAGATTTCACCACACAGAATGTAGGAGAAACAAGTGCTGCTGTACATTATCCAATTGTTGAGCACAGTATTTTCTATTGATTTTAACAACTTACTATTTGCTGACTATTACCTAAGCTTTGGTGAAGGCAGCAGTTAAACACAGAAAGTTTTCCTGCTAACCAATCCTATTAGGAAATTGCTGTGAAGAATAAAACTGATCCTTACTTCTTTATCAAGCCCAGGTGTACAAAAACCTTCAGTTAACCCCTGGCCACCAGATTTTTGCAGATTTGGTTGATCAACTGTTGGTTGCTGGCTAAAGAGTTGAACTGAAAGGACTCTTTAATCAGGTAACAGAGCATCTGACTACATTTTACATAACTGACAGTATCATATTGACAACCAAAATGTATATTTTATGATGTTTCTTCTGTGAGACATGGTCTTTAAGCAATAGGATTTAGTGTCTGACTTCCCAGTTGCTGTTGGACATATTAAACAACAGCTGACAAGAGGCATCAGGAATACTCTGTGCAAAACAGTTTCTGTGTCTTCCTGCTTGAATTTTGCCTAAACTGATGTCCTAGAAAATTTTGTGAATGCTGAATCCACACATCACCAAAAAAGACTCCACTTTTATCTTCATTATTTTTTCTTGTGTGCCCCATTTCAAGTCTGCCTGACACTCCTGGGAGTTTGAATCTTCCAGATGAATGTCATTTTGTGACAGCTTCATGGAGTCTTCCATTTCTGTGAATTTAGTATGCTTTGGAACAGGAAAGGGGATTATTAATGCTCTTTTCTTCAGTTGAAGTCAGATCTTGTAAGAATTTGGTTCCTAAAGCAGGTTGGACCCAGGTGAAAATTGAGGAGGGGATTTCTGAAGCACATGTGGGTACTTCAGGCAGGGAGGCTGCTATTTCTGTGGCTCACCAGTCCTCTATGAACTGCTCTGGCATAGGCATTTCCACTGGAAATGTTTTGTCAGGTTGTCCATACTAAAACCAAAATATTGTTGGGATTTTTTTCTTTAAATAACAAGAAATAAATGAAAGAGGAGTCAGTGATCTGAAAGTCCTTATAGATTTGGGCTGCAGATGTATTGCAGTTTTATCTTTCAGATTTCCATTGCACCTCCTCTGGAGTGTTTTCTGCTCTTGACCCTCAATAGTGTTGTGGTAAAGCAGTGAGTTCCAAGGTGCTTGCATTGGATAAACCAGTTCCTGTATATTTTCTATGTTAACTGAAGTAACAGAACACTCTAAACTTTGATGTAGTGACAAGCACTTAAGTAATTCATCTGTATTAGTATTCTGGTTTTATTAATTTTCTCTGATGGTCCTCAACTGTGACCATACCAAAGTATTTTTCGTTAATAATTAACCCAGTCTGCATTTTACTCTGCCAGAAAAAGAAGTGCAAGCTCTCAAGATATTCAGCAGAGTTCACTGGTTGCATAGGAAGTAGGGGAGGAAAACTGGCTGTGAGCTCTGTCATAAAGGCATTATAGACTTTAGTGTTCCAAGTTCCTTATAAATAATGAAAATGTAAGTAGTCATGAAATAGATTTTGCCTATTTTACTATTGATATACAAATTAAAGACCTTCCATAATGCATTGTTCATATAGTCAAAATTTTCTAATGAAGAAGGGAAGTAAATTTTTGTCTTTGCCAGCAAAACAGGAGAACAAAGCACATTTCGACAATGATGATAGTGAGGATAACAAGCTGGTATGTGGGATGAACAGAAAGAGATTGCAAATTGGATATCAAAGGATAGAAGTAGAAGACTGACAACTTTTCCATCTTCATGATATTACATCAAACCTAGCGGAGTGAAAGCTGTCATTAGAATAAATAAAAGAAACTGAAACAGAAGTTCAAAGCACTAAAAATTATAGATTTTGTGTGGTATGAAGATGATAAGCACTGTGCTCAGTTAGAGAGTTCCCATCACCCATCTGCCCAAATCCACCAGAATTAATGTGAGATTCTGTTATTGTCTGATCTGTTTCTCATTTCAACCATCAGAGAGAGAACAAAAGAAAAAAGGAAGTAATTGCAGAAGCAGCAAATGTGTTGCAGAAGCCGTTAAACGAGACAGAGCTGAAGAAGGAGCTTCATACCACCCCCCTCTCGATGTTTCAGCAGTAGTTACATTTGCTCCTTGCTGCAATGACAAGCTCAAATTGTCATCAATAAATGTTGATTTGTTTTCTCCTAATAACAGTAAGCAGCTCCCACTCAAAATCAATTTCAACTTTGTTGGAAAGACACTGCACATTTGTCTTCACCATGACTGAGCTGCATAAAGGAACAATTGAATTGAAAATTAAATGAACAGTAATTGAAAATAAAAAGTGCCTTTTTAAAGGAAAATTAGTGCTATGCTGAATTTACAGAAATGTTATGGGGGGGGTTGCCTTAAAAAAGGTAGGGTTGGGCTAAAAACTTAATTATATAAACATGTGTACATTAATGTACATAATTAAAAATGGACTTTAACCTCAAGAGGATAAAAAGGCTCTTCAGCAACTTCCTAGGCTTTTAGTTCTGGCAAAAGCAGCAGAGTTTCTGCAGTAATTATACATCCAACACATTTGGATATGCTAATTGGATCTAAGTTCTAATTAGTTTCTTTGTGTGACTAAGAATGACAATCACTGAATTAATTTAATGCAGTTTTGTTCTGAACTTAGTACTGTTTTCACTGTGTTTCGCACAGAAAATGCAGCCTGTGAAATGCTTTGCTTCATAGGATGTACAAAGTACAGCACAAGTACATTTGCTGTGTTTCACTCTACTTTTATAGGCAATACACTTCAGCATTTAGTTTATCCAAGTCTAAGTGTTGCGGGGCTTTGCCAGGGAGTGGTGAGGATCTGGAATGTGTCAGTAGTCCATCCATGACTCGAGAGCAGCTACTCTCACAGTAGTGCTCACAGATACTCTGTGGGGCATCAGAAGAGGCAGAGAGGGCTGCTGTGATCGCTTGGTGGTCTTTGTGATCAGATGGGAAACTGTCTGATGAAGTGGGGAAACCAAATGGACATGATCTGTGCTCTTATTTAGAAACAGCCATAGGAAAGATGAGAAATTTCAAGAGATTAATAGGACATCTCCCAGTTTTGTTTCTCCTTGTATCCTGTTGTTGCTCTAAGTTTCTCTGGGGTTCTGGATCTAGTAGAGCCTTGATTCAGTCATTACTTGTGATTACAAGTATGCCCAGCATTACCCTCGCTCATTCCCTGACTGTAGGATAAACTTGACTTCAGAAGGGCAAGAATTATCTGTGAATACTTCTGAAAGCAGCAGAGAGAAGTGTCTACATTGTTTTAAGGCCATTTTTCTTTGGGAAACATAGAATCATGGGATCATTTAGATTGGAAAAGACCTGTGAGACCATTGAGACAAACATAACTTCTATATCTTTGCAGAAAGTTTTTATTTTTTTTTTACTATCTGAGACATTCATTTCTTAAGAAGGCATCTTCAAAGAATAGATATGAGTATATTGAAATGAAAAAAAATTTAGAAGTTGCTCTAGTTTAATAGCTATAATAAAAAACCAAATATTTCAGATTATCCACTTCTAAAATTGTTAAATATCTTTACTTAAAGTTTGTTCTTTGTTTTCTGTTTCACTTAGGAAGATCTACTAAACACATATACAAAGTCTTTTCACCTGAAGGACTGAAAATAATGATTTCTGTAAATTTCTGTTCAAGTACAGTCAGCAAAGCCCTCCTCTTTACAAACACTTTCAGATGGTTTGTGGCAACCTGCCATTTCTGTGAGGCTGTGTGAAATTACAGTAATATTTCCATGTTTTCCACATTTTCCATTTATGTTTCTCTCAGATTATGGTGTTGAATTCTCCAAGAGAACAGTCTTAGTAGAGGCCACTGGACCCAACAATACACTACTGATGTAATCTTGGTTTGTCAGAGGGAGCAAGAACTTTTGTTCCTTTAAATAGGAGTCAGAAGATGAGCATCCCTGGAAAGGTTTCATTCACAGTCCATGGAGAAGGCGATTCAGAGCAAGAACTGGTAGCTGCAGGTGCCTGTCTCTTTGGCTGTGTAATGACTTCACCTAGGCAATTGGTTTACCTGCTTTAATTGAGACTCTGCTCCAAAGTCCTCTGAAGTCAGTCATTGTCCTTCTGTTGCATTTTGGATTTAACACTGGCAATTGTGCATGCCAGCTGAGTGTGGTAATGAATTTCAAAAATTATACTGGTTATCTTGGTGTGTGGTGTTAAGGGGTGTGTGGTTGATTGATTTGTTTCTCCATGCTCAAAAAAACCATCTTCCAAAAAAACAGGCAAGTTACCTTTTCAGAGAAGCTGAATTACAAGACAGTACCTATTAAACCCAGATTGAAAGGCGTTTAATCCTAGAGATATTCCTGAGCCATAGCTTCTTCCACAGAGACTCCAGAAATGCAATGGCACCAATGCAAATAATGGCATAGATGAACTTCTTTTTTTACGTTATTTATTGCAGTACTCTCTCAATGCTGTGGTGTGCCCTATCCAATGGTCTTTTCCTCAATCATCTTTAAAATGTGATTTTTAACCTGGCTTAAAATCACTGCTGTTTCATTACCAATTATTAGTATAAGCTTTAGCTGGTGTAATTCCTTTGTCAAAGTTCCACTATGAAGGAAAGGCTGGAGCAGAGAGAGTGCTAAAATGTTGGTGGCTATTATTTCTTCAATTAGTGTATTACTGAAAGTAAGGCAGAAATATTGCTACAGCTGCAGTACTTTTAAATTATTTTCAGTAATATTGAAATCCTCTCTGACCTCTTTTAAAGCCATGCCTATAACTCCAAATCCTGGATGCTGTCATCCATTGCCCACTGGTATTTAAAATCAAAAACTGATATCCTTTCTTGCTTCATTTTCAATTTCAAGATGAATCTGTGCACAAGCAATTCCCTGAGTTTCCATCCCATTGATTCCAGAAGGTATTCTATCGATTTCATACATTCCTGCTTAAAGCCACCTAGTAGGAATGACTAACAAAGTATTATGGGCAATGAGAAAATGATTTTTCTTTTCTCTTTTAGCTTGGCTGCTGGAATCCCGTAACTGGTCTGAATGGGTCACTGACAGACAGAAAGCTGGAGAACAACATGCGAGGAGTGGTTCTGCGTGTGGTTACTGTGCTGGTAAGCAGATGCTTATCCTTCTCCACTTCTGCCTCATCTTTTTATTAAGTGCACCGTTTTACCAAGAAAGTAGTTGGTGTTAGAGGGTCTCATTTAAGCAGGTCCAAAAAAAACAGAAAGATGGATCATTTTCTACAAAATAAAATTATTTATCAGTACAGCACATTTTAGACTGTTGCCCAGGCACATTCTAAATTAGGTAACACAAGCACGTGAACTGACAAGGGGAAGCTTCAAGTGCCCTGTTAGCCGAAGTTACCTAGCTGAAGCTCTAAATGATTCAATTCCAATCACCTTGGCAAATTGCATGCAGTCTAACAGAAATTGTCACACTCAGAAAACATTCAAGGTCAGCTTAGGTCAAGTAATGTTACTTAGGTAAAACATCAACTGTCCCATCCTAGCTTTTAGTCAGCCAGGTTCTTCCCCTTTGTGGACCAAGAATACTTCTTGGTTTAAAGCTGAACAGACAATGTTACGAGGCCAGTGTATTCCCTGCCATAAACTCAGCTTGTGGAGAAGTTTTTAAGAGTGGGGAAAAAAAAAAAAAGAAAATAATATGAGACATATAGTCCTCTTTGGACCAATGCCCAAATATAAAGTTCATCCAGAGCTGCTGAACTGTCAAGGTTAGATGAAACTATTTCCCTCTTGCTACTCTCTACTTGTGTTTGTGTTCAGTGTCTGAGGGCCCAACACTTTTTTATAAAGAACAAGACGATTTTTCAGGGTTTGCATTGCTGACAGTGCACAATGAAGGAAGAGGCTCCGTTAGGTGTGGAAAGTGAAATCACCAGAGCATGTCAGTGTGAAAGACAGAGAAGTTTCATACTCCCCCCACCAGTTACTTTATGGGTATTTAAACACCTGTATCTGTCAAGGTGAACATTCTGTTCCAGCTCTTAGTACATTAGAAAACTTGCTGTGGTACTGTGTACAAGACAAAACATAACAAATAGCAACAAAACAAACAACCCCAAAACAATAACCAAAAAAAACCCACAAATGTAAAAAATAACCCCAAACCAAACTAAACAACAGCAAAACACAGCCAAGGAAGGATGAGTGCACAGGAAAAAAAAAAAAAAAAAAAAGTAGTATCAGAGAGGAGGAAGATTATACTTTTATTGCACGTTCATCAAAATAGCATCATGCTGGCAGTGGCTGGTCTCTGTTTTGCCTGATACTCCTATTAATTGGTTCAGTATAATTATTAGTTGACAAAAATGATCTGTGGATTTTGCCAAGAAAAATAAATTTTAATTAGAATATTAGCATTGTTTTTAGTAGTAGATCTTCCTCTCTCCCCATTGTTCCTGCTTTATCCCCAGTTATCTTTGTTACCTTGACAGAGAGCTTCCTCTTCTTCACGCTATTATAGCGTGAATATTTATCAACTTGCAAACATACACAAAAATAATTACCTATGCTGGTAGGATTCTACAGTAATTACAAAAGCAAAGACAGACGTTTAAAGTTCAACACAGAGCACAGGGCATTTCAATCTCCTCACAAGCTTTATATCTTCCATGTACGACAGAACTGGAGATTTGTATTTAACAAATGTGATGAAAATGTGTGATTCTTACCTTGGATGTGAGAGCAGGAGAGATTTCACCAATTAACTTTATTTTAGTGATGATCTTCCTTATATTTTCTCTTCCATCTTTCTCCTCATTCTTCAATTGAGTCAATACATTTCTGTTAAAAGTAAAGAATCTATACCGACTGTGAATGATTAATTATTGTTATTAATTCTGCCGTTTTCTAACACAATGATCTTGATCCAGGGAAACATGTTAAAACAACAATAAGTATTCAATAGGAATACTTATTTTCTTTTTCATTGAGCGTTGAGAAGTTTACATTCATTTGTAAATTTGTAAATTTGCTTTGTTATGAGTTCAAATCTCTCATGCCTTTTTAGATAGCACTCTTTTTCCTCTTCCAAATTCATTTTGTTACACCCTCAGGTTGAAAAGGACTTTTTTTTTAGGATTCCAGTAGAATTTGAGAGGATAGCAAATTGCAACACCTGGCTTTATACTGCATTATACTAATGAAAGCCTTCTGGAGTCTGAAAATCCTAAATGATTGTGACTTATTTCCTCAGTCTTTCAATAAACAATTGCTGAACAATTCCTATCATCCACAGCCATCTTCTAATTCCTTTCCCAAAGTAAATTTAATAATTATGAGCTATGTATCTGCAGACCTTAACCAAAATGTCTTTATGAGTATGGCAGAATACAGTATAGCCCCAAACTGGAAATCATCTGGTTTCACTTGGCAGAGAATCCTGGCTCTTCTGCAGTTAATGTGAATGCTCTCCTTTGCATAAATAGCAATAAGAAATATTTCTTTGTGGTTTATTCTGAGGAGAACTATGGTCATGTTTGTGTACATGTAAGTCAGTGTTTTAATCTGAGTTGGATTAGTAACACACTTTCTACACTTTTAGAAAAGGTTTATTTTTTCTAACTTAAATATCACATGCCTCTGTCTTGGACTACTTCCACACATGAAGCTGAAATCTGGACTTTGTGTTTGACAAGTTGCTCCTAAGTTCAAATCACTTACTGGTGAATTTCTGAAATGTATTCTGAGTTTCTGAAATGTAGCTCACTCAAAGGTCAGTATAGCTGTTTCAAACAAATTCAGAGTGTCTTGAATGAACAATTGCCCAAGAAAAAATTTAGCTATATACCCATTTTGACTGTCTCAGTTTATTCTCTTTTTCGGTTGTTCAGTTCTATTGAAAAAGACCTAAAATACAGCAGATATTCTCATAAAACCATTTTATTAGCCACAACAATTACTGAATTATTCATATGAACATTGGAAATGGAATGAGATTTGGCCCATTGACAATGAAGAGGCCAACACATATCTGTAAAAATCATATTTTCTTATAAAGCCCCTGTTGTTCAAAAAAGGAAAAAGTTTGAATTTCCCTGTTTAAGGCATTAAAACCTTGATTGAAAAGTACAGAGCCTTTCCTGAAAGTGCATAAGGTATAATATCCTAATGGTATAAAAGATATTTGTGACTCTGCATGAAAATTCAAAACAGCTCCCAAGCAGGAATGTATTTTCGTATCTGGAGGGTCCTGAGAAGGCAGGCAGGATAAAGCAAAGACAAATAACAGCAAGCCATACTGAATTATGCTTTGCCATACATCCCTATCCACAGTATCTTGAGAGTTATTACCTGGGTTACTTGCACAGAGCTGCAGATTGGTCACCCTTGGCTGCAGGTGGGCACTGTGGGGTGTGATGTAGTGAAAGGACTGGCAGAAGGGTAGACAAGCATGGAAAGAAAAAAGAATTAAGAAACATCATTTGCACCACGGAAAATGTTATCATATGTGCTCTAATTCTCAGTGATTGGTATTAAATTCATGAACATTTGTTGCCCAGATTAGAAAAGAAAGGAATTTGAAAGCAGACAATGTCTTTAGGGACATTGAGCTGGCAGGAGGTCTGCATCTTCAGTCCCTTTTTCTATTGAATTTACCACTTTGAGAAGATTAAAAGATATGAAGCTAAGGCCTGGTTTTAAAAGCTGAAACAGTCTTTGGAATTTGAATTCCAATACTGACTTAAAGAAAATAAAAAAAAATAATAAAAAAAAAAAATTTCTTTCCGAAGCTGGAGTAACTCAGAGTGACTGGGGAAAGGACAGGCATGAGAAAGATGAAATAAGACAGTGTTTAAGAATATGCAGAGGAACACACTGTCAGAAGTGATAAAGGATTAAAAATGTCAGGACAAAAAACATCAGTGAATGACTGTACAACAAAGATCAACCTCAGGAAAGATTATGTGCAGGATACCTCATTAAATATTGAATAACTATTTTATAATAGTGTGAAATAGTCCCATAGATAATGCTTCTTATTACTTTCTCCCAATATTTTTGGTGATCATTTTTCTCGTGCAGTCCTGATCCCATTCCCCACTTTCATAGCTGAATGCTGTGGACTTTTGTAAAGTCTCTTCATTCCATCAGGCAGCTCTTTCTCTGCCTTAGTGCCCATCTTTTAAGATAAAAAATTTTAATTGAGGCATGTATTATACTCTGTGTGTGTGTGTGTGTATATGTGTGTATATATATATATATATATATATGTATTGGTATATTGGACTACAGTAGTATTCAAAATGGTAACAATTAAAATCATTATAACAAAAGAAGAAAATAATATCCCTCGGTAGAGGCAGAACCTGTCTTTGTATTCCTCTTCCAACCACCACACTTGTACAAGGGCCAGGATTAAATTGCTACTGACTGGGCACAGGCTTTTTTTAATAGCTGTTTTATGTCCCTTTGAGCTACCTAGCTTGTATTAAAACAGGTCATAAACCTTACAGGTATTCACTACTGTGATCATTCATTTGACAAGCTTTAATCTCACAGCCTGCTGGGAAACCCGGCACCTTTTTTTTTTTCTTTTTTTTTCCCAATTATTGTTATTTTCAACCCATTTTTCTAAAGTAGCAGGTACTATATACTAGATAAGGTGGATATCAAGCAATTCAAATGTTTTGGGACCTGGCTGGGGCCACAGCTTTGACAGCAAGGTAGGTGCAGTGCAAAGCCTGGTAGGACCAACCTCACTCATCTCCATGTCAAGGGCTACTTCTCGGGGCTCCCTGGCTCTTATCTTCTCGCTGACCCTTACCCATCTGCTCTGTGGGCATATTTGCATTCCAGAGAAATTCACAGTTCACAGTTGTGAAACAGAAAGAGGCTCTTGCTCTGACTGTAATTATCCTTCAATACCATGCAAGATAGAAAAGGAGATGAACTGCATGACACAGCTGCCTATGAACTCCTTGCAAGGCTGCTGGAAGGAGTCCAGTGTAGTTCCCAGCAGGTTAATGTACCCATTCCACACTTCTGCTAATTCAGGTATATGAACTATCTGCATTAAAGCCACCATTGTACTCTTCAGACATACTGTACAACACTCCAATCAATTCCAATCTCAATCCATATTCCTGTCATGTGGTTCAGAAAGAGCTGTTACCTGCATTAAGTTATTGTGAATTAAAATCAATACACAAAGCTTGGCAGCATCCTAATAGACCATTGCCATAGATTGCTTTGAAAGAAGTTTCAGTCCCATTGTTGAGAAATGGGAGGAAGAGGGGCTGAGGAGCTAACATTCTTTGTTCATTTCTTGTAAATAGGACTAAACTAAAGACCCTAATAAATCCAGATCACTACCATTCCACAGGGAAAAATACTCTTTGAAGTACTGTAACTGAAAGAACAAACTTCATGTCTAATTGAAGGTGACAATAAAGATATCGAAAAAGTGAGAGACTACACACATGGATCAGACTAGGCCATATGTAAAATCCCCTTAAAATTGTATTCAGTTTCTGGGATGTGAACAAGCTTCTTGCTGTACAAAAGGCAGCAAGGATCAGAGAGTGGTGGGTTTCAGTGCCAATATGGTTACACAGCCCATTTGCACAATATTTAGTTATCCAAGATCCTGTAGATTTGAATCCTTCATCTATGTTTTAGTTTTATTAGGGGGTGGGGGCTGTGTAATGTTTTGCAGCAATTTTATAACTGCTGATAGTGGGAGAATTTTTGTAATGAAAGAATGAAATGTTTCAATTAAATTTTGGTCATTGATTCTAACATGAATTAATGTACATTGTTGTTCAATTAAAAGTAACAAGCTGCCATACTGTTCCTGGCCAAATAAAATCCCCAAAACAGCGGTCAGTAAAGCACTTGAGGAAATTAAGTATTTGGGGCTATGTATTTCACCAAGATCTTTTCAGGAAGGAAATGATTAACATATAAAAGGGGCCATTAATTATTTTTTGAGTCAAGGAGAAAGTGATTTTGCCTAGCAACAAGACAATGGCATCTTGTGCTTGAAAATATTTTGGTCATAGTTTATCAGACTTAGTGTTTCTTGTTGGTTATAATGGCTGTGTTTGATCATCCAGCAGCCTTTGGAAGGGAGTTGAGAAATCTAGTAATAAGTGTGAATTTCAGTTTGGGGAGCAGTTTCTTAACATTTGCAGGGAACAGGAGTTTTTAAAGTGTCACAGTGAATATTTAACTTCATGAGATTGCCAAGGCTCAGCCTGGGCTATGGGAATCATTTAATGAGCCTGTCCACTGTTTCTGGAGTCAGTGTCAAGCACAGATTGACAGTCTTGCCCACAACTGAGCTTCATTTCTCACTTTCTTTTTTTTCTTTTATTTCTTCTTCTCTTGCTACTTTCAGTAAAGAAAGAGAAAATTTAATGAATGTGGAGTCCTACTGAATGGAGCATCACTATGGAAGTACTATATTCTAGTGTGTTCAGAGGTCATTTCCATATGCTTTATGAATTCTAACCACCCATATAATTACCTAATTTCAAAACTCTCTTCATAGAATAATTTAGATTGGAAAAGACCTTTAAGATCATCAAGTCCAACCATTAACCCAGCTCTGCCAAGCCCACCACTATACTATGTCCCAAAATGCCACATCTACACCTACAAATATCTACAGGGATGGTGACTTCACCACTCCCCTGGGCAGCCAGCTCCAAAGCTTGACAACCCTTCCAGTGAAGAGATTTTTCCTAATATCCAAAGTAATTTGCCCCTGGCACAACTTGAGGCCATTTCCTCTTGTCCTATAGTTTGTTTCATGGGAGAAGAGGCTAATTACCACTTTGCCATAACCTCCTTCACGTACTTGTAGAGAGCAATTATGTCCCCCTGAGCCTCCTTTTCTCCAGGCTAAACGCCCCCAGCTCCCACAGAGCTCTAATTTGTATTGTAAATCCCAGTAGTGATTAGTTTCTCTAACCTCAAAAGCCATTTTTTTACCCAATGTTTTCTGTATAGTGCCCTGGCTAGGAAGTTTCTGTCCATGCTAATGGGTAAAGAGGATTTAGTTGACCAGGAAAATAATTCAAAGAATTCTGTTCTGCTTTTGCTTTTTAGTTTGTAAAGTACCTCCTAGCTTTTTAGCATTTTTATATTTAGAATAAGCAAAAGACCTTCGCAAATAAGTGCAGCAGACTAGTGTATCATAGCTTCATATCATTTTTTATCCTGAAATTAGTCTCAAAGCCACAGAATCCACACTTCTAATTGGAGAGAAAATCTACTTTATTGCCCAGTGATCTCCTAATGAGGTGGTGGGCACAGGTAAAATCATGAAGAGCTGAGCTAAGACCACTGCTTACTTGTAAACAGCACACTAAACACAACTTTTTTCTTACTCTCATGTATTTAGAGTGCTGTGTTTAAGATCTGAATGAAACATTTCTGTTCTTTCAAAAAAGTTTTCTGTAATTTGTCCAAAGAGAGAGCTTCTGCACAAAAACACTGGATCTTTAAAACTCAATTTTCATTAAGGAACTAAAAGATTACTATCAAAGCTTGGAATTTAAAGTTACTGTTCTACTGGCTAAAAATCATCCCAAACAGAGACTCTGGGTTTAGGGAATTGAACTTCTGAAAAGCAATCATTCTCTTGTTCTCCCTCCCTGCCTCCTCTAAGGCTCGAATTTATTGCTTGACTTTATCATCCACATCTGTAGCACAGCTACAAACAGATGTTCCTCTTTGATTGTCTAATTAATTAACACAACCAAGTTAAACTCAGCCTAATTGTTCTTTTCTGCTGTTTAGCTTGAGTATTGTTCCTTCTGTTTTCAAGCGTGAAGGTCTTCTGTGCCCAACAGCTTTTCTCTCCTTTCCTATTTTTAACTTGATTAGGGGGTTTAGTAAAGAATATAAAAAGATTACTTCAAGCCCGATATTTTATCCAAATTATTGGTGTGTTTGAGAATTTCATCAGAGTAAATAAGAACTCTATTTTATACTTTTAAGTCTTAGACTCTTGAAGCATTTAGCAAATTGTCCTGGTTCTGGGTAGGACATGGTGAATTTTTGCAGTAGCCAGGAGGAGACATGGCTAGGACCCACAGGTTATGCTATGCTATCTCATACCAGTTTCCAGGGATGCTGGCAATGTTAAATTATATCAGTCTGAATATGTAGCATATTGTTAACATCTATCAGTCTTAACTTGTGGCTTCTTTAAAACATGTGATAATAGGTAAATGAATGGAGACAAACATTTTCTTGATCTACTTTCCCAAAGTACTTGTACTATCATGTCATCTTTGCAGTGCTTTCCCTTTTTTATGCTGTGTTGCCTTAATCTTGGGTTCGTCTTTATCCTTCCTAAGCTGTGCCAGTCTAGCATTTTGTGATTTCTCTTGCTTGGGGGACATAATCACCTCTGAAGCCAGACTTTGTCTTCTACAGTCGCAAAAAGCAATATGCACAGCTTCACCCAGTATAACCCTTACCTGTTTGCTGCTGATTTTCATTTTGCTGCAGGTGGTTTTGGCTGTGTGGTGCTTAGCTGTCCAGCACGGTTAACTCACAGTCTTTTGTAAAATCCACCAGGTCTTAAACCCATCCTCATTTGGGTCAGGGCAGCACAGCTTTGATCCCAAGAAGAAACCAGGCAGTGATAACTGTGGAGCTATTTTGAGAAGGAGCCCTTATCATAGGCTTAGTATTGCTGCATTCAGTTGACAAGGGGGCATGTTGAAGGTGAAGTTGAATGAAAATAGCCCCTCTCTTAAAGGATCTCCATTTTGGTTGGATGAAAAGCCATTCCCTAAATATACTGGATGCCTATGTGGTTCAGTGTCTTGGTTCGAAAGATAGGTGTCTGCTAAGGAATTCAGGAGCCCCCCTTGGAATGGAAAATGTAAACCCTCTCCCTCTGAATTATTACAAGTTTGAAATTAAGGGGCTCTCAGGCAAAGATTTGGGAGTAGGAATAACAGTTCTTTATTAGTATGTATAAAAAAAAACCAAACTACATCTTAATAGAAAAATTAAAATAAAATGCAAGGGTACAAAAGTACAGAGTCAGAATACAACCTGACACCCTGTTGGGCAGGGCGTTGGTAGCAGTCCAATTAAGTGGTGGCTGCAGTCCTCCTGGAGTGACAGATGTGGTTCTGCTGAAGCAGTGATCCTGTAGAAGGCTGTCATTTTCCTCTGAAGGTCCAGTGGTGGCAGAGAAGGGTCTGGTCTTCCCCTGGAATCCAGTGGAGGAAGGCTGCCTGTGCTGTTCTAAAGCTCAGAGTGTATCCAGGTAGGAATGCTTGGCTCCTCCCCCTGGCTGGAGCATCTCACAATGGCATGATGTAATTTTATCAGTCATGCAGTGAGACTCAATGGCCCATTATCAGAAGATCTCACCCTGGAGTTAGGAGGGATGGGTCATGGAAGAGATAAAGGACACTGCCCCACCTGGTTTTAACAGCTGGTAATAGCATATATCCTTTTGGTTACAGCTTGCATTGCAACCTAAGACATTCAGTGAGGCATATCATCAACCCTACAAAAAAAAGAAGTTAAGGGTGTGTGACCTATTCATTTTCTTTTATTTTTCTCCTCGGTCATGAATGTTGTGACTTGTTTGCTTTTCCAGACCTCCCTGGCTTTACAGGCTGTGAAGTCTGCTCTTGCCCCTTAGAGGCTCATAAATCCCCTAGGGAGGTGTCTCCAAGATGAAGAAAAGGAGAAGCAGGAGCAGCAGCCTTCTTTGGATCACTTCACTGTGTTCTGGGACAATTTAGGTTTGAAGGGTGGCAGCTGTGTGCACCATGTAAATGTTACAGCAGATTGTTGGAATGGTGTCCATAGGAGTTTTGAGCCTCTCTAAGGCTGACAATTGTATGGATTCTCTGATAAAGACCTTCTTGCATAGTCTGAATTAACACTTGCTTTGAAGAAAAAGGGTACCAGGATTTTCCTAAATGTATTGGTGTTGAATGGAATCTTCATCATCCAGGTGAATTTTTTCTACCTCCAGAATCATCAATTAGCTCATCAGATTTTCATACCTACTTTCTATGAGCTCATAATTGTCTTCATTGCTTTTCTGTGCTTTATTTTCTTCCTGCAATTTCAACTTTGTCAAGGATGGAGACAATCATTTTAACATCCATACTGTAGGAATTTATGCACCTTTCCGTAGCTCCCATAGCACCCTCCCAGTGGAAAAAAACCAAAAAACTGGCATAGTTTCAGAGTTTCAGGCTGCAGCATTTATGAGGGGAAAATATCAAGACAAATATTTTTGTCCTCTTTCCATGCATTCTCAGAAATGTAAACAATTGCACAAAATGCATCATGGCAGTAGATTGGTTTTGTTTTCTTCAGAATATAATTTAAAGGTTTGCTGCTCCGGACTTCAACAACAATTGCAGAATGTTAGTTGCTTTGCATAAAGCTGATTGACTATTTGTCTTTCATTACATATATATAGGACACTGAACATTGGGGTTTTTTGTAAATCTCTCAACAGCAAACAATATTACATTGCTTAATAAAGGACTATTAAGTCCTAATAAGGATATTAGTTGTGACAAACTGCATTTTAAATGGCATATTAAATCACTACAATGAGCAACTGGATAGAAAATCAGTTTATGAGCAACTATTTTTTAAATAATTTAGTGATAAAAATTATTCCTTTCTAATATGAAAATTATCAACTTCTAAAACCTCCTTTGTACACATAGTTCTTTAGAATTTTGTGCATAGTGTGTTCAGATTGATAAACTACCATTTTTATTTGTTGCAGAAACATTTCTTTCCAGTAATTTTGAGTCTATATTCTGTGGAATCTATCATTCAGGTGATCAGCAAAGCTGAATGCACTTTGTGCTATCATTTAAGAGAGGCTTTCATCAACTTTGTCTCATTTTCTTCAATGTTCATGGACACTGGGCACTGGAAAACTACTTTTAAAGTTCGTTTTACTTTCTCTCCTCCATTTTAGTCAATTTCACTGATCTTGGATAATATGGAAGAAAGAAATTCTGTCTGACAACTAGAAATAATAACTTTAAACAGTCCACCCTTAAGGGTTTTTTTGGGTTTTTTTGGTTTTTTTTTAGTTGGTTTTTTTTTTTTTTTTGGTCAGGGGTGGGGTCGTTTGTTTTCTATTTGGTTGGAGTTTGGAGTTTGGGTGTTTTCCTGGAGTCAAAAAAAACCCATCCTGTCAGTGCAGTCTGGTTCATTCTTTCTTCTTTGGCAGCATCATCAGCATGTGGCTGTCCTTGAGAATACTTACTCAGGCATTTACAAATGATGCTTTCTTATTTCAAGAACATCCTGCCTGCAATTCACTGACATCTGTTCATATAGAAGGACATTCCAGCAAGCTAAAAATATTAGTGAGGTATAGGATTAGTGAAAAAATGGTAAAAATCCTGTGGCTTCAAAGTAATTTACAGATATAAGTAGTAGAATAATAAAAGAATATTTTATACACCAACAAAAATGCCACTGTAGATACAATTCAAGTTTTGGCCACAAACACTGCAAAAAATCAATTTTCTTTTCCTCCATCTGCTTGTCAGTTTTGCAGACCAGAACAGAGTGGTCTCATGGACTTGTGCTGGCTAAGCCATGACAAGTCAAAACTTTGCCCCTCAGAACGGATGTTTCTGTTAACCATATACAAAATTACAGCACTATGTAATGAATTAAAAGAAAGACATGTAGCATATTTTAAAAACTACCTATGTGTTACAGCACCTTAATGCTTTTGGGGATGATTTAATATTTTGCTGTACTTAGATCAGACAGGTGTTTTCAGAGAGAATAAAGAACAAACCTAAGTGAAATCTGTCTATGGCAAATAGACAGATATATATATATTTTCCTTAGAAGTATGATCTGTTTTATGTGTATTTTTTTGAAAAAAAGTGAAGGGGAATATCTAGAAATTATTTGCTCAACAAGAAGAGTAACAGAGCAGAGGCAATTTAATAACAAAATAGAGAAAACTATTACAGGTCTTTGGAAAAGTAAGAAAAGCATGATGCTTGAAAATCTGACCTTTCAGTATCAGCTTTTGTTATCTATTTGTATCCTTCATGGCAGTCATCTTTTAGATTAATATTCACCAATCATTCTTATAGACAGCCTTAAGTCCTAAAATTGATTGTCCCTAAATTAATCAAATGTAATTTCTTTGGATAGACCTATTTAAATTTAACTGGCCTATATTCAGGTTACAGTAGAAGGACAATAGCAATACATTTTTCAGTTTTGCCATGTTTTTCTTTCTTTGCAACATGTATTAATGGCTGTATTACACACAGTGTGTGCCCAGGAAAATGGCAGTGCTGAAGAATCTTCCATATTTATGGCTAGACATTGAGTGTATATCTGTCTTGCTGACCATAAGTGTGGTCAGCAGGCATTATTAAAAAGCATTTCAGTTGAAATGTTACAGCAGAAGATCTACTTCTGAAATACATACTAGAAAATAAAATTTCTCTGTTGAAGGAAATCCAAAACAACAAGAAAAATACAAAAAAAATAATACCGTTTTACAGAATGTAAGGGGAACTGCTACTAATGTGTTTTAGGAAATTTTTGTATAAATAATATTTAATAGTTCCTCCTTTAATTAAAAAAAACAAAAACTCTAGCACCCAAACATGGCATATAATTGCTTTATTAACAGATTCCTCTTCTGTTTTTTTGTTTAGGAAGAGCCCTTTGTCATGGTGTCTGAAAATGTTCTGGGAAAACCAAAGAAGTATCAGGGCTTCTCAATAGACGTGTTGGAAGCCTTGGCCACTTACCTCGGCTTTAAATACGAAATTTATGTAGCACCAGATCACAAGTATGGGAGTCCTCAGGATGATGGGTCATGGAATGGCCTGATAGGAGAACTGGTGTTTAAGGTAAGCTCATTAATAATTACCAAGCAATAATGTGTGATAAATGTGTGATAAAGTCAAGAAATATGTGTTATGTTCTGTTTCCATCAGCCAGTAACCCTTTTTACAGGTAATTATTAACACTCTGTTTATTGCGCTTTGCCAGCACTTGAATAGTGTGCATTGGACAGCACTGAAAAAGCTGGAAATTACACTTGTTAGTAACTGTTTAAGAAGCAGGGCAATCTCTTTTTTTTCAACCAAAGTAAAATCTAAATGTAGTCAAATAATGGGATTCACAGCATCCTAATTAGTTTGGCAAGACCTGACAAATGAGTTGAAGAGGCTGCTGAAAAGAGGAAAAATTGGTGTTGCAGTAATTAGTGATACATTACATAAATAATGTACAACACTTAGAAAAATGTTGGTATGATGAATACATGAAGTATATAATCAACAGAAAATGTTTTATAGATACATTATGTAAATGAATGAATCAAGAGTAATAAATTATCTATTCTGTAATTAATAAACCATTTAGTCTACTTAATTTGACATTAATTGTTCAGTATTATATCATAAATAAATTGAACCAAATGCATATGCAATGCTTTTTTTTTTTCTTTTTGCCCACTCTGCATCTCATCTGTTTGTAGTTTCTCCCATTGAGAGAGAAAATACTAGGCAGACTCTATTCTGCTGGTGCCTTATTTGTATTGTGAATATATGTGTTTTATTTGCTCTTAATTAACATATGGGGATAGCTTTTACCGCTATAGAGTCCTACATTTGTTGTGTGCCCTTAAAGAACTGCAGTAGATATACATGTAAATAACTTAGACGTTGTCCATAAAAGTGTTTTCCAAATGTGCGGGTGGAATTTAATTCATAAGCACAGCTAACAGTAAGGGTCACCCATGGTCAGGAACAGGACCTAAGTCTTTCAATAAAGGAAAATCTTTTTTTATTTTTAAGAAAATATTATCCTCCATGGCTTCAAAATTACTGATAGGTTTAACCTATTCTGCCTTCCTGAGCAGCAGGAAGCCTGTTGGAATGGAAAAATCCAGCTATTCATTCTCTACCCATATCACCTTTCATACACCTACTCTGTAATAATAAACCTCCTTTGCCATCTCCCTATGTCCTTATGAAGCTGGAAGGTGGAATTGTGTATTCACAACTGGTAAGCTGGACACAGCTGAAAAAGTAGATTTTCCATCACCTTCTAAACCTTGAAAACTAAAACTCCCTCATCTAATTCTGAGATGTAACACCACAATGGCACGTTGATTTATTTTTAACCATTTTTTCTGCCTCAAGATCTGATGTTAATGCTACACCCTACTCTCTACAGTACTTATCAGACCACTGCATAACACAGACTGGAGGGGTCTTAATTCTTGATGGTCTGGAAATGGAAGTGGGCCTGGAAGTTTTTTTATTTATTTGCAATGGATGATTGGCAAGGTAGAACGCATAACAACTCAAATGGGTCCAAGGAAAAACACGTATGGCATTCTTGTTTCCTTAGCAGGCAGGGATTCAAATTAATAGCTCACTGAAGGTGATAAGACCCAGATCTGTAAATCCATGTCTCAAGTGCAACAGATTTACCAGCCTGTTATGATTTTGCTGTATATTTTCATACAGTGTATGAAGAATTGATGGAACTGCATTTGGAATTCAAAACCCATGTTTTCCCTATCCTATGGTAGTGTATAACTTTTCATCTTCCCCACCCTTATGTAATTAATTAGCAGTAAAGGGTCACTGTGGCCTTCTCTCCCATTCTCTGTCCCTCTTAAGGCAAAAGGACCTCTGGGCAAGCAGCCAGTGTCTATCTACCCCTTACCAAGTGCAAGCTGTTCTTGAAAGGCTGCTTTCTTATTTACTGTGAACTGAATTCTGCTCTCAGAACTCAAATTTCCATTCGCTTGGCAATGTTATAAGGGGAAGTAAAGGAGCAGAGAATAGTTTTAAATTAAAGGCCTAACCTGTTTGAAACACAGCATTTCCTTGTTTTCCCAACCAAGTTTTACATGATAGTCTGGCCAACAAGTGGAGGAATTCCAGAAACAGTGGGAGTACTCTTTGCCTGTTAGTTTGTCAGCCAGGAATGAGTTCTGCAAGAGACAAGTCTCACTCAAGGGTAATGGAAAACAGCTGCCTTCTTTTTTTGAGTGCACAGAATCATACAACCATTTAGCTTGGAAAAGACCTTTAAGATCATCAAGTCCAACTGCTATCCAGCACTGCCAAGTCAATCACAAACCAAAATGCTGCGTCTGCTTGTCTTTTCAATACCTCCAGGGAAGGTGACTCAACCATTTCTCTGGGCTGCCTATTCCAATGCTTAGCCATCTTTTCAGTGAATGAAACTTTTCTAACATCTCCTGGCACAACTTGAGGCCATTTCCTCTTGTCCTATTTCTTGTTACTGAGGAGGTCAATCCCCACCTTATTACAGCCTCCTTCCAGGTAGTTGTAGAGATCATCTCCTTGAGAAGGGTGTCTTTGACCTCTCCAGAAGATGTGCCATATGAAATAGCAGTTGCTGTAGCAACCACATGATTTCTGTGCTCAAGATCAATATTCACTGCTTGCATTAACCATCTTCAGCGTGCAGCAGTCTCTGGTGCAGGTCCTGGTATCAGGGAGAGTGGTCCCAGGCTGATCTTGTTGCAGCAGCCCTGCTGGAGTGGGATGGCAGAGCAGGAGCCCAGCTGTGCCAAGTACATGCCCTGGGCCCCCAGCTGGCTTCACAGACATGACACTGCGCCAAGTTCACTTTGTTCCAGCTTTGATGACGAGGTTTCTGTTGGCTGTTAAAATAGGAGCTGGAATCAGCAAAACATAGTAAGTGGTCTTCAATCTGAACTTGGAAACTGATTCAAGCCTCCCCTCCTTTGATTGTCAATACCTATATTAGGTACACACTTCGTCCATGCACCTTTTCCAGTTAAAATAACCTGAATATAACCATGCTCTACAAAAGTTTCTGTTTGCTGAACACCTGAACCAGGTGGACTTCAGAGAATAAATGCTCTTTTAGAGAAGCACATGGTGCTCTTGTCCCTCTCCTGTCAGGTGACCAGGGCTCTCACTACATCTTGTGGAGCTTCATCTCACAAACAGGATTAGTTCAAAGAGCAGCAGTCCTCTGGAGAGAGGCTAAAACCATCTCAAGGGAGCAATGCTTTACCATAAATCTTGCTCTTACTGTTAATTATCTGTGTCTTATCACAGTAATTCCTTTAGTTGCTTTCTATCCAGATGGCTTGAGGGATAAGCCTGTGTGACAGGCAAGAGAAGTGGCTAATGTCACTTCTGGGAGAGCACACTAGGCTTTCCAGCACAACTCTGGGCTTTCTGGTGATATTCACATCCATCAACAATTGCTTTTCACATCTCACCATACCACCTTGATTTTGACAATTTTTTTCCAGTGAGGAGCCATGAGGAAGCAAATAGCATAGGGAAGACAGCCTGATTCCACTTAGGTCCATCAGAAAATGAAAAGTATATGTTTAATAATTTCTAAGAGAAACTGCAAATCAAGCAAAAGCCTCTTATGAGGCTCTTTTTCTATTGCACCTTCTTAAGGGGGGTAGTATAAGAAGTGAGAAGAAAAAATAATAGCTGAGTAAGAGAATTATTTGGATCTCTGTGTGTTGAGTGAAAATGTCTCTCTGATTGGTTTCTGCATGTCCATGTTAATAACTGCATAACATGGGACTGCGTTTTATCACTTCTAGCATTTGTTGAAACTTGATTTAGCATTGAAAATGGATTCAATGAAGGCTCTTACAGGACCAATTTAAAAGAGATTCTTTTATTTTCCCAGTTCTTGATCATGAACCACAGGAATTGTCAGAAGATTGCTTTCCATGTGTATGAGATGTGCTTGCTACAGCAGTAGCTTAGGGACATTTCAGGGATTTCTAGCTTTGCTGATAAGCTGGTTCTGTGACACCAGTAGGAATGCTATCAGGCCCTTTTGGTCATTTCTTTTGGATTTTCTCATTCTGGTTGTGTTGCTCTACAGTGGCCTCAGGCGAACTGCTGCTAAGGAAGATAAATATAAATTCCTATGCAGGTCACACAGAGCAAAATAATGCCCTCTGCTGTTTTTTCAATCTGTTTCAGGAGTCACAGTTTCATTCATGAGAAACGTGTAAGACATATGATGGTTGTTTGATTTTGGCACTCCAAAAACTTAGTGGATCTCTATACATGTTTATAATTCAGATTGGCAGCTTTATATCTAAATATTGACATAATTGCGTGCATTTGCCTTTCTATCTCAAAAGCACTAAGTGAACCTTTACTTCTTCAAACTGATGTCTTCTCTGATCCAATCTGACATGTTAATGACAGGCATTTAAATTTTTTCATCTTCCAGCTTCGAAACAAGATGACAGAATCTATATGTAATCAAGGATGCTCACTATCAGTAAATCAAGTATCAAGTGAAGCTTAAGCTTGGTTTGGTGCTAGAAGTGTAGTTTTCTGGGAAACTGGTGTTTATGATCCAATTTAGTAAGTTAAGAATATGAGTTGCCATATTTCAGTGTAGCTTTTTTTTTTTTTTTTTAAACAGCTTAACACTAGGGTGCTATAGAAGTCAGGATATACTGCTCTCCTTTCTGTTTTTCACTTTACTACCTCTCAAGAAATAAAAATAGAATATTTAATGGCTTAAAGATCATCTAGTTCCAACCCCACGGCCATGAGCAGGACATCTTTCACTAGATCGGGTTGCTCAGAGCACTTCCTTGAACACTTCCAGGAGTGGGGCATCCACAGCTTCTCTGGGCAACCTGTTCCAGTGTCTCACCACCTTGATAATAAAGAATTTCTTTCTAATAGCTAAGCTAAGCCTACTCCCTTTCAGTTTGAAGACATTTCCCCCCATCCTGTAACTCCAGGCCATTGTAAAAAAGTCTCTCTCCATCTTTCCTGCAGGCTCCCTTCAGGTACTGGAAGGCTGCAGTTAGGTCACCTCGAAGCCTTAATTATATATGTAGTATATAAAGTAGCAAGACATAATTTTATCACAATTGTTGCTGCAGTACAGCAAAGGAAATGCAACATTTCCATTTGCATAATGTTGTTCCGCTGTCATAGTTGGTTGATAACTGGAGTGGAACCAGAATTCTGGGGAATGTGGAGAGACTGCTTCCCAGAGATGCAAATTAGAAGTAGTATTTTCACAGATACCATGGTGTCTCATTTTTTTTCTTTAATTCTCTTCAACGTATTTAATGGAAAAAACCTGTTTTGTTGTAAAAAGGGGAGGAAAAGCAGGCAAAGATTCTATTAGTCATACAGTTGACTATTATTTGGTGAAACTATCTTTACTGGTGTATGTTGCTTTTTAGTAGAGAACCTTTAAACATCTTACAACAATGCAATTTGAATGAGAAATTCAATGATCTAGTATGGTAGGGAAGTATTTTAGTAGTAATTAAATTAATTAATAACCCAGCTAAATTAATAAACAGAGACTTGAGTCTAGGACTCTTTTTTCCCACATGTCCTCCTTTACCCCTAAATTCCTATTTTGCTTTTTGATATACATTCAGGGGAAAAGCCTCAAATCTATGCTATTCATTAAATACAATCATAATTTCCTGTGTGACAAATGTTGGACTTTCATATTTGTAAATTGTTTTAGAAACATATTTATGTTCACAGTTGTGGAAAACAGCTCAAATGCTGGCTGGTTTGCATCTTGCTCATTGGAGTTAGGGCTTGACTGTCAGCAGATGCTGTGAATCACTTGAGTCACTCGTTGAGGAGAAGGTTTGTAATGAGAGGATAGAGAGACTCAGATAACCTGAACGTTTCCATGGATAATTCTAATTACTGACTGAGTTTGCTGCTGCCCATGGGCAAAGGGCAGTTGAATCATCACTCACAAAAATTTGTTAGGAAGGGACCTGAAATGAATTCATGAAGCCATGCTTTTAGCTGTGCTCATCAACACAACTTCACTTATGACACCGGAGATTTTAACACACAAATTAAAGCTGAAGATCTATTTCATAGCTTTTAAGAAAATCAATATTTTCAAACCCTTTTTTGTCCAAATCATCAGGCTTCCAGCTAGGTTTTGCCACTTTCTCAAGCCAGTGAACAATCAACATAAAGTGATATAATTTAAACTGAAGTCTTAAGAGCGCTGTGATTAGGAGTATGCTTGTGCCATAGGCTGCAGAGTGCTTTGTGCATCATATTAAAAGAGCCTGGTTGAATTACAAAATTTTCTAGTCAGTTTCAGCTGCCATACCTTCCCACTCAATATTTCAAATCAAATATCCAAGGAACTAGGAATCTCTGCCTTCTTTGGGCAAGAAGAAAGAAATTCAACAGAGTTAATAAAATTTTACTGAGTACTCTCAATTTCTTGTGCTCTCCTCACCCCCTTCCAAAGGACCACACACTGCTTTAGGCAGAACAAAAATGGATTAAGTCAAGGTAGTAGAAGTTTAAATATTTTCAGTACTCTTTTGTCATATTAAAACATCTAGAATTCACAGCCTTATTGCTCAGTATTTGGGCTTTTAAAAATAGTATTCATATGTCTGCTTTAAATAACCTTCCTTGTTTTCAGTGAAGCTCTAGTTGTACCTGCAAAAAGTAAAGTAGCACCTGCTGTACTTGTGCCTGTTGTCCCTGGAGACCTAATACATACTGTCAAGTACAAGGATTAGATCAAGAAATGTTACTCATCCTCTTTTCATCCAAAATGTGGATTTAAATTACAAAAAAGGAAAAATGGAAATGGCACAAAGCCAGTCCAGGCTAGTTGCAGGACAGGTTGGCATTGCTGGAGGAATTCGTTATCAAGAGGACGGAGGAATTAATTGTAAAGGAGCTGCGTGCAGAATCTGCCCTTCTGCACTTTAGACTCTGCAGATAAAATTGATGTTTTATGGAATTTCAGGTGCTCCTAGGGTAGTAGCCCTTTGTCATGATCATCAAATCATGAAAATAGTTTATATATTTGGCTCTATCAGGTAACTAATTTCCTATGATTGGATATGCTATGCACAAAATTTGACTTTTGCTGCAATGGCAGCAATGGCTTTAGTAAGCCAGGGTGACAAAAATGACCAGAAGTCGATTTCCTGCTGATATTACCAGTATTTGTAGTATTTTTGTTTCTTGGAAAACAACAAGGAGAGCTGATGTGCCAAAGTCCACCAAGTGAGGTTTGCTTGCAGAAACTAAAACACATGGTTGATCTACCCTGCTCAAGCCTTAGTCACCTTTCTGTGCTCACATGTGTGATGCTGAAGACTTTGGTCTAGGCATTTGATTCTCCTTAAACTTAGCTGCTATAAATCACAGAGGAGCTTTTTTGACTTTTTACGACCTATTTTGTAGCTCCTACTTACAGGGTTTTTTTTATCTTCCTCTCCTCAGAGAGCTGACATCGGGATCTCTGCCCTAACCATCACCCCAGACAGGGAGAACGTGGTGGACTTCACAACACGTTACATGGACTACTCGGTGGGCGTGCTGCTGCGGAAGGCAGAGAAGACAGTGGACATGTTTGCCTGCCTGGCCCCGTTTGACCTCTCCCTGTGGGCCTGCATTGCTGGCACAGTGCTCTTAGTGGGGCTCCTGGTCTACCTCTTGAACTGGCTCAACCCCCCGCGCCTTCAGATGGGATCCATGACGTCTACAACTCTCTACAACTCCATGTGGTTTGTCTATGGATCCTTTGTGCAACAAGGTAAGAGACAGAGGGAGTTATATTATTATAGAGGGAGGTTATATTTATTATAAAATATATAAGCTATTTTATATATTGGTTATATAAAATCTATATATCCTCCCCATTGCTCTAGAGACCTTCCTCTCCCCTGCCTCCCTCACACAGCCCACAAGGAACTGGGAGCACTGGAAAGCCTTGTGCTAAAAGATTTCCTGGATATTTGGCTGCCCTGTATGGGAATCCTGAGAAGTTCAGAGCACCATGTGCTAGTTTGTAATTTGTTTTGTTATTATAGAAAGGTGATTTTCCTCTGAGGGAAAAAAAGCATTGCTCATCAGTTGCTGGAGAATTATTCTGTGTTACCAACTATTATCAAGTTCTTACGTGGTCAGACAAAGACTGCTGGGATTTGGATTTTGAACTAAGTTTAGACTAGTCTGCAGTGCTAAACGATCTTACTATGTCTGATATTCTTTCCTCCCTCTTCTGATTTATTTCAATTTTCCTATATAGTGTTTAGATTCAAGCTTCTCTGGCCTTCCTGACTGCTTTCTCAATCCCATCTACCATCTGGTGTAGCCCAGCCTGGTCCTCAATTCTGCTTATATTCCCAAGTCCTTCACTCTTCTAGCTCTTCTGGCAGAGTTTTAGCCATGCACCCTAAAGATGTCAGGGAATGCAGATCCTGGCTGGGTATATGCTGCTTAGAATTCTGGTCTACAAGTTGAGGTTGTAATGCAAAGTGGAGTAAGAAAACACAGCTTAACATAAGAGCAAGGGGGGGTTAGATAATAACACTCGACAACAAAACAGAATGAACGCCTTCTTGCTTATCCATGTAATTGTTCCTCAGTCACTGCTGGCACTGCAGGTACACCTGTTTTAATTTCACAGAGCATCTGCTCTGCAAAGAGACATGGCCACTAGGCCCCAAACCCACAGACAGTTCTTTGTATTTTAACCTGAATTTGGAGGGAACACTGTAGGTAAAGGTGTCATATTTATGCAACACTGGCAACATGTGATTTAGCATTACATTATTCTTTTTTCAAAATGATCAGATGACTTCCATAAAAGCTAATGGAATCCATGAAAGCCAATTATGAAACTCTTAGAATGGGGGAAAAAAACACTAAAATGTCACTATACAAAAAAAAAGAAGAAAAGCTTAAACTTAAGCTGAGACATTCATGTGATTTTAAAGACGTAGAGACATTTCTTTTAAAACTATCACTTGCGTTGAGGAGTGATGGTCAGCTGAAGAGAGCTGAAGAGAGTGTCAGGGTCTTTGTGATTTTTTTTTTTTTAATAAATAAATCCAAAGACTTCAGAGTATCTGAGACCTATGGAAGTTTTTTGAATGTATAAGGGTGAGTTTATAAAGCTCTCTTTCTGTTCAAAATATCCCCAGTGTAAGTGTTTAGTGAATCCAGCTGTGGGAGAACAGTTGTTCTGTTTCAGACCAAGACTCATTACACCTGACTTCCTGTTAGGTTAGAATTTGTGAATTAGTTTCTTTACTGCATGAATGTGAGTCATTCCACACAAGCACAAGTTTATTAGCCTGAGCATCCTTGCTGTACTCCCGACAGGAATCCCTAGAAGCTCTGTAGGAGACTTCCCAGCTAAGGTTCAGAGGAGGCACAACTGGTTTAACACACCTGAGTCTGAACAATTGTTACATGAATTTTTTGCCTCATGTTTATCCAAGGAAGCTTGTGTTGCCTGATTTCCTGAAATTTCCTAACTCATAGGTCCAGAGTAGTAGCCCACAAGGGAGCCCTTGGATAGATGCTCTGTTAGCTTAAATTTAGCTAAGAGATTTTTTGACCAATCAATGAAAATGGGTGTTTAAGGAGGGCTCAGAGAGAAACCTTGAATTCAGCATGAAATTGACAAAGAAGTTAGATGTAAAGAAAGAGGACCAGGTGGCAAAAATAGCAGAATTCAGTAGCGGGGGGAAGGGGGGAGCGGGGGAAGGAAGGAAAGAAAGAAAAGGAATTTATTTGAGCAATCTGCATCCACTCCCTGTGGTAACAAATGTCACACATGAGGTGCAACTCAGTAAAACCAAATGCTGGTGGTACTAAGCATCTGAGGGCACCAAAACTGTTGTGCAACTTCAGAAGAAGAAATTCACAGAACTGGGAAGGTGGGAGGGATTATTTACAGAGAGACACCTTATCACTCTACCATGTAGATTTTCAACACAACTTTACAGAATTCACCAGAATAATGTAAAATATTCACTTGACTCCTACTGAGTGAGAGAAAGCTATAGACATGTATCTATAGCTTTGTTCTCCTTCAGACAACAAGCAGAACTGTCCTGAATAAGCTAGAAGGAAAAATGAAACACATTGAAAAGAATTTATACCAAAATACATGACACATACTGTCTGATATAGACATAAAGACTCAGAAGAACTCAGAAATTCAGTGTAAAAGAGTAAGGGATCCATTTATAATGTCAGCCTGTATTTCACATTCAATTTGAATATAACAAAAACTCTATTAGCTGAAGTGTTATTGTTTACTAATCCTTGTGAATACAGACAAATTAAAATTATTTTCATTGACAGGGTAACTGGCTATTGTGGTGATTTTCCCTCTGTTTTCATTCACCAGCTCTTCATTCAGCTGAAAAACTGCAGCTTTTCATTTGTTTTGGAACAGTAAATCTGTTGCTATTAATTCTGATTGGCAAATCTTAAGTGTAGCAGCATGGGGCATTTCAAATACTGTCACGTTCACTCAAGAAATCTTTCAGCAGTGATTTAAAGCATGACAAGGTACTCATTTCTGTTATCAAAACATAGAGCCAAAGATGCTTTTATGCCCTGTGCTGACAGAAAGCGGTGTGAACCGAGGATTGCTTGTGCTTTGATAGTTCTGGATTCTTTGTTTGGGGCTAGCAAGTGATTTGTGGCATCATCTTCTCTTTCTTTCCTCTAGAGAGAGGAAAAAGTTGCAAGGATGCAGAGTGGCTTCAGACTTGCCAAGGCTCTGAAGACAAAAGAACCCTCTGCTGCAAAAATACAAGTCATTCTTTAAGGAAACTCATAACCTATTATGATTTAAACAAAGAGCTCATTTCATGTAAAATAGTTAAAAACTTGGCAGATTTTAGCAAGTAACTTTAGTTCACTGCATCCCTTTTCATTTTTGTTCAGCCTTGACTCTGATGTCTTGTTCAAATGCTATGAACAAATTTTAACCCTTTTCAGTTTTTGAAACACCAATGAAAAATACTGCGTCATTGTCTACAGACAAAAGCCAACACAGATCAATCCAATGGTTTTTAAGACAGGTCTATAATTACTGTCATACTCAGTTATAAAATGTAAGTATTTTTAGTTGCTTCCTTAAAGGTAGACCAGAACTTAATGTGAGTGCTACTTGTATCACTTAAACTTAGGTCTTGAACTTGCTTTTCACTTTCTTCCCTCTATATTTCAATGACCGCACCATTTTGAGACTGGTAATGTGGAGATACATTTTGAGTTTCCCTTTTTATTTGACGTTTGTTCATTACTGAGATAGGTCAAAATAATTTACATTATTTATTTAAGATACATGAGGATAAAGCTGCAACATAACTCAATATAAAAGTGTATGAAATGAAAAGGGAGTTTTTTTATTCTATGTTCAAGCCCTTCATTATAAAAATAAAAAAAAAAATGGGCCGTCAGTGCACTGGAATGCTTTGGCTTCCTACCCTATATACCCACTGAATCTGCACTGTACTGTGACCACTGAGAAGGCAGAGGCTTTTAGGTGATCTTAGCCATGCTGCTGTAAATTATATTAAAAACAAATACTTCTGACTCTGAAGTCAAAATCCAGGCATGAGTAGTTAAGATAATATCTATTGTCTCTGAGTTGTCTATTCATCTAAAGATGAAGGAAAGTCATAAATCCAGACTGTGGAGGATTGCAGTAGTGTTGAAATTTAATGTCACAGCTTCTGAATTTGTTCTTTTCCTTTTGCTCATCCTAGAAAACCGAGTGGCTAAAGCCCTGCATTTTGCTTCTTTTGAATATTATCTTTGACAATTGGACAGAAATTGTGCTCTAGGCAGCCCTGATTGGGCACAGTGTGTTTGGACAAGGTCCCTTTCTACTTCAGAGAGTCTGAGTGATATATGAATAATGATATATTATGTAGTCTTTGCTCATATTTTGTGCTACTCTGTACAACCACAGTTTTTCTTCTCTTGATCTGTGGTATTGCTGCTACTCCCTCAAATTTTGCCATTATTAGAATTTGCCAGTATCAGCAAAAGGAACTCTCCAAGAAGAAATTTGGGGTTTCTAAAAGCTTTACTAAATTCTTCATTGAGATCAACTGAATCAAGTTGCTGCTATAATCTGATGACTTTTACACTTGCTGAGAACCTAGTTTAATCTCCTGAATGTTTTCTATTAGCTTCCTGTTAGGGGCTCTTGTTACAAAACACTCAAGGGAGCACTCTGCTCTCTCCAGTACTGAAGAAAATCAATGATTTAAGAAACAGAAGTTCAAGATCTAGAGTTACTGCCAACTCTTTTTGTATAATAGATCTGTTTTTGAGACAGGTAAAATGCTGCGTAATTTTTTACCAAGGACTTGCAGAAGGATATTTTTGGGGATTTTGTTTTGAAGGCAGCCTCTCAAATTTTGCTTCAGAATTCAGTGATGAGCTAACTTAGTATAATAGATTTCAACTGAATGCTGACAAAAAAATGAAGTTAGTAAAAACTAAAATGTTTTGTATTTGATATGAAGGACACCATAAAAGACTTTGTCTCTATCTTATCACACTCTTCTCATTTTGCTTTAAATTTTTCTGTAGGAGAAGATATTTCTGAATTGCCCTGGCAGGATTTTAGATTATGCAGGTAAAGATGCAAGGCTCTGTTTTGTTTGGGTTTGAGTATTTTTGCCATAATAGAAAATATCTTTTAAATGGCTGAATCATTCAAGATTTAATCACTTCTTAGTGATTGCAACAAAATAAACATTTGTAATAGTTTTATAAATAGAATTTGACCATAAGAAAATGAGCACTTGAGGTATTAGCTGCAAAATATAATTTTCTTTGGAGATCTTAATACACTTGCTTAACCTAGAAAAGTTATGAAATGGATGATATTAAAGCACCACTGGTGGGACATTTTTTTATCCCCTTATATTTGTTTAAAATGCTGGTCACAACTGGAGGTTTTGATTGGTCATCAGTGGTGTCAGTAATGGCCAATTATGCTGCTAATACCTGGCAAATGAACAAATCTTACTGTTTGCCTTGTGTAAATTACATTTCATAGGAGCAATAAAACAGCCTCCAAGCTTCAGCACTTCAAAGTCATTATAATACTTCTCAGATGGTTAATGCTGCTCAGAATTCTCAGTCTTCTTCCTTGTATTACCACCCAAGGTGTGATATAATCCTTCTGAAATGCACTGCCTGGAGTCTGCTGTTGCTTAATAAATTACTCCATCTTGCTTATCTCACTCTTGGCATATCCCTATCAGCAGGAAACCATTATGCTGTAGCAACATCCTTTCCTAGTGACTTTTTCTCTTAATTAACTGTACAACAATCAAATATTTAATATTCAGAGGAGGACTCTAGAATCATTCTGGAAGAATTCTGTTACAAATTGCTTATATCTTCACATATGATATTTAGTGGTGAAACGTGATTTATTTTTAGGGGGCATTTATGTTTAGAAATACAAAAAAGATCCAGTATAAAGTCTTTAGGACTGGGACCTAGTTCCTGTTGAGTGGTTTCTACATTTCTCTGCTAACTGACCACAGAAACATTATTTAATATCTTATATATCTGCCCTTAGTTTTAAAATTGAGATATTACCCATCTTCCTTTATATGTCTTCTGATAAGAGGCAAAACTTAAATGCCAGTCTCATTAATTAAGAATTTTAATTGCTCTTCAAACTAATGCCAGTCTTGACATATTCATGTAACAAGGAAACCTTGCTGAGCCTAAAATGCACAGCACTGAGATGGGAAAATGAAAAGTCGGACACCAAACAAGTTAGGAAACAAACTACATACACCATTTGTAGCATGATAGTTCCACCTTAAAATATGACACACACACACACACACACACACACACACACCCAATTGTCATGTTATTTTGAGTAAAGCTAGGCTAGTGTATCAGTAAGTATATTTGCCTTCATAAAGTCATCTCTCTGAAATGGGCATAGCAGCACTGTGGTACCCAAGCTCCTTTTGCATGTCTCAGTGGTTTGGCCAGCCATCTTGACAGCATCCAAAAATGAGTACATTTTGGCAATTGTGTCCTGTGTCTCAAATGTCTTTGGAAACCACAAACGATTGCAGGAACTGACAGCGTGTACTGGGAGCTGCTGTCGTGTATGCAGTACACGTTTGTAAGCCTTGGATGTAGCTTTACGTCCTTTCAGGGGTTTGTTTGATTGTCTCTTTTTGAAACTGTAACTCCATGGAATATCCATGCTCCAAGTAAAATGTTCAGTAGTGAGAGCATTTGTTTGCAGCAATGTGATATCACTGGTGTGAAACTACCAGGGGATATGCTTGGATTTTCCTCTAATTTGAAGTTAAGATTCAGGCAGTTCTCAGAGGCAGCTTAAATAATGCATTTCTACATCTTCCCTGCACGTGGTTGCTTGAGTAATAGCACTGAGTACCTGAGGCAGTATATTTAGAGATTTTGTATCTGATACACAGTCTGTGAGGAGGTGGAGAATGAGTGGCAGTGTGAAAGCCCAAAAGCTACCTTAATTGCCTAGGTCTAGCTCTGATTGACTGTGAGAAGGTAATGCCTGGCTGGCTGTAGTGTAAACCCTGATCAAGACCAAGTGAGGCAAAAGGAAAGTAGACTTAGATGTCATGGCAACTGTCCATCATTCTGTGTTCTTTCAAAAATACCTGAAGATGAATATTTTACTCAGAACAGTTTCTTTAATTGTTGCAATTTCTAATATGACTGTATGCTGTAATTGGGCAAAGAATGAATAAGTTAGATTCAGATTAGCTAGCCTATTTTGACTTTTCAGGGTTCACCTGTGTATAATATACATTTAATTGAGGAAACAAGAAAGAACCATTTAGTCAGGAACTGGCTAATGACTCTTGCATGGAGGAACAGCATAACTCCCATTAACCCCCATTTTTATCTTCAAAGAAGCCGAAAAGGCAAGTCTTACATGTCCTGCCATTTGATATGCCTCCACAGGAGTTTACACTTCAATTGACAACTTCAGCTGTTTAAGGTAGGGAGGAAGTGAGAAGTGAGTTTTAGCTTTATTAAAAATACTCCCCCTCTGCTTGGGATGACAGCAGTTTCATCCACAAACTGATCAGCCTTTTTCAGCTGAAGGTGCCCAAGGCACCAGATAAACACGGGTTTTAGAGGGAACCCACGGTAGTCTTCTGTTGCTTTTCTGCCCTGTGAGGAGTCCCTCCTCTGCAACATCTGTGCCATAGCTGCATCCACCCAAGCAGATCCACTCCACAACATCAACTGGTGGGTAGGTGCCAGGAAAATTGCCTGAAAGCTGTAAAGACAGGAGTAGCAGAGGTTTTCAAGCTGCTGGCAGGAAAGTCTCCCTTCTTCAGCAGCTGAGGGTTTTCTCCTCAGACCTCTTGTAGTATTAAAGTGTTTATAAAAGGAGTAGACCAAAATTAATGTAGAAAGGAAACAGAAAATGCTATCAAATGATTTTTTTTTTTTTAACTAACCTGTTCCTTTCCCTGATTGTTGAGATGAAGGACCAGTCTCAGCATATATGGTAAAATGAGAGCAAAATGAGGGCTGTTGGGGGGGTTTGTTTGTATTTTTTTTAATTTAGTCAGCTTCCAAGCATACAGATTAAGGGGATTACCTTCATTATAGCAGCATCCTGTTGTAGGAATCTCCTGCTGTTTAATTTTTATCTAGGCTGGGTTAAAAATGTGAAATACCTCACCTACCAGGCAAAAGGGAGATGAAGGAACACAGGTGGTTTTAACTGAAGTCTTGTCTTCCCCAACACTAGGACAAAGTAAAGGTAGGGATGAAGGGGAAAGAAAGTCTTCTTTCTGCAAACAGGCTGTTAAGGAACAGTGATAATAAATCTGTTGAGTGGGGTGTTCGCTGTTCGTGCCCAGATATACTTGCTAATAGAACATTTTTAGCCATAAGCATGTACCTCATTCTTACAATGGCTTCTTTTATTTCTATATCCCCAAAGAGGAAAATCCTCACTATCCTGTAAAGTCACCTTTGAAGCCACTTTTCACTTCTGAAAAACCTGAGTTGTGATCTTAAGCAGAGTGATAGCTGATTTGCAGTGAAAGCCAGGTTATTCGAATTTCAAACATAAGCATTCATATTAGTGATTTTCACCAATAAATGACATTATAGCACTTTTCTCTGTGAAACTTAAAAGGATGAAGGTTTCATTCTGTCCTCTGTTCACTGTCATAATACTACATTAGGTCATCTGAGTTTTAAAGATCACTTTGATAACAACATTGCAGGATGTACCTGAAGCGAAATTTTAGTCTAAATTTTAAGACATGTTATTTAGGAACATAATTAGAGCTCCTGCACTGGTGATGATTGAATTCTATAAGGTTAGGAGTTCATTGCAGAGTAGCATTCTGAAAATTAAAGGATAACTAGAATTAGTGACATGAAAACTGAACTAAGGTATCTGAGATGCCTGTGATTCACTTGTCTCTGAAGTAGTCAGGGGTCACTCTACTGATGGATGCTTGGGAAACTTGTATGAACATATTTATAAAAGAGTTCATAATTCTTTTAAGATTCAAGCAAAACCATATTTTTTGGTGTGTAATCCTTTTTTAAATTCCCTTCACCCCCTAAAATCTTGAGTCAGAGAACTATATAGAGGTAAAAAGATTATGGGGAAAACTACTTGCCAAAAGATGTGGGGGCTTTACTGTAATAAGTGTTTGTCCTTCTGGTCACAATGTGTTGTTTTGTGTTTTGCTCGATTCACTGTTGCTCAATTTCAGCCAAAAGGGACTCTCTCCCTCGAATTAATAATGTCTTCTCTGACAGGCTCTTAGCTGAAGCCACACTTCAATACCTCATTAATGACACTGTTTAGCTTAATGTTAATTTGACGTACAGATGGTCTGTTTTCAGTCCATTGTGCACAGCTCTTTCTGCTCTCCCTGAAGGTGCTGCACACAACCCTGTCTGTAGTGTACAGAAAGACCAGACTAAAAAAACTGTATGTGGCAGTAACACACACATTATCTCCTTAGCCTCTTATGAATATGTACCAGAGATGGTAATTGTGGCTGATTGCTTGCGGCTTCACAGCATTTGAATTCAACCATCAGTAATTGAGAGATTTGGTCTCAGCATCTCTTGAAATCTGATCTAAATGTTGCCAGTGTGCAAAGGTTATTTGTTACAATCCACTGCCAATATCCTCTAAAATAATAGCAAGCATATATCACTTTGATGCATTCCCATTGGCTGCAAATAGTGCTTTCACACAGGCATGCAGTCAAGTGCCACCTTAAAAGCACACATCACATCACTGCTCCTGAAGAGCAACCCCAGAGGCTCCCTGTGTTTCTTGAAAATGCACATTGAGCTCTAATCTGTTTGTCTCCATGTGTGTGTATATTAATAATTATAATCTGTAAAATTATTGTCCTCTGTTTTGAAAGTGGCAACAAAGAATTATGTGATCAGAGCTTTTTCTTTTTTTCCTGCAAAGAGCTGTTGGTGAGATTGCTAGGCTTACTGCACGGTTATTTTATGATTATGTAATTGAATGGTCCTATATTTGGTAACCCCAAAATTAAATTTGAAACCATGCTGTCTTCTAATAAACCAATGCATTTCAGCAGCATTAATACAGTATATTTTGGCCGATGGATTCATGAGAGGTGGACAGCAAGCCTCAGTTCCAATGTGGTCAAAGTTACAGATATAAAAAGATGCACTCTCAAATATCAAGACATGTAGTATAACACTAGTAATTATTCATCTGAGGGCTCCCAGTAACTTCAGAAAATACTAGTAGATGCCTCCATTTTCATTGTAGATGCAGTCATTCCTCTCTTTAGTAATGGCAGCAGGAGAGAAAAACAAAATATACATTGTGATTCATTTTCCAGAACTTTTAGAAGCACTGTAAAGGCTACTCATCCCCTCTCTCTCTGATTATGTTGCACAAGTTACTGCAATGTATTGGCACTATATTAATGCACACTAATGTTTGTAACATTTTCTTTTATCTCTTGTGAACTTTGATTTTTCAATTGAAAATATACTTTGTAATTCCACAGAAAGACAGAATGTGACCAGTGCAAAATTTTTAATATCTGAAATAAGTTAGGCATGTGGGTCTAGGCCTAAAAGCCAGGAATTAATTCCTATAGGTCTTGAAGTTTCATCCAGTAAATACTACATAATAGGAATGAAAATCTGATTAATGTGTGTAATTAAAGCATCACAGACACCAGGAGAAGCTAGACCACAGCCATTTGCTAAATGGTGATACAACACGCTTCCCTTCCCAACTCTTGCATTATTGCCACCATTTCAGCAAGATGGGTGGAAAGAAACGATTTATTGTTGTGAAGGGAATTATAAATATATTATAACTAATATGTTATGCTAACATCACTTTAATCAGGTAATTATTAAAGGACTGTTTGGCCTTTAAGGACATTGATTTAATGGGAATTAATTTAATGATTGAACACTGTTTGTGTAACATTATCATTGCTAGTGATGCAGAAAATTGGAATCTCAGCTCAGCTGAAAAGAGTTTAGACTTTTTATTATCACATTAGATACTATTCTACTGGAATGTAGTTATTAGACTCTTTTTTATACTTTCAGTATATATATAAATGTTTGGGGTTTATCTAAAAATTTCTGAATAGGAAAAGTAAGTTAAAATTTTTGTCATTGTACTGCTCTCCTTTTTGATAGAGGCTTGAATTTCTGTTTAAAATAGCCTTTTAGAAAGTCCATTAGATTTTGGATTTGACTTGCTATTGCTTCTTCCGTAAAACAAATTTTCTCTGTTTTCATTCTCTGCTTTCTTTTTTGCAAGCCTGATACATTTTTTTAGGAGAAATAGAGTTTGGATTATGGAAAAGTTTTGCAACTTTGAAGACACAGCAACTTTTAAAAGTAGCAGCAGAGCACAGTTCTATCTAGATTATTCTGAGGTTGAACCCTGCACTATCTAGCCACAGCTTAGTGGAAATAGTGAACATTATAAAGAGTGTGCTCAGTACCTGAGGGTTAAGACAGAGTTAAAGCTGAGCTTTACAGTTACAACGCCCACTTACCTAAAGGTATGTTGTTTCTGGATGCCCTCCTTGGTTTGCCCTTAGGAGTCCTATTGTCACAAATGATTTTTCATCTTTGTAGTGCCTCTAACTACAGTTTTATATAAATTAGACCCAGGGAGAAAAGGGGACCATGTAGTGAAGTGGTGCATCTGACAGACTGCTGCAAATAGATTAATTTTCAAACAAAATTTTACTCAAGGATGTCTGACAGTTCCTGCTGTATCTTGGCAGAATTTTCCAAGGGAGCCTGGTGGCCAAATGATTAGCTCTCTGTCACTAGAATGAAGCTGTTACAGTAGACACAGCAAGTTAGGCAGGCTGGTATTTGAAGACTGGTAGAAAAATAATTTGGTAAGAGACATAGCAGAGACTTAAACTTACAAACACAGTAGGTTACTAATCCAGCAGTGAGCAATGCTGCAGTAGGCTGGAATGCTTTGCACTGGGTAGCACTGACCCTTTCCTTGATGCAAGAGGATTTTCTAGCTTTGGAGAGGATATTTGCAAGGAACATGACTGAAGAACCTGTATTTTAAGCAAAGTAGTTTGTGAGCGGACATTTCACCAATCTTTGGGATATTTCTATTTGTCCATCAGGTCGTATGTCAAGGCCCTCTGACCAGACTTAGGAGATGGGTTCTCTGGGCTGTAACTTGATGAGGGTTTTTGTGGAACTGCCACTGGTCCTTGATTAGTCCCAGCATTTGAAATCTCAGCATGGATAATCTTTTTCTATTAATGAGAAAACAGAGCTGAGCAATGAGCCTTAGTATGTGAGTCAAGTGCCAAAGGCACATCCAAACAGATACACAGCAGTAGCAAATGGAGGATTTTCAGAGGGAGTTTTCAAGATATGAAATGTAGCTTGGAGGTGACTGCTGGCCAGCAGTAACAGAGGGTGACAAGGTAGCATGGTAATCTGTCTTTCAGATTGGAACTGGCTTGTGCCTGGCCTCCTTGACTGGAGGCTGGGGGAAGCCTACATCTGCCCCACAAGGTTGTGCATATACCCTCAGGTTAGCTGGCTTCCAGAGCTGCTGATGAGGATCTTTAGCATGTATAAGATGCAGCTTCTCAAACTCCTTCACAGATTTCAGATAACTAGGAGTGATTTGAAATAAGCCTGAAGGAGAGGAATGATAGTTTTGGATTTTCTCCCTGTCACATAAAGGGGAGAAATAAATGAGGAGAGCTTTCTTTTGTGCATCACTGCTTCCCTTCTGGGAGTGCAATGAGGGCAGTGCTTCCCACCCAGCTGAAAGAAAACAATCTTCCAGGGAGAAAATGTAATGAGATTAGTCAGGGGATCATTACACTAACAACAACAAATGGCAAGAGTAAGTGATTGTTTAGTTCAGAAATAAGACATTAAGGGGAGAAAAAATTAATCAGAGCACCAAAAGACAAAGTGAACACATTCCTTAATTGCCTATAGACCAGCAGGAGAAATCTGAATAATAAGCAAGAACAGTTAGAAATATAGAATTGATCTTCATGGTGTTTCTGAAATCTAGTAGGAATACTAGGAAATACTGAAAGTCAGATGGACAAGGTGGGCAAAAGGGGAAGGAGATGTCATTATGTCAAAATGACATTCGGTATTTCAGAGGTTGAAAACTTGGAAAGAACTGATCTTGGGTTTTTTTTTTCTGTGACTGTGTGCTGATAGCTGGAGCACGAAATGAGATGGGAAACACTGTCTGCTGCAGGCCACAAAATCACACTGGAGCTGCTCCTGTAGAGCATCTCTGTAATGCATAAGGGAAAATGTGAGGTGTAAGAGGGGCAGGCAGGCTGAATGGTGTGTGTTTCCAGCCTCCAGCTGCCCATGCCAAAGTACCTGGAACACACATGTAGAGCATATTGAAAGGAAGAGGAGCACTGATTGCACCAAAGTGTTGAATGCTATAAACTTCAGAGAAAAAATGACATGGGGAGAAAGTGTACACAGAGCTGAGAAAAACAGGAAGGAGGGCGCTGAAAACTTTATTAGGAGATATACAAACCATAATGATATTGGTGAAGGTGATACCATTCAAAATCATTATGCCAGAAAGGCAATAAATATTTCTGTGCTTGTGAAAAAGCAAATTAAATACTTTCTGTGTAGTGGAGGTTAAATGGTAGCTATTACCATAACACAGTGTCAAATCAGCAAATTCAAACAAATTTCACCCAAGCATTTATGAGAGTTTGCTGTGCAGCTTCCAAGATTTTTGTTTGCTGACTTGAGTCCTAGATCACTCGACAGGTTTTAGGAAGATAACAAAAAAAAATATTCTTGTAAACCTAAAGACCAAACTGAACCTTCAATTCAAGTTTTTCTTCCATCTTAATATCTGGATGTAACAAGATGAAAGACTTAACAAAAATAAACAGACACTTAACAATTTCAAAAGATACAACCAGTAAAAAATCTACACATGGCTTTTACTCTTTTAATTGAAAAAAAGAAAACTTTATTTTTGGGATTTGATGGAAACTTTTATAATCACTTTGGTAAATAAAAAAAAATTGGGTCCCCTCCAGTCCTACTTCCAGTGAACTCAAAGAACAGTTCCTAATATATTTGGAGTATTTTCACAATCTAGTAATAATACATAGATGCAGTGCTCTCTCTTTAAGAAGTAAAGACCTGAAGAAATGTTTCATGTGTGAAGCAAAATATCTGAATGTCTCTTTTCATATACTTTTTTTTTTTTTTTTTTAATCACTACATTTTAATACAAACCAAATGCTACAGGAGGAGCAGGAGCTGTGGTGAGTAAAAAACTACAGCTGGCTCTTGAATATCTCCATACCTTGTAAGATCTGGCTGCCAGCCCTGCCTCCTAATCAGTTCCTTCTCTACTCCCAAGACCCTGCAATCTGCCAATATGTGCAAGGATAGGGAATTCAGCCACTGATTTACAAGCTTATTTGGAAGGCATTACCAATTCAAGGAGTTGTATTCTCCTGTAGAATAATCTGTCATGCCTGCTGTGGTCAATGGGTGTTAACTTCAGCACAAAATGGAACATTACAAGCTCAGGTTATAGCATGCCAGCTTAAATGTTATGGACAAATACATGTAAAGTTCAAGGAAGAATGGAGAAGGATAGATGAAAAAAATGAAAATAAGGGAAGAAAAATTCATGATGAGAGATTTCCCGAAAACTTCGAAGCTGCATTTACTTCACAGCTGGTAGAAATAGGCATAGGCTTCATTGACTGTAAAATATTTTTTTTGTCCTATACTGAATTGAACATTTCCAATTGAAAGTGGGAGAGATTTTATATTATCAAGAAAGTTTTTAACAGAACAATAGCAATAGCTAATGCTCTGAAAGGTTCTGACTTTGAAGAGCTCTGCTTTGCAGAGTTTTGCAAAGATCAAAGAGCTCAGTCAAACTTTAGGTTTTGTTTCTTGTGGCCAAAAAAAAGTGGAAATATAAAATGCCTTTTCCTCTTTGTTAATACAAACTACTTCCCTTACATGCACTCTCTATTAATGTCCCTTTCACAAAGAAAACAGAAGACGTACATTGATCTAAACTGTTTGCAACAGGCATCTTCTTTATTTACGGAAATTGCAGATGCACAGCTTAATTGATGTGGCTATTCTTACAGGCTAAAGGCTAAATTGCAGCCAATTCCCAAGTTCTTTGTGCTTTTTTACCAAAGGCCAATAATGTGGACAGAATTTTTGTAAGAAAAAGCAGCCCTATTATTTCTTCACCTTCCTTTTCCAAGCACAGTTGAGATTCTTGCTTTTAATTTTGATAGCATTACAGTTCCTCAACAAAACAGTCACTATTAACATATTTTTCATGGTTCTTTAAATTATCTGGAAAACTCCTTACACAGAAACTCAGCTCACTGCAGTTTTTCTTCAGGCAAACAATTGACAAATCCCTGAGAACAAGATGTTTAGAAAAAGAGCCTGTGCATTTTGAAGTCTTCAAGTTTATTCCAGAATTATAAAATACCGAGATCTTACCAGGCTGTGATCCTGAATTTCCCTATTTTGCCCATTTGTCCTGTGTTTTCATTCCTCCTTCTTGCCTGTACTCCTCTCTTGTGTTTTTTGACATGAAGTAACATTTGCACTGAATACTAATGAGGGAAAATATTTCTTTTTTAAGTAAAAATGTGTATGGTAATTGTATATTTTCATATTTTATCTTCTAAGTTAGGTTTTATCCTGATATTTAAGTCTGTCATAATTATGCATTATGTTGTTTGCATTATCAAGACAATGCATTATTTTTTCTGCCTTCTATCTAGCTTGAGGCACTTGGAAAAAAACGTGAATAAACAGAAATTTATAAGATAAGTTGCAGTCTAAGCCTGTCATCTGCAGTAGGCCAGCATTAAAATGGTCTAGGATTGATGAAGGAGAGCTGCATTAGATGAGAGTGGGAGGACTAGAAGTAATTTCTTTCACTGTGACTTCTACAGTAATTCAACTTTTTCAGAAAACTCCCAATAAGATTGATTTTTCTAGTTCAGTTTACTCTGGAAAATATCTTTCCCTTCCTGCACATGCAATCTGAAAATCTTAAAGGTAGATTAGATATTTTCTAAGTGATTTTAGCACCCATCACATGTCAGATGAATTATACTGGGAGCTGTAGCCACAACATAGTTGATATACAGGTAGTGGAATTCTGTGCTGCACTATACCTGCTGCCGCCATATCAGAAAGGCCACAAAAAATGATAATATAGCCTCTATATTCCTTTGATATCCATCTCTTGAGATGACAAAGCAACTCCAGGACTGCTCTCCTCTGTATTTTCCATTTGTTCCATGAGTGGGGCTCATGGTACTCATGAAAGTACATGAAAGTACAAAAGTACTCAGTACTTCTAAGCGCTGCTCATCATGCCCCGACAGCAGTGTTTTTACTGCAGCCCTGCCAGTGTGCTGACCTCCACTGATGAATTTTGCTATAGGGATGAGGTGTCACAGAGTAAATTCTTCTCTGGTCATCAACGTGTGGCTATATTGCACAGGCAGCTCCCTTTTCCATTAGGGGCTACTAAGCTTTGCTGGTATGATCCAAAGGACAGCAGCAAGCAAAGATTTGTTCTGTGTTCTTGGCTCCCTCCTGCTTTGCACTGTGTGTAACCTCTTGTAACTAGAACACGGCACGATCCATGAAGATGTCAATGGACCTGGAACTCATCCTAGATCTTGGAAAGCAGAGCTCAGGGAGGTTTGTGTGTCTGTCCCTCCTGCACACTAATTTAAAGTTGAGAATAATATCTTTGAGGTGTGTAGCTCTCTGTTGTGGTAATGTTAATGGAAAAGCAGTGGTTGTTGCTCTCCTGAGTGACTTGGCACTCTTCTGCACTGAGAAAATGTGGATTGGGACAGAAAGAAAACTTCAGAAAGTTGTATCCCCAGAAACAAAACTGGGGCGAATGAAGAGGTTTTTTAAGGTGAACTGTCATGGTGCAGGAAATGTTTTAGCAAAGAGTACAATGGAACAAGACTGTATCACATTAAGTCTCCTAATAGATGCCAAAGAAATGATACCATGGCAGTAAAAGATCTCCTTTGATTTTTGTTTCTTTTCTTTTACTGGGAAAAGTGGAGTACCCTGCCTGTACTTCTTAAAAACGTCATACACCTGTGCAGTCGTGGTGTCAGCCCTGCTTTAGAAATGGTTTAAGAAGCCTCAGTGCAAGAATTTTTAGAGGAGTGAGGTATTATTTTGCTATGTGTTTATTGTATATGTACTTCAATCCAAGCTTTGTCCTCAAGCTTCATTTATTGACTGCTGGTATACAAGGAACAACTGTGAATTAGGAGCAAGGCTTCACAAACACCTAGATGAAATAAAAGCACTTGCATTTATGGTTTATTTTTAACCAGCATTCATGGTTTTCAAAGTCAACTGTTAACATGGGAGGGAAAAGGAAAAAGCAATAGTGAATAGTGGGGACAACCTTACAGAAGTATGGGAAAGCTGTATGGACAGTAGGGAATGCTGTGGCTGAGGGATCTATAGTGGCTTTCATGTTCACTTGATGCACAGCATCCTTGCTGCAACCAGAAGGCAGGTGTGTGAGTTTCAATGGTCCTCTTTCTTCTGACATTTAATTTCAATTCAGAAATGTGAGAATTTAAGAGTTGTACTCATTAAGCTGAAAAATGAAAGTGCAAGGATGTCCAAAGTATCATTGGCTTCTTCTTAATTACACTAGCTGTTTCAATTAAGTGTGAAGATTATCTGTAGGTATTGGCACCTGAAACTTAAAAGGACAAACAGCCTTTTCTGATAAATTAATATAATTGCTCTTTTCATTTTATTAAAAAAAAACTTTTTTAAATTAAGTATTTCAAAGACATTGAAAAAACTGTTGTAAAATAGAAATACTCTATTAAAAGTAATTCAAAATTTATTCAGCAGAGAAACTCAAATCTTCAGATGTTGAAGTTAGTGTTCATCTTCGATAATCCTTAGACTGAAATAGTATCTCCCAATCTGATCAGTAAATTCTTATTTCACACTATTACATGGCATCTTGGAAATAAAAGAAAACTTGTTTCCAGCTGTGTAGAGCTAACAGATTTTGTCTGTCAGTTCTGGAAATCTCAAAAGGCAAAGGATTTCAGTGTTTGTACACCAAGGGTATAACTGAATGGAGTCAATTATTATTTGACATATGGTACAATTCCACATCACTGATGCAGGAAAAAAAATTCAAATTTGTATGGCAATGCAGAGTTCCTGGTGTTTTGTATAGGTAAGAAAAAAATCTGAATAAGGCAGTAAGAGGGTCCTTAGTAGACAAACTGATTAAACCTCCAGTTTCTGTACATAAGTGAAAATAGTTTGTTCTTGGAATGGGAATAATTGTTATTTGTATTCCCTTAAACCTCCTTGCTGTGGAAACATTAAGGTGTTTTTTACATAAGTACAAAACAAACTACCTACAGATAATTGAATTGGTAACAAATTTCTTTTACAAATCCCAGGTATTACCATCATAGGATTTTGCATAGGAGAAAACTACCTCAAAAATAATATCAGCTTCTCAAATTGCTGAGTCTAGAGGGAGAGGAAAAGGGTGAACATCTTGAGCAGTTGACTGTGGGTGTTTGCTATGTTCACCTATCCCCTCCTAGTTACTGGTAGCTGTGACAGAACACACTGCAGATAAAAGGGGGATTTAAAAAAATTAACATTTTCCTTCATCTAAAAATGTGAGATTCATATATATATTTAAACAGAAAGAGCTCTTGCAAATAAATACTCCAAACTAGTGTGTTTTGGGGCAGCTATTTGAATAAAAACTGCTGCTTTTCGTGGCTTGCATTACTAGGCTCTTGTCACACAATCGATAGTTTGCAGCTCATCCTGGGAGGCTTAATTGCTGCTCATGTTCTGTTTACATGGCAGTTGGATTTTAAAGGAAAGCAACTATAGGAATACAAAACAATGTTTGCTTTCTTCTTCAATACATGTGATTTTTTTTCCTAAGTGTCCAAGTTCACTTGCAGCAAGTTGTACACATACATATGGTTCTCACTAGCATCTGCCTGTCTACAGAACTGTGAAAAGTAATTGTGTTTTGATGGGATTTTTTGACTTTATGTTCCCCAGAATGAAAGAAAAACTTAATTAAGGTTTGTAGATAAGATCTCTAAGGAAAGAACATTGTAAGAATTTACTTTGGCTGCTTTTGTTCTGAGATCTAGAAGTCTATTTCCATTTCTGGACAGGACTGGCAGATGAACTGCAATTAAAGGCACAATAGCAAAAGAGATTAAACACAGGAATGACAACTGACAGTGTGGGCTTCTTTCAGTGCTTTTTGTTGCAGAGAAAGTGCACCTCCAAATCCTGCTCAGTTCACTGAAGCACCAGGTTTTAATGAACTGCTTTATGCTGTTAACCTTGGGGTCTAGTTATCCTGAGCGATGCACAAGCATTCCTCTGCCAAATGAAAACTCTTGCTTTTCCTTCTTCCCCGCAGGAGGAGAGGTTCCATACACAACCCTGGCAACCCGACTGATGATGGGAGCCTGGTGGCTTTTTGCTTTGATTGTCATCTCCTCCTACACGGCCAACCTAGCAGCTTTCCTCACCATCACACGCATTGAGAACTCCATCCAGTAAGTTGATAAAGAATGATTCAAGGGAAAAGAGGGCGAACATAAATATACATGTAGAGGGGTATAAATGTTCTACTTAAATGTGAGAACAGGAATAAATTTTTATCCTCCTGAGAAGTAGTTGGAAAGTTAGAAAAATAACAATATGCCATGGACTGTTGGTCTCCCTGGAGACACTTTGTTTTTAGGATTGGAATGGTTGGCCTCTAGCAGATGCTTTTCCCTGTGGCAGACATACATATGTATGTTTGCACACATACATATTTTGAAAGAAGCAATTGAGTTTGAGATGACCACACAGTATCAGTGTTTGAAATAGGAAAGTATAAATTGCCGCTGTGTTCTCCAGCTCCGCTTTCCATTCAGATGTATTCCACAATATTTGTGTTCTGACACTTTGGTCAGGAAGGAACCCAATGCTTCCTCAATGTATCGGGAGCTCAAAGCTGACTTCACCTATCCTTGCCAAGGAAGAGATGTGTTAACAGCAACAAACAGTAACAAACTCACTCCTTGTCATCTTTGCTCCTTCTGCTCCCAGGAACTCTCTTGCTACATAAGCAATCATGTTGTTCTCTTTAACTCCATCTATTCGTTCCCTTGCTCTATGCCTCCCAAAAATGAATGTCCTGCTCTTCTCCTGTCCCTTTTATGGTGAACTCTTTCTGTCACATCTTACAGTCTTTTTCTGAAGATCATGTCATCTTTCCATACCTTTACAGGAACCTTTCTAGGTCTCCTACTCTCTCTCTGCCCTTTTGTACTCCAGGATCCTTTCCTTCGGCATGCTGAGTTATCCTTGCTCCCATTACTACAGTAACCTCCTTCACCTTCAAATGTTCACTCCTGGGTCAAAGTAGAGACTAGAAAATACAGTGGAGCATTAGCTAGCCAAGCACTGTGAGGGGCAGCTGACCATTTTTTCATAGCAGGTTAATCTTGAGCCTACAAGTTTGTGAAAGTATGTGAGAGTGACAAAATTACCCGTCCCTATATATCCTTCTTTGCAAAAATCACAGTGACTTTAAAGAAGAGAGACACATTTCACTGTATTTCTTCCTTCAGAAAGGTAAGAACTTGACCTTCAAGTCAGGCTCAACGCTGACCTTAGGGAAAATTCTGTTTCCCAGTACAGTCATTGATTCAAGTCCCTGACTTGTGTGTATCATGACCTGAGGTCTTTCTGCCTCTAGTCCAGCTGCTTTCAAAATCTCTCTGAAATTCCCCTTGAGACAGAGAGCCACTATCACAGACTGAGCAGGGGGAGCCTTGGCCTCCTGTGAATTCACAGGTCAGGATCAAGCATCACTGCATGCCAGCAGTCACTGTGCTCACATAAATGTACTTCTCCTCCAGGTGAGGATTTTCTATGAGTGAAAACCAGTCCAGGCTTTCACATGGACTGCTAAACATCTGCAATAGCAGACAAGTTTCATTTACAATTGAAGCCCAAGTTGGACCCAAGAGCAGAAGCAGTACTTAGATTTGAGTTATGTGAGCACGGTTATGTCCTGACTCTTGGGTGGTGAAGGTGGAGGGAGAAATTGGTGTTCCATGGAACAAATTGCCCAGGCTTTACCAGTCCTTACATTCCAAACTGGAAATTTTCTGTGGTTGTTATTCTTCCTTTCTGAGGTAAACCTTACCACCTTCATCTATTAGAAAGCTCCATACTCTAAGACAGGGATATATAAAACAGACTAAAGTCAGGAGAAAATGAGAAAATTACTCCCCTGATACAGTTGTGTTACCATTTAAATCAAGTTACCATTTTCTTTTGTGTTTTGAATAACAGATTTTCAGATGATGCAATGCTGCCGGGGTATTTTAACACAATCCGATCATTTGACTTTGGAGTCTCAATTATAATGCCTTCAAAATTTGTATGGGAATAAAATAATATTCTGTGTCAATGTTTGTCAACATTGACCTTGATATTTTGAGGGAAGTTGATTTATTTATTAAGTATTAAAAGATTTAAATTTGACTAAGGACTGTGAAGAAACAACATGGGAATTTATATATGCAAAATAAATTATAATGATATATTCACTCATTCAGTTTGTCATTACAAGAATGGAATATGCTTCTGCATTCTGCTTTGAAATCATGTCCCTTCTAATTTTAAAGTATTCCAGAAAAATATTCAAATTACTGTGACAAATGCCTGTGTTTTCTTATGATGTGTAAAAAAGAATAATATATACCCAAACTATAATTTAATACATCTTCAGCTTTTTCTTGCAGTTTATTATGATGTCACTAGAAAAGCCTCAGTGGAATTTTGAGGTTATTATGTACAGTTGGGACTACATTGGTCTTTGTGCTGTATTATTTATGGGAAGAGTCACTGAAAATGTTTTATTCAGTAGAAAATGTTGCAGCTGGAAAGCTCCTGGAATGAAAGAACAGACATTTTTCAACAGTACTTCCAGCTCAAAAATAGAGTAATTAGATGTGTTTAGTATTCATTAGGGAATGAAGTTATCCTAACTATGGTGTGAGTATAAAACTTTAGTTTACAAAACTGCCAAAATTGGAACTTCAACCAGCACATACGAGAGAGGCTGTTTGTTTATCATGCTGAATTACTGCAAAGTGGAAAACATGAATAAGCAATAAAGAAAAAAGCTGATGCTCCTTTTTTCCTTTTTTTCTTTTTTATTTTTTTTAACAGTTCAAATTGTACTTTGGGGAGCCTTCAAGGCCAGAATGAAATGAGTATAAGCATTTAAAAAAATAATCCAGATTCTGGTGGTAGTGCTTGTCAGCTTTAGACAAGCCAGGAAAAAAGGAAAGAAATTGAAGTCAGTGGGTTTGCACATATATAAAAGTAGTTAATAGTTTTTCATTTCACATTTCCAGCTAGAATCAAATATTACAGTGTGTTGTTGTAGGTATGGTCCTTGTGATATCTTTTACAAAAGATAGTAGGATTCAAGCAGCCCACCGCACATTTATTTCATTTCCATGAAACATTTTGTAGTTACTGCATTTCACCTTTTGGATACTTTTGAATATTTCAGCTTTTTCTGTTCAGAACTCTTGCAGCTTCCCCTGTTCAGTTGGTGTGAAGGCTGGGCCATTCTTCCTAGTCGATGCCTCATGGTATCCAGAGCTCTATTTTGAGTAGCAAAGCATGCGGGATTTTACTAGTCCATCCAGTAAGGAGAACCCTTAAAGAAATAAGCATTCCCTTTCCCCATAGAGTTTCAAAGTAGATCTTTGCTGTATAACCTCACCTGATGGCATTTGTGCTCTGCCTCAATGTTCAATTTGAATCAAATTTTTGCAATTTTAAAATTAATTTAGAGAAACTAGAATAAAATGAATGGGTGTTAAATCTGCCTTTCCAGAGAAATGGCTACTCTTAATACCTCTGGGAGCTCAACTTTTCACCTTCTACCAACACACAATATCATGAGCAGAGGACCTCAAGTTCTAAAGTAGTTCCTGGATGCATCTTTTGTTCACACTTGACCCACATTGCAGATGACATTAAAATCAAGAGAGTCAGGATTTCAAATGCCAAAACACTGTGGCAGCAAAGCATGATTTCTATGTGCTTTAAATCTTTAGGTCGCTTTCTCAAATGCAACATAAATTATTAGCAATTAGGAGTGGCTTTTCTTGGTAAATGCCATATAAATTTGGAAGTCCGGAGCTATTTCTGGGAGGTGCTCACATTCTGAATTTCATCACTGAGCCAGTGTTGACATTATTATGTTTTACGATTCCTTTAGGACTAAATTAGAGTCCATTGGCAGAGATTGATTTTATTCAAATTACTGCATTCTTTTTTCTGGATTAGGAGAGGGTGTCACCACCTTCTCATGGGCACTGACATTTTGCAGGGAGGTTGTGGGAATTGGGTGAACAGAGAAGTCAAATGATTTGCCATTTGAAAGGTTGGTGTTAGGTGGTTTCAAGTTTAATCCACTTCTAAAATGTGGAAGCATAAGAGTTTAGATTGTAAATGTTGTGGGGGGTACGCGTGCATCTTTTGTCTTCTGTAAAATCAGAAGTTCACGTTATGTTCTCCATCTCATAACAAGTGTGTCTTGTTTGATAGGTGAGACCTCGGCCTCCAAAAATGGAGGCATAGTGGGAAATCAGGTCTGTCTTTCTTAGCCATTCTTCTCACAACATTTTGCTAAACCATGATTCACTTGAAGCTGAGAAGTCCTTAAGGCTTTGTACAGCTCAGTGCAACTGACTGCAGGATTTCTGCAAGGGGGTTGCACAGAACATGGTAATTAGATATTGCCCAATGCTTGTCCATTAATCTTCCCTTTAACATGGTTCACCCTGCAAGCAATATTACAGGTTTCTGCTACAGCTCACCCTGACAACAGCTAAACCCCTCAGCTTAATGTGCCCTGTTCCCTAACCCTAAATCTGCTTGTGAATTAATCCTTACTGTCCTAGAAAAAAACCCCAACCAACCAGACAAATGAACAAAATAGCACAAAAGCGCTGGAAAGCGTTATCTGAATTAGCCATAAATAAGAACTTCAGTGTAGGCCATGACATTGGTTGTTTATTGCTGAAAATTTAGTAACTGATTCTTACGGACAGCTCTCTGCAGCACCCAAGTCTAGCACAGCTAGCCTGAATTGATCAGTAACCCAGGTCTACAAAAATAAGTTGATGCCCAACTCTCTGATGGCAGTGGTGTTTTATCACCTAAAGAAATTCCTTCTTTATGAAGCTGACTTCTTGCTTTTTAACATTTTTCTGTGGAGTTTTTTAACACTTTTGTCTGACCTATGTGAACATGTTACAATTCTGAGTGTAGGATTTGAATTTATAGAAAAGGGTATGCTTTGGAGAAAGAAACATACCCTAATCCTACTATGTTTTTCTTCTACCTGGAGGCAGAGACAATTTTTTAAATTGCAAAGTAACTGATTTGTACAAAGCCATAAAATGAAAGTGACCTGACAACTACTGGCTGATTAAGGTGTAGAATACTAAACAAAATCAACAAATGCTGGGAAATATGTCTGTTAATAATTCTTCCTCAAATGACTACATTCCTCCTCAGAATAGCCCTATTAGCCTAGTTAATTTAGGATAATATTGAGGCTGGGATAATATTGGTATTATCCCAGTAATTGCAATGAGAAAAACACTTACCATAAAGGCCATACATAGTATTTTTCCCCACAATGCTGCATGAGTGATAGACAAAAATAAGCAGAATGACCAGACTGCGTGGTCACTTCCCTTGAAGTAGAATTTGTCTATATACAAGCTCAGTTAAAGTATCTTTCTTTTCTTAACAATTTTTTCCACTATATGTGCTTTTTTCATATTTTTAAACAGATTTTATCATTCATTACCTTATTGCTTCAAAACTAGAAATTAAAAGAGAAAAAGGTTTTAAAATGTGAAATTATCATTTGCTTACTCATGCTAATGAGTGCTTTGCTTTGTAGATAGTTCATCTGAGAACTGTCGAAAAATTACATTTCAATCTGGGTAATGGAATCAGGATTTGGGCATCAAAGGATCCCCTTGTAGTAATTAATTAGCTTGACAAATGCTTTTTCCTTATTTTGAGATCTGGTGTTGCAGCTGTGTCATGAAGCTGGGGGAGAGAGTGAGGCTGAGGATTTACATGTGCACTAAAGACATTTGTCTGAGAAGAGAATGAATTGTTTAATCCAAGAGCAGAGGCACACCAAGCAACGTGTAACCTACAAACCAGGCTGGAGACAAAGCAGTTTTAGGAGTTCTTTCTTCTGTAAAGGAACCTCAGTGGTTTAATAATGCTAGTACTTCACTCAAATTTTGTAATTTCTCTTTGTTTTGCGGTACTTTGTTTTGTTGTAGCTTCTAGGTTGAGTGTCTCAGCAATAGTCTGGAGACTTGTGAGTTATCAAACAAACAGCTTCTGAAGGAGGTCATATATAGAGATCATATTATGATCCCATCTTACATGTTTGTGTGAGGGGAGAGAGTCACTTACATGTGATAGATCTTTGCTGTATTTGCAGCTTGTCTATGCAGCAGAATATACACGGGTACACCTCCAAGGCTCCCAAACTTCTTTCTTGCTCCTCAGCATATGGTCAGGTGAACCAGAACTTCGGGTTTACTGCCAACAGCATTTAGCACATCCATAGAGTTTACACTTATATTTGTCTTGCTTTTGTCCTCTTGTCATCATTTTCTCAGCATTGAACCTTGCTTGCAACTGTGAAAAGATGCAAGTAGGGCAGCTGGGAGGCATCCCACGTTTTAGGATAGCACACCTAACAGTGAGGCGCTGCAGACTCTAGTTAATGCCAGACGTGGCAACTACAACATGCCTTCCTGAAGGCATTGACATAATTCTTCTCCTTGTTATTTCCCTGCTGCTGGTGGCTGGGGTGTGAGAGCACACTTGCTTCTCAGCCTCTTTGCTTCCCATACCTGACTGTAGTACTGCAGTGCACTTTAATAGTTCATGTCTTGTGCTGGTTTGCCCTTCTGAAAATAACAAAGTTATACACAGGAGCTCTTTTTCTTTTGTGCTGTTTTTAACTGATTTGTGGCAGCAGCTACACCTGTCAATTATATCTTGCTTAGCAATAATAAATAAAAAAAAAATGCTTTGTTGCTTGTTTTATTAGAAATTATCTGGCTATACACAGTCTTGTAAAGTAATGATTGCAATTTTACTAAGTGTCACTAGAAATTGGAGACTGGAAAAATACTTTTTGTACACTTTTCTAGTATGACAAATGACAATTACAGGACATTGCAGCATGCATCTTGTGACAGCTCATTGCACTGCTGAGCGCTGCCAGTTGATTACAGGAATGTACTGGCGGCAGCAGCAGTAACAGAGCGGATGAATACAGTATGCTGTATTTATCTAGTGCCTTTCATCAGTGATGCTTTTGACAGATAGACTGTCAGCACTTTGCACAACACTTTGCTTAATGGTAAAATATGGAGAAGCTCTCAGCAAGGCCCACTGCTGCCTAGCAGGGTGCCTTTCTGCAGAGTTGTGCTCAGCCTGGTTGTTCAGGGTTTTATTCATCCCCAGCTACAGAGCTTTTTATTTGTCCTTCATGAATTTCACATCACGTTCTTTCAGCCTTTCTAGGCCCATCTGAACTTCAGCCTGTCCTTGAGCAGGTGGCTGGTCCCTCCATGTCATGTCATCTGCAAACTTGACAGGGGTGCTTGCTTACCTCCTCCAAGTCATTGCTAAAGACATGTCCTAGGTTAGACCTCTGGGGTACCTGTTAGCAGCCTGCAGGTGGGATATGCTGTGAGTCAATCGGGAATTTATCAAACCTGCTTTCCCACACAGCTGCCTAATGACCTTCCTTGGATATGAGAATATTGTGGGAGGCAGATAGGCAGGCTGCCTTGCTAAAGTTAAGGTAAACTATGCCAGTATTTCTAGTCTTGTCCACAAATGAAGTAATTCTAGTGTAGGAGGCAACCAAATTGGTCAGGCATGACTTACTTTTGGTGAGTCAATGCTGAGTGCTGCCTGTTGGCTGATTCTCCTTCATGTGCTCAGAAATGTGCTGAGAGGACTCACTCCATGAGGCTGTACTGCTGGTACTACAACCAGCAGTAATTCCATGAACATCTTTTTTCACTTTCTTAATACACTCTAGATATTTTCTTTCTCCTGTAGCAAGGGATCTCCCTTAGCCTCCTTCACCTTGCAAAAATTAAAGCAGGTGGCCTTGCAAGGACATGGGCCAGCTTTCCCAGCACACTCTGACTTCTGTGGATCTAATAATCCAAATCAATTCCTGCTTTGTCTGGTTGGGATTTACCTGACCACCTCCTGCTCATTGTTCATTGTCTTCTTGAACCCTGTCTGTAGTCACAAAGGGCTGGAAGACCTCCGTGAGGAAGAGTGAGGCAATGCAAGCATTGAGCACCTCAGCTTCAGCTGTGACTGCTGTCCCCATCCACAGGGTCACAGTCTTCTTGTTCAGCCTTTCAGTTCTGCAAAAGCTGTTCTTGTTACCCTTGAAATCCCTCGAGAGCATCCACTCTGACTGAATATTTCTAATTCAAAGTCTAATAGATGATTGACTTGCTTTCCCTGGAGAAATCTACCTGGTGGCTATGTCTAGACTTCAGGACTGGCCTTTAAAATTGTATTAATCCTTATTTCAGTATGTTTATTAAACTTAAGCGCATGACCTAAGTAGCTTACTTCTGTAATTCCCCTGACTGCCACTTTTTAAAATATTTACTGCTTTCCTTTTGTTCACTGGCTGTAAGGAGGTTTCACATTTTTTCTTACATCTCAGCCATTTTATATTTAATATTTCAGCACTCATACATGTTTATCTGGACTTGATAATTTATTTTTTTTACTATACAGTTGCAAACTGACCACAGTACTTATTGTCCTGATGCCTTCGTCTACCAGGGTCTCATATTTTTCCTCATAGAACAGGGCACTTCTTATTGGTATTGGTGTATTGGTAGAAGAGCAATACACTTGGTTTCAGGAAATGTTACATGTAGCATCTCACCTCTGATGATTCCATATATGTACAGGTTCTTTGCAGGTTCCCTGTTTAAAAGGAATGCAGTCTTGTTGGAGAAAGTGAGATGATTTGAGGGGTTTTAATACCATTAGTTATTTACTCCTTACAATTACATTTATGCCTTCCTTATAATTACTATATGTTATCTGACTAGAATTTAGCTCTTGGTCAATGTTTTTCTGAGTCCATTATGTCTAAATTTCAAAGGATTTCTTTTTTACTTAGCCCTTGCCATTGACCTCTATTGATTTCTTCTTTTCCTGCCTTCTGTTTTGTTTGTGGCATCCATATGCTGTGAGATGTCATTACTGTTTCCTTCAGTGCCATCCTCACAACACCTAAGAATTTAATTTTTTCCAAGCCCTGCGCCACAGGGTCATTTGCACTAGCCTTCACATTTACATTTTTTTAGAAACACAGTTTAGAATTTCATGAGTTTCCTACATTGCTGTTTGCATTTTCTGTGTCTGAAATAAACTTTTACAATTTGCTATTGCTTTCTTTAAGACAGCATTGAGCTCCTTGACTGTCCTTACATGTCATCCACTAGATTTGTGCAGTTTATACACAGTTAATTTGTGCTGGGAAAGCTATAACAGGTTTTAAGCAGTAGACATATTGCAGTAGTTACTTTGAAATTTTAATGAGTGCCATTAAAGAATCAAAGGTACAGGAGAGCAATTCTACAGGAAAGGAAAATAAAGGCCAAGAGGTAAGGAAACTTTAAATGTTTCTACAGTTTTCAAGTTCAAAGCAAGTTTGGTTGACCAGACCCCATCTGGGATGCTTTAGAAACTTCTAAAATGGTTTATTTCTTTTGGTTTATAGAGAAGGATAAGAGTAGATAACATGTAAAGCAGAACAGATTTATTAGACTAAATAACATGAACTGTGATAACATGAAAATATGATGAAAAAGCAATTCATGAAAGTGCAACAAAAATGTTCTTATTGCTGAAAACAATACAGGATGTGACCTATGAAATGGATGCACAGCTCAGTGCAAGAACACCCCCACCAAGCTGCCCTGCACAGTGTAACCCAGGAGCACACAGAGGTGCTCAGCCCAAGTGCTCTGGGCGGGATTTCATGAGTTCTGGTGCTGCCACTAGCTCCCCACAGCAGGGTGTGCACTCTAGGCAGGTACCCAGCTTCTGTAGGATTCCAATGCTCCCTGCATCTCCCTTCACCCTGCTCAAAGGAGCTTGGCATTTCCCAGAATCCTCTTACTCCTTCTGTTCTTTTTTTCGTCCATTTTCACTTTTTCCACTCCTTCCTTTGTCTTCATATTCCTTTTTGTGTCCTAAATCAGAAAAACAAATTTTCAGTCTTGCTTTATCTTTTAAGGGGAAAAAAAAAAAAAGGAAAAAAATCCCAAGAGAAGAAACTGTCATGACACCTGTCTTCCTCTGTGTTGCCCTTTGTTTGCCTGCAGCTCCTTCCTTTTGAAAATGTGGATTAAAGTGTCCCACATCTCTTTCTCTTCCCTGACAATTCAGGTCTCTGCAGGATCTCTCGAGGCAGACGGATATTCCTTACGGCACTGTCCTGGACTCGGCAGTGTACGAGCACGTGCGGGTGAAAGGGATGAACCCCTTCGAGAGGGACAGCATGTATTCCCAGATGTGGCGGATGATCAACAGGAGCAACGGCTCCGAGAACAACGTCCTGGAGTCCACTGCAGGCATTCAGAAGGTACTGGCACACTTCCTTTATGTTTCCCACTGGAGATGCTCTGTGTTACACCACGTTTGCCTGGCTGTTGCTTCTAACTAAAATGGATACATTTGCACCCAGGCAGTGATCATGCCTGGAATCCATTCCTGAAAGCCCATGGTGCTGGCACTGAGGACTGGGACTTCTCAGGTGTGTGGCATTGAATAGCATTGTAATGTGTAAGTACCTAGACTGGTTGTTCCAAACGGTATTTACCGGTGTTTTTATAGGAGATGGCTGTGTTTGTAAGGGTGCAGAATGGGAACAGGAACACTGAACTCAGAACCCCAGAACACAAGGCACTGAATATCTTTTGTTGTAGTCTCCGGACACTGAAAATCCTGGCTTCCTGTTGTAGCTCTGGGTCATGTTTGTTTTGAGAGAGGAAGGCAGGAATGAATGAATTGGCTTTAAAAGGAGTCTCACAAACACATTCTGTAGTAGGTTTAGCAGTGGAAAAACACTTTGAGAGCTCTTTGTAGACACATTTGTGAATGCAGTAGTTCCCTCCCAAATTCTGGCTGACAGCTGCAGCTTTTATAGAAACACCAGTCCATGAAAGGATTCATTTTAAGAGTCAATATAGGTTAATGAGTGACTGTGAACAAGCTTCTTCCCCCCTACCACTGTATCTTTATATTCAGACTTCTAAATCAAATCAAAGAAATACCATATTTTGATGACTTTATTTTAAACTTCAATATGTGATGATTTCTTACAGAAAATATCCATGAATTGTGTGTTTACATTGTTACACTCTCAATTTAGAGACTTCTAAAAATCCAGTTGAACTCTGTTTTATTGTCTCCACCAAAATCTATTGGCCAGGAAAACGTGACATTTCTGATGCTCTCACTCTAGTAACAAGAGAAAAGAGTATATTAAGAAGAATGATGAAATCACTGGTGAGCTCTTGATAATCAAAGAACTGAAAAATAACAATTATTTGGAGTTTTAAAAATCCCCAATCCACCCTCTGGATAACCAAGATCATATTTTCTCCTCTGAAGGACTAAACAGCATAAAAAAGAGGCAGGAGAGGTCCTGGGGAACTGCACTTTTGAAACCCTTTTAGATAAAGTCATAAGCTGAAAGAGCAAGAAAAAAAGGTCTGAAGATTTATTGGCTAGAGGAAATTGCTTTTTTTGAGAGAACATATTTTAGCTCAGCTTGTAAGTGGCTGATAAAGCTGGGATTTGCCTTTTGTATATATTAAAAACAAACCAAAACCAAGAACCTTCCCTCTTTCTGGTTTCCCTTCCCAAGTTATAAAATGAGTTTCAGAAGGATCAAAAACCAGAGTACATCAAACATAACTGTGCTTACTAACAGTTTTTAGCTTGAAAAACTAAACAAAAAGTATATCCTGCTGGCAGGTAATTGCAGATTACAGTCACTGAGTTTTCATTCCTGGAAACTTGGCAGTTTCTGTCCTAAAACACATAAAATCTGAAACATCCAAGTTCTTATTTACCCATGCTTTTGCTTCCCAGGAATAGGCAAATGATGATGTTAAAAAGCTAAGCTATGTCAAGCGTGTGCCTACCTATGGGTGCACAGTTTCTCCCCTTCCTTCAATTTACAGGAAGAAATGAAACAGAAAAAGATTATTTGCCAGCTGCTGTTCACCAGAAGCTTTTGGGAAGTTGTAGCTGGCCTGCTCAGGAAGAAAGCTGCATGAAGAAAGAGATGTTAAAAGCTAATCTTAGGCAAGGAAAACAAATATTTTAAAAGGTATCTGATAAAAGGCAGAGATTATAATCTCTGTAACACATTTCAAAAAAAGAAAACATTTCAGAAAGAATTCATGGGTCCCCTTGGCCTACTTATATGCTTCATAATGCTCTTCAGGGTCTTTAATGAATTTAACTGGCCACATCAGAGCTATTAACCTCATTATTACCCTGGGCAAGATACACCAACAGGTCTTCCTCTGTGCCTCATTTGGTTTCTCCCATTCATCAGCACTAAAGCGTGACTGAAGAGCAGTTTGTCCAGACTCTGCGAGAGCATCACCTCAGCAAACCTTCCTGGAGTGCCAAGTGAGACAGCAGAGACCTAATGGGTGCTCCAAACAGGTACAGGGACTTCCACTCAGCTGAGAAATGATTGTGAAGGGATTGGGATCAGAGGGACCTCCACGAGAGAGAGGTGTGCAGGGATGCAGTGGACACCCCCATCTTTAACAGCACCCCTGGCTGCACCACCTCAGAGGTTAAACCAGGTTTGCAAGCAGCCTTCAGAGAAGATGCTTCCCAAAATATTTTTGTAAAATCCTAAAAGTTCTTCAGTTTTGTCTTGCTTTTATTCTGACAACCCCAGTGGAGCTGGCACTATTTTATTGTGTGGAAAGTAGCAGTCTAATGCTAATGTATATATAAACAGGGGGAAGAGGAGAGGGGGCCAACCACTGATTCACTCAGCACCTCACCCTTCTCACTCAGCAGGACTGCCTGCTTGCTGTACCAGTGTCTTTGTGTGGAGTGGCATCTGTGTGAGTGCAAATACAATACAGCCAAATGACAGTGATTGCACAGTCCCACTTTAAATCAGGCATTTTGCTGCTTTGACCTGCTCTTCCTGGCAGGAGGGCAGGGCAGGCAAGAGAAATAAGATGGGAAGATCATGTCATTGTAAGTTTTCAGGTTCTGATATTTATTGGTCCTGTTCCTCTCATAAATCAGGTGCGTACATATCACCATGTGCGCTCCTGTTCCATCCATTGCAAACAGCTATAAATACCACAGGTCCAGCTAGAGAGCAGCTGGATAGATTTACCCTGAGAGAGAGCAGTTTTAAACAGGTCTCAAACAGGAGAAAGCCTGAAAAGTATAGGCACTTTAGATATTTTCTTCCACTTATTGTCTCTTCCTTTCTTAAAAGGCAGCAAAAAACTGTTGATGGTCTGAATTTAAGGTAGGGAAGCACTCAGTTGTTTGTCTTCCTGCACCTTCAAATCAAAATGGATGGGGAGGTAGCTATATTTTTATATAAGCCTGGATTATTCTGGAGAATATTCACTTTTATCTTCTCTTTTTCTATATTATTCCTGAGTGTTTTATGTGTCTCAAATTGATTTTCCTTTTTTTGCATAGGTTATGAAATATGCATCTCATTCTGTCCTAGGAATCTCTATTTTTGCGGAAGTTATTTATTCGGAGAGGATTTACGGAGGCCCAAGTCATGCCTGCTTAAACATTCATTGAGGACTCCAAGAAAAATCATTTAGGCTTAAAGATATCACATTACATACCTCTTTATGTCTTCTTAAAAAGCACATTACCCTGCTTAATCCTTTACAAGCACCACAGGCTTTCCTATCCTTGGAACTATTCCCATTTAAAATATAATGAAACGCTTCTATTGTGCCCCTGTCTGCTCTTTCTTCCCTGGAGTATAATAGTGCCTAATGCCCTATCCTACCCACCTTGTTCCTCTGAACATGATACCGTAGCCTACAGCATCTTCATTTTTCTCAGTAGCACAGAGTGGAAAATTCCTTTCCCAAGCAGAATCTGAGTGCTTTTGAAACCTCTTCTGTCTATTTAACTCTATCTGCAACATATTTAGCTGCTAGGAAACTTGTGAATTATTGTCAGGTGAAATAATGCTTCTGGATGGTGCATTAAGAGAAATTCCTTGTAGGCTCGTTGTACTTCCTTTTCAGCTTTCTCACAGTATCAAAAGGAATTTGGTCTTGACATTTGGATTTCCTTGTGATCCTAATTGCAATGCCAGTGGAAGCATGCAAGCTCAATTTTTTTTCCCCTGGACACTGTGGATGGCACTTTTACCCTCCTGAAAATACTGTAATAGTAAAAATATTTATTAATAGACCATAACAAAACTCTTCTGAGATTATCTGTATTGGGAAGAAGGGGTAATAACAGTTTGCAATTCTGTGCTAGAACAAATTGTTAATAAATGACCATGGATATGCTTAATTTGTTTACAGCAGTAGCAACATCATGAAGACTTAACTTGATGGGCCAAAACCCCTCCTGAATTAATAAATTATCCTGATATACTCACAAATTTGCCATTGGAATTGCCATTCTTGTAGCAGATTTACTGAGTGCTTCACAAAAAATCTAGTTAATGTATAGTCCACACATCTTTGTTGTGAACATGTCTGGCCATGGAGCAGGCCAATAAAAGCACACTGAAAGCAAAAGTGAACCAAGACAGACTTTTGGGATACTGGATGTGCACCACGATTCAGCAGTTTGGCAGTGGCTAAGAAAGGGACAGGAAGCAGAAGGGGTGAGAGCATGTGAAAATGCAGTGACAGTTCTCCAGTGTATCTCAGTTCATGACCAGGGAATCAGCTGCACTATGCAGCTGTGGGTTAGAAGGCTAATTATCAACCCAGACACCAGTTCCCTGATTCCCCTCTGCCTCTGGAACAGATGCTTCTTGGTCAGATGAGAGGTTCTGTGTCTGCTCTATGAGTAATAAGGTTGACAAGTACCCTTAGGACCTTGATGTGTTCAGTCCTGCAGCTGAAGGTGCAGTTTGGCTATTTTGTGATTATTGCCTCCTGCACAGTCCATGATTTGGAGCTGGCAGGTGCCTTGCAGTACCAAAGGCACTGACTGCCCTTACTTTGTATTATCATGGATGGTCTGGCTTTTTTTTGCTTTTTTTTTCCCGTATAATTCTGTGTATCTTTACTTCCATATCTGGGGCTTTTAAAAGCTTACAGCAGTGATAAAAATTAGAATCCTGACCAGAAAGCACTACAAACACAGTATAGCGTTACTTTCAGGCATTATCAAAAGGCTAGGAGCTATCTGGGTTAGCTCAGGAGCTCAGTGTGTTTGGGAAGTACAATAACTGGTCTGTGACAGTTAACAGAGCATGAAGAAGATTCTGTGCATAGCTTTAAAAACTAAATGCAAAACTTTTCCTAACACCACATTTTCTCAGAATTCGGGATATGTTTATCAAAAGGTTTGCTCTCCCTTACCAACACTTCTGAGTCTATAATAAAGTCTGATATAACTCTGACTTTCTAGAGAGTTTTCACAGGTTTTATCTAGAGTAGAACACCTGTAAAAGTTATTTTCTGCAGAGTTGGGCTTTATTCAAAGGAATGGGTAAGCGAAAGTTTGAGTTAGCCTACATAGCAAGAATTGGATTTACATGGACATGTGCTCATTAAACAACTAAGCAAGCCAACTATTGCTGTGTTCCTTTGTCTCCAGAGTTTTCTGGAAGATTTATCTGAGTTCATCTTCTCCTGTTTCATCTTACATGCTACTGAATGTACCTCATCCTTTTTGCTCTCCCTGAAATGCCACCCCAGTTACTCCTGACTTCTCTTCAAAGCTCAGTCTATGTACGTCCCAGTCACTTCAACAACCTCAGATGTCACAGGCTGCTGTCCTGCTGTCCTGCTGTGCTGCTGTGCCATTCTACCTTCCATGTAGAAGGAAGGTAGAATGTCTTTGCTTGCTCTCTCATCTCTCAGTTTTTTTGGAAAACTTTCCAGAGCTGTTCTGCAATTTTTGTGGGCCATCCTACATCCAGGATCATAGTCTTTTCTATCTATAACTTATCACTGTCCCTTAAGTCCAAACAAATTGAGTCCACAGAGGCAGCTTGAAGTTTCACTTCTCTTGAACTAAGTTGAGCTTCTTTCATCTGAAATAATTTTTTTGTGTTTTCCTCTGCTGTTTGTGCCTGACCTGTAAGTTAGTTCAACATAAAGTCTATAGAAGCTGACTTCATCATATTAATTTTCTTTCTATTACTGGTGTATCTTAAGTATCTATAGTTAAGTCTTGCCAATTTACTTTCCATACCATGTCTGTGATTTACCCATATGACCTCCAGCCTCTCATTTCAGTAGTTCCCTTCTTATTTTCAGAGGCCTCTATAAAGAATTCCTTTTGCATTTAGTTCCATTGAAAATGCTCTTGGGTTTAAAAGAAAAAACAACAAAAAAAAAGAAGTTGCCTTGACTTTCAAGGCCTTTCATGGTGAATTCTGACTCTCCCTGCAGCTTTCTCATTTCTGAATTGGAAATCATTTGTGTGAGCTTCCAGTGCAACTCCTTTTTCAAGCAAAGTATCTTTATGCTTTCTCTAAGGACCCTTCTGTAAGGTATGTTTTCCCTCAAGACGGTAGTCGTGTCTTTCCTTCAAACTCCTTAACGCTCCCCTTTGTTATTACACTAACAAAAACCTTGACAACCCGGTCTCTGGTGTGCTATGATTGCTACCCATCAACTGAGCAGCTCTGTTTTGTTGCTTCTTTATGCTCTTTCCTTCCCTTTGGTTTATTTTGCAGCTGCCAAATCAGAGGGGAGAGACGAACACACACGATAACCATCTAAATACTGGCAAAGATGGGGTGTGGGGGAAACCAAAGAACTGCTGTACCCCAGAATGAACTGAATTAATGAACACCACCATTATCAGATGAATAGTATTTGTCAAAAAACAGCCTCTCTGTGCCTGATCTTTCAGCCTTCATCCTCAAAGGAGAGCTAAAGGCCAGCTTCAAAAGATGAGCATGGGAACTAAAAGTTCTTAAGAGTCTGATACAATAAGAAAATAGCGAAAGAATAAGATTTTATTGGGCAATTGCTCCTTGTTATTTCTCAGCTTCTCCAGATTCAATGGTGCCAGCTACATATTTCTTTTGAATGCTCTCATTGATTAGCAATAACATCATTGCATTAATCTCAGAGGCAGTTTTCTAATCTTGAAGTTTTCTGCTTGTTTTCAGATGCTTGTTTGCCTGAAAACTTGGTTATTTAGGACTCTCCCCACAGATATATCCTGTCTTCTGTTCAAAGATAATTATCTCTTGAAACCTTGCTTCACCTTGACTTGGTCCAAATTAAGAAAAAATATACTCTCATCATGTGTAACTTGAGGTGTCTAATTTAGGTGTCCAAGTTTCTTTCCTTGCTATTGTAGACAGGCAATTTTGTTCTCTGGAAAATGGTCAGGAGTGCCTAAGATGGCAACCTATTTTTCTTGGTGGCTTATTTTGTACAAATAGTTTGTTACCAAACTAAGATCATGTTCCATGACTAGAAATGGCAATAAAAATAAGAAACAGCAAAATATACTCTGAGGAACTAATTTTGCTTCAGTCCTGTAGAATTGCATTTTGCAGAGAGCTGAGTCCAGACTTTTCAGCTGGAGAAAGGATAGATGACAGTCCTTTGAGGAGTTAACATGGGATGGGGAAGTGATGCTTCATCTTGATGGCCAAATGTAAAGCTCAGTACTTCACACCTTAGCCTGTCTCTAACCCTATAGTCATCTTCTTATGGGGCAAAACAGTCCAGAGAGGAAAACTGATTCCTTTGTGAGTAGACATTTCACCTGATGTTTTTCTTATGTAGAACTGGACTAATCAAGATGGGCTCATGAGCAAAACATCTGGAGTGCGTCCCTGTCCTGATGGCAGGAGCACAGCTCTGTAGGAGTGTAGGGGCAGCTGCCACTATCAGGCCCAGGGTGCACTGCCAGCCATTTGCTCTTAAATAATCCTCAGGCACGTGCCAAAAAGCAGAACCTTTTGTGTGTTAGTAGAAGTAATTGTGTGTGAAATAGCCCCCAGTCTCCAGCTGTTGATATAACCCAGTTGAGATAACAAATAGGAGTTTGGTGTTTTGTTTTGGTGTTGGTTGGTTGGGTTTTTTGTTATTTCTGGATGTGTCTGATAGGTAGGGAAGGTGAGAACACATGACTCTGATGGTGAGGTTACTTTGACCACCACATGTGGAGTAACTGCTTGTGGCTTCCTGTGTGAGGACTTTTATCTTTTGATGCCTTTTTTCTGGTGCTGAGAACTTTGGGAATTGCTGCCAGACTGGTATGTATCCTCATTTGTTTGCATGGTCCTATCACATCTGAATGCCATAGTCCCAAGCATTATATATGGCAGACTTTAAATTTCTGAATAACTAAGTAGCATGAATGCTGCTTTCCTTTGCACTGACAGGTGATTAATTGTAGAAATACTGAGTTCTGTCCTGAAGCTGAGATTTTTACAGGATCTAAAATTTTAGAAGGTATCAGGGAGTAAGAAAACTGACAATTAGGAAATAGTTTAAGAAAAAGGGTGCATTTTCAGTCAGTGGTCGTAAAAGCTGAGCATGAGTATGTCAGGATAATACTCACAGGAATTTTTTTTGCTAGTATTATTTGTTGCCTAATTTCTCTGAGCTGGTCACACTCTGTTAGGGAGCCACCTGTTAGAAAGGATGGTATAAACAGAAAAGGATGCTGAATCCACCCCTACAAATGAGCAGCTTAGTTTGTGCATATTCACATCTAACAGAGCAATGCTGTTGTCATATTCTATAAAAGAAAAGGCTTGTGAGTATTTAGTAGGTGATGAGTGCATTTATTATGCATTAGCATGGGAGAGATCTGAAAGAGGAACAGCTCTCCTGGGTGCTGTTACAAACCATCTCCTGAGTAACACACAGGATTTATTAAAGAGTAACAGACTTGAAATGTCTTCACAGATATATTTGTAGCAAAATGGAAGTTCTGCTGCATGTCGCTCTCTCAATTAAAACCAAAGTTTATCTGCTGGAGGGGCCAGGAAGGGTTTGGGAGATGGAGATTCTTTGGGGCAGAAAGATACTGAGGGGTCAGTTTTGTAATGTCTCAGTTGTTTTTTGTGCCCTGCTGCTAGAGTGATATTGGTTCTGGTGTGGCATCTTACAGTGAAAACATGCTGGATATATATAATGAAAAAGCAATGCAAGGAAATTTTTGCTAGATAATAAATGTTTTTAACTTTTTCCATCCCATAAATCTACCCCTAATACTGTTGCTAAAGTTTTATATGTTACCTTCCCAAGATCTTCAATCCATGGCATTGCCTTGGCAAAAAAGGTTATCACCAACAGCTTTAAATGACCAAAAACTGTATGATGAGCAAGCTGCTCTGAGGTGGTGCCTCAGTGCGCTGAAACTCCTCCTGTGTCAGCAGCTTGTGGAGGGATATTCCCTTCTTTGGATTTTTGAGTAGCATGTACATTGCTTTTTATTAAACCAGAGGGACTTTTGATGGAAGTTATAAACTCCCAGGCATGTTTTCCTAGTCTGGTCACATCAGATATGGGTCATGTCTGTGCAACATGTAGGGAAGCAAAGCTTGGGATGAGCAAAATGTCCTACTTGAAGTTATTCTTTTACTTTTTAGGTCACTTCTTGCTGATATTTTCCTATGGGAGGGTGACAAAAGATCTGTGCAGTTTAACAAACACACATTCTCTTTTCTAAATCCAGTTCCAGATCCCTTTCTACAAAGCATCAGTGGAAAATTTCTGTCAAAAATTGCTATGTCATTTTGTATTATTGTTATCCTAAGAAAGAAAAACTCTACAAAATGCCTGACAAAAAAAGAGTAGTTTGGCTTTTGGAGCACTCTTGTTTGGCTACAGGGGACATGCAAGTTATCAGGCATCTGTTATTCTGGTCCTGTGAGCTCTTATTCTCCGTTTTATCTCCATTAACTTAGTGCTTTTCCTGCAGAGGTCCTGTAACATTTCTAGGTTCATGAAGATTAATAACACCACCTTCCCGAGAGTGTCTGGGGACTACAGAGACTCCTACGCAGACCCAAGCAACCTCTGCTTGTTCTTTTCCTTCTGAATTCTCACTTCACTTTGTTTCCTCCCTCTTACTTTTTCATTTGTCTGCTTTTTGACCCTCTGTCCCTTCTGTTTGGATAACAGCTACTCCAACTTTTCCCCAGCTCTCTAATTCCTTTCTTCTTTCCACCCTTCACCTCTCCACAGTGTTACACATCCCCTTTGTTATCTCCATCGGCTTACAATGTTTCACTGTTGATCTGTGCAGCAATTTCCATTTGCAATCAGATGAAGCATTCCCAAGCTCTGACTGTCACTTTGAAGCCCAGTTGCAGGCTCCCAGCGTGGTGGGCTGCTCTGGGGATGTATCACACACAGACAAGGGATATGCAGACTCTGTCTCACGATCAATAGATGGAGGCAGGAGAGCACACTTGCTCCAGGCACAGAACTCAATAGTGTATTCCCTTTCTTGCTTAAATGAATCCAGCTATCATTTCTGTGTATCAACATATTTTAATAATACCCAAGTACTTTGTGATGCATTAAAAAATGCAAATGATGGGATGGGATGGCAGGTTGTTTAAAGGATATATACAGCAGAAAAGAGAGAGGAATAGAAATAATGAGAAAGAGTGCATTTTGCACATACCCTATGTTCCAGCCTTAAAGCGTGACTTTGCAAGGCTGCAAGTCTAAAATCATGAGAGAAGCACAAGAGGTAACAGAGGGATCTTGTCTGATGTTTTTGGAGCTGCTATACCAATCATTCATAAAAGAGTTTTGATGGCTTTAGGTAATTTCTGTTCAACAACTTGATACTAAACAAACAAAATATCTGTTCCAGAGACCAGCAAATGCAATTGCAGTGAGTAGATCTGTAGGAAGTCTCCACTGTAGGACACTTAATAATGCTTCATGAAATTATTCTGAATTTTTTCATTCTAATACTCTTACATCTGGAATTCATAGAAAGGAAAAAGTGGAGAGATAAGGGCAGCCTGCATCTTTCAATATCATCCATGAATAGTCAGTACATTAGTAAACATACTGGTAGGCAATGATATGCTAGTGAAGTAATGAGAATGGCACAGGAAAATTAAATTGCAAACTAAAAAGCACTAGTAGAATACTTGAGAAAATCAACTTTTCTAGTCTTTAACGTATATAAGCATTGAGCCTCTAAGTATCAGAAGATATCATTAAAACAGATGATTGCTCTTAAAGTCATCCTAGTCTCAAAACAGGAGAGTTTAAGATACCACGGAGAGAAATAAAATGCAAAAAAGAGTAATTTTTCAAATACAAAGAGGGAGCCCTGTGCATCTCCAAGGTGGTGGCTGTTTTACAAACTCTGGGTCTGTACTTATAAACACCTGTATGCATTTGATTTCACATAGAAGTTTTACAGCCAGAGAGATCTCTAATATCTAATCTGAAAACAGGTCTGGTCTGGGAGATAAGACACTGAGCAGACTTTTGCTGCTGGCTGCTTTTTGACAATCATTTCAATATATATAGTGGGAAATATTCTAGTAAAACTGCATTTTGTTGTAATATATAATTGTATTGACTTATATCAATCATTCCAACTTATTCATTTATTCACAGTGTTGGGAGTAAAAAAAAATTATGTTGTTTAAGGAGGGAGAGGGAAGAAAGAGGACCAGTTTGAAGCAGATCAGGTGGTCAAACTGGATAGTTGTTATACAAAAGTAATTGCCAGAACCTATAATGAACTTTTGTGGGATTAAACCATACTCATGCCAACAAAATCCTGAGTTTGGGGTGTAGGGGGTTATTTCTTTAAAAGATAATTACAGTAAGCAGAAAGTCTCCTCTACACAAGTTGTCAGGCTGTACCATGATCTGATGTCACGATGTGAGCAGAGGCTCTTGTGGGTGCTTTGCTTTTCTGTCCTTATTGCCAGGTACGCAAGTGGGCTTTCCTGAAGTGCATCAACTAAAAACAAAGCTAAACTCCTTCTGTTAAATAAGCAGAATGTTTCCTTAGGCTGAGGAGTTGTTATAATTGGGGGTTTCCCACCATTTATTCTCTTTAGTTAAATTGCTATCAGGCAGTTTATGTCTCCTTGCATTTGAATTAGGTGGCAGGGTTGTCCAGTTTGAAAATGCGACTACAATAAACGAGTTTCTTTTCAAGAGCCAAGCTATGGGAGGAGAGGATTAAAGTGCCATGTGGAGTATTTTAAGAAGCATTTTAACCAGACTGTAATCACATATCATTCTTCTATTCTTTTACATAAAATAACTGCTCTAGATAGGCTGCACAACTCCCTTCCTGAATTACAATGGCAGGAGAGAGTTGTTTACTATTCGCAGCTCTAAAGCTTTCCTGCTGCATGGGGGCTGATTGGTGTTTATGGCTGTTTGCAGGAGGGCTATTTAATCAAATAAAACAGACCCCATTCCCCGCTGAATGTAAGAGAGGGAGAGATATCAATCCCAGGGGCTGTATCAAGATGGGTGGAAAACACAATGCATCTGTAATGAAAAACCCAGTTGATAAGCAGCTGTATTATAAAAGTCTGTAAGAGTTCTGGTCATAGCATCAATCAAAGGGTAGAAGATTGTGTTGTTTTATCTCTCTGACCTCGGAGCAGGATTTCCTTGTAATGCAGCCATGGTTTAACCCCAGCCGGCATTGCAGCCTCACAGAGCCACTCTGTCACTTCCCTTCATTTCAGGATGGGGGAAAGAACCAGCAGAGCAAAAGTGAGAAAACTCATGGCTTGAGACAAAGACAGTTTACTAAGTAAAGAGAAAGCCACACAAGCAATGAAAGCAAAACATGGAATCCATTCTCCACTTCCCATGGGTAGGCAAGTGTTCAGCCCTGCCCAGGAAAGCAGGGCTCATGTGTAATAGGTACTTGGGAAGGCAAACACCATCACTCTGAATGTCCCCCTCTTCCTCCAGCTCTATGTGCCCAGCATGATGTCACATGGTGTGGGGTATCCTTGGCTCAGCTGTACCAACTGTGCCCCCTCCCAACTCCTCCTACACCCCCAGCCTCCTTGCTGGTGGGGTGGTGGGAGGCGCAGAAAAGGCCTTGACACTGTGCAAGCTCTGTTCAGCAGTAATGAAAATATCCCTGTGCTACTGACACCGTTTGCAGCACAAATCCAAAACACAGCCCATACTAGCTACTGTGAAGAAAATTAAATACCCCAGTCAAAACAAAGACAAATACTTTCCTAGCAAGAATTCTCACCCTGTAAGTAAACAAATCTAGGACATGGCACCTTCCCATTAGTGAGTCTTATCCCTGACTCTCTCTAATACAAATTCCCAGGGAACCTCTAAATTTCTCTTCAATCTTCCATTCAGTCCTGGATGCAATTCTTTTATACTCTGTTTTATGAGATACTGATGGCCAGGACAAGTCTTGTTATGGTACTGCAACATAACTTGGCCCAAAATGGTCTGAATTTGTTACCTCTGGAAGACCCTGAAAACAATACTTTGTGTCCTGCAGCATGGAGAAATGGCATGGCCTTGCTTTCTAAACTGCATGTGGTCATAAAGATGTGACAAACTCAAGTTTGAACTTCTTTACATTTTGTTTCATACCTGGCAGGAGTTCTGAGCATGGTGTTTTATGGGGCATTCAAGTATGCACTTGAAAGCTGCTGGACTGGGCCTCTCAATGGGTACAAGTATCCTGTCACCTTATTAATGGGTTTTTATTGAGAATTGGTACGAGAGAGGACACCGGTCTGCTCATCCCTCATACAGGGGAGGCCCACAGCTACTGCATGCTCAAAAGCAGAAATTGGCATAAAAAATATTAGGTGGTTATCAACAGCAGTATCTTCAGGATTAAAATTTTTCCCAAGTCATAGTTTTACATCTAAGTTGTTGTATGAATCTCTTGGAGTCCAAATGTTGTGTTTCACAGCATGGTCAGGAGGCAACACACAACAGTGTGGGTGCACATCGGGCAGGTGTAAACAGCAAAAGCAGGAAAGTTTCCTCACAAAAGGAAAATGTGAGCATCAATTAATGAATATTTGCTAAGTGCTTCCAGTACTTCAGATTATGCTATTATTAAACTGAACATCTTTGATTATGCTATGGCTGTGCTGAAAGCTAAATGAAGGAGCTGTTTTTCTTTAAACAGTATCTTAGTCTTGATTAGAGTGATCATTAAATCGTTTCAGATCTAACAAAGTGAGCAGCAGATGGAACACAGCAAAGACAGCAAAAAAATATGAGATTTCAGAAGAGAATCAAACCAGGCAAACCCAGAAGTAATTCAAAAGAGCTCATACTAGAATTCTGACTAATATAATGACATTTGGCATATGTTTGTGAATTACAACAGTTGTGGAAAATACTGAGGATATTATTTTACCTTTTGATAGATGCCAATAATAATCTTGAGTTAGAGAATTGTACTTCTGAATACATCCTCTCATGTGCAGTGTTGAGAATCTCCCCACCTTTTTAGACACTATAGTGATTATGAAAAATCTAAATAAAGTTTAGTGGGGCGGAAATATCAGCCAAGCATGGAGCTAAAGATTACATAAATTTGTTGCATCTGATGGATTTTGCTATGCTTCTTGCCATACCTCTCTCTTCCCAAACTAGTGTCCTGCTTTTCAAGATCTTGAATTGCCCAATTCAGCCTCTAATCAGCTGGCTTTTCCACCTTCCTCAAACATCCCGTCAAAGGTTTTTTCTTTCTACCACACACTTTCTTGTATCTTCAAAGTTAATTTCTCCCTACATCCAACATGAAAAATATTTAGCTCAAATTTGGCATCCATTGAAAACAGTCAGTGGTAGACTCCAGCTCAATTTGTATTTCCATCTACCAACTGGAAGTCGACTGGGCTGCTGCAAACATTGTGTACAGAATTACAAAGGGAAAATCTCATGACAGCAAGAATTATTTAACATAATTGTATATCATATCCATTCCTGGCTGAAGGAAAAAAAATCACAACCAAATAACTGAGAAGCTTACAGAAGGTTTTTTTAAAATTTCTTTCTAATAGTAGTCCGAGGCCTGGTGGTTTCTTCAGTCCCCATAGAGTTTCACATGGTACACTTTAGGACTGATACTGCATCAAAGTGTACTGTATCCCTTCAGGACTCGTATTGCACACCTTCTGTACAGCTTTCAGTTTACTTTAGTTATTACTACTCCATAAAAATTTTAAGTTATGAGGAATTTCTAACACCCCATGACAAGCCTTATGTAAATTTTTAACTGCAGTTTTGATCTCACCTTTATCATGTTATTTTCAATTGGCAAATTTGTTTATTATTTTATTATGGTGTTGTCACATTTTTACAGTCTGTGATTTATCTCATTCATTCAGCTCATACATTGCTAGACCTAAGTTCTGGAGCGTGCACCATGTAGGTACAGAGTAAGCCCATGGAACTGACTTAGTTATTCACTGGCTGCCAAATGTAGATGCCTGTATTTGGCCTCAGATTCCCATTGTACTTGCATTATTCAGCTCTAAATAGTTCGAAATGTGACAAAAAGGAATAAACACAACTCAAGAGAAATTTTAAAAGAGACGAGAGAATATATTATTGTGGCTTTATCTTCTTCAGCTACAATATAACATGCTCTTCATAGACATGCCGTCCATGAGACAAGAGGGAATGTATATTTTGGCATTGTATTTACTCTGCTTTCTTATATACATCTTGCAAATTGAAGTTTTTCATTAAATTTAACATGAACGATGTAGCAGCAATGATACTATATTAGACTTGACATAGGTGTTAATTTGTGGGAATTGTGCTTTCCCTTTGTGCCTGAAGGGATGATATTTTCAGAAGAGCCCACATGTGTGTAGTACAATGTTTTAATCGAGCTGCACACAGAAAGGAGCTGTATCTGTGCCCACAGCTCTGCACAGCTGCAAGGCTGTTTGTGCAGATGCAGGCATGCAGCTGCTTTTCCTGAAAACCTGGTCAGGCAGCTATCATCAGTGTGTCAGAAGCTGTGTAGCATCCTTTAGTATCCCTTAACAAGTGAAGAAAAAATTTGTGTTCATAGTTTTCCATTTAAAAATCTATGCTGAAGGAACAAGGAGCCAATACTATAGAACTGGGCAAGTAAATTATTATTTTTCCGCTTTGGCAATCAGTTAAGGCCCTTCTCCACCCTTGCCACTGCGCTGGCAGCTCATGTGTTCCTGTGCAATGCTGTACCTAATATTTTGAAAGCCAGAGAAAAACTGCATTATTATTAGTTCTTCCCTGCATTTAGCATATATGTGTCTAACCCACTGTCCTTTTCATAGGAGAGTCCTGTAAGAGAAGTTATTTTATGTTAGGTTGTGATATAAATGTAACTAGCAAGCAACAGCAGTTTAGATATTCGTTCTTTACATAGACATAGCCCATCTTGTTTGTCAGTGAAATAAATAAAACCCTGATGAGAATACATTTTCTAACAAGGTGATGGCCTTTTTCAAGCCATCCCTGCACAGATGCTGGGTGATACCAGCTACACACTGGAGGAAGTGCTAAAATATCGAGTTCATGATTTTACGATGCTGTCACATGTGCTTTTCAACTTCCTTTCCCATAGTTTGGTGCTAACTAATGAAATTATTTCATTCACTTAAGTAAGATGTTTACTGGTGCCCATGATTAGCTGGGCACTTAGCTGTCCACACTGCATGCACAAATACCTGATTTGAAAGTGCATTGTTCAACTAAGAAAATCTCAGTTGATGTCCCTAATTCTAGCTGAAATGCATTTTAAAATGGCAAATAAGCTCTGATTACATTATATCTTCATACTGAAAATATTTTTCTCCTTCATAAGTTCCTTAACTCTACTTTTCTCATCTCCCATCTCGAAAATACCTTGGCTGGCATTTTTATTAATGGTGTAGGACTACAACAAGTAGCTGATTTTAACTTGATTGAATTCTATTTGTAAACCTAGTGACATGGGGTATACACATCAAATTAAAAAAATAAGTAATTACTTAATTGTAATGCCTGTTTACCAAAGAACTATCCTTGTTTATGATATAATGAGATTTCTCAGCATATTTTGTTCAAATTTGAATCTGACAGGCTTAGGTAACATAAAGAGACATAAGTTTCCATGATTTATTATACTTTCAGGAAATCAATAATGGAGCAGGAAGCACAATTGCTTATTGTTTCTATTTATACATATTTAGATTTTTATAACATGTCTAGAAACATGGCTCAAGTAAACCAGAGTAAATTATCATTAAGGATTTATTCACTAGAATATAATCATAATTGAAACTGAACTTCTAAGGAAGGAGGTATTTTTATAAAATACTGTGTAGCTTCAAAAGCGCTGAAATTGTCAACATATCATCATAGGATATTTTCATATGCAACTATGACCTCTTTTTTATCAAAATAGACTTTTTCACTTTGAAATGTTAATCCGTTGCAGGGAAAGTAATTCAGATTGAAGTCAACTTCTTGGAATAAAATAGTCTCCAGTTTGGATTATATATATGGTTTTTTGGGGGATTTTTTACTGCTTTTGGTCCCAAAATTTATTATATTTTTCTTTTGTTCAAAATCTTGAAATTGCTTGTGCAGGAAGATAACTAATTTCTATCCTGCTCAATCTATCACTTTCACCAAGCAAAAGTTCTGTGTTTAACATTGCATCTCTGAATTTGTTTGAAGTGCCCCATGCAGGAATTTCTGTTGATTCCTGTTTCAGGAGAAAAAAAGATTAAAAATCTTTCATGAAATTATTGGTCCTGAATGTGTCCTCAAGCATAAGTGATTGTTTTTCAGTAATTTATTTCTTTTCAGTTGATATTTGGCAGCTGTTTCCCAGTTCTGGGACCTGAGCTATGGTATGGGCAGGTCAGGATGAATTAGAAGCACATATGAGGGAAGTGTGTGACTTGCACTTCATTTGTTATTTACAAAGGTGTGGCAAATGAATGTTACAGCCCTGGGTAAGTGGAAATGCCTGTGGCCAGAGATGAGCTGCTCTGTGTACGTTTGAAGGCAAAGGCTGTGAATATTTTGCTCTGTAAAAGTGCAAAAAGATGCAAAAGCCCAGCTATCACCTGAAATTGGAGTAGCAGTAAACATTAAATCCCTGGATGGCTGTGGAGAGTGATCAGGAGCTGTTGCACTGTTTCGGGTGCTGCCTGAACTTGAAACCCCTTCTGGACACTGTTTAGTTCTTTATTTACCTTTGCACATACAGAACTTGGGTGCCTGCTCCTTTACCTGGCTTTGCTCCGCCTGGCACTGTGAGTGAGTCTTGCAGCATTCTTTGTATTCACTGTTTCGTGTGAGGGGTTTGACTTCCTAGTTTGTGCCTGCAGGCATGGGCTGTAGGCTGGCTGCGGGCAGGGCAGCAGAGACAGGAGCTAGCTTCAAGACTTACAGAGACTTTATGAGACAAGTTGTTCTGTTGTGTCATCTTCTCAGTTGTCTGCATGGTGAAAGCAAGAAGGCAGCCTGAACTGAGCAAAAAATGTGACTGCACTGGTCTTCCCCGTGTCACAGCTCCTGATGTCTTCTGTGGATCCTAAACTGCAAAAGAAAGAGAAAACCTTTGTAGCTCAAATCCATAACGCTTGCCTTTCCTGTGGGTTCAAAACACCTGCTTGCAAGAACCAAAATGCATTGAGCAGTGGGGTCTCCAAAGACCTGACAAGGCAGTGACAAGGGATGGTGTGTTGGCATGAAGAGCCAGTCTGTGCTGCAGCCTGAACTTACAGCCCTCCAAACTAAATGCTTAGAGACACCCTATGGCAGCCTTTATTGAGCTCTCAGAGAAAGGGGGTCCCAGGTGTTGCTGAAAGGTAGAAACCTGAAGGGGTGGGGACAAATCTCAGTTTCCTTCTCTTCATGGCCACATGACCTGCTGCCCTCAAGGGGAAGATTCACTGCCAGAGAAGAGTAGTGGTTTCATGCAGGTTTTCCAGAGGAAGAGGAGGCTTTTGAGGCAACCGAAGTCTGCATGCAAACAAACTGATGTGGAAGCACCGAGCTTCGTGATGCAAACCCGTTCCTGCACGCTCCAGCCCAAGCTTGTGCAGGTTGCCAGCTCCTGGCTCCTGCAGGTTAGCAGAATGAGGGGAAACATGCAAAACTGCTGTGCAGTGTAGTTTCAGAGAGAGGAAAAAGAGGGACTGGGAAGCTTTTCTTTTGAAGCTTCAAGATACTGTGTCTCGACCAAGCTGGCTCCTTCCATTTCTGGGCAGGAGATGATTATGAAAAAGAGAAGAATACAGTGGTTCTAAAAAGGAAAGTTAAATTCTTTTGTGTGAGTGGTGGAACATCTTGAATCCTGTTACCACTAGGAAAGTGGTCAGGGCTCATGTACAAGGAATATAAAAAACTGAAAGAAAAGTCAGTTTCTTTAAAATAAGTTTCTAAAATGAAAGTACTATTTCAAATGAGCTTTTACTGAATAATTGTTCAGTATTGCTGGTAGTTTTGCAAAGATTTCTCTTGTGGTTAAAGTTCTTTTTTAACTGATCAATGGATCAGTTGGAGGAGTAGTTTTTTGACTTTTAATGTTATTTCTCTCCTTGCAGCTGGTATTAAGTAAACATGTCTTTGAAAAAGGAAACTACCTAAGAATTGCAGTTAGGCTTCTATTCTAAAGAATAGAAGGGGGACAAGAATCCTTCCGTGAGCATCATACTGCATTGATTTAATATAAAGAGAGATGCTGCTTTTCTGAATTCACTTCTGTTTAACTTCTTCATGGTGCTTTAATCCACAAATTATTTTTTAACCCAAATGAAGAGTATTGACCCATGTATATTTCCTCATTTAAATGTTCTTTTATTGGGAATTAACTGCCACAAAAATATTAATTTATCAGAAAAGGGGAATGACTTTAGCAACATTTGGTTTAAATTTTCCTCATTATTGAGACTGCCACTTGGTTACCACAGATCTAATTTTCTCGAGTGCTTTCATATAATTTTGGTATATGACCTTCACTGGTGATACTCTTAAAATGATATGCATTGCTATCTGCAGCACTTTGTTGTCAAAAAATAAGTGAGAAGCTAGCATAATAAAAAAAGATATTGCTTCCTTATCTTTCAAAGGCCTGCTTTGCTGAGATTTATATTTTTCTCCCATGTCTCTTCCATCTGAAATTAGTGTTTGCTGTAGCAAACCTGTGGCTCAGCTGCATGTCAGTGATCAGCATGATCTGCTGATTTTCTAGTGCTTTGCTGTGATCACCTGGAGAAGCAGCTGGCTCTGTTCTCCCACCACCCTCAGAAACTGGCCTCCACTGTTTTGCTCCGCTTGTTATTTTCTTTCTTGTTAACTTACAAGATACCTTTAGTTACAATGGCAAAATGTGAAGGCACTGAGCACTGGGAAAGTTCTGACACCGTGGTGCCCCCTCATTACAGAGCTCTCATACCAGAGTAATTCTTATTCTGGAAGAATTATGAGGTCTGCCCAGTGGAGCAAGTGAGCATGTGATCATGAGGCTTTTCTCAAGAAATTGATGGCAGGTTGCATATGAGGAATTCATGCTTTTCCTGATTATGTTTTATGTGGAACAAAGAGACATGGCATTCAAGTTGATATGGGACTGTAATGGAAGATAAACTTCAAACTGAAGAGGAGGTGAGGCTGGGATCTCTAACCTCTTCTTTCTTCCCCTAAGCTCCCACGTGTTCCACTTTCCTGCTGCTATTTGCTCCTGGGCTCAATGATGCTTTTAGAAACTCTTCCACACTTTTCTGTTTGAATAAGTGCAAATAATACATTTCAGTGTTTTTCAAATAGTGGCCTTTGAATTTAAATAACTTTCTATAGACCTTGCAAAATTACATATTAAAGGTGGTGGTAGTAATAGTAGTAGCAGTAGCTAGTTGCCTTGATGGCTGAATAGAGTTTTATATGTATACACACACACACACACACACACACACACACATTTATGTATTTATTTATTTTATATATATATATATAAATTTTTATTCTATGTTCTAATACCACCATGGGAATCCAGGTCCTGTCTTGCACTGTAGAGAGCTGTCAGTGAGATGCAGATTCCCTGATTGCATGACTGCACTTCACTCTTAAGCTATGCAGATCAGCCACAGGTGTTGTCCTGCAAGAGTGTGGGGCAAGAAGAGCCAAAATTGTACTTTGGATTTATTTTATTTTTTTTATTTTATTTTTTTTTATTTTATTTTATTTATTTTGGATTTTAAAAAGAAAGATTTACTTTTATAAATCAGTGGAGTCTATTCAACAAAGCTGAAATGTAAGGTTTTATTTCACTGGGATCCAAATGGAAGTCAGCTGGATTTGTGCCCTTTGTGAACAAAGGCTTAAAACCTTGGTTCCTTGAAGAAAACAAATTAGCAAATAAGAATTTCTCTGAAGGCAGACCTGACTTCTGCTGCAGTCCAATAAACAGCAACTTCATGGGCCTCTTACAAGAGGATTATGGAAAGTGTTTCCATTCCCTTCTGCTGAAATAAAGCCTTCTCTTGTGAATGCCATCAAGCTGTTTGCCAGCATCTGACAATCTGAAAATCTAGATTTAGGCTTCCACCTCAGATTTCATCTTTTCCTTTCCCCATTTTGCAATACAATATCCACATTACCTATGCTCTTGCTCATCTACTTGCAAATGTTCATTCAGTTTTCTCCCCTCTCCTTCATTCCTTGAGTAACAGCAGCCTTGGCAAGGCTGTTTTGTAGAGAGGAGCACAGCCCTCTGCAGGCTGTAGCTGCTGTGTACTTCCTGAACATGGCAAGAGTGTATAAAAATTTTGATTAATGTATTTATATATGTCAAAGTCTTAGCTCCACAGTGATGGGCATAGATCTAGCTACCAGCACTGGATGGTGTTTTTGCCTCTCTGTAGTCCCTGCAGTGGAATGGCCCGTTTTGGAGAGAAGGACCCTCCAAGTGCTGTGGGGAGAAGGTAATTTTTCAATGTCTCTGACTGGGTTTAGGTCAGAGCTGGAGTTGCTGCTGCTATGCTGCAGAGAAATCTGCTCCTGGTTTTGGTTAAAATACAACAAATACTACAGCTGACAACTTCATAGGCAGGGAAAGGTGTTCAGCAGTCAGCACCTGACTGATAATGGAAAGGAGTAGAAAAAGCCACCACCATTGTGTCTCAGAGGTGTAGGCACAGGGTGTGCAGAAAATGGGCTTCATCAGCATTATCTAATAATTTTCAGATTTTCTTCTAGAAAATTAATATAATTTTAATCAGTTTAAACTTAAGATTCCCTGGCCTTATGAGTTCCATTGTTTTTCTAACAGTTAACACATTTCATGTACGATGAAATATTTTAAAGAGGTCTACCAGTTATTTTTAACCTGCAATCTGTTGTGGTTTTTTTTAATTTCACTTAGATTCTTTCATTTGGATTCCTCGTGTTTCTTTTATAGACAAATTCAAAATACAGAAAAGATATTATCCAAGAATACAAGTAGGAAAAATTTCAGCAATTGGTTGTTGTTTACTTACAATTACTTTTTCCTAAATTTAGCATTTGCTAGACCTAAAAATGTGCTTTTAGAATGCCAGAGTTCTACACAAATACATTATTCAACTTACTCTGCATGAGCAGGTTAGCTGTAACAATAAATACTATCCACATCCCTCTTGGCATAAAACATGTGCATATGCAACAGTGTAATGGCTTTAAATGTTTTCCTCTTATAACTCAACAGGTTTTTGGTGGAATCATCCAGGATAAATTTCAGCTAATATCTATAGACAGAGCTTCAGCAAAGAAAAAGTTTTTAAGTGTTCAGAAATAGAAAATAGAAATATAACAGCCCTATAGAAATAGTTTTAACATCTATGTGCTGATGACTCCTGTTCTGTGTAACAACCTTTTTTACAGTAACTGCTTTGGAATTGCTCACAGGACCATGAAGTCATTGTGTGGTACATTTCTGTATGGTACCACACCTCCCAGTTTCACTTAATGATCACTGTAGTGCATAGGTTCAAAATACCCAGATGAACAATTAACAGTTTCAATTTTGCCTGGTTTTGTTGCTGGGATTTTTTTTCCCCTGTGACAACAGATACAGTCTTTTTAGTCTCTGCTATGGTGACAGGCGGGAAGCCACAGGGAAGGAGAGTGAAGTGTCAGCTCTCCATGCCCTGGTGGACTGGAGAGCTGGGGTTGCTGCAGAATGACAATGTGCTGCCCTCCTACAAACACCTCCCTGGTGAGCCAGGGCTGCGTGGCCGTGTGTGAGCAGCATCCAGATCTGCCACCGTCCTGAAATGTTGTTCTCTCTACACAAAAGGCCAACATAATGATGAGGAAATGGAGAATCAGGGATGCAGTTCTTCTGTGAGTAGTGAGTTATGTGCTTTGCAAGGATCCATTTTTTTCCCCCCCAAGGAGATTCTGCTTTCATTTAGTTCCCATAATTGGCCAAATGTAAGTTCCTTAATTTTTTCTCAAAAAAGAGCTTTTTTATGTTCCAGAGCTGGAATTTTTGCTGTTGATTTTGAGGCCCACAGTAGAAATCTTCTGCATAGCTATTGAAGAGCTGCAAAATATGTGCTTTCCATGGTAAGAGGGAGAGAGAGAAAGCTAAAAGTTTTTAATTAACACTGTGTTCTGAAATTCCCTTGTCCTTTTACAGAGAGCATCATCTCCTCTTTCCATGGTGTAGGTGCAAATCTGTGAAATATCATCAGTGTTCCAGGTATGCTATACTCTAGCAAAATTTTATTCTTAGTCCTTTAAGATAAAGCCAGTCTTGAGCTGTGTGAAAGATCCCTGGGCAAGGAGTTTAGACCAATCCTCAGAAGAAGAGTATGCTGAAAAGGAAATCCTATAGCTGCAGAGCTGGCATATAGTTCTCTCTTAGTGAAACAGGTGTTTCTCCCATGCATAAAAATTAAGCATTGGAGACAGTTCAAAAGTAGTGTCACTGCTAATGGGAGGGCCAAGCTGATAGATTTGCAAGGAGAGATTAAAGAAAGCTATATCTAGCTCAGCTAAGTAACAGAAAGATCCATCAATAATTGAAAGGTGTCAACCCCAAAGTGTGAGTATTTAGAACTGCAGAGCAGAAATACCTAGGAATGACACAAGAAAGTTATATATAAAAGAAAAAGGTAGTAAGAATAAATGCACTGGATAACAATGAAAAATGTTAGACCAAGAAGTAGTTCTCTAAGGAGAGGGATTGCAAGCATGACAATTACAACTTAGGTTTGCTCCATGGTTTTGAATTCCTCAGATTTGTAAGTGAATAGGGCAAAAATGCTAAAAAGGATGTATTTTAATGCATGGAGCAATCATGTGTTGAAGGCAGATGATGGGAATGATCCCTTCTGGCTCTTCAATCTCTTTTGTGCCCCATGCACTTTAACTGAGGCTCACTGTGATCTTATCTATGAAAAGTAATATCTTCGTGGGAACCTGAACTGTGATATTATCAGCTCTGCTCTGAGGATCTTATATATACCACTTCATCACAGATATTATTGACAGTAAGTGCTTTTACCACTTTTATATATTCTCTTTGTGAGTTGTTTTACAGCAAGGCAGCTAAATCAAGAGAATTTTTCCTGACCAGCTGAGCAGCTGATAAGTCTCCTTGCAAGCACTTAAGTGAATTCAGTGCACTAGGATGATAAAAAGGTGGGTTAGGACAAAAGCTGGTGTCAAAACATAACCCTCTGCTCTTTCCATCACCTCAAAGTTTATGTCCCACATGTAAAATTACTTGGGTTTAGAACCCCACTTTTCCTTAATTCTTTTGTTCAGAAAGTCCATCTGATCCTTTTCAGGATTCATTTTCCCTCTTCTGATACTCTGCTTTTGTCTCCTATTTCCCTCCCTTGTTCTCTGCACATCATGATCCTTTTTCAGGCTGAGTCATTATCCTGTTAAGTTCTCCTAGGAAGGGCTTTTTTCTCAGTCATGCTTATTTCTTACAGTGGTGACTGTAAGAAGACCAGAACAACCCATGCTAGGAAGAGCTCTGTGAGTGGCAGTACCTACAGGACAAGCATACAAGTTTTATTGTGTGTTAACTGCAAATTTAACTTTATCCCTTATTCTCTGCCTGTTTAGATAGACCTAAACCTCCACTGGGAAGAGAGAAAAAACATTCTTGACAATTTCCAGAACCTGAAGGTTAAAACTGGCCCAGTCCTGCATTTGTGTGTGTGTGTGTGTGCACTTAGAAAATATTTTTCTCTATCCTGCAAGTCCTGTGGAGTCCACAGATAATATGGCTCCCTTTCTCCTCCAAAATCTGCACAAATCCTCCCACTGCCTTGCCTACAGATGGAAACAGGAAATATTCCCTTGCCAGGCCTGCAGTAAAACGGATTGTGTCCCAAATGCAATCATTCCTTGTGCACTACATCTTGTGAGCAAGCAGACGGTGTGGCTTGCTTCAGTAACTTTTATATGTAAACAGTCTTTAAAAACATAATCGACATTGTCAAAGCCTAATCTAAATGATGTACTGACATTGCTTACTTTGATATGCTGACTTGGTTTTGAATTCTCTCTGGATTGCCTGGCCCCACATGGCCTTTTTCTGTTTTGTTTACTTTTCACTTAGCTGTCACGTATTTATTCCCATTAGATCTACAAAGTCAATGGATTCAGCCTAGTTTTACAGCTTAGCTGCCTAATACAGCACAGGGAAAAAGCTAAATGAAGCCAAGCAGAGGGGCAGGAAAAAAAGCAGAGGGATCCTTCAGTTCTGACACAGAGACCAAAGAAACAGAAAACCAGCAAAAGATCTGGGTCTGGTAGAGCACCTAGAGATTACTGTTTTTTCAGGAAAACACGGTCTGTCTGGAAAGCAGAAATTAATTGATTTATATAGACTGAGTTTTTGTTTTTAAAGGCTTGCTTCTGAATTAATGCTTAAATTTTGGATACATCGTATATCTTTAATTTTTTTTTTTTAAATCTGGATTTGTTTCAAATGTGAATGGATGGGGAAATGTTACTTCAAAAGCTTGTTCAGTGTAATGAGCTGAGGATTGGATGGTTGAGGTTGGATTTATCTTAGTCAAACAGTTAAAATGGCTTACCTGATCTTGTTCTGTGGGAGTCTTTGAAGGTATGTGAAAATGCCTCATGCTGAGGAAAGTAATCCCAAAAAATCTACTTGGTGTGATCTTTCCCACAGAACCCGTAAGACAAATGGATGTTTGTGAGGTCTGTCACAGCTTGAAGCATGACTGAAATGTGGACCATCCCAAACAGTGGTCTTCCCTCTGGATAGCCATACCTACCCTGCCACGCTTCTCCCAATGGGAATACTTACCCGTCCTCCAAACAGTGGTTTTTACAGCTCAAAGGAAAAACAGTGGGGAATTTCATGTGGAATTTAGTGTAGGGGGAGGGACCGTGGTGTTTCCTTTGTTCCCTGAAAAGGGACAGTCCATATTTCCTCCATGGCACTCTGTCACTGATGGCACTTTGTTTTCAGGTCACGTTTCTTCAGTTTCAGCCAAGGTTCTCTGCCCAAGCCCTTCACGGCACCAGTCTCTGGGCACCTTTGGCACTGGCAGCAGCTGGGCACCCAAACTTCACATCCTTTAAAGAGCAGACTGTGCTGAAACTGCCCCATTTGCAGGTGCACTGACCTCCTTCCAGACTTGGCAGTCCTCAGTCTGAGCTTTTCCTTTGTTTGTCCAGGTGAAATACGGGAACTATGCCTTTGTGTGGGACGCAGCAGTGCTGGAGTACGTGGCCATCAACGATGCGGAGTGCTCCTTCTACACGATTGGGAACACTGTCGCGGACAGAGGATACGGGATCGCCCTGCAGCACGGCAGCCCCTACAGAGACGTCTTCTCACAAAGGTAAGCCTTTGGGGTAGGAGGAGCAGGTACTAAGGGAAGATTTTTCAGCTCTGGACCCTTCTTTTACTTTAATTTTGGCAAAGGAAAAACATCTTGTAGTTGCAATCCATTTCTTGCGTTCGCATTCATTTTCTCCAAGACATTGAATTACTCACTTTTCTAGAAACTGCATTAAAAACACTTTGTGTTGCTCTTATTTGAATTGTTCTTGTTTCTTTTGAAAAACATTAATGAGATAAACTCAACTTCATTAGCAGGAAAATGAGCAAAGAGTTGCTTCATTTGTTATAGAGAGTCAGCATAACTCAACTCTTCCTATTACAGAAGCTGTTTCTTAAAGAAAAAGAAAGTTAATTTGGACACTGATGGGAAAACTAAAGGGGTTGAACAAGAACATTTGATGTTTTGGTGGAAAGAACCCTATTAGTACCCAAAAGCATAGGTGCTTATCCCTGTACTAATCAATCTCTTGGGCTACAAAAGTGACATCTCTAGAGATGCTACTGGTATCACGTTTCTATTAGGATTGGAAATACTAAATTAATTGTGTGTATTGTTCCTTTGCAGTATTTGTGCTTCACTCCAATATTGATTCCTAAATCAGGATGTGTGTGAAATGTTAAAAAATCTACCAAACTCTTAAAAAGTGTAATATCTGCAGTTTGGAACTTAGGAGAAGATGTGAGCTAGTCTCCTGATCCTTTTTTCATTCTGAATCTGGTTTCTCAACCTGATTTCTGTTGGTTTGTGTTATGTGTATGAAGCTACATCTTACAGCTCCTGCAATGGGATTTCTGTTGTGTGGCTGCCAAGTAAACATACAAATTACACTTAATTTGGGCTTTTGCCTTTAACAAAGACTCTGGTGGGGGGGAAAGTAGCCAGTAAGTAACACTGTGCAGATCCAGAGGAATCACTCTCTGCTCACACCTCCTGCATGAACAGAGAACACTTGGATTTTTTGAATCTGTTTCACTTTGGGAGTGATATTCCTGAATTTTGTCCTAACAGAGCAGCAACATAATAAAAAATTTCATAGGATCAACAAAAAACTTAATTTTATTGAAACATACATATGCTTTGTATATTACAAAGAGTGTTAGGGGTGAATATTTACCAAATACTGTAATTCTCTCACATTCCAGCGGTGACCAGGCTGGCTCTGTTTAAAATCTCTGTCACTTTACTGTTTGGGATTTCTATGCAAAACAAAGGAGTAGAATTCCTTCCTGTAGTCTTTCTAAGAAATTCTTCCACCTGTTAGAGTTGCTTGTCAAGGTGTTAAGTCATCCTCTCCACAGCCTTATTGTCCATTCAAGCTTGTGTACAAAAATTGGAATACATTAGGGAACTTCACAGTCTGTGTCTTTATTACTAAACACAGTGAAACTGCCAAGCAACGTGGCATAGCTCATGCACACATTCTTCATGCCCACCACTGCTGCTCTGCAAGTCAAGGTGGATGCATCCAAAGTGCCCTTAGAGACTGCTTGTGACAGGGTTTATGTACTGGGCATAGCTCTTGGCATAGGGGAAAGGGTTATGGCTGATTCTGGTAAGAGTTTCTTCTTGGTCACAGTATTCTGCACATGGAGAGGCTGGGTTACAGCTTCTTCTGATACACTGCCTCCAGCAACTCCTGGATCATTGGTCTGTGCAGGCCTGACATTTCCAAGTACAATTTTATTTCATAAGAAAATTTTGCTTTTCAGTGTATTATTATATCTTGAAGCTATAGGAAAGCAGAAGGAAGCATAAAAATTTGCACATATATAGGTATTTTTATCTGAGGATCTTTGAAGCAATACTTAAATATTAGCATCCCTCAGGAAAGCAAATGCTATTTCCACTGAATGCTTAGGGAATCCATAGCATCAGGAGACTTAAATTAAATCCCAAGGTCATATGTTGTCCCCTGGTGGAATCAGGGATCATAGGCACTCATTTTTGATTTCCTGCTAAAGTTGTCAGAGTTCAGGTAGATGAAGAAGGGGATTATTTGTCAGATATTGGGCCACAGATGGATCTGGATGGATAAGCAGAACTTGGCACTGGTGAGAAAATAACTCATTACATTAGCAGGAATAATGGCTGAACAGAAATTGGAATTGCTTGGTGATACTACCTCCTGCAGAATTTAGAGAGCCTGAGATATATATTCTGAAAATAAGTGTGCTGCTGTGCTTATATTCTTATTTCTGTATTATGAGAGCATATTATATAGCATTTCTAATTATGTCCATAAATATAAATTTACAGTTTAAAGCAGTGAAAGACTATATAAGAACAAACATATGAAAGAGAAATCATGCTTACAAGGTAGCTTACAAGGTTTTGTTCTTAACATCCTTCTGTACTGTTCCTTAAGATTACATCCATGTGGTTTTCACACATCATCCTTACATTTCTTCCTAATGAAAAGGCTCAACAACCTTCAGCAGCTGCAGCCTGCATGCTAAATAGAGAGAGGAATAGATTCATTGTATAGGATTAGCAAATGTTCACATGAATATTTCACATTTTTATTGCAGCAGGGAACTGGTTTAAAATACGCTGGAACTTCTTGATCCTTCCCAAAATAAATATATTTATGTGAAAATACAGGCCTTCTCTTTTAAGAAATTTCATATAAAGCCATAAGCTGCACAGTGTTAAATCCCTGGGGTGCAGCTATGAAAGGTCTGGCAAGCTTACAGGAGATTTTGCTCTCTGTGCAGGAAGCACAGGCACGCGTTTAAAGCTTTTCAGTACCTTTTCCGAACACTCAGGTGATTCCCAGAGAAACAGGAAAAGAGACAGAGAGGTGTAAACACTCACCCCTTCTCTCTAAAGCTACGCAGTGTGAGCTGCAGTCAAGGTAATGCTGTGGTAAAGTTTACCAACAGGAAGCAGTGTAAAAAAAGGGTCTTTTAGACCCTTCTTTTTCACGCGCAGAAAAAATCCCTTCTATGCCAAAACAAAGACATGAGCAGCAGTGAATGGCCTGACTGCGGTATGAGATTGGCTTTTTGCTGCAAAGGGATGGCAAAGCAGCCAGCTGTGGTCCCACACAGCATCTGTGACCAGGCCCTGCCTAATGCTTTATCTGAAAACAGATGCTTTGGGTCCATCCTGGAAAGAGGTATGTGGCTGTAACACAAATAATATGGAAAATAAGCTGTGAAATATTTGAAAGATGGACTTGTCATAGCCATGCTGATGACTTCATTCATGTTGCAAATGTTAACAAACACAACTGGCCGTGCCCCTAGGCAGCCAGGTGATGTGCTCAGGTAGATTGCTGTCCTCTCCTTTGCCACTAACATTTAACCTTCTGAGCACCAGCAGCCTCCAGGCAGCATGTCAGTTTTCCATCTCTATATATTTTTCTTTCAAGGTAATGACAGGGGCTGGTAATGATAGGAACTGCCAAATTTCCTAGGAGAGCTTGAAAAGGATGTGTCTTTTGGTTCATGAAGAGCTGTGTGGTGACACTGAATTTGACACTTGTTAAGAATTCTTTTCAGCTTTAAACTTGAAAACTTCCATTTTACCCCCAGGAGGTATAAATATAATTGCAGGTGCTTTTCAGAGTATTTCATAGGATGTCTGTGCTTCCTGCAGCGCTGCAGCAATGGCTCAGGCGCTGCGCTGGTGGCTGGCTTTTGGTGGGGGTCAAGGAGGGGTGGCAGCAAAGTGCTGGAATCCTGTTCATGTCCCCACTTTCTCTGCTGTTTCACCCCCTTTCTCCTGCACTACAGTCCTGGCAGCACAGTACACTAGAGGCAAAGGGAGAGGAAGCACTAATTCCGTGCTCAGCAGAGGCCAGCAGCCAGCTTTGCGCTTAACTGGAACATGTCAATACCCAAAGCCACTGAAAAATCAAGCCGTAGTTGTTCTGCACCCCTCATGTTGCAAAGAGTATCCATGTGAGTTCTGCCCCTCTAGGTAAAAGGAAGTGGTGACAATAGGAAGAATAAAAAAGAGGAGACAAGGTTGCCTTTAGAGCACACAGTGTAGGACTCTTTCTTGTCCATCAGCTGTGTTTCCACAATTGCCCCAGCCAAGCACAAGCTCACAGACACCTAAAGTTGTCTGTGTGCCAAAAGCAGCAATGACACTTCCATAATTCCTGGTGGCTGTCTGTGGGAAGGGGGTATGTGAGGGCAAAACATATGGAAGCTACAACTACCATATAACTTTTGCAGAACCCCCAGTCTGAATTTGATATTATTCACAAAAAGTCACAGCAAATTTGTGCTTTTTCTAGAGAAGTCAATGACATCTTTTTGTCCTAAGGGGGGAAAATAAATGGACACTTAGAGTGATTTCCTCATGGCAAGCCCAAAGACACCTCCCTAACAGCAAGTGGTGTGCTTTCAGACATCCAAAACTTTGGAGGGAAAGAAGTGAGTATGGCATTTCATACTGCCCCTTAGCAAATCATTAGCCAGCTGCTTTAAATAAATGGTATGGATATTCTCCTGTCCTTTTTACTGCTCATCAGCAAAATCCTGAGTCTTAGAAAGTTCCTGCCCTGAGCCATAAATATGTGTTCTTCCTGTCTCCTCACCATTAATTCTCCATCCTTAAATTTTCATTCTGTGTCTTGGAGGTCACTTATGTCCAAAGACTTCAGTGCAAGGAAAATTACTTTATTCCTAACTACCTTGATTTCTTTTTCTCTGCCCTTGGACTATGTACCCCTTTCTTTGAGAAGATTCCCCTATTTTTTATTAATATTCTTCTAATGAAAACCCAAGAAAGTGTCACTTATTCTCTGACTTATCTTTTATCAGCTATATGGAAAATAAGTGTTTTGGATTATACCCTAACCATGCAGAGGACTAACAATAATGACATAATTGGATTTTTCATTATTAGATACGGTGGTCATTTGCAGAATAGTAGATGCCTTAGTAAGAGATCAACTTTGCTTTGTCTTGGTAGTTTGTAAGAATTGAAATCCTATTCTGAGCTGTATATATAACATTTTGAAACATATAGTGGACAAACTAGTAAAATCTACCTAAATCCACTCAAAGCACTTTTTTTCTAATAATTCCAGAAAATTAAGAAACCCTGCAAATTGGGAGAATTACTTGACTTCAAGCAAACTCCTGAATTTAAATAGAAGAGTTTAATTTTGAGAGTCTGCTCTTAGATTACGTCACAAGTTCATATAACTGAAATTACATTAGTGAGAGGAAAAAAAAAAATCAAAATTAATTCCAGGTTTATGAGCAATCTGACATGAGAATCTAGTCTTAATTTATTCAGATATAGTCATTGTTAATGAAAGCCTTAACTTCAGAGTAGCACGTAGTAACAAGGTAGTTTCTCAGATAACCAGGATACTAAATAAAAAAATTAACCATTCAAAAAGTAATGTTTCTTGACCATACAAAATAACCAGTCTATCCTATTTTTTGCTATCTACATGAGACTTGTAGGGGTAAAACTGTGAATTTCACCAGGCCCCAGGTCTCATAACATGTCCATCTTCCTTTTGGCTGACCCAGGTCTGTCCTCCAAGACAAACTGCAGTTGCCCTTCATGCCAGGAAGCTCACCTTGAGGAAGTGCTGCTCAGACAGCTGCCTGCCCCTCCAGGATCCCTCTGGATCGGGGCTGAAGACCTGTAACCTCAAATGGATTATAAGAAAATATGTAGCTTCTGTAGATTCTGGTTTCTAAAAATGGCATCCGTTACTTCATGAGAAGGCCCTAACATTAAGCTTTTGTCCCACTGCTATTCTCTCCTCTTTTTTCTACCGAGCCCACAATCCAGGCTTACAGTGCTCTGCTATCCTGTCTGAGCACATCGCTCATAGCTTTACCCAAGGGCCAGACAATCTGACACTGTCCCTTGGCATCCTCTTCCACTGCCTCCTGCAGAGCTCCAGGTTCTGAGGATTCCTACACTGTCATCAGAAGTGTTTCCTGGCTTTATTACACGTCCCCACCTCGCTTGCTTGTGGAGGCTGCTGGCTGTAGGACTGCAGAGAAACTGTGGCTCCCACACATCACGTGTGAGAACAGGAGAAATGGCTTTATTGATTCCTGACAGTGTGCACCTGGTGCTTACAGGTCTCACTGTGAATTTGCAACTAGGAGCTGAAAAGGATGGGAACACATACAGAAACACAGATTTTAGCAACGTCTTAAGTCTCCTGTGATATTAACTGATGATACAGATTAAAGGATTCTGCAACAGATCTGGAGTTTATTATGTACACATAGTGAAAAATTACTCAATCAAAACATATAAAAGCAGTGAGAAGATCAGGGTTTTTTAAATATACCATAACATTAATTGATGGGTTAAGTTAAAGAATCATGATGTAGCAGCACAGAGATGCATGAGAAAGAAAATCATAAGGAAAGGCATTAGATCTTGCATCCTCACACAGCATAGAGCCATGAGCAACAGAGAGCTGCCTGCTTGCTTCACAGTGGAAAGGCGCCTCTGCATCCAAGCAGTGCTGCACTGAAAGAAAACTTTCCAACATTGCTGCATGTTGGAAAAAAAAGGTACCGTGAAAAAAGCAGCTTCATTCTTTTATTTTCCTAATCAATGCTCTCTTTCAGAAAGGGCTCCGCTTTCAAAGTTTCACTAAGGCAAGCCAGGTAAGGGTATGATTTTGCATATTAATTCCCCATCATTACCCATGAACCACCCCAAAGAAAACAGTCTAATTGAGATGTGTTAAATTACCAGTAGAGAGCACTTTGCAAGCTATTTCTTACTACTTTCTATCCACTTCTCTAGCCTTAGGCACCTCAGACTTGGCGTGTAAAATGGCCAGATACTACCCAGCGAGGTGTGCAGTACAGCCGGTGGAAACAGTGTTGCTCATCCAACTATATGGAAGCGACATTTATTGTAAGCTGAGTTGTTCATGTGTTTTAAAGTTTTATGGAGTGAGTAAGTGCATGGCTGCAGAATTTGAAACTGCTTGGTTATAAATCTGATGACAGTAAAGCTAAAAGAAGTCTCAGTGAGTGGCTTTCCTCAAGGAGCTTGCCTTATATGAATTCCTGAAGCAGAGGTTAGGTTTACCATCAGCACACACTGACCTGTAGCACAGGACAGCTTTTTCTGGCTGCTTTCTCTAACGTGTGCGTCAGTCTTGAGAGGAGCAGGTGTAACTACTCACGCTGGCATAGCTGAGCAGCAGCATTGCCTTTAAAGCGGGGTGGAAAACAAGTACAAAGCTTTGCCTGGAAATAGGAAGGATCCAGGCATGCAGCTGCCTTGATGATAGAACCGTAATAACCACAAGTAAAGTAAACCACCTACCCCACACTAGCACTACCTGCCAGAGGCTCCTGGCTCTTGGCCTCAGTTCTCAAAACACTGGTCAGCCTATTTCAGTTAAAATGATCAAGAGTAGCAAAAGAGCAAAGAGTAATAGATCTCTGCTAACCCATTTTGTTGACTTAAAAAGTAATTAACCTTTAGCTGGACCATAAAGCTCGTTTTCAGCTAGTCCTGTTTTCCAGATAAAAATAGAAGGCCTGAAAATAAAGTTTGTTTTCAAAGCTGAAATAACTGGACGGAATGACAGCTGGAAGGATTTATCCATATCTGAGCTAAGAGTTTTGTTTCCACCAGTAGAACTGCTGTAACAGTGGCTACCTCAGCCTGCAGAGATTTGCCCTGCTGTATAACACCAATTGGTCACCCATTCTTGAGTCATCAGTAAGCAAAGAAGGTGCTAGCCTTGGCTTATGACTTCAGCCAAGTTCAGGGGTAGAGAAAGGGAAAAAGAGCACACGTAAAGTCTCTGGAACAGAGAGCCAAGGAAGAGTGGTAGCAGGTTTCCTAGCAGAGTTGTCTTCTCTTGCTTCAAATAGAGTATGAGGAAGAAGACAGCTCGTTGCAGGAACAGAGGGAGTGGCAGGAGAGGTAGTGAGATGGGGAGGAGCTGAGTGCTCCTCAGTGACTATTGGAGGGCAAATAAATGAAGCCTTATTGCTCAGCTCCGTGCAGGAGGATATTAACCAATCTAAAAAAAACTATCCAGAGAAGTCTTCTGCTGTGTCTCAGAGCAATCCCATGGGGTAGGGTGCTCTAGGCTGCTCCCCAAGGAAATAATGAGGAAACTAGGAGGAGAAGCCAGACAGTTTGGCCAGCAGGGTCACCAGTATGTCAGAGTGCAGTGGATAGAGAGGTTTGGATGAGTTAGAAGATGAAGATGGGTTGGGGGAAGCCTTTGCTCTCTGAATCCTCTGTAGTCCTGAGGAAAAAATGTTCTGGTGATGAGCTATCACAAAATTGGAAGGACCTCTGCCCAAATCCCAAAGAAGGCTTGGTGGTGGCAGAGAGGCTTTGCAGGGTAAAACAGATGGAAACATTTGCTGACATGAACCAGCTGGATAATGTTGGAGACTCTTGTTTGCACAATGTGCAACAGTGTGGTTTATATTCTGCCTAGTGTGCCAGTTGTGCTAGGTTAGCCCAAAGTAAAGCAGAGCCCTGATCCCAGCCATCATAGCTTTGATGACTGTCCTAAAAGCCAAATGCCTTTCCAGATCCAAGTTTTCCACTTAAACATGGTGTGCAAGCAGACAGAAATGATGATACAGCCAAGGAAAAACTGTGTTTGCCGTTTTATTCATAAAACACTTTTGCAAAGTGCATTTAGTAATTTGCCATTGTAACCACCTGCCCGGAGAGCTTTCAGGGCAGAGCTCTGACACTGTATTTTGTTCATACTTTGACTGCTCAGCTAAAACTTCCATTTCTCTGCATTTATTCTGCTTCACGCATTATGTTATCAGTCACTTTCAATATTTCAAAGTCACAGCAGTCCTCTTCTGACATGCATTTGCCAGAATGAACTGCCTTGACAGCTGTTATTACAGACTGCAGTTCCTGACTAAGGAAAAAGTCTTATATAGAACCAGAATATTGAAATTTCTCAGAAAAAACAATAGATAAAACAGAATAAAATCAGAGTCAATGAACAGAAATAGATGCTTTAAATGACCTACCTTTTTTTTTTTTTTTTTTTTTTTTTAAGGAGGAGAAAATGGGCAGGCAGGATTTATAACCCAATATAAAAGAATTAATCAGGAAAAGTTTGTTCTTTCAAGGTAGTGCTAATGACACTCTTCAGCAGTCTCATAGTAAATCAGAAAAGTACGTCATACTTGGATTTCCTCTCAATCAAATACTTTATCGTATTCTTCTTGTGTCCACCCTCAGTTTTAGTTTTGAGGGATTTTAATAATAAGCCCATGATGGTCACAAAAAAACCATCACAAGGGGTTTTGGCCTATCTGGAACATGTGCTTACACTCCTTATTAAGTCCTAGTGGCAATAATTCGTCATGGCACGTAAGCACATCTCCCTCTTGCATGTGCTTGATAGCATGCACAGGCTTTGCCAGTTCACTCTGAAAGCCCTCACAGTTAAGGGGTGTGGGCCAGGGGAAGTACATGTTTTTGGAAAGGTTATGATCCTTTCATTCTTATTGCAATTGAAAAAAAAATAAATTTTTCTTTCTATTTGCTACTTTTGTCTTCAGCTGAAAGAATGAGCTTAATTTCCAAAGGAATGAAGAAGAGCTGCCACCTGGCTTTGTAGATAAGTACAAGCTCCAGCTGCTCCCACCAAAGCAGAAAGGTTTCAGCTGGTGACAAGCAGTAATAGGAAAAATAACTGTGTTGGCTGCAGTTTCATAGGTGGGATGCCTCTACAGGACCAAAGAGATCATCAGTATCTCAAAGACATCAGATTCCTACAGAAAGCTGATAAGACAGATAAATTCATGCTAGGATTTGTTTGTTTATTTAATTAAAAATTCAATTATTTTTTAATTAAAAAAGAACAAATGAACTCCATTATAATAATATTTGGAGAGAAAAGAAGCAGTCATTAGCACTGTTTTGCAGCCTTGAGAGCAGGGATTAGAAGTTCCTGACCTAGGACTGATTTTTTTTTTTTTTGCTATGTCTGGAATATTCCTACAGCAACACGAGGGAAACCATGAAAAAATGAGGTAACTGAGAAATAGATACTTTATTTTAATACTATTTTTTTGTATTATTTCCTTGGGTTTGGGGGGATTTAGTTAATTAGCAGGGGATCTTCAGATCATGGAATTACTCCAGATTTATACTGGTTTAGCTGATGGGAGAATTTAATCCTATAATATGCCTTTAGCATAATTTAGATGTAAGGCTGAAGATTAAGGTCCCCACGAAACAGGGAATTTATGTTCTTTTATTTTTCTTACACTATGAAGAGCTATGCAAAGCTACAGAAACATGCCAGCTCTGACACTCACACTTGGGCAGCAATCAGGGCTTTCAAAAAGCCATTGAGCTTCACTCGCAGCATCAAATTCCCCTGTGTTCTTCCATTTTATATCAATCTGGAGGAAACTGTAAAATCCATAGAAGAAAAGCAATTGAAAAAGAAGCATGGTTTAAGCCCTGAGGAAGTGAAAGTTTCTCGATCTTATTCATGTCCCTCTTAAGTTAAAAACACCTACAACGCTCATTTTTAGTTTTTGTAGGCGTAGCAGTCTTGCACCAGATTAAATATTACAGGCCTCTTTAAAATACGGTCACAGAAAGATCCACTGACAGGTGTTTAACACAAGAAGGAATATATCCATGGTTTTATATGTAAGCTGTGCTGGCTGCAGTGGCTATGTTTTATTCCCACACACACACACAAATATTTCAAAAATGAAATATTTGTGTGTGTGTGTGTGGCTGGGCTGGTAGCAGAGAGCAGAGCAGCGTGTAGCAATACCATCTCCTTCTGCTTGGCTTTGCAAGTGAAGGGTCTGTCACTCCAGCTTGCTGCAGGACACTCAGCTCAGGGGAGATGAAGAACACGTCCAAGCTGACCCCACAAATCACTTGGATGCTGAGCAAAGTCCTTGTTTCTCCCACTAGCAGTTTTCTTCCCATTTTCTCAGCTTTTAACAGTGGTTTACTGCTTACTTGCTCTGAGGCCTACTTTGGTAGAAGAAATCCAGGGTGGCTTTGGTTTTGGAGTGTTTTTAAGGGCTGAGTTTAGGAGAAGCAGACTCTCTGCTTTCATGGAGAGCTGCAGTAGCCGAGATGAAGGGAGGCAGCAGGGCTGCAGAGCTGGCACAGTTCTGAGCTGTGCACAGACACAGCTTCCTTCCTCTCGCTCCTGCCAGCTTTATTTCAAATTACCTGGTGCCTTGGCACCACTGCCTGTTTCCTTTCTTCTGCCCAAAGTGTTTTCCTACTGCTGCTTCACTTAACACAGATCCTTTTGGCTGCTTCAGTGTTGTGTAGCAGCCTGTTGTTCCTTGTCCTGCCAAACTGAGGTCATGGGCTGTGGGGTGCAGCCCTGGGTGTGCAGGGGAGTGACCCACAGGGTGGCTGGACACACTCTGGGGCCAGGAGATGCCCCAAGGGCTCTAAATCCCTATCCTCCTGAGGTAGTGGGCTCCAAACCTCCTCAAAAACAAAACTGGTGTTCGGGGTCAGTACTGTTGCTCATTGTGAAAAAGTGAGGATTTTTATTTCTTTTTTCCCCCCTCGTTTCTCAGAGGCGTAAATAGCTTGTCCATCCATGGGGCTGAACTGTCGTCATCTTTGTGCTTGTGTTGAAAGTAGAGCCTGGGTAAAGACTCTCACCAGGAGACTTCTGTCCTAGGCTGGCAGGACTGGGAGCAGACCATGCTGTGTGCCTTTCAGCCTATTGCAATTTAAGATGATTCCCACAGTGCTGCATTTCAGGTTCAGTTCTGAAGATTTGCTTGCTCACAGAGAAGCTTTCTCATCCCCCACAGGCATTGCATACCCACTAATATCTTTTTTTCTGAATTGAGGAAAAATAGAGATGCCAATCCTTCATCTTGCTTAGGCAATGATAAGATCCTTGCTAAAATTTTCAAATGTTACATCCCTTTAGGTCACTAGTATAGCCTATCCCATACAGCTGGAATTATCACAGGGCTGAATCTTAATAGTAATGGTGCAGGTTATCTCTGTGTAAATAGCGCCAGATCTTTATTCAGCAGGAGAAATGCTTCAGGCCTGCACTGATATATTGATCTGGATAAACAAGATCGTTTGTTCCTATTTGGAGGTGCCTTCTTAAAGTTCAGTTTGTGGTGTTTGCAGGTAAAACTGATGATTTAATGTTCCTGGATATGGCAAAATACATGTGCTGCCTACAAACCAAAGGATTCTTCTCTGAAGATCTGATGCTGGACTTCCTGAGCCTCTGGCTGTACTGCCAGCACTAACACAAACATTGCATCTGGGCAGAAAGGGTCCTTGTTTCTCTTTGCTGTTCTCTCTGGCAGTCTGCATCACTTCCATTTGGGCTTAGTTAGTGGTGCTTGCCTTGAGTCACTGTGCTCTGACAGCAGGGCTGCAGGAAGCTTTCTTGGCAACATTTGTTTTTCCAGAGAATTGTTTCCTAGCTGGGGGTTTATTGCCTGCTCTGAACTTGAGTTTTCTCAAACAAAATGCAGCTGTTTCCAGGCTTGTTTTTAACCAAATGGAGTCATTAATGGTTGAAAGGGGGAATTGTATGATATTCAGGGATTATTTTTTGACTCAAAATAGGGAACAAATTAAAAAATATGACAGATAGCTTAAAGGCCTTGTCAATCAGATCTGCTCCTCTTAGCACGCCACTTCTCCTGAGCTAGCCTGTTTGCTCCATGCTAACACAGTGGTTAGCTAAATTAGCTGGAGTCAGCAGGATACTTGAATGTCATTAGAAACTGAAATCTTTGTTGGAGTTGAAAGTGAAAACTTATTATTTGATAGAAAGAAATAAGAAAGAATGCTTGTAATAACGCCAGAATCAGTCATCATAAAATGATGAAAGTCTGAATTAAAGTTCCACATCAAAGAAACCTGAGGGTAAGGGATGCAGTTAATTCAGTCATGCAACTCCAAATCAGCCTTATAATGATGCCGTGCAGTTAACCTATGCTTATAATTAAGGCATTTCCTTAGTTACTAGAACTTCAGTAGATGAAAACAAGTGTGTTTTTTTCTTTTCAATTTTGTTAGAACTTGTTTGGTTTTCGTCTTCAGATGATGGGAAGTCCAGGAAGCTAAAAACTTAGGAAGTTGAAAATGCATAGGAGTGGAATGTTTCTCCATTTCTAGATTCCTACATAGGAGGAAGGTGTGTAGTCCTGATTTGTGTTCTGAAAATTTTCCTCTGGCTTTTCCTACATCAGTGTGACATTCTTTGTGGGCCAGGTTAAGTGTTATAATGGCCTTTCCAGCCCCACTGTCAACAGATCTCCCCACTTCATTTTAAACCACCCTTCTCTGACATCACCCTGCTGCCTTTCTCCTCCAAGCTTATACTTTGCTACTTTGCAGCATCTCTCCATCCCATCCAGGGCACTAAGGTCACCCTCAGTAGAGTATGTGAATACTCCAGGCCAGGGCATGGATAGCTCTGGGATACTCGAGGGATCTTCCAGATTGCTCACTCTCCATGCCACAAAACCACAACTAACTTCCCATGATGTGTTTGACTTCATTACGTTGCTTATTGAATTTTGCTGGCGGTATTGTCTTTTGTCCTCTTGGGACCAGCATCAGTTGTCATGGCAATTACTGTCAGATGGTCGCAGCTTGTGTGCTTGGAGGAGCATAGGAAAGCTGATGGCCAAAAGAAGTCACAGTTCAAAGAAGCATAAAATGTAGGTTACTAATACTGCTTAGTGACCAAAAATTTGGGTAACCAAATTAGATAGTCTGATTTCAGTCAACATCCTGTGTGTCTTTCAGTTTAGCTCCTAGGTGAATGTTATTGATTTGGTTTTTAATAATCACGATGACATTTCAAATGACCGATGAAAGAAATGGGTCATTCTCTGTGAAGTTATTCTTCAGGTTGCTGTGGTATTCATACATCTGCCCATCTTGCATGAAGTTTGCTCATTTGATACAAGGAAATAATTTACAAAGGAGCCCCAAGACATGTTTGGAAAAACAGGGAATCTTTTTAATGTCCCTTAGCCTGGGTTCCTAAGCCCCAACATCCCTGGTGCTGTGGGAAAGAAAGATGGCAGAAGTGGAGGCTGACTGGACATCTGTCATCTGTGTTACACTGTGGGAAGTGCACGCAGGCAGGAATTTCCACCTCAGTGCTTTTGGACTTTGGGCTGCCTATTGGCACTTCTAACATGGATTAGTTGAGTTGGTTTGTTAACTTAGTCTGAAAACTTCTTCGCATAAGCTTGAAGAAGATCTATGTGTGATAAGTATGGAAATTTTGTCAGAATTGACTGAGGAAGTTGAAGTCCTTGTAAAAAGACATAAATTGATAGACAAAATGCAAGATAAAAAAAACTATGTAAACATGTCAGGTGCTCATAAGAGTAATCTATCAATGCTCTTTCCTGTAAAACCGTAACAGAGAAAATTAGTAGAGTGGGGTCTTGGAGCAGTATTACATTATATACCAATCCAAATATGCTCTCTTGGGACCATTTCTTAAAATGACTAAAATCCCCTTCCATGCAAAACAAGTTGGGAAAGAAGAAGTGTGTGTTACATTTGCTCAGTTAATAGCTTGATGAATGGGATAAAATTAATTTCTTACAAAATTTGGAGAAAATATTTTGCAGGCCTTTCAAGACAGATATTTCCTAATGGGAAAAACTGTGCCTCTGGCACATCACGCTATGAATTTATCATCTTGCTGAGCAACTTGACACAAGTAGAGATATGTGAAATATCCCAGACTGCTTGATGGTCAGTTTGTGTTTAGACAAAGAGGAGTAGAAGAATCTTTAGGTGGTTGATTGGCAAAAGACCGGACATGCATCATCTACTTCTATATTGGGAGGGAAAAGCAGAGACTTTGCACACATGGTTATCACATATGGATCAGTTTTGCAGCAAGGAGGCTTTTTCACATCCTGCTGAAGGCACTTTTCCAGCCCCTTTTTCAACCACAGACTTTGGAAAGCCACAAAGGTTTTTGCCATATGTTGGGGAGCGTTTTAAAGCCTCTCAACAGGGGATGTATCAATATTGATCTTGTGCTATAGGCTGCATTTCTTGATGATTCACTCTTTTGTACCAGACCCCTTTAGAGGAGAAAATGGGCTAATAATACTCATTTCACCAGGGCCTCAGGGGAATGGAAGCAGGTTTTTTTGTCACACTTGAGCTGACAGTTTTCTGATTGATGGCATTTATGGGAAGTTGAAAGAGGATTAAAGTCTCATGATGGTGGTTTATTTCAAGAACATGACAAGTTCAATATGATAATAAAGTGGGAATTTTTCTTCTGTGGCTTTTATGGGCTTGGGGTTGTTTAGGATGAAATTATGGATAAAGCAGTAGCTGAAGTCAGCAGTATGTGTTTCTGAGGCCATTGGGTGCAAGGTGACAGGAGCCATTATAAAACCCTCGGCAGTTTTTTGCTACAGAGAGCTTGACAGCAAAGCCAAAAGAAAACTTAATACTGCAATGATTCATTCCACGTGGGAGGCCAAAACTCTTAACAGCGTTGGAAGGCATTTTGCCATAACATGTTTTAATTTCCTAGTTGTGCTGACATGGTATATCAAGGATTATTATCACTGAAAGGCACTAGAGACTGGTTTGAAATTACAAGTATTTAGAGGGCTGGTGAAGTGAGAGTTAATATTCTATTCCTTTGTGGATATGTAATGAGTGAAAGGAAAGAAATTACTTCCCAGTATCACAAATTAGCAGAGTAAAGAGTGTAAAATCTTTACAGAAAGGAGGGGTGAACCATTCATCCATAAAACACTTGAACTCTACCTTCAAGCTCATTAGTATATGTGTTTTACCCACTAATTATATAGCCAGAGTAATGGTGTTATAAGTCCTCTGCACTAAAAGTAGATTTCTGTAAATAAATCTCTGTTGGATCACTGTATTTTTACTAAGGAAACCTTAAGTTTTGAGTAGAGTCTTCAGGGTCTCACTGGAGTGAAGTTATCATTATTAATATTCCCTGTGGAGGTCTTAAACATCTTTGCATTTACTTAGCTATTTATATGCTCATTTATGATAATATTTAAGCAAGCTTGGTTGGCATTAATAAAGTTATGGTTCATTAATATTACATGGACATTTTTATTTAGAAAGACCACTTACTCTAGGCCATTGAAAGTGAAACTGCTTTCAAGAGCCAGCAGCTTTCAAAAGGCAGCTGTGCACTGCATGGGGATCTGCAGTGGTTACTTTGCCTTAGGTGCTCCAGATTGCCTCAGATGTGGTCTTTGGGCAGAGATCCCTTTGGCATCTTGGCTATACAAGGCTTGGGGTTTGCAACTGGACAAGCCAGGTGCCCCACACCAGGTTTTCCAGGCAGGTCCAAGAAGGGGGAGCACCAAGGGGCACTGGCAGGAGGAGGACAGAGCAGAGACGGGGGCAGGCAAGGAGATAAGAGGTCTGGTGTCCTTCATCCACCACACATCTCCCATAGCACCGGGGAACACCAGTGGGGCATGCCAAAACCTATGGCTGTTGCACTGGGGTTCATGTTTCAGATCTGCAGTCCAAGAGCCTCGTTTGTCTGATAGATGACCCAAGTGACAAGCTACAGGCAATTTGCTTTATTGCTTTTATATGACCATAAGAATCAGAGGGGTCTGCTGGGTCACCAAATCCATTGTCATGCTATGATAGGCAAGCACACCACATGGGTCCTTTCATAACTTCATCAAGAGCCATCTCAATACCAGGACGAGGGATTTTTGTTCACTTGAGTGTTTTTCTTCTGGGAGGTCTGTTGTTTTTCTGATGCTATTCCTGCTGGGAAGCATTTCCTTCTCCCTATTACTCCCAGGGACATCCTTTATAGTCCAGATTTCTTCATAGCCAGTGTGTAACTGTTAGCTTTTGTTAATATTGGCATTTCCCTCACATTGCTCTTCTCTCATTCTGCCTTCTGTCACTCTCAGTTCTCCTTTTCCATGTGTCTCAGCAATGCTTTTTTTCTCCTGAGATAAGAGCTCAGTTCTCCTGTTCATCACTCTATCTCTTATCTGCACTGGTTCTGGTTTCATGAAGGTGGGTAAAGCCAGTTGTGCAGAGTGTGTTGGATGAGATTCCACGTGTACTTGCCAGAATATGAATCAGAAATGCCTTGGCTGGTGCGCTCTGGCAAACCTTTTGCCCATTTGGCAACTTTATTGTGCTGGTGACGGCTAGTCACTGTCACACCTCTGCTGCCCTCACTCACATGCAAGCAATGAATGCCTGGATGGCATGGTGTGCTGTTCGTCATCAGCTGTGCTCTCCAGCCCTCAAAAAAGGGTAAATAATTTTTGCTTGAACCTCAGTAAAAATGATAAACACAGAAGGCATAAATATGGTGGTATTATAATTTTTTGTTATTTTACTTTTTTCTGAGACTGAAGATGGCCTTACATAGAAAAATACCCACCATTTACTTAAGCAGTAATTACAGTTTGTTCATTTATGTAAGAAGAGATCTGATGTAAATGTAGTAATGCAGTTCAGGAGAAAAAAACGTTCATTTGATTATTTGGTGGGGGGCACTTTTGAGAGAGTTCTATTCCATTGACTTTTCTCACACCCACACACCTTCAGCATAAAGGGAATGGTGGCACAGAAGAAAACTCCAGCGCTGGAAACTAAAGCTTGTATTTCTTCCAAGCAAGTCTCTATTCTTTGCAAACCTGGAGAATAATAAATGCAGATTACATCAGAGATGTAAATGATAATAAGGCAATGTTTGGTCTCTGATAATTCATTGTAGTAGAACAGTTACAAGAATCTTGACTTTTTCTATAGTACCACTGAGATTTATGACACTTCATTGCAAAAAAAAAAAAAAAAAAGAAAAAAGCAATAGAGCCTTGGTGAATTTTGAAAAAAGTCTGTTTTTCTCTTTTTCTTATAGTCAGAGGTAGTGTTTTTGATTGCCACCAAGAGACTGGTTTCATATAAGAGCTGTGAGATGAAAACCAAATTGTCTCAGTGCTCTTCACCTGGGTCCTGAAACTTATAACAAAACCAGGCGTGCTTTTGAGTCACCAACAAAAGCTGAACTCCGGTGTGTTTCCCATGGATTGAAATTTTATTGCAAGTATTTTGCACTAGTGCTACTGTTATTTCTGTATCAGAGATAAATTCATAGAGCTTTCTGATGGATTTTTACATCTTAAATAGCAAAAAATACAGTTGTTATTCGACAGGGATAGGCTATTGGAAAGTAATAAATGGAGTCAAACAGGGACACTTTCTTCCCTAAACACTTTCTTTGGATCGACAACTGTGTGTTTTCGCTCCAATTATTGGAAGTTTCCAATGCAGATATACTGCTATATCTGTAGGAGAGATTTGATCTGTGCACATTGAGACATAGTTCATTTTTGGCTAGTACTAGTAAAAATAATTGCAATGTCAGTTCTGTACCTGAATTACTTGTGATAGATAGACTTCTGGATTAGGTAGTCTGCACTCAGAAATAATGAGAAATGTCAGGTTTTGGTTAAAAAATGAGCAGTGAAATATCTCTGCAGGTTATTATCACTTTGAGGGATTGTGGTTCCTCTCCATTATTCCCTCCACTATTGTTGAATTGTCCAATTTAAGTGAATAACAGCACATTCTTTCTAGAAACTGTTGGTGGGAGCCAAGGAAATAAAATGTGTTAGAGGGATCTATTACATAAAGGATACCTGTATATAATAGCCATTGGCAAAGTTGAGAGACAATAGCCAGGAATCAAATTCACCAAGTGAAGAAGGTTTTCTGCTTTGTTTTTCAAAAGTCTGAGCCACATACACTGAGCAACCCAGTCCTACTAGAAAATTCCTGCTTTTGTACCATCCCTGCCAATATTCTTAACAAAGCACTCTCGCAGGTTGGACATCTTCTGCTTTCATTAAAACTCATAAAGCTGCTATTTGAATCTTTTGTAATCATGCATAAGCAGCTACAGAAAGCATTTAACATCATGCACTGTCACATTTGCAAAAAGGACAGTTGTGTTGGAACTTTCCAGAATTCACAATTATCCATATGTCCTGCAAAATAAGCTTCAATTTTTGTTCCTTCTCTAAGCGTGTTTTAAAGTGTATCCTTCCAGTCTGACTGGATAAAAGGCAGGGATAAATCAGAATTTTGCAAGTCTTTTCTCATCTGCTCTCGTTGACTGGCTCCCTGAGAGATCTCAGTGCAGCACACCTTTATTTCTTTTTTTTTTTTAATGTACTTTTTAACTGAAGAAACTAAGTACTTGCTGAAACTGATACTTGTCTTTGCCACTTCTTTAGTGAGTATAAATATGCTCAAATTTCATTTTTAGTTAGCAGTATGCAGGTTCTAGCCATATTAGACCTAGAGCTTTTGTATTGGTCAGCCTGCTCAAGGGATGTTTGTAAAATATTAAATTAATATTAATATTAAAAATACTAAAACTAGCCTGTTCCTTCAAGATTTCTTGCCTTTTGGCATGTTCCAGCATGCTGAGCATCTTTTCTGGGGGAAGAAAAAAGATCCTGCAAAAAGATTCTCTTGGGGAAGGAGACCAAACAAGGGCTGTCCTACCTTGAGGGGTCTGTGAAGTTCTTCTTCTGTCTCAGAAACATCTCAGAGATTCCTCCCCTCACCCCTGTGCAAGGTCTGTTTGGGTTGAATTACCCACATGAACCGGTGGAAATACAAAACTCCTAGTTTTACAGGCTTTAACAGCTTTAGGCTAGTTCTGATTACATATTTGGATGAAGGGTAGTAGGGAGATTTAAGACAGCAAACTCTCTTTTTAATGATGTCTATTCTGTATGCTGTGGAACTCATTTAAATACCTGGAGCAATTAATCACCTGCCAGGTTTCATTGCTCAGGTTCCAGCTGCCATTGTGACACATGAAGGCAGAATATTTCTAAATGAGGAACAACCTGCTTTCCTCTCTTTTATGTGTAAGACAGGCCAGACTGTCATGCTTAATTCATCTTTAATGAAAATATATTTATTTGTTTGCATTTTGTAAGGGAATTTAGGTCTTGGTCTGTACAGGGTGAAGAAAGGAAAACAACAACAACAATTTTTTGGGCTAAGACCTTCTTGTGCTGTCTGCCAAGTCATGTTATGAAGCTGTTTTTTTTTTTTTTTTTCTTATGGCCACATTTCAAAGTGTTGTGTAGCAGAGGTTGCAACAAAAAACATTCCAAGGGGTCTACATACACAACAATGTTCGGTGTCACTGTTGTATGGAATTTAATTTTCTCTCATCCAGTTGCATATTGCTGCAGTCTGTTCTGTATGTCTTCCTGATTCACATGAACAAATTTCAGAATAGCTGAACAATGCAGCCACACTGAGATGAACAGGAAATATCATCCCCCACCTTACGTACTCTGCACAGTCTTTTTGTTGTTCTGTCCTACAGGTGTGGCTGCTGCTCTGTTAGATAGGCTTTCAGTCATTCCTAGTGCTTTTTCATTCTGCTTTACTTAATGATCCATGTCAGCAAGTAGATCCCTGTTTAGAACAAAGCAAAACAAAATTGATTTTCCTGGTTGTTTTAAATTTCTTTTACAACATTAAAGTTACCTATCTGGTCCTTAGCTGGAGCAGAAAAGGCTGTGCTGGTGCTTGGGTAGAAATGTTGCAGCTGAGACCCTCCAAGATGAAGCAAGGGTGCAGGTTAGCAGATTCCTGTGCCTTTAGCCCTGCAAAAAAAGGGACCATGAAATTTCCCCTAGTGTGCTTTCTCCCACGTTGCCCTGGCTGGGGCAGAGGCAGCTCTTGGAACTGAAGAAAATTCTGCTCTTAACACAGAAACAGGAATTGGGTATGGGAAAGGCTTGTTAGATTGCCCTGTTTATTTCCCTGACAAAGCAGATCTATTCTCTGTCTTTCCCAGTGCTTCATTCGTCCTCTGAATTTCCCTGTGCTTCTGCTGTTTTGTTTGTTTGTTTTTTTTTCCCAAAGTGGAACAAACCAAGTATTTTATCTAGTCATTAATAAGAGAAACTTCACTCTCCTGTGGCACTCCTGTCTTTCTTGCTGCAGAAAATATTATATTATTGGTTTACCCATGTTTCAGTGCATTGTACTCCCTAATGGTAGTTTTTTGGGCAACAACTACCTAATTTATATTAGATGAGCACTATCCATTTGTATGGTGCTCATCACTATGTTGTCATGCACCAAAGTGACAGCTTTCTTTTCCCTTTCTGTGTGCACAGTGAGCTGGCATGATTTATGACTGTCAGCTGTATTCTTAATACTTACACTCATATGTGGGGATGTGTTCAGTTAAACAAGTTGCAGCATTTTACAGAACTTCCTGATTTTAGCCTGAACCAGCATTTTTGGGTGTGAGATAAGACAGGCTTTTCTATGCCTAGATTCCCAGGAATTATTTTTTAAAAAGCAAACAAGGTACAACTAACCAACCCATGTAAATTCAACTGGGCGCTGTGGTTACAGAGAAACCCAGCCTTTGGCTGGTGCCAGCAGTTTTGCACCCGCGACTGCTCCTCGCTCTGCTCTGCGTGAGATCCCAGCAAGAGTAAAGCACCTGTGAGCTGGAAAGTTCCTGTCCTGGAAGCCCCAGAATCTAGGGTTTGTGGTGGGCTAGTGTGGCTTTGCCAGCCTTCCTGCTTGCCTCATCCCTGATGGAGGCTCCTGAGCCAGGGCAGAGCTGATTGCTGTGGCGTTTGTTCCTCTCTCCATTCTGCTTGTGGTTAATAGGAGCACCTCAGATTGCTAATGCTCTGCTTACTGCTGTCTAAATGTGTTTTCTTACTTCAGTTTTAATATCCTCACTGTTGAAAACCATCCCAAATTAGCACAGGAGATTCTTCCAACCTACAGAGGTTTGTTGGCATAATGTTTACTGTCAATATGCAGACTCCTTTGGCTCACTAAGTATGTTACACGTAAAAATGTCGTCTCTGATTCCCTGCGAAATATCTGTTTTCTGTGAAAAGTTAATTACTAATCTCAAACCAGCTGGAATGAGGCCTAATCATGGCCTTCTCTTAATTTTTGACAAGTGATGGCTTGATTGGGACTAAGTTTAGATAGATACAGAAATCACAATGCCAGAGAAATGCAAAAGGAGGAATTTTGAAAACTCTGTCTACATCTGAAGCAGCAGGATTGTGTAGCAATAACCCTCACACCTACCAGCCAGGCTAAAACAGGGCAAGACAAGTGGGCTGGCTTGGGGCAGGGCTGAAGCAGGCAGCAGTGACACTGATGGGAAGCTGAGACTGTATATGTTAGCTAAGCCAAGCTTTCGAGGTGTTTTTTTCCTGTTGTGGTTGTTGTTAAGATGATGGAGCAAGGGAAAAAGGTCGCTTTCCTTGCTCCAGTGCCTGAATAATAGATGCACGGCTGCATGAATCTGGGATGGTTTCACCCCAGTGGACACACTTACACCTCACCACACTCCCCAGGTCAGCAAAGATGGAGCAGGGATTGACTCTGCCTCATTCAGCACATCCCTGCAGTGCCCTCTCCTCGTCTCTGGCTGCACTTGGCGGGAGCTGCTGACGGGCTGCGGGCTCCATCCTTCCTTGAGTGCAGGTGTGTGGAGCTGAGCCTGCATTCCTCCTCCCCTCTCTGCTTTTGGGGACATTAGTGCTGCAGCCTTGTTCTTGCAGTTTCACCACGGCTCAGATCAGCACCACTGCAGTACAGTGAAGCACTTTACAGACTTGTCCACTTCCAGCAGCAGGAGCTGTTTTCTGGCTTAAAGGGTGATTTTAGATGTTTCAGTTATTTTCTGGGCATAGCAGATATTTCTAGCCATTCAGCCATGAAGCCATCAGTTAGACTATTATTTCTTTGTCTTGCCTTCAGCTTCTTGATGGAAGGGTTGCATTTTATTTCATCTTTATTTTCCTTACTTTTTGTTTTGCACATGACCTTAATACTTGATTAAATTAAACATCCTTTGTCTTACTGAGTTTTTTCAAACTCAACAGGATTAGGCCTTTAGTGAGTTATTACAGAAGCAAAGCCTTTACCTTGGAGTAAGTGATTTCCTGCCGTTCTATGTTTTCCTGCCAGAAGCAATGAAAAAAGCCACAAGAGACAGGAATAATGCAGTCATATTTAGTGAGCGTCAAACGTAGAGCCTGTGTTATTTACACTCTATCTTATTAAACTGAACTGAATGTTTGCTTGACATCTACCTTTGTGTACCAGGCTTTATTCTGATGGCAGAAAGCAAATAGAAAAGCCCTGGAAACTCAGAGAACAGAGACTTACAAATTGGATGGACCTATGCACCAGTTCTAGTCCAGGTCCTGCTTTTCTTCTCTAAAACTTTGGTGGTGGCTTTGCATAGAGCTCTCCACAACACATGGTTTGGTTTGAGTGAGAAAGACTTAAATGAGTGCAAACTTCTGCTCTTCACCATCCCAAAAGTGTAGTTCCCCTTGGATTCACAACATGTGCTCTTTCTCCTCACCTGATCTCCGTAGCTGGGTTTTCTGTCATCTTCCCGATGTCTACCAGTGGCCCAAAGGGTCATTTCTTCCTGAAGTTTCCCGGCAGGTCATTTTTCTCTTCTACCTTCAGGAATGTCCCTGCCTCCACCACTTCCCCCAGCAAGATTGCTTACCTGTAAATTAGAGGTGATGAAGTACATCTTGCCAAGCTAAGATTGGTCCTTCCTCCTCTGCTTCACTATCCCAGCCTGCCACCCAGCTGCCATTCCTCAAGCACATTTCAGCTCTCCCAGGCTGCAGGAGAAGCAGCCAGAGCTCAAAGGATCAGGGAAGCAGAGCACATTTCTCACCTCCTAGCATTACAGGGGCACATTCACAGTCATTTCAAGTAATTTGAAAATGAACCAGGGAAGAGGAGCAGCAAAGAAAGCCCAGAGATTTCAAAGAAAGCTGTATGTTTACCCTTCTACCTCAAACCAAAAGGTGAGGTGTTTGATCATACCAGGTTATAATTAAATCAGAAGGTTATTGTAAAATCTTTTAGTGACTGATGCCACTAGGTAAACAGGTGCTTAATGTGGAATTCAGATTCTTAAGAGATTTTTCCAATTTCACTGATTTTCCCTCCATTTCAAGGGCTGTCTATCATTTCATTGAGTGTTTACGTAATGCTCGAAATTCTGACATACTCTTAGGCATTTAATCTATGAAGTCATATTCTCTTCCCCATCCACAAACACAACAAATCCACAACAAATAGTTGGATGCCAACTAGGAAGGCTATGCCATAGATAAATGGGCAGATTTCCCTCCCATTTTGTCCTGTATGAAGGCTTCCACCGAGAAAATCACCTCTAAATCAAACCTGACCACTCTCCCTGTTGACTGCAGATGGAGATGCAGCTTTGCATCTCCCTAGTCAGAAATCTCAAAGGGAGATTTCCTAAAACCTCTGCATGTCCCTGCACTCTGCATCTGCATTGCAGTCCCTTCATTCCTGGGACACTGCAGATCCCTGCAACCCCTGCTGGATGGGCAGCAGTGGGTCACCATCCCACAGGATGGGAGCAGCAGGTCCAAGCAGGCTTTTCCACCTGTGAAGAAGCCACCAGAGGGAGCTTTTTGGACCTTATTGGTGCCTCTTCTGCACTGCCAAGGTGTTCCCACATGATAAACCACCACGAGTTCCTTCCTGGTTCACCTGCTATTTAACTGCTCTTTCCTTCTTCCCTTTCCTGCAAGTGGTAGATGTGCCAAGTCCCTGTCACCTTTGAGACACATTTAAGATTTTGGAGAGGTGGGACAGGGAGAAAGAAGCAGCAATTGAACTCCAGACAGATCCTGCATTTCTTGGCCTTTTTCTCCTGGTTTCATCAGCCCCGTGGCTGCTCACGTGTCTCTACCCTGCTGCTTCCCCACTCACAGCAGTTTGATATTTCCTCCTCTGGCCCAAGGGTTTTCTCTTCGTAATTCGCTCTTCACCTCAAACCTCGTGAAGGATAGACAGCATGCCTCTGAGCTGGGTCTGAATGGTGCACAAGCCTTTGAATCTCTAACAAGCAGCTGGCTGCAGCTCTGAATATGATCTAATAGGGAGCAACATGCCCAGCAAACTCCTGCCACATTCACTTGGAGCAGGAGAGATTTGTACGTACATGCTTTTGCTGAAAGACTGTATTATGCAGGGCATGCAAAGTATCGACTGCTATCCATTTTTAGAGCCATTGTTAAACAGAAAATTAGCATTGCCGAAGAGACAGTGGGAGATTTTTCCTTCTCTCCTCCCCTCCCTCCCCTGGTACAGTGTCTTTATTCTATTTTCTCTAGTTCCCTTTGTCTTACTGGCATACTGGTCTGCTAACCACCCTTTGTTTCATTTATATTGAAATCAGCTGGCAGAAGACAAAGTTCACAGTGTATATTTAGAGCCCGTGTTTTTGAGACCCTTAATTATTATTTTCCTCCATCTTTCCTGGGAAGCCGCTAGTGATTTGTTTTCAGGTTCATTTCATGAGTGTTTACTGTCATTTACTCTGAACTCTGGTCTTTTCCTTTCACCGCCTGTCCCTCAAAATGTTGACCACATGCTGGCTCTGCTTTGCATTTCTGTATCTGAGTTTGTATTTTAATATTCATTAGGTATTTGTACTGACAGCCCATCAATACATTAAATTAGTATATATGCAACTAACAAGTATGGTACATGCCTAACTGACTTATAACAACATTAAAACAGACAGACACAACAGATTGCCTCAGCAGGGTTTAATAAACTGTACTTATCCACAGTCCCTCTGAAAAACAGGCACACAACTGCAATATACAGTGCTCCCTGGAATAATGAGATAAACAGCAAACACGCTAAGCTAAACATGTTTTGTTCCTCTGATGAGAAAATTAAACTTTCTTCCCTCATAGAAAGCTACTTCTGTGGCTTCTATTCTTTTTAAACAACTGGGCTTTCAGCTATCAAGTGCCATGCATTTTAATTCCAGAAAATACTTAATGAGCATCAAATAATACTGGAGCTGATAAAAGGCATGCACAGTTATGCATTACTCTGTTCATTCTCATGCAATGCTTTGAAGGTATTGAGAGCTCTGCAAGCAATTAGTATCATCATTAGAATATCAAATTTTTCTGCTAATTAATGCTAATGTGATTAAAATGGAAGCTTTTTTGGATAAGAGGTATTTTCTCTATACAAGCAAGAAAGCTGCTCTTCTAAAACAGAAGAAAGCAAGCAGAAAATTATGTCAGCTGATAAGAGTTTCTCAGTTTGTTCCTTTGCAAATGTCACTGTCTCCCATCCAGAAATTTCCAGAAAAAATCTCCTGCCGTGAGAGAGAGAACAGGCTCCATATTTCATTATGTGCATCAGAGTTGTCTTTTTAATCTTTTTAACATAAAATTGAATCTCTGTGTAATTGATTCGAGTTATACATCCTATCTCTGCTCAAAAACTGTGATTAAAACCACACAAAAATACTATAGTAGAAAACAGGCACTTTAAAAAAGCATGAGTGGAAGGGCTTTCCAAATTCAGTATTTATCTAATATTGTTCAGCTTTGTCCTGAAGCATGTGCTTGTGTCATTAACTTTTCTGATGTGAATAATTTTTTAACGCCAGCAGAGTTACTAAAGAAGCCTCTTCTCCTGCATGAGGGCATTAGAAGTGCTCACACTCCCATCCATTACCCCACGATGCTCTCTCTCCAAGCGCTTCATTTCCATCAGGCTCAGGACCTGAGCGTGGCCACAATCCCTGCCCTGGCCACAATCCCTGCCCTGGCCACAATCCCTGCCCTGGCCACAATCCCTGCCCTGGCCACAATCCCTGCCCTGGCCACAATCCCTGCCCTGGCCAGACGCGCTTGGGAAGGGTTTTGCAAAAGCACGGAGTTTGAGGCAATCCCGAAGCAGCGCTGCCCTTCACGTTGCCTTTGATGGCCCATCAGTCATGTGCAGCCCCCGAGGAGCACAGAGCAAACAGGCAGGACAGTGCAGTGCCAGGAGGAAAGCCAGGTTAGTGTACTTACACAGGCGAGAATAAACACACAGAGCTCTCAAGTGTGGTCCAAGGAACACCAGTCTCTAGGCAGGGAGGCACCCAGGCACTAGAGCTGCCAGCATCCTTCATGAGGGCTTGGGGAGTTTCCCTTGGATTTGGGAGAACCCCTAGCAACAGATGTAAGCATGCTTTTTAAAATAATAATTTATTTTAATTGTTGTTGCTGTTTTCACTTGATCTCGCTCTGTCTATTTGTGGTAGAGAGTTGTTGGCTTGTTCGTTGTTTAAAATATTCAAGCAATTTAAACTTTTTCTCTCTGTTAATAAATAATATAAAGCATATGGGAAACTGGCACTGGATGCAGCAGCAGTACCTTGACAATGTCAGGTGACTCTTTAACATGAGATTCTGCTCATTTTCATAAGGAGGGAAAAATCAGCAGAGCTTGAGCTGTTCTTGCATAGGTAATGCCATTGTGATCCATTTGAGGCATCTTCTCTGATAGAGAGAGTGAAAAGCTGCCTCTTAGAAATCACAGGTAATTTCTCATGGCATGACTAGACTTTATATTCCTTGCATTTACATTTATTTACAGTTTTTTGAAAGAAGATGAGATGAGACCCTGACTGTTAACTTTCTCCTCAGATTTGTTTCTTTGGGGCCTCCTCCCAGCCCTGCACTATCTCTCCTTTCCAAGCCACATCCAGTTGTGCTGAGACCCAACTCCAGAACTATGGAGGTGAGACACTTCCAGTGAGATAGGGGTTCCCAAGAGAAAATTACTATCTTATTAGTACCTCTGTTTTATATATAATATTATATTATATACTATATATAATATAGTATTATACCTCTGGGTTTTTTACTGATAATGGTATTCCCAGCTAAGAACATAAAAATAGCTTGGGTGGTCTACAGTTACTGTTGCTTTTATGAACCTTTAAGAGCATTCTAGTTTTTTCTCCCTGTGGTTTTTATGTCCTATGGATAGTCTGCAAATTTATAGGCAGGTAGCACCTAAGTGTCCAAGCTATGGGCCAAGCAGTAATTTTTTTTCTCATGAAGTGTCTCTTACAGACCAACCTCCATAAAAGATGTACAGGTCTGGGAATGCTGGGGATTTTAGTTCATTAGAAGATGGGTTTCATTTCTGATGTGGCATTGAAAATTACCCCACAAGATAAAAGTGTTCAAGAGATGGCTGTTTATTAATCTTACTATCATTTACCAGTGCTAGGATGTAAAGCTCAATGTGAAAACTTGGAAGTAGAATATGTGAGGAAACTGACCCAGAAATGGAGAAGTCTGAGACCTGAACAAATCCAAGGTATATTGCAGGTATCTCTGGTTCAGGCTTTCCCCACAAGTTTGTACTGAAATGCAAAAAAAGTGGCCTCAAACTTTTGTCATTAAGAGGTGATAGCTCCAGGAATAGTGTTATGTCACAGAGCTGCCAAAAGATGCCTTACTCTCTTTTATTAAGTATTTTGTCAAAACCCACGCACCTGCCCCATCTCAGCTATTGTGGGAGCAAATGAATAGAAAAATTCCTTCTGGACCACCCATTTGTTGCCACGCATTGCTGGGGTCCCTCTGAGCCAGCAGGAGGAACTCACAGTGGCTTTTCACACTTCCCCTTCATTTTCCCCATTTTCCTCTGCAGCAGCTCAGAGGCAGCAAACGAGCTGAGCAGGGTTCCCTTGAGCTGCGCCTGGCTCCACTGCAATTTTTCTGGTCTGGAAAGGTCTAAAACCTTCTCTAAAGGTGGGAAATTCCCATTCCTCATTTCCCAACCAGAAGATGATGACAAACAGTAATGAAGTTTGTGTGTTGGAGGAAGCAGTGGGCAGACATTTCCCTTTCCAGGGTGTGGAAGCTTTCCCCATGGGTGTTGTGTCCAGGTTAGCACACTGCTACAGGGATGTCCTGCCCCAGGGAAGTTTTCACTTGCAGTTTTTTAGCCAGCCCCTAGAACTGATTTTTTTTTAATTTATTATTAACCCCAAATCTATGTTCTTGCTCTCTTTCAATCTGCAGAATCAGAACTGCTTTTTCCTATTACCTTTAAGCACAACCCTGCATTGCTTCTAGTATTGGTTTTAAAAACTAATAGTATCAGAAACCTGGGTTTACTATACCATGAATTTCCTTTCAGTAGCTTTGGTGCTGCTCTTTGTCATATGCATACAGTGCATTTCACTCATGCTGTTTTTCTGCAGAGCTTTAATACATGATTTGGGAGGAAGAACCATATCATGCTCTTTAAGCAAATGTGGCTTTGGGGCTGCCGTGCGTTCCTCCAGTGAGCTATAATCACCCTGACTGTGTCACAAAGCCTGTCTGATTGGGACTGGGGGGCTCAGTAATGAATCTTGAATTATCTTTATCTTTGAATGAGTCCAGATGCTTTGTTAGATACCAATTCTGTTCTCCCTCCTTTCTCTTTTTTTTTTTTTAATCTTCTTTTTTTTTAATGTCAGAATGAATTGATCCCAGGCTGCTCCTCTGTACTCTGACACTCCTGAATATGGAAGTGTCACTGTAAAATGAACCATAGCAAATTGTTAATAAGCTACCTTCAGAGAGAGTTATAGTTTTTGACATTTAGTTATAGATTTATCCCTTGTGCAGGAAGCCTCATTCATTTCATGCATGCTAACCATGGTGGGGAAAAGGCATTATTAAGTATTTTTCATACTTTGGTCTATTGAACAGCCACATCACATGCAGTGCCAGGCTTGAGCAGGAAATGGAAGGAAGGACAGAAGAAATGTCAACACTGTGTGAAAACCTATGGGCCAAAATCCTTTCAAAGGATAGTTTTAGGGTGCCTGTCCCACCCACTTGGTATCAGTGCTGCATATTCAGATGGAGTCTGTCAGTTACATTGGCTTATTGATTCTGGTTAGAACATGGCTCTGCACTGAATTCCATGAGCCCTGCTCTGATAGCAGCTATCTCTGCTGATAACAATTAATAACTCTTATGTATTTTTTTAAATGTTTTCGTGTTATGTATTCTAACATAATGCTGAGGTACTAGAATTCTGCTTATAAACCCCCAATATTTTGGTAACTGAGATAAAGGCCTGGAAATAATACCACTATATTCACCCATTCTGTTTTTAAAGTGATACTGGGCACAGCAATTTTAAATTGATACAAGAAAATCTACTTATTTTGTTCCCTTTGATACCTCTAACACTAAATATGTCATTGTAAGTAAAACCCATCTGGAAGAGGAAGGAGCTGCTCCTTGTCCAGGAGCATGACTAGAAAAACATGTGACTATTTTCTTCCAGTGAGAAGTTTACAAATATGTTCAGAAGGAGCACTGCCCAGTCAAATGTTGGAACACTTTTTGTTCTTAGCAGTGAGTAAATCGCACCTAGAAAATTGCGAAATCTCTCTTCCAACTTATGATTAAAGGAATGGCAGTGACTTCAGATAATATTTTCTTGACATCGAGTCTCTCTCTCCTCCAAAGATATTATACTTTACTCTGGATTTTCTAAATCAGGTGTAGCAGGGTATTTGCAGAAGTGGCACCAAGGCTTATATAAATGTCACTAAAGCAATGCATGGGTAAGATAAAATAATAACCCTGCAAAATGAGGGAGAGATCCGAAACTTTGACACCAAAGTCGATTATTCCTTCCCAAGAATTTAGCAGACATTGGCTTAGTCCCCCATCACCTATAGCTTCTTTGCTGGTACTTTTTTCCCCCTTTAGGAGAAAAACAAAGGTGTTCTTGAAAATAAAGGGAGAGCAGCGCTCTTGCCTGCTGGGGGCTGACCTCCCCTTTCAGCTTTGGTTTCCCAAAGGAAAACTACCACCAGTGCAATTCTAAGTCTTGACCCCCATATAGGCACAGTGGACAACATCATGACATACAAAGGAACTGATTTTGGGATGCAGTCAGGTCCCTGGGTGTCCATCCAATACCTCCTGTGCTTACACGAAGGTTCCTGCCCTACAGGAGCAAGCCTGCTGCCAAACACCTGCCAGAAATGGCCTCAGCAGCATCAGACTTTGAAAATATAACCATATAAGTTAAGTAGAGCTGTTACTCATCTCCCCAGATAAAGATAATGTGCCAAAATACAAGGCTGAGTTGAATTTTAAAGAAGTAAAACACCTCCTAATTGCATGATTAGACTTGCTGGAGATGAAAGGGCAATACCAAGTCAAGCATAGCTAAGTTAAAAAAAAAAAAAAAAGATGAAGTGCTTATCTACCTGAGAAATAAGGTTGAAGGATCAGTGTGTTGCAGGGAAATACAAGTTTATTAGTATTAATAAAGACATAAACATGAATGTCACTGGGTTAGGAAAAAAATAAAGTATTGCCCCCATCAGACCATATTTTTTAATGCTGCTTTCTAGGTTTCTGTTGGTGCCCTGGCATTAATTCCTCATTGTATTCTGTGAGTTAATTTTAGAAACTCTATGTGAAAATTTGGAGTGGTTACACTAATTTTCAGGTAGATACTAATTTTACTGACCTTTTGAGAAATTCAATCTAATTTCTACTAAAATCAGTTGCCAGGTATTTATCAACTTCAGCCACAGCAGCTTCTTACAAGACATGATCCTGATCACTGCTTGTGTGTATTTATTGTACCCCAAATGAGATTATTAAATAAACAGAGATGCACTTAAGATAATGCTTGTCCTACATCTCACAGGAGTGTAGGTTAGAGCAAAACTGATTAGTTTAAGGGAAAGAGTTCTGCCAAGCACCAGTGTACATTGGAGATGGATCCTGACACTGTCTGGGGCCTGGACACATCAGGAAAAGTCTCAGCAAAGACACAGATTTAGGGCTGGATTCTTTGAAGAGGTTAAAAAATCCACGAAAAATTCAATTCATCTGAGTCTCTAGACGTTAATGCTACAGAAGTAGTGTTATAATGAGGTTACACTTCACCTGGAAATGAAGATATAAAAGTGTATATATGCACTTTGGCCCAAGAAAAACATTTTTGTTTTGCACAAAATGTTTTTTTTATTTAAGGATTTTATTTAAGGCTGCATGTTTGTTATAACTAGAATTCCTAAGGGTGCATTTGATCCTGATACAAGGGTATGTCTGTCAAACCGTGCAAATCTTTCACCCCTCTTTTACAAGGTCAGCTTTTTATCCTACCCTGCCTTTGTTGTACAAGCTTGTGGTAACCAAATCTTCTGAGTGCCCCCAATGGTGTCCTGAAAAGCCTGAATGACTTCTGAAAAGGTGCTGGTTCTCCACAGGTTTCTCCCAGGGTGATGGGTGGCAGTGCAAGGTGGGTGTCTGTGTGTTCAGGCCACTTGCTATGTATTAGAAAAGTGAGAGTGCTCAGATCCAGGGCACTCAGTCAAAATACAAAGTGGTGATTTTGGGCTCTGAAGGGGAAGGAGGAAGAGAGGTTCAGGCAGTCTTTCCTTCTGGGGACTTCCATTCTTGCTGTCCCATTCTTATTCACCTCTTGTTTTAAAAAAACATTCAGGTGTTAAAGTTACCTTTTACATATTCAGGGCCAGACACCCCTAAGTCTGGGGACTCCAGTCATGCAAAGAAAACCCAAGCTTTTCAAACCAAGAAAACACAGCTTTTCAACTGACAGGTAACAGTTGTGTTTTGTTTTAAAATTATAACAAAAAAACCTAAATGCTTTATCCGAGGCATTCATTAAAGAAGCTGTGTGTTTCCAGCTATGGAAATTGGATGCTCACTGAAGTTGCTTTCCCTACCAGCCTGTGCAGACTGATGTCTTTCTCTCCCTCCTTAAAAGGCCTAATTATGCCATAGGCAGCCACCTTGTTCTGTTCAGCCTCGTATTCTGCCACATTACCATTAGAAGCAGAAAGAACTAATTAAATAAGTATACTAAATGACTATTTTCTCATTCATTTATTCTCTGTCCAACCTCATTGTGTATTCTCTTTTAGTTAGGGGATAGACAGAGGAAGGCAGGCCCTTTTTTTTTTGCATTGGTTCTCAGGGGTTTAGGCTGCCATTAGGACAACTGCAGTTATAGATAGGTTATTTTTCAATTCCTTCTACATTCTTAGATTGAAATTCACTCCCTTGGTATATACTGTCTTCTACATAAAGGCATCAGAGGAAGCCAAAATGTAATCCTGCTTAACTCCTCCTTTGTTTCAACACATCAAAATTTCAGGTGTGTAGGAACACTGAGATACTTCAATAAAGACATATTGGGTCAACCCAGCCCCAGCCTGTCCCTGGTGCCGGCCATGCTTGCAGTTTACCAAGCATATTAAAACCCAGTTGCTGATGCTTTGTGGATTTGTATTGCTTTCCTGTGGGAAGAAAAGGAGTTGTAGACAACAGCAGACATCCATTTTCCCCCTGCCTTCAGGGAGAATGAACGTCAGCCTGTGAAAGGAAAGACCCTTTGGCAAGGAGGAGGCTTCCATGAGCTCTCCCATGGGCATTCCCGTTCTGCCTCATGTCTGAGCAAAGGGCAGTTCTTATTATTTTAAACCTCCCTTGGGATGTCAGAAGCAGAAGGTAGATGATACCCATCAAGATATCAGGACCCAGGGCTCCATGCTCTGTGTAAAACACAGTTCTGAAAACTATATAATTTATCAGGCAGATGTAATTCCATCAAGGGGTTCTGGCGATGGTGCAAACCACATCATCCAATTATAGCCTGGAAATTCAGTTACTGTGCTGCAGGAGCAAATACTGCCCTTATGTCCTATAGTGTGATTCTGCAAATCTTGTTTGGGGGGAAGTAGTGCTGCCCTCCTCCCCCTTATTGCTGTTCCAGAAGTATTTGTGGGATGCATTTTGGTGGAATACAGGTTGTATTAAAAATGCAACTGGTTTGTGCCACAAAAGGCTAAGGTGAATGGAGTGCAATTTTTCCCTCGTGAGCTCTTCACTAAAATTTCATTGTCATGGGTTTAGTGCTCAGTTCAAAGCAACCCAAGTAACACAGCCAAAAAAGCAGAAGGGTTAATTAGGTACAATATGCTGGCTTTAGTACAAAATACACAGAGCTTGACTAGTTTAAGTAAGCATTTGTGTTTGATTTGAGTCTGCATGTCCTAATAGAGAGAGACTGTTATAACAGAAAAGATGATAAAGATTGAATTTATGTCTTTTTTAATAGGAATGAGAAGTGTGGAATTATCCTAAGATTATCCTACCCTCTCTGGGTGAGAGTAGAGTTTGTTTAGATTTGCTTTATAGTGTAGTGTGAAGGGTTTTGCTGGATTTGCTGTTAATGGAATAGCAATTCCAAAGGAAATATTTATGCTCTAAGGAACAAGTTCTAAACCTCTAATATGCAAAAACAACTCCCAAAGTATTCATTTGGCATTACACAAGAGTCATACTTAATCTCTAGAGTGTATGGTATTTTGTTAAGATCGCACATCTTGACAAATGATATCAAACCTGTAAAATATGAATTTATTTTGTAAGCAATATATTTACTTTTATATCATTGATATAATCAACATCTGTCCGTATAGTCTGAGAAAATGCTGTTTGGCTTTTTAATAGTAAAATTCCTTTGCTTTGATCATAAACCTGTCAGTCCTGACAGCTGAACTGAAGGCAGTTAACTCAGTTTTACAATTATCTGCATCTTTCTGTGAGCTGTCTCCACTCTTCTCAGGGCATTGAAAGTCCTTTAGTATTTGCCTTAAGTCCAGGAAACAGTTTAGAGGTCAAAACCAAATTTTCCCCTTATCCTGGAAGATGGATGCTCTTCAGAAACCCCTACCATTCTGATTTTTATGGGTACCCCAGAGTGCTTCCAGATGCATGCCCTTGCAGGAGAAGAACAATAACAGCCTGGTTGCCATCTGTGGTACTAAACCACAGCACAACACTCGGCCCATCAGGCCCCACACAACTTTCTTACCCTGTCCCTACTTATAGCTACATGAGATAAATAAAATGGATGGGGTTTAGTTATAATTGGCTTGTGTGTAGCTTTTTAGATGTCAGATTTTTTCACTCCCCTACTGAGTTTTTACAGCTGTGTGTTGAGTTTTTAGGAGAATTTTTTTTTCCTGAGCTTCTGTGTTTCAGTTGAAAATATTTGAGCAAGGCAATGAAGGTTTAGTCTAAGCTGAGAACATAGAAAATGTAGAAATGTTCTTGGCTGAAATAATTTTAGAACTTTACAGGACTCCAAGTCCAGTTTAAGGGCAGAGAGACTGATGCTTTTGGAAAGCTATCCTGAGTGCTAAATGCCCTGTTAAAATACAAAGCTCCTCCCAGACAAAAGATTTAATAAAAGATTATTTTTCTTTTATGGTATTTTTTACAACCACTGCAGTGTATGGCACCCTCAGCGGTTTTACAGCCCCCTTGTCAATGCCTTGAGTTTACTGGCCATGGTGATATTTATGGACAGTGCAGACATTGTGCTCTGAACAGAGTCTGCTCACCAGCATCAAAGATGATTCACAGGAACAACTTTTTTATGTGATGAGATTTTATAGTAAAGCAGAACTCATATTGTTTATTAGTCACAATTTTTCACACTCTGAACCATTCCCATCAGCCTTCTTTATGTCACTAAAACTTTATTCAGAATGATTTTTGCTTGTTGGTATTTCAGCCGTCCTGGTATTTTGAAATAGAGATTTTGGTTCACTTTTGCTTTTTCCAAGGGTGTTTATCTCTCTGTAGCAGATGTAGTTCTCCCACCCCATCCTCCATGGAAAAGTCTGCTCTGAAGATCTAAAGTTAGGATGTGAAGAGAGGGAAGAAAACAAATGAGTTTTATATGGTAAGGCAAATAATTTAATAAGCATCAGCATGGAGCACAGCTGCCCTTCCTGTGCTATTTCAGACAGTCTGCCCACTCAGCTGGAGTTGGCAGGATGCACAGAAAGAAGTGTGCAGGAAGACAGGAGAGCTGTCATGCAGGGGGTGCATCCCAAAGGACAGAAAGGAAGAGGGCTCTTCAGCAGTCTCTAAGTGCTGCGGTCCCATGCTCAGCATTTTGCTCCATGAAATTCTGCCCTGGTTAGCTTGGCCACCTCCCTCTTCCCTGGCTTCTCTCTGCCTTTCCCCTTCTTAGCAGCCTGTGTTAGTGACAAGGTGCAATTTCAGGAACAAAAGTGGAAGCAACTTGCAAGAAAAGATTAAATCCTATTTCCCTTTAGTGCCTCTGGTGCAGGGACACAAAATTTCACTTAGGCCCTGCCACATCCAGGCTTTTGTTCACCTATTAGGTTTATTTTTAGCCTCATTGCCCTGGGGAGAGTGTAATGACTTCTTGCATGAGATTGCAGGAGACTCCACAGGTCAAGACCAACTGTACTTCTGCTTGTTTTATTTCTGTGTTTGGTTATTGCTTCTGGCCTGTGTGGACAAACCCACTGTGTGTCAGAAACCACGTTTGGGCTTTCTCCAAAAGCACTTCAGATGTTCTTTAACTTCACTTTCACACTGATAAATGGCAGCAACTCTTTCCATCCTTCCTTCCCACATCAAGCATCCCTTTGTGTTTGTCAAAACTTAATCACAAGTGAAGGTACCCCCCATAGGGACCTCTTTATAACGATAGCAATTCCATCAGAAGCTCGTGGTCACATCGCAGAGCTGCTTGTTGGGAAGGATGGGTTTTCTTGCTCAGAGGGGGTATCTGCAAGTGTATTTTCCTTCTCTGTAATGAAAGCAGGACAAAAGCACATTGAAGGCTCATGATTGCTGTTTCTTGAACATGTGATGACTTTAAAAAGCAGACTGGAAGAATGGTCAGAATAATGTGAATGAGTGGGGAAACGCAATTTCCAAACACAGCAGTTACATTGCAAAAGCAGCTGATGATTCATGAGCATTAGCAAAGAGTTTTGACCATCTTTTCAAATTACATTAATATTGTTATTGCTCTTGCAGTAGCTGAGAACCTTTTATTGCATTCATTACCCTTTAAAATAGTAATACTAAGGCTGTTTTTTGGAACAGTAACCGTGTGTATCATAGCTGTGGTTCTAACAATAAATAGTTCAGTGAGATGTGTTGGTTTATTCCAGCATTGACTGCTATGTATTAGCTGTCTGAAAATTAACTATAAAATGACACCCCTGGATCCAGAGTTTATAATTTTTTAAATTTTCAAATCAGTGGCTCTCAAGTCTCAAACAGATCTGTTTCTTTGCTTCCCTAAGTGCCAGCTGCTGCATCTCACATTATCACATTATCACAATTAATAAACTTTGCAAACTGCACCTTGCCTTGAGTGACCCAGTGCACTCTCCTTTTCTTTTGGCAGTACTTGGGGCCCTGAACCCTGCTTTCAGGTTGCTACAATCCCCCTTCTTCTAAACAACTCTGTGTAAAGATTATTTCTCAAAACGTTTTGTGTTCTTACTCGGCTTGGTTCATTCTGAAGCATAGAAAAAATGAGACCTTTGTAGTCATTGTGGCTTGGTTTTGCAGTTTGCCTTAACCCAAATTTGCCCTCATAGAAATTGTTGAGATGATTGCAGGAAAGAAAAGAAGACAAAAAAAGCTGGAATGGTGACATAAACTTCTTTTTCACTCAGAAATTGGGCCAAGAAAGGAAGAATAAATATTTATATAAAAATTTGAATAATCATTTTTTCTATTCCAAGTTAATTTTAAACATAGTTGTTTTTTATTTCACCTTAAAAACCAAAAGTCCTTTGGTGCTTAAATCTGTTAGAAAGCATTTTGCTGTAGGGCAGATTAAATATTTTGTTAGAAATTAAATTATCTTTTTCTATTACAAACAGGCCCTAAAATTAATTATTTGTAGAGTCCTGAGGAGAAATAATGGAAATTGAATACATAAGTTTGATGCTACTGTGCATGAAAAAAAGGACTTTTTATTTGTATATGCAACACTGGTGGTATTTTTATTGCTCATTACGACTAAGTTCATATCTACTACAGATACATCATAAAAATTCAGAGCTACATAAGCAGTCTGGAATCTGAGAAACATGATTATCATGAACGATGCTAGAAGCTCAAGCTATTCAGCTTATCAAAATGAGAGAGAAATGCGTGGGTTTAGGTTATTCTAGAACAGAAAGAAAGCAAGTGCTTTATGTCAACTTTATACAGACCGAATTTTAGTTTCCATGGCTTGAAACCAGATTTCTAGAATTGAGTGTCAGGCTTTGCAGTATCCCTTAGACAAAGGTTTCTTGCAGAAACATTTCCGTAATGCTATCTATGGATCAAGACAGGAGAGTAGCTATAGCCCATGTGGTTGTTCATTGTATCTGAATGAGGACATAGGAACTCTGAAAGGAATTCGGTTTTTGTAGTGGAAATGCATTTTTCCCTGGCAGCACAGAATAAAAGATCGATTTGTTGCTTTGCGTTATTTTGTCTCCACTTCAACAAGGTTGCAAACCAGGCTCTCTGTGTGAGGTTGGCTGTTCCCTTTTCAAAGAGCTCAGTCTGTATTGGTTGATTATTACCTCTGAATCTTTAACGAGGAGATAGCTCTTCTACAGACGGTAATGCTCAAAAATATCACAGCTATCCCCAGAAAAAAATGTTGCAAGAAAGCCATGACTGGAAGTGCATGAAGAAAAATGGGAATTGCAAGTATGAGCAGCTCTATTTGAACTAAAAAAAGGAATTGCAAGTCTGAGCATTCTCATTTAAGTGATGTTCTACAAGCCACCCTGAAGAATAAGGTATTGCATTAAAATTACCAAAAAATTCAGCCAAACTCCCTTCTTGGAAATGGGCAATTATATAAGCTGGGTGCTGAAAATACAGTTGGTATATTTGTACTTTTTTTTTTTTTACACCATTGTGAGACTTAACTTTTAAGAAACACTTGAAAGTTCAGCTTGCGTATCTCAAATTTGAGCTCACATTTGAGTGTAATTTTTCTATACAGAGTAGATGAGCTACTGGCAGCACCTAAATTAATGGTGGTTTGTGTATTTGGTCCATGAGCACTAAATCCTGCCTTCATTGTCACAGTTGACAATCTACATTTTGTAGGATCAAAATATTTAGAGTATCTTGATATCTGCATGGAATATTTTTATTTCCTATTTATTTTGCACTACATATGGCTTTCATCAAAAAGAATCTTGAACAGATGTTGAGCAGGTGATTTAATAGAGTTTTTTTACATAGATAAATTAAAGAGCATGGCAACTAGTTTCCCAAGTGGTGCTTAAGATCAAAAATGAATCCCATTATGATTTGTCCATATCAATAATGGGTCCATGGTGGGTGATGTATTCTTGACAGAAAAGGAAGTGTCTTAGTCATAAGTTGGTTTGTGATCTCAAAGTAGACCACTGAGAGAAAAAAACCTAATTAATGAAAATTGACTGGAAAAGAGCCTTTTGGCCTAACTTTTCTTGTTGGGTTCAGGAAGTGCACTTTTTCAGCACTTCTTCAAATTGTGTCTACATCTAGTGAAGGTGGAAATCCCATTTCTGTTACCTCTGAGGGTCTGCCAGAGATGAGTGACCTGAGACTCTGGTACGGGATCTCTGCCCGTGACAGCACCATGCTCATGCCTTTCATGTGTTCTTGTTGAGAAATGCTTTTCCGAGCTAGGTGACCCTGCCTCGGACCTTCCATAAGTCTGAGAGCTTCCAAGACGGTCCCGAGAGTCCTGGTGCTCTTTCTTGGCAATAGCTTCCAGTACCAATGTTGGGATGATCCGTCTGCATCCTCCCACCAGCATAGTCTCAGGACATCAGATCTATGCTTCAGTCCTTGCTTCATTTTGACAGACAGTTTTCGGCAGCTCTTGGGGCAAATAAAGAAATACTTCCCAGGTGCAAGGAGGAGTGACAGCCTCCAGCTTCCTGGGATAATCCTGGGAAGTTGTGGGTCTGTACTTTAGTACTGGTGTTCCTTTCTGTCCCATCTGCATCAAAGCAAATAGATGGAACGTGTTCTGTGCCAGCTAGTCTGCTGAAAGCTGAGAGCTTTTTAGTGATGTTGATTACCAGACTAAACTGGTGGCAACAGAAAAGCTTTTCCAACCTGTGAAGTGGTAGGAATCAAGTATCTTCAGTATATTCATATATATACACATATATTATTACACATAATATATATCACATATATTCAAGTATTTTTTCAGTCATTTCAGTTTTCTTCAGGAATTTTCATAGCTGTCACATCTTGTTCTAATCACAAATGTGAGTTTTCTCACCCCTGACTGGTAAGGGTTCCTCAAAGCTGTGGTTGTGCACTCCAGTCTTCATAAAACAAACTGCCCTTGTACATTCCAAGAGCAACTGCTGATCAGGAGCACCTCCTGTGTAAAGACTTCAGTTTAGGGCTTGCATGAATTTTCCATCCTCCATCTCCTCTGTAAGCTTTATGAGATGGCCTGAAGTCTCAGAATGAATCTGATGCCCTCCAAGTCTTGACTCCCACCCAGGAGAAGCCAGTTTAATGTAAAATGTGAAAAGGACAGCTGCTGCTTCTTCTTCTTCTAAAAGGACAACCCTGATAGAGAATTTGAGTATTTGCAACACTTCAGGCAAAAAATGTAGCAGACAAATGTTTTTAATGCTGTTTCTGTTGAGATATGTGCTGTGTAAAATAGGACTGTATGTTCGGAATCTGCTACAGATCTTATTAGCCAGAGACACTTCAGCATCCAGCATGTTAGGATGCCCTTAATGGGTTTCTGAACATGCAGAGCAACAGCTTTGTTCTGTGTTCTGTGACTTCAGCTGATGTGATTTTTCAGAGTTAACATCTTCGTTTGCCAACAGGAGAGTGCAGTGCAATACCCAGTATTAGCAAAGGGAGGGTTACCTACAATAAGGGGGCTTTTTTTTCCTGTTTCGCTGGAGGCAAGAAGACAAAAGAGCCATCACAGAAAAACAAAAAAAAAGGTTATTTGCCAACAACTCCATTCCAGCAGTCTCCTGTGGAGCAGGCACCCACAGCAATTCAGTGCATTCAGCTTTACCCTGGAGATGGACAGAATAATAGGGGATGGGACAGAGTAATAAGAGAGCAATGCCAGCTATAGCAAAAAACAAACAACTAACCAAACTACAACCCCACAAACTAGCTGTGTAAAATAACACTTCTATTGATTTATTTTGCAGAATACCACGGGATGTTTAGTTCTGTAATAAGGGAGAATGGCAAAATGGATCTGCATTTTCAGGGGGGGAAAAAGCAGGGGGAGGGGGTTTATCCACTAGTACAATTCTGAAGTGCAGTAAATACAAGTTGTGAGGGGTTAGAAGTTCACTGCAGTACACAAACCATAGTCCTATTTAAAGTGCATCCTCCATTAGAGCAATGCTGTCTTGTGGAAAAACTACCTTCCCTTTGGAGGACAAAGCTGTGCTATAATTAAGATAATTATTTTTTTTCAATGGTTGTCTTTTATCTTATTTTTCTAGCTAGTTGTGGGCTTTTTAGCTTGGGAAATCTTTTAGAAGTTGCTAATAAGAAAAAACTGAGCAGGTATTGGCTGCTGCAATGAGTCAGCTCAGGGGTGTTTTTGCTTAACTTTGGCCCAGTGGGAACAGATAATAATCTGGTGTATAAGAAAGACTCCATTCTTTAAAGGCCGTGGTCTCCATTCTTAACGACATGTTTGTGCTGGAGACCTTTTCTGAACCAGGCTTTTATCAGATGCAAACCATAAAGGTATCAGCTAGGCAAGGTGGCTGTGGCTGCACTACTTTTTATCTCTGCTCAGTGAATCCTGTGTACTGGAGGAAAATGTGATGCTCTCAGTACAGCCTCACATGGCTGCTCTTCCCAGCTGCCCCTCGTAACCAGGAGGGAGCTGGGGAGTCATTCTGTATTTTCTGTCAGGATCAGTAATGTCCTGGAGCTCATGTTGTATGAGCACCACGAGACAGGGACCTCTCTCAGAGCCTCTCAAAAGCTTCATCCTTCCTGTAAACCACGGCAGCCTAATTAAGAGCTTTTTGTACCTTATCATATTTGATGGCTCCTGGGTGAGGGCTTCACACCTTGTAGCATTTCAGTGGGGTAGGGTTTGGAGCGGGGCAGCGCTGTGCAGGTTAAGAAGTGATGTTGTAAGTAATTACAAGGAGGAAAATAGCTTTGCTGCTTGGCTGCCACTTGTGTCCTTGCATGCTCCATAAAGATGATAGGATTTGCCTGCTGCTCTGTCCTGACAGAGCTCTGTACCTGTGTCTGGTGCTCTCAGTGCTGAGATCTTGTATTTTACCACAGCAAAAAGCTCTCGTGCAGGAAACATTCACCTCTCTTTAAACAACAGCTGCACATGAGGAAATGTAACCCATGCTCCTTGTGTTGCACTCCCTTGAGGTGCTTGTGTTCCTTGACTTGCACTCCTTTTGAGGTGCTTATGATCCCCAAACCTGCTGCCACTCCTCTGGGATATGGCTGAAAAAAAATAAAATAAAATAAATGTACAAAGTAGTAAGGGATTCAGTGTCAGGCAGTATTTGTTCTATAGTGGTTAGGGCTGGATTGGGTGCACCTTATAATGTGTCAAGAAAGATAAAATTGCCAAACCTATAGTGGTATATTTTTGCAAAATCCTGAGATGCTCATGTTATTTAGCTGCTTTGGAAAACATTGCCTGAAATTCTCATCTTGGGAGATAATGTACTGTGTGTCAGTATGAAAAGAAATTAAACTAATTACATTTTAACTCCCAGTGACTGGCAAGTTTTGTGCTGTTTTCATGTGTCTCTACAGAGCACATGAGCACCTGTCTCTCCAGTGCCACTTACCATGTAATTCTGACTTTTTATCAGACTGTCAGAAAAGCCCTCATCTGGGATTTACTGCAATAGAAGGCAGGGAGACTAAAATTAGTCCATTTACTTCCCTCAGCCATTGCTCCCTCTCCAGTCAAATGAGGTCAATCAGCTTGACAGCCCCATCCCCTCCACTAAACCTTCAGTTGAGGAGAGCAGCTCCAGCAAGGCACAAAAGGTCAAAATCTTGACAGAGAATTAGGCACTAAATATCCGTGGGGCTGTGTGCCCTAGTTAGGAGAAGATTTCCTGTTGACTCTGCCAGCACCATGTCTTAGTACATCCACCAACCCAGGGACATCTCCCTCAGCTAAGGGAGACTTTTCCTCCTCTGTTCTGGGTAAAACATCTCAGCTCAGCCACCCTATTATCTCTTCCAGCCTGATGGCATCACGATGGCTGCACTGCTTCCTGTCAGGCATTTCCCATCTCCACTCACATCCCATCTCTGCCTCTCTTTTCTTACGACTGCTCGTCTTGGCCTCAGCTCATAACCTCCTAATATTTCTTGCCTTTGTGTGTGATCTATTTTGCCTCCTCTTAAACTTGTGATCTATAAAGCAGAAGTCAACTGGTATTATGAGGTAAACAGGAATGTATTACATCCCCCTGTTTGCAAGCTGAAAAGAAACAGCAATGTTTCTTTGGTCTGAAGCACTGCACAACCTAAAGCTGTGAATCACAGCCCCCAAAACAAGAGATCAGCTTTTCAAAAGGGATACATTTAAAAAAACAGGAAACACATCTTTCATTTTCCTCTCTGGTTTTCAAGAATCTCACAGTTACATTTTGGGGTTCTACCTCTGAGCAAATGCACACTGTTAGCAATGACAGCAACAGCTGAAAATATGCCAACCTAAAATTTTCATTTGCCTTCCACAGCACATACTTTAGGGAAAAGTCTTCATTAGGAGCTGTGGAAATGTTGCCAATGCAAAAGATCAGCATGTCCAAGGAGTTCTCTCCATGTGTTTTCTGGACATCAGAACTGTGTGACCTTAATCTGAAAGCAGAGCCCTCCTCCTTGCTTAAAAATCTAAGCAGGTAAACAAAGCTTAGGTATCCCAGGAGCCACTGTAATGTGTAATGTGAAAACTTCACTTTTCCAGTAAAGTCTCTTCCTAGACCCAGGAGTATGCACAGGACTGGGAAGACAGGTAACAGAGGTAAATATAAAACAGGTTCATGTCCTCTGAAGGAAAATTACAAAAGAGGAATCTTAAAAGCATCCTAAAAATTATTTTAAAAGTAAATGTGAATTTCTATTTCTACTGAGCCCCCTCCATCAACTCATGAGTCTTCACATGGCATTTATTCTTCTCTTTGTTTATTTAAGAAAAAGATTTTAAAAGAAAACAGTAATTTTGAACTTCATTCTTAACTCTAAAGGGTTTCACTTAAAAACTGGTTAGATTCAATGCTTGCACTAAAAATAAGCTTGGAAAAATCAAGTTTACAATGTTAAATATTAATTTAATTTGCAAATATGTGCACAGTCTTAAGGAGCTTATCTATAATGGACAAGACATAAAACCTGACTTCTCTTGTAGATGTGAAAAGAACCAATAATTTTGTCAGCATTACTGCCTTAAAGCAAAACAAGTATAAGAAGAAAATCAGCCATTATGAGTTATCTTTTTGCCTGCAAAACTTCCTGTGCTGGGCTGCCCAGCCTGGCTTCCCTCTCTGTCAGCAGTGGCGTAAAACAAAACACGCCTCCCATCCCTGTTACAGGAGAGGCTGCCTTGGGTTTCCAGCAAGGGGGAGAACTCTGCTGCCCTGTTCTGCAGCTGGCTCCATTTCCTTTGGTGCCATTCCCCTGGAATTGGAAGCCCCCAGCCACAAGTGCCAGGCCCTGGTGAGAGGCTCCTTGGGCAGCAGGTGTGGGGTCACTCCCACAGTGTGAGCATGGCCCTGTGCTCAATGCTGGTGTGAAGGGATGGGAATGGAGAGGAGGTGAGTGTCAGAGGGTTTGCTCTGACTTCTGCAGAGCAGCCAGTGCTGCTGCTGGCCCTCCACAATCTTTTAACTGGTACAAAGAGCTTTTCTTCAGCAGGCACTGTGGGTAAGCTTTGACTTTTCACATCCACCTTTGCCAGAGAGGGTGATGAGTGGCTGGTGCAGGCTCTGGTCCAACAGCACTACAGCTGAAGGTGCCCCTCTCCAACAGAGAAATGCTGTGCTGGGGATTTAATTCCAGCTTTTCAAAGAGCTGGCTGGAAAACAATCATTCCGTTTCAAAGGGGAAAATAAGAAGAAGCCTAAGCTTCAGTATCTGATTTTTTCCAGAAGTCTATGGCTTTCCTTAATGCAGGCAGATTCCTATATCTGATTTTCCTGCCCCCTGCAGTAGCTTCCTAAAGTAAAGATTTACTTGCCGGAGCAAGAGACTCTTATCTCTGTCTCTGGCATGACTTCTGTACCTGATAACCTCTGTTATAAAGGAGATCTCAGTTTCAGTCCTTACTTTGAACCAGGCAAGGAGGATAGGAGCCCAGTCTGTCTACATCTGTATGTGCATCTTGCTCTCTGAAAAATTTGGTCAGAATAGCCAGTTTGATCTGAAACCCAACCAAAAAGAGAAGATTGGAAGAGAAAAAAATCTTCTCAGGTTATCATTAAATCAGAATTAGAAACTAATCTTCATACATAAATAAATAAATAAACCAAACAAACCTCACTGGGATCTGCCCAACCTTAAATATCCACAGAACAGTGTCCGTGTAAAGCTCCTTCTGTCATCACAATTTCCACAATCAATCACAGCCCTCTTTATATCTGAATGTTCCTAGTGCCTTTTTTGTTGAGTACATCTTTATCAAAAAACTGTATTCTGTATTTACAGAACTGGAAAAAGCTCCTGCTCCAGCTTTTTTGCCAAGCAGAAGAATGAATCTGACATTACCCCAGGATTTTATCTATTTAGCCACATCTGCAGGCTGTGTTCATGAGGTGTGCAATACATATCCTTGATGTCTCTCTCCAAGCGCTCCCAGGGAGAGAGGTATCCCCTGGAGCTTGTCTGACCCAAATTAGGTGGAGAAATTGCAGTTAAGGACAGCTGTGTGATCCAAGGTGTGAATGGTGCGGAGCTCAAGGTGCCAAGTGGTGCTGTAAAGGGCTGGGAAATGCTGCAGCTTTGCTTGTAATGTAGGGAAGAATCTCAGTTCTTTCTTCTACCACCTCCTTATGTTCCTGGCTGCTGGTGCTGCTCTAATCCCTTCGGAGCTGGAGAGGGGCTGTGGTACTGCCCAGCTGCCATGAGGGCCATGTCCCTTCCAGTCCCCTACAGATCATGGCTTTGGAGTTCCCCTCTGGGCCGTTCCTGCCCAGAGCTTGGTCTGGCTGGTAACCCCAAGTTTGTGCCTGTGTTTGGGAAATGCCTGTGGCCAGCAAGGGAGAGGCTGTGCTGCAGCACAAGTCAGTGATGTAGAGACTGAGCAATAGAGTCAGCCAGCTGCTTGCTCGGGAAGTCATGGCTAATACACTTCCACGTCTTCAGCCTTTTCCACCTGTCATGTAGTCTGACAAACTGCTCTTTTCCCTTGCCTTCTCTTTCCTCCACACTTCTCTTAGGAAAACAAACAAATATACCAACTGCAAAAAGGAACAGAGAGACCAGGATCTGGGTTCAGCCACTGCTTGCATCACTTACCTGAGGTTTGATCTTTCCATTCTTGCTTCATGGCCTCTGACTCAGCTTTCTGCTCTGTACGAGCAGAGTGTTAATGCTTGCTGTTAATGAAAATACTTTTAAGACTAGATACTTTTAGAGCATTAACATAGGGCATTCCTGAAATGTGCCAAAAGTTATGACAGCTTCATATAGAAATTCTCTTGTGGAAGAAAAGAGACAAATATTTTGGAGGCTTACAAGTTAGTGTGATGATAAATGCCAAGATCTTATTTTCCAGACTGTTCTGGTTTACCTTCTCTCTGTTCCCTGCCTGGGGGCTGCGTTACAGCTTTGCTCCCAGCAGTTGCAGGCAGCTGCTGTTTGCAGGAGGGGAACTCCTGTGGCATTATTTATGGCAGCTCTCAGTGAGAGGACAGTGATTTACAGTGTGCCATCTTCTGCAGCTGTGAATTTGCACCACGGCGACAGGGACATTCAGTGGAATCCTGATTTTCAGTCTGACACAGAGGTAGAGAAAGGTGAACTGGCTGGGAAAAAAATGAAAACCCATTAGTATCCTCCTTTGCCCTCCCACAAATAAGCTTTTACTTTCTGGAATTTGGGAAATAAGGTTTGAAAATACCCTGGCATTCATGGTTCTATCTCTTCTGCCAGACAACTTTTTCAAGAGAAGTCAGGATAGTCTTGATTCTTCTTATACAGTTGGGTGACCTTTTTTTTGTATAGGTCCCCCTCTTTTGCCTCTCCACCAACGCTGCATCTGGCTGCATGTACTCTACATCTGGCTCCCTTTACTGGGGAGACTGATGAATTTGTCACCAAACTTGCCCTGTGCTCTGAGCTGCACAACATGCAGGGTGGCAGCAAAAGGAGCCCTCACCCAGGAGCTCTCAGGTCTGCCTCTGCCTGCAGAAAGGAGATCACTTCTCCATGCTACCAAAACAAGCTGTAGAATTTTACTTCATGCCCTTGATCTTGAAAAAAGATGCACAGATCAACTGAGCAGGCTCATGGGCTTATCCAAATTGAATCTCAGCACCAAGTCTCTTGCTTTTGACCTATGCTATAAAAGTGTTAAATTTCCTACAAAGCCATTTGCATTCTGCACAGGGAAAATGATATAATAACACCTGGGAATGCCTTGAATTTCATTTCTGGGGTTATTTCTTTCAACCACAGTTTATCTGGCACAATGCACAGGAAAATGATGGGATGTGTTTTGTAGCATTACACAGGAAATCCTGGCATTGCCTCCTCTCAGTAGCAGTGAACCATGCCAGTCAGCTGTGGCATGGTGTCACGGGACAATGAGCAAGCCCAGCTTAGTGGCCCCTGTGGGAAGCTGCAAGGGAGACTGCTTCATGAGCTGTGTCTGCTGGAGAGGGAGTAAAGGGAGAAGGAGGGAAAGGTTCATTTATTTGCTCCTGAGATTTCTCCTCTGAGGTTCACGTGGTAGAAATTGCAAAACTGCAAGTGGGATTAATAATTCTGTACAAGACATGACTGTAGATACAATAATGGAGGGCAAGTGAGCCCATTATTTGGTCTGGCTGACTATGAAAGATTTTTGCTCCAAGGCATCTGCTGTAATTGAAGAATTGGTTGGTCAAGCTGTAGAATACTTTTAGGATACAAGTGATGTGTGCTGTCATTGCTATGCAAGCTTATGTTTCCTTTCTCCTATTCTCCTGAGCTGAATACCATATAACCTTTAGGTCAGTAATCAATGTGTGAATAATATGGACCTGCATTTCAGGGGAAAAAAGGTGTGAGGTGAAATGCAAAACTTCAGATCTTCCTGCTAGTTCCTTTCTGCTCTGCTTCCTCCAGCAACAAAAGTAATGGTAGGTCTTGATTGTTCCAAAGCTCTAAAATCCAGAAGCAAAAAAAAAATAAAAATAAACATTACACACATGAACAGGTACAGCCCTTGCTTATTGAAATGCAAAGGGGACCAGGGGACCTGATTAGGCAAATTTTGTGGGACGAGAATACAGCCAAGCTCCTGAAGAACTGCACCATTACCAAGGAGATGCCTTTATTAACACTCAGTCCTTCTGCAGATTTTTACCCAGATTGAATGGCACTTGGCTCTTATCAAGACACTTCTTCATTTTTCATCTGAGAAAGTCTCTAAAGAAGGGATGTATTTCAGGGTATCTCTAGAAATGGATCCTCTATGAAATGCCTTTGCTTGGGAGAACAAATCAAAGTAATGAATTAAATTTTGGAGTAATAATATATCCTATACAGTAATCTTAAACATTTTTACATTCATTGTCCAAAGAACTGTCTGGAGAGGGCTCTCCTCAGTATATGTCCAAATGTATAAGGTTGGTTATTGCAGTGTTCATGTGCAGAAGTAGTGGTTTCAAACCTCAGTGTGTTTAAAACCCTGCATGGGAATGAACCTGGGAAGCTTTCACTGCTGCAACCAAGTACCAAGAAGATAAAAGCATCTGAGGTATTTTTAAATGTCAGATTTCAGACACAAAGCGTATTACTGTGATTTGATCTTCAGACTCTGTATTTATCTGTCTAGCCTCTCCTATTCTACCAACAACTTCGTTCACCTTGGAGATAGTGGTAAGCTATTGATTCGGGGTCTCTGAAGTCCAAATTCTGATACTTAACTCAAAATATGTAAATCTATAATTTAAACACTATCAAAAAGGAAATTTTGAAGATTTTGTTTTTAATTTTTAAGGGCTTAAAAAAAGCAGCATTGTACAACCAGTGTACAAGCAGTAAAACATGATAGAATCATCAGGCAAATATTTTTGTCATATTTGCTTAGGTAAATAGCAGATAAATGTCAAATATGCAAGGGCCACCTAGATCTCTTAGTCTTAAAAAGAGCTTTTCTAGACTGTCATTTGAAGGGACTTAGTGTAGCTGATGTATCTTCTGTTTCTCAAAATATAGATTCAGGTAGTTTGGATAAGAATGAGGCTTTGCACTGCCTGAAGCGTGACTCCAAGGAAGCATGATCATTTCCAGGTTCTTACACTGAAATGAAAGATCTTTTCCTGCACCCAATAACCCAAATATCACAGCATGCTTAAGGATGCTGCTGACATTTTCAAAGACCACCCAAGGTGTTGCCTTTCTGACTGCAGATATGCTCTGGGTCTCTGTGGGACTCCCTGTCTTTTTCTTTCCAGCTCTCTTGCGTCCCTTCCACTTGCTTTCATTCTGCCTCTCGTCGAGTCATTGGAGTCCAGTTTTGATATTAGCAAATACCATATTGTCATAGCTGGAATAAGTGCTTGACTTTTAAAGGTAACCTAAATGTATACAATATATAAAAATTGAAGTTCACTAGTGACCAAAACCCTTAAAATCTGAAGATGTTAATAATTTGATTTTTAATGTAATTGCCTCTTAGTTGAAGACAAGGTCTGTGTGTTCATCCAGTGCTAGGTCCAGTGAGCTAGTTTATTTATCCTTCTCACAGCACATCAGCAGAGGGCCTAAACAGATTAGTTAAAGCTATTCCTTATTAATCTAATTTAAAAAATAATTCCTTAAAAGAAAAATATTTCAGTATTTCATTTTGATGTTTTCTTAATGGAAACTTTTGGTGTTTGGCATATTGCTTTGTGTCCAAAAAGTCTGAGAATGCACTCTGAAATAGTAATTGAGCCTAATAACTGTTTGCATCTCAGTCTTGGAATAAAAACAATAACAAAGTCAAACTAAGGTGTTTGTTTCAAATGTTTTCTTTCTCCTGCTAAGCAGGTGAACAGTTATTTACATGGCTTGTTAACCACGGGGCTTCTCAGTCATGGGTCAGCTGACAAGAGACACTGGAGGAAATGTTCAGTGAGGTGAGAGTTGAGGGGGAAACATCTAAGAAGCATGCAGTGGCTGAAAGGGCATGTTCTGAGCTTTCCATTCTTGGTTAATCGAGGTATCCTGTACTGATTCAGAAAAATGCCACATTTGTCACAGCCTGTCACACCCCAGAGGGGTTGGGGCTCCCAGGTGTGCTCCGTGCTGGGCCCTGCTGTATGAAAGCTACTGATGAAACTCCTGCTGACCTCAGACATTGGGGTTTCCAGATTTGGTGTGAAATTATTGGTTAATTTCAGATAAGAGAGGAAGGAGCTCCTGGCTTACTTACATATTGCTTGGGACCTGCAACTCAAGTCCTCGAGTGGCATGCTTGTAATCATAAATTCTGCCCATAACGCCTCAATATCACTTCTGAGTGCCTCCAGTGTTGTAGGGAAAGAAAGTGTAAATTTAGAAAGGAGTACTGTCTCTCTGTCCTGTGGCAGTCCCGTGCATCACAGCTGATCTGTGGATCTTGGAGGCAACTTTGGAAGCATGAGCAGTTAGAAGGACACAGTTCCCTGGGCAAACCAAGGATGGGGAGTGCAGAGCTGTCCCAGTGGAGGGGAACACATCAAAGCCTGCTCAGTTCTTCTGCAGACTCCAAAAGCTGCCCCTGCTCTTGCTTTTGACTTATGGTAATGAAGGCAAGAGGAAAATTAAGTCCAGGGTGTTCATGTGGCCATGAAATACTGAATTTTTTATATAGCTTAGTAACTGTCATTTTTCAAGTAATTTTCTAAAAGAGGGCTGGAATGTGGGTAGTGCACAGGAACCAATGTACCTTGAAAGTACATTTCTTTGTTTTAATAAGGCTTGCGGTGTACCATGACTCACCATAATGAATTAATTTGGTGTTTACCATAACAGCACTGAGCTTAATGAACTCATCATATTTATGCAACTGTCTGTAGATGTCTGTAGAATCTGGAATTTATAAATAGGTACTAATACTTTTATCGCTGCTTTCTTCTGAGCAGGAAAGTTCTTCACAGTGGAAGGCCATTAAAGCTCACTTCTATTTTTCTGTATAAAAACTAAGCAGAAGATCTCTAATAACTTGATTTTTATCTTTGTGTACGTTTCTGAATTGTTAGTATGTACTCAACAAAGCTGTTCAGCTTGAGCAAAACTATTGTAGAGCCTTCCTTATCAAATTCCACCAGTCATATAATAAATAGACTTAATATCTCATTTTACTGCAGATGCGATTTCATTTAAGGTTAGCCTTCTGCATTTGAAGGAAAGTATCCATGTAAATTCAACAGATTTAAGTAAAAAGAAGTTCTCTAAGTGGAACAAAGTGGTACTAATTTATGGGCTCCAAGTGATGAGTGCTACGTCTTTAGAAGGTAATGGTTTGTTGCTGAACAAAACAGAAGGTCAGCTGCTTTCTCTCTTTTAATATCGTTTGATATGCAAATCCTTAATGCTGAGCAGCAGCTCTGCTTCTTCTGTCATCTCTAGAAGGCGAGGTGCTTATCCTTGCTTCTGTGCACTGCCTTCCTACTGACAGCAGTGTGGTGCCGAGCGCTGCTGAAGGGCACATCAGAAGGCGGCCACCTGCCTGCCCTTGTGGGCCTCCAGTTAGCTGGGTCTAAATCTGCTTGGAGTCCCTGCCATAAAACAAGCTTTGCAGCTGGACCCACAGGCACTCTTTTGCTGGGTTAAGTGGTGGGAATGGGTGCAAAGGGAGCACTGCTTCGTCTAATCTGGCAGCATTTGGCTGGCACACAAAATATACTCTCATGGAGCCCATGATTGGCAGCTCATTAAAAAGCTAGCTTAAAAAGATATCCGCATAATAAAACAGAAAACACTGTCTTCAGAACCAAAAATTCTTACAGATATCAAGATCTGTAGTTGAAGGAAGGGCTGGTATATCTATATAGATATATATATATAGATACAATGATCTCTGCTTCCAGGTGCTTTGCTCATTTTGCAATCTCTCCCAGCATCACTTCATCCACTCAGAAGCAGGCACTGGCAGTGCTCCCCCCTTTCTTTCACCTCAGGACAATGACTTCTGCCCTACACCTTCCCACATGTCCATTTTATCACTGAAATATGATGCTATAAATCTTACAAATATGATTTATGGCATCAAAGTCAAGGCTTTGAGCATCAATGTTTTTCTCTTGCCAGGCCTCAAGGATAAGGGCAAAATATGAAAACTCACCAGGTCTCAGTCAGACAGTGAGGAGATGCAAAGGACTCCAAGAGTCTCCTACTTGCCTCTCTCCATTCTTATTTCCTGCTTCCTTCCTCATGAGGAAGCAAGCCAGGCTAGGCAGCAGCCATTCCTCTCTGGCACCACAGCACCGAGCCAGCCTTCCAGGTGGCACCAGTGAAAGCTGCTCTGCGGCCAAGAGAGGAGCCTGCTTTGCCAAAACCTAAAGCTTGATCAGGGAGATGCAACAGGACCTGGCATCGTTTCAGTTTTTGCAGTGAAGAGGAAAGATTCAGGCAGTTGCTTCACTGAAATAAAAAACCCACAAATGCTCCTTGTGGGTCCCTACCTGTCTACTTTGATAATTGAAGGATGTTTGCAAATCAGCTTAGTTTTATGTCTTGCTTGAAGAGGAGAACCAAATTCTGCAGACTTTGTACCAGATTTTTGATAGAAAAGCTCCAGTGAGAAGGTTTTGCCTGAGGAATGATTTTTGGCTAGCCACTGCAGAAGTTACCAGAGGTTTTGTCACTGTCTGATCCCATCTGCAAGCACCAAGTGCTCCCAAGGGCAACCTATGTGATTCCCCTAGGAGCCAGCACAAGGGCTGGGACCTTGGCTCAGGCTCCCAAGGCAGAGCCCACCAAGATACACAACTATAGCATTTTTACTGTTTACATTTTTCCCCCCTTCAACAGTAAACATTCATTACATTGGCTCTGTAAATCTGCTCTCTGCAGCATTCTGATCTGCTGACTAGAGCCAAGCACCTCATCACATCCTCTTCCTTATCAGAAGTTATCCCTCTGGACAGCACGTTCCTGGTGCAGGGAGCTGATATTCAGTCACCTTTGACATCCCAGAACATGCATTGGCATTTCCAATATCATTCTAAATGTCTTCTTGTATCATGTGCTCACCACTGATAGCTGAGAATGAAATTAGATCAAAAGAGGTGTTGCCACAGAGGCCTCAGTTTTGGAGCATTTGTGACACCTTGGTGTCATGTTATGTTGGGGGTTTTTATCTGTGGGTATTTTGGAGGAGTAATTCCATTTCACTGCCAGCAGCAAAGTATGTAGTTACTAAGTGGAATCCAACCCTATTCCCATTGATTCATTAGGATTTGTTCACATCCTTGTTAGATTTGGAAACCACAGGCAGCTTAGTTTTCTGTGTTTATATCCATGAGACATCACTTGGCACTGTGAATTCAGAGCCAAATCAGTTAAAGTGCACAGAAATTTTCTTTTGTGCAGCTCAATAAATTTACGTCATCGCCTTGAAAAATGTAACTATAACACTTTGCTTGCTAAAGAAAATATATTTAAGACCTGCACTCTATCCATAAGCAAATTTTAAAGGTCATGGATTTTTTGATAAATCAGATTATTTTAATATATAGGCTTCTTTTGTAATCTTTTTGAGACTTTGGTATTTCAAAACATCAGAAACTCATGCACCCTGCTTATTAATTTCCACTGGCTTATGTCTCGCAGTACTACTCTGTACTAATAAGCAGGTTCCAAAGTGCCAGTGCCATTGAGGAAAAAGTTCAGTCGTAAAAATCCGGGACTAGGAAGGAGAGGCACTTGCTGGAATTAGAACATCATTATCATTCAGAGCACTTAGTTAATGCGTTATTACTTTAGTCATTTATTAAATTTGAAAATCAAATAACAAACTGATTGTAGTGTCTGCCACCCAACAGGTACATCTGATTAGCGTATCGCGGAACCCGCCAGCAGCTGCGGCAAATCCACATATTTTTATGGAAAGAGTGCCATCGTGTGGGAGCCTCCTTGCAGCACGCAGGGAGAGCAGTGTCCGTGTGCCTGCTTGCAAGGAGCCTGCCTCCCTTTTTCTTTTGCTTTTCCTGGAATTTCCATCAAAGCGCAATTTTCATTTCTGGAAATGAGCTATAAAATAGGAACTTCCATAACTAGGAACTGGTTAGAAGTGTTAAATCTTCTTAATGCGTTAACCATTATTTTGATTCCACAAACAGGTGAATTCTGGAACAAAGTGTTTCTGAAGCCTAGCAGAAGCAAGATCTCCCTCTTTCTCTGCATGCCATTAATATAGTTAGATATTAGTGCTCTTATCATTTCTCTCGATATATATTTTACCCCTCAACATCTGTTTGCAGCTGCTGTTTTACAAGGCTTCATTATAAGCTTTCCACTTCCTGAGGTTTCCCATGTAATGATACCATTACCATCCCAAATTTCTACTTCAATTTTTAATGTTTTCCTTTAAAGATTTGAACTTACATCCATAAAGAAAATTGCCAATAATTACCAGGGGTACAATTAGGAATAAATCTCCGTTAAGGAACAAGTCAAAGCTCAATGTCTTTATGCAAATGCCTTTTGTTAAAAAGATGTCTTGTGTAATCAGGAATTATACTGACAAGTGAAGAATCATTTAATTAATGAGAATAGAGCAATCATTTGGATGGTTCATTCTATTCCTGACTGAATAAAAGAGAGAAAATAGTCCTGTTCAGGGATTAGAGCTGCTGCTGGAAGAAATAAACCCCATTAATGTTGTTCTGTTACTGCCTTGGGTAGATAGTACAGTAATTCCTAAATATAAAAACACGTATGTTTGGATTAGGCATTGAAAAGTAATTGACTATTACTTCACAAGAACTTATACAAAGGGGTTCTGTTTATGCTGGCTGTCTGCTCCTGCTAACCTTTCAGAATGGAATATTTGGACCAAAATACTCGGCTAAACCCTAGTATGAGATTCCAGGGCAGTGAAAACCAGAATGATGGTGAATTTTTTCCTTAAGGACTGTATGCCATGATTGAGGGTAGTGTACAGACCTTGTTTGCAGTTGCAGAGGAGCAATCTGGTCTCCAGTTCAGCCCTTTGTTTAGAGCAGGTCAATTTGCTCTGGGTCTTTCCCACTGGGTCTTTGAATTTCACCAGGGGTGGTGAGGCCATAAATTCTCTGTTCCATTGTTTGACCTCTCCAGTTCTCCTCTTATCTGGTTGGAATTTCTTATCTTCCAGTTTATCCCAGTTGCATCTCCTCCTGTCACTGGGTCTAACACAAGTTTCTCTACACACTCCCAACAGGCAGCAGTGGCAGCAGTCCTGCCCATCGTGCCATCCCTCTAAAGCTCGTCTGAACGTGGGCAGTTCATAACAGCTATTCAGTCTCTTGCAACTAAACAGAGAATCCTCCCATCCTTGAGATATCCCTGCTCCATCAGAAAGCTTCAGGATGAGGCTTCCCTAAGCTCTCTCTAGGTTTGGGAGAAGTCAAAATGTAGTCCAGGCAACTCTGACTTTGAATACTGTTCTCCAGGGTGGTACCTTGAGCAGTGTACTGTCAGCAGGCACTGCTCAGAATTTGTCCCACTTCTTACAAACTCAAAGCTACATGAACAAGGTGGTTCTGGCATCTCTAAGGACACGTACATCAGCTGTGATCTGTTCCTTTAGGGCATGGTTCCCTCTGGGACAGCACGGGGTGAAGAAGCTGCTCCCCTCTGAACAGGTCATGATCCCAGCCACCAGACATACTGCTAGGTGGGAAGTGGGAGCTCCCTCCAGACCTGTGCTGGGATTCCAGCCACTGGTGGCTGTGTCAAGCCTTCCATTCCTGGCAAGACCACAGTGCAAATACATGGTCATGTGGATGTGCCACAGAAAATTAAGTGGCTTCGTGGACACAACTACCTGCTGAAGCAACATCAGAGACTGAGTCACCTCTGTGCAGAGCAGCTGCCCTGTGGTCCCCAGGTGCATTCAAGCTCCCCTTTGAGGCTGATGCAGACCACTGCACTGAGCTGTTGTGGTAGCCTTGAGACAGTGGGACAGCTTTCCTTCTTCCTGCAGTGCACTACAGTCTCTCTGTAGCAACATCCTCAGCTGGTTTGTGTGCACTTGGACTTTCTTGCATGCTGTGTCAAATGATTGCAGTAGTAATTGTTTGCCTTCCAACACTGAAATGAAAAATAAATTTATTACATGAAGGAAAACCTTTCTGTTGTTTTATTGGTTTTAGGTGTAATCACTGAATTTTTTATCTTGGATAACCAGAGGCACCCAACAGTGACTCTAGTCATTCCTCTAAAAAAAAATACAAAGCACTCTCCTCAGATATAAATGGAGTAAATATGAAAATATTCTTCCAAACAAAACTCTCTTTCTCAAACATTTAATCCCACAGGAAGTCTAGTTAAATATATTGTCCTTGCAGGCTGCCCAGTAAATATTTGGCGGCGGGCTGGGTATGTAGGTCCAAGGACAAGTGAATCCCACAGCAAAGAACCTTCCTGTGGAATCACTTATCAGCAAGTTGCATTCTGACATTAAGCAAGACTAGTTTAGGTCATCACTGGCTACAAGAGGATGGTTTTGCTCTCTCTCCAAAGCAGCAAATGTAGATAATCCACTAAAGATCAGTTTACAACAAGGTCATGTGTAAGGTGGTAAATCTGAAATGTATATTCCTTCTGATTTTTTTAATTGAAATGTCTCTTCTCCAATGATTAGAATGCAAAATATTGTCAGATATCTAATGGACTATGAAAGTCAGCTGACCTAGACTAGTAAAAGCTGATTGAGAAAACATAGTATATGAAGTAAAGCATTTTCATTGAGGTTGTTAAAAAGAAGGAAAGAGATTTGTTGTGCTTTGCTGTATCTGTAGTGGAACATAGATATCCATGTGCTCAGGCTAACAGGCAAGCCCATACCCAAGCTTTCTTTTCTGGCTAAATCAGTCTGTGCAGGTTCATCTGCTGCTTGGTTTTCCAAGCCACGTGGGAAGGTTGCAGGCGGTCAGATTTACACCTTCAGGCTCTCAGGTGCCGCTGCCCCACTGTAACTCCTGACTCTGTGCTTTCTCCCCAAGGATTTTGGAGCTGCAGCAGAATGGTGATATGGACGTGCTGAAGCATAAGTGGTGGCCGAAGAACGGTCAGTGTGATCTTTACTCATCCGTGGATACCAAACAGAAAGGAGGTGCCCTGGACATAAAAAGTTTTGCAGGTGTTTTCTGCATCCTCGCTGCAGGGATTGTCCTATCCTGTTTCATTGCAATGTTGGAAACGTGGTGGAATAAAAGGAAAGGCTCCCGGGTTCCATCAAAAGAGGTATTAGACCCTCCATTTCTCCTGGGGAATTTTCATGCACCCTAAAGATTGCTGCCTTGATTTTATAGCACTAGAGAGGGTGGGAAATCAAATTCAGAGATACTTCATTAGCTTCCTGATTTTTTAAGGTAAATGATGTTACTCAAAATCTTTTTAGCTATTCTTTCTAGAAAAGCTTGAATAAAAATAAATGTATATTGATGATGTATAAATATGCAACTATTCTGAGTAAAACACAATTGTTACTTGTAGAATAGTACATTATTAATACATCAATATTTAGTTCATTGTTCCCATTGGTAACAGCTCATTCTCACTAGGTGTCTTGGCTTCTTCTTGAAAAATACATCCCCTGAGCTCAGTGGCTGACTCATTTAAAATACATTTGCAAAATGTACCCCTTTAATCAGCTGATAGCTTCTTGAATGAGCTTGTCCCCGTTTTCAGGAACATTAAGCTCTTGAGACTTCCATGAACTTCAGTTCTTGTTATTTCATCTGAAGTCCAGGGAAGCAAGACTACATTAGATTTTTCAGGTTCAGGCCAGACTTATTTCTGAAACCTGCTACAGGCTTGTTTCAGAAAATCTTGTACAGATGCCACAGAGGAATATTCTATTTTACACTTGAGATGAGTTTGCTTCTACACCTGCATGTGTAATGCTTTTCTTCCTGTCGTAATCTACCTGTCCCTCTACCAGCCATCTGAGCCTTGTGCAACTTTGCACCAAGTTTCTTATATTCATAATTAAGTTTTTACCTCTACAAAATGATAAAAAGAAATTAGGAACAAAATGATTCATTAAAATATCCTTGGAAGCAACACCCAAAGCTGAAACTAAATGTGAGCTTTAATGTAGCACTATCAAATACAGCTCTTCTGCCTGTGTAGCTTAGGCACATCTGTGTAGCTTGTGGGGTATTGCTGTTAATTTGTGTGCAGTGGTCTTGCCTTCTCTGCAGTTTCTCCATTGTGTTTATTCCTGCTAATCTAATGCTGTCTAATCAGGCAGGATTAATTACACCACCTAATTAGACAACATTGGCACTGATGTTAAAATACATTTAATCTTTTCTTGCCTGTTTTAATTCCCAAGCTTTTTTTTTTTTCTTTTCTTTTTTTTTCTTTTTTGTTCAAGATCTGGACCGGACCATTATTAAAAGGAAAAAAAAAAAGGAATCTCTAGTCTTTAAATTGGGTTTCTCAGGAATGGAAACCATGTAGTTTCACCTGGTAAATTATTTTAAAACCCTAAAATTGACTTGATCGTTGTTTACCCAAAGTTTCAGAACTTCATACTTTATATTTATCTGGTGCAAAACATGCAAATCAATAACAAAGGAAAAGGAAAAAACACCAACACAGATATTTTACACAAGTATAAAATTTTCTATTTCAATTTTCAAATGCTGAGAAGTCAAAGTGTGTACTTTCCACAAATGGTATAATTTGGCCTCCTTGATCTTTGTTATATGGTCATTATCTTAGCATTTAAACGCTCATCTCAACGTTAAATTGAAAAGCTTGGCTCAAAACTGAGTTTAACGTGGACGTATGTGCTGAATGTCCCCATTTATCCTGGATGTGGGGTCATTCAGCAAAGAAATACATCTTAACTAACTTTCTTAAAATTCATTTTAGCTTCCATGAAATCCATTGGCTCTTCCAGGCCACTAGTCCAGAATCGGGGGTCAGATTGGGCCAGTTTGTGGTCAGCAAGCCAACCCTTTTTCCTGGTGGCTGCCATCTTGTGCTCCAGAATGCAAGCATTTATACTGAAAAAAATTGTCTAATGGTTGCGAAGATAACATTTCGGTCGCGTGCCAGAAGTAACCCATTCACTGATGTCTGCCTGAGTCTGCAGACAGCCTTAAACAGTAGCTCTGAGAGAAGTATGAACCGCCCCAGTAATCTCAATGGGATGTTGACTCTGAAGCCTGATGATAATTTAAATGTGAAAACTGCTGAATATTTCACTACTGATCACACAAGAGAGAAGAGGAAAGATCATATTATGGAGATATGCACAATCTTACTGTGAGTGGGTCTCATTTTGGTGTATCAGTTGGGTGGAGATTGGGTTGTGGGCTAAGCATGGGAGATTATCACCGCTTATATATTTGCACTGGTCTGACCCTAGCCCCAAATGCATCTCTGTAAAAGAAAGAGGACTATTTCGAGTTATTCTTAGAGGCTCAGAAACTATGAAATTCCAATCTTTTCCTGATTGGCATTTTAAATTACAAAGTATTTGTATGTTTGGTTTTTTTTTCAAAATTAAAAACAAACAAACAAAAACAAACCAGAAAAAAAAAAAAAAAAAAGGAAAAAATTTAGGACTGTCCCTCAGAGACATAGTCATGACTTGCACACACTAATTGAGCCTCTATATATTTCTGATGTGGCCCCAGTTCTCCTGCATCCATATGCAGCTCCAAAATTTTTTTAGGAGATAGCGTTTGGTGAATGCGTTTGGATTTGATGTCACCTGTGTGGTTGTTATGTGCATCCATGTCTATGTCCACCTGTGAATAAACGATAGACAGAAAGCTAAGTCCGAGAAATGAGCACTGCATTTTTTCCTTCCCGTGATGAGCTCAAACCAAAGCCCTTGTGGTCAGTGATCATCCAGTCCCTGGGAGATCCCTGATGCCCTGTTCCCTTCTCGTTTTTCCCTGGTTTGCCTCCCTGTCCCTGCCCTCGGAGGGTGCAGTCCTGGAGAGGGGAGCTGGCCTCTCAGTCTCCTTCCAGTCGGGCTCTGTGTTCAGCGTGGCGCCAGCGCAAATGTTCAGTGATCCGTTCTGCTAAGTAGATGAATTCCTGCAGTTTGTTCTAGGTGTGGACTTTTTCAGAGTGCTTGACTTCATTCCTAGAGAAAGGAGGGATCTCAAGCCCATTCGGTATACTAGGAGTTTTGCCATTGATTCAGGGAGCTCTGGATCAAGCCAGTCAATGAATTTCAGTAACCAAGGCTGGAAGTCATCAGTGCACATCTATCGGCTGCCTAATTATCCTCTGTGAGGTCCTAGAGTGTGAGATATTTCTAGTGGCCTGGAAGAGCCAGTAAATTTCACAGAGATTAAGGTAAATTTTAAGGTTAGTTGAAATTGATTTTTGTTCTGAATGAGCTGCACTACTTAGACTGAGGGAATATCCCTGTACGTGTGTACTTAATGCTGCTTTGAATTAAGCTTTGCAGTTCAGCAGAAATATGTATGTACAACACAGGTGATTTATTGGGTCACCTAGGGCTTTCTCCTCTTTTTTAACTTCCATGCACTTAATTTCTCAATTATAACAAACAAACCTATTTAATTGTGTTCTCTGGGAAGAGAGATTTAAGAAGGAAAGAAGCGATGATATATTATAATAAATACATCAGGCTGCCTTCTCTTCTCACCCACAAAAGCATAATTCCATCAGGATAGATGGAATTGCTTCTTTGTAGGTAAGGAGATAATTAATCCCTCTGTTGGCATTGTAATTTAAAATTGCCTGGTGTACTCCTTTCTGTGAGATGTCAATGAGTCACCAGTGCTTGGGTTTTTTTTTCTGTATGTTCAGCTTTTCTATACCACAATTTACATTATAAAGGCAAAAAGGAACCTGAGAAGTTTCTAGACCTTCCTTAAACACTGAGAGGATGACAAAGATGGCAACCTGATCCCTCAGAGCCTCCCGTGTTGACATCCAAATTTAGCTCTCATTGTGGAGTTGAAGAACTGGCATCATTCCAGGCATTTGAGATTGTGCAGTTTACTTTTATTCAGCTGTTGCTAGTGTATCCCACCTAGCTCCAAGCTTGCCTTTTCCTGAAAATCTACCGGTGGCGCTTTGAGTTTTGTTGTTTGGATCCAGGGTTTGAAGGTAGCTGTGGTGTGAGGGTCTGCCTCAGTTTGGCTTTGCCCACCTGGCTTCAGGCGGTGGGGAAGTTCGCTGGTGACATTCAGGACACCGTCAGCCAAGAGCCAGCTCTAGTTAACTGTGCCTTGTGCTCCCTGAGCAGTGCTGATCACCCTGTGAAACTTCAGCTCAGCACAGATGGCGATGGTGAGTGGTGCCTCTTGTTTTTCTCATTCCCCAGGATGACAAGGAGATCGACCTGGAGCACCTCCACAGGCGCGTGAACAGCCTCTGCACAGACGACGACAGTCCCCATAAACAGTTCTCCACCTCATCGATTGACTTGACCCCGCTGGACATTGACACTTTACCCACACGTCAGGCACTGGAGCAAATCAGTGACTTCAGGAACACTCACATCACCACAACCACCTTCATACCAGAGCAGATCCAGACTCTGAGCCGTACGCTGTCTGCTAAAGCCGCCTCGGGATTCTCCTTCGGCAGCGTGCCCGAGCACCGAACTGGCCCTTTCAGGCACAGGGCACCCAACGGGGGCTTTTTCAGAAGCCCCATCAAAACAATGTCATCTATCCCTTACCAACCAACTCCTACCCTGGGCCTGAATATCGGTAGTGACCCAGACCGAGGCACCTCCATCTGAGCATCAGAACAAGTTTCTTCACTCTTTCTAATTTAGGACTCCCTTTGCAAGGAGCAGCTGTGTAATATTGTGGGACTAACATGGATGTAACCTTTCTTCTTTTCCTTATTGCTTTGGTTTTGAGGGTTGTGGTTTGGGTTTGGGTTGTTTTTTTTTTTTTTTTTTTTTTTTAATTTGTTTGGGGGTTATTTTCTGTTCAGGGGTTGTTTTGGGGTTTTTTTTCTTTATTTTATTTAAGAATCAGAATTATTAGTAGCAACTCCTCCTCCTCTTCTCTGCTTTCTCAGTCTGGTCTCTTCTGCCTCCCCTTATTCTCTACTACTTGAATCAGTTATTCTTCAGTTTATCACCATATTAGGTTTTGGTTACTTCAGGCTTTTCATATACTTTAAATATAGGAAACAAGCAGCGATTCACGCATAGAAAAACCCTGAGGATTACTTTACAGAAGGGCATTCGCTCCTCCTCCCCCACCGCCTTTTTTTACTATAATTGCAATAACTGAAGTATTTTTCATGTACTCTGCTGCATCTAGTCAGCGCTCCACTGCTGTGTGTCCTTTTAACTGTGGACCAAAGGCAAACCCTGCAGTTTAAAAAATGGAAAATTTAAAAAAAAAAAGGCAAAAAGACAAAAAAGCAAAAAAAAAGAAGAAAGGAAAACAAATGAAGTTCAAAGATCATTCAGGCCCCATCATATAAGAATGCAATTTTGTAGGATTACAAAAAGCCATTACTATGCCAGTAAAGACTACAGTTAAATCTACTTTTGCACTGCAACAGTGCATATGACCTTTATGTGATTGTACAGTGTTAAAAGTTTTTCTTATGTACAGTAAACTGTATCATATGGCAGAAGCCTCTGTTGTGTTAAATAAATTAGTATCTCATACATATATATATATACACATATGTACACACAGGTATGTGTATATATATATACATGTATATATAGCTATAAAATGGCAGCCGTTGCTATTGCAATTCATTTAATAAAGCTTTAGTAAAAATGTGTTGTATACAGGAGAGATGTACAGTGCAGGGTGTCTTTTCATTTAGAAAAGACAGGTTGCTTTAACGTTATTCTGACTTGCATCATTTGCCAACAGAGCATATTTTATACTTTTCTATTAGAGCATCCAGGACAATTTAACATTTGTACCTAGATGTAACTCCTTTGGTTAGATTTTGCATTGGCTTTTGAGCATTCTATAAGGCTAATCTTGGTAATTTTCCTTTTAATTAATTAAACAAATGGAACTCTCTCTTAGGTATACCATGTTCATGAACAACTGATATCGCTCTAGAGCAATTAAACATGGATCAAAGGTCAATAAATCCTTTTCCAAGTCAGAACAGTTCATCAATACAATAATGGCGTTAATTGGAGAGAAAAAAAAAAAAAAAAGCCCTCAAGAGACACAGATGTGGCCTTAATTATAATCACGTATTGTTCTAAGGGAAAAAAAATATGAACAGGCACTCAGTTTAACCCTTTCTATGTTAAGTTAGATTTAGAGGAGCTATTTATTTTTTACATTAGTGCCAACTGTATAAAGCAAGAAAAAGAACAGCAGTGAGAGCAAAACCGGTGCCCACTTTGGCACCAGCTTTTTCAAGTAACAATGTTACCTGTTAGAAACGTAGGAAGAGCTTTCAATTTGTAATCCTTAAACTAAAAATGCGGTTAAGTAGAAAGCAAGCAGTTTATCCTGTGAGTTTTTTGGTTTGGTTTTCTTTTTAATGCAACCATACACTTATTTTAATCTAACTCATTCTTTGGCTAAGATTAATAGGAATCAGCCTATGTGATTTGCTTTAGGATAAATTAAAAGGTATATTCTTCAGATCTATTCTATTTTGATGCTAATTCTGTTCTGGGGGAGCATCTTGTACTGTCACTGTTTTTTGTACTAAATCTTCAAATATTGTCTACTGTGTAAGGCAGAACAAATTCTTATCGTGCAAAAGGCCATTTTGTTTCCAGGGTAGCAAGTGTCTAAAAGCATGCACAACTTGCTTCCCCCTTGTAACATTCATGAACTCATCCACACTTCTGAGTAAAAGAAAAAAAAAAAGAAAAAAAAAAAAAGAAAAAAAGAAAAAAAAAGAAAATTTCTTTCCAACGAGCTACGTAGGGACATACCAGATGTTGCAGTGATTTTAGCTATTAAAAAACCTGTTAACCATGTATAATATTTAAAATAGGCCTATTTTGATGTGTTGCCTATTATACAGATACACAAAACACTTTTTGGAGGCCTCAGTTACAAGTGGCAGAGCTTTCTGTGTATAATTTGTCTAAATAATTTGTCTAATAAAATTGTTTTCTAAACTTGTGTTTCCTCCTGTTCAATTGCTGAGGGATTTTCAGCCTATGGCAAGGTAATGTACTCATGGATTTACTGCACTGCTACTGGAGGGTTTTAGCCCTCGGAGATGGAATGAGCTCCTCAGGCTGCTGTGAGTCAGCTCAGTGAGGAGCATCTATGGAAAACACCAAGGTGTACCATGTTTATCAATGTCAGGCTTAGATTTCAGAAAACATTTATGAACAGCACTTTTGAGAATAAGTTTGGAGTTCCTTAGCACTGACATGTATGGGACATCATTTTTAGAAATACTGCATCCCACCTTTGTAACGAAAGTTTCAGTGTGAGAGAAGGTAGCCCATATTTCATTCATTATGCCTTTCTCAATCTTTAAGTTTTATTAACATTTTAAACTAATTACCTAGTCATTAGCAAGCTGTGCTGCAGTAACATCAGCCATGACAATTTAACTTGCAGCATCCAAAGTTTGTCTCCTGGCTTTTTACAGTCAGTATATTTTATTCACTTAAATAATATTCCTGACCTGTTAGGATTTTCTATTAAGCTTAGCAGGCTTTCAGGGGATCATTCACCTAATTAGAGGCATTATGTCTCTGTCACACTCACAGACACACCTCTCTAGAGCCAGGTAGTTTTACAGATGTGCCAGATGTACTCTCTATAATGGGCTACATCATGGTGAACCCTACATCACACTTCCCTTTCTTTACAACAAATTCCAGGGAAGTAAGACTGTTGAGTGTTTCTGCTGCAGTAGCTCCACTGGAGATACAAGCCAGCTGTTTATAAAGATGTTTGCCTGGTATCTGCAGTTATAAGACCTTTCTGAGATACCAACTACAAACAAAAAGTGAGCAGTGGAAGAAAACACGTTTATCTGATTTCAAAGAATCACCTAGAAAGATGTTTCTGTTCACCAGCAGTGAATACCTGGAGATAAACAGTTCTGCTGAGTGAACCAAGTGAATGATTGCAGCCCTGAGGGACACAGCTGCAGCACGACCAGTGCCAAGTCCCCTGTGTCCCTCTTGACTTCACCAAAAAAAGTGCTGGGATTGTTTCCCTGCACAAACCAGATTTTTCAGAGTATCTTTTTCTCTCTCCTACTTATGTAGGATGCTGTGAAGAGATGAGAACATCCTTTCTGTGAACACTTGCTGGGTCATTGCAGCTTACTGGAGGTTAAAGCCCCCAAAAAGTTTAATTTCTTCGCTCTGCTCAAAGCTGATGACATGAAAAGTAAACCAGCTTCCTTTGTGCATGCTCATGGCTGTAGCTAACAAAAAAAATAGTCTCCAAAACAACAAAGGCACCACACCAACAGAGCCCTGCTGTAACCATTTTTCTCTCAGTACTAATTAATGTTTCCTCTTCACTCTGCAGAGCTGTTTTGAAATAAATGTCAAAACCAAGTCTCTCCCCCTTAATCTGAGTTACAGACAACATTTTTGATAAACACTGGGACATGAACCCATGCATCCACATGTCACATCAACAGCAGTGGGCAACTGTGAAGACATCAGCACAATCTACATCTCACCCAAGGCATCATTCATGAAGTTGGAAATAGGAGTCTCCAAAAGAAAGTCAGAGCAGGGGAAGTGATTCATAGTTTTTAAAAGTCCTAAACATAAAAATTTTACCAATGCTTCAAAATTGCAGGAACCAATAGTTTAATTTAGAAAGAAAATACTTTTCAAGAGGTGTAGTTATAAAAATAAATATACTACCTGTCAAGACTTATAAAATCTGTGCCCCCCTGTCCCATTCATCACAGTGGTGTAATACTTTGTGTGTACTACAGAATCTATTTCTGCAGCATTTGTCAAAAGAAAAAAAGTCTCAAATGGAGAACTAAACTGTCAAGTCATTAACTACTGTACTCTGGGTGATGCAGGAAATTTGGAGCAGAAAGAATTCAACATCTCAGAACCAGTTCACTGCTGTAAGGGGGAAAGCAAATCTTTCTGGGATCAATACTGGCATAGCAGTTGGAAAAGACAGCTACCTGCAGCCCAGCAAGCACAGGACACTCCTCCACCATGGCATCACAGCTCAGTGCTTCTGTAGCTGATTATTCCTACCAGCACTAGTAAGGCCAACAGTTCTTTCAGTGCATGATCATTTTTCCCCTTTCTTAAAAAAAAGTAAACACTTGTGTCCCATTCTTTGTTCTAAGGGGGTGATGCACCAACACAAGATGAGATAAGGGGGTGCTGCACTGTGCCAAAACAGAAGTTAACAACAGCTTTATTTGCAAATCCGGCTATCGTCCATTAAAAAACTGACCCTCCAAATCAAAATAAAGAGTTAAAAGGCAAGCCCATTAATTAATGAAAGGTTTTGAGGGTGCATGAGACAGTCCTCAAGCTCCTGAAGTCACCACCCATCTGCAGGTGCTTCCCTAGGTTGCTCTCCTGGCCCCTGAAGCATCTGATGTGGGAGTAAATGAGAGCTGTTTGGTGGGGTTTGTATGGCCAGATTTTGGCGGGGGGTGGGGGATGGGCTACAAGGATGGCTTCTGTGAGAAGCTGCCAAAAGCTTCCTGCATGTCTGAGAAGACTCCATGACAGCCAGCTCCACCAGGGACCTGCCGCTGCACAAGACAGCTAATGGTGTTATACCTCAGGGATGACAGAGTTAATAAGGGAGAAATGTTACTGCCCAGGAGCAATTTCCACTGGGGGAGAGGGTGAGAATGGGTGAGACAAACAGTCCTGCAGACCCCCAGCCAGGCAGAAAAAGCGGGAGGAGCTACTCCAGCCTCTGGAGCAGATTCCCCTGCAGACCATGGTGAAGCCCATGGTGAGGCAGCTGTGCCCCTGCAGCCCATGGAGGTCCGAGGTGGAGCAGAGATCCACCTGCAGCCCCTGGAGAACAGCACGGGAGAGTAGATCAATGCCCAAAGGAATGCTATGGGAAGCACATGCTGGAGCAGACTCCTGGCATGTTCTGTCAGGAGAAAGGAGCCATGGAGAGAGGAGCCCGTGCTGGAGCAGGTTTGCTGGCAGGGCTTGTGACACTGTGGGGGACCCACGCTGGAGCAGTCTGTTCCTGGGGCACTGCACACCATGGAAGGGACCCGTGCTGGAGGAGTTCATGAAGAACTGTCCCTTGTGGGAGGGAACCTACTGAAATACGAGAAGAGCTGAGGAGTCCCCCCTGAGGAGGAAGGAGCAGCAGGGATGATGTGTCAGGAACTGACCCCAGCCCCTATTCCTGGTCCCTTTGGGCTACTGAGGGGCAGGAAGGTAGAGTAAACCAGGAGTAACATTAAGCCCAGGAATAAAGGAGGGGTGGAGGGAAGATATTTTAAGACCTGGGTTTACTTCTCATAACCCTACTTTGATCTGATTAGAAATAAATTATATTTATCTTCACCCTAGTGAAGTCTGTTTTGCCAACAGTGGTAACGGGTGAATGATTATCTGTCCTTATCCCAACCCTGAAGCCTTCATTATATTTTCTCTCCCTGTCCAGCTGAGGAAGGAGAGGGATGGAGCAGCTTTGGTGGGCACCTGGCACCTAGCCAGGTACAGCCTCTGTGAGCTGTAACAGGCAGGTTTGCTTTCACAGCTCCACTAGTGCCTCATGTTACAGCCCCCCAGGTGAGCGCTCAGTGCCGGGCTCTCTTCTTCAGCTGTTTGTGTGCACCCCTCTCCACCTCCATTGGGACACCAGCACCAGAGAACAGGAGGAGAAAGGAAGCAAGGCTTTATTTCAGGGCAAAAAACTCAACACACACACACACACACACCTAATTTGAGGGTTCACACCTGTTACCCAATAGGTCAGCTGAGCTTTGCCTGACTTTTGCCTACTCATGGGGCTGCAGCAGCAACTTCAATGCACAGGGTGCAGTATCCCATTTCACTACAGTGATACTACTGTGTGATACTAATACCATACCCTCCTACATATAGGAAAATGCTCCACATTAATCTAATTTTTGTTGTCACTCAAAGAAAGATTCAGAGGTGTCACTCCCCTAGATTGCAGAGGGACCCTCTTTTCCCTCTCAGCACAGCCAGAAGATCCTGACACAAGCATTTTTACTGGGAGCGAGAAGGTGGTAAATATTATACAACTGCTAGAAATTGAAAAGCATGGCTGTGAGGAGGAAAAAAACAAAAAACAACAAAGCCCCAAAAACCACAACACTTTTTTTTTGTGGGTTGTGTGTTACATTTGTTGCACTCTGCCAGTCTCGCTCATGTCCCTGTCAAATGCCAGGGTGAAAAAAAGGAGGAGCGGGCAGCTCTGTGAGTGCATTGTAGCCCTGCCACCGCTGGTAAGCTTGCCTTTCTCCCCCACTGGCCAGGGACATGCTTCTTCACACACACAGTGGGGAGGTCTTGTTTGGTTTTGAATATTCCCTGGATATGAATATTCACTGTGGACCACAGTAAGAGTAATCACAGCTGACCCATGTTGTTACTAATTAATTCTTTGCTTACACACGGGGGAACAGCAGAAAGAAAGCAAATACTGTGAACAAAGCTAATAATGTAGTTACTTGCTACTCCTATCTGACACATTTTTAAGGAATGGTCTCTGCGGCATGACAGCAAACACAGGAAGAAATTGATGTAGTGTAGCAGGAAAGCATGTTACTTTATGAAATAGTACTCAGGCAACACTGGAATGGTTTGTCTTGCTCTGACTTTTACAGACTTTTCTGAATCATATCTGCTGTTGCTTGGATTGGTTTTATGTCTCCCCAGCTTTAGGAGAGTGCAGATGAAGTTTCCTTACCTCCTCCCTGCCAACAAAACAGAATTCCATAAACCCCTTGATATGATTCAAAAATTATCCTGTCAGCCCATCTATACAATACAGAAAGTAGAGCTGATATGGGACACAGGGAGCTTTGTTTTTCTTCCATCAAGATAAAAGATAGGTAGAAATAGAGGGGATACACCTGGAAATCTGACTTTTGAAAGACACATTTATTGTCTTCAATAAATATCACTGTGGTCTTCACTTTTTAAGACTTTCTATATCATCTGACAAAAGTGCATCTATCCATATATATTAAGTCTGCTGTGTTTTACATAAGTTGTTTGAAAAGAGAAAACATATCCATAAATATTCCTGAACATTTATTCTATAAGCATTGACACACAGAAGCAGCTTTTTTTTCCAAAACTTACAGCCAGTGAATTATTACTCATTCATACAGACAGCGGGTTTATTATCCATGGCGTACAGTAATTCGCTGGAGTGTAGAAATAGAAGTTAACCCGGAGCAGAGCCATGAATTTCTATTTCTCTGTTTCTGTTTCACGGGGTGAAGCCACAGGATGAGGAAGTGGCAGGTGTGGTGCATTTGCGCGCAGATCTCCATCCACTGCCACGCGCTTCATCGTCCTGAGTGGGCACCTGCAAAAACAAAAACAAAAACAAAACAAAATAATAAAAACGAAGACGAAAAGAGGGAAGACACGCTGTTGCCGCTGGTTGGCAGAGCAGAGGAGCGGCGCTGAAGCAGCGGCGGTGCCGGGCGGGAGGAGCGGCGGGCCCGGCCCTGCCCTGCCCGGTGCCGCCCGGGCGGTGGCGCTGCGGCACCGCCTCCGGCTCCCTCACGGCGGCGGCGGCCGGGCCGCGCTCGGTGCCGCCGGTGCCTCGACGGGACGGGCGGCTCCTGTCCCCGAAAAGTGTCCCGGGGGCGCCGGCGGTGTCCTTGCGGCTCCCCCTCGCCAGGCGCTCGCCGTCCCCCCTCACGGGCCCGCTGTTGCGGGGCTCCGGGGAGGGGGGAGCGCGGAGCCGTGCGCGGCCAAGGCGGCCGGGCAGCGCCATTTCCCGGGAAACGCGGCGGGCCGCGCCGCTATGCCGCCGGGATAATGGCGGGGGCCAGCGCCCTGTCACCTCTTGTGTGCGCTTTCCAAAGAGGAGCCCGGGCGTGGCGAATGGGACACAGACCGCCATTGTGCCGGCGACACTTTAATCGCCCACACCTACAATATTCAACCTGCTGCCGGCAGCGGGGCAGCCCCGGGGCGCACACCCCGCCCGAGGGGACCGGGTGGTGGCCTCGCCGCCGTCCCAGCCGGGCGAGGCGTTCGGGGGCACCGTCGGTGCTGCGGTGTGGGCTCGGCCAGCAGCACCGAGCCTGGGAGACCCGAGCTGCCGGGGGAGGTGGGAGAGAAATGCCTGCGTGTCCATCCCAGGCGGCTGTGGCGGGACCCGTGGAGGCACCAGGGTTTTGTTCAGCCAAGCAGCTTTGGCTGGATATTGCTTGTGTGCTGCTTTCCCATGGATGTCACCTCGTGCTCTCTCTGGGGCATGAAGGCACAGAGGCCTACGGTACATACAATTCCTCCTAGAGTGGGTGCGACACCTGTGCTGAAGCAAGAGGTGGGGGTTTTTAATTCATGAAGCAGGTAGGGTGGGATGCCAGGTATTCCTGCCATCCCTCCCTCCAAAACTGAGATGCTCGGGTTCTCAGCAAGCTCATCTGTGACATGAGAGCCATACACCCAGGCTACTGCAAACTGCGGCTTCCTGATGAAAGCTGTCAAGCATTTGGCCTCAGCAGCCATCAGCAGTGTCTAGCTTCACCTTCTGCCTCAACAGAGCTCTTGCTCACTGCAGATGAACACTAGGCTTCACCCTTTGGGACTTTCTAAAACTTTTATGGAGGTCAAATCATCCTGCAAGACTGAAAAATAGAAATGCTTGTACGTCTCACTCTCTCTCCAGACCGTTCAGCTCTGCAGCTCAGGGTTTTGCAAGCCTACTGCCACAGGAGAACTGCTTCCCAAGAGCTACAGGACTGCAGCTGAGCATTGCTGCTTGAGCAAAACCCATGAGGACGCTGTCATAGGCACTGCAAGCAATGCTCTGCTGAAGCTGCCTGATGTCTAATAGACTGGGAAGAGTCTTCTGCATGGTGTGGAATTTTGAGGTGCCTCTAAAACTTAATTCTCTTTAATGCTTTATTTTTGTGTATGTCTTTCTGTCTTAACCCCATGAAGGGGGGGGGGGGGGGGGGGAAGGAATTGTTCTGCTTTTTTAACAAGTAGAAATTCTTGAGACATCATAATTTATAAGGTAGTGGACCAGCTGAAGATGTCTTCAGAAAGGCTTCTTTTCACAGCATATTACAGGCGTAGTTCCTGAAAGCTCTGTTGGTGTTGTGTTGGAAATGGATTGTTCCTAGAAGCCCTGTGCTCTTTGCTCTCAGGGATTAAATGAGAGGATTTCCCATGAATGGCAAGGTAGTACTTTTTCTTGGCTGACAAGGTCTTCTTGGGGAAATACTCAGCTCTTAGGGATCAGTGTGAGATGCTGATCAGCACCAGATTGTGTCCATTCACTTGATTTTCTCCCCTTAGAAGAACCACTGTTCTCCACATTGTTTTGGCTTCTGTGAGTGTAAATATTTACTCTTTACATTTTAGAGACCTTCCCTCCTCAGGAGACCTGCAAAGGTTCAGATTCCAGGCTGGCATTTCCACAGCTAAGAAACCTCCTTCGGGGACTGGGCTGCCTGATTGCCAAGACCTTTGTGGGTGATGGATGTGAGAACAGCAGATCGAAGGCCCAGTGCAATTGAAGCAGCCCCCTACACTCCCAGGTTACTGCTCAAGTAATGCTGCTGTTGAGAGGCAAGGCAGACTGTTTCAAATGTTGATATTTTTTTTTCTTTTTTTCCTCTTGCTTACATGTCAACTGTTATTTTTTCTCTCTTTTTCACTTAAATGTTACTATTATGCCACAGAGAAAGAGCCTGCAAGCTAATTTTTTTCATTTATACCTCAAGATACGACTAGAATCTTTTCCCAGAACAAATCACGAAAGGGACAGTGAAAAAGGGGATGCTGAGACAATCAGTTAAAAAAAAAATTAATCTAGTGCCAGCAAATCTGGAGTACTTATGCTCTCTGGGCTCCTGTGCAAGAGACCTTGAGAGCAAGAGGAAGTGACCAGATGTGATTTGAAGGAAATACCTTGTTTCTGTGGGTGGATTGATGTTAATTCTCTGATCTTAAACTAAATGAAGTGTTGATCATATACTGTAAAACAGTTGATCACACTGGTAATTTTGTTGCTTAAGTGATTTTTACTAGTAAAATATATCAACTAGCAGCCTAATGAAAGCATGTTAGAAAGCACTCGTTCATAAAGCAGGGATGGTCATTAGTGTTCTCTTTTTGCTCATTTAAAGAGTAACTAAAACGACGGACCTGTGGGTGGTGCCTGTGAGCATGCACAGGCCCTGCAGAATTGTTCCTGCTGCAAAGGGTGAACAAGCTACACCTGGAATAACATCGCTGTTCAAAGTGTCCCAGAGCTGACAAGTGCCTCAGCTGTCCAAGACTTTGGTGGGACTGAAGGCATTTAGCAATTTTAGTGGAACCTCCATGCCAAGCTGAGTGCAAAACAAAAAAGGGTTTAAAATAAAATGAGAAAAGGAAAATTATTATGAGTGATTCCTCCTTGAATATGAAGCTTTTTATTTTTAAAATATGAGCATAAATTAACATCCCAGTAACAGCTGTAGCAAATTAAATGGGAAAAATATTTGTAGGTATAATATATAAAATTTCCAATTGTATCCAGGCTGAATCCATTATGCCTGACAATGGCCCCAGGAGGCAGGCAAGTATTGTTATACCAATGCTTTGCATCTCTCTTGGAGGCAGTGGAAGTACTTGCACTAGAATTAACTGTACACAACTGCATGTGTCCACAGGGCTAGACACAGATATTTATGGAGGTAAATGTCACCAAGAAATGGGAATGAGTTTTACCAACCCTCCAAGAACTGAAGCAAATGGCATTGGGTAAGTGTAAAAATCTGCGCAGAAGATTGCTCTGCAGAAACGAAGGCACATCTGCTGCAGCAGCAGCATGGTCCTGGTTATCCTGAGTGGAAAGGAGCAGGGATCAGAAACGTGATTTCCTGGATACCTGGGCTTTTGCATTCCTTGAAGTCATCACTTCTAATGTGTATTTAAAACACATTTTACAGTGAAGCATAAGACACTGGTCATGGAAGGAGCCTAAGAAACATTTGCTGCTGGACCCTTTTCTGCTTAAAGCCAATCTTGCTCTGAATAATATAAGTATGAATGCTTTATTTGGGTGAATATTCTGATGATGCAGTCCAAGAGAGTAGCTAGTAGCTCCTAGGTGGGCTTTGCCATCCCAGGAAGCAGGCCAGCCACTGGGAGGAGAGAAGACCCCTTTCCCTCCTCCTGCAGGAGGCCTGGACAGGTTGCAGTTGGGATTCAGCAAGAATTAGCTGAATTAGCTGATCTCAGTGAGCAAGACTCACACTTTGGTCTCTATCTACTTTTGGGTTTTACTGCCTGAAGAGGGGAGGTACAAAGAGGGCTCTGTGTCCCCCCACATACTTTTCAAAAGGAAAGGAGGAAACAGGAGAACACATGGGGAAAGTGTGGAAAGAAAGTGGAGAGAAGGAATAAAATACTTTCTGACCAGTGATGATGCCTGCAGAGAAGCTGGCTGATCTTGAAATGGGATTGAATGAGCAATTAGACTGTTGAGTACAAACTGAGGACTGACCCATATGCTTTATGTGCTTTCTAAATGTCTCTGGCTGTAATGATAGAGGAGGCTTTTTGCAAGTCTGCTCCCCCCCTTTTGTAACCCATTTTTCTGTAACACTAGTACGTTCCTGACCCCGAGTTGCTGCCTGGGCCCTTAACCAGGCTCGGGGGGGGGAGGAAGGGGGGCGGAGTTGGAGGGAAAGGAGGATTGGGGGGAAAATATGCATAAAGATACGGGGATAAATTCAGTTTGTTTTCCTCTGAAAGCTTTGACACTTGCTTAGAGGAGATTCATTTTCAAGGCTTCCTACATTCCTGCTATTGTACAGTAACTGTTTCAGACCGGTGTGCCTGTGTTTCCGACTCCCGTGAAGTCCCCTTTGCAGCAGGGCGTGCCTCGAACCGCTTCAAAAGAACCAACTTCTACAAAAGAAAAAAAGAAACTCAAGTAGGCTTGAACATACAAAGAGAGGGAGAAAGGAAAGTGAAAAGGGCCAGGCAGTGTTGAATACAAAATGAGTTCAGCCAGCCCCAGGAGTTCTTCATCACTTACATTTATCTTATTCTGGGAGAGCAGAGCTAAACCCAGTGCTGACACAAACCACCCTTTGCCTTTGACTTTGACTCTGAGTGTGTGCACACACAGCAGATACAGGCATACAGAGACCACTGGATTTCAATGAAACATTTTTCCCCCTCTGAGCAGTGGTGTTGGTGGGGGAAATAGCTTTTTGTGTGTGTCCTTTCAAAGGCAAACTGTGGAGTGAGTCTCAGATGCCTCCAGTTTCAAAGCGTGCATGCACTCACAAAACACACACTTGAAAAATAAGCAGCTGTTAGTGTTTCCCAGCTGGGAAGCGTTTCCCATCCCAGGAGCGTGCTGAGGTGTTCGGCCGATCGCCCCAGTGCTCCATACAGCCACTGAGGTACTGCTAAGGAACTCCCCTACACCTGACAGCAGCCCTGGGGTATCCAGAGATGTCCTTCCAGGATATCAGCCACCTTGCATCCATATGAAAGGCTAATGGGATGCTGCTTCCCTCTGTGCCCAGAATCCAGTGGATAGTTTGTGAGATGGAGCATTGGGATTCCTATCAAGGAGGCCCAACAGCCACGCAGCCCACCAGCCTGGAGGGAGATGTTGAAAACTTCCACACTGCACCAGCCTGGCTCTGCCCATGCTGGGAGCTTGCTAGGCTTCTAGAAACAGGTGTCAATGGCTACTGCTTAGCAAAGCTCCCGCTCCTTTCCAAGGTTTGGCCCGCAGTCGTTGCATGGAACAGCTCACAGCCACAGCACCCGGTGCCCAAAAGGGGAACACACAGGCTTAACCCTGGGGAGGAGAGCACAGCAGGGCTGCTGGCAAAGCAAACCTGTGCCACGGGCACCCAGGAGGAGGGCACGTGCTGCCTGTGGACTGAAAGAGAAGCCGGGGGGCTGGGAATTTAGCCAGCAAACAGCACCGTGCAGCACAGCACTGACCACTATTTCTCCTGATAATGATAGAAGCATTTATTGAAGGGGGTGGGGGTTAGACAATAGGAGAGTATAGAAGTTTTTACTAGATACAAATAGATGGTCTGGAAACTTTATGGATACTATACAGAAACAAGGTATTGACTTCTGCTCCTTACCGTCATTCTTACCGAGTGAACACCTCCATTTTGGTCAGAAACTAACAACTTGTTTTGGGGGGATGCAGCAGCTTTTGCCTTTGAAGTATAATTGCCAGAGAAAATAAAATAATAAAAAAAAAATAGTGAAGGTTTGCTTCAGTTTGTTTTGAAAGAAAGCAAGCTATCAGCATCGCGCTTTCTCAATACCATCCAGTTGTTTGTAGAAGATGGGCCCCAAGCGCCTGCCATGCGCCAAGAGTGCCCAGCCAGCTTCCTAAACTTAGTGAGGCTGCTCATTCCATGTCACTGCCGCTCGGCTTTGAGCTGCTGGGCTCCCTCGCTCCCTCCTTGGCTTGCGAGTTATTCACTTTTGAAAAAACATATCTACCTCATACTGTGCCCATCACTTTGTTCTCCACACGCCTATTCACACGGGCAAACCTCCACTTCTCCTCTCCAGGCAGGCGGCGGTGGCGGGAGGGGAGGCAGCGCGGAAAAGAAGTTAAGATGCGTGCACGGAGCTATTTCCCTCTCGACCACCTTTGGCCAGCTATTGTTGGCCCAACAAAAGGACTCGCTCGCGGGGGATCGGGACCATGCCGAAAACGTGGTAGCTCCGGGGGAGATGTGCTGTCCCGGCTGCAAACGCCACCGCTTCTCACCTACCGGGTCCCGCGTGGGCTTCCCGCGCGTCCCCGGGATTACCGCTGTAAAACCGAGGGCATTCCCTCGGCGGCTTCGCGGCCGAACCTCCGCACGGCAGCGCCGCGCTCCCTGCGCCGCCGCCCGCACCGACACCTCGGGCAGGGCCGCTGCGGCCGTAGCGGGAGCCGGGCGGACCGACGGCTACTCCCGCCAGGCGTGGGAAGGCCAAGGCGGGCATTTACCGGAGCCTCCGAGGTTTGGCCAGCGGCGGCTACAAGGAAAAGGACGTTTCCCCAGGCGGGCGCGAGGGAGCGTCCTCAGAGAATGCAGCGGCTGGGAGGGCTCGGTGCCCCCGGGGTCTGTTCTGTCGGCAGAGCCACCCGCCGCTGCCCGGCGCAGGGCTGTCCCGGCACCCCCGGCTGCTCGGGGCCGCCGCCCGGCACAGGGCGGACGCGCCGTCGGGGCGCTCCCCGGCACCCCCGCCCCGTTCCGCCCCGCCGCGCGCGGGGAGGCCGCCCGGCGCGCGCCTGCCCGGGGCGGGGCGGGGCGGGGCAGCGCGTGCCGCCGGCCCTGGCTCTCTCACACCCCCCCCACCCCCCCCCCCCACCCCGGCTCCCCCCGCTCCCCGCCGCCTCCGCTCCCCCCGCGCGCCATTGGCTCCCCGCACGCGCCGGCCCCGCGCGCGCGCGCGCCATTGGCCGCGCCGACACGCGACCGGCGCGAGTGGAGGGCGTGCGGCGGGAGGGGTGGGGCGCGAGGGAGAGGAGGGGCGGGGGAGACCCCGGCGCGTGCCGCTCCTTAAAGGGGGGCGCGGGCCCGGCCGACACCGGAGCCGTCGGGGCGCCACGCGCGAGGCGGGGGCTGCGCGCGGCCCCATGGGCGCGAGGCGATAGAGCCATGAGCCTCCCCTGGGCAGAGCGCGCCCGGGAGCCGCCCGCGCCGCCGGAGCCGCCGCCGCCGGGCCCGGAGCAGAGCGGGTGCGGCGGCTTCGCGCCGGGCTCGTGGCTCGGCGTGTGCTGCGGCGCCCGCCTGCCCGCCGCCGCCTCGCCGCGCTACCTGCTGCCCGGCGAGGACGAGGAGGCGGCGGCGGCCGAGGGCGGCGCGGCGCGGGGCGGCGGGAGCAGCCCCGGCGGGGCGCGGGGCGGCGGGCGGCCGCGGGGCGGCGGCGGCGGCCCCGGGCTGCGGGCGCAGGTGAGCGGCGTGCAGAAGCAGCGGCGGCTGGCGGCCAACGCGCGGGAGCGGCGGCGGATGCACGGGCTGAACCACGCCTTCGACCAGCTGCGCAATGTCATCCCCTCCTTCAACAACGACAAGAAGCTCTCCAAGTACGAGACGCTGCAAATGGCGCAGATCTACATCAGCGCCCTGGCCGAGCTGCTGCACGGCCCCGCCGCCCCTCCCGACGCCCCCGGCAAGGCCGAGCACCGCGGGGCCCCCTTCGAGCCGCCCTGCGCCGCCGCCGGGGCCGGAGCTCCGCCGGGGCCGCCGGCGCCGCCGCCGGGGCCGGCCAGAGCGTCGCCCCCCGGGCACGGCAGGACTCGCTTCCCCCCGCCGCCGGCCGCGGGGGGCTACTCGGTGCAGCTCGACCCGCTGCACTTCTCCTCCTTTGCGGAGGGCGCCCTGATGGGACAGAGAGCCCCTTCCCCCGCCCTCCTCATGCAGCAGCCCGGGCAGCCGCCGCAGGAGAGGAGCAAGACGTCGCCCCGGTCCCACAGGAGCGACGGGGAGTTCTCGCCCCGCTCCCACTACAGCGATTCCGATGAGGCCAGCTAAGGCAGGGGCGTCGTCCCCGGCAGCCCCGCAAGGCCGCCCCTCGAAGCACGGACTCCGCCGTGGGGTGAGCAGCCGGACGCGGCGCCGCCACGGACGGCATCGGCTCCCCTCGGTCGCTTTGAAATCCGCCCCCTCGTCTCCCACCCCCGGCAGCCCCTGGTTTGTCTAGGGGGGGATGGCTGTTAGCGAATGACTGTACCCGCCCTGTCTGTCAGGCTCGGTTGGTTTGTTTCCATTTGTAGTTTACACTTCGAAAGTTTCTTTCGCCTAGAAGTCGTTGCCGTTCCCTCCTGCCAACACGCCACCTCGCAGCGCGGAGCCTGGCTCGCCCCGTCGGCGAGCAGGTGATGCGCAGGGAGAAAGCCTGGCCCCGCTGCCGGGGGTGCCGCCGGCGCCATCCGTCCCCACCCGGCTGTGAACCTGCCCTGACACCCCCGTCTTCCAGGACACCGATCCCGCCGTGGGTCGCATTGCTGTGGAAACACATACACACGCACACACACACACACAAGTTAATAACGCACCGTCTTAACCTGTAAATAGCGGAAAAATTTTGGATTTTCCTTAGAGCACCATGTCGGCGTCTTTTGGGGGGAAACTTGGCGCAAGCACTTTATCAGCGGCTGGAGATGCAGTTTCAAGAGGAAAGCTACTCACTGCCAATTGGAGACAAATATTTAATTAAGCCACTTAATCCTAATCGCCCTCTTAAAAACGAAAACGGTTTTGTCGTGTCAAACTTTTATGTCAGTTTTATTTTCCTTTTGTGGTAATAGGAAACGTATTTATTATGCAGTGTTTGCAATTATTTCTGCTTCTCTCTTTTTTTTAAAAAAAAAAATCTTTTCTACGACGAAAATCGTTTATTTTGATTTTAGCAATGCCAGCTGCCATTGTTTTATGTATTTTAATTTTAAAATTTTTTTGAGATCAAATAAACATAAAAAAAAAAACCAAAACAAAAACAAAACAAAACAAAATCAGCCTCAAAGCGTGATGGTGTTGAACTTCTCCCTTCGCCCTCCCCCAGCCGAGGTGATGTCTCTTACCCCGAGGCGGGGGTAAGAGGTGCAGGGCCGGGGGCGACGCTCCGGGAAGCCGATGGGGCGTCCCGTCTGTCTGCAGAGGGGGACGGGCGGACCCCGGGGCCGGGGCGGGCTCTGCCCTGCCTGGAGCAGCGCTACCTCCACTCCCTGCGCTGCGGGGACCGTGTCCCGTTTCCGTCCCGCAGTTCCCAGCGGAACAGGGGTAATTGCAACAAGTGCAGGGTAAGGAGCTTGTCGCTGCTCTGTAGCGCCTGTCCCCGCACCGCTGCTCGAGTCACATCATTCCCTTCTTCCCCACTCCTCCCCTTTGCGAGCGGATCTCCCCGCGGAGCCTCCTCGGTATAAGTCGAGCAGAAAGGGCTGGGAGCGGGCGGGGAAGCTCGGGGTTTTTGGGACACGCGAGCAGCGCGGCGGGTCGCCGGGGGATCAGGATGTGGCCCCTGGGCTCGGGTTAAACCCGGACGGGAGTGGGGGATTGGCTGATGCTTAGCCCAGCCTGGCCGTGACACCAGACCCGGGGCTAAACCGGAGCCGTGTCGGTGCCGGGGTCCCGCTGGGTTTAGCAGGTGACGCTGGGAGGGCGGTGTCGGGGAGGTGATCAGTTAACCAGGAGCGGCCGGGGGAGCGGCCCCCGCGGGAGCGAAGCCCGTGAGGGTGTCGCTTTCCCCTGCAGAAACAGGGCACCTGCCCCCCCGGTAACCCCGCGCTGTCACCCTGCCCTGCCCGCCACCAGCACCCGCGGCCGCCGCCCGTACCTGCCGAAGCGGGGTACGGTCCCGCAGGGTGGAAAGTGTATCGGGAGGGTCATTTCCCTTACTAATAAAACGCCTTCCTTGTCGGGGTAGGTCAGCTTTGGTTACCGGCACTGATTTCTGTGCTGTGGAAGCCGGTCTCGCATCTTGGGGAGCACGCGAGGGGTCCCATCACGGCAATGATGCGGCGGAGCAAAAAACCACCAACTTTGGGGGTGTTGTTTTGTTTATTTGGTTTAGTTTGGGGATGTACCCGGCGCGGGAGAAGCGGCAGCCGCCGCCGTGGCGAGGGGCAGCGCTGCGGAGGGGCCCCGGCCGTGCCGGCCGTGGGTTGAAGGGGTGCGTGCAGCCTCTCTCCGCCCCGCCGTGCCGGGCTCTGCCCCGGCGGCTGCGAACACGCGAGCTGGTGGGAAAGAGCCCACCAAAATCCTCCCCGCTCACTCGTTCGGGTCCCTTCCCCCGACAGACGAGCGCACCGCATGGCGCGGCTGGTGCTCGCAGCCGCAGAGCAGCACTCGCCGTCTGAGGGGCTTTTTTTTTAATCTATTTTTTATTTTGTTTTATTTAACGCTTCTTTGAAAGAGCTACCCAGCCGCATTCCCATTTTAAGGTTCAGCTATAGAGTTTGCATAACAACCGCTTGGCAGCCCCCCTCTCTTGCGCTCCGTTAACAAGCTGTAACGTATAGCTGCAGGTTGCTATAATCTCATTAATATTTTGGAAACTTGAATATTGAGTATTTCAGACCGCTCATTCCCCATATGCCAGGCCACTCCCGCTATGCTGGCTGGTTCTTTTCTCTCCATTATTAGCAATTAGCTCCTACCTTCCAAAGTCAGATCCAAGTATCCAAGATACTAGCAAAGGAATCAACTATGTGTTGCAAGCTAAGCATGCTTAATATCTCCCAAACAAACAAAGAGACAACATTTCTTTAAGTAATGAAGATGGATAAATCGCTTTATTGAGCCTGCGACAGTGTTTGTTTTGTACAGACTACCGCAAAGTTTTTTTAACAAGAGCGGGGACGCGCACCAGCCCCTGGAAGCAGTCTCGCCCGGTGTGCTTCGTGGGCTTTTATCATCCTAAACCGGCTTTTATGTGAAAAGGGCGAGTCAGAAGCGCACTATCCGAGCGTTAAATTTTGGCTGAACGCTGACTGTCCTCCGGGCTGTGCGAAGCGACCGCGGGGGCCGGGGGGGCTTGGGGAGGCGGTCGCCTTTGTGCGAGGCGCACGGCGGCTCCGCTGACTTCTGAGCCCGGCTCTCCGGATGAAGCGTGCCCACGGACTCCGGCGCGGGGCTCTGCCCGGCCGTCCCGGCGGCCGCGATTTCGGAGGGACGGAGCGGGGCGAGGCAAGGCGGCCGAGGCGCATCTCTGCCCTGCAGCTCTCCGGCTGCTGTTTGCTCAACCTCTGGCCTCAGGGAGGGAGGAGGAAGGGAAGAGGGAGAAAGGGTTAAATCTAGTGAGGGGAGACCAGAAAAGCGCAAGAACCACGGCGGGGGGGGGGGGGGGGGGTAGAAGGGGAGTTGGCCGTGGGGCCAGTGTTTCTTAATTAGAGCGGGGCGGACAATGCTTTGGGGCGGACAATGGGGGGGACAGGGGGGCTGGAGGGCGGAGGGGGGGGTCTGGCCTCGCTCCCGGCCGCGGTGCGCCGTGTCTGGAGCGGAGCACGCGTTGTCAGCTGGTGAGCGCAGCGGCCTTTCAGGCGGCTCCCCAGGGAGCTGCGCGCCCGCGGTGAGCTCCATCGTCACCCCCTCCCCTCTATCATCATCATCATCGGCCTCCTCCTCCTCGGCGGCCCCCCACCCCAGCCGAGCACAACAGCCAGCATTCAAGCCCCCTTCCCTCCCTCCCCTCGCACAACAGCAGCGCAGTGGCAGCCACGCCACCTCCCAGCAACCAGCAGCACGCGAGGGCACCGCCGGGGCACCTGAAAGAGTCAAAGCCAAAGAAAGGGAGACAAAGGGGGAGAAAAAGATACGCAGGAACGGCCCAGCGTGTCTGCTCCGACAGTGCGGAGAGGCAGGCGCCCACAGAGGGATGGGCGAGCCCACGCGGAGGCCGGCGGGCAGAGGCGCGCACACGCGTGGCCACACGCACACACGTGCACTCGCTCGCAGGGGTCCGAGCCGCTGCAGCCCCAATGGAGACGCGCAGAAATCCCTCGCTCCGTGCAGGAGCAGAGGGAAGCGCCCCGGCAACTTTGCGCCCCACAGCCCCGTCCCCGCGAGGGGCATCTGCCGGCTTGTGTTCCTCTGTGTGCCCGGCTCCCGCCGCCCCATCTCTGACGCTGCCACCCACGGGCACCGATGCCGGGACGCGGCATCGTGTCTGGTCACCCGCCGTCGCATGTGCCCGTGCCGTGCCTGTCCGGGACAGAAAAATGAGGGGGAAAGTGGCGAGGGATCGGCTTGTGCGTGGGTGAGGTGGGGGCCCCGCCGGCCCCCCGTGGGGAGCGTTCTCTCCGCGGGCAAGCCAGGCTGGAGCGAGGAGCTGCCGGCGCAGCCTGAGGGACAAGGGGACAAGTTTTGACCGCCCCTGGCCAAGTCACTGCAACGCAGAAGGGGCTTTGCTCGGGGCTGTGTGCCCGCCGGGCTCCGGGCTGGGGCGCACGACCGGCTGCCCTCCCGGAGCAGGTTTGGGGCCTCAGAAAGCCACATGCTGCCCTGTCGCCCTGCCGCCACCCCGTGTTAACTTCAGGCGAGCTCTCTAAGGACGTTTTCCAGAGCTGCTGCGCCCTCGGAGTGGATGGGAGCGCGGCTCTGCGGGCTGCCCTGCACCTGTGCGATGGGTGCGCTGCTCATGTGCGATGGGTGCGCTGCCGCTGCTTCCGCTGGCCATTTCCAGGCTGCCCAGAGCGGGGCAGACAGAAAGGCCTCTTCTGGAGTGCTATCGAATGGCTCGGGATGCCTTCGGGAGCCCAGCCAAGGCGTGTCAAAGGCGGTTTGAGCGGTGAAGCATTTAAACGCTACAATGGGTGACTTTCTGGCGTGTGCTTTTCTCCCTCCCTGCTCGGGCCCAGGAGGAGGGAGCAAGCCTTTTTACTGAGCTCCTCCTGGGGTGGATGCGACACCCCCAGCCCCGTGTCGCAGCCGGGCTCTTCCCCGCGGGGCGCCAGCGGCGGAGCAGCCGCCCCTGTCCCGCGGGCAGCGGGAAGAGCTCAGGGCTTCTGCCGCTCCCCGCAACGTTTCGCTCCCAGCTCGGTTTAACCCGGGCTGCCCGGGGTGGGGAGGTGCCGGCCCGACGCACCCGCTGCAACTCGGAGTGCAGCTGGGGCTTGGGAGGCTGTACAGCGCGGGGATGGATGGGCTCTCAGTAGTGCTGACAGGGAAGGCGAGATCTGGGGGTGGGAAAGCAAATACCCTCCGTTTCTGGAGAGATTCCATTTTGCATTTCATCCCGGTTTTTCCTCCAGGTTTGGGTTTTTTGGTTTTTGGTTTTTTGGGTTTTTTTCTGTTGTTGGTTTTGTTAGTTGTGTTTTTTTTTTCCTTCCCCTTCTTCCCCTGCTCTCCCATCTCTGGTCTCATCTGTCTTTCCTGGTGTCTTGCGGCGGCCACCCCTTCTGCCCCGCTCTACACGGAGGCGCGCTGCCGCCGCTGGGGTGCCCCGGAGAGAGGCGGGCGGCGGCGCGCACCCGCCGCGGGCGAGCGGGGCCGCAGCACTTTTGTGGGGCGGTTAATCAATGGCACATCAGCGAGACAGCGCATCAGCCCATCTGCTTGATATATATTCAGAAGGGCTCCAGCCCTTTTGAAGTCTAATTTCTTCCCCGGGAGAACGCGCCGGATAATTTACCATCATTTCCCAGGCAGGGCGGCTAGTGGGTTAACCCTTTCCCCAAGCGCTGCCGCCGAGGGTTTTCCTCCCGAGCGAGCAGCTTTGAATGCCTCAGCGCCTCGCCACAAACTTGTAAAAGTGCCTCTTTAATGGTATGTGACTCGCTGAAACAGGACACCCGGCCCACCGGCACGGTAAACCCCTCTCCGGCTTGTCAGATTGGTGTTTAAAAGATCCGTTCGGAACAAGCAAACCCCTCGACCCTACCGGGTCAGCTCCACCACCCACCGATATTTTTCTACTTTTGTGTTTCGACATCTTTGGCCTTGGGGTGGTTTTTTTTGCTCCCACCCGATGCTCAGAAACGCAGTTTTATCCAGAGGCAGGAGCCGGGATGGGGAGCGAGAAGCGCATCGCTTACGGGCTGTGGTGCAACACCGCGCTGCAAAATCCTCCGGCTCAGAGGGTGGCGGAGCCCGGCAGGTGCGGGGGGACGGGGGACGGGACCCGGGAACGCTGCTAGGGCGGAACACGCCGGGAGGTGGCCCATCCTTTTACCGCGTTCGGGGCCGGCGAGCCCGGGGAGGATGCCGAGCCCGCACCCAGCACCCCGGCACATCTGGGATGCGCCCCGCGACGAGCCAGCGGAGCTTTCGGAGTTCCATCCCGGGGAAGGGGAAAGCATTTGACTCGCAAGTTTCTGAGCTTTTATTTGTTTTCTCTTCTCCCTTCCTCCCGCAAGGGCTCTGCCGGCGTGCACCGACTGAACTCTGGTTCAGGGGACAGGTTGAATAAGCCCGAGACCGTTGAGCGGCATCACCTGCTTCCCATAAATCCCAAAAGCAAACCCTGGGGACCGGCCGGAGCCGCCGCAGTGCCCTCAGTCCCCACCTGCACCTCGCTTATCTACAGTCAACATTTTTATCCTGCCCCAGAAAGGTTCCTGCTCGCTCCCGGCTCCGGGGCGGCATCCGCGATCAGCAGCTACACCCCGGGCCCCGCCGCTCCCCGGCCCCCCCTTTCCTCCCAACTGGGGGCCACCCCCACTTCTCCTGGGAGCAGTGCGAGGAGATCAGCTTTTTAATTTATTTATTCATTTATTAAATACACCAGCCCAGCTTCTCATGTGGGCATGACAGTGTCTCCTGCAACATCTCTTCTCTGGAGTCTACTTCAAAAAAGGAGGAGAATGGTGCATTTATTTATTTATTTATTTTTTTACACAGAAAATATAGTTCTTCTGCCTAAAGCCATTTTGTGGCTGGAGAGGCTGGGAGAAGCCTTGCTGTTAGTCTCCACTGGAGTGGGAATGGGCTGTGCACAGGGCCAGAGCAAAGCTGGGAGGCAGGGGAAGCAGGGATCCCTCTCAGAGCAGGCTCCTCCGTACTCCATTTTGGAAAACAATGAAAAGGAGGCTAGGTACTTCCATACAGCATGTCTGCTTTGAATTTCAGTTGCTGTGGGCGAAAGTATCACTTTAGTGTTTGCTTTTTATTAGCCACAGATTATATTATTTTACTTTTCTCATTCCAGTAGTAATGCTGAACTTAGGGCCAGTGTTGCACAAAGGTCCCCCAAAATGCTGACTGTCAACAAGCTGTGACAATTTGTCGTGGGACTGTACAACCTTCCTACAGAATTGGTACAGCTGAGAGCTTGGCTAAGGCTCATATAGGGTCTACCCATAGTTCTCAGTCCCTGATCTTCTCCTCTGGCCTTGGGGGAGCTATCCTGTCAATGTAGAAGGATGTGAGGCCCAGAAATGTTAACTGGCTTGCTATGGACAACAGGAGCCCAGGGCCAAAGGTAGGGCATGAGTGCAGGATGTGCACTACTGCTTTCTCACACAACACACCTCATTCCAGTTGCTTCAAAAGTATTTCCAGCTGCAAGACTTTGCTCAAAGCAAAGGACATTCAGCCAGGGGCTGGCTTTACACCTCTAGACGTGTTTCACCATGGTTTTTGATAGGATCATCCTTTCCCTATGCCCCAGGAAGCAGGATGCAGGGAAGTTTGTGTTGCCCCAGCTGTAGCCTGTTACTTAGGGTGGGTCAAGAGGAAGAGAGAGGTGAAATTTTCTGATACAGCATAAATCTGAGAAATATATTGGAAGGCATGGTGATTGGATGCAAGTTTCTGCAAGCAAAATGGTTCTCCTGATTCATGTGTTGTTCCCTCATTAAGTTTGAATCTGAATAATTTGTTCCTGCTGGAGCTTCCCCACTGGGATGGGTGAGAACACGGCTCTGAGGAAGTGTTGCAGGGTATGTGAGACTCTAAGGCAGGTAGGAAGAATATCTCTTTTTTCTTTTTTAAAATTAGCAGTGCTGCAATGCTGAATAGTGAAACTATTCTGAATTGCATTGTTATGTTTCATCGCTTGCCGGGCTGTTTTGCAAAAATACTCTCACAGCAAATTTTTGTGTGGTTCAACTCTGGTTGTGGAAAGATTTCTGGATTAAATCAGTTATGCTCCTATTACTCGTCTGTCAAGACATTCAGTCAACCCTCTTCCCTGCTCTACAGTTTGGTGGCTTCCTCTTTGCATTGCGGAATATCCGGAAAGCTTTTTCTTTAAAAAGGCTTGAAAATCAGAAGAAGGCTGGTTCTGTGAGAATGGCAGCTGGGAAAAAAAAAGGCTCTGAATTGCTGTTGGATTCACAGGCTTTTCCTGTTGGGAAAGAGAGTGAAAGCTTGGGAGCATTGCTGGCCATAATTTTGGGGTTGGAAAGTAAAGGGGTTACTTCACTTGCACACTGCTGTTGCCTGTGATTTCTGATCCCATCCCTGACACCCTCAGGGGAACTGCCATGAGCAGTTTTCAAAGCTGAGGATGAAGGAGTGAGGCACCTTTTGAGAAAGTGCAGTTTTGATATCATTAGCTAATTCTGCAAAGGCTACAAGGTATCTTTGCAAAGAAACCCCTTTTCAGCTGGGCTCTTGAAGGCTGTGCTGTGATTTTACTGGAAGTTTCTCAACTTTGGGCTGTCCCACCAGGGGCTGGGGCATGGTCCAGTGTAGTTGAAGAAGCTGTGAGGTTCTGGCAGTGTGCTGGAAGTTCCTTGTACTGCCATGCACCAGCTTGGGGCTGCTATGGTGCTTGGTGACACCTCCATGGCAGGTGTTCCCTGTGATTCCAGCTCCTCTGGAACCTGAGGTGTGGTGGCAGCTCCAAGCACATCCTTCCTCAGGCACTCCAGTGGGGAGGGGTCCCTGTCTGTGTGTGGCTATTCAGCTACAGAGGTGTGTGTAAGGGACATAAACCTTTGTATATCTCAGGCTAAACAAGGATTTACAAAGTAATTCATAGCTTTTCCACTGGTATTCCCACCCTCCAAGGAAGTGACATCTGGAAAGATATTTCTATATTTGGTTTCCCTTTTGTTTTTTTTCTAAATAACTGAGAGGTGTAAATAGAAGAGCATCTTCCAACAGGAGACAGTGGGTCTAAGCTTAATTTAGATATGCTGTGGCCATAATTTCAAGTATTCTTAAACCAGGAACAAGAAAAAAATTATTCCCCAAAATAGAAATAGGAGAAATGAAAGATGAGCATTCAAAGCCAATTTTTTGGTCCTCAAAAGCTGCTGAGTATTCAGAGGTTTTCAGCTGTTTCTGTGGCAGTTGGGTGCTTAGCAGAGAAAGAAAAATCAGAGTCTTTTAGTAACACTAAAGTGATATCTGTGGGTGCATTTGGCAATTGTATTTGTTATCCTTGCCCACCCTGACAATATCTGTGGAACTGATTTGGGAACTGACCTGTGGATTCGTGAAATAGATGGTGGTTCAGGACCAGGATCTCCACAGAGGGTCAGAAGGCCAAACTAAATAAGGCTCTCCAAAGTCTGCAGGAAACATTGGGAACAGAATCTTGGTGTCTTCTTTTGGCAGACCTTTAATAAAAACCCAACAGATTATCAAAGATGAGAACTTTTTTTTTTTTCCCTTCATGAATTGATCTATTTTGATGGATCTTTCTGATTTTCAATACCTCAAATCTGACAAATGTAAAAACATAAAGTTTCAAGATGTTAACTCTACCTTTGCAGCTTTTTGAAAAATTATTGGAAGCGCATTGTCAGAAGATTTCAGCTTTTCTATTGTCGGGGAAAAAAAAAAAATATATTCTGATTTTTTTTTTCCTTTAATTTCTATCAAACAAAATCAAGCCTGATATCCAGTCTGAAGAAATTACACCTACTGTGTTTACTGCTATCACATAAGATTTATACTCCGTGAATGATTCTAGATCAGTGACTGGTGTGTGGTGGAGCCCAGGGCATTTTCATTAGGAAACTCTGCAACTGTTGGAAGACTGGGCCATCAGCCTTTGGAAAGTATGGGTTTCAGGAGGGAGAAAGTTCCCTCCTGGTTTTGTTTTTCTTTTTTTTCTCATGTAAAGTTCATATTTTATAATTATGCCTAGAGAAAAAAACAGGAAGCCAGTAAAATCAGTGCATTCAAACAGTTTCTGTGGTTCTACTACAGTACCAACATCAATATATTTAATCAGCTAAAACTCAATTAACATAATAGAAAATATAATATTACAAGTCTTCCTAATTTCTGCTATTTTCATCTAACTACTCCCTTTGACAATTCTTTCATTACACTTTTTGTTTTCCCCTTCGTGCATCTTGAGGTTTAAAAACAAATAGCTGAATTATTCTATGAGTTCTAACACCCTCACTGGAAGAGAATATCTTAAAGTTTTCATCAAATGTTACTGGAAATTACTGCAGGCCTCTGATTTTTAAAAGGGATTTTTTTTTTTTTTTATTTTTACTACAATAGGTAAGGGGTTTTGAGTGGCAGTTCGGTGTTAACTTTTTAGAACATACTACTAGATAGGAGAGGAGTGTGACAGATTTCCATCAGCATAAACCTTCTCTCCAGTCAGGAAGGTCTCACCTCTTTAGAGAAAAAAATTACCACCTTCAGCACTGTGGTATGAAGGGAAACGTGATCTAAGCTGGATGATGGAAGCAGTTTAACTGAAAGAATAGAGCATAGGAAAGCTGACCAGAGGTTTCCCAAATGGAAAAGATGAGAGAAACAACAAAGCCAGGAGATAGTTAATTACCATATTGTGTTTATATTTGGGGCTATATTCATGCACAGAACTGGACAGGTTGCTTGGGAGAAACAGTTTCTCTTTTTGTCTTTGGAAAGACCAGGAAATCTGATGAGCCATCAAAAGAAACGTGAGAGCATTGTTTGAATCTGCCTGTGCTGGCCATTACCCACATTTCATGGGTATGGAGTACATGATGAAGAGGAGACGTGCTAACAGCAAATGTCATGACCTGCTTTGCAGGGGCTGCCCCTCTGAGTGCATCCAGGCAATTCCTCCTGTCTGAATAGCCAGCAAACCATGGAACCACAGGATGGTTTGGGTGGGAAGGCACCCTAAAGATCATCTATCTCCAACCACCCTCCCACAGGCAGGGACACCAGTGCTTGTTTTGTGGGCAGATCAAAATGCTTCTTTTCACATTGTCCCTCTGTGCTCAGCACTGCTGAGGTTGCACCTGAAATGCTATGGTCAGTTCTGGGCCCCTCACTGCAAGGACATTGTGGTGGTGGAACATGTCCAGAGAAGGGCAAAGGAGCTGGGGAAGGGTCTGGAGAGTAAATCTGTGGTTACTGCCAGCAGCTGCTGTTCTAACTTGCATAATAATATTTTAGGGTTTTGGAACTGAGAACACAGCTCTTGTGGGATACTTTTGTGAAGCCACAGATTTTACTGGTAAACTCTGTCTTTTAATGTATGTGCTTCTACTTATGTGGACAAGTATTTGTGCATGTGAAAACAAGCAAACAATTATTAAAAAGGTATATTCCAAGCTAAAATTTACCTTCCTGACCCCCTAATTCCCATTACTTTAGGTAGCTTTTCAGCAGCCATGACCATGAATAGTTTCCTGGTTCTTACCCCAGAGGCAATGGCACATCTCTGTCATCCCAGCCCAATATGTATTTTTGTACAGCCATACCACCATACGTCCTTTTGTCTTAAGAAACACTGAACCCTGAGTAATATATTACATTCCAGAGCATGGATACCCTTTATAAAAGAGCACAGCTGTTTCGAAGCCCTCTCAGTACTCAGCCAGCCCTGAGCACAACTTGGAGGACCACAAAACTGTGAGTGCAGATATTCAATATTCAATATTCAATTCAATACTGTCACCAAGATCACCTGATTTAGAAGACTATATTTTATTTTCCATGGAAAATTCAGTGTTTCTATAAATCTCTCTTTTAAACATAATATAATATAATATAATATAATATAATATAATATAATATAATATAATATAATATAATATAATATAATATAATATAATATAATATAATATAATATAATATAATATAATATAATATAATATTCAACCAGTTGTATTTTCAGGGCATTTTATAAGCATTACAAACTCCACACTGTGCTGAAGAAAGGGAATAACGTTATCAAAAGTTCTGACTATTAACAGTGTATTCTTGATATTCAAACATCGGCAGATGAGTTCACATCATTAATTAGGGAGACTCTCAGGAAACAAAAAGAAAAAGTCTATTGAAATTCTTCCTAAGGTAAATAGACATGACAATATCTCATTATCCAGCGAAATATATTCAGAATTTTTTACTCTGTGAAGAATGTAAGTAGTGTCATGAAGTAACATGCTCAGAAATGCACTTGGTGTCAAGTGTGTACACTAAGCACAGGCTTATGATAATTGAATGAAACAGTTTTTCTTTTGAAATTCAATTATTATTTTACTGAGGTTGGGCTTTTAGATCAAATTTGTGAATTTGGGATATTTTCTCTTAGCTCTCTAACCTTTTTCTAAGTTTCTTCCCTCTTCTCAAGCATTTAACTTTCTCAGACCCTTAATATGGACTTGTGTCCTTCTCCCTGTATATCAGTGTGTCCAAATTCAGATTTCCGTTTAGCATCACATTATCTAGGAAAAATAGGTGCTTCTGATAACTGTCCTTCAGGAGTAATGAGCTACAAAATCCGTAAGAGGCAATTCCTCTGCTGAATATGCTGTATACCCAAAAGGAAAGGCTATCAGGGTTCGTATTTCCCCATCGGCAGGAAGAGCCATTTGCCTAAAACAAAACGTCTTTTGCCACAAAGCCTTTGTGTTGTACATAAGACACTGCTATGTTTTTTTAAAAAATAGCCTTTGAAGTTGCCTATGAGCTGCTGTCTTGATTAATTTAAAATTTTAGGTTTGCGCACCCTGCCATAAACTCCTTTATTAACTTTTTATTGCAACTGAACCTCACGGCTCGGCGCTCGCAGGCAGGTGTTGCGAAGGATGCCCTGAATCAACACAGGGAAGCCCAACCTGAGGCAGACAGGGCCATAAACCGTGAGGCGGAGCCCACGGGGCGGTGTGAGAGCCGCTGTGTGTGTGCGGCTCCGGGGGCCCGCCCGGGGCTCCCGCTCGGGGGATGGATGCGGCCAGCGGGGCCGGCAGCGCCGGGCGGCTCCTCCGCTGCGGCCGGACCGGCCTCTGTCCATGGTAGCTGCGGCCTCCAGGCCGGCTCCCAGCTCTGACACAGACCCCGGGGGCTTGTGGTCGCTTTCCCCTCTTTTTTTTTACCGTTTTCTCTCCCTTTTTTTCTCTCTCTCTCTTTTTTTTTTTTTTATTTTTTTTTTTTTGTTCTTTATTTCCCGTATTTTTTTTCCTTTTTCTGCTCTCCTCTTCTTCCCCTCTCCCATCAAACATCTCAGTGCAAGCCTTTTCACCCCACCCTCTTTAATGCAGCGTGTGTTTTTAATATATCATCCTTAGCTAAAAGCCTTCAGTGGTATATGAAGCATAGAAGCGTGGCTTGTTACACAAGTGACACAGCGGTAATTTATTCTGGGGTCTACAGATTTTTGTTATGACATAGGTGAAAACAGACAGCATTGTTGTTCCTGTCTGTATTTCAATTTATGAAGTTTAATATAAAAAATAAATTTAAAAGAAGTCTCAGAATTAAATATAAGTAGTTCTTGCAAAAGCTGTGATGAGAATCAATCTAAAGTCATACAGCCATAGAACCATTAAGTTTGGAAAATACCTCTAAGGTCCCCAAGTCCAGCTGGCAACCCAGCACTGCCACCATGTTCACCATTAAACCATACTCCCAACTGTTATATCCACAAATTTTTTTTAACACTTGCAGGGGTGGCAACTCCACTGCATCCCTGTGCAGTCTATACTTGACAACTCTTTCTGTAATTTTTTTTTCTTAATATCTAATCTAAACCTCCCCTGATGCAAGTTGAGGTCATTTCCCCTCATCATTTGTTACTGACCCCCAGTCTTGCTGAAACCACCTTTCTGCAGAGAGCAATAGGGTCTCCCCTCTCTCCTTTTCTCCAGGCTAAACTGCCCCAGCTCCCTCTTACGACTTAGCTTAGACCCTTCCCCAGCTCCGTTGCCCTTCTCTGGTCGCCCTCCAGCACCTCAAAGTCCTTCTTGTGGTGAAAGGCACAGAGCTGTCTGACGTGGAGCAGCACTCTCTGCTGTAAGCCAGCATCAGCCAGGGGACATTTGCAGGTGGCACACTTTGGGGCACAGACATCTCCAGTGTTTCCCACTCTGGCACGACACTGTAGCCTGTTGCATTGGCAGGGGTAAGCCGTGGCATCACAGGCAAGGCCTTTGCTCTCTTCCTTCTTTCTTTAAAAGGATTTTATTCCTGTCAGTATAAATTATCCATTTGGCTGATGGAAAGTAACTTTTTTTTTTTTTTCATAATGTCACCCATAATTTTTGTATAATCTGATCCTTATTTAGAGCCCTCAGTATTAGAGGGCTTGGTCTTTTAAAAACTTAGTTATTAGCTTAGTTTATCACGAGGAAGCAATCTCTCTCTGGAGCTCCTGGTCTCTGGTCCTTGTCTGTGTTTACACAGCCCAATTGGATTTGTACTGGCAGGAGCCTCTCCCTGAATTGCCCCCATGTAGGGAGAATCCCAGTAGTATGTGACTGGAGGGAAAGATCCATTTCCTTCTGAGCTGGCTCTACCCCCAGGATGTTTGTCTGTCCTCTGCTGCAGCAGGGCCTCCATCCCAGAGAGACAAGAAGCAAACAGGATGAAAATCTTCACAGGCCAGGTGTACTTTCTGTTGGGAAAAAAAAAAGACAGTGGGACAGAAACATGGAGGCTTATCACTGGTGGAAATAGACAAACCCAGTTCCTGCATCCCTAATCCTGCATCCCTAATCCACTTGAATTTGCAATTGTATTCCAAAGCAGCATGTTGATAAAGCTATTAAGTTGCTTTGCATAAGAGTTTAGTTTTGATATAACAATAACAATAACAATAGAAAGAAATACTCATAGCATGAGAAAAATCCCAACCAACAACAACCAAAACAAACAAAAAAACCCACCCAAAAAAAGCCCAAACAAAACCCAGAAGTATGGCATTTGAAAGCAAGTGTTTAAGTCCTATGAAAGAAAAAATGGCAGAAATATGAGTCTTGAATCCACAGTGAAACACGAACATTTCATCCCTTTAAGAACTGAAGTTCAAATTTTCTTCTCTCACCTCAAACCACTACAGGAATTGGAAGCTGTGGGAGGATCCTTGTTTATCCTTCTCTGCTTTGCTCAGGCATGGCTCAAAACGGAATCTGAGTATATTTTTTTTCATTGTTTGTATTATGATAAGGTCCTTAGTGAGCAGGTGAGTGCTGGAACGACAAGGGTGTAGCTCTTTATGACTGTAAGTCATCTTTATGCTCTTAAATAAGCCTTTAGAACTGGATAGGATTGCTCAACTGTGCAAGAGTGCACAGGATGTGCCCATAAACCAAGCTAAAACAGGCTATCCAATGTAATTTGAAGTAGGATCCCAAGCATGAAGCAAAACCCCTCATTGTTGATGTTATAAAAGAGTATTAAAACACTCTTAGATTTCAGTTCTGTGTTGGTGCTTGATGTTTTGCTGTATAATTCCAGCTTTGGTCATTCCAAATGGACTTCCTTAGGGCCTGGAAAGCCTTTCTCACACAAACACAGCTGGAGGCCAATGGGTGTCTCATTTAGGAGTCTGTGATCACTCGGATGAGGGTGGTAAGTCCTGGCTCTGAATGTCTGGTAATCATTTGTGCACTCCATGTATTAATGTGTCCTGAGGCAGTTAGAGCAGGTGGAACCGACGGGATCAGCGCCCCAAAGTTCTCTTTCACATGGCACAAAAAGCCAGCTCGTGGTGTGTTTTGATAGAACCTTGTAAAAGTTAATCTTTGCCACTTAGGTTTTGAAAACTGGGTGATCTTCTAAGTCATAAAACACAAAATGACGAAATAGATCCCTTGCCAGATAGTTGCACAGGTATCTGAGTACTTATTTCCAGGAGCATTTCTGTTGTTTGGGTCATGTGGAACAGATCCCTGCTTAAAAAAGCCAAAGAGAACCAAGTAGGAGAAATCACCTCCTTCCCTTAGAAATGTATTTAATTCCCATTTCTGTAGCAGACCCAACTGCTAAATGGCCAGCACAGCAATTTCTTCTGTCACGGGAGCTGCCCACTGAGAGGGCTGCTACTGCAGCTCTGTGTGAAACTCCTACCAGAGGGCCCCAAAACAATGGTGTTTGTAGTGGGTGTCTGCCCTCTCCTACACAGCCAGAAGGGCTGCTTCAAAAGCCTCCTACACAAATGAATACCTATTCACTTAGCAGATGGGGATGCAGGAGGGGAGGCAGAGCCTGGCATGTGGTACTGAGCCCAGCCCATTCCTGGGCCCGTTTTGAAAATTCAGGTAGCTCCACATGAGTGTGTGTGTGTGTGCTCTTTTCCAGACTGAAAAGAGGCAGTGAGTAGTTCCTAAGAAAAGGTTTTAAATTGGATAACTGGAGAGCAGCTACATGTGGTATCGAGAGGTCTGAAAGGCTTAGTCCTGTTTGTAACAGGGGAGTAGATGAAAACAGCTAAATATTTTTCCACCATGGTAGGCTGGCATTCAGATTCTTTTGTATTTTTTTTCTAATTTTAACCAGGTTGGGGTTTTCTTGGAGTGAGTTCTGTTCCCTTTCAAAATGATGAAGACAAAGCTTTCTGAGTGGGCAATAAAAGCTGAGTACGCACGACAGGGTGTGTGCTCGACTGCATTACCAATGTCTCTTGGCCAGGTGGCATAAAGCCATGTGAGCACAGCATAAATGTGTCTTGTTGCATTTCAGTGCTACCATAAAGTGTATTTTATGGCTGGAATAAAACACACAGGAAGAATTTCCTTTTGAACCTTCGTGCATAATTTTTGTCACAGAAATAGAAGATAAAAGTTATTTAATTACTTGATAGGTTCCTTTAATTTCTCAGATATTTTGGCAATAGTGTGAGTACAAAGAAAAGCCCCAAACCCTGCATGCAACACACAGGTGGATATAATTTTTCAAAATGTCTTTGTATGTTTATGGTCTTTTTAGTGGAAATTATTTAACTGCTGAGTCTAAGCATCCTTTTGTAAAGGCCTCTCTTGAGGATTACAATATTAGATCTCTTAGAAGGTGTTTCGTAAGTATTTAGTTTTTTAATGCTAAGAATATAAATGTTTAGCTCTTGGATTTAATTGGAGGTTAGGGAGACATGTATCTTCTTAGTACAAATTCTTCCTACAGAAATACTTTGATTCTCTGATAATGGTTAAGAAATGTATTACTCTTTGATTTAGGATATAGCCATGATGGTACCATAACTCCTTTCTTTTTCCCAAGTGCTTATTCTCTCTGCTGGCTCTCCACATTTTTCTTGAGCGTCTGGACTAGACCAGAGAAGTTGTGCTTGGACTAGACTGGAATAATGTTGCTTATTCTGAAATCCTTCTAACAACTTCCTTCCCTGCCCTTCATTTCATGTAGCAGTTTTGTAGTTACCTCATTCCAGCTATCTTTTATGTCCTCACATCTCATCCTAAGTTTTCACATGTTTCTTGATACCTTCCATACAAAAATGCTCAGACTCTTCATCTGCTGTATACCTATGCCAACTTTTATTGACCCCTTTCGTTCACCTGTGACTGAAGGAAGCTTTCTACCTTCTTCCTGCTCTTTCTCTTTCACCACTCCCACCAAACTCCTTTAAACTTTGCTATTTCATAGCACTTGTCTTCCTAAAACTACAACTCCTACTATGTGCTTGGATGGAGACTGCCTAAGTATCCTTCTGAGCTGTCTGGAATTAACATCTCTGCTTTAGATGTGGAAGATCTGATTCAGAGCTGCTTTTCTAAGCTCTGTGATCCTGTCAGGAATAAACCAACATCTCCTGGCTCACAGCTGAACATTCTATTTCTGCGTACTGGTTTCTGAAAGCAGAAATTGTCAGAAGTTGATCATAGTGGATATTCCCTCCTAATGAGATACCAACAATGGTATTTTGGCTGGTGATACCCTGAACATAGCCAGTTGTTCATGTCCCACTGACTACTCTCTTATCTTCTACCATCCTGCCCTGATAACCTCTTCAAATGTCCCTTGGTCTAATACCTAATTTTAAACACGTAAACTTTTCAGAATTTTCTAATTAAATAACTTGCTGGGGAAAAAAATGTTGCTTTGTAGTGTGTTTTGTAGACTGTTCTGCAGAAAACCTCTCAGGTTCAAGTAACATTTCTTGAGATGTAGGTAGGTTGTCTCTCTGCCAAAGGTTCTGAGTCTTGAAGGTCTTCTGCCCTTCAGAACTCAGCTGTGAGAAGCAGAGACTCGGACTTTCCAATGTGAATGGCTCTGGGGCATGCCACTAATGCCAGGATCATCATTAACCTGGAGGAGTTAAAGCCCCTGAAATCCCCTAGGAATGGTCTGGGGTTCTTGGATTATCTTCAGGGAGCCTGAAAGAAAAGTGGTTTGAAGCACTGGCAGTGTCTGGACCCAGCACAATGTGCCCAGAGCCTGGGACTTTGCAGGCAGCTGCTGTCAGAAACTCATTTCTCTCGTTGCACAGACATCCTGCAAAGCAGATTTCATTTCAGAAGTCTGGAGGTGGCACGTTGAAAACCATGTCCCCCTCTGAATTTCCAGTGAATGGATACTGGAACAAAATCAAGTCTCAAAGCAATGATCTTCCAGCCAGTTTGACTATTTTCCATCTCTCAAAAGGCAGAGCATTTACCACCAACTCGTTCTGTTGATAAAACTGCTACTAATACCCAGAAATCTGATTTTGCCCTCTGCTAAGGCCATCACAGATAATCAAGCCCCAAATTAATTGGAATCAAGAAAGCCTTCCTTTTTTATTTGTTAGCAGGCATTAATTTGGCTTTCCCATGAAAAACCATAAACACCGAATTATCAGATTTACAATTTATGTGCATTTTAATAATTCTTAGCTTTGCTTTTACATTTAATTCCTTTTATCATCATGTAAACTTTTTGTCAGCAAGTTTACAGTATGTGATGCATTTTATTATATACATTAAGAATTTTAACAGGCTTTGTGGTTGTTTGCAGGAAATGTATCATAGGGAGAACTGTTAAGGTGTGTTGCCTTAACTTTTTGACCCACCAACAAAATCAGTGCCACATGATTTTCTCTTCTAGTTCATAAACTCCTAGCTGAATGGGTGTGAAAAATATGAAGCTCATCAGCACTGCTCTGTAGCAAAACCAGCAGGTTTAAACTAGACTGGTATGCATGCATTGCTGGCGCAGGTGTCTGAATGCTCCTGGTTACAAAGTTTGGCTGCCTCTGAGGGCAAAAGTAATGCAAGCAACTTCAGCTTGAAAAGGAAAATATTTGAGTTTCATGGCATGCCTAGTCCAGATCACGTGAACTTCTTTATTATTATTTATTTTAGTTTATTGTTCACCTGCAACTGGTACAGCTTCAGCTTCCTTGTGCAGGTGTTGAGGGACACATCTGGGCTAGCCGAGCACACGCACTGTGGTGCCCACGTGTGACTCTAGCAAAATGCTGCTAGAGCAAAAGTAATGGAAGCAGGAAGACAGGTCTCAGTTTAGATGCTGAGCTGGAAAATCAAATTAAAAATGAGTCTTCAGAAGTCAGGGCCATCAGAGGAAAGTCAAATGGAGCATCCCCTGACCCAGCTTTTGTCGCTGTGCAGGGAAGCGGAAGCTCATCCCCGCATGGAGGGCTGTGCATGCCCATGAGATGGCTCTGCTTCATAGACTTTGTGAGTTGTCACTCGCTGCTTGGGGCAAAGATCACGTTTTGACGTTTGTGCGTTGACTGACAAAATATGATAATACGAGTGATAAGAGGACGTGAGCATTTTGCTGAGCCGCGAGAGCTGGAGAATTCAGGCGGCATTGGTGGGTGCTGGGAAGATGCACTGAGGGACAGGGGGGATGTAGGCTGGTGCTGGAAAATGGGAGAAGCGCTTCAGAAAGTGGGCAAAGCACTTGCAGTGATTTTCTTGCTGCTCTAGAAGGGCTGTGCCTTTTTGATTTACTTCACAAAATAAGTCTAGATATATTTCATTTTGCTGTATAACAAATGCTACAAAAATGACCTACAAGTGGGTAAGTATTGTAAGTATTGTATCTCAGGTTAACATGAACTTTCACCTTGTTGCGCTTTTATTTGTGCCCACTTCCCTTCTTCAAACATGTAAGTGATATCAAGTTCTGTAAACCAAGCTGCTGGAATAAACTAGAAAATGGCATAGACCAAGCAGGAGAAATAGGGTGGGAGGGATTTGGCTGCAGGTTATCGACCATTAATTATTCATTTTGTAAACAATAAGGGTGTGTAAAAACAGCCAGGGCAGGTAGGGAGACGATTACGTTGTAAGATAGGAGAGATCAAGGAAAACAAGGAAAAAATCCCAAGCAAACAAAACTGAATGTTATTCATAACTGTCACAAGCCTTTCTACACCATAAAAGAAAACACCAGTGAATTATTAATTGTTTCCATTAACGTAATTGTGCCAGTGTTTCAGAACAGAGTAGGATCTGATGGATGTGACTTCAAAAGACAGAGTTTTACAAAATATCAGTAGAAAATATGTAGCTTAGTAAAATAGTTGCAAGCATTTTTTTAAACCTCAAGTTTGAGTAAAAACATTCCACAAATCTAAGAGGAGGTTAAGACAAAAAATACTTTTTCTTCTTTTTAATATCTGAGTTTGGCAAAAGAAGGAAGTAGTGAGTTGAAAGACAGATGTGGTCATATGAGTTTCTCTTCCTTATGTTTTCCCTCCAGTGTGTCTGAGACTACTTACATGTTGTCAGTAGCCTCTGCACACAGCAGTCTTTTCTGGCATCCTATCAATGAGTACTCACGCAGAAATTACGATGTTGGAGTTTTCTCGAAAAGAAGGAATTGGAAAAGCAACGAACACTAGAAATAACATTACATCTGCACAATCAACTCTTAGACTAAAACCTCTTATCTAAACCCTCCAAGCAAGCATGCAATTATACCTTAATCCAAGTGCTCTTTAATCAAAGCAAAGGTCTGTTTTTGCAGAAGAAATTAATTGCTAGAAACGCCATGGAGCAACACTTGTTGCCTGTATGCACTACAAGTGAGGTGCTTTCCAGGAATCTGCTTTCTTGTGCACAATTTAACCAGTAGGGAGATTACATTTAGGGTGCCTTTTAGGGCTGCTCTTGCACATGGTGTCCAGGCTTGCCTGAGGCATTTCCAAGGGCTGTCCAGCCTGTCAGTGCTGCTGCCTGGAAGGCACAGGAGTTCTCAGGCTCCAGCCCCAGCTGGGCACCCACATTTGCTTCCCAGGAAAGAGGTTTAGGGCAAGGGAGGCAATACTGCTTATCCTGCTGTGAAGTTGGGGTATGCTGCACGCAGCATGCTCAGGTCTTGTATTTTATATGATTACTGAAGTCCACTGATTGCTGCCTGCCCAGTCCTCTTTCCTCTGAATTCTGCTTCCCCCAGGCATCATGCAGCTGCAAACGCTTTTTCCTGGGTCCCTCCTGTCTGCTGTGTCAGCCCTGCAAGGAACTAGTGTGGAAAGAATGGTGGAAATGTCCCTTCCACCCACAGAGAAGGCTCTGCTCAGCACCTGTACTGATGGCAAATGTGAGGTTTTGTCACAGAAGGAACCAGCACATAAAATGCCTTTAAGACTTACCTCATTCTCCCAGGAGGGCTTGGCTTTCTGGGCTCCAAGCATACACTGCTGGGTCATGTCCAGCCTCACATCCAGCAGCACCCCCAAGCCCTTCTGGGCAGGGCTGCTCTTGAGCTCTTTGTCCCTCAGCCTGTGCTGATATTTGGGGTTGGCCTGACCCAGTTGCAGCACCCTGATCTTGGTCTTGTTTAACCTCATGATACTCCCAGGGACCCACTTCTTGAGCTAGACCAGGCCCCTCTGGATGGCATCACATCCTCCAAGTGTGGCAAATTAGCTGAGGGTGCACTGGAGCTCTATGTCATTAATGAAGATATTTAAATAACACTGGTCCCAGTATGGACCCCTAAGAGACACCACTTGTCCCTGATGTCCATCAGGATCCTGAGCCACTGACCACTGCCCCCTGGATGAAACTGTTAAACCAATTTCTTATCCATCTAACAGTCCACTCATTAACTCCATCACTCTCTGATTTAGAGAGAAGGATGTTGTGGGGGGGGACCCTGTCAAGGGCTTTACAGAAGCCCAGAAAAATGGCCTCTGAAGCCCTTCTTTTGTCTGCTGATGCAGTCACTCAATTGAAGAAGGCCACAGGGTTGGCCAGGCAAGACTTTCCCTTGCTGAAGCTGTGCTGGCTGTCCCAAATCGCTTCCCTGTTCTCTGTGTGCCTCAGTGTACTCCTAGGAGGATCTCTTCCATGACACCCCCAGGCACAGAGGTGAGGCTGACAGGATGGTAGTTCACAGGCTCTCTTTCTCTCCCGTTTTAAGGTGGGTACAACTTTTCCCTTTTCCCAGTTACCAGTGACTTCACCTGACTGTCAGGACTTTCCAAATGTCATGAGGAGAGTGGCTTAGCAAGTGCATCAGCCAAATCCCTCTGGGCTCTGGGATGCATCCCATTGAGCCCCACAGATGAATGTACATTCAGGTTCCTCAAGTGGTCATGAACCTGGTCTTTGCATACACAGGGAGAGACTTTGCTCCCCACATCCCCGTCCTGCTGTCCATCGGCTCAAGAGCTGTGGGACGAGAAATTGTCATTGAAGACAGGCAAAAAAGATTGTTGAGTATCTTGGCCTCCCCCTCATCCATTGTTACCAGTTTTCCAGCATGGTGTATCGGGGGGAGTTATGCCTTCTTTGACCTCTCTTGTCTGGTTAAATCTGGTTATAACCCTACACAGCCTCTCTCTGGTTGATCCACATCACTCTTATTTATGCTTTTCCACACAAATCCTCAAGAACAGAGTAGGGAGGCAAGAAGCAAAGGTCTTGGGGGGTGGTGTGGCAGGCAGTGGGCTGAGAGGGGAAGGCTGCTCCCCACCTCCCTGAGCCCACAATCTCTTAATGAACTGAGCCATGTGCTGTGTTTTTATTGCTTCCATGGCCCATCTCCAGGGTTTTGGGTGTTTAAAAGCAGAGACAAGCTTGCACACTGACCCTCAGTAACTGCTGGGAGTGTGTGTCCCCTCACGCCTGAGGGGCAAAAGCATATAGAGGAAGGTTGGACCAAATTGCAAAGCTGATTTCTACCAGGCCGTTCTGCTTTTCACTGTTTTGCTTGATCTCTTAGAGCAAATAACACCTTTAATAGGCACCAAATTTACCTCTGAAACAGTTTTACAAATTAAGTGGCATGCTACCACTCATAAATGACATCTAATGTGAGACAACAGGGATTTAACTACTGGGAAAGGCACAGATTAATTCTACACCCCAATCTTTTTAGCAGCTTAGCAGTTTTCAGACTCCACTTCTCCCATGCATGTCTATAAATCAATTTTCTGTTTTCTTTTATTGCTCCTTAATTTTCACACCATATTAATTTTACTGCTAAAATTTAAGATGGAAAGAGGACCGAGTTTAATGTTTATTTTTGCATCCGTATCCCTGTACAAGTTTGTTACAGGCACATTTTCTACCTCTCAGCGGTGGTAGCTCAGTGCTAGCAAAAAGGGAGGGTGGATAATGTGACACGCATTTTACTTTCAGCAAGCTTGTTATACCAGCTCTGAATTTTTCATGAAGGCTTCAGTAACCTGTAGCTGAAGCTCGGGGGGTTTCCACCACAAAGAGGTGGATCGGCTTAGCTCTCACTTCCCATCTGGCACAGGGTGACAGGGACAGTCGGGGGCTGAAGGAAACCTGAAGAAGAAAAAAGTTCATGTGGGACATCCATTGTGATGCATGAAAAGCTAAACATGTGCCTCTTGTAGGGACGCAGCTTTGAAACACTTACTTATCTCTGGCTTCAGATTATATTTAGTCAGGGTGTTTTACTTCAGTCACCAGCACAGCTGTCCTGTCTGTAAATAATACTACAGATAGATTCCCTCAAACCTTTATTTTGCAAAGGCTGCACTTCCAGCATCTCTCGACAGCTTGTGCCACAATTTCTGTGCCTGCTGCCTAGCTAAAGTGAGGTTTGAGTCAGTGACACAAAAGAATTGTTTGTCCATTTATTGGCTTAGGTTTCTTTTAAATAATAAAAAATAAAACCTATCCCACTGGAAGTGATTTTTAATTTAATTTTGCATTTTACTTCAAAGTAACCCCAAAGGGGTCTCTTTAGATATAAGCTGCTATCTATAAACACTCAGGAAAAAAAACAACTCTGCAGTTCTGCAGTCTTGTAGCAGCTGGCTCCCAGAAGCAGTGTGACTCCCATGTGCATGGGAGCTGAGTTGGTGCACCCCTCTGAAGGGTATTCTGTACTCAGTTATGAGTTAGTTATGCTTAGTTAAATCTAACCATCTGTGAAATATTTTATAAACAATGTAAAAGGTAAAAAGACAAAGATTTCAGAAGTTACAGGGCATAAGATTAACTTTTGTCAGGAAAACACACTTCCTAAGATTTTACTGTTTTTAAATGCTTGAGGTCTTTTTTTTTTCTTTTATTACATGACCATAGAGTGCAATTCTTTTGCACAAGATGCAAAAACTATTAATCATTATTAATTAGTTCAATTTCTAGGTAACTGCTGTTGTCCTGACCTACTGAATGCATGGTTCAGTTGGCCCCATAATGTATGCAGTTTATATTTTACTCTGTACACAAAGCAATTATTTCATTTGTGGGTTTTTTTTTATCCTACAATGCTTTTTTTTTTTTATTTTCTTTTTTTCCCCACTATCTCAAGTGCTTCCCAGACACCAGTTTAGCTCAAAGACTACTCTTTGGGATAAGGCAGTGAGGTGTGTGTGGAGTTGTGTTTTTTTGAGAGGTGGAGGCAGGAAGAGAAATAATGAGATATTCCTAAAGTCTGGACCAATATGGGGTGTTCATTCCAAGATGATTATGCTCCTGTAGCAGGCACATACAGGCGTCTACCACTACTTCAGCTCCAGCTGTTGCCATTGAGCTTTTTAGAAGCAGGATTTTCCAGGAGGGAGAGAAATGGCATCTCAACTTGTGAAAGAATTTGGCCATATTCCTTGTCCATGAGTGTTAGGCCCAGATTTAACAGCAAATGCATTATTTACAGTCTAGGAACAAAATTATGTGATGCATCATACTAAAACAGACACTAGGTAAAATCCTTCTAATTTTTTAATTTATAACACAAGGAGAAAGGTTTTCCCAAAGACATTAAATAGGTTGGTTTTTATTAGTTTCAGACATGCAATTTATTTAACAGTTGCCCATCATTGCAGATACTTCGCTTTTTTAGTGAAATTAGTTTGCTTAATGTTGGGTTTAATTTCTGCTTGTGTTTTTGAGAGAGGAATAGTAAGTATAGTAAGTATATTGGCCAGCCCCTCTGTCTGTCAGCTTCACGCAGTGATGAGCAGAAACCTCTGGCAGAAATGTGGGTAAGACCTTTTTCTGTCTGACATGGAACAGCCTCAGCTGTGGGAGATGGTGGGGAGCCCAGCACTTCCCAGGAAGCATCCATCCATCCATCCATCCATCCATCCATCCATCCATCCATCCATCCATCCATCCATCCATCCTTCCTTCCTTCCAGCGTTTGGGTTTGGTTAAACAGAGCTGCTCTCCTGCAGTTCTGACCCTCACAGCATGGTGGGAGAGCAGCTTCCTGGGGAGCCCCTCTGAGCTGGGAGAGCAGGGGCAGTTCCAGGCAAACTGGGGATGGATGGCATGGCAGGAGTGTGAGCACAGGGCTGATATTCCTGCAAGGAGAAGAGAAGGCTCCTGCTGCCAGAAAAGAGCCATGCTTCCGACACACGGTGTGACTGTGTACATACACCCCAGCAAGGTGTTACTGAATATCAGGGGCAAACAACTCCCTGCCAGATAACAGACCTTATTAAAATTATCAGTCAATCTTCAGATGTCAAGGCATGGGCTTCCCAAGAGGCCTTACCTGGCAGATAAATGTGTTTGTACTCAGATTGCAAGCTGCTTGTGCCTGTTTAGGTGGCAGGTTTAAGATAGGTGCTTAACATGCAAACCCAAAGCTGCTAAAGGGAAAGGGTCTTTTTCCTCCAAATAGGTTTTCTACCTGCCTCACACTGTCTCCTCTTTCTCTTCCACTTGCCAAACTGTACTGTCAGAGCTACCACAAGCATTTCCCTCATTTCATGTGACTGGAGGCTTCTTTGATAACGAAATGCCTTTTTATTTTTTCTCTAGTAGGATGCTTCTGTCTGCATTTGATAATGGGAAATAACACAGCAGGCACCACAAAAAAACCAAAACAACCACAACTTTAAAGTCCAACCCAGGCCTGAAGGCCCAGACTTAAAAATGCCCAGAGTTAAATAATTTTACCTTTTTTCTTTTTTTTTTTTTGTTCTGAGCTGCATTTGTCAGTAAGATATTAAATAATCAGTGTCAGGTTCAGCTTTTGTCTCCAGGGGTCAGTGGATGTAACCTGCTCCCCGTAAATTCACAGTTTATGAGGCAGCGGCGATCTCTGCACAAGTGGGAGATGACTTTTGAACTCACGCAGCCTCAGACAGGAGGAACATTACACTTTATGAGCATGTTTAGGGGCTGTTAAGGCTTTTTAGGGGCTGAAAAGTCTTCCCTCATAAATAATGGAGCTGGCTTAAGGGAGACGACCCTGTTTATCTTTAGACAAACAAACCCGCCTTGCAAACACACCCCCTGTATCTATTCCTTCTGGAGAAAAATAACAAGGGCCATCGTAAATGACCTTTTTTCCTTTGCCCTTTTCCTTAGGGAATTCATGCAGCATGGGTGAGGAGAATGATAGCAATCTAAACTAATGTTTTTCCTTTCCATGTTGCTCTGTAGCCCTAAATGAGAAATAAGCCATAAAGGGGAAAGGAAATGTGAAGTACTTGAGATCAGAGAGTCTGCAGCTCAGCAGCGCTGACTGTGTGCATTTCCTCCTGTAAGACTTGGGAGATTTCCTTTCCCCAAAGGCTGCCAGGAGCTGGTATGCACAGAGGATGCCCTGTACTAAACTGCTTCTCTTGACCCTTTCCCAATCCTGCACAGGCCCAAGACATCCCTTACAAAAAAGCAAAGGATGGGGTTCTTGTTGTCTGGAGGAGAAGACAGCTTTGGTCAGTAAAATCAGTGCTGGTTTTCCCTTGCTGTTCTACCAAAGCAGGTCACCTGTCTTATGTGCTCTGGTTTCTACCTGCAGGTAGTCTCCTGTTCAAGACTCTCAGAGCATGGGGAAGGGTATATCAGGTTAGAGGGAAGCAGGAAAAGCAGACTCACAGCTTCTTCATCTCCCTCCAAACGCAAAGAGGAGCAGGAGAGTGAAGATTCTGCATCTATTTTGCATTATTGGGGGGGTGAGAGAGAAGGTTGCAGTGTGTTTGTTGGCATTTTCTGTGTAAGGGTGACTGCTGCAGAAAAAGAGAGTCAAAAATCTGAGTCCAACTCTGAATGACTACAGCATCCTCCCTTCCCAGTTTCTGGAGTCTGTGCCTGAGCCTGGCTGTCAGGTGCAGGCTCTGAGTGAGCAAGAGTATCATTTAAACCCACACATGTGCTATGTGTTAGCTCTCTGAACAGCTGCTTTTTTCACTTTGAACTTTCTTCCCTAATTATTTACAGACAGCCACGTTCACACTTAGGGATATCCTGGACTGTTTCTGTTAAGGCAAGCCGAGCTTTTTGACTCCTGTTGTGCGCATTTGCTAACTGGAAAATGAAATAACAAAAATTAACAGTTCTCCCTTCAGCTCAAAACCAGCAGCTAAGTGCAGGGTGAAAGAGTTCAGATGGGATTACTATAACTCCCACCACCACTGAAGCCAGCTGAAGAGGCAGCCTTACATAACCATAGTTAAGTTACTCTTTCTCTACACAGTTGTTAGCAGTCATATACATATTTAATGGATTTTCATTATATCCTATAAATGCTGGCACTAGAATACTTTCCCCAGGGCATTCTCTGAATAAAAGAAAAGAGAAAATGATGAATGCATTTAGCACATGCACCCACAACTTCATGATAAAAGCCAGCATTTCCCCATACAACACCTGTTGTTGTAGCTGGGTTAATTACTTTTCATTGTAATCAACTGCCTGAAATATTTATCACAGTGCCTGTAATTTCCCAAATCTGAAAGTGACACCCATAAAAACAACACAACTTTGACTCTAATATTTCAGGTATGACATTCAGTGAGTTCAGCTTATTTTGTTTTTATTTGGATTTCTTGCAGGATATAGTTCTTAATTCTCATCTTCCATTAATTCAAATATTTTCATTTAGTAAAAGTGAATCTTCTCTGACATTACATCAAAATACTACTCCTTACAATAGTGTGTCTAAAGCATTATGGTTACTGAATGTAGATTAGCATAATGCTCCCTTCTTTTCCAATTCCATCTTCAGTCCCCTCCCTGTTCACTGCCTTCTCCTAAATTACAGGATCCATAAACCATACAGACCTGTGGTGTGGTCCTGATGAATAATGTAGACTCTATTTTGTCTGGGATGTGAGACTTTTTTTTTTTTGGAAGAGGTTTGCAGAGAGAGAAAAAGAGTGACTGGAGGAGCCCTGTGGCTAAGCTCTTGTGGGAGGTATATGGAAACCTGTCCTGCAAACCACCTGGCTGCATCTGATTCTGCTCCTGTTATGTAGGTTATGGAACATGGGTTTTTGTTGCCTTGCACAGAAGAAGGAATGGGTCTGGTAATGTCAAAGAGCAGACAGTACTTTCCAACTTTTAGTACTTTATTCAGCAAAAGCTAAACTAACATAACAATTATTGTCCCCAAATCCAGTTTCTTAGCACTTTCAAAAAGTCATCTCAAAGCATGTATTGAGTCAAAACTTGAGAGAATAGCCAGTCATTGTACTCCAGGTTTTGACCAAGGGCAGCAATGTCCTCATCCTCAGCAAGCTGTGCAGTGCAGGGAAGCATATGGTTTAATTTCAGCTTTTCCCTAAACCCAAATCCTTTATTCTTCAGAGAGCCCAAGGACATTAACTCTTCCTATATGAAGCTGAGGAGTATTGTTTTTGCCCTGTACCTAGAGAAGTCACATCAACACAGAAATAACCAGTTACCTTAGCAAAGCTGGCAGAAGTGGGAGGACAGCAGGTCAGCAAGCCGTGTTCTGCTACCCAAAGCTCTCGCTTTGAAGCACAGGCTGCAGTTAGATCTAAGGGAGTGCGTGAGAGAGACAACGCAAGAACAGAAGGGAAAGCTACACTGTGGCCTCTCGGGACATAATCCACTTCCTAATCCCAGTGCACCTGAAGGAAATCCTCAGTGCTTCAAAGGAAGCTGTGAGGTTAAATGGTCTTGGCACACGTGAATAATATTGATGTGAGCATCTGATAGGGCGCTTTAATAAGTGCTACTGAATCACTCAGCATCTGACACGTTGGATCTTTCCCTCCATGGTGTGTCTTTTGAGAATTATTCTCCTTGGAATCCTGCTGGCCAGGGCAGGAGTTAAATTGAGTGGTGCTCAGCACCTCCCATAGGTGCCAGCAGCAAGGTGTTCTGCTCACCTCTGATGTTTAGAGCTCTTCTCCAAAGCCCTTTAGTGCACTAAATGGCAGCAATAGCCTTCTCTCTTCTGCTGCATTTGCTTGTGTCTGGTGCATGGGAGAGGGCAGGCTCTCTTGGCTGGGCAGGAGCAGCCAGGAGGTGGCTGAGTTTTGGGGAGCTGTGAACAGGTTCTGCTGCACAGACCCCTGTCATTCTGCACTGCTACAAGGCTTTGCTTTTCTGGAGCTTCTAAAGGAAGATGATAAGCCTGAATGATTGCTGGCTAGTTATCTCAGGCTTTTTAGCTAGAATGAGCACATGAATGGTATAGACAGAAACAGATAAGATTTTTTCATGCACTTTTGGCAGCAAAATGAACAGAATGACACAAAATGTATTCTATTTGGAAGCTAGGATGATCAGTTCGAACAAGCATACTGTCTCTAATTTATCCTGATGAATGAATCTTTCCCCCCCCATCCCCATAACAGTAATTTCTGGTGTTCCTATTTGATAAAAGGTAGGAGTGGCACACTTCTTTGGAAGTCATACTCCATGGAAGTACTCTAGCAATTGAGATAATGTTCAACCAAAATGAGTAGGTTTTATACCTGATGGGATGAATAACCTGGTCTGATTTACTATTTACTTGATCTGAGTAGGAGGTTGCATTAGACAGGATTTTGCTCTCCCTTTCAACCCAAATTACCCTGTGACCTGAAGTCAAGGCATTTGTCTGCAACCACACACTCAGCTGTTGGGTGGTAAAAATGCAATGTGAAACAATGATGTTAGCTCCTTACTACCACTTTTGTGATAAATAAGATCTGAGGTCTCCTACAGAGTCACTGCACCAAGCTGGTGGGAGTTGCAGTAGCTCCCAGATGACTCTGATTTTTGTCATGACTCAATTGGTTTAGAAAGCAGCTATTTTTAATCTATGCTTTACTGTTTGATTCACTTTCCCCCCCACCACCCCGCCCCAAACTATTAGCTGCTAAAAATCAGCATGCTGAAAATGTCCCAATTTAAATATCAGCCCCCTAAGGGAGGGGGGGGGGGGGGGGGGGGCAAAAGCTCTACCAAATCATCTGCTGATTTCTAGCTCATCTTCTGTTTTCCCTACTTTTCAGGTGTAGCCTCAGATGCTTACAACTCTCCAACTTGCTTGTTTGCTTTGGGAAAATCAGAGTCTGTGTGGCTATTAATTGTATTTTTTCAAGTATAGCTTTCAGATTAGAGGGAAGTGTGGTTGGTTTGGTGTTCAAGGCTTTAAACTCTGGGCAATTTAAAGAGAGAGTCGAGGCAGACGAGCTGTCCATCAATGAGATTGTTATTTGCAGGTCTAATGTCATATCCATGTATAACAAGATAGTGATTGACAGGAAAGTTTGTTTTGGAAGGAGCAAAGGTCAAGGTTTTGCTGACAGCTTAACAATGGGAATATTGCATCACCAGGATATTTTATGGAGTGATACATACATCTACATAAATGTAACATATGATGGCGGAACAGTGGTGCAAGATGTAGCTCTGAGCTAGGATGAAGTTTTAGAACACTTATAAAAGTAAGTTATCTGTGCTGTATCCATCTTTTTGAGGAATAAACTCAAAGTATCTGTGGGCATGTCTCCTACAGTGAATTTGACCCACATCACATGGAAGAGCCTTCACTGCAGAGCACTCTGGTTGAGTGGGCAAGATGTTAATTGACTTTGTCAGTGACTTCCTTGGGGGACCTTGAACAAATGATTGCACCTGTGCATCACTTTCCCCTCCATGTGAAGGGAGAAAGCATTTTGTCTGTCTTAAGTTTTAGGTATGAGAACTCCCTAAGCCCTCTTGGCAATAAAAGAATCAGTTTAAAAAACCTGAAAGATACATACAAGAGAACAACTGAAAAGACAGATGTTCAGAATATTGGTCCTTCTGGAAGACCTTTCCCAGTTTATCTTCTCTGGCTTTTTTCCCCTTTCATTTCTTTTTTGAATTTCTCTTCTGTACTTCATTGGGTGAACACACTTCCTCTTGTTCCAGCCTGATTCTCAAATAATCATCCTTTTAACAATGAAAATTAGTTTTGCATTTAATGTACATTAAACTGAAGACTAAGAGAGGTTTTTATTGCTGTCATGGTTGAGATTTAAGCTATTTTTTTTCTGATTTCTCCTGTTCCATAGTATCCAAGACTCCCTTTCCCCAGTCTCTGCTCCAAAATAGGGATTTTTTTTTTTTTTTTTTTACTTTCTGCACTGCATCCTGTCAGTAGTGATCTTCAGTAGTACCCATGCTATGAACCCAAAGAGGCCAAACCAAATAAACCGGCAAAACAAAAATTCAAAGCAACTCCCCAAATACCTTCCTCAAGCACACAGCCCAAGTGTTTAGTTAACATTTGAATTAGGTACTGAAGGTCAACAAATTCAGGCCCTGCTGGAACAAGTGGGTCACTGGGAGCTGTGGTGGAGAGCTCTCCCTGCTGCCCCATCCCTTTTTTCACACGTGTGGATCTCACAAAAGGCGTCGTCTCCACCGCATCAGGTTTCCTTTCCCGGCTTCTCCACCATGGACACTCGTGCTCTTCAACCACTCATATCCATACTCTTCCCTAGTGATAAGGGTCCTTTTCCATGATGGGTGGTAATCCTTGTCTTCTCCCACACCTGGAAAACTCCAGATTCTGGGCTAACCAATGGTGCCTCATTTCCTTATGCCATAAAACAGCAGGAGAAGGCACGATTATAAGAAGGAAACAATCATAATGCAATGAAGTAGCTTCCAGGCAGTATTACTCATCAAAGTAATTAATTACTTGAATAATGGATGGATTTTAATTTTTAAAACCTTAAACTCGGTACCAATTATTTTTTTAACCTAAAAAAAAAAAAATCTAGTTTAACTAAAATCAAAAAAATATTACATTGCTATCCCAAATGAAAATTTTTTCATGGAGTAGTTCAGCATTGTAGGATATTAATCTTTTACTAGCATCTCTTTATTTCTCACTGCACTTGCAAGTATTAGCACTTCTGTTCTGTGTAAGCAGAAAAAGAAAAAGAAAAAAGCAGACAAGTTGTACCACTCATGCCTGATAGGCAGTGATGCAAGCAAAGCTGGGCACAACTGTTATTCCCCTCCTCTTGGCAAGAAATTCTAATTAATGATTTAGGTTTTTTAAAGTCTTATGTCTATTATATGTCTATTATATATGTCTAAAGTCTATTAATACTTCCCATAATATTTTTTATGGCATCCTGTGAAATTAAAAATCTAAACCCACAATGTCTTCCTCCAAACCAGAAGATCCTGCTCCACTCCATAGTGGCTGGGATACTCCAGTACTTTGGGTTCCTGTTGGAAATTTCCCTAGTGGTGGAGCTGCCCCATCCCAAGCATGCTGACCTGCAAGTGCTGCCCTGTGAGGGCAGAAAGCTGCTCTGGGCTTTTGTGAGAGCAGCTCTCTCTTTGCAGAAATGCACTTAATGAAGGAGAAGCAACACAAAACCTACCTCCCTGTTAGGAATGAGGGTTCATATTGGAATTCTTAGCAAGTGTGCCTCCCAGGAGGCTCTGCTTGACTCAGTAAGGCTTCCTTTAGCACCTTGAGCTACCAACAGCATCTGCCACAAACAATTCTTCCATCTCTAAGCAACAAGGTATTTTGTTTGGATTTTGTAAACCATACATATAAGTAGTGTTTGGAAAATCTCATCTAATTTAAACTTTTTATGGGTGAACAGGGGCAAACAATGCCAGTAAGGTTCCTTTCCACCTGATTCACTCAAACTGACCTTTGAGTTGATTGCATTTACCCACTATAATTTCATGCTCTCCTCTGCCTGGCTGCATAATGCAGCAGCACTGCCTGTCTGAGGGGGGATATGATCTTTGTATGCTGCTGCTCAGGGCACACTTGAGGACACAGAGAGACTCTAGTGACCAGTTTGTTCCCAAACCCCCTGTGGTGCAGAGCTGCCACAGGTGCACTGTGTGCCCATTGGGCAGTGATGTCACATTCCAGCAGACTGCCAGCCTCCTGCACAACCCTCAGTGTGGACCACAGCATTTGGGTTGTCTTTTGGGTTGGCAGGCCAGCAACAGGTTGTCTTTCCAGCAGTGGAGTATGTTTTAGGCAGTTTATTGATTGTTGTGTCCAGCTCTGGCCCTTAATCCCAGAGGGTACATGCTGTGGGAGTCTATTTTGAAAGCAGAGATCCAGCAACTCTCAGGTGTGACAGTGGCCAGCAGAGGGATTGTCTTGCAGCTTCCTTCAGGTGTCTCAGAGCATGCTGGAGCACAAATGCTTCCCTTTGCTTGCTTTTTCCAAGTCCTGGCTCTGTTTTTATGACCAGCATTCAGCTGAAGCCCGAGCTGCAGAGGTGGGCTGGGGAGCAGGCAGGTGCGTGGTTGTTGTTAACCAGGTATTGAGCAACACAACTCTGTTGCTTTTAAAGATGTTTTTCCTAAACCCTGTAGAATTTGCTAAGTTCTGTTCTGTTATTTGGGTTTGCGGTTTTTTGGGGGCTTTTTTTTCAGTTTTGCCGTACAGTCCTTTGCATAGGTGCTGATATATGCCTACAAATATTCTTTATTCCCCTTCCACTGTAAGAGCAGAAGAAGCTGGGCAAGCACAGGGCCGGTGCCGTTGTTAGGCTGCCCAGCTGCACGGGGGTGAGGGCAGCCCCACATCTGTCGTGTGCCAGGGGGATGCGCTGCCAGGAGCCGGAGCTCAGCTCTCTGCCAAGAGGAGCAGGGCCAGCGCGCCGTCAGCCCAGGCTATTCTGTGAGCTCACACAGGCAGAGAAAGCTGACAGGCAGTTCTAATCCACTCTGCTGGTACCCGTAGATGACAGAGCATCGGTGCAGGAAGGGAAAAAACCCAACAACTGAAGTCACACACCACACAGCCGGGTTGGTTCCTGAGAAAATGACAAGGAAGGGCTCAGTCAGGACCGCCTGAGCATGTGCCTGTCAGCTCAGTGGTAGCAAATGTTGCATGTATTTATATTTGTGTTATTTCCCCTCTGCAAAGGGAGGTGATATGCCCTGAAATGGTGTATATTACAGAGACACTGTAGGAAGACACAGAATCCATAGCAGGGGTGTAATATAAACATGTTTGGTGTGGGCTCTCTTTAATTTTGTCATATAGGAGCAGGCATGAGCCTCACATCTGTGTTTCTTAAGTGTTTATATGGGATTAATTTTCAGGAACTTTCATAGATTAAATTTATAAGGCAATACTACATCAGCATTACACTGGTGTCACTGCAGACATTTCTTGGTGACAAGTGAGGGGACGCAGTGGAAGAAATACAAAGGTCAAATGTAAGTGCTCTGGCTAAGTGACTGCCACTTACTATGTGTCTGCATTATCCCAGGCACTGTGGGCCCTGACCCAGCTGCCTTCAACTATTAAACCATAATATTTAATAAAAATCACTGCCATCTGAGGTTTGCTGTTGCAGTGCCCGGTGTCTGCTGGCACAAGCTTTGGCGGAGCGCAAGGGAAGGGTTTCTATCCAACACACTCGCACCCAAGTTCAAATTTACCATTTTTATCTTCAAAGCCCAACCCAAAGTAGGGAAGGGACTGCCTCACGCCTGGGAGATCATGACCTCCCATGACAGCTACATGCTTCCAAAACAATGGATCTGTCAGCCACAACAGAGAGACTTGGAAGTGTGGGAGACAAAGATCTCTAGGCAACTTGGCCCACGATTATGGAATGCCTGGAGGAGATCAAAACCACCACAAAACTTGCCACCTTCAAATCAAATTTAAAGACCATGGCTTTTTATTTGTGCTTCCCCCCAGTACACCATCCCCACAGAGAAAAGAAGAAAGTCGGTGTAAAAACACGTGCTTGTAGGGGTGGGGAGGCAGGAGGTAAGATGGAAATGTGGATCTCTTTAGCTGTTTACTTGCACAGGAGGTGCTTGGGGTCAGTGAGGAAGAGTCTGATATAAATATTCAGACACCTGAGCATAGCTGGAAACATTGTTGGGACTTATTACAGTGATACTTATAGAGATGTCTGCTTTACAATGTTCTTTACAGAGCCCTGTATCCAGATCCTTACGAAACTGCCTTAGGGAACAGACATTAAGTGTAAGTTGAGACTGAAAATGGAGCCAGCTCTGAAATACATGCCTGGAAAAAGCTGACGATCAAGAGAACACCCCTAACTCAGTTTCAAGTCTCTGCTTCTAAGGGTGTATGTGGTTAAATAGGAACAGGCATGGGCCTTGCATCTACATTTCTGAATGCTTCCCAGGAGGCCCACTCTCATGGACACTTGACATTTCTCCTACATAAATTAAATTGAAGTGATGTCTATGCAATTTAGGATTAGAGGCACCTCCCAGTGCCTCTCAATAAAAGTGCTGGTGTTTTGTTGATATTAGTAAGTATTTTTAATATGACATAGTGGGAAGAGGAACATTGTGTATAGAAGAAAAAACATTATATGTATAGATGTTCCAGGAAACAAATTGATTTTTTTTTTCACTTTGTAGTAGAAGAATAAGTAGAGAACTGTTATATACTTCAGCAAGCAAATATTTTACTGGGCCATCCAGTCCTCAATTTCCTATACAATCTTTTAATATTTAAAATGTATATCCTTCCTCAATATGTTTTGAGTGACTTATCTATGCTTCATGGACATTATTTATTTGTTTTTCTTTGGCATTACCCAGAGAATTTATTTTGCTTGCCTATTTAATATATTCTGAAAATAGGTCCTGAGAGTCATCAGAACTATTTCACTTTACTCTTATTTTTGTTTGCACTTTTTGATTAAACATTGTATTCACAGAGTCATAGAAAGGAATCACAGGATTATTTAGTCTGGAAAAGATCTTTGAGATCATAGAGTCCAAATGTAAACACATCAAACAGCAACAGGCATTCAGAGACAGCCTACCGTTTCACTGTGAACCACCTATTTACACTCTTAGCAAGAATTACTCATGTATGTAACATCCGAGAGTAACACCAGTAGTTCACATTTTATCCCAAAAATCAACAGCTACCATGTCCATTTTCCTGTGGCTGCAGCAGTAGAAGTTCTTTGGCTGACAGAGTGTATCTGTTATTTTGCTCTGAGCCCCAACCCCTTTAGTAACCCTTTTCCCAAAAACTTGGCAGATGTGTGAAAGTGGCTGGGGGATGTGCTGAAGCCTGAGAAGGAAGAGAGCATTTTCTAGGGGTGTAAATGAAAATATGGGCTTCTCTTTGAATAAAAGACATTGACTGAAGATGAGTGTTGTGTACGTGAGATTAGAAGGAGGGTGTTGCAGGAACAATGCAGATTAGTAGTGACAAAGGGGGAGAGAAAGGAAAATAAATCACCTTGTCTAGAGAGACCCCTGGAATCCCTCCCCTGGCCTGTCAGTATCCACCTCCTGACTGCTCCAGGAGACTTGCTCTGGCCTGTTCTTCAGGGCTGCTGAGATGTCCTGGGTCACCCAGCTTGACCTGTACCATCAGCTGCTCACTTCTCCAAGTAAAAACATTCTCTCATGGCAGCACAGCTGTTTGTTGGCTCAAAGGAAATAAAGGCTGCTCAAGACAGAGTACTGACTAAAGAACTAAGCTATATAGATCCACAGATGTATCAAGGGAACAGCTTCATTTGCCTACAGATTTTTCATGGAGTTCCTATCACACACTACCAGCTAGCAGTAATTTCAACCAATTAAACTCTTCTTCAGGACTCTGCCCTCTGCTGACACCCAAAACAATCTCTTCTATTGCGAATGTAGTAACACCATTGTATAAAATTCAGTTTCAGAGGACTTGGCAGTAAATGCAAGAGATCCACTGCGGAATGGGAGTAGCATTTCCCACAGCTGTGGGGCTTGAGTTTCTAGTAAGACAATCATGCTTGAAGACATGGGAGACAGAGGTGACTTGCTACATATCACTTCTGCACTGACCCATGGAGATATCCCTTTCTAACTTTCTCATAATTTTTTTTGTTTGTTTGTTTTAGACTGCAGCTGACTTACTATTTTCCTCAAAAAGAGGAAAAATTATTTCCTCTTTCCTCAAAAAGAATTCCTAGGTATTGATAAAACTGATTTTTTTTTTTTTAATAGCTGTGAATAGAAAATAATAGTGCATGTCTCTTACACAGGTAAACTGTTCACAGTTTTCACCAGCCACCACACTGTTTACCCCTCTCTCACCAGCAGTTTGCAGGTTGCTTTGCTGAACTACAGACAATTCTCAGGGTTTTCAGCCATGTAGAAAGAGCTAAACCACAAAAATCTGTTTTTAGTTAGTGCTTTACCTGACAAACCTCTTTAATTAAAGTTTTAACTGTGTGCAGACATCAAGCCTGTGAAACCTTTGCCTATAGAAAGACACTAGATTTTCCAGCCTGCTCCTGATCTTTGTATTCCCATGGGTGATTCTGGATTGAGTTCACCAGCTGGGCTCGAATCGTTGTGTGTCTGAATGATGGCATTTCTCTGTATGGGGGTGGCAGAAGCAGGTCTCCCTCTGCATTTGAGCAGCAACCCTTCCCTGTTAATCCTCTCCATGTGGCTAATCCCACTCCAGGTGTAGGTGGTGACCAGGAACCTGAGCTGGTGGACCACTGGCAGATTCCTTTTGCTCATTTGCCTGTTTTTGCTGTATGTTGTTTTCTTCTTCCAGATGAAAATACATTCCTGTCAGGTCTGGGATGTCTACTTTGTATGATGACAGCCTTCTTTTCCTTTTTACCTCTGAAGAGTCCCAGAGTGAGGGGAATTGTTTGGACGCACAAAGCATTTCTTTTACAGAAGAGAAATGCTTTTGCTTGTAGGCTGTGATGCAATTCAGCTTTCTGCAGTATTAGTTTCCACTCCTTTTGTTTTTCACTGTCAGCAAGTGTTACTGTGTATACTACACCACATTTTCCTGTCTGTGACTAAGGATTTCTGTATCACCAGGGATGGAAATAATAGTAAAAAAGGTCTTGGTGGCCGTGGGTCTTGTTCTTTTCAAAAAGCCCACTCCCATGGCAACAAGACCTATTAGAAGGTAGCAGTCTTGTCACCACAACTTTAAGTCCTAATAATTCAACCAAAAAGATAAAACGAAATGTGGCAACTTTATCTTGCTCAATCTCTTACATAAAGTCATTTCTCAGAAACTTGATCAGTGGTAGAGACAACAAGCATTTAAAGGGGAGAGGCTTTGAGAGGGGAAAAAATCCATTCACATCCGAGTTTTGAAAGATGAGTGAAAGATGGAAGAAAACATGATATTACAGCAATCTTTTTGCTTCTCTTGCACAGTGAACAATTGATCCAAAGTTTAGGATTCTGAGATTTTTATGATTAATAGACCGACTGGAGATTTGAAATTTACCTCGTAAGTGAAATAATATTTGCTTTATGAAATAATTATTGATTGCAAACACTTCTGCCAACAAAGAAAGAAAACAGAAAAACAAAAGTAGAAATACTTTTGATTAAAGCATCTATATCTTATTCACAGATCATTTTTCAAAGTGGCCTGTACTTAAAATGTACATTGGTTCCAATGGACCAGCAACAGGATTTCCTGTGTCTGTTACCTGCCCTGGTTTCAGAATAATTGCGTGAATGTAATTGACAGTGTGGGCTGGCTTTAGGAGTTGAGGAAAGATTTATCAATTAATTATAAGTGGCCATTGCCTAAATATTTGTATGTAGTAAAGAAATGCCAGTTTCTGCCTCTGCCACAATGAAAAGTCTGGGTGTTACCATGGTTCAAGGTGGCTTGAGCTGAATGAAAGTTGGGATGGGGCACTGCTTCCATAGCAGATACACTGGAATTTAATTTTTGATGTGAAACCCGTCACAGGCTGCCTGTAAATTTGTTGGGAGTCGAGTGTGTGGGGCTGAATTCAGGGTTTTTTGGGAATGAAGAATGCTTGTCTCAAAAAAGGTGAGGAAGAAACTCCCACACTACCAGCAGGGGCTCATCTGTGAGAGGCTGGCAGAGCCACTGCTTCACCAGAGCTGCCCACATGCTCTCTCTTTTGGAGTTTGGTTAATAAACCAAGGGACAAACCTGAGTGCTGTGGCTTATCTTTCAAAATGGCCAAGAGGTTCACACAAGATGACCTGAGGCATATTTTTCACTGTCTTAAAAAGAGAAAGAAGTTGTGACTGCTTAGGTGAATGAATTCTGACATGTGTGCCGGATATGGAAAAGAGTGTAGCAGGTAATAGAAATAATCACGAAGCCAAACTGTCTTCCTTTTTACTCTGAATCTCTCCTTTTTGGTATGGGGCACATCCTCGCATGAGGCCAAGTTATTCTGGGACTGGATCTCCTTTCAGAGATAAGGGCAGAGTAATTTGTTTCGCTTTGACGGGAACATGGGTTAAAACATTCTTTGCCAGTACTTAGATCTTTCTTTGTTCTTTTGTTGGTATAATCAGAAAAAAGACTAAAAGGCCTTTTAGTCAATAATAAGAAACTGCCAGCTTCTGAAGTTCAGTTGCTTTTCCCCTGTGAGGTTAATATCATGACAGTATTTTGTGTTTTAATGGGCACAAATGTCAGTGCCCTCATGCAATGTGAGCCTAGGTTAAGTCCTTTCCTAAATGAGCAGGTAGCTTCAAACTTGGCTGTTCTAGTGACATGGATAAATTTCTGTTTTCACCAGTTATTTCCGATCATTTATTCTGGATAATAACTACTGCATACCAAATGCCCACAAACTTGTTAATATCTGATTTTCAGTAAATTTGTGTCGAGTACCAGATTTGGTATCTGCAACTGTTTATTCTAGTGACTCAAGTGAAAACCTCATAGTGAGAAAAATCAGATTAAGTTTTGCACTGGGGAACAGATTGCTTTAACCCTAAGCAATGTTGGTGCAGGATGACTTTAGAGGTTGTCAGGCTGACATGTGTGCTTGCAGAGAAACTTCTAACACTTTTTGATATGTGGCATAGGGCTGTTTTTTTTATTTCTCATACTTTGATTGGCTGCTTTTGGTGGGTAGTGAACTGCTTTGGATTGAATGTCTTGTCTAGAATGGTTAAAAATGTGTTTGCTAGTGCAAAAAAAGAGGAAGGTAAATAAAGGGCACATAACAGCTGTTTCCACTGGCTTGTGTCTGAGCTGGATTGGTAAAAGTTGAACTACAATATTGGGGCACAAGTTCAAAAGAATATCTAGTTTGAGCAGCTGTATTTCAGTAAATAAATAAATAAATAAACTAGTTTAGAAAAAAATTTGTAGTAGTTTAGGAAACTATTTGAAATAATGAAATTGAATTTGTAGACTTGTTCTAAGAGACAGCTTAATTTGTAGGGTTGTTTTAAGAGACAGCTAAGGGAATGATAGAAAGACACAGAATCCTTGTTTTCTAGTCATTTCTAGCATCAAAAATTCTTCATGCCTGGACTATATCTTTCCAGTTATGAGGTTTTCCCTAGAGAGTTTACAATATTTTTGTGATGTCATTTATTGGAGAGAGCAGTGAAAGAGTTACAGCATGTGGAAAGAAAAGCAAGTTTAGCAGATGCAAGGCTTTTGTTGTTTTCTTGCCCTGTGTAGGGATGCAGAAGACAAAAAGACAATTACTGAGAACTGCTGTGCTTATTTCAGTAAGGTAGGGCGGGTACCTGGTGTAATGATGCTGGTTTGGAAGTGCATTTTGGCCACCTCCTGAGCTTCTGCATGCTCCCAGCCCCAGGGATAGTGCTGCTGTCTGTAGTGTCATAGTGTGTGCTGACCTCCTGCGTACAGCACCCCACGGCACAATCCCTGCGGCACCCTGCGGATGTCACACCAGATATACACTCACATGTGTCTGCCTGGGAAAGCTCAGAGATCAATAGCTCTCAGGACAGGAAAGAAAACCAAGCTGTTGTGTGGAGTAGCGAGATCTGCTCCTGGCTGGGACACTTTTTGCAAAATGGCACAAAAACCTGCATGTGAACTTTTGTGTAGTGCTTTTGTAGTGGTGGGGAACATGCTGACTTGCTGAAGGCTGTGCTATTTATAAACAGATAAGGAATCACAGATTTAGAAGGCTATCAAAGTAGTTTTCTGCCATGCATAGATGTACAAATTGAAGTAAAGGATTTTAGCAGAGATCATTAAGTTGGTTGGGCAGCAGACATGAACAAGACTCCTTCATCACAGCGCTGCGTGTCACCTTCCACCAAGTTCTCTGGTATTTCCTTATACATTATTCTTTTGTAGGCTTTGTTGTTGTTTTTCTAAACTCAACAGGAGATCACACAAATACAAACGCCCATGCACAAGGTATGACTTGAGTTACCGTCGCACCCTGGAGAGTAATACTCCTTGCTGGTTTTACATGTCCCTTCTCTGTGAGGATTTCCACGTGATGCCGCCCAAACAGAGCAACCAGGAGGCAGGAACAATGTCCCTCTATACGCTGCTGGGCCCGCATTGTTCCGCGCAGAGCCCGCTGATGAACGTGAGATGGCAAAGTCATCGTCATTAGGCGGAATTTAATAGCGAATCAAAGTTCGAGGGGAGAATAGGCCGATCTCAGCTTTAGCCTCCCTTGGGTCCTGCTGAAAGATTAGAGGGAAAGAGTAGGGCCTTGCTAAGTTGAATGTATCAGATTGTTTTTCAGCAATAGTTACGCCTGTTGTAAACCCCTGAGAAGCACCCAGTTTAACTCTTCGGAAAAAAGCAGCCCACAAAGTCAGGGGAGAGGGCATGTAGCAGAGGGAAAGGGGATGTTTGATTTTATTTCTCTGCTACTCATTGCAGAAAGAATAATTTTGTGGTTCAGAAATTCTAGTTTGCATGAATTAAGCCACGATCTTCCTTAAGAGATGACATTCTCTAAACTTTAGTGCACATATGCAACCCAAAGGAGCCAGGCACTGGGAAGACTGAGAGTACAATTTTCCTTCTTTTCAGTGTGCTTTTTCCATTCCAAATGTTTCACCACTGGAAGATTTCGTTTAAATTCTTTGTCAATTTTCCACATAACTTCTCAAAGTGCTGTAGGTGGGGTGTCTGAGAGCTGTCACCGCAGGGCAGCGAAGGAGTTAATGCAGAGTGTGAAGAGGGGGAGTGACCCCAGGAAAACTCCCCTCCCAGCACCTGTACCTCGGGATCAGACAAAGCTAACAATAAGAAAGCAAAATGCGTTAGGTGATCTTCCTCCTGTGGTGCCTGAAATGTCACTGGGCACTGGCTCCTCGCCTCCTATTTCCAGCTTCCTTTCAGCCAAAGCTCTCAGTTAAAAGAGAGATGATGGCACCTCTTCGTATCAAAGCCTGGTGATCAGCTGGGTTGTCCCAGAAGTTTTATTCTTTTGTTAATGCCTTGGGATGTGTTATGTAGCAGCGATAAAATCGCTACAAAGAAAGCTAAACATCAGCCAGGGAGATCTGCACATAGATACAGATGTCAAAAAAAAAACCCAAAAAAAACAAAAGAGAAAAACCAACAAAATAGGTAAAACTGGACTTGAGGTCCCTTTTTCTCCTGGCCTGCCCAGGAGCCCAACTTCTCTGGGCTGTGCTGGAGGTTGTCTCCAATAGCCCCCTGCAGTTTTACCCTACTCCTTGAAGTAATTTGGGCAGCTTCTCATAATCCAATATGCATCCCCCTGAAGGCTCTCCAGAGCTGTTTCTGTGGTTTCTTTGGCCATGTCAGCAGGAACACTGGAACATGCCCTTTCATCCTTTGCTTTCTTACAGGAAGCAGAAGCTCTTGAGGATGCAAGGACATTTTGGTTTTGGTTTTTTTTTGGTGAGTGGGTTGCTTTTTGTTTGGGAAATAGGATTGGAACACAGTTGGGGTTTTGTGGATGCTTATCTTAGTTGGGTCTGTTTCGGCTGTAGGTGCCAGTGCTTTGCAGTGCTGCCCTGTGTCTCAAAATGTGGATTTTTTATTTTTTTTATTAATATCATACCAGGCATTTCTCTCAGTTCACATTATTGCAGAACCTAAAATTTTTGGGTATAGCCTTGAAATGTCTACTTTTAAACCTCTTCTCCAAATGTCTATCAATCTCTCTCTTAGTCCTCTCTCCCAAGACACCTTCAGTTTTGTGACCAGAAGAAAGTCACCAAATGGGAAACAATATCCTCAAGATACTTTTGTTTTTAAATCCCCTGCTCTTGCTGGAATAGAGTCACAGTATTTGAAATGGAGTAGTTACTGGTCTGAGTGAGGACAATATCCCCTTCTGTAACATCAGTAGCCCACAGTGCCAAACCAGACACCCTCACTGCATTCAGCCTGGGACTTCCCTGCTCACTGGCTTCTCCATTTCCTGATGCCTGTCATCCTCCACTCTCCTACAGGTGTTCCCAGCAAAATCTCATTTTTTCAGCTCAGCATGTTAAAAAAACCCAAACAAACAACAAAAAACCAAACCAAAACAAAAAAACCCCAACAGAAACAACCAACAACTTTTTATTGTGTTCTAAATGTTTTGAGGGTCTCAATGAAATTCAGCTTAGCTCACCCCAAGGTCTTTGGTACACTGCAGGTACATCTGTCGGCCCAGCAAGCACTGCCTGTACTGCCTGAATGTTGGAGTGGATTTTAGCCCAAAATGTCTTACAAAATGGTTGCAGATCGTGTTCTCTGAGTCAAAGCCACGTCTCACAAAGGTCCTTTAACTTAGAGAAAGTCAAAGCACACTCACCTGGGAAAAGGGTTTGAGCCAAACATTTTAGAATAAGAGACTCAGGATACAAAGGGCACCACAAATAATTGCAACATTAGTAGGCAGAAAACTGTAGCTAACCATCCTGTCCAGAGAGGCATGACTTTGAATACTGATCAAGGCTATTTTGTCTTGCTGACCGCTTATAGTTTGGAGAGGTAGACTCATGGGAGTCTTACTAAACCACTAACTCACCATGACTGACCCCAGTGTATCGGCCTTTCACACTACATGACTCTGAGCCAGCAAGCTGGAGTTTACTGATGTGTTTCAGACTAATTAAGATTGGTTTTCTTTAGCATTTCTAATGAAATTCTACCTGTGCACACAAAAAAAAGAGACCCCAAATGAAAACCAAAATGAAACAAGATGAGCTACACAATAGTGACAAACTATTTTCTTTCTTTGCTTTATTAACCAGCATAAATATCTAGTCTCTCTCTTAAATAGCCCTAGGCAGTACAGATTTTTTTTTTGCTAATACAATGATGAGAAAAAAGAATGCTCCTTTTTTTCCTCAGAATAAACACTGTCTCTGCAGTCTGAGTGGCTTTCTAAATTAAACCTGAACATTAAAAAACAGTCAAAGCATTTAGGGAAACATAAAGGTCTGGGGACAGTTTATGTTTGAATAAATCCTTCTGTAAACTGAGAATTGTCTTTAGTTTATTTTTCTGTCTAGGAGAAACACTGTCAGAATGCAAAATGAAAATATTCTCATTCAAAAATATACTGATTCTCTGACAAAATTTTAAATTCCCATCCTACATGCACTGTCATTACCAAATATTCAAAAATTAAGTGAGAGGAAATTTGAAGTTGATTGCCTCATTTAAGAAATGTGATCTGCCTCCAATGTTTTGCTTGGTTTTATTTAAACCTCTGTGAGGAAACTGGGCAGCAGGTGAGCCTTGGTCTCCCAAGGAACAAGAAGCAAGCAGAGGGATGGTGCCCTTGAAGCGGGATTATCACACACACCTGCTGTAACGCAGTTGCAAAGACTGCAACAAAAGTGGTCTTAGGGCTACTCTGCTTGCCCCAGACAGCTCCTGGCAGTCTGAGACAGGAGCTGGGGAGTTGTTTTTGCTGGCTGCACACGTGCAGCCTGGGAAGGCACTCAAGACCTGTGCCAGAGACTTGTGCTCTCAAAGATATTTTGTGCCCATAGCATCAAGCAGGAAAGGCTTCCTGACCTGTATTGTGTGACCTGACATCAAGCTTGCAAAAGTTGACTCACCCATCTAGGAAGGGTTCTCAAAAAAACCACTTGGGCAGACATAAACATGAGCAAATTTTCCACTGTGTCTGTGTGTTTGTGTGTGCATTTGCATGTATAGATGCAGTGCAGAATGCCTTCTCTGTCCCTAAGTATATTGTAAATTGAGATGGGGGAATAACTGTGGTCCCACCATGGCATTTGAGTTCTCAGTTCATGAAAAGTGCACTAGACATTGCCTGTAAATATTGTCCCTTAGAGTTTCAGAACAGAGAATAGAAATCTAAAAGAGTAAAAATGAAAATTTGTCTGGCTTGTTGCAGTGAAACCAGAGAGTTATAAAGGACCTCTGAACAATATTGAGTTTGGGGTAGCACAATCACATCACAAAAGATTTACCTTCACTCTGCAAACTCAATATAGGGCAATAACAATCTATTACAAGCAGGGCACTACAACGTCAAAGGAATATTTAAAAGAACTAGACAGAACCTTTAAATCACAAAAATTGAGTTATGTTGTCCCACAGGAAACACCCTGGGGACAATTCCTAGCAGGATTTTCAAGAGGTGTTGTTCAATTACCAAAAGTTGTAGCCAGTATGTATCTTAAATATAACCAGTAATCTGTCTGCTTCTAAAAACCTAGGGGACAGCAAGCAAAAGGCACCAGTCCTAAAGGAATGATTAGAGTAGCAAAATGGTAACAATTGCTGTGTACTTGTGTGTCCACATACCGCCTAGGTCAAAATAAGGGATGCTGTTTGAAGTCTCTTTCTGCACCAGTTGTGGAAGTAAGACATGAGACACCTATCACAGACATCGTTCCCTCAGTGGGCAAGACAGCCTGCACAAGAACGAGGTGGCACACATGCCACATGTCTCTGAAAGCAGAATTACAGCAGTGACAAAACCAGCAGGTACAGCGAAGCGCAGAGACAAGAAACACACCAGCTTTCCAGGCACAGCTCCAGTTTGATTCTCCTTTTTCAGTTGCTGTTTACTCTCACCATAACTGAGGATTTATGAAACAGTTATAACTTGGTAAACTGTTGAAAGTAACTATCAGTGGTGTTGCGGCAAATATACCTTTTTTTTTTTCCTGAAACATCACTTCTTAGATCCTCCTCCATCTGCCTGTTCTGCACAGTGCAACAGTTCATGGCTACAGCTAAGGAGGCATTGCTGCAGGGGGATGGAGTCATCTGAGTTTCAAGGGAAGCTGATCCTGGCTGTAGTGGCAGGGTTGGCCTCACGGATGCTGTAGGACATGGCAGGAGTCATGTCAGTGCAGCCACAGCTGCCTGTGCCTCTGTGGACCGGCACAGGGACAGCATGGAATGACCCAGGGTGGGAGGATGAGCTTGGCTCACAATGTCCCCAGGGCAGTAATCCTTTCAGAAAAATCCCTCAGATCCTCTCTTCCAGAGTATAAACCCCAGCTAAGAACATAGACACTGACTATGCCATTTAGTAAAATTTGCTGTTAAGGTGGTGCTCCTCTATTACCTGCAAAGTTCCTTTGGGGCATCAATGCAAGATCCTGCTACAGCCCTTGACTGAGGGCATACATTAGATTTTATTTAGCCTGCAAGGCAGTCATGCCACCACTCTTTACACTAGTTACATGCACCTTTTCAGTCAGTAATGATGAGAAATGAGACAAATTATTCTTTATTACCCTCCTTTTCCAGATGCTGCAAGATGAGCAAAAATTAGTGTGATCATAATATTGTTAAATAGAAACCAGTAATAAACTGTTTGTTTGTTGATGAGAAAGCACTGTTATCAAGGAGGCACTAACCTCCATAACTTCCATATAGACAACTGCCAGATTAACTAGATGTTGACATTCTGCAAATATTCAGCTAAGAAAATCAGATTCGAGGTGAGCACAACAAAACAACCTTCTACACCTGTGTCTCACCGATATCTCTGCTCTAAGGTGTAACAGAGTATGTACAAAGCCATTAAGGAGGTAAAATAGGAATTGTGCGCCCACATTTCAGGAGAATTTGATTCCAATTAATGGAAGGGGCAGTTGGGTACTTAACGAAACTGCCTTCAAATCAAAGGTAATTCAGAGCAGGTCACGGGATTGGGTTAACTGCAAAAGCCTCTTGCTTAAATCCCCAGGTGATACCTGACACACCCAAGCATTAACTTTTTAGATGGGAGTACAGAAGATAAGCTCAGAGTCACACAGTAGTCTCTTTGCATTTGGCCCAAGAACCAAGCTTAAAAATACAAACAGGCTGTCCTGCACAGAGCGTGAAATACTTAAATGTCAGAATAGCATTGTTAGGGCTCTATCTGTATGCATAGCAACTATCGTGTGTACAGCAGAGAATAGAGCTGCCTTCGTGAAGGCAGGCAGGAATAAAAGCCCTGTATTCTGTTTTAACCATTCCCAGGTGGCTTTGAAAAAAAAAAAAATTCTTTAGAATTAAAATGTTATTGACCTCAGTGACACGTGTATTATGTCTCTCAAGGCCAACAGTAAATATACAAAATGTTTATGTAAATATATATCAGTTTAGTGAAAGTACAAGCCAACAGAAGAAGCATTTCCTTCTTAGGAAATAGTTGCTGAAAAACTTTGCCTTTTCAGGAGGGCATTGAGAGAGTTTTATTAACTTCTACTCTTTTCCACGTTCTTCAAAGGCACTATTGTAGGACATTGGGCCATATAATCCCATGTCTTTACACTGTAATGCATAGGAGAGGGGTGGGCAGTGCAAGAAGTCAGGTTGTTCCCAGATGTCTGTGACAGAGCCAGGTACTGCTGTAATACATATGTTTAGGTACTACAACAAGTGTTTTCTGTCCTGAAAATGGCCTGGGTGCACTAGGAAAGGCCACCTGTGATGCATATTCATCTCTCCTGACCTGGGTACTTTGGGTAAACAGAGATGCCTCTCCCTTTCCAAGGGTCTCTGCCTGTGCCCTGTCTCATGAGGCTGCAGGGTTTTGTTGTACACAGTAACGTAGGGAGTTATGGAGGTGCAAAATGAACTTGTAATTACCTCCCTGAGCTGGGCAGTCTCATGCACACTGACAGCGCTTGTACACGCATTCAGCCAGAAGCAGAAGTGGCATGGGTTTGTAGGTCGGTGGTCAAATTCACTATTGCAGCAAAACAGCGTCTTTCCCTCTGTGAACTGGCTTCTGGAGCATGCTGCTCCCTAGATGGTCACTTCCTTTTGTGGGACCACGTGAAGGCAAGAGGGATTGCAGGAGCAGGGCATATCTAAGGGAAGGTATTTAAAGGAACCTCAAGTGGAAAGGGCCACAGCATTGATGGTCGCATTAATTTTGTTGTTATGCATGAAAATTTCCAGAAAAGGATCTGGGGGAAATTAAAAAGAAACCCTATTATTCATTCAGAAGTGTGCACAGAAAAAAGGAATGTGTTTGGTGCTTACCTATTGATGGGAATGCCTCTGCTTTGAGATGAGGAGGAGCAAAGAGAACTGCTTCAGCAGCAAGAAGGGAACATAGGGAGAGTCACAAGGAAGTGATGCTATAGAAGTCTGGAGCAGGTCTGGCAGTACTCCCTCCCTGAAAGGTCTGGAACCTTCTGGAAAGTAACTCAGGAAAGAGATGTATCAGAAGGTGTGATGGGAAAGGTGATCACCTCAGTCAGAAAGAGCTGTGGTCAGAACTAGGAACAAAATGTCTGAGAGAAATTACTTTAGGTGAACAAGGTCTACTCCAGTATCTCTGTTCCTTCTTACCTTCACCCTTGATCTCTGCAGTGTTTGAAATCAAGGATGTCTCTCCAGGAGACATCCTGAGGATAGCCATGACTCTCAGGGAAGAAGTTGAAAATAAAGTGCTTGATAGCTGTTTTTGTAAATAAATTATTTGTTTATGTGAAATATCTGGTAGACTTATTCTGATTCTATGGTTTTGTTTTGCCTTTTTGCACCTTTTCAATAAGTTATCAGGTAGTTGCAAGACAATGAATCTGGATCTGTGTAAAACTGCAAACAGAAGAACTCAGTCTCTTTGTCTTCCAAGAATGAAGTTTGTAAATTATGCTGCAAAAAGATTATGTAATCCATCTGTCTTCTGTTCTTGAGGTACTATTTCTGTGGACTCAGTTGCAGTTGGCCAGGCCAGTGTAACCAAGACTGAGAGAGAGAAAAACTAATGAGCTTTCTACTTTGTCCTGAATCAAGGATAACAATGGATACAGGGAAATGGTGAGGATTTACCGGTCCCCCAAAAGGAGCTGGCACCAAGTGAATTGACATAGGACAATCATAGGCTGCTGAGAAAGAAAGAAAACAGGGGTATGACTTCATTGGCCAGACATGATGTATTGGTCAGAAGAAAAACATCTTCCCTTCCACAAGCTAAATCTGCCTGTAGGTGCTGTCAGTAATTTTTAAGCACAACCTTTTTGTCCTCTAGACCTAGGCTCCTTTTGAAACTACAAAGAGACCCAACTGCAAGTAGACTATTGAAGGACAAAGTGTTTCACCACCAATATTAGAAGATTCCCTTCTTATCATGACTATTGGCAGGAACTGCCTTCCCCTGGAAAATGACAGGTATGTTAACAAAACCCCTCCAGACCTTAGGGAGCAGGTGGGGTAGGTCTTCCCCGTGTATAAATTCTCATAGTGCTTTCGTTTTCACTTCTGTGATGCTAATAGTTTTCCCTCTCTAATTTCTCAGCTAATTAGCTTATCTCTTCCCTGCAGGTTGGGGGAATAAAAACATAGCTCCTGCTGGAGTTCTCTGATGTTCAGGCAGACATCTTGAGAACACAGATCGAACTGATAGTAGGCTATTTTATAGGGCCTTAAAAGCCACTAGGAAACTAGTAAGGCCCATTAGACTTTCTGTCATGCATATGATGAGAAAAATATACCAGCATAAAATCTACTTTATTGTCCTGCCACGACAGCAGCAGCTATTGTGCTGTGAGGCTTTTTGGACGGTAGCTCTACCTTAGTGTTTCTGCTCTGCTGGCTGGTGAGGTTTCAGGGATGGCATCCAAACAGAGAGGCTTTGTGATAGGCTATCAGTGACCCGTGAGGAGTACAACACACAGCCCACTGGTCTGACATGAAGGAGAAGCTCAATAAAAGCAGAATGACCTCTTTCAGTTTCCCATTTCAAGCCCTAAGATTGACTTCCTTGCACTAAGATTGGCTAGAAGAGCTGGTACCATGTTATAGTCCAGGCTCTTTTCAATGCGAGCAGAGTTTATCTGGCCTTCCTTAGGGGCATTGCTCCTTTGCACTTTCCTCTCTGATATATTTAAACAGACAGGGATCCATATTCACTTTGTACTGCCAATATTTCACATAGAGTGAGCTAGAAACTAATGGCAAATCACACTTTTTGCCTAAAGTACTATTTCATAGTCTATAAGGAAAACAAACAATTACTTGTTCTTTGTCCTCAACAAATTGCTAAGTAATTATTTATCTTTTAAGAATAACTGCTCTGCAGTTGCAATTTATGCTCTAGAGACCCTGGGACACCTTATGGAGTGTCACAGTCTGTGCCTGAGAGACTAATTCTGATAGATGTCTCCCAAATTTCCCTGTAAAAGGAGCTGTTGTTACTGAGGTCCAGCTGACACTATGGTAAGAAATTCATGAGAAGTCAGCATGGAGTTTCCTGCACCATGTTTTGCCAGAGCAAAAAAACCTCCAGAGTTTTCCAAACCCTCCTCTTGCTCCCATAAAAGGAGTGTGTGTCCATAGAGCACAGATGATCAGAATTACTAGTCCTGTAATTCTTCCTGGGAGCATTTTTTAAAATTCTCTTTCATTTTGGTTTGCAGCCGTAAACATCTGGAAAGTGCCTGGGTTTGTGAATCTCGATTGATTGAAGGTTTTTATATTACTCAGAATGGACCATGGTTTTTATTTTCGTAGTTGAATTTCCTCAGAATCCTTAAAACTCTCTAGCCAAGCAAAACACTTGGGGATGCCAGATATGATGCACTCATATCTAAGGCATGCTCTGAAAAGACCTGATGTCACAGCCACTGACTGACTGCTGCTTCTTGGCCTTAATTGCTTATTTTCCCCAACAGATCTCCAAGTTGTTGTGCAATTTCTCCTGCCCCTTCTGCATTTACACCATTGTAGCAAAGGAGGCTTATATGACACTCCTTACAGAGCTACTTTGGTTTATTCCAGATGCTGTCTAAAGACGGTAGCAGATAGGTGATGTGCTTTTTTTCCCCTTACAACCCTGAGATATTATCTTAGCTCTGTTCAGATCTTACCAGCTGGTAACTTGGGACTCAGTTTAGCTCTCTGCATGTGAGCCACAGTCAAATTTACACTTCCATTGCAGAGTGTTGTCTGCACTTAATTAAGAATTCACCACTTGATTGTGTATATTAAAAAAGTGTGATATGTGTTTTGGAAGTTGTTTCACAATTAATTTTCTGTAAGCTTGTGTTTAAAAATATTGGCTCCTTTTCTCCATGACAAACTGTTGGTTTGTTCTGATTCAACTTTATAATAGGACAGGTCCATATTTCTAGTATTCCCTGGCCTTAAAACTTACTGAAATTTGTGCCACTACTCTTTAGAGACAAGTCAGTCCTGTATGTACTTCACTAGTCATCAGAGGCCAATTCATAATAGTACTCTTCAAGAGCATCTCTGAAAGATATTACTGTGTCAAATGATTGACAATTCCCCCTACTCTCAGACCAAAACACAGAAAACCACCAGTCCTTACTTTTTTATTACTATAGATTTTACTTACAAATGCTAGACCTGCACTGGTATTTTCCCCTAAAATCCAAAAACAAACTGTCCCTAAACCAGGACACAAACCCAGGAAAAAAAGGACAAAGGAACAGCACTCAGACTTCTCCATTCAAGGCTGGATTAATAAAGCAAGCTCTACAGCCAGCAAGTGTCTGTGGAACAAATGTAGGAGTGTGTAACCTTTCCCCAGCCCACTCTGTCTGTGACATCAGTCAGAGCAATGCAAAATCCTGGGAATCCAGATCCTTCTTTCTGAATGCTGCCACTGCCTTCACATTCACAGCCTGTTTTCTTTCCAGAATGTGTATGGCTTGGATAAACTGTTACCTGTCCACTGGCATTTTTCTCTCTTCAGCAGAGATGAACTCTGTAAGCGATGAAGCCGGCTCATAACAGAAGCAAAACTGCTCTGACTTGGGTGATCAATCACACAAGTTAATCCACGCGTAAAACTTGAGCTTCAGCTCTTCATTATACACTGGCCACAATCTCTGACTTTAAATTGCATTTCTTAGTTATAGAAATAGGAAACTTTGAAAATGTTCACGTTATTTCCTATACTGCTCCTGAAGTTTTAAGAGGCACCCTTGGTAATTTAACACACATGGTGTTTCTGATCTCTACAACATTGTTTTACTGTAAATTCTGAACACTCCCCAACTAGAGTTTCAAACAAATCAATAAAACACATAAACAGTCAAGGCACAAGGTGAACCTGGTATCAAAAAATCCTGGTTTGTGTGTAAGCAGTTTGAGGTAAATAGTTTTTGTTTCGATCAGAATTGTGTATTACTCTTAGTCCATTTCAGATGTTGCTTTATTGTAATTTCCATTATTTATGGTGGAGATTTTTTTTTAACACTGCAACTTTCCTTATGATTTAAAAGTAAACTTTTTTTTTTTTTTGATTTGAGCTGCTGGTAGAAGGCTCTGTCTAAGGGTGAGAATTAATGTTGACTGCCCCATCCCCTGCCAGGCTGCACTGACTCCCTCCGCCGTCCCTGCAACCTCTCCCATGCTGCTAAGGTCCATGTCAGACAGGGCCCCCTGACATGTTCCCCTTTCAGTCACTGCTTTCTTCTGAGAGCTGTCACCACCCCCTGGAAGCACATCCTCAGTGTAGACACAAGGCTCCTACCAGCCCCGGCGGCAGGCTGGAGATGTGAAAGTAAAATTTATGTCTGGTGGGACTTGGGTTGTGTTGGGTGTGTTCGGGTTTGGGGTTACTGCAGAGCAGGCTGTGCTTGCACTGAGTATGGGAATGGATCCTGCCTGAGGCAAGCACAGAAACTGCCAGCAGCGAGTCCTTCCTCCCCCCACTGAGGTTGGGGCTCACAGGGAGATGTTTAAAAAGCCTTTGGAAGAGGTTTCCCTGAATGCCGAGGCAGGACTGTACACCTGCAGTTACCATTTTTAATTGCTTTGCCTCAGTCTGTTATCAATGCTATCAAATGTGTTAAGATATTCCTTTTAAAGTTATTAGGAGGAATATTGAGTGTAAGCAGTCATGCATGGGAAAAGCAGGAGGTGCTGGAGGGAGATCACATATATATATATATATATATATATATATGTATGTATTTCTGTCCTTTGGCATATGCTATTCTTTCATTGTTGCTTGTTATATATCCCATATTCATATAGGTTTCTGTCCTTTGGTATATGCTCTCTCTGTTGCTGTTGGTTTGTTTTCCTGTTTTGGGGTTTTTTTATGTTCTAATTATGTCCTTATCACTGAAATTCCATGAGTACTGAGCACAGGTGCCCAGGCACTGACAGAGGGGGGCTGCAGGGGCTCCACTCTGTGGAGTAAGGCCAGAGGCTGACCCGTACTGGACACAGGTATTGCCAGCCAGCTCCAATGGACCTACTGCAGGGCACAGCTGTGCTTCTGGAAAAATGAATTTAAGAAAGGGAAAAATGAGAAAAAAAAAGTGTAAGAAGCAGCTGTGGTAGCTCTGGTACCTGCTCACTAGGTACTAGCCATGACAATAGTGTTTTCAAGTTATAGCAGTGCTGCAAAAAAATCAAAGTCCAACAAAATCTCTACAGAAGCAGAGTGAAAACAATTCCTCAGGTTTGAGAAACTGTGTCCTGTGATTTTATTTCTTCCTCACCTTGGCTGGCTGCACAACTTTCTCATCCCTTTCTTCCCCCCCGATCTTTCCTCCAGACAGAGTGTAATGGCTTTATTTTTAAGATTGAACAACCTTTTCCAACTGCTGTCATTGGAGTCTATTTAATTTCAAGCCTCACCACATGCTGTAAATGCAGGACTGCTGCCAATCAACATGGAAGAACCTTGAATGAACTGACTGTTTCTTAACTTTATTAGAGTAATTCATATTTGGACCCTTTCCCTGCCCACACACCTCTCTACCCACATTTCCATTTCTCTGCCAAGTCATGTAAAGCTCTGATCTTTTTTCCCAACTACAATTTTGGACTCCAAATTGAAAGCAGTACAGAAGTTGTACTATTAGTCTGCATCTTGCCTTCTCACCCCTTGATGCTACAACTGAGTTTAGCCAAGTTAGACTCAGTGCAGAAGCTTTAATTTCCAGAACAAGGAATCTTGCTTGTTTCCCTGAAATACTCTTTGTCAGCATCCACTTTTCCCACTGTGCCCTCCAGTGTCAACTCCCTGGCCATGATCCAAATAAATTCTTGCAAACATTTGTATGTGAGGTGAGCTTTGGGATTCCTATTGCTGTGTGGACCAGAGGCAACCTCATTATTTTGTTGGTGCATTTCTATTATTGAACAAGAGGTGCAGCTGTTATAGTTTCCCAATGTGCCAATAAGATAGGATGCACATGTGATGGATTTATATTTGTCCACTAGAATTTAAGGAAAATTTTCTTGTATGGCATGTTAATTCCAATTATAATCAACTATGTCAAACCATCCTACTGTGATATAAATGGATCAATTCTATGCACATCTTATTTATCTTCTTTTTTTCCTTTTTTTCTTAATTTCAGTTTGGTCCCTATGAGCCTACAGATTTAGGGGTGCTGACAAAATGCATTTTCCTAAGTTATTTTACTAGTAATAGGATCTGTTCCAAGAAGCAAAATAATGTACAAGTTTTAGTGAGCTGAGCTAAACACTGGTGAAAAATGTGGGTGGAGTTTGCCTTTTCTTTCTGACCTATGTGAAAATCACTAGCTGTAATTTTGTAGCTGTGCATAGTAAATACTATTGCATTTTCTTTCGTCTTTCTTGAGAAAACAAAGCTTCAGTTTACACTTGGTTCTAGGCTCCCTCTAAACTCTACTCCTTAATTAACCCCTCTAGAAAACTGTCCTGTAGAGTTTTTCCTGCTGCCGTTTCATACTCATTAATCTCAATACAGAAGTACGGAGTATTGAAGTACAGCCACATCCACATGCTACCTCAGTGCCTCACATTTATTGGCATTTGGTCCAAAATACCTTTTTGAATCTGATTCCTATCTCTGCACTGGATTATGTGCATACTAAACTCTCTCCCGAGCACATCTCCTGCGCTGGTGACTGATGGAGTGTTACTGTTAGCCAAGGCAGGTCAGTGAGTGTACACTCCTCCAACCTGTGCAGCTTGGCTTTAACAGCCAAGTGTTTTCTATTTGTTATTCTATTTCTATTCATATTCACCTTCTTGTACTGAGGTGGAAAAATGCAAAAAAAAAAAGAATGGTGAAGATGAAATGAAAAATTTATGTGAAGACCATTTCCTCTGCCACTATACAGTGATGGCTGTGGTCACACAGGTATCTCAAAGAACTTGAGCAATGCAACTCACGCAAATCAGGCAATGCCCATTAATAACAGGGAGTGTTAATTTTATTAGCGTCTTGCTGAAAGGGTAAGTGGGATAAAAATGTCGTAGTCAGGTCCATGTTCCTTCTGTCTCAAGTACCAGATTTTGTCTAGTCAAAATCTAGAATTAAATTCTACAAAACTTAAAAATGAAAAATAAAAAAGCCCCACAGGTGGTAAATGTTCTCCGTGAAAGCAGTGACACATTTTCCAGCTGGATGGCAAATATCTTCTGCTTAAAGGACTGTTAAGGTGAAAGTCGTAAACTATGGCAGTATTTAATAGTTACTGCACCAAGCTGATTTTGAAGCACACTCCTTATGTTGTAATTCTGATGGATCAATTTCCTACATTAAATGTATAATTTTAATACAGTAGAGAACAAATTTGCTCATGTTTGAGGATACCAGTTGTAAAGAGGTTTAAAGATTTCTGTTGTTTTTATCACCTGGCTGCTAAATATGACTAAGTGAAATACTGCAAATAAGACTGACATAAAATTAAGAATGCAGCATAAGAAATAGCTTTTGAAGACTGTTCAGTGTTAAACAATAATTTTTTTTGCAGTCCAGAATGAGAGACATGAGACTGTCTTACATTGCCAGCTCATAGTGATTCTTTCTCTTGTTTTTTGGTATTTTTTTGGTTTTTTGTTTTGTTTTGTTTTGCTATGTTTTGGTTTGGTTTTTTGTCACTACAAGTAAGATATGGATATATGCATTTTAAAAGCCAGGCATCTTTAGGTAGGAAACAATCTGCTGGCAGGTAGAAATCCATACCCAACATGGAGGAGGATTTCTTTAACTTTAACTTAGGACAATAAAATCATCACAAGCAATGTATTTATTGGAAGAACAAAGACCATCTTTTGACACAAAGGAAAGGGTCAAAAGGTAGAAGAGTGTGTGAAGTGTTGCCACTAGAGCAGTGAATTTCTCTGTGAAGCACTGTCCCAGGACATACCAGCTTTGTGCTTAACATCTCAGTCTTATTTAGCACTACAATTTCTGTTGAAATTACAACAACAGAGCTGGATTGAGGAAAAGGGCATCACATATCATGGCCCAGCTAGCCTATGATCTGCTTCAGGTTTCCACAACTATATCTCTAATTTGTGCTGCCTAATGCAGCTGTAGAAGGTGCATCTCACTGTGGTTCCAGAACTAGGACAGAAATGTGGCCCAAGAGTTTAAATCTACTGACATGTTCTTGGTTTAATATGTAAAAGTTCTTTCTTCTGAGATCAGAAACTTTTAGACACAAAATAGTCTGGCCATACCAGGAAGTGACACCAGTTGGGAGCTCATTCTCTACCAAACATGATGTTATTGCAAGGCAGCTAAGAGTCCTTAAGTGCATCCTGGTGCAGTTAAGTGGCTGCTGTGGAGAGAGGCAAATTTTATGATATGGAGCAGATTCTTATTTCTGCCAAGAAATAAGAATATGCCAAGAAAGTCCCACTGTTGATACTTTTAGTAGTGCTGTCCAAACACGCTCTGAAGCACAAATTGGTGTAGAAACAATTGAGTCCTGCCTTGGATTTGCACAGTCCACATTGAGGCCTTTCATAAAGATTTATAAAAAGCAGCTCTCATCAGACTATTCTAAACAGCTTGAGGGGAAAATAATTTTTCCCCCACAATGACAAAAGCCTATCAGCTCTTTTGATGAACAGGAGTTTTTTCGACCTCCCACCTCCCATACACACAGCCCAGTAAGCACCAGCATGGACTTAATTACCCAGACTTGAGATGTTAAACTCTTAATGCAGTTTTAAATCTATCATTTTCTTCCCCAAGGATTTTAGCACAGGCATTCTTGGGAAATACCTGCCAGCCGTTATTTTTCAGGCTGTTTGGAAAACAATACAATTTTTCCTCCTGGTTCCCCAAAGAAACCATTTTTTTTCATGTTCATTCCTTGAATTGTAGTTAATTATACCAAATCAGGCACTTCTAACAGGTTCACTTTTTGGGGGGGATACTAGACTTTTTCTAGCTTGGAACAGGAAACAGTGTTGACAGACAAAATTTGATGTGTTTTCAGATAAAACTGAATCTTCTTTCACAATAGAGTTTCTGCCTAGAGTATTTTTATCACCTTCTTACCCTTCCCTCATTCCTTCTTTCATATCACAAAATATTCATATATATATATATATATATATTCCTATGGATAGTCCTCCATATCACAAAATTTCAACATTTTTCCCTCAGCCTTTTTGTTTATGTTTAAAAGTTATCTTTAGCACCAACAACTTCTCACAACTTATAGATCCCCATGATGTGCTATTTTGATGTGCTAGGCCTGGGAGAAATTTACATTTGGCTGATTCATTTAGACTACCCTATTCTGTATTGGAAGTCTCCTATTCAGTAGGACTCCAGCATCATTTCTTTGTGCTTCAAACTTTTGAACTGGGATTTGGAACCACATTTTGTTGCTGTTCACTGATAGTGAGCTGTTTCCAGGGTAAAGAACTACTAACAGCATTGCAGATTTTTTTGCACTCGACTTACAAGGAGAGATGGATTAGAGGATGGTCCCAACATAACAAAGCTTGTAATTTGATTACTGGAAGTAAAAAAAAAACAAAAAACAACAACCAAAGATACAAGAGGCTGAGGAAATCCTCTTCTTAAAATGTAGGTGTTCAAGGAGAAGCTTCTGTATGAGGTCTGACTGAGCAGCAACAGAGGGGATGTAGTGGGAGGACAGTAGAGATCAACAAAGTAAGGAGCAGTGTGGAGAGAATGGACAGGGAGGTGCTTGTTTGTTGTTTCATCTAACATCAAATCAAGGGTGCTCAGTTCATGGAAGAATCAGGGTAAAAATGAGCACAGAGAGATTATTTCTTCATCTTTCCAGACTGAAGTAGGTGCGTGGATCTCCTTGGTAAAGGATGTTGAGCATTTTAAATAGTTTGCATGAGTTCAAGAGGAGAATGAAGGAATATTCAAAAGACAGTTCCATGGTGGATTAGCAAATAAGACAAACCACATCACTCTCAAGAAATCTGAGCTGAAAACAGCCTGAGACAGTAGCTGGGAGGGTCCTTAAATTTGGCTTTTTCTCAGTCCAGCACCTGCTTCTGGCCACTATCAGAGACATGGCCTGGAGGAGCCCTTGGACTGAATCAGCACAGCCTCTTCTGTGCTCCCCAGTCCAGCCTGATACTACTCATTTTGGGGCTCCACTGATTGTCCATATTTTGCTTTGAACCATGCTAGAGGACTTCACTAAGCAAGATTCCTATTCCACCCACTGAGTCCCAGTGAAAGCCAGCGGCCACTCTGATCCCCTTCAGGGACACAAGCTCTTAGAGAAAAGTTTTCATCATCTATACTTACCCAATATAGCACATGCATTAGCAAATGCTTCAGTACAGATTACTGCAACATAACCTATCAACAAATACTTTACTCATGTGAAATGCCCTAAAAGAGGGAATGATTTTGTTTGCCACCCAGATGAATTTCCAAGAGACATGTAATGTTGAGTCTCAGAAAATTGCCTTCTTCATAAAAGGCAAAGCTGACAGATGCAGGTTCTGTGGCTTTAAATTACAAAACCTTGTAAAGATATATATATATATATAAGAGAATGCAGTGCTCTAAAACAAAAGCAAATAAAAATTCAATGGGCCTTCATATACTGGTTTTTGTACTCAGAAAGCAAGCTTTAATAAAATTCTTTAATTTTATGGCAGAAGACATGTCAAGTGCAGTTTACATTTCTCAGCCAATAATCATATTTTCTTGCAAGGGGTTGATACATTTATTTTTTAGAGACAGACACAACAAATAATAAGGGTTTTTATTTGAGAGGAGAAACAAGCATTTTTATCAAGATGAAAGGGGTATAATAAATTTATGAGACCTCACATACAGCTATAATATAATAAATTAGGAGGATTAATGGAATTGTGGGCTACAGTAACCCTCACTAGTAGAATGCCTATTTTATGGAGCTTGATAATATAGTTTATCATTGACTCCATGGGAATTCCCACAATATATTAGCTGTGGTGTAACAATAAAGCACACACAGTAAGAGGCATGTCTCTTTTGACACACATTCTCTTCCCACACTTATTTTACCAGGGAAACAACTCCGGTGCAGTTTAATTAAACTGCACCGCAATGAATTAGTCCAGGTCTTAGCCCCCTGACAGTGAGGAGCCTGGCATTACCACAGGGGGCTGTCCCCCCGTGACACCAGAGACTGCAGAAAACCTGGGAAAAAAGGGGTAGGGTCTCTCAAGTGACACTGTCACTGTGCAAGGCCTTAGCTGTCAATCACAGGACTGGCAAAAAACCTCAGACCCCTTCACATTCAACTTTATCTGCCTACATTTGTTCACGTTTATCTGACCTTTAGGAGGAGATCAGAAAGTGACGTGGAGAGGCACTTAAAGACCTCCCAATTTATGAAAAAGGTGGACTTTGGTGGTAGAAAAAAGCTGTCTGTTGGTGGATATTCAGCTGACAAGGATTTTAGTTATCTCCACAATTTTTACAGTCTTCAGGAACAGGAACGAAACAAAATCACAATTCTAGAGAAAAGCATTTTTTTATAATGGGAGGTGGCACAGACCATTATCAAAATCTGAATCCAAGTGAGAATGTTTAAGTTCTGCACGCAGACAGGAATCACACTGCTTGCAGCTCACAGGATTCCTTGGTATTACACAGGCCATTGAACTGCCTGACTTTGGATGTAATTCTTTGAAAGAGAATATAGCTTCCTGGAAAATAAAAATGCACTCTGTGTTTAGACATCAGCAGGAACACAAAGGTGATGACAGTCTTTGGGAACCGTGTGACTGGTTAGTTTCTGTCCCATTTTAAAAAGCGACATCTGATTTTTGTGAATGAGTTTACCAAATTGCCCTCATTATATGACACCACAGGATGGTGTAATGGCCTGAGTTAAATCAACTGAAGAGCAATCTGTCACCTAATTTCTGTTCCCGCAGAGGTGCTCAAGGGTGCAACCAAATCACCTTAACTTGAGGATGGGGAGGTCTTCAGTCTCCCAATAAATCATATTTTCCGTTCCTTTAATAGATATTTTATATCTTGTTCTCTCACAAGTACATTGAAACAATCATAAGGCAACATACTCTTGAAAGAAAAGAAGTTGATAATGATTTTTAAACCAAAAAAATTGAATTGTATGACTCTCATGATCTTGGAGGGGCATTTAATACAGACAGTGGTATTTCCCTAGAGCCAAATGCTAGAATGTATAGAAAGGTAATTCCCAATAAAACAGCAAAATGGTCGTCCATTATTTATAGATACGCCTGTATGGAACCTTTTATTAATTCATGAGATAATTTAGGAGCAGAAAGCCAGAATTTAATCTTTTAAAAATGCATTTTTGGTTGAGAGTACCTTGCTGGACTTAGCTTAACACTTTCTTTGAACATGCACATCACACCACAGAGGAATTCATTAGACAATGGCAATTAGATCTCTAATCATTTGGCACTGCTGGAATTGCTGCACCCTATTTAAATGCCAGACATGGTACCTTAGTGATTGGTTCATCCTGTCGCCACATTTCCATCGGCTACCGAGCCTGAGAAATGACAGTCACATTAGATGTCATGTAAAGCATCTGACCCTGCTCTCCCAGCACTTGATCTTTGCACTTCAGGCGGACATTTATCATTGTCCTGCAGAGACAGGACTCAGGTGGTTCAGATTCACCACTGGTTTTCATGTTGTAAAGGCATTATAACATTATCTCAACTTCATCCTTCTGTCACAGGAGGAACGGAAATACAATTTTGTTGCCACCTGGCCAGGTAAATTTACTTAGTGGAGGGAGAGAGAAGCAGGTTCCTGTGGGTCAAAAGAGTGAAACTAGAGGTGTTGAGTCCTGGAGGACATACTCTTCAACTCAAACAAATTCCCAGTGCTTGTAGCTGCTTTGCTGGTAGAGTCAAAGACTTTTATTAATCAATATTCAATGCTTTGTTCTTTTTATGACACAGGGAATGCAGAGGTCAGAGATTTTCAAGTGGCATAAACATAGGAGATAACAGCAGACATAGCTGCCACACAATGGTCCCTCAGCTTCAAAAGAAACAGAAAATCTCATCTGGAACTGGTAACATTGCAGCTCTTTCCATATTGAACATAACTGCTGTGATTGCACTTATCCTCTCAGATATGCACATGGAGATTCAGGAGGACTTCAGGCCCTGTGAAGATTTTGATTATTCCCCAAAAGGATCCAACAGAACGCTCCTTTTTTGTAATCATGAGGAAGTTGGTTAGGACTCTCTCAGACACTGTTGTTTCAATTTGTAGGTTTCTCTGTGTAGCAGAGGTGGATTAAGGGTCTGAAAGTTGTAGTCAATGCCTATCTCCGTGGGTAAGCTGATTGGCTGCCTAAAATGCTAGGGTAAGTTTGCAGCTAGTTTCAGACTGCAAGTTTGAGGTTTATCTCTTAACTCTTGAAGGGATAAATCCACAACTGAAATAGCTTTTAAAAATAAGATCTGCAGGATTGTGTTGATTTCTTTTAGGCATGGTACTTTTTAGAGGGACTCTCACTGTGCTTGTCCTTTAATCCTTGTTACTCACAAGTGGTTACTTTCACAGGTGGACAAAGAAAATGTCATTTACAGATATTATCTTGTCTGATTACCCATTCTTATTTTAATGTTTTCCTGATCCAAATTTTTATCCCATCCATTACCTCATTTTGCCTCAGTAGTTAAGCAGATTTTGCTGTGATTACAGAAAAATGCAGATAAAGATAAAAGAATGCAAAGTTTCTGGGAACATACTGCATAAATCACACTATACATAGTTGGTTTCTAACACCTATTTGCACCCATCTTTCATTTCTTAAAAATACTTATGTGCTGATTGATGAAGTTACTGTTCAGGAACACAGTGGAGTTACCAGGAAAATTCTAAGTCATTATTGTTAGATTTTACTTAACTATGAGATATATGAGATATAACTATGAGAGATATGAGGCTTTTCCACTGAATTCAGTCTCTCCACCTCCCACACTGGTGACACTTCACCACCACAGTTTTGGCTAAAACCAAGCTGCAGCTTCTTTATTGCTGCTACCAAGTTAAAAGATGTACGAACCTTTTTTCCTATACTGAGCTGAATAAATGAAGGGTAAAAAACTAACCCAAAACCAAGCTACAAACGGCACAGATTTGAGCTAAGAGTTGTTAGGAAAGCCTATTTGATGCTAGATTTTTCTAACCACAACATTTCTTGTCTCTGTGGACATGCTGATGGGGATGAGTGGTTCTAGCATGAGCAACGCACCCAGTGCCAAAGGTGCGGGTGAGAGTCAAGGTCAGTGATGTGACTGTGGTGTCCAAGGCAAAGGCAACTTCTGTGTCTCTCCTTGTTGATGGAAGAAGCACCGTGTTCTGTTGAAAACCCTCCTTCCTGTATTAATTCTGACTAGATCTAGTTTGTCCCTTAAAAATTTCACTGATATGTTTCTGTAATTTGAAATTGTACTTTAAATACGCTTTCATTTATATAATATTATTTTAGCAACACAATGGTAGAGTAAACCTAGATTTCTACATGAAAAGGTCAAACCATCTGTCATTTATGCTGCAGCTTTCCTAATGATACAACTTAAACCAGAAAAAGCAATCCATAAATTGCAGTGCAATGAATGAAGGAACATTTGTCTCTCACTGCATTTTGTGTAGGTGAAGTCTCACCGTGTCTGAATATCCGAAGGAATGGCTGAAATTCACAGCTTTGTGGTCACTTTTCCTAATTGCTGCTTTCCTGGATAGCAGGTGTTATAAGAGGACACCGAAATAAATCTATTTGCAGCAAGTTTATTAGCTGTGCTAATATAATTCTTAATGCCTGAGGACTTTGCATAGCTGCAGTGGAAATAGAAGCCTGTGTCGATTCCCTGTACCTGTGTCTGAGACTAAACGCAGTTGCTGCTCAGAAGCCTGGGCCTCCTGCGGAGGACCTTGACATCAAAGAGACAAACTAGCTAAGTCATAATTAGCCCCAAGCTTGTTTGGTGTAAATTGTAAACAATATATCAAGTTGACTAATTGTAATGAGTCTAAGTAGCAGACACTGAGCCTTGGGGATTGGCGCGCCGTGTCGCCACATTAGCTGGCGGTTTCGGCATCGGCGAGGGGAGCGGAGCACGGTCGGTGCTCCGGGGATCCCGGCACTTGAACCCGGCACTGCGCGGGGACATCCATCCATCACTGTCGGCCGCGGGCAGGATCAGGTGCCCCGGCTTCTCCGGGTGTGCGCACACAGAGCCGCTCGGCCGCGGGATTTCTCACATTAATCTCCGACGTTTGGAGCATTTGGGGCGCTCTTTCAGAGGTAAAAAGGTTGAGAGCCACCAGAAGGATCGTCAGGAAAATCACAGGCTCTGTGTTTTCACTGTTTCTGGTGTTCCAAGCTGTCTTTTGGAACACATAACTTTATTAAGGAAAAAACTGAGCCCCTTCTTTCCTATTCTGTTTCAAAATGTTCAAACACCTAAATACCAAAGCAGCCAATCTGTGAGAGGCTCGCTAAATATTTATTATTTACTGGGAAGAATTTCCCAGTCATCGTACAAAAGCACTAAGCTGGGTTGGAGAGAGTCAGTGCATTTTAACAAGAAACAAAACTCCTTGGACTAGTAATTTTGCCTCACTGACACAGATTCTCTGCACTCCTCATCACCCCTGTTTTTCAAAGCTGCAACTTCAAAGGCTGTGATAGGCAGAGTATGAGAAATGCCACACTGTTTACGTGTGTCTGGTCTATCACACTATCCACACAATACAGGAATAGATCAAAGATTCCTAATGGGTCAATTTTTTTATCAGCTCATAGGAATACAGGAAAAAAACACATATGTTTTTGGTAATGTGTGGTGACATAAAGGAAGAAAAATGAATGTACTTGCAAACCAGCAAGCTATTAGGTCCCTATGGTTTTTGGTGAGTCTTTGTCAAGTTTTTAACAGCCCACCTTTTTTAGAAAGATATTTATCCTCACTAAGAAAAACTTCCCCTGTTCCTTAATGAAATTTACCCTAGTGATGAAGAAAAGGAAAATACTTTTGGGAACAGGGAATGTATGAGTATTTGATACTGAACTATGGTGTGTGGAAGCTGTTTAAGAAAACCACAAAAAATGTTTCAGAATTCAACTGACATACACACTGGGGCATAAAATGCCTGTTAGAAAGAATTAAGGAAGGGTTCTATCATGATTCAGTCACATCTCTGCCCTCTTACTTCATTGGAAAGTGCAAACATTATTTCTGGCCTCCAGGAGCACTCGGGAATAGCTTTCTCTGCCATCCATGAAGGCACCAATCCTGAACAGGTTATCTTAAGATGCAATTCTGGGTAGATTTTGTCCCAAGGACAGAAAGAAGCACCCATGGAATACTTTCTTAGTCTCAAATCAAAAAATAGAGATGCTGTGTTCAGTCTCAAAAGGACCCCTCATGAAAAGGAAAGACTTTTTTTCCCTGTCCTTTAAAGCACATTCAGTGCAAGGTCAAGGAGGTTGGTGGTTGCAGCCAGCTGCCTGGGGAAAAGTACATGTAAGAGCCTAAATTTGCCAGTGGTTACTCTCCTGAAGGACAGTGGTGTTTGTATTTGGCAAGATGGGTTTTGTAAATTATTTTTTGTGCTTGTGGCAGAATTTCAACTATATTAAATTATCCTTAGCCTGTAATACCCCTTCTAATCACTCTATATGGTAAAAACCTCTTCTCTTTGACCCTTCATTAATCTGATAGTGTTAGCTGTTCATAACTCATTCAGGTGTTCCTGGATTTCTCACAGATTCTTTTAACTCAAATACTGCAGCTAAAAATTCCTCATATCACAGTGGCACGCTTGGGGCTCTGGGACTCGATGAGAGATGAGACGGAAGAAGCTGCACCTCCCATAAGCTCTGGAATGAGTGGCTTGTGAAGTGAGCAGTTTGCAGTCCAGCTCACAAACACCAGGAAAACAAAACAGAATCAATGTGTCTCCAACTGATACTGTCTGTGTCCCTCAGTCTGTGAAATAAAAAACAGTTTCTCCCAAGTGAGACTCACTGTCCCCTGGAATCTGAAACCCAACTGTGCCAACTTGGCTGGTTTGTTTTAGCGCAATGGGAAGAACAGTGAGTCTTTGTCATAACGACAAAGGTAGAATATTTGCTTGTCACCAAATCCTGCCCAAGAAGAGAGCTCCACAGACATCATGCTGTACATTTCAGTTTGTGACAACAATAATATCCCAGCGCCCCAGGGAAGCTATTCCCCACTTTAAAGGGGTATATGATATTAAACAGGGACACACCTAGTACCAGGTCAGAAGTGTTGTTAGCTCAGAAGGACATCCCTGGCATCAGATATGTATCTCCTGCCCCAGGCATAATACGGTTCTGACACTAAATAATATATATATATGTATTATACTGATTTGCAGGAACATGTTGTAGAATTATCTACAACTAATTTTGCTGTGCCGCAGGATGATAAATAACCTTATCACCCCTGTGCTGAGCTGATGAATGATCAGCCGGGCTCTGCTGGGCACACACAAGTTGGTGCACTTTGGAATCAGCGTTTAATACCTGTGATACAGAAGCTGCTGTTTGACAACAGGGCGTGCTCCCCTGAGGCGAGCCCATGCAAGAGATGCGTAAAGCAATTAAGAAGATTGTTATTCCAAAGGGCCGTATCAGCTTACCCTTTTTATTATATTGCTTCCCCCTGGAGAGCTATCACAGGGATCCAGAACATCGAGCAATAAAAAGCCACACCTGCACTAAGCCCACATAGCCTCACTTTGTAACAGCATCTTTTTTAGTTAGTACCTAACTACCAGTACCTTTACTTACCTCAGGAAGGGAGTCAGGTGGTTTCCCTATGGTCAATGCAGAAAGTTGAAGGGAAAACTTTTCATTTTGACCAACTGCTACTTTAATCATACCCAGACAAAATTTCATGGTAGAGTTTGCATCTGAAATACAGTAAGATAGCCAGGACATGGGTATGTGCATGTTTTCTACAAAAGGTTTGGAGGAACCAGCATTTGAAGCAGAAAAGTATTAATCTGTGGCCCATTAACCACATAATCCAAAATCTGTATTATACATAACATGATTTTATCCTGTGGCACAACTACAATCCCTTCACTCTTGTTATCTGTCTTGATTCAAAAGCCTCTTCCTGTTTCTTTGGGGTTTTTTATTATCCATTGGTAATTCTATTTAGTGACACAGCTCTTCTACCAAATATTTGAGATGAGCAGTCTTCCCTCTGGTTTAAATGGCTTTACTGATGATATGACTGTTTCAAATTCCATTACAGCCCTTTGAAAGTTGTCACTCTGGGTACATCTCATTTGCTTTTACCTCTTGGGGGCTCACATTCACCTGTTTCAGTACTTACGGTATTTTATCTAGAAATTGTGCCTCTCTTGTGAAAATGCAGGGAGTGAAGCTGATATACTGGGACCGAATACTTATGCAGACTTGCACAGATTCTAGAGCTTAAATATATGTGCACTGATGTTCATTTCAGTCTAGGACCTGTTCAAGACTTTGAAGTTAAAAGCTATGATAATAAAACAATCAGTGTAGCAATTTTGAGAGTCAACTGAAGATAAGTGAACCATGTGCACTGTTTCTTGTAATCACAGAAAATAGAATGTGCATCAAATGTAAGTTTAGGTATCATGCCATAGCAGAATCAATCCCACTTTCCATACTTATAAAGTAGTTTAAATGTTTCACAGCTGTACTTTTAAAACATCCCTTAAAGTTTGTATTTCCTTGGGAAATACATATCCACAGCCCTGCAGTAGTATCTAACTGTGGAACCAGAAAGAAGACACAGAATGGCAGCATCATTGTTTCCCTACATACACAAAGGAAGTTTAACTCTGTGGTAGTTTTTGCATTAATGCTAGGATCCTAACTTGGCTTTCAAGTGGAGAAGGAAGAACAAAAAAGTTCCTGATATTTCTCTTTTGGTCCACTACTAATTTTTAGAAAAAAACTGATTGTGGTATCTTTCTTGCTTCCTATTAGTAACTGCTGTAGGGTTCTCAGAAAAAAATTCAAACTGAAATGCCAACATTTGAATTTTTGTCTCTGTGTTAAGCACAAGATTTTGTCACAACCTGCTTTTCTACTCCTCTTACAGTAATTTTCTTCTCTTTGTGGTTGGCTGTTTACCTGGTCTTGGTGGTATATCCCTCAATTTAAAATGACAGCTAAGCCTATCAATGTGTATTAACTTCAGTAGACACTGCAGGGGAAAAAAGCTTTTATGACAAACTTATTCTCAGATGTATAGCTGTGATCACTGGGTATCAATTAGTGATCATCAGGCAGGTAACAGTGGTGCTTTGGCCATGAGTGACACAATCTGTCCAGGCAAGAGAGAACAGTGTTTTTCTGATGAAATAGTCTCATGATTATGCTATTTCCTCTTAGCACCTTTCTGGTGTGAGAGGCAGTGCTCACACCTTGCTGGCTGCTGGTGAACCCTCCTGCTGTCATCACTTCCTTGGAAGACTCTTGTTCCTCTCAGCATCTGTGATATCTGCTCCCAAACCAGTTCCTGCAGTTTCTGTGGGGAAACAGCTTTCTATCATTTGGGTTACTCTAAGAACATACAGACTAGGAGGAGTTATCTAGGTGTACCAGTTTGTAGATTTGCTATGTGGTTGGGTATGAAATGTTTTGTTAATAGCTATTTACTTTGAACCCACCCTTTACTTACTCCAGGGGAAAATGCTAAAAAAAATATTTCTTTAAGGACTAGTGACTAGCTGCTATTTTTCCAAGTGTTCATAAAATACACAGATAAAGGAAAATACAATATCTGCTTGGATTGAAATTAAATGTGAGATGAATCTATTTTTCCCAGGCCTCAGATCAAAAAACTGAGCTGATTCCCCTTACACCCTCAAGCTCTCAGTGAAACCCTGGTGCAGAGCAGAGGTTGGAAGCTTGTGGCCAATTTTGGGGGTATAATAACTTAAAACCAACTAGCTCAGCCTTTTATTTACTGACCTGTTAAATGTGCTACCTACTAGTCAGGGATTTGCTGCTGCTGTGCTTAAGAGAGCATTCCCTTAAGTAGATTAAATTTGGTTGCCACTGTTTTGGAGATGCAAAAGTTGTTTTGTCAAAGCAGGTGTCATCTCTTCCACTTGACTGTACAGTTAACTCTGACACAGCATAGGGGAGAGCTTACTTTAGGTAAGTTTTTTTATTTAAAAATTACTTGCTTAGTATTGTTTCATGTCTTAATATGTAGCTCATTATTAGGGCTTAATTAGACCAGATGTCACTTTCTGGTGTCAGCAGGCTTGGGGTGATTATTCTCCTAAGCATTTTTTTCTGACATTATCAGTGACATTTGCAACCTGTAAAGCAAAGCTTTTGAAGTAGAAGTAAGATGGTTTTGGTGAGGGGAGGTTGAAAGAAAATTATAAGTAAAACAGAAAAATAAAACTGGATTGCTAGTCCTGTAGATGTTTTAAAACATACATCAAAGTCTGAAGCTGTATTCATATACAGGACCACACATAGGACTAAAATGTAGATGAATCTCAACCCAAAATCTGTACACAGGGCTGGGGAGTCATCACCAAGAGCATCTGGGTTATGAGAAAAGAGGAACAGAGACTTCATGCAAGCTGAATTCATTCTTCTCTTCATCCTTGAAGGTACCCAGAAGTCTTGGGCAGGTTTTCCATTTTTATGTGGCATCTCCTGGGTGGACGCATGTGCTCCGCTGCAGCACACGCCCATGGGGAGCCCGAGATGCCCGACCTTCATGTGTGTGTTAAATTGGGGAAGAACTGGAACTGCTGCACACACGCTGTGTCATCAGCCCGTGCATGTGTAAAAGCCACTGGTGTGAAATTTGCATTCAGAGCAAGAGGCTCGCGCTAAGTGGGGCAGCCTGTAAAGACCTAGACAAAAGGCTGGAGTCTCTGCTTCCCACCTGGAGAAAATCTCCAAGTGGAGAAAGCAAGTGTGTCTGGGAAACATGGACAGTCCTGCTCTTGCTACTGTTTGGGCAAGAATTTCTGTGATCCCATAGTGACAAACTGCAGCTAAAAAGATGCTGGTTTTTTCAACTAAAATTAAATGTCCAGTTCTACTGTTAGATTGTAGCTGGTGTGCTGCAGCTTCAGGGAGTGAGGCTGACAATACTGATGGCCTGGATCAAACTATGGAGCTTGATTCTTCAGCTGGGATGCAAACTGCACTGGCTCAAACAAGGTTTTTGGATTTTTTCCCCCCATACAGAATGGATTTTATGATGTAAAAATAAAAGTATGTAGTCTTTGCTTCATGCTTAATAGACATCTAACTCTTTAAATTGCCTAAACCAAATAAAATAAAGCTGTGTGCTTGCTCCGTCCTGAGCAAAGCAAAGAAAGAGCAAGAGAGATTATTTTATTTTTCTTTCACACGAACAAATCATGATAAACATTCAGGAGATCATGAGCAGCATATATGGCTCTACAATAACCTAGAAAAATAAATAAAGGTGGCTGACATCCTGCTTCCTTTAGGATGTACTGTATCATAGAAGAGAGTGGCATTTTTTTTAGTTTTCATTACAATCATTTAATGAGATATAATTTGTAAGAATCTCGTGTGCAGAGGAAGGCACCTCTTATCAAGGGGTTTTTTTTTGTTTACATGTGGAAATTGTGCAATGTGTTCACTCACCAGTATTCCTTTATGAGTACGTTTGTGAGAGAAGGAACACCTTACTAGGGATGCTTTCAAATTCGTGGCTCTGCTGCTCTAAGTACTAAGAGTAGGCTTTGGTTTACTATGCCAGACAAACAGAGATAACAACCATTAAGATACAAAAAAAAAAAAAAAAATAGTAAGAGAAAATATTACATCGTCACAACTTGGTAATCTTCTGATTACAGGGACTGTCCAAAGAAATATAAACTGAGGAAAAGATTTTGTGTCAAATGTGCCTACCTGTACAGACACTAGCTTTTCCTGTGGCACATTTACCTGCTGTGAAACTTATATCTTCAAATTAACAGCAAAAAATATATTTCTTTACTTTTCCCTTCCCAATTAAAAATAATAAAAAAGCAAATGTTTTTCAAGGACTGTGTTTTAAAATATCTGCTTCAAATCATTACTCGTAAGTATTTAGTCAGTTTCAACTTTTTCACTACTGGCTTTTACTGTGGATTAAGGAAAGTTCCTGCACTAGTAAATATTAATTAATAAAAGTCACATTTTCACAGCTTTGTCAACAAAACACAAAAAGAATTAATGAATTTTACCAAATGAGAATTCAAAGAATTTGTACATTTAACTACTCTAGCTTTACTCTAAGCTCTCTTTTCCAAATATATGTTGGGTCATGTTTCCCAAATGTATTCAGCCATGTGATATGTAGTACCAGCTCATTCATATCAGATGAAGTGTGACTGGAAATAAAGCTGGATCTTTTTAAGAAGACACAGTCTCTTTGCTCCATATTTCCAAACCAAAATAGCCAAGTTCATTGTATTTTTGCTACATTTCATTACTGCTCCTCTTCCTTCTAAGTGAAGACTAATGTAAAGACAATCACTAAAGAAGCAGCAATCATAATACCCTATACTAACTAAATTCAGACTTACGGCTACCCACAGGAGAAATACATGACAGATCCATTGTTCTGTATTAGCAGGATATTGTCCCAGTATATGAACACATGCAAACTTTGAAGGCTTTGAATATTTAAGGCAAGACACTAGTGGCTCATCCCAGTGGGAACCACAGAAAAGGGGAACCTGATTAAATTTAATGTCATTGTCACTTTTTTTCCATTGCTAAGAATTATATAGGTAGCCATAGCTACCACACTGTTCAGACACCATGACCACAATATTCTCCCTCAGAGGTTGGCGTCAAGGGCTGAATTATTCACTCCAAGAATGCGATTCATTACTAGATGTGATTCTCTCCGATTAAAAGATTTGTCAGTACATAAAATACGTGTACATATTCTAGCAGCTTATTTTAAAATCGTTGTTGTGCCCTTGCTAACCTCAAAAGACACCAGTTTTTACTGATGTAACTTAAGTTTGGAGCACATCTGCCCCATTGAGAAAGCTCAGAAGTAACTGAGTAGCTTTTTACTGTTTACTGTACAACAAATTATGAAGCTGAAAACTGAGGCAGAAATATGTAGGAGGCTGCTTGCAGACAATGCAATTAAAATAAGGATGTTTTTAAGCCAGTTTCCTAGAAATGCTTGCCTGCTTGATCTGTCCGCTTATCTATTGTTTATTCTGTCAGATGAAACCTCAAATAAATATTCTGCCTAACTGTGGAAAGCGCATAACTCTGTTTCTCCACTGCTGTTTCTGTTGCTAACTCCCAACTTCCCCAGACTTGCTTCACAGTGCTATTCCTAAGCTGGATAGACTAATTAGACTCATTTCCATCCCAAATAACTTCTGTGAGCATGCCTCATTTACCACTCACTGAGTTACATGAATAAAGAAATGTCTCTATCTGCGAGGATCTGCCCAGTGTAAAATGGCTGGTTCCTCTACCGTGGGTAGGGAATAATATTTTCTCCTGTATGTGATACTAACAGCCCATTTCATCATTTTTCCTTTATGCTCACAAGGAAAATCAAGTTCTAAAATAAATCCCTGCCTCATGGTGCTGACAAAGTTTAACACCACAGCAATCCTTCCACATACTTTGATTGCTCAGACTGAAACCCAAAGTTTTGTGGCGTTTAGGGATGCGACAGTGCTGAGCTGGAGACGGGCAGGACCATTAACATTTATGCAACTCGATCTCAACAGGGAAGCTGGCGACAGGCAAAGTGGCAGAGCGCCCTATTCTACTCCTCTAATTGTTTCCAGCAAGTAGTGTAAGGCAGGATTATGGGGAGGAGCTGGCAGGTGAGCAGAGAACTGCTTCACTCCGTGGTTTTCTCAAACCCCTTGGTCTCTGCTCGGAGTCTGTAGGAGCTGCACAGGATGCTTATTACAGATCCTGCCACATAGATACACAGGGCCCACAGACACAAAACCTGAGAGCAGAGAGAATAAACATGGACACTAAACCGGTCCATTTGTCAAAGTTGATTTGAACGAATGAATCAAAAAAGTTTCTTCTTTTTTTTTCCTTTTTATGAAACTGAGTCAGTTGCAGAGAGGCGAGTATGTTATGCATTTACTATCATTTCCCAGGAGTGTTTTTTTTTTTTTTTAATTAATTGGGCTGTTATGCTTTACAGAAAGATTTCATATCCATTATCCTATTTTGAATTCAAGAATGGGATTTCTGGATAATACAGCTAGTAATTTTTTATGTTAGTTACTATTCTAAGTTAACAATAGGTGATTCAACTAATGTAGCTTCTAATTTGCCACAAGTCTTTACTTAAATCAGGTATTCTCTCCTGCAATCAACTTTTTAAAACCGAGGTGCCTACTCCCAGCAGACAACTACTAATCTGAAGTCAGGTATCAGCAATTGTGTGGCCAGGAGGACTAGAGAAGGAATCATCCCCCTGCACTCAGCACTGGTGAGGGAGGCTGCACCTCAAATCCTGCCTTCAGTTCTGGGCCACTCACTCTACAAGAAAGACACTGAGGTGCTGGAACGTGTCCAGAGAAAGGCAATGGAGCTGGTGAAGGGTCTGGAGCACAAGTCCTGTGATGAGTGGCTGAGGGAGCTGGGGGTGTTCAGCCCGGAGAAAAAGAGGCTCAGGGGAGACATCATCACTCCCTACAACTGCCTGAGAAGAGGCTGGAGCCAGGTGGGGGTTGGTCTCTTGTGCCAAGTAACAAGCAATAGGACAAGAGGAAATGGCCTCAAGTTGTACCACAGGAGGTTTAGATTGGATATTAGAAAAAAAAAAACCAACTTAACAGAAAGGGCTGTGAAAAATAGGAATAGGCTGCCTATATAATAGAAAGTGTTGGAGTCACCATCCCTGGAGCTATTCAAAAGTCATGTAGATGTGGCACCCATGGACATGGTTTAGTGGTGGATACGGCACTGTGGGGTTAATGGTTGGACTCAACGGTCTTAGAAGTCTTTTCCAACCTAAATGACTCCGTGATTCTAAAGATGAATTAGAATTTGCTAAGACTATTCCATTTAGTAAGACCACAAGCACCTCACAATTCTGGTGTATTCAGAAACTGGAACCACTGGGGCTTCCAATAGCCCTCCCATTTTCTTAGAGGTAACCCAAATCCCAGGAAAAAAGCCTGAATTTGTGCCAGCACGTGGGGGCAGCACTGCCAACAGCTGTTGTTCTCCTGGAGGAGTGTGCAGTCCTGCTGCTGCTGTGGCTGGTCCACCATGAGTGATGGAGCGTGCCCTGCCCCAGGTACTGACAGAGAGCTACTGGCCCACTGTGCCCCTCTCCCCCCATACAGAGGGATGCTTGCACTCTGGAAGCCTCCCTCAACTACAGAAGCAAGATAATCAGAAAGCAAATATTGCCCCAATGTAGTTTTAAGTCAATATTTTGAGCTGCTGCCTGGTCTATTTGATGTCAACCAGAGGTTGGAGGTCACCTACCTGTTGATGATGGCAGCAGGGACACAGGAGGCAAGCAGCATTCTTCCTTGCCACTGTTCAGCTAGGTTTGTTTGCAGATTGAGTACGTCAATCACAGAACTCATCCCATTCTCTTCACTGGGAGCTTTCTGCTTGTGCAAAAAGGAGGAACTCAGCAAATACCCAATTCTTCTTAGTGGCAACTCCAGTCCTTCCAGAAAGCCTTTTGCCTCTCTTGAAAACTTGTGAGGGATAACAGTGATAAACCCGGAGGCAGCCTGAATGGGATCAGGATTTGGTGCTAAACATTAAAGCTTCTGCCCACAGCACTGGAGAGAAGGGGACCTCGGAGGCCATCGGGATAAAGCATGCGGAAAGCCGGAGCCAGCGCTCTGCTCCGCAAAGGAAGCCTGGCATCTAGTGGACAATAGCTGTTGCATCACTTCTGCCTTTTTGGTTAGTAGGGCTGAAGGCTAACCTATACACCACCCAGAACTCATCCTGACCCTAAGTTTGTGTGCCTTTACTGCAAGCCGTAGTCAGCTTTTGTCCTAATTGTTCCTAAAAATATCCACAGCTACTCTTAAATCAGGTCAGCTGCCACTTTTAAAGTCAAGCTCTATTATAAACAGCTCCTTCATGGAACTCACTTTTGTGACATAAATCCTTTTTTCTGTGGGTTTTTCTGCCACAATGAAAGTAAACGGCTGAACAAAACAATATTAGAAGGTATGTGAGGGAATCATGCTGAATGCCTCAGAAGGAGAGATGCAAGATACAGTATCCATAAAAGTAACTACATGAAGGACTCGTATTATCATTTAAGCTCAAATATGTTTTTATTAGTTGTTCCAAGAAGATGCAACCCCACCCCCCCCACACTTCTTTCTTTACATTCTGGAGGCAGTTTGAACACATGTTACTCTCCTTGAGTACCAAGTCAACATTTAAATGCATTATTTTTCTATTTCTTTACTTTTCTGTTCTTCTTCAGAGTTTATACTAGGCCAAGGGGTGAGTATGTGTCACCCCATGTCACCCTGTTTTGAACAGATTTGCTCCTTTCACCTAGTGCAGTATTTTTCTGTACTTACACTAAGTTGTATCTTACTATGTAACCAGTCCTATCAGAAATAATAGGATTAGCTTTAAAATAAGGTAGGAGGCAACATTATCAGGAGAGAACAAGATCTGTATAATAACTATTTTACATTTGTTAATTAAGTAAAATTGTATTACATTACGGTGCTCACAGTAGTTCAGGGGAAAAAAAAACCTTAAAATGAATCATTTTCTCATAAATAATTCATTAAGACAAAAGATGGACCTAAATCTCTGAAAAAGCCTTAGTAAGCAAAAAAAGTTGCATCTTTAAGTTGATTTTGAGCACTTTATAAATGTCGGTGTCAGTTTTCTCCCCCTGGTGGCCAGGAGAATGAGCTTGCTTTGGTTCCTAAACCAGCAACACCCCTGCTACTGCTCTTTTCCTAGACGAGGAGATTTCTGCTCAAAATGAAAATCGGTAGCAGGCCATTATTTAGCACACAAGTCATTCTTTGCTATTGACAGAAGTGGCGAGAGAATTCTTCAGAGTGGTACTCAGGACGTCAAGGGAGCAGTAACTGAACTCGTGACATGCAGATGATGGAGCTGCCTTGCCCTGGTAAAAAATTCTGTCAAAAATTATTGTTTAACCAAATTGTCACAGAAAAAGAGAGGCATAAGAATATGTATTATTATTATTATTATTGTTATTGTTGTTGTTGTTGTATTTATTGTATTTATTATATTATTATATGTATTTTTAAAGTAAAGAATCATTTACTTTAAAATCATTTGTTTGTAAAGCTCAGACAGAAGAGGCAAAAATGTTAATGACTTCACGAGTATTTGAAAACTGAGCTGTCAGCATAACAGAAGGTTAGAAAATAAGGCACCACAGTACTTGCTAGGGAATACTTAGTAAATAGCTTATGCTACTCAGATAATATATATTATGGTTATTTGTGCTTAATGTGCCATGCCAATTAAGAGGCACATTTGTTTTAATCCCAAAAGGTTTATTCTGTTTTAACTGAAAATGTCAGCAAAGCCTTAAAATGTGAAGCAAGTCTTCAGAAACCCTTATTAACCATTCCCCTTGCACTGCCCTTCAAAAAGAAGCAAATATAATCAGTTAGAAATTGAAAAAACTCAAGAGATTAATTTTGCGTGATGCCAAGCTCCTCTAATGCTAGCTCTCACAGTGAAATAAGGGACCTTTTAAAAACATGTTGTATGGGAAAAAAACAGAAACAACATGGTATTTATACGGGGCCATTGCTTGATGACTGCTTATCAGCTTGATTTCCCCACCTCTGAGGCCAAAGATGCATTGGCCAGGTGATCTCTGTGTTCTGCTCTTGGCTTTGCTGGGATTGCAGGAGGGGAAAGTTGCCCATTTCCATGCTGGCCATGCTTGTCTGTATTTCTGAAGTTCATCACAAAGTGTGGTTGGCAGCAGGGACAAGAGAACCTCTGCCAGCCCCAGCCCTTGGCAGACCAGTGAATCCCTGAGCTCAGCAACAGCTGCAGTCACTGCCAGAGGCTGGGAAGTCTGTCCATGCAGCCATGGCCTGTCTTGCCTTTTGTCCCTGAGCTAGAGAGGGGCAGAGACCATGGAACTAAAGGCAGCACACAGCTAAAGGCAGTAGCATCCATCTCTAGAACCTGTAGGTTGGTTCATCATAGCTTGAGATCCCATCCTTCATTCAGCATTTGCCTCTTCCCTCTTTTTGTTCTTATCTTAAAAGAAGGAGCTGGAAATTTGGGGGCTTATTACATCCCTGACAGTCTCATTACAACACATATTGTAAATAGACTCAAACACTATTTTTTCTCATTTGCCATACGTACATATTGACCAAAGAAAACTGTAATTTGTTAAAATCAACTGCATGGGCTTGTTCATGTGATATTTCTGTCTCATACGGTAAAAATTAATTAGAAGGGTTAACTAAGGAAAGCTTTCATGAGGTATGCATGACTTTCTGAGTTGTCCCACATTGTTCTTGCTAAAACTGGGTGCAAGAAGACAGATTACGGAGCTGGGAAAAGCAGACCAAAGAAACAGAGAAAGAGAGAGAGATAATAATTTTTAAAATGTAGTTGGAAGAGACAGCAGGAGATCATCCAGTTCTTTCTCTGCCTGAAGGCAGGATCAACTATAACTATGTCAGCTTTGACAGATGTTTGCCTAACTGGTTCCTGAAAGTTTCTAATGATGACGAATTCACAATCTCACCAGATGTTATACTCCAGTGTTTAATTATCTCTACGGTTTGAAAGAATTTCTTAAGCCTAATGCAATCTCTAGTTGTTTTGTTTCTCATGAAAATAGGGGACAGATGTTTGTCTACCTCTTGCAGTGTTTTTATGTGCACTTGCAGACATGTTCTCCTCCATATTCTCTACTTAATATTAAGCACATCCCATTTATTAAACTGTTCCTTAAAGGCCATGATCTCAAGAGCTGAGAATAAATAGAGGTTGTTTCTGAGCTATCTCAAATTCAGCAACAATAAAACAAGCTGGATGCCCCAAACTGTGTCCCAAACTGGACACAATGCTCTTGCCTTACTGGGCACCGGATATAACAGTCCTGCTCAAAGAAAACAGCAGTCTTGGGGATGTACAGTTTTAGTATGACCAAACATGGCATTTCCATTTTTCACAGTGTTGTGACCTGTTATCACTCCCAGTTCTGCTTCTCCTAAAGAATGGTTATGTAGGATATTTTTTTCCTCATCTGTTTTACCTGTATTTATGCCACTCTTCATTTTTTTCCTTTTCGATCCTGTATGGAACAGTGATTTTTGAGTAACACATAATTATTACAATTTCTTTAATTTACAAGATCATTCTGAATTTTAATCTTAAATTCAGTGCAGGACTTCCAGATGCTTACAGTCCTTTCTTACTTTGATGTCATCTGCACTTTGTATCCTGTGATCTGGATTGTAAATACAAGGATTGGACAAAAGCCACAGGAACATCCTCCCATATGATAAATTCTTCTATACTGACCACTCAGTCAGTATAGGGCCATTAATCAGTTCTGGAGTTCGATCTGGATTGCGTTTCTCCGGCTAATGGGAACGCCATAGGATACCCCAAGTCATGGATCTGTCATGACACACTACCAAAAGCCTTACTGAAGCCAACAGAGATAACATTTGCCATTTCCTCCATATTCATGAACCTTCCTGCTCTGCTTCAAAACAAGCTGAATCAGTTCATTGCACATTTTCACAAATCCATGCTGGCTGTTGCTCCCTAGGTGTGTGTGGGGTGAGGGTGTGGGTGTACATTAAGTGATTATAGCTTCTTGGCATTTTATTGGCATAATAGTTCTCTCCCATTAAAAGTGTTTCAAGCTTGGTTGTGTCCCAGACCTGAAAATTATCTTTCACTTTACAGTAAATACAAAATCTCACAACAGAGAGAGGACAGGAAATTGTCATCCTTTCCCCAAATGAGTGAAGCTTTTACTGTGTGCAAATAGTTAAATGCAGCCTAGTAACAGTAATCCTTTCTTGCAAAGTTTATAATTATATGACAGTGTTGAATTAAATGGCAGTTAAAAAATGTCATGTAAATCCTAATTTACCTGTGTGACCTTTCTAAGTACCAAAGCTTTGAAGATAGCTTCTTAGGGAGATTATCGAGTTTGGAAATAAGAAGTAAAAAATATTTCTCTAATATTAAGATATGTTTTTAAGAATGGGGCTTATTTTCCTTGAATGCAAAATAAAATGAAGCAAAATGTTCTGATTACAGAGAGAGAAATGAAGGAATTAACTCTGATCCTAGGAGTGGAAGTGTAGCTGTACCTAATCTTTTTCTGTGTGCATTTACAAAAACCACTACTCCACCTTTCAAATACCAAGATATGAAGAAACAAATTATAGTAGATTATAAAGAAACCCAAAGAAAGCATAAAAACAGCTCAAAGGATGATTTGAGTTTTTCCTCTTAGAAAAATAACTGGTCTATGTATTTTTAACAAGTGCAGGCATGGATTCTTTTAGCACTCTGTTTGCAGTAAAATGAGGGTTTATAATTTAAAAGCATTAATTAAACAGAAAGGGGTATAAAATAACACAAAAATGTATATAATGAAAGATTGTATATGCCTTGCTCCAGTTCCTTTGAGATACAGAACAGTACATGACAGAACTCTGCTACTGCTTATGAACTAATAACATGCTAGTGAACAAATTTTATTTGCTTAAGGCCAAATTCTGTTCTTGAAAGATACTCTTTCAGAAGTCCAGTTCAGCCCTTTTTTCTCTCAAAAGTACCTGGAGAAAAATAGCTGGATCATGTTTTATAAATACATTTGAAAAAAAAAAAAAAATCCACCAAACAAAACCCTGTAAAAATGTTTGGTGCAAATCTGTATTTGCTCATGTGTATTTATTTATGCAAGCACCATGTTTTGATGAATTATAGGGACAGTTATATGAATGCTGGGCCAAAGAACTTGAACTTTCTGTTCATTTTTACTCTGTCAGTTTTGGTGCTACAAAATGTCAAAAATACAACAGTACAGAAGAATTACAGCAGTGTAGCCTGATAGAAGTAAGGCAAAAAATAAGTATGGAAGCACACACTGGAAATGTATTTGTTTCAGTTGATTCAGGAGAACTAAAATATCTTTTGGCCTGCACTTTTGAGGTTATGCCCCTCTCAAAATGGTTCCTTGAAGCAAAAACCGCTTTGACTGATTTGCAAAGAATATGGGAGGTTTCAGCTCCAGGTGACAAACCAAACTCCTCAGTAATGATGCATGTTCATACAGTTCTGACACTTCTTTCTGTTTCAAAGGTCATATATTCAGCACTTCAGGAAAAATTGATTCTGATGAAGATGTATTTTTTAAAGTGTTTTTAACTCCTTATATATTAAATAAACAGCAGCTACTGCTTTCCTTTCTAGAATAATTTTCTGACTCAATACAGATTCTAAGTGCTCAGGATATGTAGGATGCCATTAAATCAGGAGTATTGAGGGATGACAAATTGGGCAGTAAATGATGATCCACATGCTATCATGAACGGATTAAAGGATCTAAAGATAGCCTGCAGTCCTATGGTGAACTCTGCATGGGTGATGTGCTGTGGGAGCAGAGTGAAATGGGAAACTCCATGATTGTCCCAATGAAACTGGTGTTCCAGCCTTAGGCAGATCTATCCACAATTCAGCAGGCGCTTGTAAGTAATATTAACCTGGAAGTCAAAACAAAAAACCCCAGCAGAAGTATCCTGGATGCATGGTTTCTGACAAGTCACAGCCTTTTGAGAGCTAGCCAGGCCTTTGATTATGGTTAGCTTGACTTCTGAGAGAGCATTTGCCCAAATGAATGAAATGGGTAGCAAGTACAATGTCTGAAATTCTACACTCAAGTTTTTCTCTCTCTTGCTTCTTAATCAAATATATATAAACTCAAAAAAGAACAACTAACTATTTCATAGAAATAGAGAAAAATAAACTGCATTTACTTTTTAAGAAGTAAAACTATATATACACACACAGACACATATATATACACACCATAAGCTCAATATTGAAATAACAGTATTGCAAAAAAATTACCTTAAATAACCTCAGGTGAGAAAAAAAATAAAGTAGTAGCAATGTTCTAGAATGATAGTAGAATAGTTGAATGGTTCATGTTCCTAGAAAATATGAACCACAACAGACAGTTTAAAAGTATCTTCATACACACAAAAAAAATGATACTTACATAAAGTAATACCAATACAAAATCTATCATACGACAAAACCAGTCTTATTCTTTTATTCTTTCCCAAATTGTAGTCTTTTTTATTGTTTGCTGAGTAGAAAAAACCACTGTCTATGCAAAGGACAGTAAAAAGGAAAAAACTCCTGGGTAAGAGAGAAGAGACAGTTCCAACCTGAGGCCGTACTCTGCAATCACTGTGCAGCTCACACAACAAAATTGGTTGGATATTCATATATTTAGGTATGGTGAGGTTGCTGCAGCAACATCATGTGCTACATACAACTCTTGATGCTTTTTCAGTGTCAGCTGAATTAGTTTTAACATTTTTATAGATTTTACAATTTTTGTTAGTTTTTTTGTTGCTATTATTATTATTACTATTATTTAGAATCAGGTATTTATTTTACAACTGGTCTTGCTGCTCACAATTTATGACAAAGCAGAAACACTTTCCACCAATCCTATAGAATATTTGGGGGCAAGCCCCAGCAGCAGTGCTGTAAGGCTTCATCTGTCACAGACCCTGCTGTTTGTACGCTACAGTACAACTTCAGTGGGTTCTCATGAGGTAGCTGAGGTAGACCTTCCCTTAATACAAAGTTGTTTGAAGTGACAGGACACAAAAAGAGCATGAATCTAAAGAACAATAGTTGAAACAACAGGCACTTATCAGGAATGGCTGTAGACACATTTTATCTTTTGGCTGATTATTTACTAGTGCACAACAATTTTACTGCCTTGCCAATTTGTAAAATGTAACACAGAATGTGACTCTTTGTACCTCACCAAGTTTTACTCCTGTTACCAAACTCCTAAAACTGAATTTCCTTCTACTAAGGACATTGCAAATTCAATTTGCATCAATTTCAAAATGAGTAATTTTAAACTGGTATCTTGTTTTCTTTTGCTTCTTTCAGTGTTCAGGCCATTATTATATATCATTGAGCTATCAACCTTCATAAAGTTCTCTGAAGGCCTACATACCATCTGGTATGCTCCTCTATCACTGGCATAGCAACAAAACTGTGTCTTAAGTAAAAACAAGTCAAATGTAACAGTTCTAATGTTGCATGTAAAGCAATTTGGTATAAAAATAGATTCTTTTCAAATTTCTGCTACCATTCTTTAAAAAAAACCAACAAAAACTCACAAATCAGCCTTCAAAACAATAGCAGACAGCAATCTGTCAGCTTTCCAGTAAGCACAAGCTGTCCAACCAGTGCCATTAGCATCTCAAAAAAGACATTTTTCCTGCCTTGCTTGCCAGGAATTCACAATAGCTTGTTAACAATACTAATACCTACCAATTACCCAGTCTTTCCAAGTTCAAAGCACTGTAAAAACTGAAGTAATCTGCCACAGCATTTTCTAGGTTCATGCTAATTCCTGTAAATGAAATGTTTTTAAAATCTGGCATGTTCTGGAGTGTTCTATTTAATCCCCTTCATTTTCACTGTTTTCTTATCTTGAACCTGCTTTTTCTCCCAAGTTCTGGAATTTATGTTTTTTTCTTATAACTTTTCCCCCAAGACTTGCTGAGTCACAAACACAGACTGAGCTGAGAATATGCTCCCCTTTACATTTGCTTTCTCCAATTTCATATTTCTATTCTCAACTTTTCAAATATACTCGTTCAGCTTTGCAGCCTCAAAGCCCATTTGTCTCTGCACATTTAACAACATTGTTTGACTTCATCCTCCAAGTCAGTAAGACAACATGACTTAACATCTATCACATGTCATCCTTGCCTCATGGAAAAAGTGGTCAATGTCTTGTCAGAGTCCTTAACCTTTAGATGAGTTGCAATAAATCAGTGTGAGGCAAGCACATCAGAGGTGCTAACAGCAGTACTAATGTTTTGCAGAGAAGCTCAGAGCTTGGCCATGGTTGTCAGGTTCCAAGGAGCCAAATTCTCTGAGCTAAAGTAAGTATCCTCATGGACCATTCTTTTTTCCTCCTCTAGCCCACACCCAGCTTTACCTCTGATGTACCTACAAGCTTCTTTATTCCCATTTTTGGGGTAACTTACCTTTTAAGTGGGTGGAATTTCAAGTTGGTAGGAGTCTGAGCTTGTGCTGACAGGCAAAACTCTCTTCCATTTTCACACTGACCTGCTCTTTGCATGAAAGCCCTTGATCTCATCTTGCCTTTTTACATGACAAGAGTGAGTCTAGCCCAGACACTCCTTCTCCAGCACAATTTAGTCCTCTTCAGAGGATAACCTCAGGGGATAACCTCAGATGATCTCTGAACTACACTGTTCAAGCACCAGCCAGTCTGCAAATTCACCTGTGCCTTGGCATCAGCCTCTGGGGGCAAAATCACTCTTCTGTTCCATTTACACTGTCACTTATTTGTATTTGGGATTAGCAGAATGCAGCTTCTAACAAATTTAAACTCATCTGTTTTCCAAATTGTATAATAATATTTGATGTGAAGGTAAGACATCACTGAAGCTTGATTTCCTCCAAATCCTTTTGCTTCTAAGGTGTTTGGTACTGCAATTTAGAAGTCAAATAACTTTAAAGGCAAAGGAACATCCTGTGAGCCCAGAACTACAGAGCTGGCACAATAGATAGGTAAGTGGCTTCTTTTTCTGTTTTTCTGTTAGCTAGCATAATCTCTCCAGAATGTCCTTATTAGCTGCGGCACCTGGCTCCCCAGTATAATGCTTATTCATTTCTGCCAGGTTTTGAAGCACTTTATTTCATGGCTGGCTGGTATGTGAAAGGGCAGATGTGTAAAGGTAGTTTCAGTACTTCTTTGCCACTTCATCATATTGAAGGCCACCATTTCAGCCCTGCAAGGTTCTCTGCCATTCCAGGTAACCTCAGGTCCCTGTGCTCTGCAACCACACATCCAGTGAAACCCAGCATGGCAGCAGGCCCTGACCCAAGACAGCAAAAGGAGGTGTCTTCCCACTTATTCTGCCAATGGAACATAATGCTGGAAACATGTCGAGGAACCTAAGCTGAAAACTGCCCTAAATTCACACCTGAAGGATGGGCTACCACCCAGAGGGACCTGGACAAGCTTGACAAGTGGGCCCATTGAAATCTCACTTTAACAAGACCAAGTATCAGGTCCTGCACTTGGGTGAAATCAACCCCCAGTATCATCCTGGAGGATGAACAGATCCAGAGCAGCCCTGCCCAGAAGGACTCAGGGGTGCTGAGGGGTGAGAGGCTGGACATGAGTTGGCAATGGTCACTCCCAGCCCAGGAAACCTAATGTGGCCTGGGCTGCATCCAGAGCAGCATGGCCAGCAGGGAAGGGACGGGATTCTGCCCCTCTGCTCTGCTCTGCTCTGCTCTGCTCTGCTCTGCTCTGCTCTGCTCTGCTCTGCTCTGCTCTGGTGGGACCCCACCGGCAGGGCTGCACCAGCTCTGGGGTCCCAGCACAGGACAGACATGGGCCTGATGGATTGGGTTCTGAGGAGGGTCACCAAGATGATGAGAGGTGTGGAGCACCTTTCCTGTGAGGGAAGGCTGAGAGAATTGGGCTTGCTTGGTGTGGAAGAGAAGGCTTAGGGGAGACCTAATCGTGGCCTTCCAGTACCTGAAGGGAGCCTACAAGAAAGATGGAGACTTTTTACAAGAGAATATAAGTGAAGCATTCAAGGGGCCATGACTCCAAACTTGAAGAGAGTAGCTTTAAATTAGACATTCGGAATTCTTTACTGTGAGAGCAGTGAGTCACTGTAGTGGGTTGCCCAGAGGAGTCATGAATGCCCCATCCCTGGAAGTGTTCAAGGCCAGGTTGGATGGGTTTTGAGCAGCCTGGTCTAATAGAATGTGTCCCTGCCCATGGCAAGGGCGTTGGAACTAAGAGTCTTTAAGGACCCTTCCAATGCAAACTATTCTTAGATTGTACGACCCTGTATTTTAGGGTTCCAAATCTCCTATTATGGTCTCCTCGCGGTTCTCCACCCAAACTTTTCGACTTGGACGTGGGGGACGAGGTGTGAACACGCTATGATTTGGAATCCAAGCCGTCACTTGTGCGGTGTCTGGAGACGAAACCCGCAAATCTGCTCGGTCACGGCGGCAGCCCTGCGAGTCCCCAAGCCTGCAGAAGCGCGCTGCTCCCCCAGCCCAGTGTCCCCCCCGCCCCTCAGGGCAGCGCCTCCCTCCGCCCCCGAGAGAAAAGGCGCGAAGGCGCACGCGCTCGCGCGCTCCGGCCGGACGCGGCGATTGGCGGGCGGGGATCATGACGTCATCGCCGCGCGCCGGCAGCCCCGCGCACCGCTCCTGAGGGGGAGCGCGTCCTGCTCCCGCTGCCCGGGCCTCATCCCGCCCTCCCACACTCCTGCCCCGGGGGCCGGGCCGGCCCCTGCCGGCCGCCGCTGCTCCCTCGCACCGCCCCGCCGCGACCGTCCCCCTGCTCGACAGGTGCGTGTGGGGCCCGCCGCACGTGCCCGGGGGTGCCGGCCGCCGTGAGATGAGGAGGGAGGCCGGGGAAGCGCGGGGAAGAGGGAAAGTGGGTGGATGGGCGGATGGATGGGCAGGCAGGAGCATTCCAGCTGCCCGTCAGTGTCCCGGGCCTCGGGGTTCTGTGGGAGCGCCGGCCGGTCCTTTGCCAGCATTTTCCTAGCTGTATTTGACGGGCCCTGCCGGCTCTCTCCCCTTCCTGGCTTTCCCCACAGAAAGGTTAAGAATATGAGCCTCTACAATTTGGACCGGTTCCGCTTCGAGAGGAAGGGGAAGGGCGCGGAGCAGGAGTCGCCGTCCCCGCCGGCGGCCTGGGCAGAGGCACCTGACGGTGCTGCCGCGGTCGGTGCCGCTGGAGGGGATGAGGAGGAAGGTGCGGGTGACAGAAAGAGGCCAGACACTCCGGATTCGGACGTGACAGAGAGAACTGGTGAGTCAGGCCTCTTGCATGCAGTGCTTAATTTCTAGAAATAAAGTGTTTTGGTGTTTGTCTTTTTGGTTTTTGCCCTCTTTGTTTCTTTTATAAATGTGTTTTTCTGTGTACACGTTTCACAACAATTTCCACAAAAGTATTCTCATTTGTAGCCGTGTATACTGTAATTGAACCTGTGCATTTGCAGGCAAGTCGGTAACTTTCTGAAATAATTTGTTTTTTTTCAATTGATTAAATAAGTTTCAGATTAAATGTTGAGAGTGTGTTATGTTTTCCTATTTATAAACTTCATTTAGTGATAATTTGCACTAACATTTCAGAATTTTCAAGGAAGAAATGGCTTTTATTTGTCTAAAGATGCAACACTGTAGACTTAACTTTTTGAGTAGAGTCCTTGGCTAATGCATTATGGAGCATCACAGACAGATCTAAAAATAATAGGTTTGTTTTCATTTGGGCCTGGTTTTGTGAGAGGCTGAGAGACCTGGTACTGATTCTCAGAAGCTGACTGTGTTAATGGTTTTGTTGTAGTGTTTGTCCTCTTTTGGGGCAGAAGCTTGGGGTTTTCATGGAAACGTCAAAAACTTGATTCTGTCAAAGTATGTTGGTTTCCTTTGGCTGAGACAGTAGGGATGTGCTGTTCCTGTTTGGATTTGTTGGTTAATACTAATTGCTGTCAGCTGTGTAATCGCTTTCACTGGTAGTTTTTTCCCTGTTACTGCGTAAGATTTGAAGAACAGACAGTATGTCCTGCTGATTATTTGGTACTTCCCAGACATGCCATATAACTTCTGGTACAGTTGTCAAGTTCCAGGTGTTACTGGAGAGATCAGACAGACTTTGACTATGCATATATTCAGAAGTGGAACAACAATGTCTGTGGATGTTGTTTAGCCACATTTTTTGCACGTGACTTTCCCTTCGTGCAAGGCAGTTTTTCACAATACCTTATCTGCGTGACAGAAGAGAACCTTTCATGCACAAGGAGGCGTTCCTTTTTTAAAGCTGAGCCAAGTCAGAATTACAGGAGGTGGATGTTTACTCTTCCCTAAATTTTGGTTTAGTGCAGGTTGACTGTTTTCTGTTGATCCAAGTGCTCTTGTGTTTACATTAGTAAATATTAAGTAGTGTTCTGTGTTAAAAATAAGATAAATAAAACATGCAAGTAGCTAGTCTGGAATTGAGTGACCTGTCCACTTGCAAATAATCTTTTGGTGACAGGGAGAACTTCACAGGAAGAAGAAGCCAACAGCTGTTACTTCTGGCTTCTGCTCATGTGTCTTTGTAATGCTTGTATGGAAAATTTGGCATACTGAAGAAGTGCACTTTGGAACAGGTGTTCTCTTCCTGTTTGTGGTCAATCATTGTCTTGTGGTATGGAGGAGTTACTGAGTGCAGAGGACTTTCTTGACCTGTGAATGTAGTTGCGCAGTAATAGATGGTGCTGCTTGTTTTGTGATTCATTGTTTTGGGCATTTACTTTATTTTATTACTACATTTCTTCCTTTAATTTGCCTGTGGGCTTTGTCAGTGTAAGCATATAGCTAGACCATAGCTGTCAAATTTTAGTGCTTGTTTTTCAAAATGCTGGTTTCCCTTGACTTGCGTTCTGCAGGGGTAGGACTGTGAAGAAGGGATGTAATACCCAATTTAGAGGCATGAGTTTAGATACAAGGTAATAAAAAGGAAGGTGAAGGCCAGCCTAAAAGAAATGTAATGCAAGGCTGAGTAGTTGTGAGGGAAAGTAGTGGGAGATGGTGGTAGCTAACAGTGAAGCAGGGTAGAGTGCAAGAGCGGGCAAAACTACAGCAGGTGTCCAATGGAAATAACCATCCATGGGCACAGATGGTGGTGTAGGACTGGGGCACTAATTAACATTTAAAATTGAGATGTAATTAGTACTGTTCTGCATATACATCCATATACATCTCATCTTTCACAGACATCGAGTGTTTAAAGATCAAGTAGTTAAGTGACTTTTTTTCCCACTTATTTGCACATCAATGTTATGTAACCTATTTCAAGAATTAATATCCTTTTAAGAGATGAAATCACATTTTCTATATCTACAGAAGTTAACAAAAATAAAACACTTAATCTGCATTATGTGGGGCACTTAAAGATATAATAATGTAATGTAATAGAGAAAACTAGATTTAATTAGCAGATGCCTATTCCCCTTGTTTCCTAATTGGTATCAGGAAGACAGAATTTTTCTTGGTTTGGGTCAGATGAAACAGCTTTTTTTTGTTGTTGTTGTTATTGCTGAATGGTCATGGACAAGGCCCAGCAATGAGTTTATGGCACTGTGTGCTCTCTGCTGCTAACTGCACCAACAAGTCAAACTACGGAGTTGTTTTGTACAAGAAGCAGTTTACACCAAGTTCACCAAAAATAACTTGCCCTAATGCTCAGTGGACCATGTGAGGACTACAATTACTCAGATGTCTTCTGAAGACAAACAAAGTGATTAGCAAAAGAGTGGTACAAGAAACTGGGGAAAGAAGAGGAGCATGATCTTTATTTAACTTATACAAACAGAAATGCTATTAAAGAGCTAACAAAACTTGGGGTTTTGTTCTATTTCCTTTGGTTTTGTGCAACCACAGCGTGTATATAAAAAGAATTTTAAAATCTGACCTTTTCCTTCAGGAACACAACTAGTTCAGTATAATTTGAGAGATTTCTTCAGATTTCTGTTTTATCAAGTGCCCTGAAATACACATCTAACAAAGTATAGGATTCTCTAAAAGTCATCCATCTACAAAAAATATAGTCAGATGTTGTCTATTGTGTCATGAGCTACCATTATGCTTTTTAGCTATTTTCTTTATTTTTTTTTCCCCAGAACAAACTAACACTGGTAGATTGTTCTGTACCTCATTTATGTCTGTAGGTCATGCTTCTTGTTCCTTTGTGTTGAACACGAGTCCCTTATAGCTTAATAAGCAATTTGTGGTGTGGTGGCCTTGAGAATTGGTTATCTGTGTACATTTGTCTGTATTCAAAATTACACAGACCTGCAGTGACTTTGCAGACAGGTTGTAGGGAATAATTCTGAACTGCATTTACTGAGAGATAGAAACCAACTCTGGGGACAGTTACCGAACTGTATGTGATAGATGTATCTAAAAAGAGTTGGAAAAATACACTGGAGTGGCTTACTACAGTTTTTCATGCAAATTAGTATTTACTAATGGTTTACGAATGGTTCTGAATCTCTTAATCTGTTAAGGACAGTGAAGGATCTTAATTTTTGTGTAGATGGTTTTAATTATGTAAATAGCTGGGTATACTAAGATAATGAGATGATTCTACACAGTTGTAGAAATGGAGCAGAACTGTACCAGAGCTGCACAAATTAGAATAATAACCAACATTAATTTCAAGATGAAGCTTGTATTCAGGTCTTGTATTGCATGCTTACAAAGCTTCCAAAAAGAATTTAAATCGAAGTTGTAAAAGAAATTGAAGTACAATATATAACCCTATTATTGATGGCTGATTTTGTTGATATCCTCTCTGTTCTGTTTGATTATGTGTCCTAAACAACTGCACTTTGAGATTATAGTGATCACAGCTCACTTGCACTGGGACTGCTCTTTTTTTGTTCTGTTGTAATTTTCTTTAGGACCTGAGGAAATCCTGTCTTTTGCTTATGTCTCAGTTCATAGAGTGTAATTCTACTTAGAGTATTTCTGGAAAAAAAGTGATGACTGCAGTATCTAGTGACGTTTTCTAAGGGTTCATGGGAACATATATTGAATAAATCATCATTTTAAAAGGATGCTTTAAAAAGCACCTTAGAGTAATACTGACATTTAGGATTATTTTAGCCATTGGAGAAGACTTCCCTTTGAAAAACAAATACTACTTTGTAGACTTGAGCAGCATGTGCTTGATACTGCTTTCCAAAACTAGGTGGAAGTAACTTTCTATTTGACAGTGCTTGTTGGACAATGTTAGTAAATGTGGTAAGCCTTTTAAATATTGCCTCTGATTTTGCTTTGGTTTTATCTTTGTTTTCACTTGGGAGAGAAGATGCTGGCTTTTGCAGAGTGTGGTGTCTGATTTGTTTAAGAGGCTGTGTTTAGAATTACAGGGGAGTGTATTCTCTGTCTATGATAGCGAATACTGGTTGTTATTGGGTTGGGTTTTGGTTTTGATGTTAATATGTGCATGTAGGGCTACTTAGTAGTGTTCCTGTTTCTGGCATCAGAGTCAAATACTGGTCTTAGGCTTGCAGACATTCCTTAATAGTTCTTTTGAATTGCCCGTAATCAGAAAATTCTGCCTCCAGCAATCGGGTGTTGTGGCAATAACTTTTAATATGTTACTACTCTACAAGGTTACAGTATGCTCTAAGTAAACATTATTACATGTGTGATTTCTACTTCCCCTCACTTAGTAGGGGACTCTGTTCAGTGGAATAGGTGGAGAAAGGGGAGAAGACTGGGCTTTTTTTTTGAGAGGGAGAATGTTTGGGTTTTTTTCCCATGCAACTTGGCATTTTATAAGTATGGGTGTTAGGAGCTGTCATGAACACTAGACAGTAATTGGTAAATAAAATAAAAATAAAATGAGAAATCACTAAGTGAAGCAGTAAATACTCTTTATTTAAATATAAACCTTATCTAAGGTTAAGAATAAAATTACTTTTAAGACCATTGTATTTTTGTAAAGTTTCCTTGTGTTGTTTTAAAATTCAGTAAGGATTCCTCTTAGCAAAGATGTCATTTCCATGTCATGCTGCTTGCAAGGGGAATATGTTTGGAATTTAGTCTAACCTACAAGGCAAAGATCCATGAAAACTGCCTTGATCTGTTCTGTTAATTCAGTATAGATGCAAAATTCTTATGTTTCTTGCAGACCTATTTTGATACTGAATCACCTTTTTTTTATGCATTTTGTATTTCTATCCTGTTGTGATAGCCCTTGCCCTGATAACCCACCTTCATAATGTTCCCAAAGGTCTCTTTGCTCCTCTCCTGTATTTATCTAAAAACTTAATCAGTTTTTAGATGAAGCAACTGCATCAATGACAACACATCTCCTTCCTAAAACAGACAGATAAAAGAAGGTACTGTCAGGAAGCTTCCACTGCCAACATGTTGGTTGTGGATGCAGGGAGGTCTGTCTTGGAACGGTGTACTACTACTTCAGAACTAATAATTTTTAGGCATTCCTAAATTTGCATGTGTATGGGCTTTTCAAAATAAGATTCATTTGCGAAGTGAGACTTTTGCCTCTTCTGAAAATCATTACCATAATTCTTTATTGTGTTTTGAAAGTGATAGAAAAGATTCAGATTTTGATAACTCAACTAAAATTAGATCTTTTATCACAGATGAAGAAATTACATGCCTTGTAGCTCCTTTCTGTATTTGACGATCAGATTAATTTGTTCTAGCTTCATCTGCATCTACTGTCTGCTGGAAAATCAGCTTTGCAAACTGATGTTGCACTCTAGTTATTTGATTCAGCAAGTTTCTGTATTAGTAAATGGAGGCAGAAGAAACTACTTCCAGCCAAAATTGTGGTTCCAGAGTTAGCAGCACCAGTGGTGCTTGGTTCACAGGCACATGAGTTTTAAAAAAGGATGGGTGTGTTAGAGGGGAGAGGATGCCTGTGATGCTTTCTTTGTGTTATGAGAATTTAGGATCTTTTTATATGAGGACTTCAGGTGACAGTAGTATCACTAAAACACAACTTTCCCAGAAGTTTGTGGCTCTGCCCCTTATCCTGGAGTTTTCCTGGGTGTGGGTAAGGTCACCATGTTGAGGGATCCATTCAGTGCCAGTAGCTCAGTGTGTGGCTGCAGGTTGAGCTGTGGGTGGGGAGAGCCCCAGGCAAGAGGCAGGGAACTGCTGACCCCTCACACAAAGGTCCCTGTGACCCAGCCAAGGGACCCAACACTCAGGAGCTGGTGACTCCAGACTTGACTGCACTTAGACTGTGAGGGTGTAAAAGCCCAGAATTTTTTTTTTGGGGGTTGTTCCTTGGAAGCACCAGCTCGAGTTGTGATTTTGTAATTGCACCGTGATTAAATGATATTTCATCTGGGGATCTGGACATCTGAGACTACTCTGGGAAACCTGGTGTGATTCTGTAGCTGCAAAGGGGTCTTGGTCCCAGCTCAGGGGCTGCCAGGGTGGCTTCTGGATGGTTGGACAAGGAAGTTTCTTTAACAACCTGGAGCCTTGAGGCTTAAATGGTTGCTCTTTTGAACTGTTATTGAACCCTTGTTGATGTTTCTTCATAGACACCAAATTACATTCACCTCTATCCCTTTAACCACTATTAAGCTCCATTTTAAAGTTGTTTCCTTCTTTTTCTGTAGTATGCTCTGTAACATTTGGTTCCATATTTTTTTTAGTTTACTGTGTGCCTTTCCCTTTCAAAGCGTGTACATTTTCCTGTGTCAGCAAATAGCTTGTACTTCTAGGATTTATCTTTTTTTCTATTCATTCTGTGCTGCTACAGAGAGTTATTTTAAACTTATTTTCCACAAGATTTCTTTCATACAGAAAATACTCTCTGCAGCTGTCATGTTCTATGCTCTGTGCATCAGTTTTTCTGTCTTAGAAAAAAGAGAGAAATATGCTTATGTGTCTGTGTTCTGATCAGCCTGGAAGTAGTTCAGAGGACTTTGCTCATTATTGATTTATCTAAAAATAAGTATTTTAAAATTTATTTATAAGTAGTTATTAATCTAAAATACATGTTCTCTTAAGCTTTGTAGTATAAGAATTGTTTGTTTTTGATGTAGGACGTCTGAAGATCCTTTGCCAGGTAAGTTCCCCCTTTAAGGAATGCAGCTTACAGGTATTTTCTGTGTATGAGAACATGAGTTCTGTTTAACTGGGTATTGTGTCTGAAAGAAATTACAGCTACGTGATGCTCCAAGTACAAATAAATATTTGAAATCATAAGTCATTGTCACCTTTTTTTTCCTCCTGTTGAAATGGCTTGCACAGAGTATTCCACCATCCCAGAAACTCCTGAATCTCAGAGAACAATGAAAGAATCTTACTTCAAGCGCCAGCGAGGGGTGCAGTTCCTTGATGTGTCTGACAGCGAGGAGGAGCCAAGAAACTTCGGTGCTGCCAAAGAAACCCAGGCTTCGAGGGGAGAGATGGCCGTAATGTACGCTTTGAGCCAGCTTTGTTGTGTCTCTGCGCCTTTGTGGGGTGTTCTAAGTTGAAACACTGAATTGAAAAATCAGAGCCTAGGTTGGATTCTGGTTTACTCCTTTGGGATTCGTCTGCCCCTAACTAAACTTCACTGGTTTTCCGGGGAAGAAGTATCCAGCTAAAACATTTTCTCAGAGGGAGGAGTTCTGTGATGTTGAAATGTCTGATGTTTGTTCATTTATACATTTGTGCCTTTGCCCTTCTGAAATCCTTGTAGTGCAACTTGAAAACTTAACCATAAAACACTTGCTTTGCTAATTTTAAACTGTTGGAGTTAATTATTTTTTTTGTATATGCAACTATATTTGACAGGGAAGCAAATAGAGCTTCAGTGTGTAGTATGAGTCCTGAGGTAAACTTAAGATAAACTTAAGTATTAGTTGCCTGGCGTGTTTCCTATGCATAGTGAAAACTGTTTCTTTCCCAAGTGATTTGGAAATTCATATTTTTGAATGTGCTAGGAGGGAAGAGTCACTGTGCAGGAGTCACTTGTTGTGTATGCTAAAAAGGCAGCATTGAGAGAGCAGGTGAGACAAGATGTAGATGGACATGTGCAACCATTTGCAACAGGTTAAAGGAATGCCTGCTAATTATGTGTCTGTGTGGTAATTGTGCTCTCTAGATGTTCTAGTGCTAAGCAAAACAAGATGGCTTAATCTGCTTTTTTGATAGTCTAGTTAAATTAATGGGCAGAAAACTTTTTGTGGGAATTGTAGCATTAACAGGTATAGTCTTTTGTCAGGTTTTCTGTCCTACACGGAGCAGGGAGTTACTGGGCATTTACAGCAGAAGTGAAATAATGCATTTTCCTGCTGCGGTTACCTGAAATTCTGATCTTGTGTTGTTTGGTTTTTTTTTAGTGTTTCATCCCTAAAGTTTCAAATTAAGGCAGCTACTTGTAAAGGAGAAAAAAAACCTAGCAGTTACAAGTGAGCTCCTGCTTCTGCCTGTGATTTAAGTTGTAAATTGTGCAAGGAGACAGAGGTGGCCATCTGGTTGCATGCATCAAATTGGCTTGTGTGCAGTGCTGTGTAAATGTAGTTACTCTGCTTCTGGGATCAATCCCACCTGGAAGCAGTTCAAGTGGTTTTGTACCACATAGAGCTGATGCTGATAAGCCATGCAGGATGCAACTTGCAGAGCCACTGCTTGCTGTTCTTGTGCTGTGTTGTGATTGCTGGGAGTGAGAGATGGACAGTGACTCCTAGTGGGATTGATAAACATGAAGCCACATCCTCTTGTACTCCTCAGTATTCCCGTGTAGCCACCAGGCACCTCAGTGCCCGACACTTTGTCGCAGTGTGCTGGCTCGGGTGCTGATTGATGGGTACAGAACCCACAGAGCTGTCTCACAAGTGGCTGTTCTGGTCGAGCTAACAAACAAATGGAAACTGTGGCAGGAGTTGCTGGCTTAGGAGCTCTGACTCCAGCTTGTGCTGAATTCTGGCTTTGCATAGAATCAGTCAATTCAGTGTCTGCATTGTGCATTTAGTGCATGTGCTACCTAGTTTGGGGGGTTTGTGGGGTTTTTTTTACTTCCTTTTTGCAGAGTATCCTAGCTTCCCTCGTTCTGAAAAAGGTACAGAACAGAAAGCATAAAGTTTAGAGTAGAAAACACATCTTTCCTGAAAGAATGTGTGCCACAAGTTTTGTCAATTCAGTGTCTGCATTGTGCATTTAGTGCATGTGCTACCTAGTTTGGGGGGTTTGTGGGGTTTTTTTTACTTCCTTTTTGCAGAGTATCCTAGCTTCCCTCGTTCTGAAAAAGGTACAGAACAGAAAGCATAAAGTTTAGAGTAGAAAACACATCTTTCCTGAAAGAATGTGTGCCACAAGTTTTGCTACCAGAGGTTCAGTGTCTGGACTCAGTTGGAAAAAGAGCAGAATCTACCACAAGATTTTTTTGGTCAGAGTTACTTAGCAGTTAAATGAGTGTTTCTTTATGCTTGATTAGAATATGATTATACAGAGGGCAAGATTTATGATGTATGCAACTCTGACTTTGTTGACAAGTGTCCAGATATTATTCTCTGATAGGAAAAGATAGAATAATTGGAGTGTTACCATTTTCATTTGGATTGATTTTCTTTTTTATATGCACTTTTTAAAAGAAACCTGGTTCCTTATGAAGGAACGCAAAAAGATCAGAAATATGCCAATAGATTTTAATATGATATTTCATTAAGATTTTTTTTTAAGTGGAAGTAGGATTCATACTTTGAGGCTTATGACTCAATGCCTTGGAGGTCTGAAGAATAATTTGGGTTCTCTCTTGCTGCTTCCTTACTCTTAAGAGGCACAATCAGAGTGTCCTGGTAGCTGTGTGTGCCTTTTGAAAAAGAAGAAAATGATTCTTTGATGAACACTTACCTGTGTGTAACTTTTATGTAAGTGACATGGAACAATTTTTTTTCCATAATTCTATTGCAGTATTCCTGTTGCAACTGCTAAAGAAAGATATAGTGAGGAAAAACATGTTTATTTTTAGTATTTAACCCACATTTATGTGGAGAGATCTGCAGACAAGCCTTTCTGATGGTGAAATCCCTAATAAATGGCAAACTCCATACACTTCAGTTAATTTTGCATTCCCAAAAGGAGATTTTGTGTCTGTGGAAGGAAGAAGGATGGTTCAGTCTTATCTGTGCAACTCAATATGCTGAAAGATACATAGGGGTTGCTTTTCCTGCAAATCAGCTCTAAAAATCAATCTTCCAGTAAATTCAGAACACTGAATTTCAGAAATTTCAGAACAACTTTTTTCAGAAAGGCTCTTCCCATATATATACATTTAAGATGCTGCACAAGGAGCTTTTCTTTCTCAGTGAGCTGAGAACTAGGACAGAGAGTTGATACTGCACCTGGAAAGTGTTTACAAAGAACCTAATCCACATCTGCTTATTTTTTGGGCAAATAAACACTAGCAAGGCTGTTTGAGATAAACTTGGGGTAGTAGTCTAATGTAATTCGGGTAGCTGGTACAATGAACTCTATTAAGGTGGTTGTTATTAAATTATCAGTAACCTCTTATAACACAATATGAGGGGAAAGTCATAGTATTTCCCTGGTCCATTCTTCCTTTCTTCTTTTCTTTGCCAAGTTGAAATTGTTTAGTGCAAAGGGAAGACTGTACTTGATACATGCCTTTGTCCTGAATAGAGGTATCCCTTTGCATATAAGTTGATCAGTGTTACTGAAAGCATCTAAATGCAGTTTGTGCAATCCTGGTGGGTTTAGTTTACAGTAATGTTCTGGTAAAACATTCATAAGCAAAAATAAATTCTAATTATTTTTTCTTCCCCCATATATTGTAGCTCTGAACCATCTGATAATGATGAACAGCCTGAAGAGGAAATGCCCCAGCTGGCACTTGTAAATGGTGGGGAGCAGCGGCCAGCTGTGAAGGAGGATGTAGAGGAAGATACCAGAGACTCAAAGCTGCAAAGTATGAAGGAACGTTTTCCCCAAAGAAGTGACCAAGAATTATTAAAAGTAATAATGCTCAGTTCTTTATTTCGATGATTATTTTATAGGCAGGTTTTCTAAGCTTCTGACTCCATTATAGGGTACAGTCTTGTGGGGAGTAATGCTGTCTGAATGCCAGGTGCCCACTAAAGCTGCTCTATCACTCAGCTTCTCAGCTGGAGAGGGAAGAGAATAGAGTGAAAGACTTTTGGATCATGATAAAGACATGAAGAGATCACTCACCACTTACTGTCATGGGCAAAACAGACTCAACTTGTGGAAAAGATTTCATTTATCAATTAAAATTAAATTATTTATCAATTACCAATCAGATCAGAATATGGTAATGAGAAATAAACACAAATCTTAAAACACCTTCCCCCCACCTGTCCCTTATTTTGGGGCTTAACTGTATTTGTGATTTTCTCTACTTCCTTCCTCCCCACACCAGTGGTGCCTGGGAATAGGATATGGGGACTGCAGTCATTTCATCAGCCCTCCTCAGTAGGACTCCTGCCACCCTTCCCTTGCTCAAGTGTTGGATCCCTTTCTGTGGTGTGCAGTCCTTTAGGGCAAGCTGCTCCATTCTGGGTCCCTTAGACTGGGGCACCAGTCCTACCAGCAAACCTGCTCCAGCGTGGGCCCTTCTCTGTGGGTCCTACCAGGAGCCTGTTTTCAGGGGGGCTTCCCATGCAGTCACAGCCTCCTTCAGGCATGCACCTGCTCTGCTGTGCTGTTTGCCAGGGGCTGCAGGTGGATCTCTGCTCCACCTCGGACCTCCATGGGCTGCAGGGGCACAGCTGCCTCACCATGGGCTTCACCATGGTCTGCAGGGGAATCTGTTCCAGAGGCTGGACCACCTCCAGCCCCTTCTTCATTGACCTTGGTGTCTGTCTGCAGGGCTGTTTTTCTCTCATGAATTCTCCTTCTTCTCTCCTGCTGTAGGTGTATTGTTCATCCCCATTTCCTTACGCCCCTTCCTTAACTGTTATCTACTGGTGCTGCTGCTGTCCCTGGTGGACTTGGCCTTGGCCAGCAGCAGGACTGTCCTGGAGCCCTGGCTCTCTTGGATGTGAGGGAAGCTTCTGGTGGCTTCTCACAGAAACCACCTGTGTAGCCAGTATCACTGTCAAACCTGGATATGCAAACATAATGCAACTTTTAATTGTTGTTTTGTTAATAGCAAAAGGGTAAAAGCACCATTTTAGGGGAAGTACAGCTGTGTAACATTTCCACATGCATGGAAATTTGGATATCTATAAAAATTAATATATAGACACGCTTCAAATAAACACCTTTAGGTAGGTTCAACAACAGTGAACTCCAGTGTATGGAAAATTTTTCAAGTATTTCTTTGTTGTGACAGTTAAGCTTAATTATGGCTGTCTCAGTTGATAACTTGGTAACTGCTGTTGTTGGAATGAGCTAACTGATGAAACGCAAAATGAGTGAAATCACTGTCATCTTCCAGTAGATGAAACACTGTGCAAGCTTGCATTTATGACATCTAATATACTGAGACTTTAGTACTTCCGGTGAGGCTAAGGGTAGGTTTGAACTTAATGTAATGTATTCTTATTGTGCTGACATGTGAATGTGAGAACTCTTGGCCATTGTCCAGTGTTCACTACAAATCTACAGGTAACTCCTTGCAAGGGAGATATGGTAATTCAGTACAGTAAAATACCTTTAGTATAATAGGAGGAGTTTTTAAAAAGTATTTTTCAATGCTAATAGGTAACTAGGTTTTCACTAGCTTTAATTTATAAAGCTAAATGTGTTTAAATTAATTTGTAAAGTTTCCTGATTGTTGAAATGGCATTGAAGAAATACAGACATTTTACTGGTGCTCCTTGCTGGGTGTTTTGTTTCCCAGCTTTATGTTTAGGCTCTCCCTTTATTTTGGGAAGAACAAAAAGGTTGCAAGTAGCAATTTTTGAATTTTTCTCCTGAACCTTGTAATTAAAATTTGTTGTGTGTGTCTGGAATGTATCTCTCAGTTTTTGGCTGCATAGAATTTATTTGATTCAAAGACTGATAAAAGTTCATTGTAGCTTAGTAACTTGCTAGAAGTGCTATGTGGTGTGTCTAAACTGCTGTTTTGTGACTTAGCTACTGAGCAGCATGTGAGGCTGGTAGTGTTTGTTTTCAGGAGAATGCAATTTAGCTCCTGTATCAGCAGAACTTTGTAGAAAATAGAGGCTGTGCAGATTTTTTTTTTTTTTAATTTTTTTTTTTTTTTGCAGTTACATAGCTGCAACATTTTTGAAGGAGGGTGGAGGAGTATCAGGCAAATCTGTTGTTCCTTCTTGAAGGATCTGGAGCAGGCTGTCCTGACAAACTTGACACAACTGATGAAGGCTATTAAGGAAAAAAATCATGAGCTATTTGAAAAGAAAATTGTGCCATTGTAGCAAGATTGTAAGGCGCTGTTTCCAAACATGAACAGATACTTGGGAATCAGGATTCCTCATAGCTTCATTTTTTGTTGTTTGGTTTTTTTTTCATATTTGTAACATTTAGGCCATTTGCTTTTGTTGCTGTTACCTCACTTTCAGAAAGCCTTAAAGTCTCAATATGCAGTTTGTAAAACAGATCTGTGTTGAGATTACATGTGGATGGAGAAACCATCTAGGACTGCAAGGATGTATTGATAAACCTTGAGGCACATTATACATTTCATGCTTGTACTTATAGGAAATGGACCAGTGTGTCACAATAGTACTCAGACACTTTCTGAGTTAATAAATTACAGGGTTGTATTATCTTGTCTTGTGATAGTAACATTGAATAGTCTTTGAAAAAAAGCTTCTAAGTAAAAATGCAGGGTATGTTTGTGAAGTAGGGAAGAAAGTGATAATACATGACAATCGATTCAAAATCTTTCCAGTATGTGTTTTAAAATGTTTCCAAATACAGGGTATTTGATCAGTACAGCTAATTTGATTCCTCTTGGTTTCACTCTTGGGTTTAATAATACATGTATATTTGGGGGTTTTTTAAAGTGTTTTTTAGTCACAGCTGATCCAGCATTGTCTTCCTCTGTTCAACTGCATTAAATTTCTCTACTCAGCAGGTTTTTTTTTGTTTTGCAGCTGATAGAATCAGCATGTACAATGGATGAAGCAGTAGCTGCTGGTTTGAAGCTCAATAACAAAGGTACGTTTAACAAAAAAACCCCACAAAACAAAAACAGCATCCAAACTTTAGAAGCTGTAGCTAATTCAGTGAACTTGGTTGGGAGATATTTAAAAAGTGGTTAAGCTTCTGCTAAAAGTTATGTTCTTTTTTTATTGTAATAACATAAAATTGAATTTACAAGCTTTGCAGGGAGAAAGGTTAAGATAGAGGATGTGGACCAAAATCTATAAATAAAACCATGAAGAGGAATTTGTTCTGTGAGGCTCAGGATTGCTTTGCTTGTAGGTTCTTAAGTGATTCTGTTCTTGCTGGCTTCTTCTTTGTCCAGAACTTGAGGCAAATAGTAAGGGATTAGCAGAAGTAATTCTAAATGTTCTAGGTAAGCAGTCTGGTAGTATGGAAAGAATGTATGGGCTATGTAGTCATTAGTAAGTAGATATTGTTTGTATCAAGGCCCATCAGTTTTTTGTTCAGGTTATTTCCAAGACCTGCCTGTAATTCTGAATAAGAACTGTTAGTCGTAAACATTATACAGACCCCCCTGGTTCTCTAGCAAAACATCATGCAAACCGTGCTTTTGAATCCTCAGAGCTTATTTAGGGGTGTCTGTTCTGCACCTCAATTTACACAGTCTCATACTGTTACCAAAACAAACGAAACAAAAGAAAGAAACACATTTTGTGGGAATGTGTTGTGTTAGATGTGTAAAAGGGTCATAATTCTTGGACTTCGGGTTTGTTTCCTGACATCACTCAAGTCCAGGGCTAAGTCTTGTCTTATATTTTTGATTTGTTGGAGTTTGTCAGGGAAGAGTGGAATGCTGATATTATAAAAGCAGATCAACCATCTGTTTACAGTTCAGTTGTCCAAGGTTTTCCTGAAGGATCTTTGGAAAAAGCTATTTATGACCACTTTTGATTATTTAATTGCTGTGAGTAGTTCATACGTCTTTCCATGAAAGATCCTATGGATTTGGAGCAATATGTCTTGGAGGAAGTATATGCTGAGGGAGAACTGTTTAACTTCTGTTTTTAAAGTACGCATTTTTTTTGCTTATCTGATTCCCTCTCCTGTACTTACTATATTTTCATTTTCTTATTTTCATATAAAAGTGCAAAGATTTTTAACAAATTCCAAGAAGCTTTAAGAACACTCGGACTAATTTGAATGAAGGGATGCTTTTGTGTTTTGTGTTGTTTGATGGGTTTTTTTTTTAACCAACCAAATAATTTTATCACTGAGTGCATGGTCAGATTCTATAGATGGCAATTCTTGGATACTGGCAATAGGAAGCAAGGCTGGCATGTTTTGAGAAATACACTGAGTGCTGCTGTTCCTGGAAGACTGATTACTTTTCAAAGGTTTTGATAAATATTAATCCAATTTAAGCCAATATATATCCTTAAACTTTGTTGCACTTCACAGTGTTTGAACTAAATCACTTTGATTTCTGGTATGTAGGCCCTGCCTTTTGGCCATTTTTGCGTTGATTTAAGAATGTTGTTTCACATCCTTTTAATTTGAGCCATAGAAAAGTCTTCTTGGCAGCAAAATTCCCACTAATCACAGCTGTTGTATAAAATATTTAGTTAGGAATAAGCATGCCTGACAGTGATGGTATAAATCACCTCATTTTGGACACATTTTTTAAAAATGGAGGCATTACTGAACATCTGCTTTAACTGTGTCAATTTCAGATATGCTTTACTTGTTGTGAAATGTTGACTGTGTGAGAGGTCAAGGCAAGATACAGTTTTGTGAAGCACAGCTTTGTGAAAAAAGTGTGACGTTGAATTTTTCTATCCTTTCAAAATTACAAAACTTGCTTGAATTCAATAGTTGTATAGAGCTAAAACGAGAAACAGTGCAGATTTTTTAAAGGTATGAAGATGTGACAAATTGAAAATACATGTCTAAGATGTGAAGCTGTAGTAATACCTGTTGTTTGTGATTTGTTTCTGGTGTTGATTTCTGTACATCTTGCAAACCATGAAAGTGGTGGGTGTGCTTCTGAGCTGAAGCCTCATGTGAATCTGTCTGGTATTCACTGCTTTTTGAGCGGTCAGAAATTACTGTTTTCTTTTATCATAATGAGGGAAGTCACAGTAATAAAAGGCTTTTTTTTTGTTAGAGGTAGCAGCAAGTAACAGGGGAAATAATTACAGATGCTCCTCTAAATTCTGAGACCTTGGAGCAGCTTTACTCATTTCTCATTAGTTATAAAATTTATGGGGAGAGCAAGGATTCCTCTGGAAGGCCTGGTGTACCCTGCCTGCACTCTAAGGATGATTCTTACCTAACAGTAAGAGTTTCTTTATCCCTTCAGCTGTATACTGCCTTGGCACAGAAAGGAAAAATTAAGTGTACTTTCCAAAGTGGATGTCTTCAGAAAGTTGGGATTTCTGTGTCATTTGCAAATGTGGTGGGTTTCCAAAGACCACAGGTTGATTTTTGAATAATTCTGTGTTGATGGGTTCCTGAGACCATGGTTTTTCAGATCCTTTGTTTCAGTTCAATTGCCTCTAAAATTGCTCATGATGGGGCTTCCTTCAAATGCTATTGGGTGCTCAGCCTGTGACCTAAAAGCAGGAAAATCTTTTAAATACAGTTATATCCAGCCTGTCTATTTTTTTAGGGCAAAGAGGTTTTCAGGGTCACTGTTCACATTCAGAATTATCCATCCTGAATACAGTGTTGATTGAGCTTAAGAAATAATAGCACAAGGTCTCAAATGACTTACAGTGCTTGACCCAGCAGCAGCCTGACAGCTCCTAGTTTGGATATCAAAACAACCACACATTTCTCAGGGTTAAGCTAGTAGCAGGCATTTTCCCAGCAATATTGTTTAAATTAGGTCTTGGGCAGAAAGGTCAATGTCTGAATGGTGAAGGAGAGCCTCCACTGGCATATTCTCTGGATGCTTTGAACCGTGCCTATTGTATTTATTGTGGCCTTCCAGTACAAGAAAGATGGAGAGGGACTATTTACAATGGCATGTAGTGACAGAAAAAGGGGGAATGGCTTCAAATTGAGAGGGTAAGTTTAGATTAGAAATCAGGAGGAATGCTTTACTGTGAGGGTAGGGAGGCACTGGACCAGGTTGCCCAGAGAAGTTGTGGATGCCCCATCTTTGGAAGTGTTCAAGGCTGGGTTGGATGGGGCTCTTAGCAACCTGATCAAGTGGAAGGTGTCCCTGACTACAGCAGGGGTTTGGAGCTAAGTGATCTTTAATGTCCCTTCCAGCCCAAAAAATTCTATGATATTAAATATTCAATGATATTTTTGCCTAAATATATATAAATACATAGACTTAAAAAAAAAAAATCTGAACAAGGTTTTCTGGTATCTCTTACTAGATCTTTAATTTCAGGAGGAGTTGCTAGTACTTTACTTTTCTTTGGGATGTTTTAATAAATTATTTCTTTCAATTTTTACATACCACTTCTCTGATATCAGAGTGAATGACTGTAGTAGAAAATTTATTTGAAAGTATTTCCACACAAAGTGTCTTGTACAAAGATTTGGCTACTTAATGTACCGAAGTTAAAACTTTTTGATCATCCAGACAGTCTTCTGGATTGGAAAGCAAATGTGCTTTGTGTGTGTGTGGGTGGGTATGCTCATTCACTGGTCTCCTAGGGTAAGCTGGGAGGGGAGGTTGGCCAGAGATGCTGGTATCAGACACCAAAGCTCTGCAGGCACTTACTGTTCCAGAGAAGATCTAACTTCCAGTACTATTTCAGATCACAAACTAGGAATTTTCACAATAATTTGTTCTGGTAATGCTGCTTCAAGCCAAGCTGGTGTGCAGAAATACTGGTAACATGTTCTTGCCTTCATGAGCCATGCACAGCAGCAGTCTGGAAGTGCACCTGGCTGGGCAGGCCTTAATGCTGAGATGATAATCTCCTGATTATCACCAGGGCCCAAAGATAGTCAGAAAGTTATGGCTCATGTGGACTATTTGTAAGTGATAAGGTTATCACAGACTTAATATGCATAGTTTTCTTTGAGACGTCTGGATTTAATGTTGAAAAGCATTTGGTAACTGCTCTGGTGTGCACCTGAGCCAGAAATCAGTCATCAGTGCTTCCAGATTGGCAGAGATGTACATATTCCAACAGACAGATGGGCTTCAGCCTGGAAGAAATGCCAGCTTGAGTAAAACCAGACACAGATACAGCTTAATGCAATCTCTGTGTAATAACATGTGGCAATTATAAAAAAAATAATAATTAAATGCTATTTTGGTTGTTATATATGAGAGGTAATTACTTTAATTGCCAGACTGCTGAAGATAACTTAGAGGTAAATAAACATGTACCTCCAAGCAGCTGCTTTGCTTCAAGTTTCAATGTATCTGTGCTCTGTAGTAGGAAACTGTTATGGAGACTAGTAAACACTGTGTGGGTAACAAGTAGCTACTACATTGTTGTAGTAACTAAAATCTCCTGCTGTTTTGAGGTGAACTCAATGAAAGGCACTAATTCTTCTTTTCCATCTCAATTCTTTTTGAAGCTGCCTCTGGTAAAAGGAAACTAAGTGAATCTCCCACAAATTGCAAAACCAAAAATGAGCGAGTTGCAAAAAAGTCAAAAGCTAGTTATGTAAGTACTTTGCTTTTCTCTTTGGACATTGTAAAATGAATTGAATTACCTGACTTGGTCAGTGGTGTGTTTTATCAGAAAATTAAGTCAAATCAGATCTTGCCATCTGGATGAGTCTTTTTGTACTTCTTTTATTGTTGACACTCTGAATGAAATTACCTGATTTGTTCTTTAGTGCTTGTGGATTTGTATCACACCAGCCAGTTCACTGCTTTGGTGGAAGTAGTTGATGGCAGGTAGCAGTGTGTGAGGCTCTGAGTACCGTTCAGTTTTTGTGAACATCAGTGAGAACTACAGGTTCTGGATCACTTTTCCTCCTCAGGTCATTCCTTGTATTTCCTCAAGCACGTGAAGTTAACATCTTTGTTGCTATATCTGCTGCTATTCTTTGTTATAGATGTTGCTTATATATTTGAAAGTATGACTTAAGGAAATCTTTAAAAATGATGAAGTGGTTACATTTAAAGGAATGACTACTTTGACCTCTGCTAATTAATGGGAACTATGTCATGAACTATATCCTGGTTTGATACATCAGTTTGATTTCTGTTTTTAACAGTGTCATTACAATTAAAGGGGGAAGGATTGGAAAAAAACAAATGTGGAATATGGGTTTTTAGAGCTTATTATAGAGAACTATAGTGAGAACTTGCAGGTTTTTTCTTAGTCTTGCTTTTCCTCTGGTTCTTAAGACCAGAGCATACTTGGGCAGCTCTTCTGTGGACTCTAGCTGCTCTCTTAGTGACACTGTAGGCTCATTGAGGAAAGGAATAATGTCCTCTGTTACTCAGAGTTCCTCTGGAAGATATGGTTTGTGCTCCTTCAGAAAAGTAAATGTTGATAACTCTGCTGTAGACAAGTAGCTCTGTAACCACTTTGTATTCAAAGTTCTAGGAAGAAACTCATGTAGTTCTTTGTGGTAAATACAAAGCAGTGCAGCTTGTGGCCCATGGAAGTTTCAGCACTTGTTGACTTCCATTTTGCAGGCTGGTAGTAGCTGTTAGTGAAGCTATTGTTGATGAAAAGTTTTACCAGTTTTTGATGGGACTCCATGATGCTGTGACATAAAATTTCTGGATTTTTTTACTCATAAATCTTAATATAAACACACCATTTGACATGTTTGTAGGCTGTGGTGGGTTAAACACCGCATGCTTAGTAAGCTAATCTGATTACCAACCCTGACATCTTCTGCCTTAAATATCATCCGGAATTGCTTATAACTTTTGATTTTAAAGCAAAATAAACTAGACAGTTCTAAATTATTTATATTTTGGTATATGACTTTGCACTGTGTCTGCTTTTCAAGTGAAGAGTTCCAGTTTTCCATGACTGAAGACATTTTCTGTTTGTGAAAGTTTTGGTCTTTCTTTGATCATTGACTATGTATGAGGAATCATTTCAGTTTGAATTTATCTGAAGTGCTTTTTGTCATTTAGAGTAGCTGCTTAAGGATAAGCAATACTGATTAGGTTTTCTTCTGTTTCTATAGTTGTAATTAATATTAAACCTAATATTAAAACCTTTTTTTTAACATAGCTGGATGACTCAGAACCCAAAAGACAATGGGAGAGGCAAGAGATGCTTGTGAAGAAGTTGCAAGGTACATTCCCTGGATTGGATAAGGAGGTGAGCTGATGTCTCCCTATGGCACATCAGGTTTTGAGTTCTTAAGAAAACTGCAGCTGTTGATAGTCCATATGAAACAGTTCTGATACCAACAGCACTTTTGGAAAGAGCCCAGGGTAGGAAGGGTTTTGCTGTTCCTGATGTTAGAATGTAGCTTGTCCTGAACTGAGAGCTGTGGGATGTGGTTGAGACTACATGTAACTTCTCTTCCTACATTTCTAGCCCTATGACAAGCCTCGTATAGTCAAATTTGATGACTTATTGAAAAGTGCAAGGGAAATGATCCCTCCCTCTTCTCCCTCAGACTACTAAATATATTTTGCAATTCGTATTACTTTAGTACCTGATGGTCCTCAGTGACTGCTTGAGACCTTTCAGTACGGTGCTTGAAATAGTTGGAAGCAAAGCTTGTTCGTGTGTTCTTACACTTTTGAAAAGTGGAGTGCAGCTCTGCCTAAACTGAGCGTACAGAGCCTGAAGGGTTTTCTCATTTTGATTTCCTTTTATTTTGAATCATCTGATTTACAGGGGTTTTATTTGCTGATGTTATTTGGCACAGAAATTTAGTTTGTGCTTATCTCACCACGATGCAAAATGTCTTATTTTTACTAGGAGCTGAGAGAAGTACTTGAGGAACATAACTGGGTGTTTCATGATGCACTGGAAGCCTTGAAAATATTTGCAGACGATGAGGAAGGTAAAGACAGATTTATAATTAATTTTATCCAGACAAAACAGACTTGTGATCCAAGTAGTTTTGAATGTTCAGCAATGACAGTCCTGATAGCACCATGCTTAGAAACTTGCTCTTACACTTGTAATTCACATTACAGGGAGGATGAAAGAAGGAAGCTCAATTTTTCTGTATTTTTATTTTTGCTCTCTAACTAGGGATAAATAGCTTAGCCCTGCTAATACAGATAGGCATAAAAAGTTGTAATTACCTAAGGGTGTTAGAACTCTAAGCACAGAGAATTTCCTGCTCCCTTCTTGCTTGTTTAAAAAAAGGATTGTTTTCTAATTGCAGTATTTGTAAATTACTGGTTTCTAAACTAATAATTGCAAATAACTGCATAGAAAACAAGCAATATATGCTATTTTGTCCTTTTAAAATATATTCTAGGAGAGGAACATACTAGAAATAGGCCTTGAGTTATTCAACCTGTCTGTAAATACCAGTACTTTAAACATGACATGGAGAAAACCCAATGATTGCAAGTAAATCTGCAAGTTATAAGTTAAGTCCTATTTAATGAGTTGATTACTTTTCAGTGTGTTACACAGCTGTCAGATATGTACAAGTTTTGCTGTATCAGCTATGTAAGTGTTCTTGGAATAGGGTAGTGTTCTTAACTGGATTCTTTACAAGTGGAGAGAGCTGTCAGTGCTCAGGAAGTTGTGTCCTTATTGATGCTTCTAAGAAGGCAGATGTCAGGGCTGGACTCAGTCAACAGCAAGCTGGGATTGGGCAGAAGAGAAACTTCTGCACTGCAAGTGCTCTCTTGAAATGAAGGAGTCAAAACCCTTACAAGGCACTTCTGAAAATTACTTGCTTGTGGTGTGTTAAATAACTTCTTTCTTATTTCAAGGCAGCTGAATTATTTTGGTTGGAGATGCCTCATTCTTTGAGTTTTTTTAACAAGTGCATGTTTTCATTGTTCCACCCCAAATACTGTACTACTGTGCAGTAGTACATTAAAATGGAAAAAAATATATAATTTTCTTGGGAAAAGAAGGCTTTTTTTCTCAAGTCAGCAGAATTAATACCTCTGCAGTCAGGTGCAGTGGGACCTGTATCTCATCTTAAGAATACATCAGAGTTCTTAACTGTTTGCTCTTACCTCAGAGCTTCTGCAGCTCACAAATATTACATTATGTTGATCATCTCTATTTCAAGACACTTAAAACCTTCTTCTATTTGAGCATTATATAAATGAGCTTTGCTTATCTTGTACTCATAGTTGGAGCTATTTACATATGTTATACAGATTTTCTTTTCTGTTTTCTTAGTAACACCTGCTGTGTTTTCTTAGTAACACCTGTTCTTGTGTATTAAATACTAGAACTGTGTTTTACAGCTCTGTAGGTTTTATTTTGGAAGAACAACTTGTGTTTTCATCAGCCCCATACCAGTATGTGTTGACTTGTTGCCTTATGTGTTGCATGCATAGGTGTGGAATTTCCTCCCAAAAGGAAAGTTGCTGACTTGACCGAAGCTTCCACTGAGAGCCATAGTGAGGAGAGTAAAGATAAGACAAAGCAGAAAGCTTCTGAGAAAGAGCAGAATGGCTTTCAGAAAAGGGACAAAGGCAAAAGGAGCATTTGGAGGGCTGAAAGAGAAACAGAACACACGGAGGACGAGTCTGCTTCCGAAGACGGCGGAAGCTCCCTGGATGAGGACTACAGCAGCGCTGATGAAGTCATGGAGGATGGCTACAAAGCGAAAATCCTCAGCTTCCTGCAGGATGCTTCCCTGAGTGAACTGACTCTGATTCCCCAGTGTTCTCAGAAAAAGGCTCAGAAGATAATAGCGCTCCGGCCCTTTAACAGCTGGGACGCTCTGGTAGGTCTGCATTCTTCCTTTCCTATCCTCAGCCTGCCTAGAGTCAAGGTGGCTTCAGCCGAGGGAGGCTTAGATGGGTGGCCTTATCCTCATTAGGCTGAAATGCTACGTTCCTCCTAAGCCAATAGCGTTTCAAATAGTGTCATATGACCTGATTTTGAATGAATTAAGGGGTGATTTTTCTGGAAAACTCAAGCTGATTGGCTGACAGTACTGTCACTCACTCTGTAGCAGAGAAAGTTGGTTGATTTCACTGCAGAAGGAGAAATTAGAGCTTTCACTGTGAGAAGGAGGTGTTTGCTAGCCTATTCTGAGCTCTTGTAGCTGAAAACCCATGCAGGAGGGAAGAACGTGGCAGGACCTTTACTGCAGACACTTGTGCAGCAGCAGCAGCAGCTTCCAGTGTAGCTCCATGATTGAAGAAGCCAGCATGGATGTTTTTATTTTCAGGCAAGAAATAGTTGTTCTCTTTTTTTTTTTTTTCTTTTCTTTTCTTCTTTTGTGCCTTTATCTTACTGCAGTGCAGCTTAGTGTCTAGCATGGTTTTGCTAGTTAAGCAATGCAGCCATTTTTAGTGGAGTGAGCTGCTGTGTTTTTATTAATGAAAGCTAAAGCATGAGAATGCTCAGCCACAATCCATCACAGAAAGGAAAGCAGTATCTGTTGGTAAGTACATTATCTACTGTCGCTTTGTTGTTACTTTCGGATGTTTACCATGGCTTGTTTGTAGACTTCCCATTTCATACAGTTTCAGTTAACTGCACGACCTCAGACCTGCTAAGAGCAATGTTCTGGTAAGAAATTTGAAGTGCGTTGCAGCAGATAGTCTTGATTTAATTTATTATTGCTTTGAATGTTAAAAGTAACTGTGCACAGGCCTTTTTACAGAGTAATTTGTGTTTATTCATCAGTGTGCATTCTGAACCCCCCCCCCCACTGATGTATGCAAGAACTTCTTCAGTATGTGTAAAACAGTAACATTTATTATTGAGTGTGTGAAATATATTATTACAAAACAGTAAGAGATGCTAAACAGATTTTTAAGGAAAACAAAATGATCTTTGTATGTTGTATTGTAAGGGGAGGGGGGAGACAAGAGGACGATACTTGGAAAAAATACAGGGTACTGGTATGCTGCAAAAGAAATCCGTTTTGCCCCAAGCCTTTGGCTTCTCACAGAACATCTGTCATACAGCTATTACTTTCTAAACTTGTTGGATTTTGTCTGAGCTTAATTCTTTGCAGAAGTATTTGCTACAGGGCTCTTCTCCTTTTCTGTGTAAAATTTTTTACGGTAGAAAAAAAATAAAAGCTGCATGGGCCTGTTTGCGTTCAAAATTTGTCTTTCATGAAGATTGCTGCTGTCAGCAGCCACATGTTTATGTAGTATTGCAAATACTTGCCCAGAGTAGAAGTGGTTTGCAGCAGATTTTAGCAGATGTTTTGTATCAATGTGGATTTAATTGTTTATAAATATCCAGTAGCTCAGTAACCCAGCATTTTTTCTACCAATTAATAAGGGTAGTTAGAATAATGGAGAGAGATGATTCAGTTAGAGCATTAAATAAATTGGCTTAGTTTTAAGGTCTCTTTTTACTCTAATGGTATCTTGTGTAACACAATGTGCAGTACTACAAGTTGTTACCACGTGTTCATTATTAGAATTGAGGAAGATATTAAGGCTCTCAGTCTGAGATTAAAACTAAAGCCTACTTATTTGTAAACTGAATGTTTTATTCCAGGAAAACATAAATGAGAATGTATTTTTTTTTTATTCTAGACTTTTTTTTTTTAATTTGGACTAAGCTATTTTGTTTCCAAGAGGATTTAAATTAATTTCATAGGCTTATAAGGTTAATAAGAGCACTTGGAAATACTTATTCTTTGGAGTAGATATTTCAAGTGTTTAACTTGATCTAGTAATGCTTAAAACATATAGAAAGAAGTTTAGTAGACACAGTTCTCAAAATAAATGGAGAGAAGAGCTGAAACTGTCCTTGCTCACGAAGATTAATTAATTTGGCAGTTTAGAAATGCCTGCACTGTACGTCAAGTATGTTTTCCAGGAGGATAGTTTTATCCAGTCCTTAGTGCTGGACATGACTGACCAGGAGAGCCTCCTCTCAAATGCCAGCTTGAATAAAGAGTACTCAGGTATGTCCTTGAGGCTTTGGGTGTCTGTCTCTTTGGAGAAGTGAGCAAGGTGTGCAAGAATTGATGGCCTCTGTCCAGAAGACATTGTGTGGACAGGGAAAGTAGTAGGTAACAAAAGAAATTGGGATGTGTTTTCTGAGAGCGCCTCTCTCATCCTATTCACTTTTTACTCACAGCCAAAAATGGCACACTGCTTTCTGAAGCAAAGGCTTTGGAAGGGTGGACCCAGGGGCTTCTGCAAAGCCCATGCATGGAGCTGAGACATAAGAGGAAGTGTGATGGGCAAATGGGAGATAATGAGGAGCAGCTCTGCACAGCTGGGGGAGTTAGGGATTAGAATACAAAGGGAGCAAATGAGTGGTAGACAAACTAGAGGATGGTCAGCAGAAAGCATGGCTGAGTGCTACGAGAAGAGGCAGGGATGAGCTCCAAGACTGTCGTCGTCTGTGGAGGGGAAGGTGAAGCAAAGGATCAGCCCAAGCTGAAGGACAGGGTGGAGAAGAAAATTCACCTCCCTGTGCCTAGGTCTGATCTCATATGTTTGGTAGATCTTGTGCAAGGGTGATGTTCGGTGATGTTTCTCAATGCCAGCCTGCTTTGTGCTGGCTTCATGCTCTATACCTCCTTCAGACAGACATGAGGTGGTAAACCAACCAAGTTAAGACAGACCTCTTCTCCTGGTGGGTCCTGTCACAGAGTCATAGAAATCCCAAAGTGGAAAGGATGAAATCAAAACCCAGCACAGGACAGCCCCAGGAATCACACCCATGCCTGAGAGCATTGTCCAAACAGTTGTAGAACTCTGTAAGGCTTGGTACTGTGATCACGTCCCTGGGGAGCCTGTGCCAGTGCCCAGCAACTCTCTGGGTGACATACCTTTTCCTAATATCCAGCCTAAACCTCCCCTGGCACAGCCTCAGGCCATTCCCTCAGGTCCTGCCACTGGTCACCACAGAGAAAAGACCTGTGCCTGTATCTCTCGTTCCCCTTGTGAGGAAGTTGTAATTTGCAGTGAGGTCTCCCCTCAGTCTTCTGTTTAGCTTCTCACTTCTCTTTCCTGTTTGCTTTGAGGTCCTGATGACACCCCACTGGCACACACTGGGGGCCAGCAGACAGCATGGTTGCTTTCCTTGATGGAAGTACTTCTGGGCACCAATTGCCTTTCTTCCCTGTCCTAACTCCCCTAAAAAACTTGTTGGTGCTTAATTATATTTTAACAGCGCTTTCATTTCCAAACTGCAGCATTGCCCCGTGGTGGAAACTGCAGCACTCAGCGCTATTCCTCAGCAGACAGGCTGTAAGCCTCTTACAGTCACGTAAGGGCAGTACCTGCTCAGGATCACTGTGTGCCAAGAAACAAAAGCAGAGCCAGACTGGCTCCCAGAGGAGCTCAGCTGGAGTTTTGGGGTCTGGGTTGGTGGTCTTGCAATTTTCTTCTTCCTCTGGTAAATGTGGGAGAGGAACTAGAGAGGGTTTAATGCTATTCAGTTTCGTATTTTTAAGGTGTATAACTGTTACCTGTTTGGATTTCATTTTAGTGTAAAAACATGTATCTATGTGAGACTTGCTGTATCCTCTCATTCTTGACATTCACAGTATTATTCTGTCACAAAATAAGCTGTCTTATATAGCATTTAAAGTCTTTGTGGTCTACAGAAATTCTTACAGAATACACACAAGTTAAGCTGATGGAAAGTGTTACATTGAATTGCTGACACAGCACATCACTTTTAGAGAAATGGGGGAACTGAGTTGTCAGAGGTGGATCTTGCCCATCATATTCTGTGCACTGCAGCAGTATATGAGCTAGGAGATACAGACTCAAGGGAGTGTAGCTCAACCTTTTTTGTCATCTCATTTTCTTTGGCTGCACATATACAAACTGCCACAAAAACCAAACTCCAGAACCACCTTGCACCAAAGCCAGCTGAAGGGAAGGAGTAAATGCATCAGGTAACAATGGGAAGCTGCTTACAGTGGAAATGGTATTTGTTGATCAAGGCTGAGGCTGACTTTCACCCTTAGGCATTAAAGGGAAAGCCTTCATCATCTTGCAAGTGGTATAAAGTAAGTCCAGAGTGTGCTGGTGTGGCAATTCCTAGTGTGCTGGGAAAGCTCTTGGGTTCAGTTTCCATGATTGTCTCACATTTTTGGGCCTTAGTTGAAAAAAGCTGAAGCTGGGAGGGTGTCAGGACCTCTAGAAAGCAAAGGCCACCTGTGAATCTGCTTTGTGTTCTGAACAGGGTAACACCCTGTGATTCACATGCAAACCAGTGGCTAAACTATTTCTTTATACGGGGATGTTAATGTGCTGACATGAAACAATACAATTTCTGTTAATAACAGATGGCTCAATTCTCCACACCTTTATTTATGGATTACAGGATTTCTATTCATGCCAACCAAAGCTTTAGTCATCAAAACAAATGTTGAAATTTTGTAGGCACCTATTAAAAACTGTGTTCTTTTTTATTTCTAAATGGAGGTGTCTATTTAGAGAACGCCTTTACAGGTGTTGACATGTGCACCTTAGCCTGGTCTAACCTGTGAGTGTTGGTAAACTTTCTGAGGTTTGTTTAAAATGGAAAAAACACAAACAAAAATATACCCCCCAAACTGTAATTACATCACTCCATTTATTTTTAAAATATTTTCCTTATGAAAGCTGTTTTTTAAATTCTACTTTAATGTAATCTGGTTAAACTCTTCACCTTAACACAACTTGCTTTGACTGCGATGTTGCCATATTGGCGAGTTACTTGAGCTGGATCATACATCTCCCTTTTTATGGAAGGAATTCCTGGAGGATATATACATATGAAGTCTGCTAAATTTTAGCAGATCCCTGGTCTAAAATTTAAAAAAATCTGTGTGAAAACTACTTCTGTTTTAATACAAGAATGATAAATCCAAAGCATCTTTTATTCTTCATTCTTCAAATCCATTAATAAACAAAACCCAAAAAAAGCCTGTTCTATACAGTGAAATACACATGAATTTTGTCATCTCATTTTCTTTGGCTGCACATATACCAACTGCCATAAAAACCAAACTCCAGAACCACCTTGCACCAAAGCCAGCTGAAGGGAAGGAGTAAATGCATCAGGTAACAATGGGAAGCTGCTTACAGTGGAAATACTCAAGAAAATACTATAATTACAAATATGACCCAGTTACTGCAGAAACATATTTAGTGGTAGGTTTTATACTTTATGCAGATGACTACATGGAATTTAGGAGAAATCGATGGGCCTGCTGAGTGGCCTGCTTTGATACAACCTCAGGCTGCTTGTCTCTGATATGTAAAATATTCATCCTGTGATGAAGATCTCAAATTTAGAGGAAGGAAATACACAGTAGCTAGTGTGGACTTCAGGAAGCAAGTGGTGGAAGCAAGGCTTCTTTGTACTGACAGTACTCGGTGACCACAGAAAACCCAACATAATGCCGAAGTCCAGTTTGACTACCTTTGTGGTAGACTTAGAACTGGAATCAGGTTATGCTGAGCCCCAGAGAGACCCATAACAAAATATAGTAACCTTCATTATAGATTATTTTGTTTGCCTTGATGCCTACATTATGCTTACATCTTATACTTTTAGTATCCAGTAGGGTTTGTTTAAAAGGGTGTCTTAATGAGAATCAGTGCTTTTTTTCCTTCCTTTTTGGGTTTTGATTTGTTATTGTGCGTAGCCTTCAAAGCTGGCTTTGCACTTTGTTTGTTACCTCCTGTTGAGGATTTTGAGTTTAAAGTGCTTGTATTTTACTTTAGAAACTGAAGAGAATTTGTATCTCTTAAAATTTCAAGTTTCACAATGTGAGGAGCTCCAATGATGACTTTCATTGTGGATTTACACAGTTTGCATTGGGCCAAGTGTAAGGAGTACATGGAGTTTTGAGAGAAGATCAAGATGCTGTTGTTGTCTCCTACTTGAATTACTGCATGCAGCAGCTGTGGATTTTCACTGCAGCTGCTTTACCAGTATTCATAGATTTTTTTATTATTGTTATTTTTCAGTTTGCAAAAATGACAAAGACTTCTGGTTTGTCAGAAGATATAGTGTGGAACTGCAAGATACTGCTGAAGGAGAGGGATGTGGTTCTAAAGCTTATGAATAAATGTGAAGACATTTCCAATAAACTGACAAAGCAGGTAACCAGGATTACTAGAGACGGAGAATACGGATGGAACATAGAGCAACCCTCCATTCTGAATCGCAGGTATCTCTCATTTTTATGCTTTAGAAAGATGATGGACAATAAAGTGTACTTTCGAAGACACTGATTTTCAGCACTGCAGTCTCTGAGAGTAGAGGTGCAGATTTTTGATACTTAGTAGCTCTCAGTGAGCTAGATAGTGACCTGCAACACTTGAGAGACTAACAGATTTTTCAAGTGTATCAGGAAAGCTGGGTGGGCAGGATAAGAGCATAAATTTCGTCCCATTTCCAGTGAATGTAACAGCCAACCTTAAGCAATGGAATCATGAGTTGTCAACTTATTTCAAATAAAAGCCCAAGCAAACCTGCTTCTGTAATGGGGGACAGATTTCAAATAGTATTCCATTTCAAAAATGCTACATTGGAACAAATCTGAGCAAACTGGACGGGTTTGTCAGCTGGATGAAAGACGTCAGAAGTTCAGTTGTACAAAGTAATCTGAAACTCAGCATCAGTTGGAGTGGCAGCAGGGATTTGTTGTAGGGAAGGATTTCTTTCAGGGATGGAAATGGGTAAGGATATCCAAATGGATATTATGAGATATGGATATGGTGGAGGGTATTATCCTAAGGGTTAAGATATGTTTGGGGTGTAGTGGGAATGGCCAAAGTAGCAGCTTGAATTCTAGATGGATGCTATTACAAGTAAATAGCAAAAGGATTCTCAGCTGTGTGAAAACAAAACCTGGGAGGAAGCAGGAAGTATTTGAAGAAAGATGTCAGTGACATTTCTTCTTTGGAAAAAGTGCTCAACTGGGTGACTTGCTGTTGAGTGTGTTTCATGGGTTGTGTGTTTGGGTTTTTCTTTGGTGCTGACACAAACAGTAATTTACAGCAGAGCAAAATTAGGGATGCAGCTGCAAAATGCCACTTAATTGTGTATTTTAAAAACGAGTCATTATGTAACTGCTTTTATCTGGTTGTGTATCACTGATTGTAGAAGAGAAGTACTTCTTGTGTTACTCACATTGATCATTTTAGATCTATGAAAATGCAATAAGCAACTCAATTTGTGTACAGGTGACTGATTAAGAAAGTTTGTGTTTCTCACTACACAAAGAGGTCTGGAGTGCATTAAAATTAAAGCAGTGTTCAACCTGCCAGTCTCTGATTACCATAAGTGGAAAGTTGTGTTTTGTGAAGAAACAAATAAAATGTAGTAATAAGCTTAATTGTTTTCAACAGTTTGAAACTGAAGCCATATCAGAAGATTGGTTTGAACTGGTTAGCACTGCTGTATAAACATGGATTGAATGGCATCTTGGCTGATGAAATGGTAAGTGTGAAAGTACTTGTCTAAGAACCATTAAAATTTTGCAAAAAAGACTTTGTTAAATCCTTGCTTAGAAACCTCAAGCAAATTATAAGTAATTTTAGATTGCAAATGGTTCTCCAAGATCTTAAAAGCTGCTGAACTCTTCCATTTGAAAATCAGAGGTAGCCCAAGATTCATGGACACCAAGAATTGCAAGTCACATAGTGTCTTCTGATGAAATGGAACCGGTTTCTACCACAACAGGTTGTTTTCAAACCTTTAACAGCTGCTTTCCTAAAAATATGGTTCATTCTATTTGTCAAGCATTTATTGCACTGAGCCCCTATTTTCTCCATTTCTTTCTCAGTTTCAAAACAGACAGATAACACAGCAAAAAAACAAGGTAGAAACCTTCTCTGCTTCTGCAGAAGAAGCATTTCCACCACCTCTTGTCATGACATTCCCCATCAACTTTGAACTAAGAGAGACAAGCTTATGGGCTTGAGGTTTTGTTAAATGCTGACACCACCTGTAGATGTACAACAGAAAACAACTTATTGATGCAGCTGCTGAATTTGTGGTCTGTTGTTTTTAATCCTGGCTGCTGTTCATCTTCTGATGAACCATGAATGAAAGCACTGCTTTGCCTTGCTATGACTTAGGCAGTGCTTCTCAATTTCTGTATGTTTCATGTTAGTAAGAATGTGTGTATTTTGTGGTAGGTACACAAAATTTTTAAGTTCATGATGCAGAAAACAGGAAAAGTGAGTGTTGATGGAAATGTAGGCTTATCTTAAATCTGGTTCCCATATTAAATTCCACTTCAGAAACAACTGGGATACTCTTTGTACAACTGCCTCAAATGGAAATAAACATTTAGTTTCCAAGTAATCATTTTTCTACACCATTGGTTCAGGAGGTAAATTTTTGAAGATGATTTGAGGGATAAACTTGAACTAAAATGAAAAACTTCATAAATTGAGAAGATGAATCTTTGTTCAAATATTGAGCTGAAATGATAATAAAGTTTGACTGAGGTTGTACTTAACGAAGGAATTGTTTTCTGTAAAATTGGTTAAACAACAAATTTTCTAATCAGGTTTCTAATCTTTACTGGGCCATCACTACACCATAATTGTCTTATGAGCTGAAAACACTTTTATGTCCCACAGATTGTAAATTTTGTTTAAATGGATTTATTTTCTCTTAGGGCTTAGGAAAAACAATTCAAGCTATTGCATTTCTGGCTTATCTCTACCAAGAGGGCAATAGAGGTCCCCATTTGATAGTTGTGCCAGCTTCAACATTAGGTAAGTTAGAAGCTTCAAAAATATTTTTGTTAGGAAAAAAACAAAACAACACACCAGTCATGGACATACTGTAAAGCAAAGATAATTTAATGAAAGAAAATTTGGTTTACTTATGGTGGTACTCAGCTTCTAAAGTAATTTGAATTGGAATGCAGACCATACTGCAGACATTCTTGTTCTGAATTAATTAGACTTATCATGGACCTTTTTAGATTATCTGTCTCCTTCGTAAAAAATGAAGCTGCTTGTTACAATCTGAACTTATGTAGCATAGTCTTTTTACTAATTCACTATTGGCTGAACCTTCTAGTCTTCAGGCTGTGCTTAGGGTTAGGTTTCATGACATTTTAAACACTCACTGTCTTTTTTCCTCTTTACTGCACAGCATCTGTCAAAGCAGATGAAAGTCCTAAAATGATAAGCCTAACTGTCTTTTACTTGTGTGTTCTGATTGTTTTATGGCCTCAGCTGAAACTGGAAAGAGTATGGTGAACTGTCAGCAAAGCTGATGAGGTTGAGCAGAAGATGGTTCTTGATGAACTTAAATTTGGATTTGTTGAATGACAAGGGAAAGTAACAAGTTGAATTTAAAAAGTAAATACTGGTTTTAATATAAAATACTTAATTTGGCTTCAAAAAATTCTCTTGATGTGTCAGAAAAGTTTCCAGTTGTTCAACTTAGGTTTAAAATCATCATTTTTAGTGTGCTTTCAAACTCCATTAAAACCTGAGGTGTTTGTAAGTATGTGAACAAAGGTGCTTTTATGAAGTCAGTCTTGGATCCAAATTGTAGAGACAGATTGGCATTGCCTGGGCAGTGCAGTCTGCTGGCAGCTTTCCTGACACTTTGCCAGAGGTGTCTCCTCATCACTGATCTGGGTCCAGCCCCTTCCCAAGTGGCATTCAGCGGAGTCCCCCTTGTGCTGTGGTTTGGGGTCAGCACTTGTGTTGGCTCTCAGGCAGCAGCTTCCCCTTGGGCTCAGCAGTGTTGCCTGTGGCCATGGTGCTGCTGCACACCTGGAGCTGCACAGCGGGGATGTCAGGTCTCTGCCTGCCCCCAGAGGCACTGTCTCTCCTGGTGACATACTTCTGCAGACAAGTTCTGACAGATGAAGTGATTCGCTTTCTGGGGATTTAACTGTCTAGGGAAGAAACCAAACTGCAAAGTTACACATTGTATTTATTTCACAGAGTGGCTACAGACCGTGCAGGGCCTGTTCCTGCAGGACTTTAAAGTGCAAACCGGTTTTTACTAGAAGCAATTTTGGGTTGGTTCAGTTTCTTACATATCACTTTTCCAGTTTTAAGACAGATGTTTCCTAACCTTCAGGAGAATTTAAAGGGATTTGCATTAAAATCAGAAGTTCAGTTTGATGCTGAGGTGTGACTTGGGTTTTCTTTTAATCTTGTCTCACAGATAACTGGATAAGAGAAGTTCATCTGTGGTGTCCTGAACTGAACGTCCTCTTTTACTATGGTGAGGAATCTAGTTGAAAAAGGAATCCATTAATATGGTTGCTTGCATGGCCAGTTTAAGAAAAGATGATTTGCTCATGGCAGTGTTGTTTTAAGACAGCTGTTTAAGTATACAGATTTACTGATGAGTGATTTCTCTGTGGTGTCTTTAATTGTTACATGTATATAAATAAATGTGATTGTACTCATTTTATGTTTTGCCCTTCTTTAGGATCCCAGGAAGATAGGAAACATCTCAGGGTGGACATTCATAATAAAGTCGTTGATTTCAATGTGATTGTGACTACGTAAGTACAGTTAGGACCACAAACAGTGAGCGTTAGTGAGATCCTGCTGACCTCTAGTGGTACAAGAAACCAGAAAATTTTAGGAGTTGGGTTTCAGACAATGGTTAACTAGGATTTTATGATTGTATAAGAGATACTGTGTCATAGGTGTTTTAGATATGTCTGTCAGCATGTATATTATGGATATTACATTGTAACAGATTTCAGCAGATTTTTAGGAAGTGTTACTGAGAGCATTGGCTCATCAAGTAAACTGAAATAATTTGCCAGTAATAAACTGTGTTGTGGTTGGTTATTATTTCCAGACAGTTTTACTGCCCCTCATGTACCTTCTCCATAACTTAACAATGGTAACAAATTTAATTTGATTGTGATAACAGTACATTCATTTTCAGAGAGAGACTAAGTGCAAGTGATATTTGTCTTTGACAGATACAACTCTGCAATCAGCAGCTCAGATGATCGAGGACTGTTCCGCAGGCTGAAGCTTAACTATGCAATTTTTGATGAAGGTCATATGCTCAAGAACATGAGCTCTGTCCGCTACCAGCACCTCATGACAATTAATGTAAGAGGTTTAGTTATTGCTGTGTTAGAGGGGACAGCTCCTGGCTTTTCTGTTTTATAGTTACAAGCAGGGGGAAAATGGAATATTAACTGCAAAGTTCACATACTCATTACTTTGGAGAAACTACAGTATGCAAGTGGACGTGAGTGTTGGTGTGCTGTAAGGAGTGGATCCTGCACAGTGAGTGGTCTCTTTCAGGGACGTAGCCTTCCAAAGCAAAGTAATAAATTTCCTGTACTGTCATTACAATGATGCCAGTGCTTGAGTTTCAGTATTAAGCAAGTTCCCAGTTATATCCCATAGTAGCAAAGATTTTAAAGATGCTATTCTGATTACTTGTGCTGAAACCTTGTAGTATTTAAGGACCTGCTCTGATAGGGCTGTGTAAAAAGAGCCAGCTTGAAATTTTTTTCTTGTGGTTTGCAGCCTGAGTAAGCAGCGTTTTGAAAAAGATTTGAACACAGTTCTTTCTCTGAATATTATGATCTAGCGCTGTAGTATTTGTACAATAGTAATAAACTTAAGAGCACTTACTGCAACTTATTTTTCAAGATTGTGTTTTCATCAATAGCCTTTTAAAAAAGCTGATCTTTAAGCAATAAAACTTGTTTGTGCTTGCAATTCAAAACTTGTGCTTAAGTACTGTATTACATTAGAGAAATTCATGTGGGAGCAGCAATGAACAGTCATCAGGAGGAAGAAAAAATACCCCAAACAACAACAAAAAAACCAAACCAAACCAAAAAACCCAAACAAATACACCAAAAAAACCCAAAAAACCACCACAAAACCCACCACCAACAACAACCAAAACAAAGCCCAAATAAAACAAGCAAGAAGAAGCCTAATAGATCCAGGAATGCTTTTTTAATTGTCTTAAATTGTGCACAGTTCCCCACAGATCTGTAAACAATTTTGTTGAGTTAACAAGGAAGTTATTCCATGAGTTCCAAATATATATTGTTTAAATAGTTATAATTTAAACCAAGCTCATTTTCTCACTTCTCCATAGCTGTGGGTTTTTTGCCAATAATATTTTTCAGCCTGTTTGACAAATGTTTCTCATTGCTCTTTCCACTTTGGACAAATAGGCCAAGAATCGCTTGCTGCTAACAGGGACTCCAGTTCAAAATAATCTGTTGGAATTGATGTCCCTCTTGAATTTTGTCATGCCCCATATGTTCAGCAGTAGCACAAGTGAAATTCGAAGGATGTTCTCTTCAAAAACAGTGAGTACCATGAATTCTCTTCTTGAAAGTAACTTCTTTCTTTTTGCTAGAAGACTGCTATTGCTGCATAATTTCTGTTTTATTGGTATCTTATGGAAACGGGCAATATGATTATGAAAATCTATAAAATGAAACAACTGAGTAAACTTTTAAATTAAAAGATCCTGTAACAAGATATCTTGGAATACTAATGGTTAGGTCAAGTATGTCTGTTTTGGCTGGGGTTTTCATCAATTTAGAGAAGTTAAGGTGGTGTTAACAGCTGAAAGCTTCACAGTGTAATTGAATTCTTTCAATGTTTTCCTTAGAAGAGTGCTGAAGAACAAAGTATATATGAGAAGGAGAGAATTGCACATGCAAAACAGATAATAAAACCATTCATCTTGAGAAGAGTAAAAGATGAGGTAACGTTTTATCATTAAAATGATGGGTTTTTGTTACCAAAAAGCCTCATAATCTCTGAGACTAACACTATAATATGAGGCAAAATTACTTACTGATCTTAAGAAATGTTAATGGGCACTTGCAGACTTCAGTGGTCAGTGTTCTGAAGGGGGTAACACTGATTAGCAGGGGAGTGGATCCCACGTATTGCATATAATATATCATGCAGTTCTGGAGTGTGCAGTAACAGTAACATGTTACTTGAAGGGGAGGTTGATTCATAATCCAGGTCAAGACCTGAGTTGAATTGCTGCCTGAGTTAGTGAAGTTATAAGCCGTGAAATGAGCCAGGATGAGGTGAATGAACAGAGTATCATAACATCCGTAAGACTGCAGAATTACTGATGGTCCACAACAGTACAGGTTTTATCTGGTATCATTTTATTTTGTCAGGTTCTTAAACAACTACCTCCCAAAAAAGATCTCATTGAACTGTGTGCCATGTCAGAGAAACAGGAACAACTCTACTTGGCTCTCTTAAACAAACTCAAGAAAACTATTAACAGTAATGGTATGTAAGGGCCTTGTTTCCTTTTGGTGGGGTTTTTTTTATGCTGAAACATATGAATGTGACTACAGTCTTTGCTTTGTACAAATGGCTAATGCTCATAAACTGTCTATATCCCTTCTATGAACTTTTTGAAGTTCAGGTAATAGGTGAATTTTCAAGCTGAGTTCTTGCAAACAAAGGTCTGCTGAGAGATAAAGGTGTTTTAGATGGTTCTTTTCAGTAGTTGTACAAAGATGCCTTCTTTGTTTGCAGAGAAAAACTCCGATATGGGAAATGCAATGATGCAACTCAGAAAAATGGCCAATCACCCTCTTTTGCATCGTCAATATTACACAAATGAAAAGCTCAGGACGATGTCTACCCTCATGCTCAAGGTAAGGAGATGAGATTCAGAAGCAGTCCTTCATTTCTCAGAATTTCTAACCCAGACTTGTTTGTTTTGTTGTCAGACTCCTGGTCAAAAATGTGTCTTTGCCAAACTTAATTCATTGTTGCTGCTTTTTATTCCTCTGCATCTATCCAGTGCTCTAATCAAGCTCCGTAGGTATTTAACACTGATTTCTGTATCATTAGAATGGAGGGAACAGTTGTGGGTCTGCAGTCATCTCCTTTTCATAGGCTCCCCCTTAGCACCTCTTCCCTGCTCCCCAGGATTTAAAGCCAAAATGTTTGTGGAAAAAATCTTAGATGGGCACTTGAGTTCAGTAGCTTTCTGAGTAGCAAGAACTGAGTAGTGCAGAACTAAAATAGGGAAGATGTAAGTGTTGATCTGTTAAGGATTTTTATTTTTTTTAAAATTTGTATGACGTTAATGCCTGAGGAGCTTGGAGAAAATTGTTGATTATTTCTAAAATAGAAAAAAATAAAAATCTTCATGTGCAGCAGGTGCTCTAAAAAAAGTTGGAGCTGGCTTTAAATATTCTTCAGGTTTTTTTTTTAACGTGAAGCCAGACAAGGCTGGGGGAAAGCAAGAAGTGACTCATTGGTGTATGAAGGATTTTTGTCCCTTATTATTCCCATACCATTGTACCCTCCAGATGTCACTTTCTTTTCCTTTTTCGTCCAGGAATGACACCCCTCTACCCACCCTACATCTTGGGCTGGGCTTTCCATGTCTTCTATCATCTATCCAAGGATTTGACCTTACTTTTAAGGGAGTGTGTCTTCAGGGGAAGAGGTCTGATAAAGGGGTAAAAGGTCATAGGGTTTGATGGGAAGTAGGTAATTACTATGAAGGTTGAGCATCTCCTTAAGTTTTTGCCAGTACAAGTGCTTATTAGAGCTAAACTGTGAAGTAATTATCCTCTCCTATAAACCTCTATTATCCTCTCCTATAAAAGAATTCATCTTTTGTTGCTTGCATGAGCCATGCTCTAGCATTTATTCATGTTTAGGTGTGTTAGTTCTTTCTTTCAGAGATTATGGATGTTACTGTGTGGTGGGCTTGCTTTTAATTCTCTGGTGAGATTGTGTGTTGCATTATTTCCCTTTATTTTTGCTAACAGGAACCCACACATCGTGATGCTAACCCTGACCTTATCTTTGAAGATATGACAGTAATGACAGATTTTGAGCTGCATGTGCTTTGTAGGCAATATTCTCACATCAATGACTTCATGTTGGACATGGATCAGATCCTGGATTCTGGAAAGTTTAGAGCACTGGAACACATTCTCTCCGACCTTAAAGAGAAGGTATTATAGATGTCTGAAGCTTTTTCCTGTCTGAAGAGTGGCTCTAAATAACTGGTTAAATTATTATCTGCCAGCTCTGTGTGCAATCCTGTTGCTTTGCTGTGGAGTTTTACAATGTAATTTAGTGCATGTGCAGAATTGTGAAGCAACTCTTGCAGCTTTTAATGTGCAGCCCTGAGTATGCACATCACTCTAGAGACAGCTGAAATAAATTTTCCCAGTTTTCCAAGTTTCGGAGTACTCATCCCAAGTTAAGTACTCTTAAGAATATGTGGGGTCTTGCATAATTTTGACGCGTCCTGGACTTGGACATTCTCTTGGCAATAGAATAAGACTGTATTACATTAGAATAATCACGTGTGTGTTAAGCCAGTGGAAAGGTAAGAAGAGGTCCTGCTTGAAGTCCTGCCCTGAGCTTCAAACAGGTTTATTTTGCAAACAAACATGTGCCATAATGCTTCAGGGTATCCTGAATTTGCATAGGTGGGTGCTGTGGATCTATTTCAAACAAAATAGGGCTACTCTCTATATTACATTAAATATTTAGATTTAAGTTTTGAATGAAAGTGTTTTGATGTTTATGGAGGAAGTAATCTGTCATTTATGCATTTGATATGTGATTTGTTTGAGCCACCTAAGTACAAAGTAATTAAAATATTACTTCAATGACAGACAGTGATGCAGCAAATGCATCAAAATACATTTAATGCAGCAAAACTACTGGATATGGAATCTTTTCTGAAAGTCAATCCTGACTGGATGATTTTCAGCTTAAGTCTTTTATTTTGGAAAACAAAGATTCTGTGAAAGTAAAATCATATATTGACATCAGTAAAGAATTTTTGTAGCTCATAGTTGATATGTTTCATAATTTTTGTTTTGCTTTGTCTTTCCCAGGGTGACAGAGTTGTGTTGTTTAGCCAGTTCACTATGATGCTGGACATCTTGGAAGTTTTCCTAAAACACTGGCAACATAGATACATTAGGCTGGATGGAAAAACACAGATTTCTGAGCGGTATGTGACTCTTGCCAAAAATGAGAGAGAGAAGGTGAATGCGCTGGAGAGGGGGAGGTGACTTCAGACCCTTACCTTTGTTTTTTCCAAAGTGTAGAAGTCTGTGCTCACTGGACATTGACCATAGAAGGTGTTTAATGTTGAGTTTCAGATCACCTTAGTAAGGGTGAGGCTGAAAGATGTTTAGATGGTGGGGTTACAGTCTTAGCCATGGAAATTAAAAATGTATGTCTTCAGCAGTTCCTGGTGTGTTTGATTTGTGTGTCAGCATGTCGTAACACCTGTAACTACTCCTTGGAAGTAGCATGTATCTCTTTTACAGTAGGCAGATACACCCCTTTGTTTCTCTAGGACAAACCATTCTGTCTGTCCCTGCAGCTGAATGTGTTGCAGTGCTTTTCTTGTGTTTGAGCAGAGCTGGTTTGCTGTCTCAAGAACTTCTGAGGAATTTTTTTGAATGCGTTTTCCTTCATTTCAAAATGCTGTCATTCTTGCTGTGGTGTTGCTTCCCACATAGAGCTGCTGTCTGTTTCTGCCCTTGCATGTGCAGTTAGTACAGAAGATTGTCTTGAAGTGTTTTCAATCCCCTGCTTTCCCATTTGTTTCATGTGTTTCAGTCTTCCATTGTCCTCCAACTGACTCTTTGTGTTCTGTGATCATCAAAAATCTTTTTCTAAGCCTGTTTTGACTCTTTGCTATCCATCTGTCACTCAGTATGTGTCTCTGGTCCCTGCAGAGGACTGTTGGTAACCATTTTCCTGCCACATAACATCTGTACTTTGGACATCAGTGCCGCTGTCCTCTCTTCCAAAAGATCATCCCTACTTCTATGTTCAACTCTGGAGCCAGTGTGGAGTGTTTTCTAAGGCCTGATGCATGGTGTCTTGTCTTCTGCAGGATACATCTGATAGATGAGTTCAATACTGATATGGGTATATTTGTATTCCTTCTGTCCACCAAAGCTGGTGGCTTGGGCATTAATCTGACCTCGGCCAATGTTGTTATCCTTCATGACATTGACTGCAACCCTTACAACGATAAGCAGGCAGAAGACCGGTGCCACAGAGTAGGTCAGACACGGTAAGACTTTTTTTTAATTGTACTGCTTGGGTTTTCTTGGAGGCGAGCTCTCAAAGGATGCTAAAAGGACAACAGGATCTATGATTAAAAGTTTTAAGCAGAGACTTGAGTAGAGCAGCTGTGGGTTGTGTGGGAGCTAGGAACTGTAATTGTCTTAGTCCTTGTTGCTGGCAGAACAAACCTTTATTTACACTTTCCTCCTTTTCTTAGTTCATTATAACTCTCAAATTGTGTATAATTCTCAAATTTCTGGTGCTAGGAGCTATCCCAAGATAGATCTGAAGTCTTTGGGACTGTCTGGCCAAGCTGTTTGTTCTCTTCAGGAGACTTCTAAATTTTTAAGTGCTGCCCTATCATAAAGAGTGAAACTACAGAATGTGTGTAATTTCAACTGCATTCAACAGTAAAATGAAATTTGGGGGAATTTGACTTGTTTATATTAATGGAGATTTTTGTGACTGTCCAGACATCTGCAGTGGCTGGGAGCGCAGGAGAAAACATGTTTTCTGGCAATGCAGAGCACAGTTGTTCCAGAAAAAAAGTCTAGAAGCTCTTTGTATTGCCCTCTCATTTATTTCCTCATCCTTGTTTTAAACCCCAGCCATCTGAGCCAAGGCATAGCATCCTTCCCTTTTACACTAATCCAACTACGAAAATTGATTTTTTTCTTGTCTTTTTCAGAGAAGTACAAGTTATAAAACTTATCAGTAAGGGGACTATTGAAGAAACCATGCTCAAAATCAGCCAACAGAAACTGAAGTTAGAACAAGATATGACTGCAGCAGAATCAGGTAGGTGTCTTGCACATAATGATGTCCATTTAAGTAAACTGAAGCTGCAGTATGTTACTCTGAAAAAAGAAGGTTCTTGATGCAGACAAGTCTTTTGTTGTTTGGGGGTTTTTATGCTAAACTAGAAAGATATATTTTTGCTGGCTGTTCTTTGATTTCACAGGAAATGCCCTCTGTATCTGAGCCAAAAATCAGTGACCAAGTCCTACAAGCAGAGGATTTTTTTACTGTTTAGGGGATGCAGGCTTTTATCTGTTTATGTGAAATATTTTAAGCTGTACTTATGTTTGTCTTTATTCCTCAGGAGAAGAAGGAGCCATTCCAGCAGATATAGCCACGCTATTAAAGGCTTCATTGGGTCTCTAAAATGTAAATATGTTGTGAAATTCACGGAAGAAAGGTGATGATGTACCCCAAGGACTCTTACATTACTGTTGACCAGGAGTTTTATGAATGTTTATAACTTTTTGTAGTTTCTTTATTGTATTGCTCATGGTATTAAAAATTTTTAACACCAGTATCATTTTTTGATGCTTTAAAAGCATAAATGGCCCAAATGTGCCAACCTCAGATGCTGAATAAAGGTTTTACAGATTACTTTTGAAAATGGGGACCTAAGTAGTAATTGTTTTAACAAATCTGCTACTGCTTAAGATTTGTCAGTATTTTTGTAATTATTTCTACCTCCAAATATATATATATATATATACTGTCTGTTTCACTGGATTCCGCGTGTAGATTTTTTTATATGTGCCTTATTTGACAATGCTCGAGTCTGTTTCTGGTTGTTTTGGTTCATTTGATGTTCCATACTGGTTTTGTATCAACTTGTTCCAATAAAATTCCATAGACTGACAAAATGTTTTCGTGCTTGCGGTGATTTGGGGCAGGTGAGAGGATGATAATGTGCATGTTACAAATCAATTAGGCAGCTCTCAAACCAGCTGGAATGTTCCAATCGAACTGACTTGGCTTTGTCCAGCAGCAATTAATTACCAGTGTGTCACTATACTCTAATTACAATGGTGTGAGGATATTGATTGTAAAAGCAGAACTCCTGACAAATGATTTGGTCAAGTCTGTTGGTATTCCAGTCAACTGTACATGATTTCTGCAAATTCAAAATGGGTGGCAAGTTAAAGCTTTTCCAAAACTTGTTTTCCAGGTGTGGACTAAACTGCTTAGCTTTTTCTAGAAATGTTCTGTGGCTGTGCTGCTATTCTAAAGTGCACAACTGAAATAAGGTGAAGATGCACTGTATTGTTTGAGAAGGGATAGGATAAGAATCAGTTTTCTATGCTGCTTTAATTTCATTGGTTCTGCTGGACTAAATAGATGGATTGAACAGACAGCTACAGCTAATTAGATTGTGTGTTTCTGCTGAGCATGATGCTAGCCCAACTCTGATCCCATTGTACCTGCATGTTCTCACCTGCTTGGTTCAAGTGTGGATTGAAACAAGATCCCTGCCCTTCAGGGTGGGTTGTGTGGTGTTCTGGATGTGTATGGGATCAGTTAATGTAGTCTGGAGGAGCAGTGGTTACTCCTGGGGTCAGTATCTGTCTTTAGGTGCTGTGAAGCTCACTGTTTCTACTCTTTTCAGCTGGGGGTCTCAAGAGAATGCAGGGCTGCCATCCTTGGAGGTAACCAGAAGCTACCTGGATGCAGTCCTGGGCTGCTGGCTCTAGGTGGCCCTGTGTGAGCAGGGGCTTCGACCAAATGACCTCCAGAGGTGCCTTCAACTATTCTGTGGTTCTGTTTTTCTTATTAGGAAAGAAGTACAAGGGGAAAAAAAAAAAGCCACACTCTCTCTGAAGTTAGTTGCTGAAGAGTTTTGGGATCTAAAGAAGGGAAAATTGAAGAGCCACAGAAAAGCATGCAAGGAGTTGCAAAGCAGGTGAAGATGGGAATTAGTAAAGCTTGTTTCTTTCTGTTCTGACAGTATTTGACTTGGTTCTCTTAGGGGTTGTTTGGTGTCATTCATGATTCAGTGAAATAATACTTGAGGTGGGAGGGGAAAGTAAATGTGAAGGGAAATGCTGTCCCAACAGTGGCGATTTCCAGTACAGTGTTGCCCAAGTTTGTTGTGGTTTATCTGCTTACACCACACAATGGAGACCTCTCACAAGCACTTGTCTCCCCTTGAGTTTGTGTAAACCACTTTCATCCACAGCTGTCCACACTGCCAGGATTTCCACCTGCCTTTTCTCCAGTATTGGAAAAGCAGACCCTTCATTTTTTCTAAACCTGGTTGCCACCACCAACCCCCAGCTTGTGTCTCCTTCTTACTGGCATAGATACTGAGCTGTTGAATGTTTTTGCAGCTGGTGCATTTATGGAGAACTGGTGGAGGTGTAGGCACCAGTTCAGCTGGGCAACTGCTTTTTGGCTTGTTTAGGAAGTTTTTGTTTTCTTCAGGAGCACAGCATAAACCTCAAGCTTCTCAGGCACTTTTTTCAGGCCCTTGAATTTTATTGACTAAGTGGGTCTTTTTTTTTGTTTTGTTTTTGCTTTTTTTTTTTTTGCTTAGTGTCCCAAACATTTGCTCTCTCCATTTAACTTGCATTCCTCTGGATTGAAAGACAGCAGTAGGCAAAATGTTACTGAGCTTCCACCTCTCTGGAAGGGCATATTCACCTTTTCTCCCTTTGAGAGTGCTCAGAACATTAATTGGTTTGATCAAGCACTGTGTTAGTAGAGGGGGAATGTGATTGAAACCACACTTCAGTGAATCAGTGTTTATTACTCTACTAAATCAATGTTTTAGATTTTCTTGCAATTGGATACAAGTGGTAGATTTTGATTTGATACAGCATAGCCATCTGAAGTTAATTTAATTGATTCAGGAGTTAATAACTTAGGATGCTTGTCATATTGAAAACTAAACAAGCATTTGTTTTTCTGAGCAGCTGATCTACATTACACTCTTTGGCCTTTTCTGGATCCAGGCTGCAATAGCTGGAAGTGCTTGCACTCTCTCCCTGAGAGCCACAAGCCTGGGGTATTTGTCTGCCAGGTCAGGTTTACAGGACAGAAGTGTCGTGCTGCACACATCCCAGTAGAAATCAGCCCACGTTACCTAGTGGAAATGGGACAGAAAGCAGTAGATTTTAGTTAGTAATCTCAAAAGCCAGGACTACTAATATTCTCAAAAAACTAAATGTATGTATTTTAAATTTTCATTCTGGGGTTGGGGTTTTTTTAAGCCCATTTTGACTGGGCTAGTAGTTAGGTTGCAATGCAAGGCTTGACTTTGGTAAATATTGGTTAAAATAAAGTCCTGGCTACAAATATTAGTTGTGTTACAATCTTAGTCTTTCCTGCTGAAACTGTGCTTCAGAAAGCATCTTGGGGTAAAAGGGTACTATGTTTATATAAGATGTTTTTTTTTGCATTGCCTTATAAACAAGTCAGTGATGATAAACGGGGTCCTGTGTAGTCATGAATTTGTGTTCACAGGTGCAAAGGCATTTAAAATGTTTTGTGTCAACATACTTATGAACTGCTTTAGAAAAGCAGATCCTAGTCCTGGTTTGCCTCACTTTTCTAATGTTGTGGAAAACAATTTTCACTTTGCAGTTGAGTGACCAGTTGTGTGTTGGTAAGAACAAAGGGTTAAAAGTGTGGGGAGAGTTGCTTCATGGCCTGACATGAAACCCAGAAATTCAGCAATAGTCCATTACTTAATTTTTCTGGCAGCCTGATGGGAATGCAAGAAACAAAAATTATACTTACAGAATTCCCTACCAGCCACTTCTTATCCCCTAAGAAAGTATCCAAATCTTTCAGTAGCTCAGGTGCTTTGTTGGTGAGGATATCATCAAATGCTTTTTTCTGGTGGAAGAAAACCACAGAGATGCACAGCAGTCAGCAAAACTGAATTTTTGAGGTTTTTATTATTTATGAAAAAGATGACATAGGAAAAAGATTAGGGTCAGGTACCAAGACATGGTATTGGTGGCTTCCTGAGCCATGGCTTTTAAAGCCAGTTCCTCCCTAATGAGCACCTGAGTGCTCCTTGATGGTGACGTGATGTCTGTGGTGATGCTGCTCCTTTTTCTGTGTTAACAGAAAAAAAACCCAGCCATGGCAAGACAGGAGCTCTGACATCAATTTGGTAAGAATCGAGCTACAAAATATATTCCTAATGGCTTATAGCAAATTATGGGGGACTCTTTTGAATGTTATCTTTTCTAGTGTGCAGCGCCTCAGATTTCCAGAATCCCTTGTGCTCAGTCTTTCCATGCTGTCAGTCAGATGCTGCTCAATTGAATGTGTTTTTAAAGGATGATCAAAAGGCTCAGGCCATAGTGTTTGTATGTTAGTGGCTGCAGCATGAGGTTGTGGTGGTGGTGGTTCTCCGCTAGCTGTTCCCCATAGAGCAAAAAGTCTTAAGGCTGCTTTTAAAAGGGCTAAGCTGTTTCCTTTGGTGAGGAAAACTGCTTCTGGTTTTCTCACCTGCATGGAAACAGTTAAGACTGCAAATTCTTGTGTCAACCCACATGGCACAGTTTGTGCAGTTACTGTGCATGGCCTAATTTTGGAGGAACACACTCAGGCTTGGGTAAATAAGCACTGGTGTACAGGAATGGAATTATTTCTAAAGCTTTAACTGATGTTAATGTGGAAAAAAAAAAAAAAAAGAAAATATAAGAGGTAGAAACCTAAATGCAGGCTGAAATCAAATCAGTGTTTCTACAGACATGATCGAAGATTTGACATAATTTTCTGCTTTGTTAAGAACTTAGTAATTGGATGAGATGACTGCAAGTATCAGCCAGGAGTTTGCAGTACAGAAATCTCGTATCTGTGCCCCAGGTTGCAGTATTTCCGTTCTTTTAGGTAATCCCTTCCCCACCATTTTACCCTTCAAAGAAAACCCCAAACTATTGTGTGATCATGATGGTAACAAAATTCCCCAAGTACAGGATTGTGCAGCCAAGTTGTGAAGCTGGAGGGCACAAGCAGGATCCCTCTTCTGGAGTGGCACAAGCAGGATCCCTCTTCTGGAGTGGCACAAGCTGCTCGTTAGAGCCCTGGAGCTCTGCAGCGGTGGGTGCCAAGCTTTTGCAATGCCAGCTGTGTTTTGGGGAACATGGGGTGAAGAAGTCTGTGCCTGGCACGGAGGGAGTTTCCAGGGGCAGCTTCCAGCTCTGCTCTCCTACTTTGCTTTTATTTCTCTCTGCTACTGGCTAGACGGCACAACATTCTCTCGCCATTCCCGGGGTGTGCGCTCCTGTGAGCACTGGTCGGGCCTGGGGAGGTGTTTTGGCTTCAGTGTGTATCACTGACTTGAATCCCGCCTGGTGAGACCGTGAGACGCCACTTGGACCACAAGGTGGTGGCAGCGGACCCAGGAGGAGAGAGGAAGGAGCTGGGAGAGTGCCAAGGTGAGATTCCCGACCATCCTTGGCCCCAGCACATAACTTAGCGTGCATACGTGCGGATGGGCACACGGGGGTTGGCTGCCAGCTCTTCCCGTTTGAATTAATCACTGGTGACACGATCTGGGTCCTGTTTTGGAGAAGTGCTTGGGTACGAGCTGGGGCACACGCAGGAGTTACAACGGGAGCTTCCCCGTGGAGGGGCAGAACTGCTGCCTCTGCACCAGCACATCAGTAGGAGTGTGGCTCTTCTGAAATGATTAAAACTCATGAGTCCACTTACCCTCCCCAAACGAAGAAACTTCAGGAAATCACTAGGAAATATAAGAAATTCACACTTTTAAGTACTAAACCTTCAAATTTCAGATTTTCCCATGCAAGATTTCAGAGCACTTTCATTTTGTTTCTTTTTTCTTTATGAGTTTAGGGCACCATTTTTTACTCTGTGGTCTCTGCAGTAAGATACTCTAAATTATCTGAGATGCTGCCTTTGAATAAATGGAAGGTGGCTGCACTGGAAGTTTATGGTGAGAGCTGTTGTTACACCTCTGCTTCCCTAAGAGGGTGGTCAGGCTTATCTGCTTGAGTCAGAGCTGTGCAGAGCCTTTGTAATGCTGGAGTCAACTCATCCATCACTTCCTTCCCCCAGCAACCGATCTGTGTGCTTGCTTTTGGGATTCTGGTGAGAGGCACTGGCCTGATGCCAAAAGGAACCCCAAATGGTGTAAGACAAGGCTGTGACTGTGTGTTAAAGTAGCCACGGCACCATAGCCTGGTGTCAGAAGCACTGCAGAGGACCAAGGTGTGGGCTGTGGCATCTGAAAAGCACAGTGAGGGCTGTGCTGCCTGCCCTGATTAGCAGTGCCTGCTGTCCTACACTGCTCTGGTGACTGACAAGCAGTCGTCCCTGGCAGCTGATGTTATTGAACACTGACACTTATTGAACACCTAGAAGAAGTCAAAATGCAGAAACACTAAAGTATGGGATGGGGCTATTTATCTTATTAAGCTGGCAGAAAGTTGAGCACAGGCTCCTTGCGACATGAGAGAGGAATTCTGCAGTGCCAGCTGGGGTGGAAGTGTCCTGCCTTTGCCCTTTTGAGGAGCAGTTTGATGTAAGCACATCCTTGATTCAAGCTGAGCTAGTGAAGGGCAGCTCAAATGGCCTCAGAGTTTCTACCAAGGGTGAAAACAACCTGGTGAAGGAGGAGGTGGGATCAGCCTCAAAGAGGAACCACAGAGCTCCAGCAGTTCAGCTTTGCTGAGCTGAGGTGATGAACCCAGTGGCTGACACCCATCAGTGAATCCAGAGCCAATGCTCAGATAGGAGCATGGCTTATGTGATATCTTTGTTTAATTTAGTGATTGGCTTACTCTCACGTCCTGGTTTTTCTCTGCCCAAGGGAACAGTGTCATGAAATCATCGATGGTGTCCACAATGGCATCAGCTAAGGCCTGTTCCACAGGCGTCTGGCCTGCCAGACCTGTGGGAAGCAAGCATACAAAAGGATGTTATAGACAGCATCAGCAGGAATTTTTGATACCCCAAAGGTAAACTCTGTGAATATTTTCATAAAAATACACATTCTCCATATCTTTTTGATGCTCACAATGTGGATTTGACTCCTTGCATCCAGGTGCAATCTCATCTACCTTTGATTTTTTCTTCTTCTGGCCTTCCAAGGTAGTGAGTTGTTCTATCCCTTACCTGAGCCCCCAACATGAACATTGTTTCTTTATCCTCTCTGCTTTCCACCACGCATTCAGCAAGGGTCTGCATGGATTCCTTTCCTTTAATCTTCGCCCATCCCAGTTTTCAATATCCTTCTCCATCTCATGGTCTTTGCATTTTGGTCAACATGTTCTCCAAAAGTGCGTCTGTGTAAGTCTGTTTCTCTTTCCCTATATCCTGCCCACTCAACCTCATTCAGAAGCTTTTCAAGACATTCCACTTACTTTTTAATCTTTCATTGTAATCAGGGACCTCAGCCAAACTTTGTCTTGTTTACAAATCTGCTTTTCTCCCCTGTAGTTCTTTGGCTTTCCTGCAGTTCTCTTAAGCCTCTACCTTTTCTCCCCAGCTGTCACTTCACAAACCTGCGTTTATGCTTTCACCTCCATGCAGGTTCAGATCACAAACTGTATGTCCTACCTCTGTCAGGTCATCTCCCTTGCTGAAACTTTTGTGCTTTTGCAGGTGAGGGCTGTGCCTCTCCTCTTGGGCCTCAACTTCTGTGATCCTTCAGCTATGCATTGTTGGTGTTGGGCGCCTAAAAATGCCATTTCTTAACTTAAAAGGATTAGTGATATGTATGCAGGCTTAATGGCAGAACTAGCAAGTTTTCACTGTGAAGTTGAAAAGATATCTTTCCTCTTCCTGCTGTAGCTGACAGCATGACTAATTCTGGGAAGAGCACAGCATGGTCTGAGTGTGGTCCAGACCCCACGCCTTTGTCACTGGCGCAAGTCAACCAAAAAAAGTCCAAACTTCAGGCTGCAAAAACAGCATGGCTCCAGATCAGCCTCCCAACAGGAGCCAGGGAGAGAGGAATCTTGGGTGGAAGGTAGGCTTTCCCACTGTTTTGCATCACCAGGTGGGCTTTCCTCATTCTCCTCTCTTGCAAGGAGTAGATTATATCAAAGCTGGAGAAAATGGAACAGAGTATTGCAGACACACTTGAAAATGTGTTGTGTTAGTGCCTTGAAAAATAATGCTATGAACTTCTGCTTCCTTCCTCAGTTAGAAAATGGGAGTTATTTTGAAAGGCAGGCTACAGCCATTTGCTCACAGTGTAAAAAAAAGTAGTACAGTACTTGCTTCCCAGCCCCCATCTTCAATTTGCTGATGTCCAGCATGTTGTGGGCACATCTGCCTTCAGCCAGACCAATTTTGCAGATGGTGTTGAAAGACAGCTCATTGACCTAAAGCAAAGCCTGGCCACTCTCTTTGATTACTTGCATTACTAAGTCTCATATCATTTTATCTAACTGGTTGTGTACTTCCACAGAATGTAAGTATTTAAAGATGCAAGTGATGTCAACATCTCCTCTAATCTCTCTGCTAGCCCAGAATTGTTACCTAAATCTGCTTCAGAGTTCTCTGCCTGCTGTGATAATCTCTAATGCTTCCAAAACCTCTTCTTCCTGGTCATCTCTCTGGTTAGCCTGGCAGGTCAGAGTTGAGCTTTAGGGGAAACTGCCCTGGCAGCCTTTGGGAAACCACAGGTATGTGTTTTCTGTCATGCAGGGACAGATGGATAGAGTGTGCTGGCTGGAGAAGTCAGCCCAAGCCCCAGGCTTTCATTTTTGCCATGCTGGTGTTGGCTTCTGCATGGTTAGGTTTGCCAAGCTGTTGGCTTTTTTCTGTTTGTATGAGTATGTGTTTTTACCTGGGCATTAAATGTAAGCACAGAAGAGAGAAAGAAAATAATCAAAGATACCTTACCTGCTTCTCTGGCAAGATATCTTGCTATCGCCAGGCTCTGATGAATGATAACTCCATCTACTTCCAGAATGGGGAGTTTGCCAAATGGGATAGCTTGGAGTACAAAGTAAAAAAGAAAAAAGAACCAAAAGTTCAATCATCACCATTAACAGTACGAGTCCGTGACAGCTGTAGTTTTACCACTCAGAGGATATGCATTGTTATAGCACTCAACACTTTCACTGTTTCTGTGGAGAAATGCATGGACTACAAATAAAAAAGGGTAAGGATGTCATCAGATTGCACTGCATGAAGGCAACTATAGCACAGAAACCAGGCATTGCATTTCCTGTTCCCTGCCATTTTGTTGTAGAGGCCAAATGTGCTCCTATAGTTACAGAATTCTTTATATGGGGAAAATTTCCAGGGGAAATATTAGTTTTTCCTTCTCTCCCCAGAAAGTGGCTGCAAAGGTTAAGTACAGTACTACTGAAAATTTCATAGCGCAGGATCCAGCTAGGGCATGAAGCAAGGGATTGGGAAAAGATGGCATGATAATTTTCATTTATTGTTGTCTGAAATTCAGAAGCAGTGATTAAGAGAAGCATCTACATTTCAGAACTTAGGTTGTGACAAGGCATTTCACTTGGCAGTCCTCATGGAGACAAATATATCTTTCACACTGAACTACAAATCCTAAGAAGATATTCAAATTCACTTGATGTGGCTTGCATTAAAAAAATAATTCAGCCAGTTATGGGGAAGAGGCCTCCAGATTTTAAGTATAGGGAAAGACAGACTAAGCAGGTGTCATGGATATCTGTAAGGGAGTTTGAGATAAGAAATCAGTCTTACTTTTCTGTTATTAATGTCATAGTTACATGGAAACTTGGACTGCTGTTTTGCTGTGTTTTGGAGAATTTCCTGGCATGATATGAAATAGAACTGGAACATTGGAGCAAAGCTTAATGTGGGGGAAACAGTCATGTTTAGGGCAGTGAGAATCTGCTTCTGGGAACCTGGTGCTCTTCACTGAGGAATCTGTATTTCCAAGGATGCTCTTTCCAAGTACGTGACTGCAAGTGCTGATCATAACTAAATGCTTTGTATTCAATTTTCATCCATATTATACTTTATATATTTTTTATATCCATTTTCAGACTGTCTTGTGCTGTAAAAAGAGTGAGAACATTGGTCACTGGAAGCATGCAAAGTGCTTTCAAAACTGGAGAACTGTAAAGATTTACAGGGCACCTGGAATGACACCTCTGTTCCATGAGGATTTTTAGTTCTTAATGAAAAGGGGATAGTAATGAAACCTTATGCAATTGTAACTGTTTAGCAAGGTAACTTCATAAATGATGAGCACTGCCCTGTGGTTTAGCATGCGGTTTGTGAATCACATTAGGTACTGGGTCCTAGATGTTAAATCTTGATCTGCAACATAGATTTTGCAGTTGCACAAGACATCCAGGACTCCTCTGTGCATTTGGTTTTTTTCCTTGCATCTGAACACAATACTCATGATACCTTTTTTTTCCCTTAATTTCAGCACAGTGGGAATTCAGTATGAATTTGGAAGCTGATGAATAGCCGAAGCAAGAGAGTTCAATGAGCATTAGCTGCTGTACCCCAGGGAGAAAGCAGGCTCTGCTGGTTGTTATTGAAGCAATAATAGACTTGTTGCACAGAAGACTTTGTATGTTTATTCTCCAGAGAGCAGCAAGGCCCTGGCAGGTCCATGTTTTGTTTCCTTGAGAATCACTGAGAGATGACAAATTGTATCCCCTGAATGTTTACCAGGAAAGCTCTCTGGCTATGAAAATGAGAAGAGCCTTGGTTCTTCACTCTGGGTTAGTGGTGCAGGGGGCCCTGAGCTCCAAAACAGCAGAGATATTTGCTTAAAGCACATATTTCAGGCTGGCACAAGTAGAGAGGATGAGAGCAGGTGTGACTGCTGGATGTGCCAGTGTGGTCAGCCTGCAGCCTGCTCCATATCCCCCAAGACCACACAGAGATATGCAACAATGCCTGCCAACAGGAAACAGCAGAAGTGCAGCCAGAGCAGGGGTAACAGCTCCCCCCAGGAAGGAGTTAAGCAGCCTCTTTTGGAAGCCCCAGTAGGAATGCCTTGGGGTGATGCAGTTCTGGCAGGGTCAGTATGACTAAGCCAGTCTGTTGCAATAGCTGTCAAAACACGCTGTCACTCACTGCTCAGGTTGGGAAACTGTGAGACTGAGATTGCTTCATCTAGAAACCCACAGATATTTTTGCTGCTGTGTTTATGTACAGGGCAGAAGTCTATAAATCCCAGATTTGACTGATGTTTCACTTTGTGGGTCACCACAAGAAAAATTAAAGCTAATAAGCCACCAGTTTGTAATTATGTTTTTTTTTCTCTTTTTCTCCTTTTTTTTTTTTTTTTTTTTTAAGAAACCCTTGATTACAACTAAAGGAGGGAAGCATCTCTCTGAACACTTAAGGAACATGGATTATGGTGTCAAAGTCAGCTCAGTGGCAGAGTGGTAGTCATCTCTAATGTTCTATTTCTCAGGAATCTGGTCATTTGTGAATTCAAGGGAATTGCGATTCATTCCTTGAAAACATGAGTAATGTCTACGAAGGTCATTCTCCTCAGTGCTGAGCTACTTCCTTGAAGACCTGGTTACTCTTTGCTGAAAGAGATACTGAGTTTGTGACTGAAAATATACAAAGACAGCTTTGTTTTTGTACATACAATTGCATGATTCTTAATACAATTTTAAAATTAAAAAATGAGAGCAGACTTCATTTTGTTATCCCATAACGTCTAAAAGGATTTGTGCTTTGATTTATAGTGAGACTTGGGGTTTGTTTGTTAGGAGGCAGCAAATCTATTGCTATCATTACTGAACCACGGACTCTTTAAAGGATAACAGATGATAAATGGTAGGTGTCCCTTCCTTTCTTGTGTATTTAAAATTTTATTTATTTTTTTTCTTATCAAAAACAGGGAAAAAAATTGGGATTTAATGTAAATATAGGTTTTTTTCCAGCTGATAGAGTGCATGTATTTAATTATACACTGATTTTTTTGATCATTGAGTTAATAAGCTATAAATTAATGCAATTCTAAGAGGTTTGAAGAAAGTACACATATACTGTGCAGGTAATTTTAAAAATCTGTTGGTTCTTCTTGGGTGCAGGGCAGGCTACTCCTGAGCACCAGAACGTACAGCAGATAATCAGGCTGCTTTGCAGCGCAGGAAAATAACGAAGAGTAGTCAAGGGGCAGACAATATTTACACTACATCTCCTCCATACCTGAGAAGGTATAATGGCTTACAAAGTCGTGTTTTCAGGCTGGAAAATTTTAGAAAAAATAATCTTTGCCTTTGAAATGTTACTGTCTAACATTCATGTAACAACCAAAATTTTTTGTAACCTGCTGTAAAGTATCTCTTTGCTTTTGTAATTTAGCATAACAATTTTCCCAGAAGATTTTTCTGTGTATCTGAGTTTGGCTGTTACGGGGAAGAATGCATTTTCTGTGAAACTTGCGAGTCTTCCTTCTCCAGCTGGAGAAGAGGGGTGTAGATTTTTGACACACAGCTCATCCTTATGGAGGATGTGAGGAGCCTACACGCTGGATGGACATTTGATTGCTGGAGGTAAGGTTGGGGTTTGACAAATAACCTCAATGTGGCCTCTAGAAACTTTGCCAGTTGCAGAAACCACACCTAGGCCATGTTCTCAGGGGCTCCAAACTACAACAGAAACCTGTCTGCACATGCATTTAAGCAGTCTTACCCTTAGACTCATTAATGTGGGCTTCTGTGGGTTGCTTTGACCTCCTGTGGTGCTTTGGTCCAATTCTGCTCATTGACATGTTTGAGAAGATGCACAAATGCCCCATGTGTATAAGCATGGTACTAAACCTGCTGAAATTTTCTCAGGTTTGGTGAAAGGCACGGTTTGTCTAACTGAAGATGAGCAGAGCAGGTAGGATGGCTCCTGCCAGGCTCCTATTTTAGATGAGCAAGTGAAAAGCTGCTGTGTGAGAGAGATGTTTGGGTAGAATCAAGGTCATGGGGGCAAGGCACGAAAGACCATCCATTGGGGAGCAATTACAACTGAGCAGCTAAGCCAAAGTAGTGCAGGCTGGAAGGATGTGAGTGTCACATTGCTGACTTTTCTCTCACCCTTGTTGTTTTGGGGGCTGCTTTGTACTTATGTCAGTTTAAACCCTGGTGTATCCATATGGATGCACTTTCCATGTTTTTCAAAACAATGTTGTCTTACAATATTTCCAACTCCCACTTGAGCAAATACATTTTGAGGAGGAAAAGCAGAAAAAATCTATTGCTGCTGTCATACAAACAGCGTCATTTCTCAGGCATGCACAAAATATGACCTTTCCTGTTTAGTTCCTGCTTGCTTTGCCGCTCATCTGAAGTACAAAGCTGTGAATGCTTGTGTTCCAAATTTAGACTGAAAGAGGAAAAGGGTTTTTAAAAGGCCTCCTTTCTGAATAACTAAATCCGTAGTCTTCTTTAAATGGAACTTTTATCAGCAGGTTCTGCTTTTCATATTATGTTGGTTATTTACTGGCTTTTTGCATCATATTCTGGAATGAAATCTGCAGTCTACACTCCCCATGAAGAAAACCTTGACAGAGGACAAGTCCTCAGACTGATCTGCAGTCTCCTCATTTTAGGAAGATCTCACTAAAGTATCTGTGCAGTGTTTAGGAATTGGATTAATTCATTTTCATACTACTTTAATTTTGGTTGGCTTTTGTGACAAGAACTGTGATGTTTATAAAGCCGAGCAGGGGAGATGATGTGTCTTAAAAGCAGGACCATCCCTTTAATTAATTTCCACCCCACCAAGCCCCTAAGGGCTGTGATGACTGCTGGCATCCTGCCATGCTTGTAGGCTCTCACTGGTGCTCAGGCCTTCCTTTTGAACACAAACTCCTCATTCATTCTCCTGGCCATGATCCAGTGGCTCATGCTCCTGTGTGACTGTTCCTCTGTCTGGGACACGGAGGGGAAACACAACAGAGCTGAGCACAGTTTTGTCCAAGCCTGGCACCTAGGCTGGTCAGCTGCTAGTGCTGCACTTCTTCTCCAGATACAGTTCTTAACTTTCTCCTTCCCTTACCTCTTTCTTCCATTTTCACTAATCTTCATCATTCTTCTCATTTCTGTTCTGTCCTTCCAATATGTTCCCCCATTTTCCCTGAGCTGACCTGCCCATGACTCATCCTGCCCGTGTTGTAATTGTCTATGGCTCTGATGCAATGTTGCCTGTGTTTAAGTGCTTGATTATTGCTCAAAAGCTGCATAATTAATTGTTTGGTGATTAAGATTAGATTGGCTCCATACTAAGGCAGCACGATTAGTCAAATGTGGGGACAAATAAATGTCACAGACCTGTTTCTTGCTACAATATCTGTGTCAAAATAAGTTCTCCTTTGCCTTGAAAACTGACCATAACAGCTTTTCCTATCCATTCATATTTAAATTGGATCATGAGAAACAAATAGATACTTTGCATCTTCAAATAAGAAATATATGAAATATGTATTTTTTAATGGTGGCAGAGGAGCAAAGCACTTGGGAAATGGTAGGCCCAGAGCTGGAGGTACCTAGAATCTGAATCTTCTAGAAAGGGATGATGAGGAGGATGCTGTGATTTAATCTCATCCCAGCTTCAATTTTATTACAACTCATACTCTCTTTGGAAGTTCTTGCCAAGCCCTACTTTTTACCCTGAGATAGCTATGTACACTTTTTAGTAGAGGTTCAAAGCAGAAAGTCACTCAGGAAGAAGGGCAACTGCTCCCCTGAGGAATTTTTGTCTGCTGTCAGGTGCTTCTCAATATTTATCTGTTATCTTCAGAGTATTTCCAGGGCCATTAGTCTGTCAGGTTTCCTAAGGACCTTTCAAGCACTGTTCTACACATCCTAAACTGTTTTATGGGATGTTTATGGCCATCAGTGCAGGAGAAGAGCATCCTTTGCTATGATGATAAAGTCTGTTATTGCCATTGCTTCAAATTGCTTGAAGGAGCCACGATCAAAAACTGTTGCTGCCTCCCAGCCTAATATCTCAGGTGGTGGTAACTTAGTTCACTGTTACAGTGGATTTTCTGCTGTATCATGACTTATGTCAGTACAATGATGATTTTTGTGAGGAGCCCATTGCGTGGGAGTACAGATCCCACATAATGGGCTCCTTTGTATGAGCCTACTGTAGATCTTGAATTGATTGCCCTTTAAATAGGGGCATGGTCAAATCAGAGTGTGTTCAAGAAGAAGTGTAAAGAATGAGTTTGTCTACTTGTTAAAATAATTATTGAATTACATATACTCAAGCATTATGGAAAGATGCTGCTTGATATTTGTTTGATTTTTCAAATTCTGTGCTAAAGCAGGACACTGCTAATAGTTATACACTGGCTTCTTTCAATGTGTTTGTATTCTAAACTGCAGTCCTTGCCCAAAATCATCAATTGGAAAATTTGCCAAAGATGATCTGATTAGTGTCAGAAGTGGGAAAAAAAAATATTGAGTTAGAGAAATTTTTATTACAGAGTGTGTAAGCCAAATAACAGAAGTTCTTATGCTCAAATAGGCCATCCTTTCATACACAACAAAAGCACCATTAGGTGTAAACAAAATCAAATGGGACAGTATTTCCAGGAGGGAGGACTTATTTCTTTTCCTGAAGGTGCGTTAGGATTGCAGCTTATTGGTGGAAGCCACATGAAAAATGCCAAAACAAAAAAACAAACCCCACCACACTCTTCAGGTCAAAAATTAAACTTGCCACAGCTGCAAGTCTGCTTTCTAAATGGGCTTTCTGCACACTGATCTTTATGCACAGATTTTCTCTTTTCCCATCTGTTTTACAGAACTAAGCCTTTTCTTCAGAATAATGTATTTCCTGGTTTATATTGTGTGATGATTGGGTTGGCTTGGTATTTGTTACAAAACCTTACTTTAATTTGGAGAAAACTGCTGAAGCAGAGCTGTCCTCTCAGATCTCATTCAGAGACCTGACTCCCTGTGCTCTTAGACAAACTTGAATTGTTCAATTTGTTCCTTATTAGCTCAAGAAACATGAAGTGTTCTCTTGTCCAAGCTTCTTCCCTAAGTAGTTTTTTTGTTTATCTTGCTTCCTCATACTTGAAGTTTTTAAAAAGAGGGCATCACATTGTATCTGCAGACTGTGGTCAAAAATGGTTCCAGGTCTTTCAAAGGCAAGCGGGTACAGGCAAACATGATATATGTAAATGTGCATAGCAATTTGTCTGGTATTTCTTAATCTCCAGCAATATATAACTGTGCAATTAGTTCAATTAATTGGACCAGTTTTACTGATTTTTGAGGGCCACAAAATGAGCGGCATACTAAATTGCATTACTTTAGCTGCTGTTACATCAAATGTAGCTGTAATTCCCTTTATCACTGCTAAATACTGACCACCCTTTGGTTTTCACCAGGATGAGCCTGACTGGAATCTGCTACTTATTTTTCTTCTTTATAAGGTAGACCCAGTTCAGGAAAAATAGGAGAAGAAAAAATCCTTTACATAAAGGATCTGAATACAGATACAAATGAAAGTTGTGCAGAAGAATTCTCAACAGAGTGAGATGCCTTTGGATCTCCTCATTTCACATTTAATTTTGAACACAGCAGTGGTTAAACTTTTAGGGCAAGAATCCTGTTACCTGGTGCTTTTTCCTCTTCAAACTGTGTCTCTGTGGAGGGAGCTGAGGCACATTTTGAAAACTCAGGATAGCAGAGAATGCAAGGCTTGTTTTCCATAGGGCAAATGCTGTATGCAACACTTACAGTGTGAAGGCACACAAAGTCTGTACAAACCTACTCCCTCTCCAGGAAACAACCATTTCTTGTGTTGAGTCACAGCCTGCAAAATCAGGGTTTAGGTGCCCTAGGGCAGATTGGTGTGCTGGCTATTGGTCTTGTTGAACAGTTAAGGCTGTTTATTCCAAAGCCTTTTTGCTGCCTTTGATTCAGTGTTTTTCGGAATGATTTGCCTGTGGGAGAACATTGTGTCTGGAAATACTGTGAGTAACCATGAGAAAACCTCACAAAGGAGGTGGAGGTAGTCATCAGGTCCACACAATTTCCTTAAGCAGCATTACATTTTTATACATGCAAGAATCCTTTACTCTTGTTTAAATTAGCAAACCTCTTAATTGCTTGTTGTCTGTAACGTGCATGTCAGTGGTGGCAGATAGCACCATTACTTTGGTGCTAGAGCTCAGAGGGGTTTGAAGAGCAAAGGTTTAGCCTGCTGCCATAAGCTGCATCACTTTCAGACATGCACCCAACAATTTCTGTGTAGGTATATGTTTTCCTGGTCAATTAGCAGGATACATTCCCGTTCCCATCCACTGAGCGACTGACTGGGCGTCTACAAATGCCTGAAATTCAAAGAACTCTTAGACCAGAATAAATTTTGCACAGATGACTTCACAAATCTTAGAGCAGCAGCTCCCACATTTTACTAAACTTCTTATCTGTCATGGAACTTCATCTAGGGCTCAGTTATAGAAGCTGCTAGGAAAAGCCATTATGCAGAGAAAATGAAAAACGTTAATTAACCTTGGTAAGCCAGCAAACTTTTCAGGGCACAGAAAGAGAAACAAAAGTGTCCAAAGGTTAATGACTCAGCCAGAATTTGTAAATGCAGCAGATAGAGTTACGAAGTGTGTACCTTAGGATTTCTAGGGGTCTCTGCTCCCAGGGTTTTTGTGGTAAGGGCACTGCAGCTGTACATTCACTGCAGTGAACAAGTCCTGTACAAATAAAGCTCCACTGAGAGGTTTGTGGAGAGACTGAAGAACACCGAAGAAATTTTCTGCATTGTTTCTTGCGCTGCTCAGACATTGGGATCATCAGCAATATTCACAGAGTGATGCAATGCTTTTACCTTGTCTGATAGATCTGCTGTTAGAATATCTTGCCCTAGAATGTGAATGCCACTGCACCCTTTAAGTGACTAATTATGCTTTGTCTTTTTAGTTTGTCTTACTTAATCAGTATAGAAAACTCCACATATACTTTGCTGTGTGTAATTAAGAATGAAAAGCCTGTGCAGAGCTTATCTCAGGTCATCTGAATTCTTAATCTCACCTTTAATTTCTGCTTTCCTGAGAACTGCAGTGAAAGAGAAATAAGCTATACCACGTGGTCAACTGGCTTAAGGTCTTATAAGGAAAAGGTTTCCAAAGTCAGTCATCCCTAGCTGAAATCCCTGTTCCACTGCTTCTTATTCTTTTCTGTGGATTTTTGCCAGTGTTTTCTAGGCTTGAGCACCACTGAAGTCTTCAGTTGCCACTTGGATTACAGCTGTGTTTGAGTGTTTATCATTCTAGTCACTGCAAACAGGAAAGACCAAACCTACAAAATCTGCACCCTAGAAAAATTTGGAAGCTTGCTGGCTGGGCTTATTAAATGGTGTGAAAGTCTATCAAGAAACATTGCTTCATTAATAGAAGTCACCTTGTGAATCAGTGTGTCTTTTTCCCTAACCAAAGCATTATTGTCCATTCTGGATGTGAAAAGTCATAGCCCATGTAGCCAAACACAAGCCTAATCCATGAAATGAAGACATTGGTTTCATACCCTGAGGCTTCAAACTCAAGATCTGTTTCATTTGAATTAAGGTTAATTTAGTGAACAGAAATAATGAATACCTTTAAAAGCTGAAAAAAGGTTATTTAAACTAAAATACATGAAATTAATGGGGTACAATAGCAGGGTACTTTTGGAAGGGATGGTAAGGCTTGTTCTTAGGAACAATTATTCTCTAGTACCTCTTTTGATCCTTTTGGTTTTATTCTTTTCTATATCAATTGACTTTTTCTCATTACTTTTCCTCTCTGAAGACCTTTCACATTGCAAAGGAGTGTCTTTCCTGACCCTTCTCTCCAATTTGGCTTTCTAAACCCAGGGTAAAGGCTGGGGTGTGGTTTTTTTGAGATCAAATTATCCAGAGAAGCTGAGATTAGCACTAATTTGGTTATCTTTAGTTACACAAAAACTGTACTGAACTGATAAGGAGTAAAAGCCCAGCTGGATGACAGCAGGCAAGGCATTTCATGTTGTCTGAACATTTGGATCCCGTCTCCTGTGAGAGCATAAGCAGTGAAAGTTTGGCTGTCTCACCTTAAAACTCACACAAACTTAACTAAAGCCAGAAATTAAGCGTATTTCTGCTCACAAAACATACAAGTACCTCTTCAATTGCTTTTATTTTTGCTGATGTTTCTAGTGGAGCTCTGGCTACAAGAACTTGTGCTACTCACTTGGCTTGATTTTGGGCCAGTCTGCTGCTTCTATCCTGTGGTCTTCGTATTTCTTGCCCGAATAGGCGAAGAGGTAGCGGCTGATCTCTGCTCGTCCCCGCAGGTTGAAGTAGGTGAGCTTGTACTGTGGCATGCTGGGCCCTGCTGGGAGGGGAGACACACCTGCTTCAGAGAAAGTTAATTCCTTTTTTACAAAACCACTCTGTGTGCTTGTTTTTGACAGATGTGCTTGTACAATGCAGAGGAAATATTACACCAAGCCCTGGTGCGTTGCACTTTGCAATCGTTGTGTTGCTCACACCTTTTTGTTCTGCATTTGTCAGCCTCAGCACACACAGATGTGGACAAAGACAGATGAACCTGCAGTTCCTCCTTGTGTGTCTTTAGAAAGCTGATTTTTTTTCAGATGTAATAGGAACTTTTAGATTTAACTTCTTTCCCTTGTGACTCCAAACTCAGGCCATTTTTTATAAAGCGATTTTTGGCTTGTTTTTTTTCCAGAGTGCAAATCTAAAATTATATTCTGTACCAGAATATAGTTATTATCTGGAGCAGCAATTTTGTTCAGACCTGCCCCGCTCAGGCCCTACTTCTCATGGAGATCTTCATCCAAGACCAAATCATGAGAGTTGCCAAACTCTTGAGATTTTTTGCATCAATTATTACCCAAGTTGTATAAGCAATTGCCCAGAATTATTTCAGAAGATAAATTTTCAATGGAAACCAGGCTATGGTGTTGTTTTGTGAAAATCGTAATTGAATTTTCAGGTTTTTTTACAGAAGCCAAAAGAAAACTTGAAATTACTTTTTTAAGTTTTCATGTGATTTATTTTTCCCCCTTCAGTTCTATTAGGAGTCACGTTACAGGAAGGCTCTATTTGTTTCCCAGGGTAACAGGCAACAAAAGAAAGTATTTGAGTTTGATTGTATAGCAAGGATGGTACAGGAAAGGTGAACAGATAAGGTTGCTTTAAACCAAAGGTAATCATTTACACATGGCACTTTCATAAGGGAACTCAGCTGAGATTTGAATGTGTCGGTGAAAGGGTAGCAAAACAACCATCTGACTCCTCACCCAAAGCAAAACCCTTTCTCATTTTTGCCTTGAAGTGGACATTTCATATACCATTCTTTTATACTCACCACATTCAGAGTGTTTGTAAGAAAGTCAGGAACACAGATCAACTGCACTAGGACAGAAAGGGAACTCTTTTTTCCTTTTTTTAATGAGTATGTGCTGCCACATAATCTCACAATAGAACAACCCCCTGTTTAGTCTTCTTGCCTTGAAAACATGTGCTGGAGGAGATACACCATCAGCTTTCACTTTAGATGGAGAAGCTCTTCCTTCAGAAACAGAAAAGCTTACCCTTAACTGAAAAGAGCAAACTGCTTTTGCTACTTATTCCTCTAAAGTCAAAACATATGTTTTCTGTCTTCAGAGCAGCAAAAGCAAAAAGAAAACCCAAAGGAAAAAAAAAATAGCAAATGAGCACATTAGAGGCTGCTTAATTCATTGGGAAAGTCATCTGCTGCCCTACAGCATACAGCAGGCTCAGAAGTGAATTACTGTGAATGGAGACTTCTCATTTCAGATGGCCTAGCAGAGAAGCAGGAACACATCTGGAAAGTTACCAATAGAGATATCTAAAAGTGTTTCCAAACAGAGGCTCCATTACAATTATTAAGTGTGTTCCTTTGCACACTATAAAAGAGAGAGGCTCCAGGTGAAATGAGTTGCACCAGGATGTGATTAGTTTTTTTAGATGTGTTAATTATGGGAAAACACATTTGTCTGCTGCTTGGCAAATGCAGCTCACAGATTACAGGTGCAACCACTTCTTTCTCTAAAGAGAGAGAAGGCTTTTTCAAGTACGTTTTAGGTAAGTGGCAGATCTTTGCTACTCCATTTTCAAATTTTTACCTGGATTTATTACTTGGTATGCTCTACAGCATATACGATAAAACTATATAGTATTATACACTATGAACTTGGATTATATATCTACAAAGTTAATGTAAAAAGAGAGAATTAGATTAGATTAACAGGATTTTCTTCCCTTTTGTCCCTGTTTCTGATTTGGTGTGGTCATTTGAGAGCGAAGAATGGCATTTTTAAAGACGCATGTGTTATCTGAGATTCCTGACAGTGATTCAGGAGCCAAGGGGCAAAATAACACAAACCTTGAGTCTTACTTCTCAGTTTTTTAGAGACAAGCAAATGCAATTGATTTAGTCTGATTTACTGATATAGTGTCTGTTTCCCTCCTTTAGGAATGCCCATAGAGTTTTTTTCCGTGAATATTTACAGCAGTCTGAACTTGCTACACTCACGCATGGCTCCTGTTTCCCAGCTGCCTCTAGCCCACTTAGCCCTGTGTTAGCAAAGAGTTGCTGGCAGCTAGTGAAGGCATTTAAAAACATAAAAATAGTAGATTTTTAAGGTGCAGTCATGAGGGAGTAGACAGCTATGCTGAGAGAGGGCTGGAGATGGTTAAGGCCTAAACATATTCTAATAGGTGTGTTGGAAGAGCCTAATTCTTGGAGTGGGAGCACTCTGTACACAAAGAGCTGTACACAGCCAAGAGTAGGGAAGTAATGTAAAGAACTGGGAATTTTGGCTGAAGATCAGCAAGTCTCTCTGCCTGTAGTGGTAGATAGTGGAATATTTTGGTCTGTCAAGGAAGCAGCGGAAACTATTGTTTGAATTGTCTAAAGCAAAGATAAGCAAATTTTTAATGAACACACCATAAGGAGTAATCAAGTATTTGTAGTGTTGATGCACTTTTAAGCTTATGATTTTTTTTCCATCCATGAACAAGAAAAACCAAAACCAACTCCACAAGGAGTTTACCAAAAGTACTTGACGTTTTAAAAGCCTTTATAGGTTTACTGTAAGCATGCTTTTTGTAAATGTTTGTAGGTTTTATTTTTTATTTATATTTACTGTGAAATGTCAGGAGTAATGCTTCCTAAACAATTACAGCTAAGTTTCTAAATTAAAGAAATGCTTGTGTTCAGAATAGCTTTTTGCCAAACATACAAAATAAGCTCTTAGGGTCTTTTTTCCCTTGTCCTTTTTTCCCTCATTTCCCCAGAGTGTTTTATAAAGGAGGATCATGAGGAAAGAAATTAAAACTATTTAAACTATTTAAATTAAAATTATTTAAATTCAGAATTACTGAATTATTGAAAAATGCCATTACTAGGGGAAAAAGACCTATTGGGTGTCTTTGAGCTGGTTTTTGGGATGAAGATGTTGGGGACTTTTTTGGAGGTGGAGAGCAGGAAAATCTTTCAAACTATTTTAATTTATTTCTCTTTTTTCAGGTTAGTCATGGCTTAAAAATACTGAAAGATAGTGGAGGTGGGTGGACCTCAGTGTCCAGACTTGCAGGTATTTAGCCACCTTAGTGCTAAAATCTTTAATTTAAATCTTAATTTAAATCTGTTCAGGTGAGTTCATTGCAAAGCCAGGTGTGTATAAAGGTAGGAGGGGGCTGATTTACCTTCCACCCATACACCTGTCATCTAAGCAGTGTTTTTCCAATTTCTGTTCTGATGGATACGTGGCTGGGACAGCCCTGTACACCTGCCCTGTCCTACACTGACAGCACTTCTGAAAGCTCATATCTCTATAAACAATTTGATGGGTGAAGGTGTGGGTGTTGAAATGAGTGTTAACGTCTCTACCAACTCTGGGCAGCAGGTTTGTTGCAGAGCCCAGAGAGCTTGGCTCCTGAAACAGACGAGGGGCTGCACAAACCTGAACTACTGAACTTCGGGGTGAGATAGTAGGTTCAAGGAGGGAATATGCGCTAGGTGGTTTGGGAAGGCTGTACCTTCCCAGTGGCTCAGTCAGTGGGGAAGGGAAGGGGGCAAGGTGTGGCTGGGAGTTTAGGATAAAAGGAGGCTGTGCCCTCTGAAACCTCGAGAGGGAAAACTTCGTGGGCCTGTGCCCCACTGGAAACTCTCCCTTTATTTGAATAAAGTTGTAGGACTCCACTGTCTCCTTTTTGGACATAAACCTCTGGCATTTGTGGATTTTCCTGACTCTTCAGTCCCAGTTTCATGACATCCAGCTTTCAAAGCCATGAATTCGACAGCTTTAAATTTACTATTAAATTAGCTTTAATACTTAAAAGTTGTTGACCCGCTTAACTGATTTTCCAGCTTTCCTCTGTGACTTTCTGAAAGCCAGATTAACTGGCTTTAACATACCTTTAAACAGAAGATTAATGGATCTCATGATTAAATTCAACTTGGAACCACTCAGTGACAAAATCAAACAGGAAATCTGAGAGAATTTTAAGTATGTGTAAAGTTGGCATCCACCATTATACTCATGAGTCAAAAAACCAGGGTGGAGTTACAAGTGTCTAAAAATTTTATGACAGACTTCAAATTATTTGAAACTGTTTGTGGCTTTACAGAGATATTGTATTTCCTGATGAACTTGGGGTGCTTTTATTCCAGTTGAAGCAGGATTGAGCAATCAATTTGAAAACTTCAAGCAAGATTAGAGTTAAAAAAACAGAGCCCAGGAAGGAATCAGCATTTTCTGGGAACTGAAATACTGAGTTTTAGATAGTAGTACAGAAGAGAAAAACCACCGGCAGACTGGACGCTGCTCAGGCTGCTTTTCACATGTGTACCCAGAGCACGCAGCCTCTGCTAGCCAGTGTTTGGTCCTGCGTGCCCAGCCTCTGCAAAATTAAGCACCAAAACTCTGCTGGGCTCTCTAGTGGAACAGTGCTCCATCTCTCTTTTGGAAAATCCAGCCCTCAAGGTAATACAAGAAAATATTCTTCACGCTAGTAACAAGCACCAAAACCTGGATGCATGTGAGGAGCCAATTCACTTTTATGTATGCCTCAACAGAGACTGCCGCCATTTTAGGGCCTTGAAGCAGACAGTGCCCTCAGAAAATGGCGGGAAGCTCTGGCCCCGGGGGATTTTGCCTGGCAGTACACCTCAACATTGTCCGGGTTTTACGCTACAAATCCATTTTCTGGCACGGGGTGGAAAATTACTCTAGAGCTTTAATGCATGCTATATGTGGGAGACAACTGGGACACACGAGGGGGGCAGAGGTTGCTGCCATTTTAGGGCCTCTGAGCGGACAACGCCTTTAGAAAACAGCGGGGAGCTCTGGATGTGGGGAGACTTTGCCTGGCAGTCAGTCAGGGGAGAGAAAACTTCCACCACTGGGCTGCAGGCAGTGGAATTCCTGCTGCCTGGGAAAAATTCTCCCTGACTAGCCAGTGCTCAGTGGGAGGAGCCTTGGCACATAAACACAGTAAACTGCGCCATAACCAGGGCCTGCTGTCTCAATTTCCAGGGGGCGGGAGGCTCATCTAGAGGTTCGGCTCCTTCTGCCCCTGTTCAGCCCTGCAGTCTGCCCTGCCTCTCTGTTCCCTTTTCTATCCACCTTCGGTAGGACCACATCTTTCTTTATTGATGAACAGTTCTCAGATGTTAATATTTCCCGTGCTTGTGTTTTATTTATGCCAAGAAATCTGTTAAAAAGAATCCCTTTGCTATTCCTTTGCAGTGGAACACGAAAATGGCAGATACTCAGTATATGAATTCTGAGAAAAAAAAAGTTTTCAAAGGCAGCACACAATTACATTTTATAAGGTTATTGTTATTTGAGATGACGGTCAGCAGAGAGCTTTCCCTGGGCTGGTGGTGAAGAGGGAGAAAAACCAACTAAGCTGAGCTACGTGTTCACATGCATTCAAAGTCTGACAAAGGGCTTGTGGTGCAAGCTTTAACTGTACTTTGTGCTGCAAGAAATTAAGACTTTCCTTGCCTTAAGGTGTTATCATTGTTAGGAGATATAAAAAAGCCTAGCTTTTTTCCCCCCAGGAAGCGAGACCAGTAGGTTTGAGGTAAAGTTCATCTGGGTGTTTCTAAAAATTTGGACCTGAACGGTGTGCTTTGAAAAGATGATGCATTGCACTGTATTTATATTTATTCAGCATGAGGGTTCTTCATTAAATTAGGAGTCACTTTATGGAAAGCACCACAATTAGTGCCTGACACAATGCTGCCCTGATCATGGGTCTGCCACAAAAGGGGAAGCTGGAGGTCTTTGTCTGCCAGGTGTCATTGTCCTCTCTTAAACTGCAACCAGAGCATGACCATGATTCAGGAGTGATGATTCAGTCAATGAATATGTCTTTATTTTATTGTAAGATTAAGCTTTTATAACAAATCAGAGTGCTTGAGTTGCTGGAGCTGAGTATATATTCCATTTTCATTATTTTACAGGATAAAAGTATAACAACAAATCAGCTTCCACTCATGTAGGCCAACAGGTATCTCTCTGCCAAGAAGAATCTTGCTTTATGACTTGTGAATTGAAATTTGTACCCTCTCTAAGCACTATTCTATCCAAAGGTGAGAAGCTTTGTGGACATTTTTCTTTCTTTCTTTCTTTTTTTCCCAAGCATTTGCTGCCCTTTATGATTTTTTTCTGCAAAGTTAACCTGAAAATCAAAATAAGTTCTGAAGGAAATGCAAACCAAACAACCTGATTTTTTTGACAGGGGTGGATAGGGCACTGCAATTTCACCCAATTCTTATAATTACTCACATATTTCTGCCACTTATACAGTTTGAAGCCTTAAATTAGTGTCAGATGAATGTTTTCCATTAATGGTAACACTGGGATTTCAGAGTTACTCCCAGTGACAGGGCCAAATTGTGCTAATTGTCAGCTAGGATGCTCAATTTAGAAAAGGAAAGGAGATAAGCTGGCTGGGTCTCTGTATATACAGACAAAAGAATCTTTGCACGTTAAAGGAGAAATCTTTCTTAAGCTGTAATCTCAGGAGTGACCTGACTCCTCCGAGTATGAAGCATGGATTTTTGGTTCTGTTCCTTAGGGGTTGGGGAGAGTTGTGTTATTTATGGACTACAAAGAAAAATCTTTAACCAGGAAAGAGTCTTAGTTTTATTTCACCTGAGAAACATTAGGAATAGTAAGTTCAGTTTTGCCCTTCTCATATATGTGAATTCCTTATCCCTGTGATTGGAGAGCTGAGCATTAAACCAGCTGTCTCCCTCCTCAGTTTTAAAACTGCATTTTAACTGTCCAAGTGAATTTTTCTGCCTTTATTTGTTTAAATTTTCACATTTCAGAGGAAGGAAACAGAGAGGCAAGACTCAAATAATTACTGTAGAAGGCAAGTAAAGAAAAATTTCCACAGCTGTTAACTTTATAAACTGTACATGGTAGGAAAGATAAAAAATGTCCATAAGCAGTATTTCTTCCTTTTTTATTTAACCAGCATATCAGTCTGTTTTGGATAAAGGTGTAATGTTTACATTTTCCTGTTTGAGCAGTGCTGAAAAGACAGAAACCATCTGAGAAGAAGCCTTTCCCTGTCTGCAGGTGCGGTGCTGCTCTCCTCCTGCTTACTGATCAAATTGATTGCTACAGGAATGTCTTCATTTTTTTTATCTTGGGTGAAAAAATATTAGTGATTTAAGAGATATTTTCAGCCTTTGAAAACTAAGAATAGTGGTGATTGGATGGTTTGGGTTTTTTTTCCTTCCAAAAGATGTTTTTATTAATTCTTTTTTTAGCAAAGAGAGTAAGAAATTTTCTGCCCATCTTTTGGGGAGAAGGATTAGAGAATTTTGGCAGACTGATGGAAGACTGCAAGTCTTCCAATGGAAGAATTCCATAGCAGTCTGTGTTTTGACAGAAAATAAAATTAAAAACACTAAGTAATTCTATTTCCTATCAGCTCTCAATCTGACATAAGCTCTCTTTCTGAAAATTTATTGTCTCTTTTCCCACTCTGGTCCAGTTATAGAAAATAAAAATTTTAATTTGACCTCTTGCTAAGATAGCAATCTGGACCTTGGAGAGAAAAGAGAAAAAATCTGTGCACCCTTTTCTGTTTAATACACAAATCATCTGAAGTAAATGTTTATGGAATCTTTTATGTAGGATCAACTTTTGAAATAACAAATTCCTTATATAATGGATAATTCTTAGCATGATTTCTAAGGTTAGACACGTGGATCACTTAGAGCATAATATAAATTTAAAATATTTTTTAGAAGGATTTTGCATGTGCATGCACCTGGTGTGCTGCTTGTTTGTGACCTGTGGGGGAAATCAGCATCCTAAAATGAGAAGATGTTTTAAGGCCTTACTGTGAGAGTATTGAGTAGTACTAATGGTTATTTTAAGTGACCTGATGAGTAAAGCTCTACTGTCTGAGCAAAACCTGATCTGTCAATACGTGGGCTTAAAAAAAAAAAAGGAACTGTAGGAGACCTTAAAGCAATTATCTTTCTGAGGAAGCTTCAGACTAGTTTTGCTGATGTAGAAAATCAGAACTCAAAAAAATCCTTGAAGAACACAGGAAAAAAACCCCATTTGGGTTTTTTTTGCTAATTTTTTTTAGAAAAGTAACCACAATGCATTAGTGAAAGAGGAAGATAAGAAATATATGAAAGGGTTGGTTTTTTTTAAGTGGGAGTCCAGTATGAGTGGGCAGTGAATGAGTGTCCACTGTCAACACTTGTTGAAGGAAAATGCCAAGAGTCCAGTGGGGTTCCCTGAGCTGAGTTTGTGATTGCCCCTCCGGCAATGGCAATCAAACCGATCGTAATCTGGGCAGCTATCTGAAGTTCACCCCTTTTGTTTGAACTGAAGTGAATGACAGAACTCTCACATGTCAGCAGGATTGAGGAGGCAGGGAAATGGTGATGGACACCATTGATGAGCTTTACTCAGCCACCTCAGCAGCTCAGCCTGCATGGCTTGCCACACCCTTCCCTTTAGGACCTGAGCATCTGGGGTGACTGCTTCCTGCCTGATCCTCAAGCTTTGGATTTGCATCTACTTGGTCCCAGTTTTATGCAGATAACTTTTGAAACTGTTCTGTGCAACTTCTTTTAGATTAATAAATTGCACACCCAAGACCATGAAATACTGGTAAATAAAATTGCAGGAGATCTTAGGAAAGATGCAGGCAAAAGAGTGGTTAGGATAATTTCTCAGGAAAAAACACTTAAGTATTTTATTTCCACATCAGATGTTTTAAGAATTCCCAGAAGCATTTTGTGGTAGAACAAAAGCCTAAATAATCTTAATGTTTGCCAGCCCCATGTCATTCCTGTAAAATTCATGCCTTGCATCTCTCTCTGCACTCTTCAGATGAATCAGCATGACCTCATAATATTCCTACAAAGCTCAGGGCTCAGTTGTGAGCAACGTTGTTCTGTATTGTTTAGTTGGCTCTCCAAAGCCAGCTGCTTTTGCCAGGATGAATCACATCCATTTTCTGACCTCTTAAGCTTGTCCAGCACAATAATTTGTATAACAACTGTCTTTGCCGCCTAACATCTTTCCTTGGATGTGAAAAAGTGGTATTTTTTTTCTATCCCAGCCTTGTGTGGGTTTGAGTGTGTGTATATGTGCAAGGGGGAGTACAAGAACCAAATCCTTCCCCCTGCTTGTCTAAACTACTTTGCTTTTGGCCTGTTGCATACCATGGATCTACTGTATAGTTGGCTAAAAACACCCCAAAATTATAGGCATGAAAGAATTAGATAGCTTTTAAGCACTGTGTATGATCCCTGTAGCAGGCACAGGTTTGACTGAGGAAGGTTTTTGTTCACTTTGCAGAGTTCTCCAGTACCACCCACTACGTGTCCTGGTCACAAATTCCTAGTGTCCTGCTGTGCCCTGCAGTACCTGGCACAGACCTCCATGCCCTGGAGGCAGCAGTACAGTGGGCTGGGGCACAGATCTCAAATATTTTCAGATATTTTGAAATTATTTTCTTAGCCATAGTGAGCCTGAGCAGATCCAGAACCTTGCTAAAGTGCTCTTCAGGCATTGCCAGTCTCCTTGAGAGGACCAGCAGTGCCAAAGGTGGACCTACTGTTCTGAGCAACACCTAGCCAGAAGCCTGGGGACCACCTAGATTTGGCCATAAGTAAGAAACATGCAGGACTCTTGAGATACAGTCACAAACTGCTTGGTATGTGAAACCCTAACCTGTGTGTTCCTATATTTAAGTAGAAAATACTTTCTGAGAGTGCTTTGCAGCCAGTTTCTCATGGAACCCCCAGCTAATCTGGCTCCAGGGCAGTCCCAACTGCTTTGTGCCAGGCACAGAAAAATTGTCCTTTGGCTGAGACATGCAGTTACACATCACACATTCTTTTTTGTCACACATCAACTAAGCTAAGCTGTGAGACAGCTTCAACCTTTGTTTGCCTTTCCCCTTTGCATCTCCTACAAATAAACATCATAGTACACTTTGCCCGGTATCACTGTCCAGTATCACTGAACGTCCTTGTTTTCTCTCTTTTCAGGCTCATTCTCTACTAAGTCCCAACTATTTTTAGTTACTTCTAAAGAGATTCAAAAGTAAGCTTTTCGGTGTTTCTCAGTTCATTGTTGTAGCTTGTTTTGTGCAATTTTTAGCAGATTGCCTGGAGATTAGACAAGGTTCTTCAAAGTGGTGTCACTTTGAAACGTGTATGCAGGATTTGGCTGATTTTTTTCCCCTTTCTTTCTTTGTCCTCATGCTTCTTGGACTAACTGTTAAACGGGTAAAAAAAAATCACCTGTTTGAGATTTGCAGCATATATGATAAGTCTCCAGCAGGTGTGACTAAGCCTTTTCTGTTGCCCCCTGCTAGCCCCCAGCACCAGCAACGTCAGTGGCTCCTGGGCAGTGTAATTACTTTCTGGTGAGATTTCGATCCAAGCTGTGTTGAAAATGAGCACAGACTTCAACTGCTTCTGCCTTCCAGCTGCTCAGGAGAAGCAGTGCGGGACAGACAGCAATGAGAAATGTTATGAGCAAACCCTTAGAGCAGCAGAGCACGTTGGGCAGTGGCACAGGAGCGTGCTGCACTGGCTAACATGCTTGCTTGTGCACAGACCCAGAACTTTTAAGAATTACTTTGTGTATATCTTCAGGTTAAAATTTGGAGAGTTTCCGTCTTATTTCTATACAAATAGATTTGACTGTGTGCCTGGGCGTGTGTGCGTCTGCAGCAGGGAGTAATTTACACAATGTGCGCATTTTTAGGGAGAGGTGGATTCTATTTTGGATTAAATAAAACAAAAGACTGAACACAAGTAAACTTTAAAAAGACCTCTGTGTCTTTTTTTTCTTTACAGACATTGCAAGTTTTGAGTATAAAAGTACCAGTGTTTACAAACAGTTGCAAGGAGTACAGAAGCCCAGGAAAGTTATTTTATAGCTACGGTTTGTTTGCTTGCATAGTCTGAAATGAACAGGGAACAAGAGATGGCTTTTAACAGAGGAAATGTGTGTGGGAGGATTATGTATATAGGAAAATGACAGCAGTTAGAATGAAAGAAAAAAGTCCTCAATGGCTATTTAGAGTATCATTTTGAAGTAAAAGACAAATCACAAAAAACCGTTGACTTTTGATAAGGACAAAAATTGAGTGAATGGAAGCAGATGCAGGAGGTTTTTTTCTCTATAGAGTGATGGTGGGAATTAGAACCCCAGAGTATGTTAATCCATTGGTTTAGAACAAAGGGATTTGAAAAGTTTACAGAAGAGCACACAAAAATTACCTGGAATAATTGCTTAGTGCTGCTTAAAATTAATCAAATTTCTCTGACATTAGCCTAGATTTAGCTTGGTTCTGTAAGTGAAGGCATTTTAGTCAGCCTTCATATGTAATGGAATATTGGCTTGAAATGGGTTTTCACTTACTGAAAACTCCTCGCAGAATGCCCAGAGCCTCCTCACTCCTATTTCTTCACTTCCGAGGTTGTCTTTTCTTAGGCAACTACTCTGACACGTAGCCTGATTATCCAAGTAGTTCAGCACTAACTGTGCAAGGCACTGACGAGGAGCAGGGGCTTGCTTCGACAGCAGGCCAGTGATCAGCCTTTTTGCCTCTGGTAAAGCAGTTCATAATTTTGAGTAAAGTCTGGTTTTAGCCGTGCATGTGGTTGTACAGATATCCTAAGCGCAGCGGGCACAGTTTAAGGATGCCTGTAAGTAGCAAAGAAGGTGCACAGATGGGGTACTTGAGTTACACTTGCAGCCACCGTATGGAGCTCCTCTGCCCGTAGCACCACTCAGAGAGTCAGGCTGAATACACCGAACAAATCTCTAAAAATCAAACTCTCTCAGGACTTGCTCTACACGCAGCACCATTTTACAGACTCACCTCCCACACGGGCACTGTAGCGGTAGCCTAGGGAGGGCAGAGTAGGCTCAGAAGCAGCGAGGGGAGCGAGAGGAGCCGGGCTGCAGCGCTAGCAGAGCTGAAAGAGAACTCACTGCGGTGCGGCGCTCCGCGGTCCCCTCCTGTGTGCGCGGCAGTCCCTGCGAGTGCTGACCCCCAAAAGCAGCCGCGCTCCAGCACGGGCTCTTAATATGCACACCGCTCCCTCCCCATCAGCGGCTCTCCTCCTCCTCCCCCGTCTCTCACACACACGGTGTATGCATCATTCCTGATAACAAGCAAGTTGGCTGACTTGGGGCTAGCAGAGCAATGCTGAGTGCTGGAATTTCTTGGCTTGCGTTCAAAGCAAATTTAAAGCGATAAAGTGCCATTTGGATCTATATAATAATAATAAAGACGGGCGCTGAGGAGTTGAGTCAGATGATGGGTGGTTTTTTTTCTAAATGTAAAATGTGTTGAACAAGCCAAGTAATGTCTTTTGTAGATTATTTCTAACTAATGTGAAACTTGCACTATCTGGATCCAGTTATAGAGCAATGCCTCAAATAGCTGCAAATGGAGAGTCAGATATAAAATGAACAAAAACACTCCAAAACCCACCAGCACCAAAAAAAAACCCAACTTCAAAGCTGTTTACATAAAGAACCAAGTGTGATTTAAGTTGGTGAGTTTGGGGTTTCGATGGGTGGTTTTTTTTTTGCTATCAGTGAAGAAGGATTTGTGCAAACTGTCCATGAATAATACATGTTAGTAGTTACAGCTGTCATGCTGCTGCTTCTCATCTGTAGTGGATATTGTGCTTTTCTGTTTGTTTATTCATTTTCCTTTCCATTGTACTTTGGCCTTAGTAAAGTCCATTCCGTGTTGCTCTACTTTGCTCTTCTCTGAGCATGGGACCAAAATGCAGCAGAATTGGAGCAAAGTTTTTTAATGCTGCAGTCTGATGTGTCCCACACAACTGTGCTCTGAGGCTTTCTTCACTTTGTATCAATAAACAATTGTGTGTGTGTCTCCTGCAGGTGCAGGGAGTGGTGCTAACCAAAGCACTCTCTCCTGGCATGAGGAGGTGATAGATCATACTCTTAATCATTTGCTGCAGGTCAGCTCATTTTCATGTAATTTCATGTGATTTTCCCTGATGTCAACAGCTGAGTTTTCACAAACCAGCAGCCTTTACAGCTAAGAAAAAATTTACAAAAAGAACCCCAAAATATCTTTTAATCGGGACTGATGTAGACTGAGTGATAAGCCAAATTGCTGAGGCATAGCTTAGTGGTGGAACTTCCATGCTTTTAGGTGTGCTTTGGCTGCAGATTTATGCTTTAATATTCCTTGTCTCCAGAAAGTCACTTTGGAGGTGGTGGTTTTGAGTGCATCCCAAAAAGTAAAGTTTAAAGGGCTCTAATACCATATTTTATCAGTTTTTAATTGTTGACTTTTGATAAAGCAGCCTCTATGGGGTAAAACAGTTCCTTCAGTTGCAGAGAAGCAGTTTGAGACTTTTCCTCATTTCATTAGCAGAAAACTGAAGGAATGTTTATGGTTCTAAAGCAAACAGAATTTGAAACAAATTTATAAGTGTTTGTAAATTTTGAGCAACTAGAAACTTTTATTTCTTCTAGTTTGGAGCAGAGAGTGGAACACAGCAGTATGTTATGGGATCTGGTTCTCAGCCTTCGCAAAGGGAAGCAGAAGGTATTATTCTTGAGGAGCTGTTTTTAGCAGACAGCAGTTTACTCCTAACCCTGGCAAGGTAACCAGTAAAAATGCATGGTAAAGCATTAGTAAGCACACTAGTAATCCAAAATTTTCTTTCTCTGTGGGAAGTTTAATTAGTTAAAACTGTACTTTTGCTCCAAGACTCCCATTCATTGAGTTGGTACAATGAATTTGTGCTACAACTGTACCTTCAATGACTGACAAGGTACTGAAACCCTCTCTTTCACTTTGCTGTAGGAAATCTTTCATATAGATCAGTGAGAAAAGATATTCAACCTGTGACAGGAGTGTGCTGGGACCAAATTTTTCACTTCCTGTTTCAAATGGGTAACTCACTCTCTGTCCGGTGGAAGTTGCACTCAGGCCATGTATCATGGGCAGGCATTATTCCCTCCCCTACTGCTGCTCTGAGCACCTTAGGGTCTGTCAGGAGTGTGGGTATGCAAACAGTGAGATTTACAGGGCTTGTGCTCAGGAGCACCTGGTGCCCAAGCTGAGTACAGCTCTTTACATGATCAGGAAGTAGGCTCTCCTAAAGAAATGTAATTCTTCCTTTCAAAACTTGGCTCAATGCATGTGAATTATCAAATAAATTCCTCTGCTTTCTATAATGGGAAGTGATTTGTGCATGCATTTTTAAAATAATGAAGTTAGTAATGCACTGACCTGATCTAACCTCGATTTCATTTGCTGATGATTTCTTACAGATTAAGCTCTCCCTTTCTGTTGCCCTTTTGGCCTGCAACTGCTGACAACAACATGAGAAATTGGCTGAAGTGCTCGATGAAGCAGTCAGGCTGGGACTGTATCCATCTGTTACATGAGGCTCTTTGCCTAAAGTGTCTTTCACCTCTGTCCAGCTTCTGGAAACTTCTGGGATAGGAGAGCAAACCAGTCAAGATCATGATGTATTAAATGAAGCATGTATAAAACCTGGATCCATTCATGTCCAACGCCTTTCCTGGGAACGGCAGCAGGGGCACTTTAATAGCAGGAGCTTCAATCAGGTCTCAGGATTCAGCAGTTGACCTCTTGCCCATTTGTCTTTTGCAACATCCAAGTTTCTCATGGTCAGCTGAGCCCCATGGACAGCAACTCTGCCAGTGTGTACCTGGCAATTGTGGGGAGTCACAGAGTCAGTGAAAGGATGTTTTCTGTGTGTGTTATACAGGGAAGTGAGGACACATTTCCTTTCTTGGTCAGCATGGGGGCTCTCCTCATGGTTTGAAAGCCCTAAATGCAGAGGAACTCACATGGATTAAATTTAAATCCAAGATTTAGTTCAGCAGATGTCCCTCCCAGGGCATTCACAGGCTATTAGGGGATCAGTACACTGCAGGCAGATCTCCTGCCCTGTGACTCCTAAGTGCTGAGGGATCACTCTGCTTATTGTGGCCAGATCTTCCCCACATCTTCTATCCCAGCTGCTGCTCCGCTGTGTGCTGGGGAACTGATAGTTAAGCAGAAGGTTTGAAACAAAACATAGCATCTCATGAAGTTGCCCATGTTCTGTTGCAGGGCTCTGTGGTGAGATAGCTTGCTTACTGCATGTGCCAGGAGAAGCAGCCACGATTCCTGACATCTTGCTTTGGGAGCAGTAAGAGGCCAGCTCCCCAGAGCTGGAATGGGAGGAAGCATATTGCCACAGTGTGGCTTTTTCCCTGCTGGGAAGGAAATTCCAACCATTTTTTATGGTGAGTTGATTTTTGCACTTCACAAAACGTGACCATCTTATCAAGACTAGTAACCTGCAGTTAGTGCACCTACTTGTGTGTTCAAGAGAATAAATCCACTCAAGTCAGAATTTTGACTGTAAACTTTGATATAGTCATCATGTTCACTTCCTTAGTAATTTCACCTACCTCTGCCTTGTATGTTTTGGTTTTTTTTTAATTACAACACTATGCTGCTATTAGAGATTTGTGCAAACTAACATTTAGTGTAAGATACGGGAAGTGAATAACTGCAAGTTATCATTTTTAAGTCACTTAAGGAGGGGTATTAGGCCTGCAAAATGCTAGACCTGAAAATACAGCAAAGGCACTTGGTCTTCTATGTTTATATATAATAGAGCCCAGCAATTTGCCTTCTCTTTTAGCAAGCAGTAAATTCAGCCAGAAAAGTACACCTTCAGAAAGACCTAATGTTGGACTTTTGCAGCTTAAGTTTACAAACACTTTTGTGTTTGTAATGCTGTGGGGACTATTGAAAATACCAGGTATTTCTTTTCTGAAAAGTTGACACATTTAAAGTCTATTGGGAATTAATGTTTCTGTTGCCTTTTTTTTTCCCTAATTTGAAATATTAAAAAAAGTTAGTATATTTGAAAACACCATCTGTGTCAATGTGTGTTTTTACACGTGCAGCTTGCTCTGCTCATGCATGTTCCATTACATTTTTTATGATATTTTTGTTAAAAATATACAGAAGTCATAAATGCATTTAAATGAAATTATCCATTCTTAATCAAATATCCTCCTTACTGTAGCTCTAGTAAAAGGCCATGCTTAATGATCAATGAGATCATTACAAAAGCAATAATGAGATTTGCTTTTGAAGCAGAGCAGCTTAGAGAAGCAATCAGCTACAGACAAGCCTGCAATTTTGGGGTTTTAAATTTAGCTGATAACTTTTCTTTTCTTGTGCTCCTGGCAGCAGGGAGCTTTTGTGTGTACACTGAAAAGCATCAGCTGAAAGATCCATCTTCAAGTTACTACATGGAGAGCCATAAGGAGCTGTCTGTTAGACACAGTTCTTCACGTTCAGAAGTGGTCTCTTGGCTTTACTCCTAAGTAGGAAGGTTCACAGCTACAGGTGGTTTTGTATGAAAGACCCTGATCCAAAATCCAGTGAAGCTGGCAGAAGGACTTGTGGGCTCCCATCTCAGGTGTTGGTTTTGCCATTGAGAATTTGGGCAGCATCATAATGGCTCGTTTAGTCAGAGCATTTGGAATGACCTTTTCTAGTGCATTTGCCTCAGCATTTCATGTATGTAATGCTCAGTCCTGAGCCAGCTGGCTGACTATTTGCTTTATATTAGCATTGCTATTAATGAAAAATTGTCCAAGGTTTAAAAAGCTAGTTACCCTATAGAATCCATTTATCCTGGTAGCTTTTCTACCTTAGCAGAGGAGCAATGACGCACTTCCCAACTCATAGGGAGTTGCATGCATATGTGACAATTAAATAAAAACTCCTGATGAATAGCCAGAGGACTCATCTATTCAGAAGATGCAGTTCAGCACAGAGATACTGAATGGAGGTCCTTGGTATGTCAGCTGATGGCTGACCCCTATCCATTTGAGTCTCTATACTGAAGCTTTGTTTCCCATTACATCCTGCAGGAACTTGTCATGGCAATGAAAAACCACATGGCCAAGTCAGAGCTGATCAGCTGCTTTTCTAATTTCAATTAAAGTTCTGTTATCTTTGTTTAAAAGGGAAGGAAAAGTTAAGAAATAAGTAGCTGTACAAGTTGCAAAAGATAAGAGAGCTTTGTTCCTCATTTTATTCATGTGGTCAAAGTATTGATGAAAGCTGGAAATGCTGTCTGCTTGCATTGGATAAATAAATCACGAGGTTTCACCCCGTGTGGGCCTTTGCAATTGTATCACATTCCATGAACAACTACGTAAAGGAAACAGATGTGCTTTATGAGCAGGAGAATAATCTGTGATTCACAGAAGTAGGTCAATGCAATTAGTGAAATGTTAAGACTCATAATGTAATGTAACATGTGCTGTCTGCCTGATTCCATCCACATCAGTTTCAGCAGGGATAACATTGGATAAATGTGTTACTTAACAAGCAAATAAAAGCTTTTAAAGAGAAGCCTTCTTAAAAACATGAAGCTCCTTCATCTCATCTACAAGTACTGGATGGTCCTACTAGAAAGCCCCCAGGGAGCCCTGAGCAGGCACAGGAGCTGTTTGCAGATATGCACTTTCACTTCAGCATTTTGAAATTTGAGACTTCTTAAAAATTCTCTTCATGACATCCTTTGTGACTCCACTAAACGTATCATTAGATATCACAATTGCTTTCAAGGAAACTAAAGTAGATTAAGAAGAACGTTTAAAAACTTGATTGGGTTGGGGGGTTTTCATTGGTTGGTTTTGTTTCGTTTTCATTCTTCTGGGGGGAAATCCTCGGGGGGTTTTGTTGGTTTGTTGTTGGGTTTTTTAATTTTATTTTTTTTCTTTTCTTTTCTGAATTTTTGCTGTAGAAGTCTTCTGTCCCCAGAAGTATGTGAGGCTGATCTGTCAGAGTGGGACAAAAGGATCAGTGTCTAAACCTTAATGTTGTTGCCCCATGGCTCCAGCAGTGACTTTCCAGCACCAACCACTCTAATCACAACGGAAACCAGTACTGGTAAATCCAACATAAATTCACTAAAGAATTGCTTGTATTTTGTCCAAATGACAGAACTTAACCAGTTCCACAGCCAGCCCACCTCTGAAACTCAGTGTCGCCAGTGCATTGGTATGGTGAAGGCTGTTAGAGTAAGTATAATATATATTAAAAAAAAAAACTATTGAAAATACCAGCTAACAAATTAACTTGTATAGCTAAAACACTGGATTATTTTGATTAAGGAGAAATTTTCAAGAAGAATTAATGCCAATGGACTGAGGTAGTTCTTGGAACTTATTTCAGAGACAAGAGGAAAAAGGGGTAAATCTTTGTTCACCAGACTCAAAAACCAGGGAAGCTGGAGTGTGGAAGTCATTATGAGATTAACAGAATAGAAAATTGCCTTGAATTTATGAGCAAGAAAATGATTTATTTGTTCTTTTGTGCTTAAGGAGAAAGGGACTCTGAATGATCTGCTTCTCAAAATAAAAGTAATCTCACATTTGGATTGCTAGCTGTTCTTCCTCCTTCCTGAATTAAGCAATAGTCTGAGGTGCTTAAGAAGAAGTTTCTCAGGTGTGGAGAAACTAAAAGTAAAATAAATAGGTAAAATAGAAAAAGTAAAATATATAGGTAAGAGTGGTTTAATCTCCTCTGTTCTTTGCTCCATTCATCTCTCTGGTGGTTTCTGAAGCTCTTACACAAGTGCAGCTCCACCCCTGTGTTGCCAGACAATGTGTCTGTGCCACACGCAGCATGAGGTGACACTTCTGTCCAGCTGGGACTCTCAGGGACTTCAGCTGAAATGTGTGCCCCTGCCCCATGGTGCAGTCCTTGAACTGAGAGCTCAATCCTTGGCCTCAGCCTTTCCTTCACATCCTTTTCAGGGGTGATGCTGTGTTCAGACCAGCAGGCATGTCTTTAATGGTGCTTGCTTCCAGTGGCTTGAAGCTCAGGGTGCAATCCCCAGGTAACAGTGGTAGGCAGCTGCAATCTTATTTTGCCTATAGAAAGCAAAGAGCTAGGGCCAGAGACCTGGAGGCCATTTACAAAGCTAGTTATGAATATTTTATTATCTTTATCTCTGTCTTGTGCTTCTCTGCAGTAGTTGCAGGCCCAGAGAACAAAGCAGTGTCTTTTGTTTAGTGGTTTAAAGTGCAGAAGGGGAAGGAAGCTACCATTTGTTGGATATTAGACAGATGTAAAATACAAAATTAATTAAAAATTAACAACAACTAGGCACAATAAGAATGAGAATCAGTTGGGAAAAGTTCTTCAGGGAGAGCAACAGGGATTGCCTTTGGCTTCAGACTCACCTCTTGCGGCAGTGGGGAGCGGAGGGGTGTTGGCCCTTTTCCTTTTTCTCAGGTGCAAGAGAGCCTAAAATAGCCATGGCAACATGTTCTGGAAGGGTGATCTGGATCAAAATGCAGTTCCCAGCAGCAGTGTTGTTCTCCATGTTCCAACTCTGATAACCAGACATGGTGGTCAATATGAAAGAGCAGAGCAAAACTTTTTTCATTGTCTTTTTGCATTGCTTCTGTACACACAAAATGGAAAAAAACCCTATCTTTTCTAGTAATGTGCTCATTTTAGCTTTGGGGAGGTGTGACTAAGTGCCTGATATACTGGATAGACAAGACGTGTCCATCAGCAGCAAGCAACGAGAGGTATTTACTCATAATGGTGCAGTTTCCAAAGTGACAGAGATGGCACCGAGCAAAGTGTCATAGCTGGAGAAAGTCTCTTCAGGGGTGAAATGAACTAATACAAAACAAGTTGAATTTCTGTTTTCACCAATGCAAAGTTATTCATTAACTTTGGTGATTTGAGATTTAATTCATATGAAGACCAGAGCTTACTCTGTCAGGATTCCTGGATTTGCCTTCTTCTCAGCATAGGAGAAAATAATGTGAAATGCCTCCAGCTTCCCAGAGATGGGACTTTCAAGGTCAGTATCAGTATTTTTACTGCCTCATCAAGGGAAGCCTGAAATGATTCAAGATTACTGCCTGGTCAGTCGTTCCTGAGAGGTTTCTGGTTTTGAGTTCTTGGTACTCTGACAATCATGATATTGTGAAAACGTTTATTTCTGCCTGCCCTTCTCTTTCCAACATTCTTTTCAGGAGATACAGATGGCATAACAGTCTCTAAGAGATATTAAGACTTTCAAGCAGCCACTGTTCCTTCATTTATTTGCTTTTGTTAGTTTCTGCATACTTTCAGGAGCTAAAATTAGTAGAGAGCCTCCAGCTTTTCACAGATGCTGCCATATTACTGACTTCATCCATCCAGCAAATGCTGACTGTGACACTGTAAAGGGTCTACACCTATTTTGTCATTACATTTATAGAACTTTTTGTTGTTGTTGATTTCAAAATACAGAAAGTCCCAGTGACAAACTGCAGTGGTATTTTGAGAGCAGTTCCCTCTTCCTGTTTGCTGTAAGTGGCATTGAATGACTTAGGGGATGAGAGAAGTACAATTGCACTTCAACAGAAACGTTTCTGGGTTTGGGTGCAAGTGCTTTGCTAGCAGAATGAAAAACAAAATAAAAACTGGAAGTGCACTGAGTAAAAAGACCAAGCTCTGTCTTATTTTAGGTTTTGATATTTTTGTCATTATCTAATGCAGAAAGGAAAAAATCTTTGGATGTTGAAGTACAATACTTGTTTTGAACATCTTTTGGACTATTCTGTCTATACTGATAAAATTGTAGGAAGACATAAGTTGCTTGAACTACAAATTTTCTGATATTTATCCAAAATATTTACTGTAATCTCAAGGCTTTTGCAACATCATCTTTATCAGTAAGCATTTTTCTTAGCAAAGATAGATCATTTTTTTCCAAGAGTTTTAAGTACCTGTGTAAGTTGTCCTTTTCTCCATGACGGTTTTTTATTTTACTGTGCCTATAACTAAGATTATTTCTTACCTGAAAATTGTTGTGATGTTGTGATCTAGGCAGTGATATTTTACTGCTGGCACATCATTTGACATTTTATTTTATGCCAAGCATCAGAACTGTGAGTGTACAGCAACCCATGAGCAATAGACAGCTCCCCCCAGTCTCTATGTGTTAAATAATCACTGCACTTCTGCAGGGGTGCAATGAGAAACTGATAAAAAAAGTGAGACAAAATAATGTATCCATAGGTTTTCTGTTCCATTGTCGAGCTTTTCTGGGAATCATCGTGAAATGATTCACTTGTCCAGACAATGCTGCCTTTTGTTTCCACTGATTCAGAGAGCGCAGGAAGAGAGGAGCGGCCTGGAGGAGCTGGCTGGGTTGTTGGGGTGGGGTTGAACGTAGGTCTGCATCAGCCTGGTTTTGTACCTAAAGATAGAGCAAAGGTATTGGTCCAACCCCAAACATTACACTGTCAGTCTGACAGGTTACCTGCAGGCAGCTTTCTCACATTTTTACCAATCTCATTATGTGTCTGAGTGATCAGGGAGTTTTTGCTCATCCAGGTAGTCTCCTGAATTTGTTAGAAGTTACCCAAGCCAGCCTTGTCTCACACCCCTCTCACTCTTCCTGCTGATCTATACATAGAGAGGGCTGCTTCTTTCCTCTCACACAGCAATGGCAGCAGCCCAGACAGATCCCTTCTGGAAGGGGATGGTTGGACTTACAGAGTCACAGTCTCCAGTTGTGGCTAAGTGAAATCTGAGATATTCAAGAGACAGCCCTGGTCTGTGAGCAGGCAGAGTTGTAGGCTTGGTGTATGCCTGAGAGAGAAACCCAGAGCTCTGGTACTGCTGTCTCTTTTCAGATGACCTTTTCCCCTTATCCTGTTCTCCACATTGCTGTGTTTCCCAACAGGAGAAGATGCTGTAGCACTTCCTTCTGCGCCTTGCATGAAAAACGTAGAGTCTCCTCAAGTGGTGAACATTCTCTTTTTATCATTGTAAAAGATGTGCAGAAACATTACAGAATGTACTCACCACACTGTGTACATCTCCTCCTCCATACTAGAATATTTCCTGCTGAGTATTGTCTATATTGAAATTTCTACTTTTATTAAGAATTTGCTAAACTTACTAAGTCTCTTTCACTTTTTAAACTCTGCTTGTGTACAGGCTTCCAGTAATACACTGCTGTTTTTCCTCTAAAGAAATAGAAAATCACTGGAGGGTTCTGACTTTTTTTACCACAATATTAAAGAAATTAAAGTAGCTTTGTGTTCTTGATATATCATACTTTGCAAATTTTTGAAAGGTGATGAGTTAGTAGCTGAAGTAGAGGAAGTAGCTGAAATTAGATATACATTCATTTCAGAAAGTTGTCTACTTACACCTTGCACTGCTGATCTCTTACCATAATTAAGCATTATTCTGATGACAAAGGAGATGAGAAGAGTCCACAGATGTTGAAGTCCAGCTAGTGAGGTAAGAATCCCTCTTTCCTGAGTTGTCTATAGAGATTTCTATCCCCAGTAGAAGCTGAAAAGTGACATTTCTCTTTCCAACCTGAGATGGATCAGTTGCTGTCTGATAAGAAGTCCTTCAAGGACCCTGCTTGAGACACAGCGCAAAAGGAGTAAAAGGAGTAAAAGTACAGTAAGAGTTTACCTCTAAGTATCTGTATGTCCACATTATTGTTTGAAAGCAAGGTAAAATTTTGTCACCTTCAGAAATTCATTTGCTTGTTTAGTTACTCAGTGGCTCAGGAATGTATTAATTTGCATTCTAAGGGAAACAAATAAAGGTAACAAATTTTAGTACACATTCTCAAAGTCTAGCACAGTTTGTACTTTCTCACAATATTTATTTTGCATGGATCCTTCTACTCCTAAGCAGAGAACTGAACTGAAAGCAATCACAGGCAATGCAGGGATTATCTCTTTTAGCACAGCAAGTTACTGGAAAGAGGATTTGCCCTTTGTATGACTGGTTGCAAACACTTTAGCTGACCACTAAAGCAGATGTCATGTTTGTTCTATTGCTGAAGCTATCTTTGACATTTTTTCATGTTATCCCCAACTAGAGGGCAATCAATTGGAACTATTTGGAGTTAGTTGTAGCCCAATGAAAACTACAGACCATCCAAAAATAATGTTACCTGTGCAGGAACATAGCAGTAATAAAATGACTGTACAGTGTTGCTGCTGCAGATTATGGTGTTGATGGTAGAGTAGTGTAGGTTGGAAGTGATCTCTTGAGATCTACTAGTCAAGCCACTCTGCTTAAGCAGGGGAAGCTCAGGGCTATGTCCTGTTGGGTTTTTAATAGCTCCACAACCTGTTTCTGTGTTTTACCACCTTCACAGTTTAAATGGTGTATCCTTGATGGAATACAAAACATGGAATTTCATGTGCTTTGCTGTATATCTACTGTTTCTTCTGTAGGCTGAACAGCTCCAGCTCTTTCATCCTCTCCACGTATGACAGATTTTCCAGTTCCTTAGATGTGACTTTGTGACTTTGGGCTGGTCCTAATCCAGTAAATCCACATCTTTCTTATACTGGGTTGCCCAGAATTATGACTGGAGCTTGTGAAGGTAAACTCACACTCACTGGAAGTAACAATCTTAAACTGTTTGTGGACTTGTGCTGTTCTCTGGGCAAAGCTGGAGTACCCAAGTAAAGTACGCTAATGTAGGACTTATTCCAGGAAGCTGTTGTAGAACCTCCTTTTCTATAGAACTTGGGATGAGCTCTCAGAATTCAACATAAGACTTTCAAATACTACACCACAGAAATGTGGAAACAACATGGCCTCTTCATGATTAAGTGAAACTTAAACCCACTTTTTCTGACATTACCTCCTTGAAGTGCCAAATGGTGATGGTAATTTTTCATAAATTGAGTAGAGAAGACTGTTCATCAATGTTAAAACCACTGACATTATGACTCTTAGCTTTTTTTTTTCCCTCCTCTTCCCTATTGAGGCACAATCCTGAAAGTGGCCTTTTCTCTAGGTTTGAAATTGATGATTCTCTTCCCAGTCACAGGATGGGAGAGTTATTTAGTGAGCCCTGAATCACTCTTTGATTCCAAAATAGTGAGGGCAGGAGCCTGAAAACAAAGATTCACATTATTATGGATAATACACATGAGGAAATGTGATTCTCGGCTTATGAGTGCTGTATATATTCAGCCTGATGAAAGTTCATGAAAGTGATGTTGTAAATAGATTTACCAGAAGAAATAGTTAACTTATTTTTAGAGGTAAGTATTGATCAAGCAAAGAGAGCGAAGAGTGCTAAATAATCCAGCTGTGCTAGACCTCTATGCCTCAGAGGAATATTGGACCTTGATATTTAAATAAAATTTTCTTCTAGTAGCACATAGATTAAGAAAATAATAAAAAGAAACTTAACAAATCCCTTCTAACTCAATGGAAACCATCAGTAGTTTCATGAGTCCAAGTGTTTACTTACCCTAATTCCAGAAGAATAGTTTTCATATTGCAGAAACCAAAGACTTTCCAAATTGGCTTATCTAGCCTAGAGTGTTCGGAGTAAACCCAGTTCTTTCAGATTGTGTCTTCCAGTGCTTCCCAGATGGCATTTACTACCCTCTTCCTGTCTCCCACTACTGACATACCATTCCTACATGGTAGGTAGGGCTCTAGTCAACATGGCAAACATACCAAGCCCCTTGGAGAGTCAGGACAGAGGTTGGATGTGAGCTGGTGTCCCTCAAAGACAGGCTGGCAGCACTCAGGCACTGCAGTGCGCTCCTCACATCGACAGGGACACATCTACTGCTAGATGTTTTCCTCCATGTGACCTCAGCTTACACACTTGGGCTTTTCAGTGGTCTGACAGGTTGGATTAAGGGAATTTCTCTTAAGTAAGCAATGCAGGTAAATGCACCTTATGAGGCCTTGTACTAGCCCTGGAGAACAGAGTAGTAGTGAAGAAGCTACAAGGAGTGTAGCATTTACATCAGGATCACTTTCCAGGAATGGATAGAAATGAGACCCTGACCAACAGACAAAGACTTATCAGGGAGGATTTGAAGCACTGTGGACTTCAGCTGCTTCTGTGCAGAAGAGGAACACCTAAAACATAAGATACTGTAAGCTGATTTGAGACTAATATTTCCACCTTGAATACTTGTGTTCTGGGTAAATATTACTTGGCTTGTTGAAAGCCAGCCAGTCACTTGTCGTTCCAGCCATTCCCCTGATCGGCAGGAGGGCACTTGCCAGACTGAAGCCAGGTCTGTGGGGCTGGTCAGATTGACTGGCAGGAGATGTCCTGCCTGACAAAGGCAGTGGGATGCCTTTGTGAGTGTCCAAGTGTGCTTGGATGTGCCCTGTACACAGACAGGGCCTTAGGACTCCAAGAAACAGTTTATGTGTTTAGAAATTATTCTACCATCAAAAGCTGCTATCATATCAAGAAAATAAGATAATAAAGTGAGAGGAGACCTAAATCTGCTCTGAATTAAAAGGGGAAAAATGTCATTCTGTAGGCAGCAAGCTATTCCATATCTGCTTCTTTTAAGTCCTGGTGAATGTTCTTTCAAAGAATTAGTGGCTGTCAGTGTCAAAAGCAGGATACTGTGTTCTGAGTGAAGCTCAGCTCTGAGTGCAACTTCTACAGCCTGGATATGAATAAAGAATGGTTTCAAAAGAGATGCAAGGCAGACTTCTGTCAATTATTGACACCTCAGAAGTAGGGCAAGGTTAATGTTGTGTGCCACTTCCAAAGAATATTTGTTAATCACAGAAGAGAACATGACAGATTATCAAGGAATAAGCGTAAGGAATATTAGATAAAAGTAAATCCTGTTGTGCCTCTTGCTGCAACAAACGGCACCTAATGTGGGGTAGCAACTCCAAGGGCCCTGAGGCCCTGATGATACAAATGGTCACTGGGGTGCCAGACCAGTCCTAGTGCTGAATGGGGGGAAGCTTATGGGGACAAGGATAAAGGAGAAATCCATAGGAACAACAATTACAAAGGAGCAACAGGACTTTTATAAACATTTTAAGTAGTTTTTAGTTTCCTTTGGGAGAGAGTTTTCTAAAAGGGATCTGAAAAAGGTCATTTGGTGGCTTTACAACACCTTTCCCAGCATGTCTGTAAACTATCTTTAATATCAACTTTTGGGACTTAGTTTGTGTGACCATATATGATTTAATAATCAAGAAAGACACTGTAGGGCTTCGATTACTGCCCATTTAGTCTACCATCTCAGAAACCCTATACCACCATACAATGTGTAAAGGTCTCCTGTTGTCAGTCACCTCTCCCATAAACCCCCTTCTAGCTTCTGTGAAGTTCCCCTTATTGTCTTACCCTCTGATTTTCCCACATCCTCCTCAGTCCTCGGTCTGGAGTGGTGCTGGCTCTGCCACCTTGGACCCTCCTTTCCAAGATAGTGACAGCCGTGCCACTTGGAACCTATTTTCCTACTCTTCACCTTCTCTTCCTGCCCCCGATTCTGCCTCTGGCTCTGCCTTTTCCCCTGAGTGCTCCACCTCTGGAGGTTGTGACCATTCCATTATAGGACATGCCTCTTCTGGGTAAGACGGAACCAGAAGCCCCACTCTGGAAACCATCATTTTGTTTACTGCCCCCAAAATGGTGGTGCCCATAACTCCCTACTGGAGCCCCAGACAACTTGCTGCAGTTATCCAGCACACGACATCAGTGCTTCCTTCTTTTGAGAACCCCTTCTTTTGAGAGAGTCTCCCACTTCGTTGCCTCTGCCGGCACAATATGGCCCCTTTGAAACCAGGCTGATCCAAATCCTACTCTAGCCATCAGTTTAAAGCCTGTGTTCCAGGGCCAGGAGCCTCCTTTAGATACAGCTCTTGCCATTCAGACTCTCCCAAGAAATCTTGTGCTCAACAAAATTGTGCCTGTGTTGGTGACCACTGCCCTGACTGTGGCAACAGGCATTCCCAGCAAACTTCTAACAACGTTACTATTACCGAGAGCAAAGACATGTTAGGGCAAGCTGTGTTCAACAAAGTCTGAGACCCAGAGCTCCCAAGCGCTGCTGACAGAGAAGGAAAAGGAAAACCACATTATTACTACTACCAAGCCTGCACTATACAACAAATTAATGTAGCTGTGCAAGTTTTCTGTGCTAACCCTAACACTCCCCCGCCCTGGTAAATATGTTTTCAGTCATATTTAGATCATTTTAAGTTTGAGTTCTATATTATGTTGAAGATATGTTTATTTAATTATTTTTGTTGTCTCAAGTCTGAGTTTATTAAATTAAGAAGGTAAATTATTTTTCTAGATATCAAATTTAGTTTTGCTTTCATTCTCTGTTTTACTTTAAAAGGCAATATATTGTTATTAATTTTAGCTTAACAGTATAAGTTTCAAGTTCTCCTAAGATAATCTTTATAATACCTTCCTTTTAAGCTTTAGTCATTTAAACTTTAAGTTTCTTCCATTGCTCTCCTAGTTATATTCAAGACCTATTAACTTCAACTGAAATTGATTTTAAGTTCAGTTTAAAATTTTCTGCCATAATGCTGCTTCCACCAGCCTATCGAACATCCCTACTGCATAAAGCAATTCTGCTGGCAACATCTACCTCAGTGAGTGCTTGCTAAGTGCCCCCTCTAGTCCCTCTGTTAGATAATCTTTTGAGCAGGAGCAGCCAAGAGTAACACCTACACTTCTTACATACCATTCAAGCCTTCTCCTGCAACCATCTCTTACAGAAAACCATCTTTTACAGCCCCCAGTCTTCATTAAAAATTAGTATCTTGATTTAATAGTATTAATTTAAGTCTTATAAGTTAAATACCTTTTTTATCATGTCTCTATTCAAAGACATCAGTAGTTTATAATAAGTACAGTTGTATTTAGTATCAGTATTATTATTTAGTTTGTTAATGTTAATTTAATTATTACAAATCATTAATATCTCTCAATTTTCATATATACAAAATGTAAATAGTTCTCAGCTGAAGTTACAAAAAATTAATGTGACACAAATAATCCTAACTCCTACTATTCATGTTAAGTTTTAAAGATTATTCAAGCGAGTTCTATTCCCATAAAGCATAAAATCCCTCTATTTTAATTAATTTGAAGAATAAATTTTCCAGAATACACTCTTTATGCCCTGCCTATTGCCTTTTCTGCAAGGGGCCCAGCAGAATGACCGTATTCATGCCTCTTACGATAAAGAGTAATCTCTAAAAGATTAACCACACCATAACTATCTCTTTCCCCCACAAACAATTAAATAATAAAAGGAGTATGAAGGCATAATAAGTCTAATTTGAGGTTTGTTTTTTCACCAGTTTAAAAAGCTTGTTACAAATGATGAGTTTTATTTTGTGTTTTTATAAATGATGTGTTTTACTTTCGCACTTGATGTGTTAAACTACAATTCTTGTTAGTGGAAAAGTAACAGAAGTTTTATTGAGAATGAAAAAGCAAGTGAAGAGGACGTGTATGTAAGCCGTTTGATGGTACGATGAGGGGTAATAGTGTAGAATACTTAGAAGACTATTAAAAGGAAGATAAACGGAGGAGAAAGAAGGAAAAAGAAAAGGGAGACAGTGAGAGAGGGAGCAAAAAGGAAAAGGAAGGGTTTACTAAGAATAAAGGGTATTAAATTGAGAGCAAAGAAATGAAAGAGAAGGCTTTAGTTATATGTTACATTAATCATTACATGAAACTTAATTTCTTACCTATACCTTTTAATCTTTACATATGTCAAAGTTGATTTCTTGTGTGCATCCCTTTTATGTTTACCCATATAACACCTTGTGTGAGTTTCAAAATAATCTAATTTGTGATATGAGTTCTATATTTCAGAGAAAAAGCAACAAACACAAACAAGGCAACAACTCAAGACAAATTAGAGCTGAGCCACCCTCGCCAAATGTGCTGCGTTTCTTGGTCTAAAAACCCTAACAATCTGTTCCTGAGTACCTAGCAGAACAGAAGAGAAGAAAATAAAGACCACAAGAAGGAAAAACTAAAGACTGATTGAAGGGACTTTTCAAAAGTAGAGTCTTTCCACTGAGACAGTTGTCACAAGTTCAGCTAAGATTATTAGTTTTATAATTGTCATTGTTATGTTAGTATTGTTCTGCTGTTCTTTATGTCTCTGGGAATCCCTTTTTGAGTTGTCATAATCACTCTATAAATTGCCCAATAAGTACTAAGTAATTTAAGTTTTTAAGAATATCCTAGGGCCATAACCTGAAGACTATCCTCTGTTTCTAAAAGAAAATAAAAGGGGAAGTTGTGGAGTGCCCCCACCCCAGGAGGTGGGCATTCTACCTACACAGACAGCATTAAGTGAGGGACGTGACTTAAAGAAGATTCTGCCCCTCCACCCTGTGGGGTGTGCCCCCTCAAGCCCGGGAAAAGGCACTCCACCCCATTTTGTCAGATAAGGAATGGCCCCAGAATGTTCTTCCTTTCCTGTACCCTCGGTGGTTGAAATTTTACTGCAGTGTCCCCACCTCAGCTCTTCCCATTGGTTGTCCTCCTCAATCCACCCTTTTGCAGTCTCCTGCTTGTCTTGCTATTGAACCCTGACCCTAAACTCCACCCCTATCCTGGCATATAAAACCCATGACTCTGCCCTCGTTCTTGTCTTGGTCCCTGGCTCAATTAAGGATCCTGAATTTTGCTAAACCAAGACCCATCCTGTGGTCATCTTTTCCTGTTGGTCATTAGTAGCTGCCTGAGGTCCAAGACTTCAGGGCCCAGGGGAGTTGTTGCACCCCTTGTTGTGGCAGAATGCAACGAAATCCAACATAAAAAATCAGTTAATTGTTATAGGAGCACTTACCATGAAGGCTAAAGCAAAATACTCTTTGGAATATGTCCATGGCAACTGGGACAAAAGTTAACATAAAAACAGAAAAGCAGTTTTCCAGCCCACATCTCTTGCAAATACTCTCTGCAGGGGTAAAGATATATGCATATTTTTGTAGGGCTGAATCTTAACAACTTATTTCTCTCATTGCTAATGTAAGAATCCCATTTGTCTGACATGAGTGTTCTTAATTATATATTCATGGAGCTGCATCTCGAACTTAAATGCATCATGGCTAAGTACTTTACTGAATCTAGATGTAAATGAAAAGCTTGATAGAATAATTTATAAATAAGTCCCTTAAAAATCAACTTCCTTAGGAAACCATGCTTGAATTAATTATTCCATTTTCCATAAACATCCACTCACATTTATGTGTTGCATGGAAATTTAAATCATTATTGCACAGCCACAAAAGAGCCTCATCATGGCCTAACTTTTCCACATGTCCAGCACATTGTAATGTCTGTACTAATTAATTTGGTGTTTCATGCTTAGTTTCAGTTTCCAGAATACCTCACTGCACTGAAGATGCTTCTGCTTTCATCTCTGAGGAGGCTGAGCTCTTGTGCTGGCAAGTGCTTGTGCAGAAGGTGAGGCTGAGGGTGGATTTGTGGATGGCCCTTGTCTCTTTGTCACAGGTTGGGAAGGCCCTGTGAAAGCAGGGCTTTTAGGCACTCAGGAAAGGCCCCCTGGCTGGTACAATTGATCACACTGCTTTGGATGGTCTGGTGAACTCATTCATGGCATTGGTTTACATGTGCTGCATGTCTTAATAATTTTTCCATTCTTACTGTGTATGGCTAATACAAAATATCCTGAGTGCCTGCTATCTTTTGAATATCAACACAATATATTCCATAAGAAGCACATAAAATGACTAGGCAATGAAACAATTAATTGATTTTATAATGAAGCATGAAATCAGATAGACTTTGAGATAGAGTTGAGAGAAGCTGGTGTCTGATCTGATTAAGATCAATTATATTTTCCACTTGTTAGAGCCCAGGGGCCACTGGTGAAGTCATTTGGTCTTAGCTTAGCGGTCATAGAACAGTTTGACAGGTTTGACTTAGTGGTATATGGGTGACAGCTCAGTCTTAGGAGGGTCATCAGTGCAACAGGGATGTGGTTGTTTTGATGTGGCCAGATTTATATCATGGGGAAGAAATGGGACTGGAAATAATTTGATGGGTTCTGTGCTTTCTGATCACGTAAGAAGTTTGCTGAGCTGGAATGGGGAATTCATTGTCCCTTTATGGTTAAACCAATGAGGGTACTTTGAAGAAATGTGAGACATCAGTAGAATCATGAATTTCTTGGGTTTAAATCATTACTGTGAACAGCAGGTCCAAAGAAATTCAAGATGCTCAGCTGCTTTTGCTCTGTGGTGTGGCTTGGTTTTGTTTTCTCCATGCAATCACCAGCCTGGGAAAGATAAATTTAAGAGGGCAAGACTTCTCTGCTGTTTTGCATCTACCTGGTTCACCATGGACTTATGTTTGCACAATCAGGATGTAGTTGATGAATGTCTTTCTCGATTTGTAGACCATTAGGGACATCTCAGCTCCAGAAAACTGCAGCTGTATCATGGAGCAGTGGCCTGGGCAAAGAAAAGTTCTTTACCTTAAAGGATAAGCAGAAAACATTAAGAGAAGAATTTCTAGGAGAATAATAATTAGACTCACCTGATGCATGCTACAGAAATCTCTCAGATTGAAGGGGACTATTATGAGAGCTAAGCAGGATTTAGAATTTACCCCTGTAAAAGGAAGTTTGGTATTTGCATGCAGAGCTTTGCTGATATAAAACCCTCATGTTTCAAGCTTTTTCCTGGGGATCAAAATTCTTAAAAATCAGGAATTTACCAATGTAGAAGTCTTTTCAATGTCAACAAGATATTTTCATACTTCAAAGTCTGTAAAATACACATGACCTGAATTACTGAAAGGAACATTTTAACTTCTCACCCAGATTTTTCCATTTTCAGTGCCTTGGAGGGGTGGCCAAGGGGAAAAGCATTATTTCAGAAAAAAAAGATCTTACAGCTATTCTTCCCTTACCAGGTAATTTCTAATTAATCACTTTTTCTGTGATTCCCACACATAAAGCAGTTCAGCCAGAGAAATATTTGTGATGTCACCCCTGGATGAGAATGGCAGTCAGTAAATTCCCTCTGGGTCAGAGGGGAAGGTAGTTTTCTGGTTTGTTAACTGCCAGAAATTAAGTCATGTCAGACAACACAGGAAAATTATTTACACTAATTTCTGTACAAGCCAACCTGAAATAAAATAAAGGTTTTGATTTTATTTATTTTTTAATATTCTAATTTATTATCTAATTATACTATTTTAATATGTCTAATACAGTAAATTTCCCATGAAATCTGTGCTTCCCTGGAAAATAAAGAGCTCTTGGTTAGTCCTGTGTGATACATTGAACATGTACTGAGTCCTTTGCTGAGTTCTTGATTTTATCACACTGATATTTTTTTTCATTACATTGCTAACTAAGGTATAACTAGGAAGCAGAATAAAATGTTTTAAATTTTTAGCCAGGATAGGAAATGTGAAAATGAGCAGTAGGTTAAGTAAAGGAAATGTCTGTCAGTTAATTTTGGAAGACTTCTAGAGAGAGGTCTTAAGTGGGCAATAGTTTTCACACAATCAAATAGGGCTGCAAAAATTAATCAAATTAAATAATTTCTAGCATGTTAACACATGTGTAGCATGCCAGGCCCAGATGGTCTGGCCGGGTGCTACCTCAGGATCCTTGGTCAGAGGTCCTCCAGAAGGTGATGAATAAATGATGGGCACGATTCAGTGGCCTGAAAAATAATACTTTAATACAAAAATAACAAACACATAAGCTGGACAACAGTATGGGGTTCACTAAAAAGGCCAGGGTCCAGGATAGAAAGTAATTTATACAAGGTAGGTTGAGGGTGGAGTTTGAGGGGAAGGAACCAACTAGAACCAGGGATTAGGAATATGTAAAATCATGCACCAAATTCTAACCAGTAATAACATAGAAACCATAGAACTTTCTAGCAACATTTACATACAACTATTCAGGGGGCAGTGTGGGTAATGTTTTGCTCTGCATGACTAACGGGATTTTTCCCATGGCCTTAAGTCAGAGTTTTCATCAACCCCCAACACATGTGTGGCTACATTAAACTTTTAGTGATTTTATCCTTGATTTACCTTGATTTATTTTCATGTGAAGCTGGATGGTGTTTTGGCACCAAGGGACAAGAGTGTGGGACTGACACCAGGATGTGAACTACTGCAGGAATCTCTCTGCTAAGGGGGGATATCTGTTAGCTAGCTAAGTGAAGGGGGGACCATAGGGTGAGTAAGGTGTCAATTCTGTTGTGAAATGTCCCTCTGGAATAGTGGCACTATTTTAAGATCAAAATGTGGCAGACACTTTACTATGTCTGGAGAAGCCAGTCCTCCATAACTCATTGTCTCTTCACTTTTCACAGATTTATAAAATTTCAGCAGTTCTCCACAGCCCAGTGAAATCATCACAAATCCATTTTATTCAGCTGATTCTTGCTGCTCTGTGTTCCTGTTTTGAGCTATGGGTGAGTGCAAAGCAGTAGGTGAGTGTAATACCATTTTATGAATGTAAAACCATTTCATGCTAGACCTGATTAACAAACAGCACTAGCTTTGTTAGCAGACTTTCCTTGTTCTTTATACTAAGCAAGAATCCTGAGGATTTGAAGCATCAAGTAAATCTATTACCTAATACAGGCTAGCATGTTTTGAGAAATCTGGCTTTTACTACAGTAGTAATACCCTAAAGTTTTAAGCAATTTTTGGTTTAGTTAACAATAAAATTTTATGTATGGATACTTCTTTGGTTTTATCAAATTTTTATTCTTCAAAAGGTACATGGTAAACTTAGAGATTCCATAAACTTATGGAAACTATTGGTCTCTTTTTGGGAATGCTTTGCTTCCTATAAAATGTGAAGGACATGCACTAGCTAGCATGCTCATCCTCAGAAACTCTGCTTTTATACTTCTCTCTAAAATCTACCAAACATCCTTTTCTCCAGACCATTGAAGGTTTAGTAGAGTCTTTTTTCACTTCAATTAACCTTAACCAAGAAATTAATCTCTCAGTATAATCATCCAAAACCCCATAGTTTTGGAAAATAAATCTAAATCTCAGGCTAAGTTTCCTGTGTACATATTTCTCAGACCATGGAGCCAAAAGTTTTTTTGAAGATATTTTTGGAACAGCATTTGTAAAACTAAAATTAGGAGTTTGCTGACACCCTGGTTGTTAAGGGTGCTCTCTTACTTCTCTTAAACAAAAATAATTATGAATCATTACATTTTCTAAATCAAAAAGCAGTTCTATGTGTTCAGAGTTTTGACTGTAGTAAATCTTTTAATGAGACAACTATTAAACCAGATCAGTGTCTGTAATTGTTGCACCACAGAAGAAAGAAGAAGATGCCTTCAACTCGTCTACTTTGACTTTAAAACTTTTTTTTGTTTCTGCCTGAGATGCATCTTCCTTGCATGATGAGATATATGATATCACTCAGAATTACCATGTCCAGAAGAATAGGGTACCAACTCAACCTTATGTTTCCTGTCCAGACGTGACCACTTCAAATAGGTGGATGTAGAGAAGCTGTGGGGTCAGATAAGAGGTTACAAAATTCTATGGAGAAAGTAGGAGGCTCTCTGGGTAACACAAAGGCAGTGGTGATCAGGAAGCAGGGAAACAGAAATGCCAGGAAGTGGGTGTAGAAGTCATTATATGTGCCAAATCTGTTAAGACTAATAATTAGTATTAGCAATAAGTTACGCAGTTATCATCAGATCACGAGGAAATAGTGACAGCAAATTTAACAAGATATTTATGTAGTTATTCCTTTGGTTGATGTTTTGTTTATAAAGTGCTACAACGGCAATGAATGTGTCATGCCTTCGGTGAGGCCTCTTAAGTGAAATAAAAACAAGTCAGTGCATGGCTAAAATTGAGGCTGCATGGTTTTGCCTGGTGCCGCCCTATGCATCATGCCATGTTCCCGTTACACCAAACCAGGGTCAGGGAGGTCTGAAGCAAGAGGCACTGAAAGAAAAAAGAAAAGGGAGAAGACACAGCCTCCGCTGCAGAGGGCAGACTTTGGCCTATTCAGGATGTTGATTCCTGTGCCTGGATGACCAAGAAAGCCGATGGCATCCTGGCCTGTATCAGGAACTGTGTGGCCAGCAGGACCAGGGAAGTGATTCCTCTCCTGTTGTCAGCGCTGGTGAGGTCTTAAGGCCTGTGTCCAGTTCAGGGTGCCTCAGTTCAGGAAGCACATACAGGTGCTGGAGCATGTCCTGAGAGGGTCAACAAAGCTGGTGAAGGGTCTGGAGCACAAGTCCTATTAGCAGTGGCTGAGGGAGCTGGTGTTTAGCCTGGAGAGGAGGAGGCTCAAAGGTGACATTATCACCCTCTACAGCCCCCTGAAATGAAGCTGGAGCCAGGTGGGGATTGGTCTCTTCTCCCAGGCAACCAGTGACAGGACAAGAGGACACAGTCTTCAGCTGTTCTAGGGGAAGTTTAGGTTAGATATAAAGAAGAAATTATTAACAGAAAGGCTGATTAGACATTGGAATGGATAACCCGGGAACATGGGGGAGTTGCTACCCCTGGAGGTGTTTGAGGAATGACTGGTTGTGGCACTTAGTGCAATGGTGGAATTGGCAAGGTGGTGCTCTTGGGCTTGTTAACCTCAAAGGTTTTTTCCAATCTAACTGATTCTGTGACTCAGCTCTGTGTTGGGCAGACTTTTAAAAAGTGAGCCAAGTGAAGGATATAGAACAAAAAGGGCCAATTCTGTCAAAGTAAAGGCCAAATCCTGGTGATTTGTGCGCAGAAATAGCTCTCTTTAGAAAATCCAATAAAGGTGTTTTTTTAATGCTTTTATGAGGATCGGTGTTGTAAACCAGTTTCTGTTCTCAGTATCCTAACACAAATAGATAAGCCAAATGGAAGTTTATGATTTAACAGTAGAAGCTGGTTCCATGACTTAGGCAAAGTGATTTGTTACTCATATCAAAGGCTGAAAGAGAAACTGACAGGAAGGATAATAAAACTGTATTTGTATCAACAACTTCCACTGAAAAGCAACTTAATATTTCTCCTGCGGAACACCAAATCTGAATTTCCCATCATTCAGCTCAGCAAGTTTGAGATGGATGAAGTGACTTTTGGATTTAATTTTTTTAATTTAATAGTAACAAAAGAACTGTGGCAAATCTTGCCATTTGAGCACAGGAATTTTTCCCTCCTTGACTTCTAAAGGTACACTGTGGCTGTGATGCTGAATGAGGTGTGTCATCTCTTTCCTCAGCATCAGCTACTCGTTCCTGGCAGAGCTGCAACACTGAACTTCATGGTGTAGCTGGACTAGTACTACAATTCTAAACATACCTGAAAGCTCACAAACGTGTGCTCTCTGCCTGACAGAATCTGCTATAGGCTGTTTTGATTACTCTGAAGCAAATTGGATTACTTCTTGTATTACAGTTATAAAAGGGAATGGTTCCAGTCATTCCTTGAATAGCAGTATGCCATTCTGACTCATGGAGCTGGCTAGAGAGAATGGATGGTCTAAGATGGAGATGGTTTTCCATCTCTGAATTTTTGGTTTTTCACTGTTCTACTTCTTTATTTTCATCTATAAATTAGTTTGGATAGAAGCATAGCTGTTGCTAAAGTGTTTAAACCTCAAAGTCATGCGCCTTGTTGCAGGAGTGTAGCTCTGACAAAGAAACATTACTTCCTATTCTTTGTGTTGTTTGGGAAAAAGGTGGGGAGAGTACTTATGACTATTGGGAAAAGCTTAACAAGAATAAGGAGACTCAAGAATTTATTTATTACTGTTTATCTGTTGTAATATGCAGCTGTATTTAATGAGTTTAACTGTAGCAAAGCTCACTTTACAATCTAACACCCCTTTATGCTTCTGAAAGAATAAAAAAATGGGTTTTTTTCTGTAGACCAGCCTTCTGGGCTGAGCAGTTGGATGGAGAGTTCAAAATTGCAGCTGCCAGAATAAATGATCAGTAATGGTAGAGATAACTTCAGCAATAAGGCCTGTTCCCTATATTAGGAAATGTTTTTTTAATTGAAATTAATTTTTGTCAAAGTATGTGTATGTGTGCACATGCATGCAGGCACTCCCAGAAATTGAGAGTGTATGATCTGACCTGTGTATAGTTCTAATGCAAAATTTTCTGTAGTATTTCTAAATAAAACTGTGGTTTAAAAAAACCCAAAACACTCTGTTTAAAAGGTTTAGAAGAAACACAAAACTTCTTTCAGTCATACATAAAATGGTCCCCAAGTTGTTCTGTGACGTTCTCCACATCCCCTGACAAAATGCTGTTTTAATATCTTGTTCTGTCTTCTTCTCTCTCTGCCCTGAAGTTTTGAGCTTTGGGAAAAAGTATCCATTTCTGAAAGTCCCTTAGAGCAGATTGTTGTTTTTTACATTCTGGCTATCCCTTATTCACGACATGTCTGGGGAAGAAAAAACCAACTCATTTCAAAGCTTTCTTTGTTAATGATTTCTAGACCAAACAAAACTTAGTCTCCTTTTCGGGAAATATGCATATTTGTGTTATGGTTTCTGTGAGAAATATGGGAAAGAAGCTATTTGTGGGAGTACCTGTTGCAAAGGGAAGGAGGACACCAGGTGGTCGAAGAAGCCCAGACTTCTGAGTCCCGTTCCAGCTTCTTTTGTGGTGCTCATCAAATCTCCTCATTTGTATGCCCTGCTCCCAGGCAAAGGGTTTTTTTCTGAAAGGTTTCATTTTAGTGAAGTGCTGGATTTTTTTAATAATATTTGTTTTGCCGAGTAATGTAAGTGCATCCGGATGACTTCTGTACCAGATGGGAGAGGGATTACAGGAATTCATGTGGCATTAGACCAAGAAAGCTGAGAAATTATCTATGTCTGAAAGAGAGGGAAGTTTAGACCAGAGAATGTTTGGTGAAGGGAAGAACATGGTTTTTACTAACAGGTTTTTTTGTTCTTTCTTCTGGAGAAAAAAACAGTGAATGTAAGTATGAAATCTTTTCCTGAGGTATTACATCCAAGTAGTGTTTCCTCCTTTCCTTCTGGAAGTGAATTGAAGTTTTTGAAGACAAAAAGGCAGAGAAGATCCCATTTGAAAGAAAGATAAGACAATTTGGGTTTATTTTTCTTTACTTTTAGCACCTGTATTTGAAAACCAGATTCACATGTCATATTGTCATCCAGAAGGTATTAGTGATGGCTTGTTTTTCTAGCAGAGATGAAATTCAAGTTTCTTCTCACCTCAGGATGAATGTACTACTATGCATCAACTTCAGTTACTGGAACACTATTGCTTCTGTTTTCTGAGGTAAGAATCAACAATGGTTTTGGTATTTGTCACTGAGTCTTGAAGATATTCAAGTCAAGAATCAAGCCAAATTTTTAAATAATTTTGTAGTTTAAATTTCTTTTTTTTCTTCTGGTTCAGCCAGTGCTTTAGGGGAATGTTATCTGATGAGCAATTCAAACCATAGGATTATTTGGTCTGAAATGGCTGAAGAAATTGTGGGGGATTTTTTTGCATCACAGTACCTCCTGAGATCTTCTGAAGCACATTGCCATCTCATACCCATCATTTCAGCAGAACCTGGATTTTAATTCCCCTAATTTAGGAGGTGACTGGTGGGAATGGTTTACACTGCAGGTTCCTGCAGAGCTGGAACTGGTGTCCGATCACTGACAGGGTGAGGAAAGGGCTGGGCTCAGAAAGGTCACACCACATGTGCTTCCCTCACTGTACTCTGCAAAGTGCCATGGTAGGAACAGGGCAGAGCATCACCGGGAGCGCACACAGAGCCCGTGTCACCGTGTCACCAGGGACCATCAGAGCCATGTTAGGGGCTGTGCTGGAGCCCCTGGAGCCAGCACTTAACAGGCCACAGCACTTTCTGCTAAGTGTTCAGGGCAGTAGCACAGCTATTGCCTAACATGATGTATTCCTTCTGGATCGTAACAGTTGTCCCCCTTCAAGGACGTGTGGGTCACACATGCTTTACATCCAAGTATATTCTTCCATCCTTTGTCATATAGGAACTGAAGATCTATAAGGGCTTCCTTGTTTCGGTGTTTCTTTTGAGAAGAGTGTCTAAAATAGGGAGCCAATACCAAATTTGGGGTTCTTTTTTATAACCTCATTACCTCTCTAAGCATTGATAAGACTCTGATTTGTTCAGCTGCCAGGATGAAATTCTCCAGGCTGGCTTTTTACACAAAAGGATTTTGTTTTAAGCATTTAAAGTGTGAAAATGTTTCTGTTTTTAGAAATAAGTCACCTTTGACCACAAATGGAAAACTTCAATATAGAAGATAACAAAACAACAACAACAAAATCTGTGTGACTGTCACTGCCATAACTTTGACAGCAAAAGTTGTGACTTTTAGGGTTTTTCCATAAGCTGTTGGAGAAACTCTGTGATTGAATGAGGCCAGAGAAAAAACCTGTGAGTTAGTAAAAAATCAGAATGTCTTTCCTGTGGAAAACACTGGTATCATGAAAAGTGTTTTTAAACTGAATCTTGAAAGTAAAAGAGATTGTCTTTTGAATAAGTTTACAGTACTGGTGGTGTAGCAAAATGTTGATCTGAGGTCCATGTTCCAGGACAGGTCCATTTCCATTCCAGTTCAAACAGCCTTTCCAGAGGGTGCATAGCAGTGCTGGGAGTGGTAACTAAGAGCCCAGATTCCTGTCCCCAAGATGAATGTCTCCCCCAGAGCCTTATGAAGTTGAATTCCTCCCTCAGGTCATTTGACAGTTGCATTTCTTCCCCTGCCATTTTGTGTGTCCAGCAGAGATAACATTCCTTGGCTGTGGCTTGATGCCGAGGACCCTCTCCTTGGGAGGCAGGGTGTTCAAAGGCCATGAAGATTATAAGCCATGGCTGAAAATCCTTTGCTGTATTTGAGAAAATTAATGTCATCAGCTCATGAATGAGATTGGGTGTGGATCTCGACTGGTTTGTTCTTTCTGTGGGAAGGACTCTAAGGGTGAGCTTGGGATGAAAAGTTGTCTGAGTCCTGGTAACTCATTGCTGCTGGTAGAATAAGGGAGTAGGAGGGATATCAGCCTCTGTAAGAGAAGGGGCTTGGAGAGGGGGGATAGCAATTATGCTGAAGCCCCTGTTCATGCAAGGACAACCACCTCAGGTACCTTCAGCTTCTCACTCTCAGAATGAAAGCAGGAAAAACTTCTCTAGGCTTAGCAGAGGTGAAGGAGAAAGGAAAAAACAAATGCCAATTAATCATTGCCATTAGAATATGCTCTGTTAGTTGAGGAGGAGGAGAGAATCAAGCTTGTACAGATTTACATTTTTGCTGGTGTGACCTGTGCATAAGATGTGTCCTAGATAAGCATTGTTGGGTCTTCTTTGTCACTCAAGAGCAAACTGTAACAGAGAGATTTGCATTGTAATTCTGTGATTGTCTAACTCACACCTTGATGTTAACTGGCTGCATTCATATCCTAAAGCTGAGATTATACTGTAGAAGTTTAGTGTTTGAAAAACTGCCACTTGTCCATGATGACTAACCCTACCTTGAGAAGCACTTAGCTGAGCAACTTCTTGGCAGGTTTTCCAAGCCCTAAAGTTTCTATGGTTGTTTCATTCACACTCAGCTGGCCTGACCCATGCTAACACTTTGTTTTCCTTTGCAATTAAAATATTTCAGCTGCCATGTGAAATATGTGAGACTTTTTAGACTTGTCAGAAGCTCAGCAGGATGACATTGAGTGTTTGTATAGCAGCTTATAACAGTCCCAAGAATAGTTCCTGGATCAACCTTGTGGCTATTTTTTAAACTAGTGAAAAATATGGACTTTTCAATAAATCCATTCTGCTAATTGGCATATGATTCTTTTCCCACTTTTTATTTCACTGTTGGTTATTCGACAGCCCAAAACACATTTCCAAACATGCTCCTCTTCCATCCCAAAATTAACATATAACTGTGGATTACCCATCAGACCTTAACAGTCTTTTGGTCCAACAACACATCTGGAAAGGGATTTTAATGTTATTTCTTTTCTTTTTAAAGCTAGAATGTACCAGTTCAGTGGTTATGTGTTTAGCTTTCATTGATTTTTCTTCTTTCTTCCAGTTTTTGGTTTTTTTTTTATAGTTTTTTAATAATCATGCTGTACTCACCTTGTTTTTCACTCTTCAGTGATCAGTAGCCATAGGTGTATCATCAGTAGCCATTATTGGACAGAAAGAGAACAGAGATCCCTGATGTGACTGTGAGACAAGGGGAGTGTGAAACTCGCTCCATCCCACTCAATCTGAAGCTCCTGGAGGAGCTTTTCAGTTCAGTTCTGCTCCCTTTGCCATTATAGATAGTAGTCTGTAACCGAATTGAGCCTGCTTTGCTAACCTCAATGCTCAGAGACTTCCAAGGATCTGGTCAGGTTGTTGTCAGACCCATGTGCCTTAGGAATCAGCATATGTGAACAGTCTGTTGTGTGTGAAACACCTTTGACACTTTCTATGTTGCCAGAAATACAGCTGCAATGAGAGAAACACTTTGGTGAAGGCTTAGATCAAAGTTGACAGTTTAAATCAATTAAAAGGTGGTTGGTTTAGATTACATATAAGAAAGAAGTCTTTTGCAATGAGGGTTGGTAGAGCACTGGAACAGGTTGCTCAGAGAGGTGATGAATCACCTGGAAATATTCAAGGGGCTCTGATCTAGTTGAAGACATCCCTGCTAATTGCACAGTGGTTGGACTATATAACCTCTAAAGGTCCTTTCAAACCTAAACTGTTCTATGATTCTACATTTCTCAGTGTGCAGCATCTCTTGATTGACCACTGGGTCTGTTTTCATGCCTGGATGTTTTAGAGTCAATGTCTGCTCTCGCTCTGTCTGGTGAATATAACACTCAAGTGTTGCAAGGAGGAGGATGGTGGCATGTGAAGGCACCTCATGCTGAGGAGGGTGCCCAGAGGAGCTGGGTCATGAGAAAGCCTGCCCTGGGCATGGCAGCTCTTCAAGATCTGTGATAAAGTCGTCATCACCAGTGGTAACTGGAAAAATACTAGCAGACTACTTCTAACCACTGATTAATACAGGATTCAGCACTCATTCCATCTGTTGACAATTATGCCCTCCCTGTGGCTTTGCTGAGATGTGGTGTTTGTCACAATAGATCTAACCTGTTAAACAGATACCACTTTTTGCTCCAACAAGGATGCTTTTAGTGATGGACAAATTATTCCAGTGTACGGAGGATAATGTCCTTCAATTTGTTATATTTGCCAACTGCTTTGGGAGCCTGTGGGATGAAAGGTGTCATAGAAATGTAAAATGCTATTATTCATCCTAAATCACTCTAGTCTATTTTCCTAAAAAAAAAACTCCAAACAACCACATATACTTCTTTTCTGTATTTTGTTCAATATTTGGTTGGTTCCTTTAAATCTGCACACAGAACTGCTACTACTTAGTGCCTGGATCTTGACTGTGTCTCAGGCGTTTTATCTGACCTTTTTTTTAGGCAGTTATTTACCTTACCTGTTTCTCCAGTTACCTGAGCAATCTGTTTTCTGTGACTAATTTTAAGACACTGATTTTCAGTGCTTTTATTTAAATACACAGTGAGTTTAAGGATGCAAGTGCAGTTCATAAAGCTCAGTGAGTCCAAACACTTTGTTTTACTGCATTTTCTCATGTTCTAGGATTAATTACAGACAGCTGAAATAGAAAGGCCTAATGAAGAACTAATCTTGATATCAAAGGAGGAAAGAGAGATGTGGGGGACAGGAATTCAGTAATCCTCTGGCTGGAGGTTCAGTTGTACCTAAACACTGTCATTCATGGAGCCAAATTAAATTGTCAGTCAAGAACCTGTCAGTCTAAACAAGTCTGAAGCATGAAGAACTTTGCTTTATTTGGCAGTTAACTTTCCCCTTGGTATCCAATTCTAAACTGAAATCAGAATATCTCACAGAAGATAGGGTTCAGTTTGATCCAGCTATGTGAGGTATTGTATGTAGTGGCTTGTACTCAGAGAAGTTTCAGCTCCAGCTTGCAGATGTGGGAGTGAACAACATGAGCAAAGAAAGCAGTTCCTCAGGACGTCTGGCTCCTCAGTTCCATTGGGACATTTTCAGATCTCAGAGAGCAGCATTTCCAGTATTTTAGTTACTTCTGTAAAGAAAGGAAAAAAGAGAACCCTCCTGTGCATGTTAGAGGGTTGATAATTTCTTGTGTGATATCTGTTGCCTTACAGAAAATTTAAACTGGAGTTAAGAAACATTATTAGCCAACAAATTATAAATCAACAGGTTCTAAAACTATCACTAATGTATATAGTAGCTCCGATATTGTGTATGGATTTTCCTCTGAAAGGCAATATTTATGGAAAAAGTTGTAACCAAAAAAATGTAACTGTAACAATATCTAATGTATGTGTTTGGTGGATTTGAACTTGGAGCATATAAAGTAATGGAAAAAACTGAGGTTCACTCCCAAACAGATCTACAGCCAGCAGATCACAGAGATCAGGTCAACAGGTGGACCTAAAAGATGCCAGTGTACAACTGACTGAAAGACAGCAGCTAACAACTGGGCATCTTCAGAGCAGGGAGGCAGAACCTGTCAGGTCAAATGATTGAATGGAAATAAGGTGGATCAGTAGGGAATGAAACCCAAGGATGAAGTCATAATGACCAACAAACAGTACTGGTGTCTAAATTATGTGTGACAATGATACCATAATTTGACTTTTATAATACAATGCATAACACCATATTGTGTTTTCACTGAATAATTTTGGGTTTTTTCTGGTCTGGCTGGCTGTTCAATATATTCTAACATGTTCATCGTGTCTTTGGGTTATTAAGTGTCAAAGTAAACTTTGTTTTGAAATCTAGGCCTCCAGTCTAGAATCTCCACCATTTGCAGAGTATCTATGTGGTATATGTTCACCATTCTTGTAAGTTCTATACCTGTAGTTCAATATCTACTGACTTTAAAATCATCAATTAAAAGGGTTACTCTGTGGGCAGAAACAGTTTTCAGATTCTGTTTTCAGATTCAGAGGAGCTGTGACCACTGTCATGCCCTAGATGGAGGGAGCATGTAAGTTCCTTGAACTTTGATTAAACTGTAGTTTCTACCTCCTTTCTTTACCACTTTAAATCTTTTCTTCTCCAGACAAAACTCATTCTCACACATCCTCTCCATTCCCACCTTTTAAAAGGGGAACACTGAAAGCAAGTATGTGGAAAATATTAATACATTGAAAATAGAAATGATATAGAGATAGAAACCTATCTCTAAGTCTAAAGACTTTTCTAATGTCTTTCTAGCCAAAGTGCAGGAGAGAGGCTCTCAAAGAGCATGCCTTCCATCAGATCCCTGCTCTTTTCATCATGTTCCAGTGCTTCTGAAATGCTCATCTTTACAACCCTGACACCAACAAGTTGGTCTGAGGTAAGAAATTCCTGTGACCCATTCACTGTTGCTCACTAAACATTCTGTGGCTATTCAAGCACCTCTGTGAAGGGAAGCACTTGAATGTTAAGGCATGTTGTGCAAATGAAGTTTTGGTAACTGCAGGTTGAGTTTCTGGGAAGTGGTTCTGTGTTATACCGTTTCTTGGCAGCCCTGCAGGAAACCCATGGCTTAGGCATGTTTCTGCTCACTTGTGCAGCAGGGCAGAGCCACCCATACCTGGCCAAGGGGGCTCATGGGCCTTGGGGATGGAGCACAGGCTGTGCAAGAGGAAAGCTGGAGCCAGGTTCGGCCAGCCAGTGGAGGCTGGGGAAGAGGGGCGGCAGGGGATGCCCAGATGCTGCTTCCAGCCACCTCAGAGTGCAGGGCAGCAGGCACAGCCTCAGGTGCTGACTCTCAAAGGGTGCCCAGCCTCGGTGGTAGCACCTGCAGGGGCTTGGGGTACTGTCAGGATGGGCTGGGCAGAGACAGCCAGGGGGGCTGCCCTGGAAACGAGCTATTCTGGGTGTCCATCCTTTTTAAAATTAAATAAACAAATAAATAAATAATGAATGTATGTATGTTTGTGTGTATGAATGTATGCATACATATATATGTATGTATGTATGTGTATATATATGTGTATATAGATATAGATATATATGTATTATTTTTAAATTGTGAGGCATTTGGGTGTGGATAGGGTTTGTTGATTTGTTTGTTTGAAGTCATCTGTTTGCACTTGGAGCAGCAGTCACTGAGGGTGACTGACGGGTCGTGTGGCTTGCTGGGGGCCACGCTGTGCTTCGATCGCTGCCGGAGCTGGCAGCCTGGCAGCCCAGGAGGGGCTTGGAGCAGCTTTTAAAAGCCTGGGATTTCCAGCACTCCCCAGGATGAGTCGCAGCTCGGCAGCCCAGCACAGAGCAGATGTGCGGAGGGGAGGGAAATGCTTTCGGCTGAGCCCAAAAAGTACGTGCCAGGAGGAAGGCTTCAGGAAGCGGGAGCTGGGCAGGGAGGAGGGAAGGGAGCATTTCTCTTCTGCTTTGTTTTCTAAGGAATGATTTAAATGAATTGCTTCTCCTCTGGAAGGAAAATCTCACTGAAGTTGTTTTAATGTGAATTTTGATATTTATTTTCTCTGTGTGTGTATATCTGTGTGTGTGTGTGTTTTTGTCTGACCCGGCTCACCCAGAGGGAAATCTGTTTTCTATTTTGTGCTGTTTTGTTTATATTTTTAGGATTGATTTGGAGTTTAGGCTGATGGGAGAACTGGCTGTGCAAGGGGTTGATGTATTAGGAGATTTCTTATGATGGTATTTGTTGCATCATCAAGAGCCGATTGATTAAACCTTATTGTGATCTGATCCATAATAGCAGGAGCATTTTTATGAGAAAGGAAATATAAATGAAGTCTGAAAGCAGATTTTACTGTTATCCTTTTGTGGAGCCGATTAATAGAATGTAAAGTGACCTAAATGAAGTGCTGTAGAAAGGCTTGTCAATACAAGCCTTATACATTAAGCTAGGATTATTTGAACACATTAATAATGAAAAGAGGATTTTCTTGTGCATTACAAATTAGTTATGATGATTTGAGGCAGAAGACTGAGATAGGTCAAAGCCCAGCAAGCTAAATATAAAGAATTTGTGTACCTCTGTCCTCATACAGCCCCATCCCTGTATACCCTGACCTTACACCATTACAATATTTTGTAGAGATTTTAGGTCAGAAGATTTACTGCTAAATCTTTGGTAAGTTGTGTGGACTTAGTTTCATTAGCCAGCCCAGCCCTGGCATTCAAAGAAGTCTACCAAGAATATTTATTTCTAGTCTGAAGAGCGGAAAAGAAAAGTTTATGGGAATTTTGTGGGAGAAACTCCAGCCTGGGAGGGGAGGCTACAGATTTTGTTTCATTGCAACAGGTCCTGGAAAAAGTGAGACAAAAAGTTGGGGCAAGCTTTTTATAGAGTCCTTTTAAGTAATAAGTGGCAAGTGAAAAGAAATTGGAGCATGTAACTTATAACTCAAATTTATATACCAATATTGTGTTCTGTCACTGCTGAAGGTCTTAATTTTCAGTTTTTCTTTTTAATTCCATTTTTACCTGTGACCCTTTTTGCTGTTAAATTTTCTCTAAAGTTTTTGAGGAAATCCAGGTTTTGTTCACTGTCGTTATATACTCACCAAATTTTCAGCTAGTTCACATCCTGTATTGCTTTCTCTTGCCACAAACTTAGCTGTGCAAAATGATATGTATATAATGTATATATATGTATATGCAACCACGTAAGTTGATCAAGGGATCTAAATTTGAAATTTGGTTGACTTCCTTCAGAGGTTGCAAATTATCCCCCCCTTAGGATGTCCTGTGTTTCCAGTGCCCTGAGGTGCCAGCCTGGAGAGAGAGGGTGGCTGCTGAGGATGATCTCCTTAGTCCAGCAGTCCCTGGCTAGGCAGCTGGGAAGCAAAATTCAGTGCACAAACAGGACCCAGAGATGTGTGTCTGCATATTGTTGCAGGTGGTTAAGTGAGGCTGGTCATACCCCTGAGCCCCCAGGGCATGACAAAGCAGTGTTACTGCATAAGTTAATTCAGCCTTTGGTATCAATGTACCTGAGAGCTTTGCAAAGTTATGCAAACTTAATAGAAGCATGGAGTTGCAAGACATTGCAGCTGCAATACAAGTCAAACTCTCTCAGTTCTGAAAAGCAGGAAATCTTAGTGTACAGATGCAAGGGAATTTTAGTAGCTACTCTTAATGCAGCTGAGAGGAAGCACCAGGCTGACTTGCATAAATTGATTGCATGCTGCTAGACACTCTTTATAAATTCTGTGATAAGGACAGCCACCTTAGGAAAGGTTTAAATAAAAAGATATTGTTCTGACTTCACATGCAGCTTTGGTAGGCACTGGGGCTTGGAAGCATACTTAGCAGGTAAATGAGTCAGCAGTCAGAAATGCCTGGTACAGATGGTAGTCAGTAGCTGAACGTGTGATGTGGCACATGCAGAATGCAAGGCATGGTTCTAGGATGCAGGCTGGGGCTGCTGTGCAGCTGGATCACCCCGTGTGCCTGGGCCAGCCTCTTGCAGTGAGGTCTGAGCTGGGAGTTACCACCTGATCCTGCTGAGAACAGCCCAGGGAATGGTATTGGCAGCTTCTCTGACAGATTTGCAAAGTTCAAACATGCCCTAAGCAGAAAGCCCAAGAAATAGGAAGATGGACTGCTGTAATTGTTGCTGATCCCTCTGGACGGACTGCCATCAGCACAGCTGTGCTCCCAGTGAAATGACTGACTAGGTGAAACCAAGCCCATGCTGGCTGCATGATGAAATGGGCAACATTTAAAGAGCTCTAGCTAATCTAGACCTGCTAAAGCAACAGGAAAGAATTCACTTTGTGCTTTGCAAAGTTAGTAATGCCTAAAAAAGGACTTTATCTCAAGTGAGAAGGAAATTTGTTTGGGTTTGAATTTAAAATAGGGCAAAATACTTTCATCAAACTTTCTGCAACCAATAATGTAGTGCTCAATAAATTACTTGCCTTTTATTGAGAAAAAAAAATACACATGGTTTCTTATATACCTGGTATCTTTTGCTACAGTTTCTGTACTGAAACTCGTGCAGGTTCTCAAATGATGTAATTGACTTTACTCTGCTAGGGAAAGGGTCAGCATGGCTTACAAACATGCAGCGTTGTTGTCACTTGTGCAGTCGCTGCCTTAAGAGGTCCCTCCCTCCACGGTGCTGCAGAGACCATTGCACCACAGCTGAGTGATGGCAAATGAAGGTGACTTCAGGAGCACCAGGGAGACTCTTAGTGGATCCATGCTGGCACTTCAGAAAACTCCAGTGGCACTGCTGTAGGTAAGTGCCAGTGAGTTACTCCTCAAGCAGCTGGAGAGGGAAGGCAGTGTCGCTCAAATGCTGGAGGGCTACAAGATTTGCCATCCCTCTTCCACAGCACAGGAGGTAGCAGTCTGATGGTGTCCTGGGTAATGGTTCAAAAAACTTAAATAACCCAGTTGTAACAGAATTATTTTATATTTAGAATCAATGGCTGTCAAATTGCTTTGCACTCTGTCATTAGCTCAATGTTTGATACAAGAAAACTAATAGGAATAAACTTCTGCTGAAGTTCAATGCAATTTTGCAACTAATAGTAGCTATTTGTGTTCAGTAGGCTTTTACTCCTGGAGTAAACTCAAATATCTCTATGTACCCCCACAGCTGTTGTGAGCAAATTGTTCCTTCAGCCATTCTTCCATTGAGAGATGCTCTTTAATGTGATGCTTTTCCAGAACTGGGTGGACAGAGGAAGGTCCAGTGTGAACTCAAATGACTCGAGGCAGACACAGGGCTTTGTTAGACTTCTATTTGTTTTTTGAGATTCTCTGGTGCATATTACTTTGCTGGCTTTTTTATATGCTTTTTAACATAAGGGTTCTTTTCTGTAAATGGCACTTTTCTTCTTAACTAAGAAAAGGGAGCTGTCTTGTGCTGAGATTTTCTGTTCCCGATTCCAAGCTTTTCCAAGGCAATGTAGAAGATGCTTCAAATCTACCCCATATCCAGACATAATCATGAGGATGAGACGGAGATTATGTTTCCTAACACTGATGTGCCAAAATTTTTGTTAGTTTTTGTAGAGTCTTGAAAAGTGGCCTGTAGAATTAAAGCAAGGGACTACATTAAAACAACTGCATCATCCCTACTTTTAGTGGGTTACACATTGCAGTGGAGAGGGAAAAGATGAAGCTCCTTTCACTGCTGTCTCAAAATTGTCTTGAAGCTTCTCCAAACCAAAGTAAAGGCATTTGCTTTTGTGTAATATATTGGTTCTTCTCCCAGGATAAGCACTGCCATGAGATAATTTTCTGAGAGATAGAGACATTACTTACACTATACACACCTATTTCCACCAAGTGTCTCTTTTTATGCTTTGTTAGTTTAGTGCTTTAGAAATCTAAAGGTCTTTTGATTGCTTTAATTTCTCTCTAATTATGCTCATATTGCAGGCATTTTTTTTTTATTTTGCAAGTTCAATCTTTGAAATGTCTTCAGTACTGCAGTAAATTTCTAATTGTAAATGGAGCAGCCGGTTTCAATTGTTCTTTTGGAGACATTGGTCTCTCTTCCTTTAGCAATGCTAAGTCCACAAGAGATGTGTGAGTTCTTCAACCTCCATGGGACTAGAAAAGCAGTGATCTCCTTCTGAGATTGAAGTTTGTTTTACTCTTGTTTTAGAGTTAAGGGGAGTTGTGCTCCTGCCAAAAGGTTTCGTTTGGCAATAACGACTTGCCTTTTGCTGCAGAGATAGGTCTCCTTGAACGTATTTCTCCCGGTAACTTCTTTCTCTTCCCAGCCATCTTGATTATCTCCATTCCCTGTGGTGGCTAGGTGCTTTATATCCAGTGGGAATCTGTCAGACTGAAATGCATCAGGCCATTGGACTTAACATTGTATCAGTGGTCCAGTTAGATTCTCTAAAATCAATCAAAAATTACTTCAAAGGCAGATTTTTTGTGATGCTTAGGCACCTAACAGCTCAGATAAACACCAGGGAGTATTTTCAGCACCACCGGAAAACAGTAGGTGTTTTGCCAGCAGTGCAATCAATAGGTGTGAAGTGCCTAAGACCTCTGGAAATCATTCTTTTAATGTGGGATTTAAAGCCACAGTAGGAAAAAGAGTTGCAAATTAGGTGGAGCACTTAACTGCAGCCTTCCCATGCAAGAAATACTGTCTCTTCAGAGATTATCAGTTGAAAGTGTCTAAAGTCTCTGGGCATAAAACAGCATTTAGGTTCACTCGACTCTATGATTTTCAGTTTACTGAGACAGAATACATGTCCTTGAGTAATTGAAATTGTATTTCAGTTCACTTATGGCTTTAACCCTTATTTATTAACTGTGTGTTTGGAGATTTTATTGCTGGCATTATGGAATATTTTATGTTGGAATGGTGGTTGTCAAGTCCTACTACCTGCTCCAAGCAGGGCTCACTTCAACATTTTGACCTTCTTGATGTTCATTCCCTGTGCACCTCTGGGAAGTGTCTGGCTCTGCCTTCTGCACACCCCACCTTCCATGCACAGAGGAATATTAAACAGAAGCAAGCATATATAGCATGGAAGAATCCTCATCTTAGAGTGATCAGACAATTCTTTGATCTAAACAGAAACTGAATGTGACAGTGTTTATACTGATATCACAAATGTGCTTGAAGTTAGCAGACTGAGAATGTTCACTTGCTCTATTCCCCGTGTTCTTCCTCTTAAAAGCATCTGTTGCCAGACTCTGCCAGGTGTGAGACACAGGAGATGGTGGGGCTCTGATCTGACTACTTTTAGCAGTTTTCATGTTCCCAAATGTACATGATAGAATGACGCAAATGCCAACAAGATGTTGAGTTGTCTTCCACCCCCACCCATGTCACCCATAACCAAAATTTCTTCTTGAAATATGGAAATTACCCTAGCTGGTGCAAAATGTATCTGGTTTCAGGCCTTCAGCTAAGACTATTTCCTGCAGAAGAAAAAGTGGGTTTTTTAGAAATAGTGAAAAGTAGAGAGGGAAATCTACAGGTCTTTATGCCTAGCTAGTAAAAATTGTAAAAAAGCTTCATTGTAATGGAGCTAAAGAAGTGTAATTCTACTAATACTCTCATTATTTGTATTTCCTTCATCATGCACCACAGCTCTTCATAGGTGATAGAAGAAGTTTAGAGCAGAGAATCCAGCAGGAACCAAATGGTGACATTTGTGAAAATTATTAGCTGTTTGTATTTTTAAAAGTAGCATTAGAAACACCATATGGGATTAGTAAAAGTTAACATCTTGCTTTAGCTGATTTAGTGGGATGTGCTTTCATTTTGTAATCAGCCTTTGAAAAGCCAATGTCAGTTGATGGGATTTTTTTCCCATGGCCCTTAAAAGTAAGCACAATATTTGATGGGATCTATTTAAACTGCAGGGTACTTTTCTCGGAGCAGTTTCCATGCACAGATCTTCCAGTAGCAGTTGAGTGGGTCTCCCTGAGAAGCTGAACAGTGGAATGAAAAGACTGCTAACATCTAGACAAGGTGCATAAGGCCAGAGGTGGCTGGTGAAGGATGTTCTTTCAGCTATTAAGAGTAAGGAAGAAATTTTTTTTTTTTTTTGTAATTAAAATATAAAAGTTCAGCTGTCCAGAGGCCAGAGTATATGTTGAAACCTCAGAGCAGAGCTCTCAGAAACCACTGGCAGAGATCAGAATTTCAGTGTGTTGCCAGCAGCTGTAGATGGGCAGACATTTCTTCATGTACTTCTTTTAAATGCAGTAATGTGAGTCTCACTTGGGAGCTGAGCTCGTGCTGCTGGGGCTGATGGAGTGGAAGAGGGCTTGTTCCAGGCAGTCCATGGGTGTTGTGGCATTGCCTTGTCACCAGCCAGCACTGGCAGCTGATAAAAAGGCTTTTGGCACATGGTGGGCAGGCTGAAGCAGGAGCATCCTAGTATGAGGCATGATGAAATGGGAAGAGCCATCATCTGGTAGCCTGGGATGAATGAACCAGAGCAGGATGAGCTCACAGAAGGCAGAGGAGGGAGAGCAGCTCAGGTGAAGAAGACAAGTTGTCCCTAAGGGTTACAGAGCCAAGTGAGTTCAAAACACTCTCACCACTGGCTGGCAAACATAGAAGAATGAGATTTCTTTTTTAGGTGAATTTTGTGTGGTTATTAAAGAGCTCCACTTAGCAGCAGGATGCTCAGGAGAAAAATAACATATTAAAGTATGCTTTAATAGTAAGATTAAAACAAGTATTTGCTGTAGCTTTTCCCTGATGACTGCTAAATTTCTTATATTGAAGGACTTAGACAGCATATCATGTTCTAACCACCCATGTTTTTAACTAACATGCTCCAAGGCTCTAAAAAAAGAGAGCATATATATATATATATATGTGTGCATATATATATATATGTGTGTGTGTGTGTGCATATATATATATATCTCCTGAGATTTCTGCCTACTGCTTTGTTGTTGCACTGTGCTAGCAGTCATCTGTTCCCTCATGGCCAAACAAATATGCACTGAACTGTGATAGTCCAGCTAATTTTGATGCAGTGTCAGCATTGATTAGATTTGTTCAGTGTGCTGCCTGCCCGAGCGTGTATAGCTCGGGCTGTGATTTGAGGTGCATTTGGACACAGCATCAGATAATTTTGACGTCATTTGTGGCCAAGGGGACAATATGGTGAGTGTCTCAGGGGTCACATTAAGGAACTGTCTGCACTGGGATGCAAGCCTGTGAGAGATGATAGGGGAAAGATGGACTGAGCCCCCAGCTTGAGTGTTAGCAGCTTCTGGTAGTGGGTTCTGTTTGCTTGTTTTTCAAAAATTCACAAGTCACGGTAGAATTTGGTTCTTTCAGGTTTCAGACTAGAACTGAATACATTTAAGTAGAACATAAAATTTCTGCAGAGGAAAATATTGTGAAGACCTTGTTAATGTTACCTGTCTGGACTATACAAGTACACTAATACTGGAACAGAAATGTTCTCAGGAAACCTACCTTTGGTACCATGGTTTAAAATTTTCAGGTCTTGAAATTAAAGTCCATTCCCTCAAGGTTTGATCCCCGTGGCATGGATTCAGGAAAGGAAACCAAGTACTAATTATTTGCCAGGTCTTCCCCACAGAGCAAGGCTGGGCTGTGCAGGCATAGAAAAACTTGTCAAACATTGGGTAATCCCTCACGTTTGCCAAGCCCTGCCCAAGCCATGCAGAGAGCACTCAAGCTGGAACACAAGTTTCTTTTTCAGCTGGGCTGATATTTGACGTTGGATTTTTTTTTTCCTTTTCCTTCCTGCTCTGACAAACAAATGTGTCTTTTATCACTGATTTCAGCAGTGTAGCTGAAGATGTACATAGAAAACAATGTCTCTGTGCTTTCCAGAAAAGGCTCTACATTTTAAAGTTCTTTTAGTCAGTCTCCAGAGAGATGAAAATATGCCCTTTGAGAGCTTTGTAACTAGGAGACAGATATTAAAACTTAAATTCTTTTCATTTTCATTGTTTGTTACTGATTGTTATGTTTTCAGAAGCATCATTTTAATATAATACAATTAATTTGGAAGACGTCTGAATTATTAATATCTATTGCTTATACTGACTCATTAAGCTGGATATGTAAAAATCTGAGTATGCCTGCTTTAAGTATCTGATGATTCTTGTATTGACAGCTTGATGAGGTTTTGATGGTTCTTCTCTTTGGAGTTTTCTGGGGGAGTTTAAGGTTTTTTTCTGCCATCCCCAGCCATGCCTCATTAGATTGCTTGCAAGAAGTTTAAGCACAGATATTAAGGGCCTGAAAGAAAGCATCTCATCAAAGCAGAGGCTGTGCTAAACATGAGATCTTAAGAATACAAATGAGTCCTGAAATCCAGTGCTTTTTTTCAACTGGCCAGAAGCCCAGAAGCAAATTGCTGGAATGGAATCAACTAAATACGTACTGTGTTGTTGGAAAAAATTCTTGAGGTTTTTCCCAAAAATTTATGATGACAGTCTGGGTGAACAGTTGCCTTGGTGTGGGGCAGATGCCTGACTTTGCTACTTGTCCTGTTATACACAGGCAGTTCCTGTTCTTCTTTGTCACTTTTGGATAGACTGCATGGAAGTCACATGTGTGGAAGTCCATTTGCTAAACTGATTTTCATTTTTATTAAATACATACTGTAAATGTGTGTTTGAGTGCTTCTGGCTTTTGCATGTGAACTGACTGGAACAAGTGTGGAAGAGGACTGTCACCCAGAGGCTGATAAGGAAAGCAGCTTCTCCACATGTGGATGATCACGGTTTGACTTGACTTTCTGAGGGCCAAATTATCTGACCCTACTGTGTGGTGTTGGAACTGTCAGCCAGAACAAGAAAAGTTGTTGTCTTGATTTTGTTTGGGGCTTTTTTAAAAGCCCAAAGATATTAACAATATTTCCCAAAAATCTTCGTTTTAAATACGTCATCTTTTATAAAATATCTGAGTATATATACGGTGTATATATATATAGTTCTGTTATAGTCTCTACACAGCAACCACCTTCTGTTTGCTGCTTCAAAGAGCTCCTACATACATACAAGATATTTCATTAAGCCCCAGATTTTGTTGTAATTTCAAGCCAGGTGGTGCTTCATACTGAAATTACCTGGGTTATGTGGACTATCCAGTGGAATTATAAGGAACTTGGCAAGTACTATCTGCTAGCTGGCACGCTCAGATTTCTCCCATCTCAGCTAACATATCTAAGCATTGTTTAGTATTTTTCTTAAAAATTTTCAGGTGTACTGGTATAGACAAGATTTTGAACAGCAAATCAAACTTCTACATTGTGAATCCACAGAGCAGTTCAACACAGGGAGACTGCTATGTTGTTAATTTATTTCCTTGTTAGTGCACATAAATCCCCCATGTAAGCAAGCCCTTCCTTAAGCTCATTTCAGTGTAAATCATTTCCACAAGATGAGCTCGCACCCACGAGCAAAATCAGAGGGTAAATAAAGCTTTGGGTAATCTTATATCTATCTAATGCAAATCATACAACCATTTCTGTCCAGTATTTTCTACCCCTACCCACTGAAGGAGACCTGCCCTTGCCCTCCTTTTTTAACAACAATTTTTTTTCTTCTGCATGGATTAATTATTTTGTCTTCTTTATTAATCTTAACATCTGAAAAGCAGAAATAGATAACTCTGATTATTCAGCCATCATTTTGTCACAGAAATCAAAGTACAAAAGCTTTCCTAGAATGACTTCCTTCATCTGTTTGATGGTTTCCATCTTTATTTTGGGAGAAATATGAGAGAAAGTTTATTTTTATACCTGGTGCCTGCTTCCTTTGCCAGATAGTTGAGGGACAACTGTTCATCGTTTACCCTCCATTTTCCTGCAGATCTGTTGGCTACCCTGCCAGGAAAGCCCTCCAAGCAGCCATGTAGGTGACAATGTTTTGATGTTGTAGTCACTTCATATATAAGGGCAAGGCCACATCATAATTTATGTGAGTTGTCAGGTCCTCCAACAGCTCAGAGTCAAAATGCAAATGATTGTAGCATTAATTCAGAAGGAGTCAAACAGAGCAAGCACAGGGTCACAAAGTACACCAGAAGCTGGCCCTGGTGCAATTACTGGTATCTTCATGGGCTGCTTGTTTACATTTGGATTTTTGACGTAAACAATCAGGTCATTCTGGATGGTGGCTTTGGAATGTTCGCTCAGGAAAAGGATGTGTCTTCAGCAGAGTGCCCAGGATTCTTTCTCAGGACCAAAATATGGAGAGAGGCAAAGCGAGTCTGGGGGAAACAATGGACCGGTGAACTCATTTCAAATGAGCACTTGAAAACTTGGTTCATCCATTAAATATTCGATATATTCATTGAATAAAATGTAGTGCCTTCCTTCATTGTCATTATGTTAGATCACACCCCTAAAGAGAAGAAGCAAGACTGAGGCTTATGCAGAGCAGGCTTTTCACTCTACATGACACAGCTGTGATGATACTGAGCACCCATAAATACAGCTGAGATCCAGGCATGTTGAATCCAGGTCCGCTGTACATCACCATGGCAGTGTGAAACAGCTGAAGGGGAACTTCTCCCAACATGTCTTTTAATTTTTTTAACTTTTTTCAGTTGCATTCTCAAGAGGTCTAAGTTTGCAATTAATAAAATAAAGGTGATCAGGCTAAAGTATACAGTCAAAGTACTGCTAAGTATATCTCGGTGACGCGAGGTGGATACAAAAATCTCTGCTTTACTAAGTCTAAAAGGCAGGACCTTTCCCAAAGTACAAACTAATCTTTTGCTGATTCACAGCAGCTGTCATTGACCATTTGATACATAATTTTGGTGCTAAGAGAGGCTAATATAGACATAACACAGTATGACTCATCAGTGTCTATAGTGAATGCAACCTGCTGTACATAGCTGCTGGCCTGCTTACCAAGTTATCTGGAAAGATTTGTAATAGTTATTTGAGCTTTCTTGAGTAAAAACACTCATAGTAACCTGGAATATTCTCCTATAACTTAATTTTATTCTTACTAGTTGTGGGAAGCTAAAAGTAAGAAAAGGAAATGCATTGAGAAGTAACAGCTTTTGAGAAGATCTGCAAAAACGAACTTCTCCTTAAAGCTCATCACTAAGCTTGTATTTAATGTTTTCGTATTTCCAGCCCTCATCTTTATACAGTAAAATATTTACATTAGCAAGTATTTAGCTCATTAAATAAAACTGCTAAAAGGCCATCTTATCAGAGTTGACACTAAGAAAAGAGAAAAATCCTAAATTTAATCAATATCCTAAAACTTTGATGATAGTGCTACTTGTCTCCAGGTGGATGTTATGCTATATGGAGGACAGGTCTGTATTAGAAAAGCAGCATTTGTCCACCAAAGTAGATCTTAAATTCTCAACCTTAAGAGTACTTGAATATTTTAATTTAAAAGTTTCCTATAGTGAAAATATGCCAAATTGGGGAAATACATTATGTGAGAAAAATTAGGTGTATATTCTCCTTGATTAGCCTACAGCTATTTGTACTGGTTTAGACTGTTTTATTTAGAAATCTCCCACCTCTTTAATGAAATTATTTTTTATCCAAGTTGAGGTTTTCTGTTGAAATACACACACACACACACACACACAGAGTGATTTGGACATTTTTCTTCTCAGATTCAAATGACAGTGTTATAAATGGCTTTCGGTCTTTGTCAGCTTGCCACATTTAATACAGCTTGGATGCCTCCCACATCCTGCTCTCTCAGCATAACACCAGCAGAGGGAATGAGTAGCTGTCTTTCCATTTAGATCTGAAAGTTATCTAACTGCTATTAACATTGCAGCAGAAGTGGCTGTGGTATTTCATGGACTCCCCTGGAGGCAAGATCCAAAGTCTGTGTTATCTAAACATGCCTGACTTTAGCTTCTCACTGAGATTGAAGGCTCTGTGTAATCCCTGGTATTTATTGCCTTCCAGATTCCACTCTCTAAGCACCAATAGTTTATATTTCATCCAGTATTGCCAGCAAACTGTAAACTGAGTTTACAAATGTGTCATTTGAGATATTTTTCAGCTTTTGACACAGCTCACCACCCACAAATGAGTAAACGAGGCCAAAATGTCCAAGTCAGCTTCTCTTCAGCAGAGAGATAAGGTGAGACACCTTTGGGTGTGAAATTCGTCCATTTCTCAAATGAATTTCTGCAACTGTGAATTCCCATATGTTGAAGTAAAGCATAAATCATGACAGGCATATACTTGCCCTGAATTACATTTATATAAGAGCCCTCTATATAATAAACCTCTAGGCAGAGGCAAATCCTTGGCATGCCTAACAGATAAGCTGGAAAGGAAGAAAAAATGAACACTTTTCCTTTCTCCCCAGCTTAACTTCTTTGGTATGCATTGCCAGAATTGTGGCAGGGTTATAATTCAGTGCACACACACTGCTGAGATTATTGGGTTTGAGAGAGGAGGAGAGGCATTACAGTGCTTAACTTGCATGCCCAGGCAGCCCTGCTCTGAGAGCATGGTGCTGGCTCTGCCTGGTGCCACTAGAAACCATGACTGCTTTCTTTGCTGGGCCACCTCACCATGCTCTGACTGCTCCTACATGACCTCTCACGCCTTTCTCAAGGGTAAATGCTGCACACAGTGACATTTTTTATTGCTGCCTAAGCACTGGAAATAACAGTCACAGCCCCCTGGTGCAACCAGCACCAGCTGATGCTCTCTTCCATTGCTTCCTGCTTTTACAGTGATGTGATCTCTGTATGGTGAAGTGCCATGTTGGCAGTAGCCATCCTGTCAAGGGTAGAGTCTCTCAGATGACTGAGAAGGCTCAAAAGCACCTTCCTGCTTTGAAGCCATAGCTTTTGTACTTTTTACTACATCACTTCAGTCCAGGGAGCTTTGCTGTCAGCATTTCCACCACTGTTGTGTGGATGCTCGGGGTGTGCAGCACCCTTCACCGTGCCCTCCCTATTGCCCAATGCAGCCTCCCCAGGGCATGCCCCAGGAGGGTCACAAACTTGGGGGGATAATGGGATAATGCCCACAGCTAGGGCTGCTGTGCAGGGAGGGAGCTGTACTGTGTGCACCTCACAGATGAGTGAGGAACATAAGGCAGAAAGGAGAAGCAGCAGTATGGGAGATCAGAAGGTAGCAATGGGACAGAAAGGGTGTACCCATCATTTAAGAAATGGCTGCTTGAATACTATCACTGGTTATCATCACATAGTTATCATATTAACCTGTTCTACCACCCAGCTCCTCTCTCACAGGCCAAAATCAGCCTTATCGCACACTCCACACATTACTGAGCTGTGCAGTGGAGAAAGGGGGTGAAGTAGAGCAGGTGCCCAGCTGTGGCAAGGTACCACAACTTTGATTCAGCTCTCCAGGTCTGATTGCGAGTCTGAGACTTAACTGCTTGTGACTTGGTAAATAAGAATCTTCACAAGGCAATTTGGACTCTTCTCGTTGCTAATGCTAATGTGAGCTGAGTGGATTAGCTGTAGGCTGCCTTGCTGCTGAATGTAGACAGTGATAAATCTGAGTCTGATTTAAAAAAAATACAGAGGGAGCCTGTTCATGTGGGGAAGATACAGGGTAGTGAAAATGGTGTCAAAGCTATTTAATGTATGTTTTCTTACACAGGCAGTGTTAGTGCTGCTGTTATACCTCTCATCTCCTCTCCTTTGCATGGGGAATTCTCAGGTTTTGTAGCACTGAGTTAGTGGATAGTGAGCCTGGGGAGATCCAGGGGATTTAATGTTTGTTAGTGTGGGATTTGATATCACTGCTCCTAATAAAGCCAAACTGTGACAGATTATTTGATGCTCTCAGTCTGTGTTGTCAGCTAGCTCTGTGCCCCAAAGTGCAGCAGTTACCCAGAGCGAGTTCTATGCTTGTGCTTCTTTGCTTTTTTCACATCATCATTGTAACTTCCTTGTTGTCTTTTCCAGTCTGCTTTCTCTGTTGCTCTTTTCTTAAGATAAATGTCTACTGTCAAAATTATGAAAGTTATCTGAGAGAAACTTGATTACAGGGGATAGAGAGGAGCTCAGAAGTATGTATTTGATTTGCACGAGTTGTGGAAGTGAATGCCAACAACCTGAGCATATGTTCATGGACTAAGGGTCCCAAATGGGCTAAGCTTTCCTTTTCCTCTGTTTTCAATTCAGGGTTTGAACATGAGTACCCAGCCACACACTGTGACCAAGGTAGAGATCCCTGGCCATGTTCTTTACACCGTAGGAACATGTGTGCTCATTATTGGCTCCATTGGCATCATCGGAAACCTCCTAGTCCTCTACGCATTTTACAGGTACAAAAATTCCTTTTGTGGCTGATCTGAGTGGCCTTGAGTTTCACCTGTGCCCATGTACAGATTTCTGCACTGCTTTCCACTTGGATTAAATCTAATGGCAACAATCGTGGTGGAAAGAGAGGAGAAGGCAACCCTACAGACACAGAAACACATCCATGTGCATCACTGACAACCTCAGCGTAAATTCCTGATGTTTTAAAGACTCAAATAAAATGACAAAATAATACCTTGTTCTACAAACAATTTCCAATTGAAAGGTTAAAGAATGGTTTAATACTTCTAATGACAGAAACCACAGTCTCGCAGCTGCAGATTTCTTCACTTATCCTGCAGTATTTGCAGAAATACTTGACAGTGACGCTCTTCCCAGGAGCCGAGTGGTCCTGAAAGGACCAAGAAGGCAATCTGCTACATGAAATGAGCTCATGCCACCAGTGTATTTCCTGCTCCAGGCAGATCATAGGATTTCTGTCAGTTTGTGTGCTTTCTTAGCAGAATAATAGTCAGCCAAAGTTAATGCAGCTAGACTGTGCAAAAATCTCATGGAAAAAAATAAACATTTGCCCTCTGTCCCACACTGTGATAATGGATTTCAAAATCCTCCTCATTCACTACTTGCTGTCATTGTGCATGGTGATGCAGTGGGGCCTTTCAATGTTAGAGACAGCAGTGGGTTATGAACCAATTCAACTTAAATGTTTAAGACCAGTAAATGTGTTACTTTGAATAACCAGTTTCTAATATGATTTAGAGAAATTTAATTCCTTGCAACTGTAGATACCTTCATGATATTTTAAAATGCAGCACAAGCTCTGTATTTTTTTTGAAATGTGTGTGGTTTAGCTGGTGTAATAAAGGCATTAAATTGTCAAAGTAGGAAAATGTGCACTGGCAGATTAGCACTTGAACTCTGCACTCTCTCTTACCCTGTTTTTGCAGGCAGTCATGTGACCCAAGAATTTATTAGAATTGCAGCAGCACTGAGATGGCTTTCTCACTTTCTTTTTCACTATTTGTTTATCAGCATGAGGAAAGAAATTCATATTATCTGCAAATATTGATATTGCAAAGCACATCAGAAAGGTCTCAGTTGTTTTCCTTGGACAAACTTTGCTTGCAGACCTCTGGTTTCACACCTTGTTGTGGTGTTCAATGTTGCCTGTTCATCTGCAGCTGAGAGTTTTTGTTCTCTCTTATGAGATGTACATAAATAAAAGCACTTTCTCCAAATTTCAGTGTGTGCTCTGCTCGTGCTGTAGCACTTTGAAAAGGGTCATTTAGTTAGCAGCATCTCAACCACTTCAGGCCAACTGTGTCAACACAACACCTCAGGTCAGCAGTTTTTTAAAGTATCGCCAGAAGCAGATCCTTTGGCTCTGTAACTTTCTTCAGATGTTCCTCATGTGCAGTGCAAGGCACAATCAATATTACAGCACTCCTAGGGAACTGCTCTTCTGAACAAATCCATATTTATCAAGACAGCTGAAAATCTCCTTAGCCTGAAGAGAAAACAATTCATTTTTTTTGCTCCTGTTTTTTTTCAATAATTTAGAAATGACTACAGCTGTAGCTGCAGTAATTGACTGATAATTAGCAATTGATTCACTGCAAGTAACCATCAATTCCAACCTGGACAGTATTTGTTTATGCTAGTAAGCAAAGTTATAAAGTTAAATTTCCACTGTGTCTTTTTAAAACTATGTATTTCTCATGTTTTTAAGCAACAAGAAGCTGAGGACTCCCCAAAACTACTTTATAATGAATTTAGCTGTGAGTGACTTCCTGATGTCGGCTTCTCAGGCACCCATGTGCTTTGTCAACAGCTTGCACAGAGAATGGATACTTGGAGACATAGGTACTTTTCAACACTAATTCACACCTTGCCAGCTTTATGCTGCCTGCAGCCTGTTTCAGCACAACGATCTTGGCTTGTGCCACAGACAGAGCAGCACAAATCTCTTGAGTCACAGCCCCAGACATCATCAGTCAGCGTGATGTCAACATGTTTTGAATTACAGCTGTGATTCTTTTATCTTACATATTTTGGAAAGGAGGGAGTCAGCTTGCACCTATAATCATGTTACCTTTAGCTTGTAAGGGAGGTATTATGGCTGAAAATAGGCAGAAAATTCTTAGTAACTTGTAAATAGTTTTTCTGTATCATTTTGAGGGCTAGTTACTACTTTTATTTAGAAATGTATGTATATCCATTGGCATGCTTCTAGGAATCTCATATTTAATTCAGAGATTTAAATAACAATAGTCATTTGAGGACTTGGCAAATTCAAGCTCCTGTCTTTCCAACTGCAAGAAAGGAAAGGTGATAAATGCTGAAATTATAGCTGAAATGTGGGTATAGCAAGAACCTCAGAAGGCCCAATGCTGTTTGGTGCTCCTCATCATATTATGGATGAAAACTTGCACCCACTGGTGGCTGTACAATGGTGGAGCAAGTCGAGAGACCATGTATTGTTCAGCAGCACAGAAGGGATTCTTCCTAGTTTGAAGGTATTTTTAGTCTTGCTCATCCCCTTAGATAAAATCAGTGCAAATTATCGTGCTGCCACAAATGAAGCTGAGTTGAGTGGGATTTGGTCCTTAGTTGCAAGTTACTTGTATAGACTTTAGAACTCTGCTTAAAGGTTGGAACTGGTGTTTTTGCTGCTTGTCATTCCTGGTGGGCTCTTGTCTATAACCACATGGGGCAGTGCAAGGTTTCAAAGAATGGATACTCTTTCCACACATGTTTCTCCATTAAATTCAGTGTAAGTTTTTCCATCTGCTAGTGCAGTGCCTGAATGCAGAAGGGGTTAAGGGGTCTGTTTCATGTAAAAAATGTCATTTCCTTAAAAAAATTCTGCCATTAAATATAGGAGTTGGAACTATGTTTTTAAGAGAGCTGGTCTCTTAGTCACCAAATTTAAACCACTTCTACATTTTTAAGCCACATAAACCAAAGTCATTTCTTGAACCACCCATCCATCATTGACAGATATCTGCTGCAGCATGTTAAGATCAATATATTGGGCAACAGTCCAGGAAATATAACTTTAATTAGATTGGGTTTTCCTTGAGGCAGTTTTCCATTGACAAAAGGTTCCCTGTTGCAGCCTGCAGTAAAATAGGACTCGTTTAAATACATATATTTGTATTTTATTTATATTTGTGTTTTTCTAATAAACATTTAATAACTATGAAAATGTGAAGCTAAGAAAATGCATCTATTGAGAGAGAAGTCCTGAGCAAGGATAAAAAAGGGAGGTTTATTTCAGTGGGGTCTGAGAGAAATCATGCCTCTTTTCAAGAAAACCCCTGACATTTCATTTCCCTCTCCAGGCTGTAACCTGTATGCTTTCTGCGGGGCTCTCTTTGGGATAACCTCGATGATGACTCTGTTGGCTATCTCTGTTGACCGCTACCTGGTGATCACAAAGCCCCTGCAGTCCATCCAGTGGACTTCCAAGAGACGCACCATGCAGATCATCGCTGTAGTGTGGCTCTACTCACTGGGATGGAGCGTGGCTCCGCTCCTCGGCTGGAGTATGTTGTCTGCTCTCTCTCTCTCCTAGCAGTACCTGTGTGCTCATTTTAGTCTTCCTTGAGGGATAAAAAAAAGAGTTTTCTCATCAGTCATTTTCTCAAATCAGTCCTCGTGAGGATGCCCTGCCACCACCTGATGTTTGTTGTTGTAGCACACTTCTGCACCTGCTGTACTGCATGAACCCTCTGTCCCCTACGCCCAGGATGTATTCAAGCAGAACAAACTGCAGCTGGAGTATTAGTGTGTACCTGAGAGTTCTGTAGTCAGGACCTCCTCTCCTCGTGGGCCCTCACTTCTCACATATATGATGTGTAGTTTGGCTGGCATAGCTCTTGAAGACCATGGATACAGGACAGGGTTTGTTTTAAGTGCTTAGTGGTTGGATCAGCACTGGTGCTAACTTTGGGTGCATGTGTGAATGTGTTCCATGTATTCCATAGGTTCCTATGTGCCTGAGGGCTTGATGATATCCTGTACATGGGACTATGTAACCTACTCCCCTGCAAACAGAAGCTACACCATGATTTTATGCTGCTGCGTGTTTTTTATCCCCCTGGTAATAATATTCCACTGCTATTTATCGATGTTCCTGGCCATAAGGCGTACTGGCAGGTAAGCAAGATAGCCAAAAGAAGTATGTATCCCTTTTTATGTAATAGAATATTTTCTCAGTTTTTTTAGCTGCATAAAAATCTGGATCAAAAATTAGTCTGAATTGAAATTGACAGCTGTAACAGGAGAATTGTTTTTTACCCATTTAAAATTGGAATGGATGTGTGAATTTCAGAGTAGAAGAAGAAGTCTCTGGTGGTTCTGATCTTATTGTACTGTAGTAATTAATATTACATCAGATAATTGGATTGAGTTATTTGTATTTCAGATTTTCACTGCAAAAAACAATGTCCTTGTGTATTCCAGCAGTTTTCAGCCTCAAGAGATAATAAAAAATATGTAGTGATAGGAGAATCATCTGCCTTAGAGCAGATCTGTAAACATAACAGTCCTCATATTTTTTGACAGTTTTATTTGAGGCAGGCATCCAAAAAAACATCCTGCATCACCCAAGCATCACAAATACATGCATAATATCTGGCTATGCTTGCTCAGGTGTTTTTCCCCAAAAAATTGTCGGTCTATATTTGAAATGAAAAATCATCAGGGTGTCAGATCTGTAAACTAACATCATTCTATCAGTTATTTGTCTACTAATGAGCACATAGCTTACCTTTGGTCAGCTTATCTCACAGCTGGTGCTGTGAGTCCTTCCTGCTACTCAACTGTGTCATCAGTTCTGATGGCTTTTCTCTGCTCCTGTGTGCAGGCACTTGTTGAAATCATTTGGCTTTATAAGCTTAAATTCCACTTTTATAAGTACATTTATATATGCCTAAAATGAAGTTCTTTCTGAGTTCTATTTTTTGGCCTTTGTCTTGGCTTTTATTGTGCTTTGTGTGTGTATACTTCATACCAAGCGAGGGAATTTATCCTTTGAATAATGGTGCCTTGTACACCTGTGGAGCACAGTGGACATAAGCTTTTCCTATGCCTCATTTCAAGGCCAGGCTGGATGGAGCTTTGAGCATCCTGGTCTAGTTGAAGGTGTCCCTGGTCATGGCAGGGATGTTGAAACTTTAAGCTCCCTTCCAACCCAGGCCATTCTATGTTTCTGTGATTCTGTTCTATATTTACAGTGCAGCAGCAGAGACTTTGTTACCCTGCTGGCTGGTAATTAATGTCTTCAGCCTGAAATGTATCTCCATTTCGCAATACTAATATGTGAAATTTATTATTTCTATGCTAAAGTATACAAAATGCCTGACTATATAAAACTTTTTAAAATAAAATGTGGGGGTGTTTGGTGTCAGAAGAGAATTTGATTTTTTATGACAAAAACAATAGGATTGCCTGTTGTGCCTCCCACTGAAAATACTCTTTAATAAATAAATCTGCAGGTAAGTAAAAATGTCCTTGCAAGTGTTTGGGACAGGTTTCTCAAAGTTATCAGGGTATTCCAGCATACGTTACCTCATGAAGTGGAATTTCTGCAAGGTGTTCCTCCATAGAAAAGGAAAAGACATAAGATTTGATTTTCCCATCCAGCTGTGCCTTTTCTTGCTCCACCTCTAAAAGCAATGAAGGGCAAGAGATATCAATTTCTGTATCTTTGCAACCTGAAATCCTCTTTGTGTTAGGGATAAGGACACAACAGTCCTGTCCTGTAGTCCCAGGGGCTCTGGCTCAGTCTCACAGGCAAACATAACACTAGCAACTGCATTAATTACCTTACAGGGTTTTTAAATAGCAGAGGAAAAAAGAAGAGTTAGAGTGGTGAAATACAAAGTTTACTGTATTTTGCATATTGCTGAGAACATATTGCTTTTTCATTGTCCTGCTGAAATATCTGTATTTTACCCCTCTCACAGAGATGTTCAAAAGCTGGGGTCCTGCAGCCGGAAATCCTACCTCTCTCAGTCCATGAAGAATGAGTGGAAGCTGGCAAAAATTGCTTTTGTGGTGATCATTGTGTTTGTCTTGTCCTGGTCTCCATATGCTTGTGTCACCTTGATTGCCTGGGCAGGGTAAGTGGAAGAGGAATCCAAACAGCAGGGGTTATGCAAATATGATTTGTACTGACATCCATATTGGGCAAATCTCCTTTTTGAATGGGTCTTAAATAATCACTACAATAGAGGTAATATTTCATTCTTCGCTATATCCTTGTGAACAAACCCAGAAAAGGGATTATTTGTTTATGCATTTTGAAACTATGATGACTTTTTAATGTTAGTATTTGGTACACGACGTTTTCTTTCCCACATGATGCTTTCTTTGTATAAATTGGAGGAATTACCTCCTGCATCTCCTATTTACCTCCTTCCTCCCATGAACTGCTATCTCCTCCATGCATTCTCCACTCCAAATGCACCTAGTGTCTTGTCAATGCATGTTCCACTCATCAAGGCCAGGTTGGATGGGGCTTTGAGCAAACTCATCTAGTGAAACATGTCCTTGCACATGGCAGAGATGTTGGGCTAGATGATCTTTAAAGGTGTCTTCCAACCCAAACCATTCTGTGATACCATGATATTAACTGCGCTTGTGCTGCACTGACACTGGTCACACCTGACTGACTGTGGGAGCTTAAAGTCTAAAGGATGGTTTCAAACTGCTTCAAGTCCTCTCTTCCTTCTGCAGTGCTCAGAACTGAGTCACTGACACACATCACTGTGCAGCACGCATGCCGCTGCTGCTGAAAGGTTTTTTAGGTTTGATTCTGTTTTCTTTTCTATCACCATTCACTTTTCCCAGATGGCCACAATGGTTCTTTTGTTGATGTTTTGGTCGGGGTTTTTTTTTTGGTTAATTGCAGAAACAGGAGAGGTGATTCTTGTTGTTCCTAGTCAGCCTAAAATTACTTTGTGCATGTCTTCTATCTAATGAATGAATAATCTAATGAATAAATGAATGAAACCAAGTGTATGCTGTCAAATTCAAACCTGTCATCTGAGCAAAGAAATCGCTTGAATGAATCAACTTTACAGGTGTATTTCTTATAAAAAGATAACAGCACTAAACCAATTTTAAAGAGTAATATGTTTCAGTAATGTAGTATCCATGTAATCCATGGTATAGCTGTGTGTAATGTTTTTGCTTTGTTTTAGTCGAGGCAACAGCCTAACACCATATTCCAAATCTGTGCCAGCAGTTATTGCCAAAGCTTCTGCAATCTACAACCCCATCATATATGCAATAATTCACCCAAGATACAGGTACAGTAAATATATAAGTATGTGTATAACTGTACATGCAAATGTGGATCTTTTACACAGAACAAACTATTCCTTCAGCCTCACCCCATGCAGCGCATATTCCTGTGCTGACCAGGCCATGATGGGCTCAGGGTGGTCAGACCCAGCTGGTACATGGCAGCTCCAGATATAGCCTTGGGAGTGGCCAAAAGAGAAGTGGCCCTTCACCTTTCCTCTCCCTCAGAGCCCTGCTCTGCCATGTGGAGTTGCACAGCACTGTGACTGACAGGAGGAGAAGATGATGCGCAGGTCACTTTTCATCATATCAGAGACAGCCACTACAGAGCACTCTCTAGATAAAAGGTCCCAACCAGTGAGGCTCAAAAAATCACATCCTTACCAATTTAAGCAGCTATATATGCATATGTTCAAGGTTTGGTTTTCTTTTGTGTTTTTTTGGTTTTTTTTTTTTTGTTGTTGTTGTTTTTTTGGTTTTTTTTTTTGTTGTTGTTGTTTTTTCACAAAAAAATTTGAAACATTGGCAACAAAAAATACTTTTTTATGTAAGGGGGATATACTTGTAACAGAACTGCTATCCAGCATACCTGTAGAATTTTTTGCAAGTCTTTCAAAGAGTAGCTACCACAAAGTGACGCTGTGTCGAAAGTTCTAAGAAAACGCAGGGATGCCATGGTGGTAAATGTGATAAATATATAAATACCACTAGATGGCAGGGTTAGTCATTGGTACGAGGCTTGTTTCACCCAAGAAGTGGAAAAGCTGGTAAATTCCATTGTCTGACAATGAGGACTTGGGAGCTAAAAATTGAGTTCATCGTTTAGGATGTCTGATGCGTGACAGTGTGGTTGTAAGAAAAGTGAAGGTTTCTCAGAAGGCTGGTCAAAACATGCCCAAAAAAGGGTGAAAACCTGTTACCCTATGATTCTGTAGAATCATACAATGGTGTGTGTTGGAAGGGACTTCAAGTATCATCAATTTCTCAACCCCTGCCATGGGCAGGGAAACCTTCCACAAGACCGGGTTGCACAAAACCCCATCCAACCTGGCCTTGAACATTTTTTCAGGGATGGGACATCCACAGCATCTCTGGGCAGCCTGTTCCTGTGCTTCACCAGCCTCACAGTAAATACCTTCCTAATATCCATTCTAAACCTTCCCTCTTTCAGTTTAAAGCCATTTTCCCTTGTTCTGTGACTACATGCCCTTGTGAGAAGTACTTCTTCAGCTTTCCTGTAGCCTTTATTCAGGTACTGGAATGTGCTGTGAAGCTTGCCCAGAGCCTTCTCATCTCCTGGCTGAACAGCCCAACTCCCTCAACCTACCTGCACAGGAGAGGTGCTCCAGCCCTTTGGTTATGTTCACAGCCTCCTCTGGACTTGCTGCCACAGGTCCATATCCTTCCCAAGCTGAGGAGCCCAGAGCTGATGCAGCCCTGCAGGTGGGGTCTGAGCAGAGCAGAGCAGAGGGGCAGAATCCCCTTCCTCCCCTGCTGCCCACGCTGCTCTGGATGCAGGACATGATCCAGGACGTGTTTGGCTTTCGGGGCTGTGAGTGACCATTGCTGGGTCATGTCCAGCCTCTCATCCACCAGCACCCCGAGTCCTTCTGGGCAGGGCTGCTCTCAATCCATCTCTGCCCAGCCTGTGTTTGTTTGGGATTGTCCTGACCCACAGGCTGAACTTTGCACTAGGCCTCACTGAACTTCCTGAGGTTCCCATGGGCTCCCCTCTCCAGCCTGTCCAGGTCCCTCTGGATGCCCTCCCTCCCCTCCAGCGTGGCAGCCACACCACACAGCTTGGTGTCATCACCAAACTTGCTGAGGGTGCTCCCAGTCCCACTGTCCATGTGGGACAGCGATGTTAAACAGGGCTGGTCCCAACACTGACCCCTGAGTTCACCACTGGTCACTGAGTTCCACCTGGACACTCAGCCATTGACCACAACACTTTGAGTGTGACCACCCAGCCAGCTCCTTATCCCCTGAGGGGTTCGTCTGTCAAATCCCTGTTTCTCCATTTTGGAGACGTATTTTGTTTGAAAATGTCTGCTAGCATAACTAACACCTTTTTGCATCCTCTAAAAACCATCTGAGATTTTTTAAGTCTGCAAAGCATTTTTGTTTAGAGTAGGAGAATGCCAAGTTTCTGATGGGTTGCAGAAGTTTGAGAGTTTGAGAAGTTTTGCATGGCTGGCTGATGTGTTTAGGACCCATTATTTGTTTCTGAACCAAAGTTATTGTGTTCAGCTTATTATTACTTTGCAAGGAACAAGGAACAGCTGCCCAAAGAAGCTGTGGATGCTTCCCTGGAAGTGTTCAAGGTCAAGTTGGATAGGGCTTTGAGCAGTCTGGTCTAGTGGAAGGTGTCCCTGCCCATGGCATCAGGCTTGGAACTAGATGGTCTTTAAGGTTCCTTCAAGATTCCTTCCAACCCACACCATCCTCTAGCTCTGGGACAGTGAACTGCTTCAGTCAGTCTTTTTCCTATCAGCATTGGCTTCTTAAGGCTGTTAAGAAAAAGACTGGAGTCCACAACAAGCTTTGAGAAATCTTCTTAATAAGTATCTTGTTTTATCTTTTTTTATTTTTTTTCCTGCTTTCTAAGCTGTATTTCTAGACATATCAACAAGAGAAATTTTTATGGACCTGTTGTGAAGACATTTCATACACTTGCGAGCAATCCAGTCAGGAAAAGAAGTAATGTTGGGTCCCTTGTGATAAATCAAGAATGCAGTTTCAAAACTGAAAAAGCCCTACAATACACCAATAAGTCAGTTGGTAAAAAATATGTTGGCAGGACAAATTTTGCTTAAACAGTGAATAATGAATATATATGTTAAGGTTATTGTTTCTGGATTATTTCCAAATCTTCTGATTATTCACATTATGCCTTGAAAGTAATTTATTCAAGCTCAGATAAGTGGGCCAGTCTGTTCAGGCTAAAGGGTTAAGGGTTTAAGCAGGGGATAATATGTCATTTTATATTGGAACTACTGAGCCAAATTACATCTAAGTTATTTTCCAAATCTTTCTAGAAAGAGGCATCTAGAAATCAGGATCAGAAGTGTTCAAAACAGGTTCAATCCACTAGCAAAGTAAGATGCTTTTTTGCACAGAGAGTTCCTGACACTGCATCTTAACAGCCCAACAAAACCAAACTTGCTGAGTTTTGTGGCATTTCCTTAAACAACAGGGGAAAAAAAAGTACATTATATTAAATGTAACAGTGATCTTTGTGCTAGCACTTGGCTTCTAAAAACTGGTTTGAGTTTGTTATATTTCTTCTCATCTACCTATCCCCTTGTGCACCCATTCCCCTCCAGCAGAAAGGAGAAAAACACCTCTCCCTCATAGGACTCACAGGAAATAACAAATGTAAGTGAGGAATGTGCTCAGAGTTTTAATTTGTAGAATGCTCTTTTGTGAGGAAGAAAGCTTTCACATCTTTAACAGCTTGTATTCTGTCTCTATGTTCCACAATAACTCCAACACATTGCTATATTAGAGTTATTGCAGAAACTCCCTTACATTTTGAAAGTTTTAGGTTTTGGAATCATTCTTTTATAGCAAACAGGAAATTCTGCTACTCTACGTTTCCAACTGGCTCCCAAGCAAAGCAGAATTACACAAAAACTATTGGTTCAAAGCTCCGACATCATAAGTAATGAATAATCACAAATAACTTTGAGTTGCAGAATTTTTTAAAAAGTTTCTTGCAATTACTATATATTTCACTTTAAGTGACTCCTTTATTTCAGATTATAGAAATATCATTAAGTACCTCACTTTATGCCTTTTATTTCACACATACTATATTAAAACTCCCTTCAAAATCTGTACTGTCACCCCAACCAGCAAAATGTCCCACAATAGTCCTCCCAAATATTAGTAAGATAGAAATTCTGGTCCCTCAAGACATTCAGAAATGTTCATATGTTTTCCTTGAAAATCCACCATCAGACATTTGTTTTCTGAATCTCCATCACTAGGAGACCTCTGCACTAAATCCCATTTAATAAACGGGATGGTTTATTTTACACTAACTTGAATTTGTTAGAGGAAAGTAGTTCAGCTTCTTAGCCGGCGAAAAAAGTTAGCAGCTGCTTTTCAGCACCAGACGGAGGTCTTCAGGCTGAAGGAAATTTATGGAAATTTATGAAAGGAAATTTTCTTGTGTCCTGTAAACTCTTTCTCAGGACTTTTTATTTTGTGCAGAACATTAACCATTTTTTTTTGCCCAGCACCATTTGAGGAGCATTCTGCCTCAAACAGCTCAGTGGGCCCTGCCTGGTCACCGATAGGCATCTCTTGACAGGATCAGGAATGATGTTACAGGCAGCTCTTTTCAGTCCTCATCTCCAGAGTGGACATGGAGCTGCTCTCCATTTGTCTTTGAAATTACAGAGGAAAGAGACACAGAACTATTCAGAGAGTGGTGATGATGCCACATAATGAGGTTTGGTAGTGGTGGGTTTCTTTTTTTGATTACAAGAGAGTGACCTCATTTCATGATGCCAGAGTCATGTCTCTGACATTTTAACATGTGTGATCTTTTGTGAGAATAGAAATGATGATTTAAAATGTACTGGTTAGTCAACAAACACAGTAACTATAGAAGCAAAAAATTTTAAAATATACATCTGCTTGACTTGCATCTCAGTGTAAAGTCAATGTACTGACATCCTCCAGTGATCTGTCACCCCCTGCATCAGTTCCTTGCCATATGTCTTGTTGCTGTCTCACTTCTTGACTTGTTCATTTAGTTTTTTACCTCTATTAGCTTTATCTGTTGGGCTGATATAATGGATTGGGAAGTGCTGGGGAGGTGTTAGACCAAATGAAGCGTTCTGACTAGCACTGCCCTGTGAGGAGAAAGTCCAGCTGGCATTACTCAGGGGAGGCTCTTGGACACTTCTGCTCCATGCAGGGCCAAGGTTGGGGGCAGGAGAAGTAGACTCACACAACCATGACTGAGATTATTATTTAATGAATAAGTCAGATTTGGGGTCTAGACCATCCTTCTCCTCTATGCTTGTACAGTGCTAATTTTCAATAGGAGTTTACAGTAGCTGCCATGATACAAATAAGTAACAATGTCTGATTCTTCTGGCCCTCTTTCTCTTCCCTTGTTTCCACTCACTCTGTGCCTTTGCACAGTAAAGACCTTTGTACCAACTAGCCTGAAATTTTCAGGGTTAACATTTCAAATAAACCATATGCAATCATGCTCTTCAAGATATTTTCAATTCTTACCACTTACCTAGGCAGCTCTTCTGTGTGTGTTTTGACACAAGGCCCAGAAGGACCTGTTATTTTCTTCTCAGCCTGTTGAGTTGTTTGCACCAGCTACCATGCTGTTTGCATGTAGTCTTTAAGACCCCCTTAATCAAAACAGAAGCTGTTGTGAGGTGATAGAAAGAGACAGCATTTTCACCACATGAATTTCAAAGCCATGTCTTTTGTGTGACAGGTTTGGCTTTCTTTTTTCTTCACACATTTTCCTTCAGAAAAACCATCCACAAAGCTGTTCCCTGCCTGAGGTTCCTGATACGAATATCGAAGAATGACCTCCTGAGGGGATCCATAAATGAGTCATCATTCAGAACCTCTCTCTGCAGCCACCACTCTCTTGCTGGCAGGACCAAGAGCACATGTGTTTCCTCGGTTTCTGCTGGAGAAGCTGTAAGTCTTTTCTTGTTTGCATGAAAGAGAATGAGTATAGCTTTTCTCAGATTCTAAATAAGCAACTCTATAAATACATATTCAAAGTCAGAGAACAGAAAAGGGAAGGAGGAGAGTGTAGCTAAATTGTTTGGGTCATATAAGGTCATTTCTGCAAAGCTGGAAGTTCATGCACGATGATTTACAATCAGAGAAAGCATTCAGGCCAACATATTTGTGTGGTTCTGATGCCTTCTGGGACCAAGGATGTTCAGAGTAAGTCTTTAATGTGAACTAAAAAGAGCCATTGTCAGACGCTCCCTGTGTCACTGCTGTGACTACTGGCTATGTTAGGTATCTTGCTGGTCTTCCATCCAAAGTTTTATAACTTATCCAAAAGCTCTCTTATTATTTAAAAAAAAAAAAAAAAAAAAAAATATCCATTTTCTGGAGAATGGGAAATTTTTGACTTCTTTACCTGGATTTTAACCATGAGGAGTGAAAGGCTCCTGACTCTAGAGCATGGTGGGGAGTTTTGTAAGAACGTACTCCAAGCATCAGTAAGGCTGGTGACTGAGATAGAAACAAAAGATCCCCTTGAGTCTCCTCACAGACTCTCTCAGTCACAAGAAGCTGGCCTTGCATGCAGAGGTGCTGGGAAGGTGGCTCCTGGGGGGTGGCAGCCACAGCAGAGTCTGGGCTGGGGATGGCCCTCCTGGGGACCTGTGCTGCTCCCCCTCAGTTTGGGCATCAGAAACTTCCCAGAGTGACAGCTGCCACCAGTAACCTCTCACAAGATTATAAATCCTATGTATACCTTTTATACTTTGAGGTATAAAACCCTAAATTTTCTCCCCTTACTCCTTTGTTTGATGCCAAATGAAGTAATTTCAGCTGCATCATCCTGACCCAAGAAGCTTTCTGTTCTTCATTGTTGGTCACTACTCAGTTTTGATTTGTCCATGTTAGCAGGTTATTGCATGTATTTCCATGTGGGTGCTGCTTCAGTGGACAGGATAATGAGGGTAAGAGGCTTCAGCTTTTGGCACAGCTTTGGCTTAGGAGTCTCAGTTAAAACCCCTGCTGTTAGCAGTACACAGTGCTCTGCTGAGTTGATGCAGCCAAAGGCAATTGTCCTTGGGGCAACTGACAGCTCAGTGCAGCTGTAGAGGTTTTAGCTGAAACAGCAGCTGCTGAAATAAAAGCTAAGCTCTATGGCTTTGGCATGACAGCAGGACTGACTGAAATTTTGGAATGCTCCAATAAAATGTTGATGGGCCAGCAATGACACCAGGAACACTGTAAAAGATGCAGCTGTTGCAACCAACATTTTGCTCTGTGTGTTGTGTACATGTTAGTGAAGGGAACACATGAATTTGTGAGTCATGTCAAGGAATGTTTCATTCAAGTAATTTTATTCAACAAGTGAGGGGAAATAAACATGTGGCTACACATAGATGTATGAGCAAGGTGATGCAGAGGAATTATGCAGTATCTTCCCATTTGTGTGGAGCCCTGTCTGTCTGCCTGCCTGTCTGGCTGGCCTCTGTCTATCCATATTTAAAAACTGGTGTTGGAGTAGAATGATCTCATCAATTAATACTCAATCAAAAAGTCACCACGAAGTAAAGCATGACAGACAGCCTCACCCAAGCCTGTAAATGGAACAGCACTTTTGTAATGTCCCATCTGTGCTTCATTATTGACATGCTCTTAGAAAATTAGAGCAAAGCCCACCATCTCCCATGCACTGATGATGGTTTGTAGAATCAGCAAGCTCATGCACATTGAGAAGCCCTTGGTGTTCTGGATATTCTGCTGGGATGTATGCAAACATGGTTTTGGATCTGTCCACATCCATGGTTTTGTATCAGCTGATAGTCACACAGAATGCCACAAGACATATTAAACAGATTGATTGTATTGGCTCCCATCTTTAGAATTCAGATGCAGGTATAAGTATAGCATAAGCAATGAGATAAGGGTGAAAAACATCCTGGTAAAAGGAGTTTAAGTATATTTTCATTATTTCCAAGTTGGTTTTATTTTTGGTCAGCAAGCAAAATAGTCCAGGGTAAGTGACAAGACTGAAAATAAAAGCTCTCCCAGGGGAGTTTTGAGTGTGAGACCTATGTTAGAACAGCTTTACTTTCCTGTGAATGTGCATGGGTTTTGCTAGAGTTTGAGAACTTATAAGAATTTGAGAAAGGATGTAACTGTCTGAAATCCTTCATCAATGTGTGATTAGATCTGGAGCAACGTGGAGCTCGACGCTGTAGAGCCAGCTCAAGAGAAATTGAAGCCTCGCCGAAGTCACTCTTTCTCCACAAGTCTGAGACAAGAGAAGAGAGACCTGCTCCCAAAGACCTGCAGCTGCGATGCAGCCACTGCCAAAAAGGTACAGAAAAAGGTCTCAGTTGAGGACTCTCTGTTTTAGTGCTAATCTTGCTGCAGGACATCATCTCACTGGAATGATAATCCAGCCTTTATGCCCATCTATTTCATCTGTAGGCTTTATTTATACTGATTCTAACATCCTCTTTCTCCTTCGCCAGTTTGTTTTTTGTTGTTTTGTTTGTTTTTTTTTTGCTTGTGTGTGTGTGTGACAAATGAGAGAGACAGTAATACCTAATTAACTTTTTTCACTGATATTTGCCTGTTTTTGGAAAGCCAGCTTTGCTTATACCTCTGAAGCTGCATTAAGGCACAGTCAATAGCATCAGATGTAAGAAGATGAGTTCTTTGCCTCTCTGTCTGTTTATCTACCCCAGCTTTGGTTCCTTCCTTCATGGCCCTTGTGTCCATACTGTGGCAGTCTCCTTTTAGAGTAAAGTCAAGTCTGCAAAAAAGAGTTTGACATGATAGAAGCCACCCTTTTCCTTCTTTTCAGTGTACATTAAAATGTTTTATTTTTGTTGAGGGGGAAGACGAGAAAGAAACTCCCATTTCTCCCTAAGGGTGGGAGAGTCTGGCAACTGCCACCCTTCCCTCACTGAAAGAGGAGATGGTGAGTACTCAGTGCATCCTCTGAAGATGCATCACCCTCATTGGCCAAACCACTGAGGTTTGGTGTCCTGCTGTTGAGGAGCACCCCATTCCCTGATGGGAGCAGTAGGTCGCCCATGAGTCATTTTCTGCCAGATTGTAACACCACTTTCCAAAGGAGTACTTGTATGGGTGGCACAGCGTCAGCCATACACCAGTGCTGCCTTTTCAGGGAAAGACAGATGTGGCTTATAATTCCCTGTCTGTGGCTGGACTGAGTAGCATACCCTTTTATGATGGAGGCAGCCTTTCTTGGGGTTACTCTAGTCCATGTGGACAAACACCCCACATGTCTGGGTGGGTGCAGCTACAGCATCTGCTTCTGTCCCCTGTGCTCCCTTCCAGATCCGATGGAAATTGTCTAGAGACATCATGGTTTAAAGCAGGAACTGCTCTGAAAATTTCCTGGCACCTGATGACCCAGTTCCTGCATGCTTTTGTCCTGTCTTTTCTTGTGTGTCATTAAGACCAAGTGCTGAGAAAACTTGTTCCTTTCCTGTAACTGTTGTGACCAGTGATTGGTAGAAAAACAGTGGCTTCAAATATGGTGTCAGGCAACATGGGCTCAAATCTACTACTCAGTTCTGTTGCCTTCTGTCAGCAGCCAAGCATGTCCAAGGCTGTAGGCAAGTAGCAAAGGCAGGTTATAGACAAATGGCAAAGGATATTGTCTCTAGGTTCTGGAGAATCACTGGCTTTCAGTCTCACAAGGAAGGAGAAGGGAAGTAAATCTCAGCATAAACAGTTCAGTAATGAAATAAACATACCTGTATCTGAAATTTAGCAACTGTGTAGCCCACAAGAAGGCTCACGTGCCCTACTTTACCTTTGAGAGACATCTCTTGAATTCCTTTGATAAATAACCCTTCAGACTTCCAATGGCATACACTGAGCTATGAGATTATTTACATTGAATGTTCAAAGCCTCATTTGCTTTTCTTACAGTTCTCAGCAGAGAGTCCTGTGTGTTGTGAAGGTCCTTTTTGTGTTCATTGCAGATAAATCCAATGCACCACTATTCATACTATCAGAATAAATATTTATTTGTCAAGCTCAGAGGGTTTCACATTGAGACCACCCATTTATCCTCAAAAAAAACCCAAAAACCCAAAGTAAAATAAAAACCACAAACAAACCCTAAGGAAGCACCAATGCATTTTTTTTTTTATATTTATGTTAAGGCTTTGATAGCATTACTGAATTGCCTTTAACTGAATTCCAATTACAACCCTTCCAAAAACTCTCCGTTGTGGACAAGCCAGTCAGTGTCCCAGGCTTGGTGCATTCCAAAGCATTAAAATGCATGTGACTGTTTTCCTTGCTGCCACAAAGATATGCTCCAGCCCCATGGACCTCTTCAGTTATGATTGTAACAAACTTCATGCAGGCTGACACCTGGAAATTTAACATGGTAATGAAGAAGCTTTTTTGGAAGTATTAGAATGTGGGCTTGGATACTTGGAGAGTGGTAAAATGTTCTCTCTGCATCCAGGTTTTGTTTCAAGGAAATTACCCAATGTGAAAACGATTAAAAACACTTGTAAGTGGGTGTTGTGCCCACCAAGCCACATCCAAAAGAAACCTATCCTTCTCTTGCAGTGAAAACAGCACTTGAAATAGGGAGGAGTGGTTTTGGAATTGGATTTTTTCATTATATTATTATCTTTGATATGGAAGAATGGACTTTTCTTCTCTGTCATACAAATTTAAACCACTTTTTTAGCACAGTGTGCTTCCCTCCACTTGGTAGGTAGAACAGCTGGAGAAATCACTATCAATAGGGATTTGTGAATGATTTCTGCTTGTGGAGTAGAATGACACAAACTATTTGAATTCACATAGTAATGAAGTAAAATATGCACTTTAAATGTTGGTTTTCCTAGAAAGGAGGGACTTCCAGCTTATCTCCATATCTGACAGAGTAACTTTATCACCTTAACTGTTATTTTTTTTAAGGAAGCCAAAACTGATTACTTGTGCCTTCCCTTGCCTGAACATTAACTGACGCTTTCAAAGCTTACTTAGTTGACTCTGGATTTGCATATTGGGCACAAGACTTATGGAAAGAACACAGAGGCCTTGCCATCAGAGCCAAGTTAGAAATCAGAATTCTCTCAAAATAGGCAGAAAAGAAATTGTTTGCAAAGTGAGTATTCATTACTTTTTTCTTGGAGGAAGCACTTTCCAATGTGTGAATGCAAGGCCACCACTTCCCTGAGGTAGCTCAGGAGCCATTTGGATAGAGACAGAGGTTGTCACAAAGTCAACAAAATTTCAGGAAAATAAAATAATTAAGTGAACTTGGTCTTATCTGAGCTCTCTTCCATGGGAAGAGAGAGAAAACCAATGATCCAGTACCCTGATACCCTTAGATGTGTTAAAAATGAAGTAATACCATTATTTAATGATTAAATAAGTTGGATACAGGGATGAGCTTTTGATCTTTTGTTTTTGTTTTTTTTTCTTTCCAGTCTCTGCTGATATTTGAGTACCTCTTCTTTTGCTCCATTTAACATTCTGCTATCCAAGCAGTACATGTTAGCACATCATGATTTTCCCTCAAGTTAATGATTCAAGTGTTCAGAAAATTGGCCTGGTGGCTCAGATATTGACTAGTGGCAATGAATGTTTCAAATACAAAAATTCAGTCACATGGTGTCTGACAGTGCTAAATCTTATGTCTCCACTCCAGGTTTCGCTCTCCTCCAGCTGTTTGGAGAAGGTGCTTGGGCAGCCTGTCCTACCCAATCCCTCTGCAGCACTCGTGACCAGCTCCCTGAGAGCAACTTCTCTGCCTGTCAGATTGAATAGCAGCAGTGTCACCAGAGGAGACTCAAGTACTTCCCATATGGAAACTCAAGGAAGTCAAGCGAATGGAGTTGTGGATTCTGTTATTAGCAATGCAGTCCCTCGCATCATCATCATTCCTACCTCAGAGACAAATCTGTTTCGGGAAGAACTGGAAGAGGAAGAGACTGAATTATTCCACTTTCATGACAAAAAGGGCAATCTGCTGGACTTGGAAGGGCTTAGCTCATCCATGGAGTTCCTTGAAGCTGTTGAGAAATTTCTATCATAATTTTGTCAAAAGAAAACTTTCCGGTAATTATTTTCTTGGCATCTTCTCCACTTAATTATACCAAATAACTGAAGCCTTGTGGGTTAGATCATCAGATTTTTTTGTATGTTTATATGGTAGTCACTAGGCAGCCTTCAGATTTTTCTTTGTCCAAACCAGCTCAGGCATGGAAACAGGCTTTCTTTCAGATTGTGCCACAGGAAATGAGCAGTGGAAGATCTGGCAGCAGGATCGAGTGGCATTGGTCAAGGAGGCTGCCTGATTTGTTGCCACTGATGGGGCACCTGCAGAAGGGAAAATGAGTGACTGAGAGCAGGGTCAGCTGTTGAATGCTTCTGCTATCTGCACATGGAACAGCATTCCTGTTTTGGCAGCCCTGCTCTGGACAGTGATGGGAAGCACTGCAAGACCACAGCTTCCACCAGCCCCAGCAGTAAGGCACATGGCTACATGACCTCAACTAGACTTTAATCAAATAATTCTCAGCATTGGTTTGCTGTGTTTTCTTTTTTAAATAGGCAGCTTGCTAAACATAAAGAAAGAAACTGGTGTTTTTTCACTGGAAATTGACAAATTCCCAGCTTCTAACCCTCTGAAGTTTAGTGGTAGAAATCAGGAATTTACCTCAGCATTAGCATGGTCACTTAAATGTCAAAATGCAAGGTTTGCTAAAACATACACTACTGTAGAAGCATTCAAAGTACCTTCAGAGTTACAGTCCTGATTAAATATGTATGTATCCTAATGAGTCTGTGATTGAAAGGGTGAATGCTCACGGCTGGCTTGACAAGTCATTGAAAAAAATAAAGCCTTGGCTGCTGTATATCACCTGTCTGTTCAGAGGAGGTTCTTCTCATCTCCTCTAAAACACACCAGCAGATGTCTTTTACAGGTCACTTACCAGAGGCCTTTCAAACTGGGTAAAACATCAACTTGGGAAGAGAACCACACAGTACTGTGTTTGCTACAGGATCTGCACTTACATCTTTATCTGTGGTTACTAACTGTGCTCCTTTTTATCTGTGCTTCACATTATGGCTCAGGCTCACAGGACTCTCCTAGCATTTGATTCCTCTTTATGCACTCTTCCTTTTTTACTCATTTTCCCATTTCTTCATGTCTTCCCTTTCAGTCTCTGATTTTCAAACATAGTTTGAACAAGTTGAATTACATTGTTCTTTACATAATTTCAATATATATTAGAAATCAAGGTACTCCTCTGGATAGAATAGTGCAAATATTTGGTCCAGGGAGACTAATAGTATTCAGACATTCAACAAGAGAGTGAAAGTTTATGTTCATAGTCTCGGTTTATTTCCTTGACTGTATCCTAGATTGTGCAGAGATCACTGAGAGAATTTCCAGGTTTTGTGTATTGCACTGGCTAATCTCAGGAAGTAATTTCTCTTTGCCTGTTTTCCTGATGCAAAAACCAGATGGGAAGCATAGAAGTATTTTTAATTACTTTTTTCACTACAAAATAAGGCAACACAAATCTTGTTTGCAACAATCCAGACAGGAACGCTACTAAAGAGCAAATGAAAACCCACAGCAGCACAGGAGAGAGAAGAATGCCTCCAAACATGCACACCTGAGGCACTTCCAGGTGCCAGACCTTTAAGAGGAGTGAGGCACTCGCTTTTGATACCATTTTTGGAAAAAGAAAAAGGCCACTGGTGGGTTACAGAGGTGATTGCTGTGACAGGCTGCCTAATGCAGTGCTGACACTCTTCATGCTGCTATTATTTGAGGTGCTCTGCTGGCTAGAGACCCTCATACTTCCTTACTGTGGAAAGCAGGGAGGAAATTGGGTGTGGAGGCCCATCCTGCTGCCTGTGTGTAGCCCTGGTTTGGGGTGCTGGGGGCCCAAGGCTCAGCTGGGGCAGCACCAGGCTGTAGTTCCTGCAGCCAGGCTGCCAAAGCCTGTGCCCACTGAGTGCCGAGTTTTCTGACAGGGCCAGGAATCATGCCAAGGTCATCTACAATGAGCTCAGCAATTCCAAGGGCAGTTCCTCCATTTGAGGACTGGCACAGTGAGCAGACAGTGCAGGACATCTGCCGGGGACTGGGACAGGGACGTGCTCACTTGCAGTTCCACAGTGCCAGGCTTTCATCCACTGCATAGTTTAGGCCACAATGTGTTATCAAATGTTAATTATGTATTATGTTCATGGGAAATGGGGCAGCCTTAGTCCTAGGCTAAACATACTGTCCTTCCATCTTGGATTCTTGCCCTTTTTCTTGCTAAACCTGCCCTCTCTGATTTTTTTCTTTTCCTACACCAACTGTGCAGTCAGTGACCTTACTTCTTCTTGCATTTAATATCCTCAGCTGCTGTATCTCTTTTCTTCTTGAGCCATGTGTTAGGAAAAGAGCATTCTTTCAAGGCTTCCAAGCCTTAGACCTGACTTTTACTGTTGTAATGACTCCAAATAACAATAGAAAATGCATTTGCTGTTCCACGCTATAAAAACATGCCCTGGAGAAGAGCTTGCACTCAGATTATGACAGACTTATACTGGGAAGACTGTAGGCAGAATGGTATTGCCATAGGTTTTGGCAGGATGAAGAATGGAAGACCTGAAGTCATAGTCAACAAATTCCTCCATATCTGAAGTTTTGCATTCTACCTGTTAGCCTACAGAAGGCTCTTCAGTGATTTCTTGTATGTGTTTGGTGCTTATTACTGTGCTGGTACTGTGAGTGTGTCTCAGAAAATTAGCAGGCTTGAGGTATGTGCAAACAATGTTTCACTTTTATGCTGCTTGTGTCATACACTGTTAGTACCATAGCTTCAGAAGCTACTTTAAAATTACTGCTTATTTAAACTGATGCAGGCTAAAATACCATATGGTATAATGATAGAGAGATAAAACATAAAGTTGTATGAAATATCATACATAGACTTACTGCATCATTGTGAGACTTTTGCAGAAACATCACTTACAGAGTAAATTAGTCTCAAATTGAATACCACAATGCAGGAGAATTTTGCAAGCTTCTCTATTGCCACATTAGGATAGATGGCACATAAAAAATGTACACTAATTAATGTTGCTTCCCGTTTCACAGAGGAATGTATTGGTTCACTCAAGTGGAATAAAAATACTTAGGAGTTAAACTGAATTATCCATTGTTTGTTTGTTTTTTCTTATTTAATCATTATCTTTGGAGCCAGGAGGAGGAGTAAAAAAGCTGAGTCAAAGCTTTTGAAACCTGTGCTCTGATCCAGTTAATAGTAAGATACATACACACAAACATATTTTTATATATATATAACTTTATTTTCAAGTCATTTAGACTGCTCAGATGCAAGCACTCATCTGCTTGAGTGCATAACATCTAAATTTAGAGTTCACTGGCTTGGTAAAACCTGAAGTTGTGCAGCTACTTTTGAAATACAATGATTTCAGCTGGGATGTCAGGTGTCAGGTGAGCAAAACTGAAAAGAAGTAGCCAAAGTCTACTACATCAAAACTCTTATAGCAGACTTTGATCTTTGTCCTAAATCTGAGTGAAGGTAATGAGTAATTGTTTCTGCTAATATTCTGTATAGCAGTTATAGGATGTGTTCCAGTTTTCATGAGTAACAGAAAATCCAGACCACAAGTGTAAACACTTTCTTTTATCATGGACAATGGTACTTTTTAATAGTTAAATCAATGGTTAGATAAAGTTTTCAAATAAGAAATTTTACTTACTTTAATCTTAATGAATCTTGCAGATTTGGGCTGGTATGAAACATGACCTAATACCACGTTCTATCAGAAGGCTCACTCAGTTCCCAGACATCCACCCATTTCCCTCCTTTCAAGAGACACACCTGAACAAGAAGCTTTTGGCACTAACCTAAAATTCAATAATAATAATAATCTAATATTAATCTAACCTAATTTGATTTTAATCACATTTTTTGGGTGTATTTAGAACGTTTCTGGGTTTGATCTGCTTTATTCACAGAGACTTAGTTTCTTTCCTCTGCTCTTCTGTGTTTAAAGGGGATCGTAATTTTTCTCCCTGGTTTAAAATAAAAAGCAGCAGTAGAAAGTCGCAGTGCCCCTAAGGATGCCATTTCATCCCTTGTGGCAGCAGCAGCAGGCAGCAATCCTAACAGCAGGCCAACACCAGAGCCCTCCCAGGAGGACAAGAGCACACCAAAAAGGTAGGGGTGACACGTGCAGGCTGCAGGGTGACCGGCAGGGGTTGGGGCTGAGGGTTACACACCAGGAGTTTGGAGTTACAGGACCCAGCAGTAGGGCTGGGTACAGACAGGGCAGAGTAGTTAGGGACCAGGTTAGGGTCCAGGGCCAGGGTCCAGAGCCAGAGGTCAGGGGTAAGGGGTAAAGGTTAAGGGTCAAGTTCAGGGGGGTCAAGGATCAAAGGTCAGGGCTCTGAGGGCAAAGGTTGGGGGTTGGCGTTTGTGATGTCACATGCAAAAATGGGGAAATACTCCATGGTAAATAACCTGTTTTAAAATTTCCTTACTTTCCCCCCAGACCCTGGGTTTTTTTTTTTGGTTTTTTGGTTGTTGTTACATCTTCTCTCTACTGCTTCTCTGTGCAGATTATCCTTGATACTTTTTGTCTAGTTCTTTCACAAATACATGAAAGCAAAGCAAGTTAGTGGGGAGATGAAAACTTGAGTACATAATACGCAGCAGACTGACTCCTTTCTCACATAGGAGTGATCAAAACTGCCCACAGTGCTTGGGTTTAGCAAGTGCATGGACCAGGTGACTGCAGGATGAAGCCTGGCAGGGTCGAAGCAGCTGAGATGCATGCCCCGGTTCATCTCAACACAAGCTGATGATTAGTTCTTGCTCTGCACCTCATCCATAGCCTCAGTCTATAATCAGTGTTCTGTCTGCACCTTGAATGGACAAGTAATTAGGTGAAAACTTTGGTGCTGGGATGCCTCTGTTGTACCTGCCACTTTTACCCATGTATCTACATACGCTACAGCTTACTGAGAGTTCAAATGTCTGTCCATATATTTTACTTGCTTTATGGTGTGTCTGCGTTGCACTCTAGTTGTACTTGTTAGTGCTACAGGTTGTAGCAGGACATGAAAATCTAACTGCAAAATGTCAAAGTCAGGTGTAAATCCACTGTTACTGATTCTCCCCTGCCAGCATGAGGAGATGACTGCGTGCCAGCAATCCCGGTGCCAGTGTTTCATGGTAAAATCCCCTGAGAGAAAATTTCTGTAGGGATTATGTGTGTTATACAATATATTGACTTCTTTACTCTGAAACATCTTTTCCTCTGTATTCATAGTTGTGTATCATGTAGGCATTTTTATTTAAAAGGTCAGGTGAATTCTTTACCTTAAAACAAAGCTCCAGAAGACCTTTGTCATCTTCAGGACCTTGTTCTGGACTAAATCAGCCAAAGACACAGGCAAGATGGGAGGAGACGGACTGCTGCTGTTGTGCATGGTCCTTGGGGTGATGCATCCCAGGCCTTTCTTTCCCTCCATGCCAAGGAGCAGGTCTGTTCTCCTGGAACAGCCAGACGTGTGCTAGCGGGTGCCATATGAAATTGGTGTTTTCCTGACATTTATAGGGGACTCAGTGTGAATAGATTTTCATGGGGACACCAGAAGACTGTCTCCCTAGAGTTTCTCATTGCCAAGTTTCTTATTCCTTTCCACTTCAAGCAGGTGGCAAATCTCTTCAAAGGAACAGATGGATGTGGTTAACATTAACAACTAATTTTCCACAGGCGTGTTCTTGGAAACAAATGATCCCTGTTTCCTGAGATGGAGAAAAAAAATCCAGCCTAGAGCAGACTACAAGTGTGGAAAATGTGAAACTGAGCACGCTGGAGTTTGATAAATGCAAAGCAAATGAAAACAGCAGCTTGGAGTGGAAACTATTGATGCTCCAGAAGCATAAAAAGGGCCAATTCCATCTTCATAAAAGATATAAAAAAGCTGTAGCCAAGCAATTAATAAAACCAGGTCTTTTTGCCTAACCCCATCTATGGACTATCCAACAGAAGTGAGCTCAGAGTCATCAGCAACTTTTTCATGCTTGGGTCACTATGACCATCTGGGCACCAGCTTGTGGAGAAAATGGGGATGAAAAATTTCTCTTACAGGACCAAACTTCATTCACCTTGTTAAATGCAGCAGAAAAAGACCAAGAAGGATGTGACTACTCTATTTACACATCTGGGATGAAAAGTAAGATATTCAAGTGGAGTGTCAGTGACAGTCATCAGAGGCTAGTCTCAGACATTGATTTCTCCAGTACAATAATAATAAATTCCTTAAAAGTGCAAATACACACAGAAACAAATCCTGCTATTAAAAAATACCTTGAGATTACTTATTTGCTGACAGTTTTAAACAGGCTGACATTGTTTTGTGTGTCTCAGTGCAGGTGTTACTGTCAGGATGAGTGTACAAAGCAGGATTCCTGGTGAAGAAATGCAGTAAATTTCCTGAAAATTCACGGCCATTGAACAAGGAACTGCTTCTGATTTGCTGAGGAGTAAAATTGCCAAGAGACCAGTAGGATCTCTGTTATCCTTTTTGTAACCTTAAGTGGAAAAATTGCATGTCCCCTAAGGCATTTTGTAATGTGGAAATAACTTGAACTTCAGCTGCCTGGCAGGGCCGAGCCTGTGTTGTGCTATATTTCCCTCCTGGCTGTCATGCTACCTAAAAGCCACACACTTTTCTGGGGCCAGGAATTGAGGTGGTGTGGCCTTTTCTTCCTGGCACCAAATTGTCTTTCCATCACAGTATAGCTTAAAACCTTATTTTGCTGCATCAAAGCCCAGCAGCAAGTGTTGAACTCCCTGACAAGCCCCTGGGGCTCTCTTCTACATGCCTTGTCCACCCAGACTTCAGTCTGCCAGATGTGCTGGTCTGCGAGAAAAAAAGACTTCTATGCTTTGTAAGGGTTTTACTATCTTGCCTATTTTTGGGAGTGACTGCAGTTTGGTTTATTGGGGTTTTTTTTCTTGTTTTGTTTTATTTATTTTTTTTCTCATGGATGCTTTGGCATGCATCCCTACTGGCATAGGATGCTTACTCAGAAAGCCTTTGGTTTTGTGCTGGTCTGATTTATTTTCTCTATGTGATGATTTTTCTTGGAGCAGCTTCTGAGCAGTGCTGAGGGTGCCTGGCAGATGGTCCTTCACGATTGGGTTGTTCTGCCATACTCTGGTGCTGCTGATGCACCAAGACATATGCTTTTGGGTGAAGCTCTTCCTCTCCAGCAAGAATTAACAACTAAAATTTCCACAGGAGAAACTCCCATGGCATATTTCCATTTTGACTGATGTGCTGTTTCCAAACTTGTGTAAGGGTAGGTTTCAACCACCCTGCAAGGTCTGATGGTTTGAGTCTCTCTTCTTCACGTGCCTCTGTATCAGGAGAGGCTGTTGTGCACTTCTGGAACATCACCGCTGTTAAAATACTGAAAACTCCTCTACCACAGGCTACAGAAAAATCAGCAGTTTCAATAACCCAAGCTAAAAAAGGGAGAATATCACTGTGTAGGTGGGAATCAATAGAGATATCAAAGGCAGGTGGTAAGGAAGTCTCCTCCACTGTGCTCCTAAAATCTGGGCGTGGACTCCAGTGGACACAGTAAGGCTCAGGAAAAGTGAACACAAACCCTCTAACAAGCCAGAACCTTAACATTGTCATCAACCTGGATAAAAAGCAGGGGACTACCACAGTGAATTTTCATGAGTCTTGACCTTCTTTTCAAGCTTGTCTCTCCAACCTGAATAGATAGAAACAAGATATATTTGAACAGAAAAATGAAAAAAGAACCCTGAATATACGTACTCAGACCAAGGGTCCAGCTGAGTCAATATCTTGTCTCCAACAGTGACCAGCAATAAGTAACCACAAAGAAAAGCAAAAAAGGTACCAATACTTTCCTGCTCTGCTTTCCCAGAACTTCTGCTGATTCTGTGCCAGAAATGATATTTAATAATATTTCACAGGCCTCTTTGCTTCCACAGATTTATGAAATCCTCCTGGGACTCATGTGAAAGACTAACTATGAAAACATCCCACAGGGTGTGCAGTTTAATTGTGATTTATACAAAACAGAGCCTCCCTTTGCTTTCAGTTTCATTCAGTGCCCTCCAGTTCTTGTGGGGTGGGGGAGAATGGATGATCATTACTTTGTGGGCACCTTCCTTGGGGCCCTTCTGAGTCTGCACCATCTCCACTCATCATCTTCTCTCACAGGTGAGTGTCCCCCTCTGTCCACCTGAATCCAGGAGCTCCATCCCCTTGGCACAGAAACACAGTGAAATCACTGAATACCTTGAGTGAACTGCAAAGCTGCTCTGGCTGCTCATCCCAGGAGGACATCCTGTGTCATTTGCCCTTGCCCTTGTCCCAGACACTCTGGTCTGGACCCCTGCCTCCTCCTCTTGCACCCCAGAGCATCCCTGCTCTTTTGACAGTATTCCTTTGAAACTGTACAAAGATCTGAAAGACTTTGAGTAGAAATGTGACGTGTTTACAATTACAGAGTATTCACAAAATATTTACAGACTATTTTTAAGCAGTTGGCAAGCACTGTGAGGAATAACTTATCAACATGCTATCTCCTAGATCTTCTGAGAGGCAAGAAAATGTTAATCACCCTCATTTAACATAGGCAGAGGCTGGGATGAAGTGTGAGCAGACAGTAACAGTGTTGTGGCAGTCTCCTCCTCTCTCCAGCACAAACCCAGACCCTTCATGCTCCCTGAATGCAGGATGTGGTCAAAATCACTGAAATATCTGGGTTTCAACTGTATGTATTATATAAGAAATACAAAACAATCCCCTAGATCCAAGAAATTCAACAACTGAAATTTTGGATCCCAACTGGGGTCCAAATTTTGCCACTTAATATTTCTATCTGTATAATACAGTGAATTTCAATGACAGTTTCAAATGCACAGCTGTAATTGTCACAAAAACATATGCCTGGGACCTTCTCCAGGAATCATGAATAAATAGCAGGCTCTAAATTAATATTATCTTCACACCTTAATCTGGCATGCCTTATGGAAGTAACCAGAAATTAATATAAACATTGTATTTCCAAGGGCAGGGTTTCCAAGTCATCTCTCTCAAAGAATATAACTTTTTAAATAAGCAATTTGGAAGAAGTGTTGCCCACGTTTCTATTCCAGCCTACATTCCTTTTATGCTTTGGTAACTGAAATATCTCAGTATTACCAAACACTGGCAATGACAGTGAAAGTTTCAGCATCTTGTGAGCGTGCCACATGGGGAAAAAACCTTATTATAAAAATACTCTTAGAAAGTCAATATTATTCTTATATTGCCTTTGAAGGGAAAGCCTGAGGGGGCTCAGAGGGCTCTCCCAAACACAAGTGAGTGAGTCAGGTCTTTCCTCACACAGGCTGGAAGGGGAGAAAGGCAGGGGGAAGCTGCTCTATTTTTAGCTGCCTGAGACATGCAGACCTCATGGTGATGGGGAGCTGATAATTACATAAGAAGTCATACCAAGCTTTGCTATTTAGGTCTATCTGGCCTCTTCCTTATCTCAAGTGCCGTACCAGCAGTTCCTGCTCCGAATATCCGTAATCAAAATATAACATGTTTTCCTGGAATCCATGACATGAAGTAATGGGCTATTTTACAGCATCTCTTTTCCACAGGCTGTTCTTTCTGGCTAATGATTACAGCTAGGCACTGCTGTCATGGCTATATTGGTATCATAGCCTCTGCTGTAGCCCCACTAGAAAACTGAGGTGAGTAAAAAAGGGTCATTTACCTTTACTGGAGAGGAGGACTTGTGTTTGAACAGACATTCAAACATTGTGGTTATTCCCTCCACCCTGCTGCTGCCACCCCTGTTGAGCAAGTGTTTTACACAGAAAATGCACCTAAAAAACCCTTTCCAGTCACCCACTTCAGCTTCTGTAGCTGGATGCATCCTGTGTGCTTTTGCACTGCTATGGCCCAAAATGAACCCACCTATGTATCAGCTGGCTGTCTGTAAAGGCAGGCAGGGAGGGCCTTGAGTTTACTTGCTTCTCTTCCACATCAAGGGTCTTTCAGGTATTTCTTCAATTCCTCGTGATTAATTTAGTGATTTTCGTGTCATGCCTGAATACCTATGTCCCACTGAGCCCCTCTCTACACAATGCTCATCACAGGTATCTCCATGCCTGCTTCATGAGGTTTTTTTCCAGTAAAAACAGTTTTTCCCAGTTCCACTAGCAGCCAAAGAGGGAGGCAGTGGAAGCAAGGAGGCTGGTTTATAGGTAATGGGCAAGGGAAGCTGTAAAGCCCTTTAGTGGCAATGTATTGGGAAAAGCCACGTATGTTACTGCAATTTGAAGCAATGATATGTTTTACAAATATAACCTTTTATTCCCCTGCTGCTCCAAAGCACTGAGAGGAAACAAGCCCATTAAAAAGGAGGCCCTGGCCTGCAGCTCCTGGAATGTCCTGTGCCACATGCCACAGGGGTGTTCTTGGATTTCAGGTGTGCAGAGGCTATATCCAGCTCCCGGGCACCAGGGTGAATGGAAACACTTCTCCTCACATTATTAACACAGGGCCAGATTCCAGCTGTCTAAATGCAACCAACTGATTGAGAGTATGGGGAGAAACCAGAAATGCTGGCAGCAAAGATTTCTGTCATTTTACACATGAACAGCACTACAATTAAAAAAAAAAAAAAAAAAGAAAAGAAAAGTGGATGAAAGGTCTCTCTATTTTTATACAGCAGAGTGAAAGTATTGGGTATCTGTGGCAATATTTAGTTCGAAGGAAAGTGTAATTGAATCCAAGTGACATAATGAGAAAGTGTCTGGCAAAGCCTGGTCCAGGGGAAAAGTAGCAGGGATCATTGCCTTCTAAAATTTAATTTTCAAGATGGTTACTTAATGGAACTTAAAGCTGTGGTATGGCTAAAAGCTATTGTATAGTAGAAGCACACTGCTTTGTGGGCAAAGAAAGAAGTGTTGGCATTTTAAAGCAGGAAATGTATGGAACAAGAAGCGAGAGAGAACCAGAACAGGGCACTGAGCAGGAACACAGCAGGGAAGAAGCAAGTGTAGATTGTTGGGAGGCAAGATGAAAACTGCCCAAATCTGGCACAGCAGGGTAACATGGAAAACAATACACAGTTTTTTCAGTCTTTCAGACACTTCTGCTCAGCTTTGCTACTGTAGCAGGTGTCTCAAGTTAATGTCTGGCAACAACTGAGTGCTTTTGCTTCCCCTTATGAACTGGGGCTGTGAGGGGGACTTCTGCAAAGAGAGAGCTCTAGGTCTGATGATGTTCCCCCCCAGCCAAGGTCCTAAAATAAATAAAAAAGGGAATGCATCAGTGTCAACAAAATAAGATGGGTCAAGCAAGAAATCCTTCAAATACACTGCAAAGAAGAATTCGAAAGAACAGGTAAATTTGAGGAGACAGATAATGTCATTGCAGCCATCATCTCTAAAGCAGTCTAAGGATGTGTCTGCTAATGTGGCCTTTAAATGCTGCACATTTATATCTATATGCTTGATGGATGCAATGAGGAAGAACCTGTTGGAGGGACTGATTTCTCCCAGGTGCTCTGTCTGGCTGAGCAGCTTGCTGTAGGTCATTTTACTATGAGCTGGTGGTTGTTATGGCCCCACTGGCCCTGGCAGCCCAGGCAGAAAATGGAACTATTAATAATACTCATTTTTCCACTAATTGCTTTCAGTGTCTTTTGTGGGAGAGAATGCAACTCGCCATTGGTTGTGTTCAGAGATACATGGGAGTTTATTAAGAGAAGAGCTATGTGCTAATTGAAGAGCAATTTGGCTCCTAAAATCAGGCATTTTTGAATGCCTGTCTCTCTATTCCTAGTGTCGCATGCTCTGACCTGCAGGAGAAATGCAAAGTGAGCACAAGCAAGGAAAAGTGAAAAGCAGAAATTTGAAAAGGAAAAGTTTGGCACTGGCTTCTTTCAAAATGAATCTCATTAAAACAAACAAACATATGCATATGCATATGCATATACATATACACACACACACACACGTATATATATATACATACATACATGCATATATGAAAGCATATTGCCCAAAGAGAAACAATGCTTCCTTGGGGATTGCCAGAACACTTTTATTTTCCATTCCTAATGGGTAAACATTGCTCCAAGACTCACACCACCCCCTGCCCCTCCAATCCCATCTGTTACCTAAAAGCTGAGAGATGGAGGAACTGGAGGTCAAAGTTTGAATTCAGCCTCCTGTGAGAAAGCAGAGACAAGATTCCTTAAACATGTTAAAACTTTGCTTTAAATGGATTGCCTGTCTCCCAGTTGTCATGAAATACTTCTAAAGCATTTACATCTTTAAATGTATTCTTGTTTTCCATGCTTATTCACTGAAGGTAACAGTTGACTGCATCTATGGCTTGGCACTTCTCCTTATTTCTTTTTCCCTTTTGCTGTTTTTCAATGTTTTCCTAAACATAACCAAATTTTGAAAAGCTGCAGCATAACAAATCAAACTGATGGAAAAGGATCTCTGGGTGTAGCAGAGTAAAGGGGGTGAGCAGAAGGAAAGAGATCAACAGGAAATCTAGGCTTTTCTACTTTGATAGGAAAAAACCCCACAAAGTTGAAAAATCTATTCAGAACAGTTTTCTGCATTTAAGTGATTTGTGAAAAAAAATTAATAAAAGAAAAAAATAAATAAATCTGGGGGCCTATCTGTGTTCAGCTCTGGTCCTGGTCCATGAAATCTTAGCCCTCCTCTAGTTTGATCAAGAGAAAATTGAGAGACTTAAACTGAAGATACTTTAGCTGAACTGAGCTGCTATTTTGCAATATTTTATATTCAGCATTGAATACTCAATGGCTATTTGCCTAATGGAAAAGAAAATGGAGAACACATGGACCAGATTAATAGGGAAAAAATTTGACTGACTTTCTTTTTTTTATACTGGCTTGCTTTCACCTACTTTGATGGAATTATTAATGATTTATGTAGCTAGTAGAATGATGCCTTAAGCAGGGCTAAAGTGAAAGGACAATGAGCATTTCAAGTGTACGGCAGTTTCGGGCAAGGAGGTGAGCTGAGGAAAAACAGTAGAGGGATACAGTCACTAAAATTGTGCCTGAAGTTTATTTTTCTCTACAATAAGCAAAAAATAAGCAGTACAGTATTCCCTTCTCCTTCCTCTGCTATCTGTGAGGGGAGACCCTGGAGCCTCTCCTCTTAGGAGAAAGGCTTCAAGGCACTTGGCTGCCAAAGGGGAGCTGTACATTGCAGGGAAGGGAGCTCTGGAGGGAGGCATTTCTTCCTTTAAGTGGCAAAAGTAGAAAAGCTACACTGAAACTTTCAGCTTTTGTTTGCTCAGCTATGGAAAGACAGAGCTCGGCACATGTGTTATTAATTGCCATTGACAGATAAACCAGAAAGAACCCAACCTAGCTGAGTTATTTGTATTCTTTTTTCCAGTTCATTTGAACTGGAAATCAGTGAGATGCAATAAATAGAAAGGCACGAGGTTATCATTCACAGAGCCACTTTTCCTAGTAGAACTGGGTTTTAAATCAGCAGGACTGTCAACCCTCTTACACGGCCAGGCTGTAAATACTCAGTCATCGCTTCATTTGGGGTGCAGGGGAGTGGTGAGAAAGGAATGACCAAAAGCTTTCCCAGAAATACGCTGCCCTGAGGATTCATTTGTTGAATAGAGGCTGTGCCAATGCATTACTCTGCCAGCCTTGTACCTCTATTGAAATGTCTCTGCTGATTTATTCTCAGTATCTGCATTCCCATGTGTGAATTCTGTACCTTTGGCTTCAGGATGTGTAGACTGAGGCTGAATTTTACAGGATTCTGTGTGCAACTTTGCCCTCTTCCCTTTTCAGTTAGCCTCAGTGTTTAGTGCTCTTCTCTTATGCTCTAAAAACCTGTCGGATTTTTTAAAATTTTTTGCTAGAAGAAAATAAGAAGGTTTTAAAACTTTATCCACTGTCTGTAACTCTGCAGGAATTAGTCTGGATAACGGCCTTTTGCAATACATGTGACTGGTCCTGATTGTTTGGGTTGGTATCTGAGGATTAAGAGATCTGGGAAAACTCATTCATTCTTTCATTCTTTCATGATCCTCTCAGATGCTTTGGCTGATTTTCTGCCTGCCCAGAATGGGGGAATGGAAACAAAGATGTGTGACTCTTTATACCATGCTCCTCACAGCCAGGAAAACCTTCCACTTGTCACTTGGCAGGAAACAGCAGGATTCCTGTATGACAGACTTGCCCCCAAGCCATACTTTTCCTAGCTGTGATTTTGGACTTCATATTGCATACAATGATGTTGAGTCCTTTATATCAGCTGAAAAGTCTGACAACAGTGCTTTTCCCCATTGTAAATATCGAAAATATGCACAGATGCTAAATAGGAATAGCTGTGTCAGGAAACCCAGTTGCGTATCTGCTGCTAAAAGTGGTCACTGTTAAATTCATTAGAACTGCTTTTTCAAACTGGTAAAAAGAGAAGTTTCTGTTCTTAGCATCATTATACAGCCACAGCCAGAAACCCATTTCTTCTATTGAAGATCAGTATAAACCACTTCTTGCACCTCCAGTGGTTTTTATTAGCAGAGCCGGCGGGAGGCGAGGGATACTCCTCTGGGTATCCCCCAGAGGAGCCTTCTCTCCTGGGATATGGGAAAACACTAGGTGTCATCAGTGAGGTTTCCTTTCCCAGCAGGAATATATGCATTTGAGAACCTACAACCAAGGCTGTCTATAGACTAGCTTCCCAGGATCTATCTTCCCAGGATTCTGATGCATTTTTATAGGAAAGCTAGGAAGAGACTCTGAAATCCCTGTCTCAGACAAGTCTAGGCAAGGCTTCAGGTTGTCCAGTAAAAATCATGTCAGGATTAGGCTTGATTTTTAAGGCTATTTTTAAAAGCCCATTTTTATGAAGAATGAAAACATCACTAAAATACCAAATGAAATAGAACTTTTCTTTTATTTGTCTTTTAGTTATCAGTTAGATTTTACTGAGGATTTTTTTTTCTCTTCGTTGTTGCTTTTTCTCTTCCTCTGCAAAAATCTCTCCCCACAGTGTCCCTAAAATAAAATGGGAATCACTTTCTTGTTCAGAGAGAGGCTGTTTTCTGCTGTTGAGATGTGAACAGCAGTGTACCAGGTGCACAGAATCCAAGAGAAACTTTCCCCAGAGATGGCAGGGAAGTCACTAAAAGAATTGTTTTAAAATTACAGAAAGAAGTCCCCCAAACATAAAAATTACAAGGAGAACAGAGAAAAATGTAAGAGGCTGAAGCTGTTCCAACAACTTTCAACGAGGTTAAAACTCCTCAGCCAGGAAAAAAAATCTTCTTTTGCCTCTGCTATGACTTCACTGTCCTCTACTGAGTCCCCCAAGCTGTGGAGAATAAAAGGGTCTTGTTTTGACCAAAATGAGATAGCTTTTTTTATTCTAAACAATTATTCTATCTCCTTTTCTCTCCCTCCTGCTAATTTTCAGTGCCAAGATTACAAGGATGGAGGTGGCAGCCAGAAAGAGGCAAACTCCAAAAACAGGGAATCCATTTTATCTATTTTCCACTTCTTTTCCTAGACATACATGAATTACTAATAATAAAGAGAAGAGTTTTCCCAATACATTTTAGGTAGATAGAATTTTTATATTCTTTTTTGAGATCTACTCTTGGAGCTGCTAGGAATGAGGGAGTGTCATCTGTTTGTGTTTAGGGAATAAACTTGCCTCAGATGCTCCAAATCTTCCATTCAGTTCTTGCAGGTGACAGCTGTAATGGCACTGGAGACTTGCAAATCCTGGCAACCATACTGTCTAGCCATAATTTCGGCTCATAAACCTCTATAACATCACATTTCACAAATGAGTGTTCATTCTGGGCTAAAAGAAAACCCTTTTGCCTCCCTTGCTAGTTCTGGCAATATCTCAGACCCCTGCTATAAAAGAAGTGTGGCTCAAGTGGTAGCAGCTATAAAAGTAAGATCTATATAGAAGATAAAATCTAATTTAGCGTCTATGAAATTAAAGCAGACACTCTCTTCACAGAGTCTGAAGAGTAGATGTATGGCTAAGTCTAGATCCTCTTTGCTGACTGGTGCAAATCCTGGATTAGACAGCAAGAATACACTTATCCTTTGGAAAAATAAAAAAAAACCAACCCAAAAAACCTGAAGAAGCCATTCAGGAAATTGTGGTGCTTAAGGAATTAGCTGTAAGCAGAGAAGATAGCAGCATCTGTGGGAGAGAATGCTTCCATAAATAGCAAAATATGTCTTAAAGAGTTGGTAATCATGAAACAGCTTTGAATTACCATTAAGTGGATAAGCAGTTTTTGAGTCAGCCCCATCAGGAAAACAACTGTCACATAAAAAAGCTCTAGCTGACATGATCCTGTGTCATGCTGTGCAGATAGCATCCAGGTTCTGTGACTACATCCTAACTAAAATTATTTCTAAACAGCTGTTTTTCATTAAATCATAGCACCATCAATGCTGGAAGAGACCTTTTGGTCACCAAGCCCTACCATCCACTCAGCAGTGCCACTGTAACCCCATAAGCAGTAAACCAGCACCCAGCACCAGATGCCTCTCAGACAGCTCCAGGGATGGTGACTCTACCAGCCTATTGCAATGCCTGACCACCCCAACATGACAGTTTTTTCTAACACCTCCCATCCTGAGGAAGAAATAGACTTTTCTCCACAGTCAGCTTCACCTTCCCAGCTGGAATGGCTGTAGGTGGTAACTTTCAGCCACACACACTACTGAGTGCTGCTTGTGCCTCACAAAGCCAGAGGGAAGCTGGGCAATGTGGTCCCCAAAATGACTGCAAATAAACACTGAGTAAACCTAGGAAGAAGGTCAGTGCTTCTGGAGGAGACTTTGGAAAAGATCACACTGCACTCTTCATATTTTGTGCTCTGTCAGAGCTGGTCATTTTTTCAGTTCTTTGTATCTCTGCCTCTCATCCAGCTCCCAAAATAGTCCTTAAGTAATAATGGGCCTTGCACATCTCTCTCAAACCAAGAAATGCACAAAAACTATTGTGGATCTATTGGATGCATTAGCTCAGCCTTTTCTCAACTGCATTTTTCTCCTTTAAATTCAGTTGAAATAGTACTTATTCTTAACTTATTTATTTCCATTGTTCTGAACTCTCTATGCACAGGGATGACAGGGCTGCCTCTTCACTTAGCTGCCTCAGCTGGAGAACAACAGACAGTGGAGTGAATCCAACAAATTCACCTACAAACCTCATGATGTCTTCTCCACACCCACATCTGGTACACAAGTAAGAAACTTAATTTCTCTTATCCTCATCTGCTTCCCCATCTTCAGTCTGTTTCCCTTTCCCTCCATATGTTGTTTCCATTCTTGTAAAACTGTTTGCTTTAGCATCTAAAACAAAAGAAAAAAACCCAAAAGCCCTATGGTATGGTCCTCCTTTCTTACCATCTTTCTAGTAAGCAATCCCTGCTTTTAAAGTAAAAAGTGTTTGTTTGCAGTCCTTTGCTGTTGTTACTTTGCTCTTGCTGAGACCTTCTGGAGTTGCTCCTTTTGGAGTGCCTTTATTAATCTGCAGAGTGAAGAAAGCAGTTAGCTCCATTGAAAGGAGCTCAAGACCCATTTTTCAGGAACAGCTCAAAAGGGAGGTTTTTTTCAATCCCTTTTATCACCATATGAGCTTTTTTTCACCTCTGTGGCTGATGGTGTGATCTTGGGAAGAGAACATTGTTCTCTGGGGGAGGGTTCATAGCTTAATGTCAGCAGAATAACTCTACCCTGTCCCCTTTCCATCTTACGGAGAATATCTTTCCTTGCTTTCACTCTAAGCCTTGGGGAATTTGTAGATGCGCATGTACATGGCCAAAACATAGTTTTGAGTGGAAGTGAAAGGTGAGGACAGGCAAATAAATAGACGCTCAGAGACTGCGAGATGGTTTTAAAGCACGAAAGGTCTAGAGCTATCTTTCCATTAAATGTCCTTCGTCACTGGGGGCGGCTATTATTAGAACAAGAGTACACAGTTTTCTGCATCCATTACGTAAAGGCTGTGAGTAAATCTTGTTCAGTTCCTTGCTGGCCTGTGCCATTTCTCAGTAGAGCAGTTTGATTATTGCCATGCTGGTTGTTGACTGGGTCTCTGACAGTCTACAGACTAAAATGCTGCCTTTCTGATGTGGGATCTTTTGGCACTTGCTGTGGAGTTCTGTCCAAACGAATGTGCAGGCAGCAAATGGAGACTCTCACCCCTGCCTACATAGGAGCTTAGATCCAGGAGCAGAACTCCCCCCAGTTTGTATATAAATAGAATTGTCTATAAAATCCCAACACCATTAGCTTACACAAATTGTGTATGCCAATCATTCTAAAAATTCTTTCCAAGCAAGCAAATCCTCTATAAATCTAAGAGATAATCAAATACATGTCTTGCAGTCACTTTACACCTTTGGTGACCTCATCAAAACATGCCAGTGCTCTGCCAAAATCCATGACTCTGTCTGTAAATTTTAGCTGTTCCAGGAAGTTTGTGCACCTGATGCAATGTTACTTTTATTAAACCTCCTTCTTGTTTTAGTTCCTTCTTTTAATTTAGCTAGGGTCAAGAGAGGTGTGTAGCCATTGGAATTAAGCTGAATGTGAAGAATGATCGCTACTGGAATGATGCATCAAGTATTTTGTCCTTAGCTAGAGAAATCAATGCTTTCCAAAGACATGGAGCCATCAACTAGTAATTTATTCCTGATATTTTAAATGTTTCAAGGATTAAAGATTAGGTTGAATATCACACATTTTTAAGACAAAGTGAGAATATAAAAATATTCATACATTTCCCTTATATTTGATTTCTTCTACAGCAGGGCGACTTGTGTTGCACAGCCTTATTCGCTACTTTCCTATTCTGCTCATATCACTTTGTAAAAAGACTAAACACCATCCAGAAGAACCAGTGTGGTTGCCTTGTCCCAGCTGCTCTGGAGCTTGCTCCAAGATTTCAGTCTTGCAAGGCTGCCAACATCCACCCTTAATTTATTCTACTCTCTCTCTGGGACAGGAAAACCCCCCTAAGGTTATTTATCATCAAAAAGAAGAAAACAGATTTTTGGCATTAGCACAGCAAATGGGATGTCCAATACTTTCTGTTTCAAAATTGACTCTGAGTAACTCTGCAAGAAGCTCTCCTACAATCCCATACATACCTTAACACTTTTACAGATGTGCATTTCTTTGAAATTCCTAGTTTTTCTGAGGATTTTACCTATCTTTTTTTTGTAGCCATCCCCTTTTCTTGCAGGTTTTTTTTGTTGGTTTGTTTTTTTGTTTTTTTTTTTAATAGCTAACCAGACAGTCCTAGATCTGATGCTTTCCTGAAGTTTAGGAAGATAAAATCCATTTCATTTCCGCAGTCTAGCAAAGAGACTCTTGTATCCAGGGGAGCTGTGGAGTGAGTCTGACAGCACCATTTTTTTGCCAATATGCTTCATTTTGTCATGGTTTTCATTCCCATCTGTACCCACCTCCATTATATGAAAAGCTTATTTACAGTCCTGCATATTTCAGGGCTTGAAATAGCTATATATGGCTGTTGAGTTCACCATTTCCCCCACACATTTGCTCAGGTCAGGCCTTACTAACAACATCTCAAGCGACTGACTACAATCCCTGGCTGCTAGAGGTGTCCCCAGTTTTGGCAGTCCCAGTTTGGTGTGCCCACCTTGCTTCAGCCCCACTAGCTGAAAACTGTGATGAGAGCTGATCCTGGCAACACAGTGACCTACCCAGCTCCTGGATTCGTTGTGCACCTACCCAGGGATCAGCGCATTCCTGACCTCCTAGGAAACCACTGGGCAGGTCAGACAGAACACTATGCAGATGAACTGCTCAAATCCTTACAAAAAGATCAGTGAAACAGGGTGGAGGAAGTTATGCAAAACTCTGGCTAGACAGACCCAAAAAAAGGAAAAACATAAACCCACGCCCTCTGTCTGGTGATCCTGATGACTGAGCAACAGTGGAAACACGTTTATTTGCCAAAAAGAGCTTCCCTACTCCTTAAAAGGAGCTGTGTATACTCATCCCTTTCTTTGTGGTCCTCTCAAGGACTTGCATCTCCAGTGCAAGGAATGAAAAGTTGGTCAAAATCCGTCACTGGAATGAAATGTGAGTTTCCTGCCATCACTCATCCTCTCCCTCTTCCTTTCTCTTCGAATAGATAAGGAGGTGGCTCTCCCCAGAAGGGTTTGTTTACTTTGTGAGGCATTTCAAGCCGAGTGCCCGAGGCTGTAAGGTTAATGCTGCAGGACAGGGTGTATTGTTTCTCAAGTCAAGTTCTGATTTGTGCAAGAAGGAAAAAAGTAATTTCTCATGCTGTTTTCCCCTCTTGTAAACAGAGATGGTTAGAAGCAATTTATTTGCAAAGGCTTTGGTGAGACATGTGAGAATATGTGCTCTGTTCTCTCTGTTTGCAATCAACCCTTCTCATATTTTTTCTTTCTAACCAGCTATTTTGAAATAAGTCCGATTAGCCTACTCCTAGCACATATTTTGGATTATGGCACTGTAAAATGTTTTATGGTGTGTATGTACTGCATAGACGATGTATTATTTTCTTAAATCTATCATCAATTATTTTTTTCCTTTGGCACTTCCTGTGAGACAGAGATAACTGAATTTGGAAGTGAATTGTATGGGTGGAGAGGGAAGGAAAAGAGGAGGTGGAGGGGGAAGGAGCAGCAAATTGTTTTGCAAAGTCTCTGGGCTGGAGCCATGCTTTTGTTTGAAAACATAGATATATACCTAGTGACCACTAATGTTAAAAATAGCATAATGGCAATAATCTATGAGAAGGCCTAAGTTATAGGTCATGTAGCTATTAATGCAAAGTACCCATGGCTCCCAAGTGTCAGTTGGCACATGTTGGATTCATGTCTCAGTCCCAGAGGTTTGTGGGATGAGGGAAACCAGCCCATAGAGGGTAATCTGGTAATTCCTGTATGTGCCTCCATCTCCACAGAAAATTGTCATAATCCCCTGACTAGTCCAGTGAGAAACAAACTGAGGTTAGGTGGGCATTGCTACCCTGTTAGCACAGGCTTGGGAGCAGCCTGGGGTAGGGGGAGGAAGAGGGTCCATGCTTAGGATGTGGTTGTGCCCCATGGAGGGAGCTTTTTGAGATTTTCCCCTGCTGGGCTTGGAGTGGTGAAAACCCTGCCCACAAGAGAGAGGTGGAAATATTTTTATAGTTGCTTGTATTTGCATTTCCCGGGATTATTCAGATACTGCAAGGATGAATGCAGTAACACTTGCAAGTTACTCAGCTACTACGGTGTTGCAAGCTATATGAGGTAATAGAGAAATATTTCATTCATTTCCAGGGACCAGCTCACTGGCCCTTTTCCAGCAGCACTGTAAACTTGTAAAACTGATGGATCAGTTTCCCAAGGGTCTTTATTACCAAGACTTCTGACTTCTCAGCAACTGGAACAGCCTTGTAAACTATTCAGAACATGCAAGATGCTTAAAATAAGCTTGCAATTAGTGTTCCCCAGGGTTTTGTGCTGGATTTCTTTTCCCAAAGACTCATTTCTGTCATATTTAGCACAGGAGAATTGGAAAAGGCTCTCTTGGGGCTTATCTCTGTCAACAAGAAAAGGGCACTTCTAAATGAAATTAAGTGCTACTGCTCCCTTCCTCAAAGGCAAAAACCAGTGCAATGACTAAGTTATGTCTCCAACCAGTTAAAAAAATTCCAAACATTGGGATGACTTGGATCTGCTTCCAAAGGGGCTTAGCACAAATATGTGTACAACTGAATTTCAAACACAGTTCTGCATGTGAATTAAACTCCACAAAACACCAATTTATGTTGCCATATAAATTATGACCTGGTGTGTGCCTCATGTCTCTCTCAGCTGTCCTACTTTGATATCCCTGTGTCATTAAGGCAACCACTTCCTGAGTGAAGCCATCTTCCATTCACTGACACCTGGAGCACAGACCAGGTACATCATCATTACACATGGGATACATTTCTCATTTTCTTAAAGGTTGCCTTTAGATTCTGTTTTTGAAAGTTTAAACAATATTTAGACATCTAATGATAATATATATTTTATACAGACATTATGTAGAATATGATACAAATACATATATAAGATATATGACATAAGGCTACACTAGTAACTTTTTTTTTTTTTTTTTTTTTGCTATAAAGGAAAACAGAAATTAAAATTGCCCATGCATACTTCTGGATGATAAAAGCTGTGAGCTGTGCCTTTCGCCTTCAGTGTGAGGCAAACAAAAATAAAACAGGAGCAGAAGAACCACTTTGTTCCCCAGCCCTGCCCCCGGGTATATAAATAGCAGGCCAGGAGGCCCTGCACCCAAGTGGCTGCTGGAGTTCCACTCATTCCAGGGATCTTTGGACACCCTCTTATCAAAACAGAAAGGCTGACTTCACTCCCTCTCTCCCTGATTGATTTCATGTTGGAAACAGGTAACACGACAGCTTCCATTGTCCTTGAATTAGCCACCTCCTTCCAGAGGTCAAACAAACAGGCTGAAGGTCCCGAAACTCACTTCAGCTAATTGCTGCCAAAATTCCTTCTCGGCAAAATAAGCAGGGGCTGGAGCAGTCCCGGGTGACAAATGTTCTCCAGAGAGAAGGACAGAAACCATCCTGAGCAGGCTAACGAGGGGTATCAAGCTACAGGGCTGGGGAAGAGGCGAAATGCGAGACAAAGTCCAGAGCCAATTTTAAACTTAGGAGCCAAAGCCACAGAAAGTTTCTACTTGATTTTAATAGGCTTTGAAGTTTTGGTCAAGCTGAGGTGGAGCTCAGCAGTGGCATTAGGACATGGCTGTCAGATTCAATCCTGGAGCTCTGGAGGCTCAGTTTTACGCTGGGCACCAGCATGGCCCTTTACTTGCTGAAAGCTTTCTGGCATGAGCTTTCTGCTTTTGTATTTTTAGAAACAATATGAGTTTAGACGCAATAGGTGGTGGCTAGAACTTTTCACTCTTACCCCTCTCATTTTCACTGTTTTCTCCTTCAAGCTGTTTTCAAGCTGTTTCTTTAACTAGTCTCTAATATATTTTTCTGTCACTTAGCACAGACACTGCAGGTACTGCTGTGCAACCTGTGTCATGCAGTCCAACACGCACACTGTGCCTAAAATGATTGATGTCAATGTTCTGCCACTCATGCATTCTTCAGAATGAAAGCTTCAAGAGTGAGAGGATTGTATCACTGTGCTTTGGAGGGTGGCTCTCATGCAAAGAGAGGGAAAGTGCAGGCCTGTGCCCAGCTAATAGATTGCAGGCACTTCATGTTCCTCCAAAGTGCTGTCAGCTCCTGTTTAACCCTAGATTGATTGATGTGACTCCATGTCCCACCTGCAGCTGCACAGATGCTGTCGACAGGCAGCTCCCAGAGCCAATTGCATCAGGTCCTGCTTCACTTGCAGTTGTTTATATATAGCCTGACCTCTACAGGAAGCGGCTGGTACGTTTTTCCATATGTGGGTATAGTAAAGAAGCTCAGAGACCAACTGAGATATCCACAGTTTTGATTTATCCATGTTAGGTGACCACCTTGCTCATAGGAAGCATGGCTGAGAAATACTTGAACAACAGCTTTTTTCTTTCTTTTCCTTTTTCCTTAAGTTGTCTAAAGAGTATTTTACCCTTGCTTTAATGACCTTAAATTCTAAAATACTGTTTTCTCCATCTTTCTTTTGTTCCCTATCTTGTTTTGAAACAAACAGGGTTCTGAGCAACCTGATTTAGTTAAAGATGTCCCTGTTCATTGCAGGGGGTTGGACTAGATGACCTTTTAAAATCCCTTCCAACCAAAACTGGTCTATGACTATGATACTGATAAGTGCTCTGCTTCTGCTGCCTTGCAGACACTGGCATGATAATGTTTTGCATCTAAGACATTGTGAAATATAATTTAATACTGGCTTTCTCTGTTTCCATCTTCACTCAGACCTCTTAGCAGCCCTTGACTCCTGTGGCTCTGGTCTGAACATCCCTCCAGACAGAGCTTGCAGCACTTCTGCACCTTCCTCCCAGCAGGGCTTCTTGTTCTTCTCAAGGGCAGCCTGTGTCAGACTAACGTCACAGCTGTCCTGTCACTGAGGTTATAAACAAAGGCAATGTGTCAGATTTCATTCATCTGGGCTTCAGGACAGCATTTGATGTCCAGCTTCAATGCTTACATTGCCAAAGCCATCATTTTTGTGCCAGGTGAGCAGGAAGACCTTAGGAAGGAAGACTGCAACAAGAAGTATGAGGCAGAAAGGTAGTTAATGGAGTTCGTTTATGTATTTGTATATAATTATATAAATATATGGTTATAAAATTAAAAGGTCTTGAAAGCTTTCCTGCTTAATATTTTCACAGTAAACTAGGCACAAAGACTGCAAATTTGCTAATGACATTTGTGGATGACAAAAGTTGGGAGGCTGAGGAAGATCTGAAAAATGTTATGAAGAACAACATTGTAACAGAGTTGAATTTGGAAACATGGATAACAAAAGCACACATATGGATATAGTTTATCAGTAAACTGAAAATGGGAGAAAAAATAGGAAAAAATTTAATCAACTGGGCAATTCTCCAGTACTTTGGAGCACTGTTAGGATTTTCTTTGGAGAAGGAAATGTCATTCTGGGACCTGTCAATCAAAATGTTTCCAGTGCAAACACTAAATCTGTGGCAGACAATGACATTAGTAAGGTGTCCTTAAGACACTACATATGATGTTGATGTCTCATGGCCATGGAAAATACAAATCTGAACAGGTGTAAGGAAAGGCTATTGAGATCACCAGGAGTGCCACAATCTTTCCTTACAGATGGAGGCAAAGTCAAACATTTCCTTAGAAATGTTCAGCCCAGGAAAACGAAGGTTGACAGGGGATACGGTTTCCCTCTAAAAATACCCAGGAATCAAACAGCAGTGAGGGAGAACTATTTAAACCCATATGTGACTAAACTTAGTCTGGAAATAAGATGCAGGTTGCTGGCCATTAAAACAAACAGGGGCAAGAACAGCCTTCCGATGGGAACAGCTGGGACCAGAAAAGCACAAGCACTTCTAAGATGCAAATGCAGTTGGGAAGAAATGCTGTAGCATTTCAGGAGGAAAAGGTTCAGGCTTGATGGCTCCTGGATCCACCCAGGGAGGGTACAACTGTTTTTGACAGTGAGGGATGCTTCTGTGTACCTGTGATCCCTTCTGTCCCCCTTGCTCATCTTGATTTATGCACAGAATTTTGACCAAAAATATCAGCACAATGCAGGCTTCAGTTTCCTGGGGGTGACACCCAGATCTATGTGGCAGCCAACCTTGCCAAGTCAACAAGGAACTAGCGTTTTCACAAACAAATCATCACAAAACATTCACATAAATATGACACTGGTGCATACAAGTTCAGTTCAAACTTTTAAAATGTATAAATACAAGCTTCTCTGATGGCTATTTCTTTTTTTTCCCTGCTGTTCTCCTCTGTCAGTAAAGTTTATCTGTATGTTATTTACTGTGGGACTAGCTATTCGGTGATATAATATTTTATGTGGGCAGCAGTTAAAATAAGACCCGGACATGTTCTCTGATCTTACTGGTCTCCTGCCTGCTCTGTATTTCTCTGGAGAAAAAAACCCCAAACCACTCTAGAGGTGGTTACAAAGGCCTGAAGAGCTTTGTCTGCATGCACAGGTTTTTGTACAGCTTTACTTAAGCAGTCATAAAATCCAGGGCAGTTAAGTCAACACAACAGGAAAGATAAGTTGGGGTTTTTTACCCTTTGTTTATTTACAAACACTTGTAAAGGTATTGCAAGACCTGTTGATACAGTGGGATGTCACTAGCTTGGACTATGTTTATTTTTGTACTGGTTCAGTTGTGTGAACCGGCTGAAAGGCTTTGACTTGAGCATGATGTGGGGTTGTGGTGATGGAGCCCCAAACTGCATCTGCTGAGTGCCCAGGCTGAACAGCAGAACAGACCCTATAAAAAGCCTGTGCTTTTGTGAGTGAGTGGTGCTGGCAGGAATAAGGCAGAGGAGCTGCCTGCTCCCCTGCTGTGCCCTCTGTCCAAACCCCTGTGCCAGGCTGCTCCCGACCTGCCAGGCTCTTCTTGTTGCAGCTTGCACCCGCTCCCTCTCTCGCCAAGGCAATCTATCATGTACAAGTCCACAGGCAAAGCTGCACCTCCTCTCCCAAGGCAAATTAATATAAATAACTGCAAGGATCACTCTGAAAGTTTGGCTGTTTACCTGCCAAACTCCACTTAATTGGTATTCATGGTGGATCTCAAACATAGCTCAAAGACATCACTCAGCAAGCCCTTCCTGCACAGCTGATGGACTGTAATTAAACCACACCAAGCCACAGGTTTCTGCATTAACCATTCCTTGCCATTAAGAAAAAGGAAATGAAGGCAGGCAGCTTGCTTCGAGAACTAAGAACAGGGATAACTGAAAGCATTACTCCCATAACTTCCTTGACTCTGTCAAAAATGGTAAATATGAAGTCTGCTTTTTTTTTTCCCCTCCTTTTTTCTTCCCATATATTGCTCTATTTGGGAGGGCTATGTCAGCCTGGGGTAGAGTAATCCAGTAGTTAGTTGTTAGTAGCTGTGAAGGAATTTGGAAAAACTGGTTTCAATTCCTTGACAGTCGATTCCTTGCATGTATAAATGTTTATTGCCTCTGGTCACCATCTGTAAAATGAGGCTAATGCCTCACAGCAGGGCTAAGGATGAAGCTGTTCAGGCTGTGACGTTCTGAGAAGCTTCAGATTGATTTCAGTCCCTAAAATGGGCCATGTTTAATGTGATAAGGAGATAACCTTAAGCTTCTGAAAAGGTTAATTGTGTTTCCTGGAATGAAGAGGTTTAGTTTCTGTTTCATTGGTTTGGAGTCACAAGCTAGAAATGTTTAACCTGTGGCATGGGCTGTGGCATCCACATAGGTGGTCCTTCTTTTACCTGAGGAGGAGGGAACGAAACAGATATTCCTAGTTTAGGAACTAGGAATGACCAGGCTCCAATGTGTCTGCTCAGTCACTACAAAGGAGTCCGGTAATAACATAAGTTTCCTCTGTTTACACAATTTAACAAGATTGTAGAGACACTGTAAATAAGGAGTATTTTATTAGTAAATATTACTTTCTCTTTACAAAGAAAAGCACCAATAAAGAAAAACTAATGAAGGCTTGATTAGCTAAAATAAAAAGAAATCAGGGTATAAAATAAATTAATAAATCTGTTTATACAAGGGCTAGAGTGGGAACACCAACACTGCTAACTTTTCAGTCTGATGAAAACTGCAGGTTTAAAAGCTGTCTTGATCTCTGAGATGGGATGCAAACTGCTGTCAGGAGGACACAGCTACAGAAGAAGTAACACAAGAAAATATGCTCAGTGAGAAAATAGGTCGATGACAAGTGAAGATGGCCAGCACAGCTGGGGCAAAACAGGGCTCTAAGAGGAGAGAAAAAAAGGTGACAAGTAAGAGAAAACTTGACCATGAGGGTTTTTTTGGCTGACAAAGCTGTTCCAAAGTGAATTGTGGGGGTGCAGCTGCCCAGCTGGCTGGATCCTGAACCCCTGCCCAGCCACATGGCTCCCCCCATGCCAGAAGTCTTTGGGCAAACTGGACTTACTGTGGTGGACAGGATGTATGAGAGAGGATGCAATTCAGCACTGGGTATCTTTCCAAAACAGGGATGGGAAAAAGAAAAACAGAACAAACCAAACAACAAAACCACAAAATACCAAACAAACATAAAAATAAAAGCTTTTCTGTCATACCAGTTCTGGGTGGGTTGGGCTTCACTGTGACCAAAGTGTAACAGCTTGCCCTATCAAAAGCTGACTGCAGCCCCTGCTTCTCAGAAACACATTGAAATTATCTAATTTATGGTATTTTTTGCCCACAGAGCTATCTGGAAATAGAAATAAGCTGTTATGCTCTAGATGATATTCACATTAACCTCTTTAGAGAGAGAATTACTTTGAGCTGAACATGAGTTATATGCTGAGTGTAAATATTTACACTAGATTTACCTTTGGAAGAAAAGCAAAAGTGAAAGTAGTGGTGCAGTAAAAGCACAATTTGTAGTTCAATGCCTTAGCACACAGAAAGGTAATGTTACATTAAGTGCTACTTAATTAAGAATAATTCGACTGTGCATTGTTAATCTGTTCATAATTTATGGGCTACTTTTTCCATTTACAGATGTCTTTTTGTACTTTAACACCGCAGGTGATATTCTCTGTCAGTTTTGCAGTGCCCATTATCCAGCACCTAAGGCATTTATTTCATTGGCATTTAAACGAGACTTAAGTGCTTGAGTAATTCTGAGATAGGCTGTATCTGCCTGGCTAGCTGACTACTGCATTTAATTAATTTCTAGACTCCTTCCTTCCTTGTTCAGAGGGAAAAATGCAAGCTCTGTCTAAAATCCGGTAGTGGTAGGAAGAACAGGCAGGCCACAGTTCAAGCTGCTGCCGAGGTTTCTTGCTCAACTTACTATCTCTGATTTTGCTATTCATCTTTGATGAAAAGCTTTTTTTTCAAAGAGAATATTTGAAAAGTGACCAAGAATGGAGCTATCTTGAGCTAATGAGTTGCCTCTATTTCTGTGCCCTGTCTCTGGAGGCAAAGGAAAACAGATTCATTTGTTACGAGCCGATCACGCCACAGTGCAGTGATGATGGAAAAAGACGAGACTGCCAGCTTAGAGCTGGGAGTGGCACTGGCCTTGCTGCAATGGGTGGGTATGGTGCAGATTGCAAGCAGGCTCGCCAGGGCTGAAACCTGCTGCAACACCAACTAGCAAAAGTCTCTCTGCACGTTCCTCTTCAGTCATGGTGAATTAATGTAATGCTGTCTTGAGATGCTGCATGTGCAAGCTACTTCCCCAACAGGAAAAGCTGAAGGCTTTAGGAGAACTGAAGTGGAAAAGGATGTTTTTCACTAACATGGCAAAGTGCAAAAGCAGGCAGCACCAAAGGCTGTGTGCTCTGGTTAGCTGAGAGCCGATTGCTACCCAAGCCGTCAGCACAGGGATGTGCTGACACTGGAGATATCACGTGAGTCACACCGGGGAGTGGGGTCCTGGAGCTTTTTCTACTCTAATAAATGAAACAGCTTGAGAGTGACCTACAGCCCTTGTGACACAATGAAAAATCCCTCTGTTGGGTAATTTTTACTTCCATGAATTAAAATCCTGTGAGAGTCAGTTTGTGTAACAGGGATTTTTAGTTTTGCCTGATTGGAGAGACTTAATAGGAAAAGAGCAGACTAAGGAAGGAAGATTTCTGAAACAGTGGTTTGGCTACAGCAGTGGGAGGTTTAGATGCTTTTCTTTTTGAGATGCTGTTAGAGGTGCACTTGTCCTAGTTATGGCAAGTGAGAAGACACACAGCTCAGTGGGACACTGTTAAAATACCCTTGTTAAGGTTCACTGAGTCAGGGCTTAGAGGATTGGAGAGGCCCTAGTTTCATGCACACTCAGGCACCTAGGGCAGGGGGTCTTGTAACCCAGCATCAGCTCCAGCCTGAGGGCAATGGGCACAGACGGGCCAAAATCAGGCTCAAGGCTGTGCAGGTGACAATAAAAGCAAGGGACAGTGCTCTGGGGCCAGAGGGGTGAGGCAGGGCTGTCCATTATGAGGACTGTGTGTTGTGTTGGATGGTGATAAATAAGAATTTAAAGCTTTTTTCTACATTCCTTCTCCACAGTAAACCCATGCTTGAGGATGGTACTGAAATCCTTTGAATCGTACAGATAATGGTACTGTTAACTAGATGGACTTTTGTTTCACAGCCATTTTTACATGTAATGACTTGTCACACGTGAAGTTTGGCAGGCACCTCAAGCCTCACCAAGCTGTGAGGTGCAGCTGAAAGTGATTCCGAAGCGCTGCTGTTTCATCTTTGCCCTGTTCCTGCCTCTCCCAAGGCAGTGGCTGGCGCTGGCAGGCCCAGCAGGGCTCTCCCAGCCAGCCTGCCCCGCTCCACGGATTCCCAGCTGCATTCCCAGCTGGACAGTCTCCGTGCTAAAGAACTAGTCCAATAACAATCCGATCAAGCATCACTTAGAGCCTGGTTCATTCCATGCACCCACTCCTACAGCGAGGCTGTGCCAGAGACCTTAATTTCTGGCGGTTCCCTTCCAATTTCGGAGCTGAACTTATGCATGGTTACTCTCTACCTGTTTGTTCTTGTGCCAGCCTTTTGTTAGCTCCAACAGCTCTTCTGCCTGGCCGCCGTTCCCCCACTTTGATGTCCTCAGGGGGCGAGTACATCCCCGTCATTCCTCACGCTACTCCACATTAAATCAACCAAACTCCCTCTTTCCGTAGGGTGTCCTGCTCGGCCTCAGGCTGCCCCCGCCGCTTCCCCCCATCGCTGCCCGGCACCGCAGCCCCTTTCCTCAGGGCGGGCACACGGGGAGCGGCCCCTTCCCGCTCGCCCTTGCGCTTCACAGGTGCGCCCTCAGCTGAGTGTGCGTAAATCGAAGCGGGCTGAAAGCGAGCGCTCCCCTGTTAAAACCCAAACAAATCAAACAACGCAGCAAACCTGGGCACCGCGCGGGCTTTCGGGCCCCTGCCCCGCTCCGCAGCCCCGTCCCGCGGCGGCAGGGCTGGGCCGGGCCGGGCCGGGCCAGGGGAGGAGCGGCGGGAGACGGAAGTGAAAACAAGAGCGGGGGGACGGAGCTGCCGCCTCGCAGACGCGCCGCGGTGTCCTCGCCTCTCCGCGCCGTGCCGCACCGCCGGGTGAGTGCCGGGGCGGCAGAAAGCCAACAGAAAAAACACCGTGGGGGGAGTTAGACAAAAAGTCAGTAGGCTAGGCGCGGTTTGTAAAGCTGCTCGGTGCTTATTTTCGTTTAACTTCTGTAAGCGGGGCGCGCAGCTTGTGGTGGTGGCGGGGCGCCCGGCCGGGGTGCCGGGGTGCGGCGTGGGCGCGGCCCGGCCCCGGGGCAGCGCCTCAGCGAGCCCGGGCTGCGGGACACCTGCGGGGCTCCTCGCCCTCAGCCGAGCTCTGCCCTGCCCGTAGGGCTGCTCGGGGCTCCGGGGTGCCCCTCTCCCTTTGCGGCACCCGCGGGGCTGCACGCCGGGTGCCCCTGGAGCGGCTGGGGCTGTGGGAGCGCCTGGAGCCGAGACCGAGCGCCCTTGTGTGGGTGGGGGGTGTCTGTTCCCCAGGCTGCGGTGGCCGTGGGGCTGGCTCCTCGTCCCGGGGAGGTGGGCAGAGGGGCGTGCTGGGGCGTGTGGGGCTGGTGCTGGCGCTGCCCGCACCGCTCCCTCCGGCACGGCCGTCCCGGGGCAGGAAGGCCCCGCTGGCGCTGCGGGGCCGGCGGCGGTGCGGACCGGAGTTCTGCCGGGGATTTGAAATTCCCCCGTCCGGACGCAGGTCCACCGAGCGTTTGATCGTCTGAAGGAAAGTTGCACAATTTCACCCTTAGCTGGTTTATTAGCACAGTGCTCCCCATGTGAAGCGAGGTTGGTGGTTTGCAGTGTTTTCCTTTAGCTGTTGCCCTGGCACATTTTAAGAAATTTGTTAAACAGAACTTGGAATGTGTATTTTTTGTTTGCCGTTCCTTCCTGGTGTATCTGTCAGGCTAGAGATGCAGATATACCGGAATTAAGGGGATGACAAAGGGAAAGATGAATGATGTTGAGTGGGACGCACGGTATTTCACCGTGCGCTTTCTTCCCTCCTATTTCTACTTGCTACAAATGAAAAAGAATGGTATCAATTCCTAATAGAAATCATTCTTTTTCCTGGGTATATAATTGTAACTAGCTGATTCTCAGTTAAAAAAAATAAAAATAAGAAAGCTACACAGGTACTTTAGTTTCAATTGCCAGGTAAATCCTGCTCACCTGTGTGAAACAGCTGCACAGGGTGCAGATTGCTACATGTAGCTTGCTTCCCTGCAGTTTCATAATTTACATTGACCTGTCACTGCAGTGGATTTCATTTAGCGGGAGTGAAAAGAGTATGTAGAAAGAAATCTGTGACTGATTCAGATCCTCTTTTTGAAAGAATTCTGTGCACAGGGCAATTAAACAGCTTAATTAAAAGCTTCTTGCTTTAGTGGTGAGCAAGCCTCCTAAGAATCCTAGCTCAAACTTGGCGGAGACTTTTCTTCCTCTTTAGCTAGAGGAGAGCTCAGTCTTGTGTGTTTCCCCTTAGGTACATTGGTGCTTGTCGGGGTTTTTAAGGGTGGGTTGAGTCAGCGTCTGGGGTCAGAGCTGCCCCTTTGCTGGATGCCAACAGGCAGTGGTGGGTTGGGAATGGCTGGGTTACCCAGGCACCTCTGATACAAGCTACAAATTCTGCTTCCTAATATATATATATATATATATATATCTTGTGCTGCCTAATGCCAGTAGCTGTGCTCTGGTTACCTGAGTGGCTGTCGGTGTGAATAAAGTTCATAGTTTGATTTAGAAAAAAATTCTGAGCAGTGGATCTCTGCTTCTTTGGGAGGTGAACCCAGAAATGTGCATTGCGGATGGCTCTCTTGGGGAGTGACATCCTTGCATCGATTGCGGCAGCCCTGCTCTCATGCTCCTTTTGGGTGGGCTGCATTTGGAAAAGCCCACTGCCTCTGAAAAACTAATGTGGCTCCCCTGCAGTGTACGAACAGCTAAAACTGGGCTTTTCAGAGTTTGGTGGGGTTTGCAGCCGCCTGCTGCTGCTTAGCTGAAGGTCCACCTTAAATGTCCCTATATGAGTATGGAATCTGGCTGTGCCCCGGTGTAGTCTTACACCAGCCCGCCCTGGTGTGCTCCTGCTGGGCTTCGACTATACAAAAATAGACAGCATCCACAACCTAAGATGTCATTGTAACATTACTTATCTGAGGTGGAACTGAAGCCCTTATCTTTGACGCTGAGCAGCACTTAAATATCTCAGTTGCCTTTTAAAGGTAATTTGTTGGCCACGTTTGTGGAGAAGGGGTTGCTTGGGTTTTGCTTCCTTAGCGTTAAATTGTGACTGTGGATATTTTGCTTTAGTTCACAGTTTTTTATTTTGAGGGTTGGTTTTGGTACCTGTTTCATCTGTGACATTGTTCTGCCACTATGAAACTGTGCTATAAAAATAAAGTCACAGGGATTTTATTTTCTTCTGATTAACTGCAAAGTTGTGATGCTTTGACATTGTTGTGTTTAGAAATAAGCTTTAAGCTGACGACATGGCAGCATATGATATTAATTTTTTTAGAAATGAATGTGCCAGTAGTGCTAATGTCTTCCATACTTTGGTTTAAGGGATGCTATCAATTCATGCTTGTCTCAGTATTGACCCCTGCCCCACACAGTGTTTTGTTAGTAAAAAGTAGTTGTCAAACATTTTGGCAGCAGCAGCAATTCTCCAAGTTCTGTTTCTTCTTAAGCTATGGAGGGAAACGACATAAGAGGAATAAAAGCACAAGTCATGGCAGACCTGGTGTGGGGGTTTTGGCTGTTTTGGGGGGAGGGGAATACAGCCAAAGAAAGAAGGCTTTCAAAATTGCAGACAGTGCCTTTTGTTTTTATCATCTTTAAATTAAAACTCTAATCCTCTTCTGCAGGCATCAGTTCTTTGGATTTGGTCCTTGAATACTAAACATCATGAGCAACTACAGCGTGTCTTTGGTTGGGCCAGCTCCCTGGGGATTCAGGCTTCAGGGAGGCAAGGATTTCAATGTGCCTCTGTCTATCTCTCGAGTAAGTGCATTTGCTTCTTTTCCTGCATGTGGGTATCTGTTATGCTGTGGCCAACCCACAGCCTTCAGACAAAGCCATTAATTGCAGACACTGGAGCTCAGCTTGCCCATGGTGGACTGTTGGGGGTCGGGGAGGGAGGGATAGAGAGGGGAAGATAAATCTTTGTGTGAAGGCTTCAAGAAAGTTAGCTTGGGGAGGACTTGTTAATTTGAAATGGTTGTTTTATCTGCATTTGTTTATTCAAATAACGAAAGAAATTACCCTCGAATTTCCTTCCCTGCTCCCATCCAGAAAATAGAAATGCAGAGGTTGGAGGCTGACAGGAAACAAGCAATTTACTTTACTGGGCTGAGCCTGTGCATTTCAAATGGGAAGCAGTGGGGGAAAATCACTCGTGTTACTCTTGTTTATTCAGCAGCTCTTAGCTGCTTGAGGATCTTGTGGTGTCTGTTATTACAAATCCTACCATTTGTAATAAAAAGGTACCTGAATAACAGTAGATGTAAATAGCAGTTCATCAATATGTGCCTGAGTGAACGTGCCAGTTTCTCCTGAGTGTTTTATAGAGTATGTGCTCTGAACTGGTGTTCAAAGGATTTGAGGAACTAAGTCAAAACAAATATGCTCTTTGTACCCAGCACTGTCTAACTAGTTTCCCACTTTACAACTGTATTTTCAGGGAAGGCTTGTCTTTCATTGTGGGCTGAATTTTCAAAGCTGTTTTCAGATGGCTGAAGAACTTTGCCCATAAAATATAGTGACAAACATTGCAGTATTGAATTTCTAGGATCACTGGAAATCTCTGGGTGAAGGGACTGGCTTTTGATGGCTCTGCACCCTGACACCTTTAAATCTGATTAGCCATGTGGAATAATTTATATACGAATAGCCCTTCCTCTGTCAACAGCTCTCCTCTCCCTTCTGCATTTTCATGGAGTTTAGTGACAAAGATTAATTATTTTGTACACCTGTTGGGATGGCAGAATTGATACTGCCCTGGGAGATGGAGCAGGTTTCTATTTGGGTTTATGCATCACGGTGATATTTTTAGCTAATCTTAACTAGTGTTTCAAACCCTTCCAGTTCATTTAGTCTTGGCTTATATTATCCACTGGCGGATTATGCTGGTGAAATGAAAGTACAGTTTAGCCGTGAAAAATTATTTTTATATGGCTGAAATAGACAGGAGAGCTGTAGATATGCCTGTGTACTGATTAGGACAGTTAATATCTGAGACAAGAAGGGGTTGAAAAGCAGTTTATTCCTGGATTTCAGGGACTGTAAAGCTGAACTGTAATTTGGTTTCTTGTTCAGTAGCTGGTTACTTGTACACTGATGAGAAATTTGAACTGAGGATGTGGACGGCACTCTGCTGATTTGATGGTACAAGGGCTTTCATGACAAGGATTTGCAAAGGCACAGGGTTCTTGTTTGTGATACTGACCTGATGAGCAGTTAAGCACTATAGGCAGTAAGCCATGTGAAACAACCAACTTCAGGAAAAGGTAATACTTTTTTTGTAGAGGCCTCTGTTATCCTGGAGATCTACAGTGCAGTCCTGCTGTAAGCAGGCTTCCCATCTAAAAGAGGAAACATTGGAATTAGCTCAGACTACAACTTTATTGCAGGAATCAAATGTGCTGTCGCACAGAGTAGCCTGGAGGAATTGACCTGAAGAGCTGCCTATTAGAGCCTCAATTATGGGATTCCCTAGTGACAAATGTCAGTGCCCACAAGAGCAGAACATAATGAAAGATGGGGGCTGGTGTGGTTTTGGAGCTTTAATTTGTGCATGGGCAGGGAAGCACAATCTCCACCTCAGCACAGCTCCTCAGCTGTTCTGTGTCTTCCTACTTGCAATTAAGAGTATGCAAGTATTAGACTGCCTGGTGCTTTTTTTTTTTTTTTTTTTTTATTTTCCCCCCCTCCTTTGGATTAAAAGAAAAAAAAAAAAAAAAAAAGCTTAGTTCTGGTATGCCAATCCAGCTTTGGGCCAATAGTTTTTACCAGAAGAATTCAACACCCATGTTCCTGGTATGCTAGAACAGTGTGTACAATTCACCCCCCAAGCCCTTCTTTTCCTGATGTAGCATAAATTCCTTCCTGTATCTGAGGGCTGCTAATTGAATTATTTTAGCAAAACAGTAATGAGACATCATAATTATGTTCCTTGGCAAGGAGGACTCTTTGGTTTTGTTTTGTTTTTAATTTGTCCTGTAGATGCTGAAGATGAATGCTGGGCTGCTGAGGGCTAATTTCCTGCTTTAGTTTAAACTCATTGAAATTAAATTTAAATAAAGTGTAGTTTATAAAACACAGAGAATACACTGCTTTCTAAAGCTGTTTATCTGAAAAGTTAATCTCTTCACTAATGATTTGAACAAATTACGATCTCACAGCTCCTTGAAGAATGTTTTACTAAGTCACTTGAGTTTGTACTGGATACAGTTTAAATGGGCGTATTCCTTGTTGCCTCTATAGGGTAAAACGAGTTAAAACTCATACTATGCAATACTCATAACTAGGTTAAAATGAGGTTAACATTAGTGCAGGGGTAGTATTTGATGTTTTATAAATTAGTATATTGCAGACTAGTCTGAACTTCATAACCAATAGCAACAGTTATTGAAGGGTTATATCAGTCTCTTTATATAGCTGAGTGCTGTAAAGTTGCTATGTTTAATTATACAGCTGTACACATTTCATGGGAAGCAATAAATGTGATATTGGGGTTGCTGTGATGTGGTGGTTATTACATTTATCAGTGTAACTATAGACCATATGTGCACATAGTTATGTACACATACATACACAACATATGTACATTTCGTGTATAAGTCCGGACAACACAAATGCATGCGGAACTTGGTATGTGAACTTGTATCTGGCTGGACTTCAACAGGGTGACTTTTCCCAGTCTTCCTCCCTGCCTGCTCACTTGTCTGAGCCCTGCAGAGTGCCATTGCACAGGTCAGGAATTTAACGCTGGGAAGCTGAAGCGGGGCGGGAGCAGCGGTGGGAGTGTGATGGGCGGTATGGTTCCCATGAAGCAAGGGCCCGTGGGAAGGAAGTAACTCTGAAAGTAATAAGGGATAAAGGGTGGGTTGAGGATTATTAACAGCCAAGTGTTAAAGTGGCTCAGGCTGCCACATGTAAGTGTAGTGTAGGGCTTCCAGGTAGTTAATTCTGAGGTGGCATTTTGCAGACTGTGAACAGTTAGCCTGCAGTGAAGAATACAGACATTGCTAGAGCCCAGGTGTGCAAACTTAGATTATTCTGAGTTGCTGTTCTTACTGTTTCCTTATGGTAGTTTGCATCAATTAAAGAAGCAGCTGATGTCCTTATTCCTTCAAGACCTATACTATGATGCAAAAGAAAAAAAACAAAACAGGGAGAGTTAGAGGAGATGAGAATAAGATTTGTTTGCTCAAGAGTTTATTCTCATTCAGTGGAAGGAACAAATGCAGTTTTGGAAATAAAGTACCCCAATATATTGCTTGGTTGGTTTCATGAAGTGACTCCTGGGCATGCTGAATTCTATATTAACAGAATTTGGGGTTAATCATATCTACAATATCATCTGTGTTATTTAGGTGCAACACAGTAGCTTTTGAAACTATCCATACTTCTTTAAACTTTGAATTAACATTCTATTTGCTTTACTTTTTGGGGAGTTCGTTAGTTCCCCATGCTTCGTTAACAAAACCAGAAAAATCTCAGTAAGCGTGCCTAACATTAGAACTGTCTAAACTGCTGTACTGTGCAGATTGAAATAAATGGTGTTTGGTATTGATGATGTATTCATTATGTTGGGATGACCCGTGAGAGGTCTGGATACTTGTTCCAGATGTGTGCTTGACATGTTAGTAGTTGATCAAAATTTTTGTGATGTGGTCTCTAAAAGGTGCTTCTCTCTGCTTTATGGCAATATTTTCTGCTAGAAACAAGGAAATACTCAAGCAAAGCTATAGTTTGAAGAGTAATGTAGTCTGTAGGCAATAGATACCCTCTAACCTAATGCAAACACATTGGATGTTTACCTGTATTTAAGAGTTACTTTTTTTGTTGAATCCTGGTGACAAGTTTAGCTCTTGTCTTTCAGAAGATGTTTCACTATTTGTTTTTCTCTTGCTGTAGGAATTAAAAAAGAATACAGGCATGTTGAAATGCTTGACCTGACTGACAGCTCTGTTTTTCTACTGCAGCTTCTTTCAGTGTGTTTCCCACACTGCCAGCTTCTTTCTGCTTCACTGATCACTTTTTTTTTTTTCAAAATACCCAAAACAAATAAACACCACTCCTGCCTTAGAAATAACTGCTTGGTTTTGCAGTTTTTTAATTTTCATTATTTCAACTGTTACAAGTATATTTTTCTGTATTAAAGTTGCAAGCCTGTAGTTGACGGAAGACTTGTGACAATAAGTCTGTTGGCAAGAAGTACACTCAAGGAGTAGATGGAAGAGCAGCCCATCTTGGGATGAAGTAGGAAATGCAAGTACAGCACATCAGGTGCTCAGTATTTGTCCCACATGAGCATCCTGATGTTCTTTATGCTGTTATTGGGAAGCCATTATTATGTGTGAAAATAGTGAGAAGACAATAAAGGAAAATGATGTTTTGAGTGGACCTGGAGCATGTCAACTTTGACTAGAGTCTGGCTGAGACTCACGCCCTTATGTTTTGTGTGAATTATTTTATTAAGCTGTATGTGTAATTTCCAGTAAAATCAAGCTTTGTGTAAGTATGAAGTAAGTTTTTTTTAAATGGAGGTCTGTGGAAATTGTTTTTGAATCAGGTATGTGAATAGGAGGGAAACATTAGAACTGCTAGCCTGGCCAGTGATAATTGTGTCAGTAACTTTATGCTTCATCCTGGAAGCTACTGAGAGCTCCTAACTAAATCCTAACTGGCAGCTGCTGGCATTGCAGTGATGGGTTGATTTGTCACTGAGTTGTGATGGTTTGCACAAAGTGCAGCTGAAGATGCATTCCACTGCTGCAGCTGAGGTGGATTGGGAGCTGGCTGAATGGCAGCACTCACAGTTGTGAGCAGTGGCACAGAGTCTAATTAGAGGCCTTCAGCCAGCGGTGTTCCCCAAGAGTCAATCCTGGGTCCAGTCCTGTTACTCATCAGTGACCTTGATGAAGGGATAGTGTCCCCTCAGCAAGTTTGCTGGTGGTATCAAACTGGGAAGAGTGGCTGAAACACCAGTAGGCTGTGCTGCCATTCAGCAAGATCTGGTCAGGCTGGAGCATTGGGCAGAGGAACATACTGGGGCTCAACAGAACATAAATACAGGGTCCTGCACCTGGGGGGGGACAACCCTGTGCACCAGCACAGGCTGGTGATTGATCTGCTGGAGAGGAGGACAACAAATTCTGTGAGCCAGCAGTGTGTCTTGGTGGCTGAGAAGACCAGTGGTATCCTGGAGTGCGTTAGGAAGAGGAATGTCTCCTCTGTACAAGAAAGACAAGAAAATGTTGGAGGGGTCCAGCAAAGGGCTGTGAAGATGAGTAGGGTGCCGGTGCATCTCTTTTTTTGTGGGAAGTCCAAGAGAGTTGAACCTGGAGAGAAGACACAGCCTGTGCCCACGACAAGGGACAATGGACACAAACAGAAATACAGGAAGTTGCATCTGAATATGAGGAAAAACTTCTTTATTTCAAGGGTGACAGAGCACTGGAATAGGCTGATGAGACAGGCTGTGGAGGCTCCTTCTCTGGAAATACTCAAAACCCACCTGGACACAATTTTGTGCTAGCTGTCCTAAGTTAGCCTGCTTCAGCAGCAGGGTTGAACCAGATGCTCTCCAGACATCCCTTCTAATCCCAGCCTTTCTGTAATTCTGTAACATCCTGGCACAGGTCAGAGATGCTGTCTGACATCACAGCATGTACCTGCTGATGCTGTTGCTGGGGCAGCACATGCTGTATTTTACAGGCGCTATCAGTGCTTATGAAATGAATAGGATTTGCCAAGATACCAAGCAAGAAGTGTTACTCTGTTCTGTTTAATGTTGTTTACAAGATGTGGTTTACTGAAAATATACTGAGAATGACAGATGAGCTACCAGTGCCAAAGTCTACATCCTCTGTGTACGGAGTCCTGAAGGAGCAGAGGTTTTCCTTTGGATAATTACAATGTTCCCAGCTGCACAAGTGGTTTAATATGAGCAAGTGTTCTGGAAGTCCTTAGAGTGCTGGTTAGTGCTTCAGAGTTTGCGTAGTTGCAAGAAACAGTCTTTATAGAGCTCCTCAGCTTGACCTGAAGATGGAAAGAGAGATCTGTTGGTATGGCTGTAATTTCCTGGCTGCCTCTTTTCTCACTTGTAGTTTAACATCATTGTGTTGAAAATTGGGAAAAGGGCAGTTTCTTCTGACCATATTTTTTCCTTCCCTTGTCTATTCTTCTGTGTGGTTTAAAGAATGACAGACCAGCACTGGTGTGTGGGCTTGGAAAGAAGGGAGGGCATGGGGGAGAAGAGGCGTAAGAAAAGTGTCTCCGTCTCATTCTGTTAGAATGACCTTATTTGTTAGACAACCTCTTCAGACTGAGTGGGAAGCTAATTTTTAAAAAATAGTTCCTCTGCTGATGTCATTATACCAAAGGTGAAGCTGGCTGTACTGGGAGAAAAAGGAACCAAAGTTTGTAGCTGGGGGATGTCTGATGTGATGCGTGAGCACATTCTTTTTACATTAAAAAATGCTGGTTCTTCTTTTTTCCCTTATAAGTGACAGTTTAGTTACAGTATGAGGAATATAAGCTAAATATTTTGTGATGGAAAAACTAAAGTATTTGTTAGCAGTGTCTGCTTCTCCAAGACAGATGTAGTGAAAAAATAAACTCTGATTAGATGTTCAGAGCAGATGCAAAATTGGCAGTCCTTCCAGAGGCCAAAAGACAGGAGCATTTATTGAATAGGAACTGAAAAATATTAGGCATGTTTTCCTTGCAAGTATCTCACCCTGGAGGCCTGACAGCTTCTGTCGACTTCCCCACCATTTGGAGATGCTATTTTTAGTGTAACTGTTTTTCTCATTATTCATTGGCCGATGGCAATCAAAAGGCATTGTGAGAAGAGACATGGTGTTGAAAGGTTTGTTTGTTTGGCTTTGGTATGGAGCCAGGAGATAACATTGTTGGCTTTTTTTTTTTTTTAATTATTATTTGTTTTGACTTATAAAGAATAGATTTCATATGTTACCAATATAAGGAAAAGTGTGAGAGAAAACTGTTTCTCATATGCCTAAGGCAGTGGAAATATGGGAAAGGTGATATTCTTCCTGCCAGTGGTCATAAAAAATGAAAATTGAGGCTGAGATTAGTTTGAACAAATATGAGGAATAGAATAATTGAATCATTTAGGTTGGAAAAGTCCTATAAGATCATCAAGTCCAACCACTAACTCAGCACTGCCAAGTCCACCACTAACCCATGTCCTGAAGTGGCACATCTACACATCTTTTAAATGTCTCTAGGGGTGGTGACTCAACCACTTTCTTGGGCAGCCTGTTCCAATGCTTAATAACCCCTTTAGAATTTTCTTCATATCTGATGTAAACCTCCCTTGGCACAACTTAAGGCCATCTCCTCTTGTTCTGCTTGCTTCTTGGGAGAAGCTGACCCTCACCTTATTACAGCATCCTTTCAGGTGGCTGTAGAGGGCAGGAAGGTCCCCCTGAGTTCCCTTTCCTCCAGGTTAAACACCCCAAGCTCCCCCTGCTGCTCCCTATGAGACCTGTGCTCCAGACCCTTCATCAGCTCCCTTGCCCTTTTCTGGACACTCTCCTCCTGCACCTCAAAGCCTTTCTTCTAATGAGGAGCCCAAAACTGAACACTGGATTCAAGGTATGGTCCCACCACTCATGAGTACAGGGGTACAATCACTTCCTTGGTGCTGCTGGCCACACTTTTTGACAGGATGCCACTGGCCTTCTTGGCCACCTGGGCACTGCTGGCTCTTGTTCAGCTGCTGTCAACCAGTACCCCCAGGTCCTTTTCCACCAGACCGTTTTCCAGCCACTCTGCCCCAAGCCTGTCGTACTTCATGGGGTTGTTGTGACCCAAACACAGGAACTTTTCCTTGTTGAACCTCATACAGTTGGCCTCAGCCCATTGTTCTGTCGAGTTTGTTTGCTTCTACAGGTGGCTGTTTCAAAAACAGAGACGGGAGGGATGGAGGCTGCTGCTAAGGCCAGTGTTGCATGAGTTGGAATGACTCAAGTCTTCAGGGCAGTGACAGCAGAGAAAATATGACAGAAGTACTTCTTCAGGTTCCCTTGCTATATGAGGTCCTCAAGCTGAATTTGCAGAGAGGTACTATCTTTTCTTAGAAGAGTTGAAATGGGTTCCTTCCCCTCTTCCCATTTATTTGCTTCCTTCATTACTCACCTTTCAACACTGTCAATCACTTGGGTGGGGCTCCCACACAGTAGCTTTCCATCCTTTGTCACTTCAAGACACTGGTGCATTTTTGTGTAGTCATTTGGGTATGCTATCCCAAGTAGAGAGGTGGTATGGGGACAAAATAGCATGCTGTAAGTTAATGACCATATCATGATACACACCCTTAAAGCACATTAATACGCGCTGCACCAAAAACTGTACTTCACACCAAAACTACTAAGTAGCCAGAGCACAGAAATTGTAGACCAGAACATTCCATGTGGAATAGTCCATAATATTTTACCACTATGGATTTTTTTCCTCATTTTGAGTTACTCTTTTATTGGAAACTTCAGCTTAAACAGTTAAGCTTAGCGGAGGTAAATGCAAGAGATAGTTGAAAGTGTTTGAACGAATGAACTTTTGCAACTGCTGTCAGCTGTGCCTGTAGCAAAGCCCTGAAGTAAAATGTAATGCCTTGTACGAAGTCCCATAGGCTACAACGTGGATCTTGCCAGGCCTCTAGTAGTCCTGTTGGAAAGGTCAAATGGTTTGCATGTTAACTGGATATGAAAGAAGTTTGACTTATCCTGGGCTATATTAAGGAATGATCTAACACAGTATCTAGTTTTTTCCCTGACAAGGGAAAATGTTTCTACTGAACAATGTGAAGTACTTAACCCTGGGAAGGCAACAGAAACTTATTTTGTGCTGATTATTTCATATTTCTTTTGAAGACCTGGCTAGTGATTTAGATGCTAGGCCTGGATTAACATAGAGTGCATGGATTTCAGGAGGGTAAGATTCCTCATTTGCTTAGCTTCTGCATTTATGAATGTAGTTGCATTGTTTAGTTATTCTTGCACCCAAAATTTGTTCAGGCTATGGAGAAAGTGATCGAACTTTCTCTAAGTGTGATGCTGTATTGGTACAATATCATTTGAGATTTTTAAAAAGGAATTCTGTGGAGCCAAGGCAAAATGCTGTAAATACAAAAAATGCAGACATAAATAAAGGTATATTTTTGTTACTAAATTATATCACTTTGGTGCAAACTCTAGCTATAGAGCTATAGAACATTTTGTTCAGAACCCTTGAAAAATAAAAGCAGCTTTGCTGTACAAAAGCTCCCTCTACCTGGCAGAGCAGCTCAATCTCAAAGTGAATAGTGCATCTGCTATTAAAGATTTTTCTTTTTAATGTGCATCTTATACGTGACAAGCCAGGTGTAGTTTTGAGTCCAGTGTTTTCTACCTCTCCTTGTTGTGGTTCTAGATTTTGCATTACAGTGTGAAACACATGGAGTGGCAGATTCATGGAATTGTTTGTCTTCAACTTGCACGTGTATCTGAGCAATTCCTTCTGTGCTGTTCTAATTTTCTTTACCTAATACCTTTAAAAGGATGGACAAAATCAGAGAAAAACAAACAAAACATCAGGGGAGATTTACAAACCACAGAGCTTGTGGAAGTAGGGTTGGGCATACTTTTATTAGACTGATAGAGAAATGGAAGGTTTGTAAAGCTTTAAAAATCAAAGATATCTTGATAAAGTCATAGAATCATAGAATAGGTCAGGTTGGAAGGGACCACAGTGTGTCAGCTGGTCCTACCTCCCTGCTCAAGTGAAGTCATCCCAGAGCACATTGGACAGAGGGATTGGATTGTGTCCAGAGGGTTCTTGTGAAGTGAGAGACACTTCACAACCTCTCTGGGCAACCTGTTCCAGTTCCTTGGTCACCTGCACAGTAGAGAAGTACTTGTGCACATTCATGTGGAACTTCCTGTGCATCAGTTTTGTCCATTGGTGAGGTCTCTTCTTGGTCATCTCTACTTGAGGTTGAACAGGCCCAGCTCCCTCAGCCTTTCCTGGTTTGAGAGATGCTCCAGCCCTCTTAATCATCATTGTCACCCTTTGCTGGACCTGCTCCAGGAGCTCCACATCTCTCTTGTTCTGAGAAGCCCAGAACCGGACACAGCACTCCAGATGTGCCTCATCAGGACTGGGCAGAGGGACAGGATCACTCCCCTGACTTGCTGTCCATGTTCTTCCTAGTGCAGCTCAGGGTCCACTTGACCCTCTTGGTTCCCAGGGCATACTGCTGGCACATGGATAGCTTGGTGTTCACCATGACCCCCAGGTCCTTCTCCACAGAACTGCTCTCCAGCAGATCAGCCCCCAGCCTGTGCTGGTGCCTGGGGTTTTTCTTCCCTAGGTGCAGGACCCTGCACTTGCCTTTGTTCAATTTCAGACAGTTCTTCCGTTTGCTTTCTGCAGCTGCTCATCAAATCACAGTGTTTTGAATCTAGGCCCCATGAGTGTTCTTTACCCGGTGTCTAAGGTAGTATGCTAGCAATCATTTAGTAATGAAAAGGCAATCCCCAAAATATATATTCAGGATGTATTTAACCCTTGGGGGATGGTGCACCAGTTCTTTGTGGGGGACCGATTGTTGGAGTCGTGACTTGATCAAGTCTAATGTTAATAGTCATCAGGGGCCACGATCAGTCTTGCAAAGGCAGCAATAATGCTTGGAGAGCCTTGCATCCTACCTGACTGCCTGAGTTCCTGTCGTCTTTAAGTCTTTTCTTAACGCCGAGAGGTGTGAGGAAGGCCCCCCCTCCCCAAATATTGGCGCTCTCAAAAGTAGGAATAAGCTCATGTAGTACCAAATAGTCCTCTTGGATATGAATTGGCCCCCACCCCTGCCAGTGCTACTCACTGGCTGAAGAAGGTTGGCAGAAGAAAACCTGCACTTGCATTTTCATGACAGAGCTTAAAGCCAGCTCCACAGATGAAACTCTTCCTCCATCAGTGCCCTAAGCAGGGATAGTAGGGGGGACTGGTGCAGCAGAGGTTCTCTCAGCCCAGCAGGCTTGGCCACGGGAGCTGGGTCTGCTGGCACAGTGGTGGCAGATACCTGGGGACAGTACAGACTGGAAGTGCCGAAGCCTGACTTGCTAGGATGTGTCTGTCAGTATACTAAGCTGTGAAAACTGCCACTGAGTGCTTATTAAATAACAGCTTCTGTCAGCTATGAATACATTCTATTCTCTCCACTTTCCAGCTGTCATATTTTGGCAGCTGACTAGAATCACAAGTCATTGTAGCTGGGGCTTACATGAATCTCCTTTGAGAGCATAATTTATAAATTAAATTAGTTTGGTATTGTGCAGATCGATAGCAATCCTGTAAATGCTAAGAACCCAGGTCTTAGCACTAGAAAAACACTCAAGGAAAAGTGCAATTGTGGGCATATAAGTTGTTTCCATAAGATGACTCTTGCATAAGGCTCAGCCTGTGTCAATGTACATCACCTTGGTTCAGCACTCTGCAGTTTTGGTTCTTCAGACTGCTGTTACCAGGAAGAAAGAAGCACAGACTTGCTTGAAAGAGGAGCCAATTGACCTTTCCTGGACAACTTTCTACTTTGTCTCAAAGATGTATGAGCCAGTGATTGTTAGTGTAAGAGAACTGACTAGCAGAGATGTTTGTATGGCATTCAGAGAGCTCAAATAGAAACAGGCCTTTAACCAGACAGTGAAACTCCATCAGTAAATCAAGTGCTTTAGTAGTGCTAAATCTTACCCTAGAAATGTGGAGATGCTCCCTCCCCTTCTCTCTTTGCATTAGGCAATTATTGCATGTTATAATTTTTAAGCTAGAGATTACTACCCTCAGAGCGTGTCCTTTTTTTGGGTAGTTTTGTAAAACTTCTGAACTACTGGTTTAATAATTGAGCTTATGAACAAAATACATGAGTAGGTTTTTTTGACTGAAAGAATAAATTTTGTGTAAAAGTCTAGAATTGCAGTTCACTTTCAATGTGAAAACCGAAAGATGCTTTTCATGGGGTGTGCACTTAAAGCTTGGAGGCTTGAATTCTTGCACTATCTCTCTGGATAAAAGTGTCACCATCCCTCTTATGTCAGATGGAATGTGATACTCTCTGGCCAGTAGAGTAGCTCCTCTGGGAGTATTTTCTTCCACTGACACATCTCCACTTCAGCTTTAAAATGCGGAAACTGCTGATCATTGAAACTTAAAATTACATTAATTTGTTTTGATACCTGAGCTGATGAAAACTGCTGCTGTTGCAGTTGACAGCCCAGATCAGTTTATACCTCTGTCCTGGTTGCTGTGGGATGAAATAACTGGAAATTGCTCACAGGAAACTCCGATTACAGGAGTCAAAACAAGGCTTTAGGGCAAACCAGTTGGTGTTGATGCTTTAATTCATAACCTTCTACTGCTGTGGAAGGCCAAACTGCTGGGGTGTTCTCCCACAGCTTCCTCCTTGCAAATGTAAGGCACACTTCTGGCAGTGGGCTGGAGGCAGATGGGTGCAAGTACAGGATTTTGGATACCACAGTCATTGACATTGATTGGTTCCTGACCTCATCAAGAGGATGGAGTGCTGCCAGTGCTTCTGCTAACTCTGAATGCCTCCCCTTGTCACTCATTCATGCTGTACTTTTTTTTCTTCTTAATTGCATGTCCTAATTTTCCCATTCCTGCTTTCTACATTCCATTCCAGAATTCCATTCCTTTACCAAGGAACGTATTGCCAGGGCACAAAATGAGGTTTTGTAGAGATTTTCCTGTCCCAATTTGCCCTGATGATGATTACCTAATCAGCCTCTATCCTGCAGCAGGAACTCATTCCCTTGAGAGAAATTTCTGTATGACTTGGAAGGAGGCTGGATATGGGAGATAAGGCCTCACAGGAGGGAATTCCTCATGAGGAAAAATACTACCCAGAGTAGTAGTAGTATTACTACTTCTACAGAGTAAGGGGATAAAGATGAGCATAGTGGAATGTGTAATTGTTGTGCTTTGGGAGAAGCATACAGATTCTTGACACCTTGAGAGGAGTGGCATGCAAATAGTTTAGACTTAAACAAAATTATGTTTAAGTAATATTAGTGTCAATTATAGGAAACGTTGTGCATAACAATGGGCATTATGAATTGGGAAATAACCTCACTTCAGTATTTAAGGTAGCTAATCACTCATGCTGAATCAGAGTTGGTTTTCTAGCACCATTTTTTAAAGTTTCTGCTAAATAGGTTTGAGTCCTTTAGTTTGTTGCCTGTTTTATCAGAAAGAGGAAGGTAGTTTTGCAGGAACACAATTTGTACTGCCTTGAAGTTTTGTTCTTCCTTTTAGTCTGAAGGCTTGTGCCTTCCTGCTGAAGTAATTCTACAAGGAGTTTTTGCTCTCAGTTATCATTTAAGACAAACGCTGTTCAGAAATTATTACCTGTGGTGCTAACAGGGTTTAGGATTCATAAAGCAAATGAAGGGATTGGAATAAAGGGAATAAGAACTAGGTAGCAAAAAAATCACAAACTAAAAAATTTTCAAAGCTAGTGAATATATAGTATGTTTGTCAGAGAGCTCCAAGTGACAAATGATAAGAGCTTTGGACTCTGTAAAGCAGGTGATATAAGTAGCTATAGGGGTATCTTGTCTCTGTTTGCATTAGTACTGCATTGCAAGTCTGTAACCATTCTTTTCCTTCCCATCTTTCAGTACTGTGCCAGAGAGTGGTATGTCCTGGGTTTACTGTGCCCAGCACTGGGTTAAATCAGAAAAGCAGGACTGTATTTAGGCAGCTTTTGCTTTATTGGAGCAGTTACAGGAAATGCTTCAGCATCAAGAAACAAGCTGCTCTTTTATGAACACTTGCGTACCCCTGGATTCCTGAATAAACGCTGTCAGCAGCACGTGCATGCTTTGGGTTTCCAGCTCAAAAAGCACTGCTGGCTTCTAGGGAAAGTTCTGTAGTTGGTGTTGCATCTGGCTTTCAGTTTCCTAACAGATTCTTGACCTTCCTAGGCATGGCTCAGCTATGTATTCCAGATTCTTCCTACCCAGTGTGTGAGGCTGCCTTTTGGAGCCTACCACAAGACGCCTTCTGCGCTCCCAACATCATGGCAATGCTAGTGTCTTCCTTCCCTCAGCTGTCTCAGCCCATTTGGATTCAGGAGAGTGCAGGGGGTTTAGGTGTCATTTGCCCATGAGGCTGTTACAATGTGGTTAAACATCATAAAGAAGGTAGCAGCTTCATTGGCTTGATCTCTGTTCATCAATAAATGCAGTCTACAAGCGAAGTGTTGGTTAAAAGACACACAAAAGATAGCAGTTTGGCCATCTCCCCATCTCTTTTCTTATCACTGGGAGGAGGAGTAAAGGTTGTTGTTGAAAGACATGAATAAAATGGAGACAATCTGTGTCATCAGAGGGGCCTCACTGCAGCACAACAGATCTGAGTTTATTTTTCCAGTCAACCCATAAGAAGGAGGAAGTGCTTTGTGATATGTACCAGTAACTTCATCTGGATGTTAATCAGGACCACACATAGCTGTCTTCAGTCTTCAAGCTCTTGCTGTCTTCAACCTCTTGCTGTCTTCCTGTGTGTTGAAGAGATATTCCTAAAGCAGCCCTTCCAAAATCACTGCACTCAAGATTATAGAGGAAATAGGTTACTTTTGCTGCTGCTGTTCTTGAGTGTCCAAGTAACTGAATATTTGGGAGGGGAGCATTGTGGGGGGTTGCTTTTAAGCTCCCAGTCCTTTGTGTTGATATGCTTGTATCAAAGTCTGAATTCAGTTCAAGTCATCAAAATAATCCTTTGGTCTTGCATTGCAGATTTAAGAGAAGTAAGTTGGAAAACCCAGCAAAACCTCAGAGTGTATCTTGGCAATAAAATTGTGAGATTAAAAAACACTACTTATTTCTAGGCCCTGACTCACGGTTTTTGAATGTGTGAGGGTGGCAGCTCTGGCTGGTCAAGTAGCATTATAAATATTTCAGGACTTTTGGGCACAGAGCTGTGCCAAATACTTTTCTCATGTTTGGTTTTTTTTCCCTAATTCCCGAAGCAAATTTTTGCAGATCTCTTATAATCTGGGTTGTGTGTGTAATTAAACAGACAACATGTCAAATCTCCAAACTTCTGAAAATTGATTTAAATCAATTACGTAGTGACCGAAGTGTTGTTGACTGTCTACAAGCTGTTTTATTGGGACATGGTGTATGCAGTTTCTTGTATATGTGGTAGAGGAAAGTGAATTATGGAGCAGCTGGCTTGCTAGAGATCTTCAGAACTAAACAGTACATGGCCTGTGTGGTAGAATTTCACCCTGTTAGGAAAATAAATTGGCCAAATTGGCTGATTATTAATGGTGGCTCCAGCTTCTGGTGTCAGCATATGCAAAGCAAAAGCGGTGGTAGTGGTGGGGTGTGGAATAATTTAATAGGTCTTCCTGCCTTCCAGGAAGTCCATGGTGCCCTGAAACTCGTTCAGCCAAGTCCTAAATGAATTATCCTCTGACAGATTGTGCTCTGGGGGAAGTATATTTCTATTAGTTTTTACGAGGCATTGCAAGTTGCAGCAGGCTCGGAATGTTAAAAGATGGAGAAGGCTTTCAGTGGATATGTGTAGGAATTTCTTGCTCAGGTCTTCATTAAACACTGGGATGTGGGGTGCTGCAGGCAGAGAAGCAGCGTGTCCCCCACCATGCCATGGAGCCTCTTCTGGCAGAGTGGGGAGGAATGGGCATGACAAGCATCGGCCTTGTGAATTTCTTGGGCGTGACTTGACAGGAACACTGAACAAGGTCTCTCCAAGCTTTAAAATGAGAACTGAGCTGGTAATTGCTTTTCTCCAAGTACCAAATGTGCAAATGTGAACAAGCTGTTTGGTGCAGTACTGAAATAATGAGGTTGAGAGCTTTGAATGGAGAGCAGTGCGTGGAGGGTCTCTTCTGCTTGCAGTATTCCAGATGAAAAAGACGGATGAATACACAAACTTATTTCTGTAATTTGGTTGTCAGAAGTGTGTTGAGTCCAAACTTCCATGCTATGTGGATAGGCCCTTCAATGAAGTAAGTTTTGAGTTTCCTTTGTCTTTCAAGGATTCAGAGTCACAGAATGGGTCAGGTTGGAAGGGACCACAGTGGCTCATCTGGTCCAAGCCTCCTGCTCAAGCAGTCTTAAGAACACATGGCACAGGATTGCATCCTGTTCTTGGATATCTGCAGTGAGACTCCACACCCTCTCTGGGCAATCTCCAGTGCTCAGTCACCTGCACAATAAAAAAGTTCTTACTCATATTCAGGAGTTGGAACCTCCTGTGCATCAGTGTCTGCCTGTTTCTTCTTGTCCTATAGGTTGGCACCACTGGGAAGAGCCTGACTCCATCCTCTTAGCCCTCCTCTTTTAGATACTTAAATGCATTGACAAGGTCCCCTTTCCTGGGGCAGCTTCACTGGTTTTGTCTGGGGGAGATGAGACTTTAGCTGGTGGAAATTGTATGTTACTCCACAAAGCTTGTTTGCTTATTGTGCTTGCTGCTCTTCTAACAAGTATATGTCATGTGTGTAAAGCCCTTGTGAATAGGGGATGGAGCATGACAGGCAAGGTCGTGAGGAAATGCTGGAATAAGTAAACACTGGATAATAGTAACCTGAATCTTTCTTGAAGATGTGTAGGAAATATACTGCTTGATTTATACATTTGTGATAACTTTCAAAAGCACTACAACATAAAGGTGCTGGAAGTAGGTATGGAAAAGGTCTAGATGATGTTGCTTACATATCTGGGCTGGGCCCAGTCATTGTAAACTCTGGGGATTGTAATGTATGTAAACTCCCAGGACTGCTTCCTTTGCAAAGAAGAAAGAATGTTGCTTACAATATGTGCCTTATGTCTCCATATGCTATTGTTTAAAATAAGTAACTGAGAGCATAACATAACAAATGTGTAAGCAAAGTACTCTACACTGTTATTGCAGGACATGATTTCAATGCAGTTACTTTGAAGCTGGATTGCAGTGCAAAACAGGGCTCTATATTATATAGTAACTATCTATATACTTAGACTAACTCTTGGATTTTTAACTAACACATCATGGGAAAAAAATTGAATTAATACAATCCCCTTAAGAGAAACTCTAGCCTTAATATCTTTTACTTTCTTTGTTTCGTTCACTCTTGATATAGAGGAATATGACAGCTGGCATGATGCCTCCTTTTTGATTTGTGCCATTTAGCGTTTCTGGCAGCTGGATACGCGTGGAAAGCTGTATAGTGACAAATCTGTTTCTCATACCTTTTGTAGTCTGTTTTTCATCAGATAGAAAAATGTTAATACCCCCTGAACTTTCCTCCTTTGGCTCACCCAGACAGTAATTTACTTGAGCATTTCCTGTATGTTGTCTCTGGGTATGGAGCTCATGCTTTCCATCTCGGCTGCATTACAGATCTCCACCAGTGTGGTGCCTCATTCCCAGGCTTCTTGGGATACTTCCTGGGACAGTCCAGACTTGCGTACTGCAACAAATTTGCAACATGCAAACCTGTGGAAGGGACTTTCTCCTAGTCTGGAATGAAACTTGAAAAAAAAAAATCAGAACGGGTTGGGTTGGAAGGGACCTTAAAGATCGTTTAGTTTCAATGCCCTTGCCATGGGCAGTGATACCTTTTGCTAGACCTGGTTGCTCAGAGCTTCATCCAACCCGGCCTTGAACATTTCCAAGGATGGGGAACCCCTGACTTCTCTGGGCAACTTGTTCTAGTGTCTCACCATCGTCACAGTGAAGAATTTCTTCCTGGTATCTAATCTAAATATACCCTCTTCAATTTTAAATGCTTCAGTTTGTGTATTTGTTGGAATACTGTTGATATTTCATATCTATCTTAGCAGAGTTTCATAAATTATCTGGTCAAACAGAAATCTGCCTACACAGATCACTGCTAAGATTACTGCTTAGAAAAGAAAAGCTTAGACAGTCCTGTTTCTTCCACATGTTAAAATGTATTTTGGTACTAGTAAATGAGTATTTTCATAAGTGATGAATAAAACCTTGGTTTTCAAGAGAATTTTCCTCACTTCTCTTAGTGTGCTTTGGCTTTAGAAACTTACAAATGAAGACTACAGCATAGAGCTGATTTGCCTGTTGAGTGAATATTTTACATTTCTTCAGGGTGCATGAGAAATTTTGTGTTGTTTGTGGGAAAATTCCATTCAGCTCTGCCCACTGTGCTCTAGTATATAAGCAGATGCTAAAATTTGGACACTCAAACATATGGGTATTGGGATTCATATCATTGGTCTGGAGTGGTAACCTCCTGCCAGCATTTTCCATAATGATCTTACCTTCTACAACTTTTCCTCTCCACTATTTTGTTTTCCTTTTTCTTTTTTTCCTTTATAGCAAAGCTGAAATAAGAAGATGGTATTTTCTTTGCAAATGTGCCTTGCTATTCCATTTCATTGCTGGTCTTGAATGGTGCTGAAACTGTAATTTTTTTCTCTTTTCTTCTAAGACTTGCCACTCTCCTGAGAACTCAAATACTTTTGCATTGGGGGGAAAAAAAAAAAAAAAAAGAAGAGGAAAATATTACATTATTTGAGCCAGGCTACCAAAAGAAATCTAAAAATGCAGGAATCAAAACAGAGATAGTCACACCCTTTAGGGGAGGATGAGATGATATCTCTCAACAAGCTCTTCCTTATCAGAAGTTACTGAAAAATTTACTTTGGTGCTCCACAGAAAATATTTTGAGTTATTAATGAACTTTGAAACTTGATTTAATGTGTTATTTTCTTTAGTCAAGAATGTCTCGAAGCTTTTGAAAAGCCCATTTGTAAATTATTGCAAGGATTAAACAGACTCTTGTTGACATAAGTAGGCTTTCATGTTTATTAGTTTTTAGTGCAGACAGAAAATGTGTATGTCTCTCCGCCTGCTTCATTTTAGTGCTGCGGAACGGTGAGGAGGGAGATGTTGCAACACTAAGATTTTTGTTCAAAGTACAATCTGAACTGCTGCCAGCAGGCACTGGAAAGCTGTCATGCCAGGCTCAGCTTTTTATTGATGTGTACCAGCCCTGACGCAGAGGTGGTAACAAATACCTGCAGGGGTCATGCCTTTGAACATTTTTCAACGCAGCCCTATTTCCAAAATTTTCAGGATCAGTATGTATTGATACATTATAGCTGAGCATTGCAGTTCAATTGGGGTAGATTCAGCGTCTGCAAGCAGCCACCACAACTCTCGATCTAGGATTAGAAACTGGCTCCCATGAAAAGCAGGATCTGCACTGGCACCTTCTGGGGAAGGTGTGGCTCGGGCTGTGTCCTGTAGGGCAGCTTCATACATGCAATAGTTTGCTATGGCCTGACCATTCTCCTACTTGGCAGCACTGCAAAAACAAAAAAAGAAAAGGTGATAGCTAAATTGCGCTTGAATTTGCAGTGAAAACCAACCTGATTTGTGTTTTCAAGCCCCTTCCCTCGTTGGGGTCTCAAACAAGAATTTCACTGTCAAGATAGATAAGTGGCAAAGGTCTTAAATTCTTTCCTCTTGTTTGTTGATTTCACATACCTGCTGGAAGAGAGCAGTGTTTGTTACCCACCCGAGAGGTCTGAAATGTTTCAGTGCTTTATTCCGTTTTTGCCTCGCCCTTTAGCGGGAAGTATGTGTGCAGGTAATACCCCAGCTATGGCACAGCCTGTCCCTTGTCCCTCCTGACCCGTGTCCCAGTGCGTCACACCACGTGTGTGCTGCTGGGGCCGCGTCCCGGCCTTCTGGGCACGGCACAGGCACTCTCCCTGCCCTGCCTCTGCTGACTTCTTGCACTTTATTGTGTTGCTGGCTGAGACTGGCCCTGGGAAACCACTCGGGCCCTTCATTTTTTTCTAAGTATACTTCAGGTAGATACTTCTGAGTGCTTTTGTTATTTCTGCATTAAAACAAGGCCTTTGTTCACACTTAAACAGTGAAGAGTGGAGCTGTAAATCAGATCAGGAGACCATAGATCAACTCAGTTGCAAACTCAGCTTATCTCTGTTCAATGTGAGACCCTTTTCCAAGAACCTGTGGCATTTTTTTACTGCCTTTGGGATATTGCTGCACATCTGGATTTGGCAGAAGCATTAACTGGCTCCTGTAATTCTTAAAACCCTAAAGCTGTGGCACTGCTGTGCTTCACCAGAGAACTGGAGATGAAGCCAAAGGTTCATTATAAAGCATAGCTGTAATACAATCTATAGCAGAATATTAAAGTGACGTGCCGGCTGGATGTGCTGTGGTTTAAAATAACTTGCATTCATGTCCCCCGAGCACCAGATGAAAGTTTAGACCCTTGCTGGGCAGCCCACACCACGCTTGGAGTACACTGTTCAACACGTAGGCTCTGGGGCACCAGTGTCTGTTTTGGAGAGTTTTCTCTATCATTTGCTCATCCATTTCTTTTTTAATTTGACTTGGGGGGTGTTTTTTTTGGTTGGGCTGTTTTATTTTGGTTTGTTTTTATTTTGCGGGGTGGGGGGAGGTGTATTTTGGACTGGATATTTTGTTGCCTTTTTGTTTTTAAACCTAATTAAACTCACAGATCGGAAGACAAAGCTCTTGCTTCCTAAACCACATCTGTCTGGAGATAAATGGCTGTGAGCCATTTAATTCCTGATCCTTACCACCCTCATGCCTTAGTAGCACTAAGTTAGGGTAAAGTAATTTTATTTTTACTTCCAGATGGTATATATGAGGGAAACAGCATTTGACCAAGATAAGATTTTTGGGCAACTGTGCTAAAATGTGTTAATTAGACCCTATTTAAAATTGAAAAATACTATTTAGAAATTTTAAATTATGCAGAGCTAAACCATCTGTCTTTCCATCAATGGATCAAAAAGACCTTATTTGTTGGGAAAAAAAAAGGAAATGTTTTTCATTGAGGGACAGGGTTGGTGAGCTCTGTGATTGGTACTGATTTCTTCATATGGTGTATCCCAGAAACTTAGAGGAGCTTGCCTGGAATTGCCTTTGCAGTGATGTGTGTTTATGTGGTTTACACAGTCGCTAAAAATTCTTTTCCAGACTTGGGGTGTTTCCTCTGGTATTACATGTTTGGGCTTTATGGTTTTAGAGCTCCTCAGCTCTGTGTCCAATAACATTGAGTAGGAAGGTACAGCCTGACGCACTGACTTAAGTCCCTGTTGCTTCAATCCTGCTATTCCCCTGACCCCATGTAGCAGCCCCTGCCTGTTCTACTGCCACTGCTCATCCATTCACATGCTATGCTAAAAGAGCACAGAAATTGACTTTGTTTTCGTTTTTGGTGGGTAATACTATCAGACTTTCAGTTAGAGATCTGTGTTCCTTAGAATTTGGTTTCCAGGAGAACTACCTGTAACTGCAGGGCGTTGTTATTGAGGTGTCATGTTTAGTGATATAAACTGGAAGTTAGAACACATTCTTCTTTTGTTTTGGGGAGGTTTGTTTAATCCCACCCCAGGGACATGAGACTTTACTGTCTGTGCTGAGAAATTAACCATCACTTGTTGCTGACTTGGGTTAGATTCAGTGATTTAAGAGAGCTGCTACACAGTCTGTGCATGTGTGATAGTAATGCTTCACTTCACAAATGATTTACTGATACCTTTGTTTTTTGTATCTTTTGTGCACCTTTTTGGATGCACGGCTCTGTGTTGCTGTCTCTCCTCCGGAGATTTGTAATGAGCACACTTTAATGTGCTTGAACGTGACAGATGATTTTGTTCTTCATCGGATTGTTCTTGATCACTGTTGTTCCAACCTGCCTCTTCTGCTGCTAAGTTGCTAAATCAGCTTTGTACTCCTTAGGATGATGAAAACCAGCCTGCTTGTGTCTTCTCTGCAAAAGGGGGAGGAATGACAGCTATTTTATGTTCAGTGAGTGCTGTGGTTAGTGTTTAGGAAGTGCATGTGATGGTAACAGACAAGCAGGGAGGTCTGGTGTAACCTCAGGCAGGTTAATCACTCTACACATTGACATTTGAATGCAAACTTTAAGCTGCACCATGATTTTTATATGTCTGGTTGGTATTTCTTTTATTTTGTTTGTATTAGTAGCTTGCACTAGCCTGGAAGAAAGAAATACCATGTTCTGCTTTAAGTTTTGTTTATGCAGAAAAATTGTGGGTTTTTTTTTTCCCCTGCTCAGTTTAATAAGAATGTGGAAGAAGCTGTGTCTTTGGCCTGGTATACATCTTGTGCTGCTGTTGTTTTTATTTGAGTTTTATATGCTTTCAACTCTCAAAGGCTTGATGAATTGGTTTGTATCAGGTTTGTAAGGGGATGTTGTTACCATTGCTAGTATCTGGCCCAAACTTTGCATCAGCTAGAGTTTGCCGCAAATAGCTGCAGTTTGGCACCACAGTCTCATCCTGGGTGCCCAGGCTCATGCCCTCGGTATTTCTCTAATGACTTACTCCCTCAGATTGCTTCCTTGGAACAGATGGTGAGTTGCATGAATTTTTCTTGTGGTAAGGGAATGAATGCTGTGTTTCAGCCACGAATGCTCTGTCAGTTCATGCTCTTGAATAATACACATATTATAAGAAGGAACTTCAGTGTCTCCATTTGACCTCATCTTCCTGTCAGGTCACAGATGTCCATTTGTGGATGGAGAAGAAAACTTACAAAGCCACACTAACCTGCTATTCCCCTAACCTAATTTATAATTGGGCATATTTCTGAGAAGATGTTTTACTTTCAAGGTCTCCGACTTTATTCATGTTTCTGCTTATGTCATGCTTATTGTTCCCTCTTTCTAGTGTGGTTTGGCTTTTGTTCTTCATCTCTATACTCAAAAAGCACTGTGAAACCTCACCTGAGAGACCCTGTATTGTATCAAGGAGCAGTATTGGCGCTGTTGAACTTCCAAATAGTAACTTTGTTAGTATTTTACTCATTTTGGGTCAAGGAAAGGTTGTGCAAGATGCTAATCTCCTCCTTCAGTTCTCACATTTGAGTGGCTGTTGTGATTCGTGATTTGTAGCAGAGTGTTATAATAACCCTCTCCAGGTAGTGCTCAAGGGGTTTAAAGGACAATCTTATTGGAAAGCTGGAGGGAAAAGGAAAAAAGGCATCTCCCACTATTTTGCAAGCCTTTCTTGTACAGGATTTGTTTCTCACTGTAACCAACTGAAAGATTCCTGCTGGAAGTAATACAAGTTTAGCTTGCATGTGATGCTTCCAGGTTAGCTTAAATTGCTTTATGTGAGTGAAGCAAAACTTTAAAGTGAAAATTTAAGCATATTAAAATACTTCCAGTATTAAATTCAAATAGGGGTAGGTCTTACATGTTTTGTAACTGTGTTGGTGCTAATTATTCAATATTTTGATCACAGTGTGCACTTGTTTTTATTTAAGGTATGAAGATTCTTTATTCTCAGCATGCCTAAACATATTTATATTGCCTTAATAAATTGCCACTTAAATATAGCAGCTTAGAAGACAGGGAAAACACCCTGTGCTCTGTGGAAAATCAAACCTTTTTGTGGATTACTGGTACGGTAATCGGAGCTGAACATTAACTGAACATTAGTGAGAAGCATGAAATGCTTCCAGACCATTCAGTGTCTGGAAGAGCCACTCAGGGATGTGTGCTGTAAAGCTAGGACCTCCCTCTGGTAAGTTGCATAATTTTAGGATATCTGATGCCCTCTAATAGGTGGCCGGAGAGGAATGTCTGAAGGTGTTAATTTCAAGAAAGAGGTAATGGATGGCTGTGTGAAGAGCACAGATCCTTCAGTGACGTTTTCACTGTCCCATTGAACATTTCCTTTTTGAGAAGGATTGAATAAAAAAATGTATTTATGAGGAGAAAGCTTTCCCCTAGAACTGGTTTGTTAAATAGGCAGGAAATATGCACACGGTGCATTTTTGGATCAGACTGATGTGAGTCCTTGATGACATCAGCTCATGTGACATGAGAACATTGCTCACCAAAGGTCACTAGCTGCACATTAAGTCTCACTTTCTGCTTCCATGTGTGATGTTATTCCTGCCTTCCACCTGCAGAAGCAGGACTAGAGATGCTGTTGCCATTTGGTGATTGATAAAGCATACCTTGAATCATGGTCTTGGATGGGAAGCCATCGAACCCTTCTCGTTCTGGTGGCCAGGCTGAGTCTGTGATGGCCTCAGCATGCCTATCTTATCCTGCCTGATGATGTCTGGGGAGAGAGGGAACAGGCAGGACTGTGATATTTCTGCCTTTTTTTAGATGTTCTCATAAACTAAAGGTGGAGCCTCAGTGATTTTGGAAACTGTCTGCATTCCCTGTCTTACCTCAATATATGGGGGTGGTTTTGCTTGGTTGGGTTCTTTTCCCCCACACACCCAAGTTTTGCAGCTGAAAGTTGATTTCTTTTGTCTTGAGGAGCTGTTTTGCAAACATTAATGCACCGCTGCTCATGGTTTGCCTCACTGAAGTGAGTTATATACTGGTGTGTGTTGAAGTGTGCGTTTGGGTGTTTGTCACAGCTGATGGATGCATCCTGCTGTGGGGAAGGAGCAGGTACTCGCTTTGCCAGCAGTCTCAGCTGGGGTGAACCTCCAAGCAGGAAGCTGCATGAAGGAAGAGTAGCCCTGCCGGGACAGATCTGCCTCGCTTTTCAACTTTCTTGGATATTCCTACTTACTGTTTTCAGACAGTAGGTGAAGAGTTTTTCACTGCTTTAGAGAGGCATAATTTTTCTTGGATTTGGACTGATGTGGAGAATCTCTTTTGAGGATAAGCTTTCAGCAGGGAACATCCAGTATGATTTATTCCGAATATCTTTCCGTTTTGAAATTGTCTTTCTTCTGTCAAAGAATAAGTTGTCACTCACATTATCAGCTTCACCAGAGCCTTACTCATGAGTGGCCTACACAAACTTGAGGTATACAAAATTGAGTAACAATCAGGGTAGTAGGGCAAGACAAAAACCACAAATCATCGTGGCTGTAACCAATATATAGGTCAAAAAGAGCATTATTTATAAGGACCAGAAACTTTGCTCTTCATTTGGTATAGTTGATGCCAAATTCAAGAAAAGCAAGATAAAAAAAAGAAAGGCAAGTACCCCTTGTTATTTTTTTGTAGAAGTCTTCCAGAGTCTTCCAGAATTCCAACAATTCTTTAAGTAATGTTGACTTTTAGAAATTACTTGAAATCTAGCAGGAGTCCTCCTACAGTAAAAGTTGTTGCTGTTGAATAGTGAAAAAACTTGAAATTACATGCCTGAAGGTTTTCATGGACTTTACATGTCAGCTATATTATCCTGTTTTTCAAAACCCTTTTCCTTGTGTGTTGGTCAGGCTTTTACCCTTTAGCTTTGAAGGCATTCAAGAGGCTGTATCTAGATCTCAGAGGTTGAAGAGTTTAAATCACATGGAAACCTGTGACTCCTGTGTGAAGGATCAATATTTATTACAATTGTCAGCAACAATAGTAACATAAAACATCCCCCAAAACAAACAAAAAACCCCACACCAAAAAAATCCACAAAAGAACCAAGAAACCAAAAAAAATAAACCCAAACCCAACTAACAAAAATAGCAGGAACAAAACCAAACCTGCAGGCTTTCTATACCATCTGTCTTGGATCAAGCTGGACAAATGAATGCATATTGTGTTTTTGTGTTTTGTTGTTTTACTTGGAATTGTTTCCTAGCTTTGCCTGTAACCAGTGTATATAAGATTTTTTTTTTCCAGAATGCTAGAGCAGTCTTGATTTTAGTCCCAAAATTTAATACTCTAAAAGATTTGAATGTTTGTTTCCTTATATGTGACAGTATTCACTGTAAACTCTGCTTTGGATAGGGAGGGTTTCTTTTTCTGTGCCTTAATTTTGAAATGTCCTGATTTTAGTATGATAGTGTAGGGCTACATACATACAAACAGGGGGAGGGGAAAAAAAGAAAATGGAAGCAAAAAAAAAAAATATACACCAGAGAACTGTCGTGGCTAACAGGCTTAAGCTTACAGCATTGCTCTGCAAGCCCAGACTTTGAATGGCCGGACACATTCCACTGCTCAATGTCAAGCTGTGAGAGCAAGTGGTAGACTGCTGCAGGAAGTAAATTTGAAGGGTTGAGTTTTCTTCATTGTTTTTTCAGAGCTATTTGATAATCAGCTTTATTCATTGTTTAGCTGTGTGTGTAACTTTCAGATCTCCAGATGTCCAAGGAAGAAAAAAAAATGTTGCAGCATAACTCAGACTTTAGGTTACTATAATTAGTTACAGTGCAGCTCTCAGCACTGAAACTCAGAAGATGGCTAAAATACAGCAAGAAATTTTGTCAGAGTTCTCAGCTGCAACAAGTACACAAGCATTTTTCTCTCTGGAGCTTTAGTAAGGAGGTTTGTGCATGGGTTTATGTTTAGTCTTGCATGTCTGTAATGCATTTGGCAATTGAATGGTAAGGGAAAATTTACTTAACATGAAGGTCTTCATTTTGCAGTCAGAAAATTTGTCCTGAATAGCTCAGCTCCCTGTTTTCTCTGGACAACTACTTTTTTGTTGTACACTGCCTAAAAAAACGCTGATAATTTTCATGTGGTTGTCTCACACAGGTGTCTAGCATAGAGGACAAATGTATTTTTATTTATATAGAGGTGTGTGTAAAAATAAATATTTATACACAAATATTTTCCCAAAGAATACATGTACACCACTGTCTATTAGTAACATTATCCAGTGGTTTATATCCATAAAAAAATGTATGCACAAAACTCCCCCACCTGAAACTGTATAAGAAAAATCACATAAAAGTAATGTTGAAAGTCAAGCAAACTAAAACAGTGTATTGCATGCATGCGTGTATATGTATATAAGTAATTTCAAAATGGAAAGTTAAATTTGAAATTGTTATATGTTCTCATGAGCTTTATTAACTTATAAAGATTTGTGTGGCTTAGCTAAAAACAGCTGTATGAATTTATTAAATAATATGCAACTGCTTTGAAATGTGTTTCTTGTTTTCTGAGGGCTTTTTATTGGACTCCTTTTCTGCAATATTTCATACTTGGGGTTTTAGCCAGTATGTGACTGGTTTAAAACAAATGACTGCTATAATATTCCCTTGATGTATAAAAGGCAAGATATCCTCAAGGACTTACTAATATCTCTTATTTTTATTTCTTTGTGCTGGAAGTTTGCATTTCACTAATCCTAAGGAGCTCCTACTCCATTGCATGTGACACAGAAAATAGAACTGTGCTTTCGTGAAGGTTTTGGCACTGCCATAATAGCATATTAGCTATGATTGGTTTATTTGTTACTTTCCATACACTTCAGAGCATGCTTATTTATCTGAAATGAGTTGTCATCTATCACAAGTTTAAGATTGCCTTTTTCTTCCATGTTACCAAAGGGAGGTGCCATAAGCCTTAGCGCCTTTATACTTAAAACATGAAGCCCCTATTGATGTAGCATGGAGGAGTTTCTGCACTCTGATGCATTTCTTCTGCATTTCCTCCTTGGGTGCTGAGCTGCATGCTCAACAGAGAGCTGGCACAAGTGTAGCTCAGTCTGCAGCCTCTTCTGCTGGTTCTGTGGGTGTGGTGGCTCTTATTGCTGGGCTTGGGTTTCACCTTCAAATGGACTTGTACAGTTTTTGCAGAGTGATGCTTTGGGATGGCATTCACATGAGTTGTCCTCTCTGGACAGATGTTTTGTGCCAATAACCAATACTTGCACTGCCTGAACTTGCCTCTGTCTTCTCCCTACTTATATGGTGCAGCTTGACATTATCTCAGTTCTTTGAAGCAAGCAGGTTGTTTTCTGCTTGTTTATGCATGCCTGGATTCTGGATAGGGGAAAGTGAAGCAATGGCTGGTGAAGCATGAGGGGTTCAATTTGTAGTAGCATTTTCTTGCCGCTGGCTGTTATTTTTTGTCACATCAGTTTCTGGTTCACACTCCCCACTTCATTCTCTGCTTTGCTTTCCTGTGTAGAATTGCTTCATTAGCTACATTTCCTTCTCACTGCTGCCATGTACAAGGCTCTTTGTCCTGGGAGAGGTACTGAAAAGAAAAAAATAAATGTATCGTTAAATTACACAGGATAATGTATAGTGCTATTTGTATTTCTAAATTGGATGTTCTGGCAAGCGTGGGGTGATAGCATCACATTTGATGCAGAAAAGGTATTTCCCATTAGGAGGAGCTAAATCATAGACCATGAAAACCTTATGAAAACAAGATGACACATATTTGGCTACTAAGATTATTAAGAAGATGGATGTTCAGTTAGTTGAACTAATTTTATCATCTGTAAAAGAATAAATATAATGCTGTCTGGGAAGGGAGGACATATACCGTTTTATGCTCTGCAGACTTTGTCATATGTAAGGCCTTTACAGGATGGAAATCAGTTTCTTTGGAAGTAGCTGAGCTCAGTCCCTTTTGTCACTTCACACTTAAGCTCTGTTAGAGAAAACTAACTCTGCTTTGCTTTGTGTTTGTTCGGGAGCCCCCAGCAATATAACTCAGTCAATTTCCAAACTTTACTCTAAATGAGAGAGGCTTGAAGCTTCTGTTCTGATACAAATCAAGTGGCTCCTAAGGTGTTGCCTGTTCGGCAGTCCCAAGAAATCATATGCTTTAGTTGTGGAGTTAATTTGTGTTGGCTGTTCAAAAAAAACCCTCAAAAACCAAGCCACTACTGGAGGAGAGATGTGCAGCTTCCAAAAGCTAAAGCAGCCATACAAATTTTGTGTTGTGTTTCTAGCTACATTTTTGTTCCATTTTCTCTTTCTGTCTCTCTGAGAAATTAAGTAGGCAGTGTTTTACCCACTGGCATATAGTTTCTCAGGGAGGAACCTGGATCAGTTCTGTAAACTCTCTGAAGAGAAGAATAATTGTCAGAAGAAAGCCAGTTAAAATAAATAGGGCTCTTAAGGCATGCTGGCAGCATGAGAACACAACTGAGCTCCTTGAGAGAATTCTTAGTGAAAGCTAAGCATTCTCTCAAGGATGATAGGGGCTTAAATATCTTCAGACATTCTGGCACATGACTGTAAATTGTTTTCCATCACTCAAGTGTTTCAGAAGTATTTTTCAAAAGTTTTTTGAAATTACCCATGTGCTTCCTGCAAATATGATTCTAGTCACAATGTCTGAATTATTTTGCCTTATTGTTTGACAAACCTAAGTTTGACAACTTGCTTTTTGGCATTGTGATGTTATTTCTTCTCCAAATCAGAACATTAGTTGTATCTTGTTATTCAAGAAGCCCATCCTATCTTGTTGGCAATCTTTTTATGTCTTTGTTCTCCTGAATGCTTCTAGAGGCTTGGAAAAGCAAGACCAGATGCTTAGTCTTGTTACATACCAATGGGGCTACACTTGAACAGAAGAGTTCCTTTATTCCTCTTTGTAGTGAGTGTGACTTTTCACTCATTTTAATAATCCTTCCAATTCCAGTTGGTGTTTCCACAGTAATTTGCATGCTAGTACCTGGATAAAATGTTTAAACTGCATGTTAAATACATGAATTGTACCAGAATTTATTGCCGTATGTGTAATTAGCTACTTTGTTTTCACACCAGCAAGGTCAAAAGCAGGGATTGTACTTTCTAATAACTGCTACCAGACTCGCAGTAATCATGAGATAGTGGTATTCTGTCAAAAATTAAATCTGAAGGCACCTTTGCTGAAATTATTTCTGCTTCCTTACATCCTGTAGCAGTTGGATTCTCATAAGGGAAGGCAGCAAAGGTTCTTGCCCGCAGAAGAGCTGAGCTACAAGGAAACCATGATCAGTCAAGCCATGGCAAGTGAGAGACGGCACCAGTTAATAATCCTTCTGGCACTGGCATGTGGAAATTGTTCCTACTTATTAGCAACCTGTTCTGGGGCAAGAGAGGGAAGCTGGGAGCCGCTGCTGGCAGCATTCAAGTTCGTTTGTTTGGTGTTAGGTGATTATAAAATAAAAGAGCACATATTCAAAAGGCCTGTACATGGTGCAGTTACTCTGCTTTGTAAACCTCATGTATATTTTTGGATTCTTTTTTACATCAACCCAATTGTGTGTGAGAGTAATTTAAGCTATATTGTGCCTCTCCTGTTTTAAGTAGTCAGTGTCCTCTCATGCTCCTCTGTAGATGCATAGCTCCACATTTAGTGCGTGCAAGGATGGATAGAATGAGTGATTTGTGCATGCAACACGTCATTGAAAGTGCTAAAACCAAGTTAGTTTGGTTTCATTTGGTGGTTTTTTGTTTATTTTTTTTTGTGGAAGACAGTAGATAAACATTAAATGTTGTAATACAGTAAAAGAAGAATTTTAAGGAAAAAAGAGAGGTTTGAAAGCATTTGTCTTTTTCCTAGAATGTGAACCCACAGGAATGCTCAGCCATGTTTGCTTAGAGGGAAAACTCAAACTGTGTTAGTTTTTCTTTGACATAATTTCTGAATGTGGGACCATAGGGATACACAGCTCAATCATGTTAAAATATATGTTGTTGTTGGGGTTACTGCTGTCAGAACTGAGAATGAAATGTGAAAGATGGTTTTGTGGTTTTTTCTGGCAAAATGGACAGATGCCTGTGGGCTCTCCCCATTTTCCCGTGGGCTGCAATGAGTCAAAGGGCTGGTTTTGCTTCAACCGAGTCACTGAGGCATCACAGTGATGGAGCTGTGTATGAAGGGAAAGGGATGAAGCAAACATGGGGAACCTGGGAGGACAGGCCAAGGAGACAAGGCCAGCTCTCTCAACAGGACTGGGATGGGATCTGCTGTTGGGGTCCACTGCCCGACCAAAAATTCTGTGTTTTGTCTTACACTTTTTTCCTTATACATTATCTTTAATGGTTATTTAATGGTTGTGCTGTGAATGCCTTAGGTTACAGCTTTATAAATCAGTCTGAAAACACCTTTAAAGTTACAGGGGGAGAAACAGGAGGGAAATGAAAATGTAGCAAGTGGGAGTACAGACACATGGAGCGAGGTGAGGGCAGGGTTTCCTAGTGGTGATACATAGCAAAGTACTCTGGTAATCAGACAGGTTTTCTGACCTAAGCTAACTTTGATCCTTGCTTTGTTTGGGGAAAGCTTTAGCTTATTTGAGGGACTGCCTCATAACCCCTTTTTATAGCTGCTTGTGTCAGCGCTTTCCACAGCAAACCCTGCATTAGAGTTCTTATAACTCAGCTGTATAAATTTGATCTGGACTTTAAAACTGGCATGTATGTTCTTGATTTGGAAGCGACTATCAAAGCTGTCTGGCTAATCTGTTGGCTATGCGAATAATATTGCTGTAGTAAAGGCTTGAGGAACACGATACACCTCTCAGTTTCCATTGAGTGCAGAGGAAGCTTATTTGCCACAAAGAGCAGGTGCTCTGATACTTTTTTTTTCCTCTCAGGCAGAAGTTTTAAGCTGGACCAAACATGTCAGGGTGTAGGTTTTGCTTCCTTCCCATCAGGGAAGCAGGACGGGAAGGGCTTTGATGAGCCATCCCATTAGGTATACCATGCTGGAGCACAGCATTACTCTATTTATGTTTGTGGTGGTGAGTGTTGGACCTGAGTGTTCCATGCTCAGGTTCTGTGGGTTGTAAGGTTCTGGGGGAACAGGAATCAGGTCAGATGTGCAATTTTTGAGATGGAGTTGCTGCTACTACAGAGCACTAGTGTGTTCCCCCCTTGTGTTTTGGAACGAGCTTCTGCTCTTTCATTGATTCACCCAAGGTGCGCCTTTTAGCTTACTTGGAGCTCTACATATGTTTATGAGGTTGCTGTTAAAATACTGATTATCCATGCAAGGTGATACTTTGATCAGGTGAAACGAAGCTAGGAATAAACAAAACAGTGTTTAGTAATGAGTGTAAATATTAGCATAAAGTGTATTGTAGCAAGGAGATAAAGCCCTGTGGTTTGAAAAGGCGGAATGTTGTTTGATAGAAGAGTTTACCCCTTTGTTTATGTTGTGATTCTGCAGAATTATTCTGTAATGTTCTTTCTCTAAATGAGTATGTTGTGTTTTGGCTTTTTGCTTATTTAAAATACTTTTCTATAGGGAAAAGTGTAGACAAAAAAGAGAATAGGAGCAGTAGTGGGGCACCAAGATCATTGTCTGGGTGCTTTCTGTTTGATTTTTCATGACTTTAAACTGAATTGCTACAGCCAATTGTGGATCAAATGCTTGAGAGGTAAAAATAAAGCTGGAGGGTGCCCAGGGAGTTTTAAATCAGGATCAGTGAGTTACATCCGCAGAGGAAGGTGCAGATGACATTGAAGGATGTGGACTGGGAGAACATTATTTACTGTCAGAGTACAAAACAGTTTTTTTGGGAAAGTCATTATGTTGTGTCATCATACAACATGGTTGCAGCTAGGATAGATTCAAGGCAAACAATTTGGAAAACATAAAAGGCAGCGTCCATCTCAAGTCAAATTGACCTTTGTCCTGTGAGTAACTGAAATTTAAGTAATTAATTTATTACTGCATAAAAGCAAAATAATTACAGCTCTAAGAAGAGTTGCTTGTCAAGATTTCTTCTTAGTCATGTGAAGGAAAAATAGGTGGTTATATGTTAAATAGAAATTAATTAGGCCGCAAATTACATTGATTCGGAGATAGATGCACATGTGTATGCACACGTGCAATTGCCCTCAAAAGACTCTTTCAAAATACCTAATTAAAGCTGAAGAGTAAACATAAAAAAGCTGTTGGTTATTGCAAAACAAAATAGTGTGCTGGCTAAAATTTAGCTCAGTAAAACTGTTGTATTCCAGGGTATTTTTGGCTGTTCACATTTCAAAACCTGAATTGTAGAACTATGGTAAGATGGCATTTTATACCTTGATTTTGAAGTCCATTCTGGGCCAAGAACTGTTTTGCTTTTGTTCTGTCTCCATTTGGTATGTGTTTTTGGACAATACTTGCAGTTTTGGAATTCTGATGTTGAAAACCAGAACAACAATGGTCTATTTTTAATTTTTCAAATTTAAAATCTTTTAAAACAAAACTGAAATCTAACATCAGACGGGTGATTTCACTTGTGTTTGTTAAAAAGTGACCCAAGCATCCCTGGATGGCGCAGGCTTGTTTTTGGCTTTCAGCCGTGTAGCAGATTGCTGCAGAGGGGCAGAGGTTTCCTGCCGGGGGCTGCAGGAGTGAATGGCCTCAGCAGGTGCCTGGTCATGAAATGTCTCTCTTGCTTGCCTCCCCTTCAGTCTCCAAATGAGTTTTACAGAGGACTGAGACGTGGAATTAAGTAGGAGGAAACATTCCTGGTTTGGCAATTTTGTAGCTTTCAAGTCTGTGGTGTAACATCAAGGGAAAAAAGTCTGCTTTTTTTTGTAGCTCTAATTCATGATTGACTTTAAAAACCTGCCTGGTCCTATAAATACAGATCGATCAAGGATTTGAAGAATATTTGTGGTGCTTAGAGGTTAGTTGGATTATTGGATAGCCGGTTTGGTAATTTTATTGCTATACTCTTCTCCATATACATCCTGTTGCATTGATTCCATATGGTAACACAGGCACATTTAATAAAGGTATGTTCTAAGGATCACCTTTTTCCCCAGATAATTCTGTACTTTATGAATGACTGATGCAGGATAATTTTCCTAAGGTTTAATTTGTACTGTAAGAACAAAATCACCTGTACAGGATGGAAAAAAAATAAAATCATACAAAAGAAGCAATGAGATAAATATGTAGATGATAATATATAAGCTTCAAATTATATTTATATGTCTTGTATATCTGTTGAATTTTTTAAAATCTAGGTTTAAAAAATGGAGTTCCATTGTGACAAGAAATATGGGCCTTCTTTCTTGGTTTTGTTTTGAATATCTGCGCAGTTTTGGTTCAAATATGTGCACAGTTTGGCATATGAAATCTTCATTATTTATACAAATTTATTGCATGTAATGGTAATGCACAGTTCAGCATCTAAGAAGTGTCCAAACTAAGGCTCTCAGTGTCTGCAGTTTGAAAAAGATCTTTAGTTATTTCAAATGTTCTAATTCCTCCTCCTCCTATGTTCAGTGTAGGTGTTTATTTTTATATACTTGTGATGATATTCCTCATGCACTGGTGGTAAAACTGCCCTTGTAGCTTCAGTCCCACTTCAGTATAGGTGCTTCAGAAGCCAGGGTTGCTGACCATTACTTTCAGGGAATACTCATGCTCTGGCTGAGATTTCCTAGAAGTATCAGCCTCACCTCTCCTGCTTAGTGAGTCACATCTCTTGCTCTGAATCAGTAGGTGTTACTTAGAAGTCTTATCCACTGCGTCTAGATAAGGAGATTATTACTCTGGCATCCCTCTGTGTGTGTGCAGTTCTTCTCACTCTTGTCCAGTAATTTGCGTGGATATGTCTCTGACAGCCTCACCTATGAGGTATATTCAATTGTCTGTCTGTACAACAGGACCCATGGACATAGCTAGAGACTCATCACACTTCTCAGGACTTCTTTTCATGAAATTTCATCCTGGGGTTTTGCTGAAATGATTTTACAACCGTCTTCCACGTGTGCTTGCAAAGAGTTTCGTCCCCTGTAGGCAACAGTTTAAGAATGACCTCTTGAAAGTCAGGTGGTTGGTTGTGGGCTGTTGTGTGTTGGCCACTAAAATTAAACAGAAATGTTTGGCTTTTTTTTTTTTTTTTTAATTAATAAACTTGTTTTCCTTTACACTCCTGGGGATGGTAAGGCCTCCCACCCCTCCATCATCCAGTAAGAAAATAATTACTATGAAGCTGGCTTTTGAAGTCTTAGTCCTGAACTGTGTGTAGGTTGTTTTTTTCTTTTTCTCATCACAGATTTCAACATGTCAGCATCACGTGCATTTGCGCACGTTCTGAGAAAGCTAAATTTTATTCACTTGGGGAGTCCAATCACAAAGCACAGCGATCCATTTGACCTTTAGCTTTTAGCACCCTTACGTTCCTTTCCCTTTTCCAGACCTCGCTGGCAAATGTCAGTGTGCTATAACATATCGGTTTAGGGATCTGTTTATGGCAGGTCCCAGCCCTCACCCAAAGGTTTGAGGAGATTTCCTATAAATAGCCATGTTGGTCATAGCTTTCTATATGCTTGTGGGCTTCCCTGATTGGTGTTTTATAGTAATCAGGCCTCTTAGCTCACAATTTGGGTATGAGCAAAATTGGGTATGAAGATAAAGCAATTCTACTGTTTGCAGCACTTCCCTAAAAGCAGTGATTTCTTCAAGGAATGTACTCATGCTTGCAGGCAGAGGACAGATTTGTGAGGCTTTGCGTGCACAGCACCAGCAGCTACGACATCTCTGCTGTAAGATAGGAAATACTTGTGGAAACATAGAGTGAATTTATACCATTCAGGATGTTTTTTTCAGCCTCCTCTAAAATGATTAGCAGGTTGCAGACCAGGGATATAAATCAGTGCATAGATCTTACCATGTGTTGCTTTAATTTCTGTTCCTGGGAATGAAGGTGGTTGAAATTAAGTTGCATGAACCAGAACCAGATGAAAAGATTGATTTATTGCTCAGTTGGGGACAATAATGTGAACTTTACAGAGGCTTTTGTTGCAATATTGTTTCATTCAAGTGGACCAAAGACAGTTGAACTGAACGTCGGCAGTGACTTTGGTCAAAGAGTCAGACTTCTCAAGAGGCTTTTCTTACCCTGATCTGAATATACTTCAGGTCACCGGGGCCTGTAAATCTACTGAGAGAAAGGCAAAACAATGTCCTGCAACCAGCCTGTCTGTGATGTTGAACTTCTGACTTTCTAGTAGTTGCAGCTGGGGAAAAGTCAGCTTCACTGACTTTTCTTCCCTGCACATGGCCAATCATTGACAAACAAATGAACTTTGAAGAGATTTTAAAGTAGAAAATCTGGAATGGAAAAAAAACTGGTTTACAGCCTTTCTCTCTCCTCTTTTGAGAAAAATTTCATGTATGAAGAGAAAGGTGGCTGGAACTTGGAGTGCAGGAAACTGAGTGTGCCCATCCCTGCTTGTGTCTCTTCATGAATGTCCATAGCTTCCAGCCAGTAAACTAGAAGTGGAGTTTGATTTTGAAAAACAGGCTATACTGTGCAATACTTTCCTCTCATTAAAGCAAAATAAGAATAAATACCTATAGGGATTGCAACCATTTTCACAGGACTCACAAAGAAGAAAAGGTATCTTTTTTTTTTCTTTCCATGAAACAGTGCTGTGAATAAAATATTGTGATTTAGTGTTCAATATAAGCGTAAAGTGTCCAGGTTTCTCATTTACCATTCTTGGGATGTTTCAGCTTAATGATGGTGGCAAGGCAGCCCAAGCACATGTGGGGATTGGTGACGTGGTTCTCACCATTGATGGGATAAGCACAGATGGGATGACTCATCTAGAAGCACAAAACAAGATCAAGGCATGTACAGGCAATTTGAACATGACTCTGCAAAGGTAAGATACCTTTTCTTTATTTAAAGAGAATTGATCATCATCCTAACAGTGATTTGGAGGATAAAAACGTGTAAGTGGTTTGGCAAAGTCCATGAAGTTAAATAGCAGTGATTGAAAGATATGCTGCCATAGCCTGCAATCTGTCTTGATTTACAGCATTTTAGAAAACTTACTAGATGTTAGTTATGTGGCTTGACAAAGAGTTTTTCCAACCTTATGCCATCTATTACATCTCCTCTTCCTTTGAGTTTCAGTTTTGTTTAATTAACTGTTTAAAAGCAGGTCTTATTAATTTTTTTCCCCTCCCCCAGGTGACTAGAAATATTCTTTTGGGTCAAGTCCTAAAGCACCATTCTTACCAGCTAACAGAATGATGGATTTCAATAGTTAACCCTTGAGTTAAATGGAGGAAAATACCTCTGCTCAGAGTCTGGGATGTTTCCACCATGTGAATAACACATAGTGATACCACTATGTCACTAAGTAGCAGCCTCCCTTTGCTAACTGAAGTGACTGCAATAGAAGTTACTGCTTGGCCCAGTGTCATTACTAAATGATAGAGTTTATTGAAACCCATCATATCTCTGGTATAGCCTGAGGTGTGTTTTGGGAGTTGTTGCAGGAAGACGACAGGATGCTCACATATGTGTTATTGAACCTGAAGTAGAATGAACAGCAGCACAAGCAATAAATTCCTTCAATTCTCAAAAGCCTCCCAGGGCTAAATATTGTTTTTGCCAGAAGACTGCTATTTTGATTCAATGATGTGAGTGAACATATTGGAGGAGATTGGCCTCTGAATCCATCACATAGGGAAGAGCACTTCTTGTTTTCAAAGAAAGCAGCAGCAGTTGTATGCCATGATTGCTGTTCATGCCTGCCTTCAGCAGTGCAAAGTTCCTTGATGAGTGTTGGTTGAGGTCCATAATATATCTCTTCACCAGTTTCTGACTGGTTTTTGTGGCATATTATCCTTACCTTAATGAAAGCACTATATTTTTCTGAGAGTTAATCTGTATTAGAATAAAAATAGATGATGTGGTTGCAGATCTGACAAACATCCATCTCCAGGGTGGTCGTGTTTGTTCCCAGCCCTAAGTGACGTGCATTTGAATGGTTGTATGTGCATGCTTTCTTTTGTAAGAGGCTGCAGTTCAGCCCTGCTTGTTTTTTCTTGTTTTTCCCGTTGTCCTGTGCTTTGGTCCTTAGCTACCCTGACTAAGGGATTCCCTTTGCTCAGTCTGAGGAAAGGAGTATCTTGTGGTGTGGTTCATGCCTAGGGCATCTCCCGCAGTGAAACTTGTAAAGGTGGCATTAAAAGTTTCTTGATGAAAGACAGGCATTATACCAGCTCATTAGGAGAGCTACATGTTGTATCTAGTGTGTCATTTGCTTTTCTGGCTCCCAAGGAGACTGGCAGGTCGCTTAGAAATGCACTTTCCAGGACCCACTGAGTCAGTGCAGCAGGCAGATGGGTTGGTCCCCTTTCTCCTGTCACCATAATTGAATGGGCAGATATATTGAATCAGATATAGGAAAGTAATGGCAGGTGTGTCCCAGTCAGGTAATAACTTGTCTGAGGCTGCTTCTGATTGGGTACAGAGATGAGTGGTTGGAAAATCAAATTAATTATGAGTTAGTCTGATCCCCTGCTGTTCTCACCCTTTCTACCTAGTGTAGCATTTGACTCACCACTGTTGGCTACCTGACAGCTGAAGACTAAGTCAGGATCAGACTAATAGAGATCAAAGGAGTAGCCTTGGTCCTGGTATCTGGGGGTGCGACAGATGTCCTGTCTTGTGGCTCTGCTGCTTTGCAGTCTCATGGTCTCAGCTGTTTTGAATTTTGCCAAGAAAGCAAAGGTGTAGACAGTGTTCTCCTGGTTCCTCTGCCTGTGAAAACTTCCTTGCCCTGATGTTTAACAGATCTGCTTTGCTTCTTTATTTGTTCTTTATAGCCTGCAAAGAAGATGCTTCTTGGAGTCAAACTGACTCATGCTAACTGGAGAGTTGCTGGCTGCCCATGGGAAGGGAGTTTGAGAATATAAACAGGGTGGCAAGATAAGCCATTTTAATATTGAGTGGTCTCCATAATTCTATTCTTTTCTTCCTGTCTCCTTGCCCAAAATGAAACAGAAATAAATAAAATGTTTTAAGCTGTTACTGTTTGCATGTAAGATTAAGGAGATACTGTCAATGTCAAGCAAAGCTGGCTTTCAAAATACAGGTTGGTGCCATAGAATGGGAAAATCTCAGACATATTTTACTTTGCTGTTACTGCTTTTTATTTATCTTTCATTTTTACACTTCTGAGATTTTATGTACTGTCACACAGTCTGGTGATAGTTTGAACTACAATGCAAGGATCTTGAGGTTAGTTTTTCAAGAGTCCATCAATTCTTAGATACTGCCCTGGTTTCCTGCTGCTTTAAAAGAACACAATGTTTAGAAGGTTAGTGGTGTTACTTTGAGGATGTACTCCAGCAACCCAGCTTACACAGTGGTCAGGGTAGGGCAACACTTTGCCTTTTAGAAGCTGCAAAGGAAACTTCTTTTGTCTATGGCGAAGGCAAGAGAGGAAATTCTTTATTATCAGATTCCTTATTATAAATATTTTAACTTGATAGTTAACCTACTTAGGTTTTCACTTGGCTTCCCCTCTTCTTCATGTGCAAAGTAGAAAAAATAAAATAAAGAGAAACTAAACAAGGGGCAAGAAGTAGCTTGTCTGGGAGGGATTCCTTCAAAACCTTTACTTACAGATTTAAAGCAGTATATTTATGAAGATAGATATGCATGTAGCCCTTGTGGAAAACCAATTTAGGTGTTTTGTAACTTGTAATTGAATGTTGGCAAAATATTTGGAGGGCAAATAAAATCTTCCCTTTGTTCTGTGTAAGGCAATATTGCAGCTTGGTTTTTTAAACATGAAATTGCTCTGTGCCATGGAAAGGAGGTGGAAGTTCAAGTCCACCTTGCATAGAGGTTGCTCATATACAAATGGACAAAATTGTGCTTTGCCAGCTCTGTGTGCAATATTAGGTGCTTAACATTCGTATGTGTTGGCAAGTATTTTTGGGTGTATGTCTTTAAAATCAATATGTTCAGTAAACAAGTCTCATTGTTTAGTACAAAATTATATATTTTTTTCAGTTGTGAAATGAAATTTGAATGTAGGCATGTTATTTGTCCATTGTTCATATTATGTGACTCAAAAATAAGTGTGTTTTTCTTATTTTTATTTTGTAACTTGCGATTTTAGCTTCTTGATAGATCTCCTCCCCCCTCCAATTTTTGTTTGTATTCATCTCTCCCTTTCTGAGATCTTGCTCTTTTGCACCCCTATATTTTATTTTCATCTAAAACCAGTCCAGTTTCCCATGAGGACAGATGGAAACCAGATGCTTGCTTTTTGGATATATTTTCAAGTTCAGTAACTTAGCATGGACTTTTATAAATAAATCTTTAAGTTGCTGAACAGCTAAAAGCCACCACCTATTTTTAAAATATTATTTTTGGGGACTGTTCCTCCAGACATTTGCCTTGATGAGTCTCTGGGAGTGAGAAGGATAAAGAATAGTGGATTTCTGCAAATGAATGAGATCATGATACCTGTGAAACTTCTGGGAAAAGTGTCAGCAGTACAGGGATAAAATTAAAACAGAAAATATGGAAAGTCTTGGCCTTTGTTTTTCCTATAGTGATATAAAACATATTTACCTCTCTATTTATTAAAGCAGATCTGCACAGGTATAACTTGATTTGTAAAGGAATTTCTTTCACTCTGTGGATTTACTAATTTAGAACAAAAGGCATTGAGATTGCTTGGCTTGGGAAGCAAAAGGAGGGTTCTGCAGGTTGTTTTCTCTATTGCCATATTACAGTTCTTTTTTGGGGGGTGAAAATTTTTTTCTGGGTGCAGTAAGTTTGCAGCAAGCATTTACTGCAGTTCTGATTCCAGCTCTTCAGTGGAGGAACACAGGTACTACAAAGCAATAGATGAATTTCAGTGATGGCCATGGGTTGGTTTGGTTTTTTTCCCTAAACCTCTTTAAAGCATAGAGTTGCTCAAGTGTCATAGGTGAGGCTGGGGCCTCCTGGATATTTTTGATGTCCTGCAGGATTCAGAGACAAAATTTAGATGAGCCATAGGGGCTGAGTTCTGCAGTTGGTAAACTCAAAAGCCTTGACATTTGTTTTCGCTGCCTGCCTGAGTATGAATCTTTATCATACTTTGCTCCTTTATCTTTTTCATTTTTCTTTCAGGAAGCGTGAAGTCTAGGCTTTTAGCTTAAGGGCAGCTGAAGTTCTCATGATTTAAGATGGGGTAACAAGAAAAAAATGTTACAAATAATTTGAATTCTATTTTATAAGATAGTTTTTCAAGTTTGGAAAGGGTTTTCAGTAGTGAGACTAGCTTAGTATGCATTTTTCTTACTATTTTTTGTTTAATTTACAGGCTTCACATTAGATGATGGTTAAAACTCATGTCTAAGTTCTATGAGTCATAGGTTCCTTGGGTAGGTATTTTGTTTCCCTAAACCATATATGGATGAGCTTGAAGAAAACTATGATAAGAATGCATTCTGAAGTCCTATTTTTCTCCCAGCTTCAGTCATCATCATTTCCCTTACATAGGTATTTTGACTTTAGTTTGGTTCTTCAGTGATTTGTTATTTTTAGGAAAATAGCAGCTTCACTGTCTTATGGCAGTTCAACAGAGACAATAATAATTAGTTGAAAGACACCACGGCTTCTGAGTAATTTTTTCAAAATCTGAAAACTTTTTTTTTTTTCTGTAATTCTTTTTGTAATACTATTTCTTATATAACTTGTTTCATGTATGTCAAAACTAAGTGATGGATGATTAAGGAAATAATTTCTTCTTAATTGAGAGAGTTGAGACAGAAAATTTACAGAACTCAATGGAGGTAGTATGGCTTGGAATATGTGAACAAATTGTATATTGGTAGTTGAAATGGTATTCAAAACCTTTGTCAACTTGTTCCCCAAATCTAGTTTGTTACTTTCAAACATTAATACTAGTTCTCCGTAGTTATACCTGAAAATAAACTAGGTGAAGAAGAATGCCTCCCAAACAGACATTCCCTTCTCTTGTTTAGCCATGTCGCTAAGCTCTGAGGTGGCAGCTGTTCAGGTAGCTCACTCAGTGGAGCCTGCAGAGGCTTTAAACAATCCTGGGGAACTTTCTGTTTTGCCTTTTTGTGCTGTGCATTGCAATGCAGTCAACTGAGTCATCTTAGGTCCTCCTGTTTTATCTCACTCAGGAATTAAGTGATACTGGGTTAAAACATTGTCCAAAGAATTCAAAACTAATGAATGATGCTGGATTTTTTTTTTCCCATCCAAAAGTTGTATAAATCTACGCTCTTGTTGGAAGCAAGGTAGGAATATTTTGCTCCTCATTTAGGAGCTGAACAGGTTTAGCTTACCTAAGCCATGCCTTTGGAAAGCCTGCCCACACACTAAATAAGTGGAAGGCTACAGCTCTTGCTTGCAGCTGGAATTCAGAGTCTCGTTGTACAGAGCATTTTGCTACTCCTCCGGTAGCAATTAGATGAACCACAAAACATGCTGCAGCTAAGTGAATCCAACAAACTAAAGGCTTGCTTGGAAGTTCAAAGGAGAGTTGCTGGGATGAAAATGGAAGGTTGCAGGGTAAAAAAGAGAGTTCAGTGACATGTACAGGATGATACCTACCCATCTGCCAGGAAAATGGGTGGGACTGAGGGCGAGTTAAGCAATAATAATAGCAGCCTTTCTCACACTGTGTACCTTAGAGTTTTGCTGGGAATTTTTAGAGCTGCAAAAGATTTGTAAAGGCTGTGCAGTTTCTTGAGGTTGCTGCAGTAAGTAGCATAGGAACATAAACACAGTAGTAAATATAGATAGTGGACAATAGCAAGTGCCAAAGGCAGATTGCTGTTTACTGAGCATCAAAATGTTTCCTTGAAATTTACTTTAAAGATGTTTTTTTCACTTTTAATTTCAGGTACATTCCCCTTTGGCCCTCATATAGTTTATACCATCTCAGGAAGCTGAAAATTAAGCAAAGGGAGATTAAAGAAGAAACATTTAATGCATTTTTTGTTTTTTTATTTTTATTTTTTGTTTTCATTTTATTTTTAGTTTGTTTGCCTCCAGGGAAATGCAAAATACCACCTCTGAGCTGCAACAATTGCAGCCATTTTACCATTATGTTTTTGAGATTTTGTCTACATAATTATATCATGGTGCATTAAACCAAGGACAGTCAGATTAGGGGGATATTTAAAAATGTCACCTTCTTTTGTGTGAAAACGAGGAGGCCATCATCAAGAAACTGTCTCTCACAAGCTGAGAGCCTGTGATTTGGGATAAATTTTCAAGTTCCTACCATCATAGTCCAAGTCCTTGATGGAATAAAGGTTGGTTGCTTGGGAGAGTAGCTCAGATTTTATAATCAGCAGAACCTGATAAAGAGCTGGAGAAGGGGGAGATAACTGGGGCATCACTATTTGAAAGGTGATGAGTGATTGTGGTTGAGGTTTGCACCTGGGAGTCTCTTCTGAAAATGGAGGGAGGAAAGTTTTGGATCCTAGAAGTTCCCATCTGTTTGCAATGGGTCAGGTGGTAACTAAAGTGTCTTAAATTGGTTATCTTGCTTTTTTGCCTTAACCAGTGAGAAACATCTGTACCATTGTTGCATAGCACAGATGTCTGACAAATACAGCAAAAAGTAATTCTGAATTTGACTCTTAGCTTGTTTTTTAAAAAATGCTGCTTGTTTTCAGACAGGGAAGTAAAGTTGGGATTTGGGTTTTTTTGAGGGTTGGTTGGTTTGTGGGGTGTTTTTTGTTTTGTTTTTTGGGTTGCTTTTTTGAGTAATTTTGCTGACCATGTAGATGTTTCTTTTAAAGCCTGAAACCATGTGTGTCCTTCAGATATGTTGGGATTAACCTAAAAATAAATACTTATCACATCTTGTTATTATATAGACTACATTCTTTTATTCCTATATTTAAGATCAATATGAAAATACTTGCCCTCCATTATAGTTCTGCTATAGGGATTACACCACTCTGATGTATAATGATGCTTTTAGAAAAAAAATATTAAATTTTTAAAGCAAAAAAATGCAAAAACCAAGAATTTTAAAAGTGGCTTTACACAAGCAGATCATTAGAAAAAGTAATAGCTTTGGCTTGTGTACAGTAGTTTAGAAGCCTATTTTCATCTGTTGTAAAACTAAAGTAAAACAAAGCTGTATTCTGGTTTAGATCTGACACAATGGATTTCTGTCTGTGGAGACAGGAACAGAGAAGGTTTATTGACATATATTTTCCCTGAAATGCTGTAATTCAGTAGGAAGTATCTGGAAATTAGATAATCTTACTTGATCTTGGCATGTGCTAGATGGACAGTGTGCCTCAGTATGCAAGGTGAGGACGGGCTTGCAGTGCTCTGCCTAATGGATGAAAGACACGATAATGATAAATGACTGCTTGTGATTTGGAATAACTTTCTGAAATACCAATAACTTTCTCCTGTCTTACAGAATTAAAAAAAACCCAAAACACTACAAAACTGAGTTGAGGAGTATCTTTGGACAGCAGGGAATTGCTTAATGAACTCCATATTGTTCAGTTCATATGCTCTTGCTGTAAGCAAGAAATAACATTTGCAAGCTGAAATTTAATACAGAAGACATCTAGGCTGGGTGAGGTCATGACTAGTATTACTACGAGTCTGACTGTTATTTAACAGCATTTTCCAGCTTGCAAACCGCTTTAAGTTAGTTTTGCTTTAAGTTGCTTTATATTCTGCCTGTTGCAAAGCCTTCTCATTGCTGTTGAAGGGTGGAAGGAACGTGAGGTATGTGCTCAAACACCCCCACATTAAAGAGCTCTTTAGTAACATACAGGTGTTTCTAAGGAGTAGATTGGATGTATTTCCCAACATTGAATATATGTATTTTAGGAATGTAAGAACACAGCTAAGCTAACCTTCATTATAGAAATTTTTAAAAAAATATCTTGAAAACCGCAGGATTTAATTTTGCTATCAAGTATCTCTGTGATGTACAAAAAAGCTTCTGCTTAAGAGTTACAAGTGCCAACTTCCTACATGAGGGGAAAGGAGTCTCCACTGGCAGTGCAATATTAAGTCAACCTTTCTGTGGTAATTGTAAGCTAGGTACTTTGGGCTACACCACCGTTGTCAAGAGCTATTATGGCTGTGTAAGTACAATCCAGGCACTTTTTACTTTTCATTATCTCTTCACACAGGAGATGCTGAAAGGTGTGTTGATTTCTGGGGGTGGGGAGGAAGGGGTATTGATTTGGGATTCAGTTTAGGTTTGTTTCAGAAAAAGGCAGAAATGAAGCTATGGAGTACTTCAGATTTTGAAGTACTGATATGAAAGCAATGTTGTTTGCTCTTACTGTGATTTCCTGGCTAAGTCCAGCTTTTTAGTTTTTCTGAGGAAAAGGTTCATAGCTGTGTTTCAGGAAGTTCTTTCGGTTACTGCTTTCCTCCCATTTATAAATAACCCCCAGAGGGGAGTGTAAGTTTGTTTGTTTTTTTTAATGAGTTACAGAAAACCATCAGAAAAGTTATATTCTTAGGTTTTTGTTACATTTTGTTTCATTAGAAGTGATTTTAATGAAGTACTATTCTCCAGGAGGCCTTTGATGCAATTTTGGCTTTCATTTCCTTATTTTCTAATGGACTTCCGTGGTATTCATGATGACAGTCACCAATATCCCATAAGCACTGCAGCATAATGTAGAAAAACATTTTTTTGTTTCTCTAGTAATATTACCTGCTATAGGCAGCAGCTGATTACAGCTATTTTAAAATGCTATGTTACTTGCAAAATGTTTTCCATTATTGATCTTACTATATCAAGTAGATTTTTATGTGTCAGAACTGATGTAGTGGTTAAGCATAGGTTTTAAATTTTTAGTTCCATTTTTGTTTTTGCAGCAGACTTGGCTGGGCTTTAATGTTTGATTTCCTAAAACTAGACATTTCCTCTTAAGCAGATAACCTTTATCTGCCTTTCACATAGTCAGATCTGATCTTACTTGTTCTGAAGCTCTGAGGGCTTCAGTAAAAGATACTAAGAAAAATAAAGTATCATGATGATAAGTCAGGGATGACTATTACCAGTCATTTTTGCTTAGTTTCTTGTGAAGTAAAGTTTGTGTTCTCCCCTCAAATATTCTCTTGTTGTTAAGAGCCCTGTAGGCAAACACCACTTGTTGCAGTTCTTTTTAGATTTTGTTAATGATGCAGATCTGCTTTCAACTGTTAAATAATATTTTTGTTTTGGAGTGCACATATCCCAAAGTGAAGTTTCCTACAACAAAATAAAGCTAGAGAAGTGTGCACCTGAGTGTTCTGATGAAACACTGCAGAGTTCCGCAGCCCAGTAAAATAGACCTGTGTTTTTCTTCTTCTAATACTGCTGTTAGTTCAGTATTAGAAGTGAAATCCAGCTTTGCCTGGTGATTGAATAACAAAGAGCTGTGTATAAATTGGTGTGGTTTTTTTCTTTTATATATCTCCACTGCCTCACATTTTCCGGCGGGGTGTGTTTTGGCCTGACACTGAATAGGATGTGTTTCAGTGGACGTGTTCTGGACTGAGCACTCAGCCTGAAAAATAACAAGAGAATTAAAAACCGTAGGGATTTCTTTGTCTGTGTATTGTATCAGTGAACCTGTTAGTCTGGTATCCAGACCTGCTGTGGCTGCTTTCTGATGATGATTCAGTGTGAGGGGGGAGTGAGAACTAAACCATGCCTTGTAACACCTGCATGGTGTGAGAACCTGGGTGCTTACACAAGACATGTGGGTTTGATTACCATAAACACTTGTAACTAATAATTAAACTGGGGTCTTATAGGCGTTGTTTCATGTATCTGTCAACATAACTCTCATCCCAGACAGACTAACAACATCAAGGTGTTTTTGTTGTATGTAGATGAAAAATATTTTCTCACACTAATTTTTTTTTCTTTTCCCCCCCAAATGCACTTTCCTCTAACTTTGGTGCACAGCGTATCCCCAGTTTTACCTAACCCACAGTGAGCTGCTCAAGCAGAAAGTAAGACAGTTTTCTTTACTTACTTCTGTGCACCCTCTCTGCTTTTGGCAAGGTCTGTACCAGATCTGAGCCTTTGTCATCTTAGTGGTTTGAGACTTGAGACAGGAAGTCTTCAGGATTCATCTGACACTTCAGTTTAGTCACAGATGAATCCTTATTCCCACCGGGGGGGGGGGGAAAAAAGCCCTTTGTCTTTCCAGTTGCTCATGTGCCACATTCTTTCATTCGTGGAGATGCAGCAATTTCTGGCCTTGAAAGGACTTTGGCTCCCTGCTGGGGCAGGGGCAAAGAGGACATGCTTTCCTCCTGACCTCATGGTGCTTCTGGTGAAGTCCTGTGTTGGAGCCTCTGCCCAAAAAGTGCTCAGAAAGGAAAGTTTCTCTTCCTTCCTGTGATGAGTAAGGAGGTTTCAGAGACCCTATCTCAACTTCATAAGAATTGTGAACTGCCCTTTTAACCCGATGCATTTGTTTGGTGTTCGTGCCACAATCCTCCTCTGTCTTGCACATGACCTGACACCCCTGGCTGCTGCTGGAGATGTCAGATCCTTGCTCTCCCCAACCCCGAGGCAACTAATCAGTACAAGGGAAGCTTTACTGCCTGTTTCAGGGAGCTCTGAGGAGTGGGAATTGGGATGTTGAGACAAGAGAAGCAGGGAAGCAATTGTCAGTAAGAATATGTTTCAAAGAAGTAGGAATCTTTCAAGTAATGACAGCGTAACTTTTAGCAGCAGTGGCACATGTGCAGCACAGAGTTGTTAGGGTTGGGTCGTTGCACTGAATGAGATCTCTTCTGCAAGGATAAGAGATGACAAAAACTTGCCTTTGCTTCTGGTCCATGGGAATTTCCCAACAAAACAACTAGCAATAAATTTATGGAGATGAAATGAAAAAAAATTTTATTGAAATATCTCATGAACACTTTAGGTAATAATTTGTCCACTTAAAAATCTGGGCAATTTTCCTCGCTTGCTTAAATTCTCAAAAGGGAGCTCATAGATAAAGTGAGGGACTTGTGACCACTTGAACCAGAACTGAACCTGGATTGATTTTGATTTTTATTTTTTTACTTAGTGACATCTACTTGTCTTATAAATAGAATAAATTATTCTTGTTCTTGCATACTTTCTCAATTTAGGCTTAATTACACTTGATGCTAACAGTGTTTGGTCCCTACTTTGTAAAACATTGGATCTTTAAGCCTTAGCTTTTTTCCCAGCATTTCTGTGGCTGCTTTAGCTGAGCAAAGTTTGTCAGTTAACATGAAATCTGCAAATCATTTCAATCTCTCTTATATTTAAATTTACAACAGATTCATATTCTTTCATATTTTGGAATCTTTGATATTCTTCTTAATGCCTTAAACTTCTAAGTTTATGATGTCTGCCGAGTATTTTCTCCCACGGTTTTGGCAAGCCTCAATTTCCTCACATTTCTAACTCTTGCCAGGATACAATTTGAATATAACTTGGAAAAGCCCAACAAAACAAACAACAAAACCCCATGAAAATTTGATGTTGTTTTTGTGTGGGTGTGGCTGAGGACAAAATCTTGCAAAATAAAATAAATGTGCCTTGTGAGAGCTTATAAGCCATTGTCTGAGAGACAAAAATTTATAGAGAATCTATGTCAGCAGCTAAGGCTGGTTTGAAGCTGATGTATGGTGTTGATTTGTTTGGAATAAAGTCTTCACCAAACAGTTCAATGGGTTTTCTGAGTGGCAATTGTTTTGGAGGGGTTGCTTCTTTGGCCTAGTCTGTTGTTTCTGTTTAACCTGTGACTGCTGCTCTATAAGAGACCATCTTGGCAAAAGGGAATGGATTATAGCAGTAATGTGAGTTTCGTTTTAGGGGGAAAGGACTATTAACAATCAATGTCTTTTGGAGGGAAAATGACCAAACCTAGGGTAGTCAGTCTTACTGACTGTATAGTATCCCTTTTAGCTTCTAAGCTTCTATGCAAAAAATGGAATGTAGTATACATTCTTAAAATGTATTACAGAGTTTAGGAAGCCAAAGTTTTAATGAGGACAGTGACTTCAGAGGTAACTAATGCTGCTTGATTGCTAACAGATTATCTTTCCTTTACATAAAGAGCCCCTCCACATGAGCAGACTATAAGTCTCAGTGACACATGGAGTCACTAAAATACACGTACTGGGCTAAGTATAATGTATAACAGGTTTTGCAAGTACCAAAAAATGTAATATTTTCCATTCAAGGCCTCTCAAGTACTGAAATTTTTAAGTGTGCCTGCTGTCAATACTGATCTTGGATACGACTGACCCAAAGAGTTACCGCCTTTCCAAGTCTTGGAAGGAAGGCGATGACTGGACAAGTCAGTCATTTTCTGCAAAATCTTCTTAACTCATAAGTGACTGCTCCATTAACTGGATAATTAAGTGAATGCTGGACTAATGTTTTTGTGTTGCACCTCTTAGAGCTACCTATAAAGAGGGGCAATGTTGAATAACTTAATCATGTAGAGAGTATGGTTATAGAATTTTTGTACCTTTTGCATTTGGCTGAAGGGAGCTGTCTTGGAGAAGAAAGCTCCTAGTGCAAATTGAGCAAGTTGGAGCAAGGGCAGATTGAAGTTTCCCTTGTGGCAGGGCTGCTAGACTCAGGTGGCACAGTACTGTGAACAGGGCCTTACATGGAACTTGGGACAAAATCAAGTTTCAGCACAACTCAGGTAAACAACACTGTCATTAAAAAACAACAACAGCAGAGAAAAAAAGAAAAATCAGTATTAGATTTCAGTTACCATATAGAGGGTATTTTGGCAGGAAATGGAACTAGGGAGAAGAGAATTGGATGTCTCATCTAAGTGGCACTACCTAGCCACTTCTGTGGAAAGCTGTTAGGTGGGGTATTATTTAGGATCCAGATAAATTTCAGAGTATCTTATGTCAATTAATAAAATCAGTGAGTCAATTTATTTCTTTTAGTCAGAAAGAAATGATCCTTACTTACATCAGCCACTAAAGTTAGCTATTTTTGTGATACACCATGTAGTTGTTGCTTACAAATCCTATGGTACACAACACATAGAAGTGAGTGGAAGTAGCATGCCAGTGTAGAAATTAGCACTGTATCAATTCAGTGTTATTGTTGATAATTTTAAAGCTGGGGAGTGATGTGGGGAGAAGGTTGGAGGAATCATGAACTGGTTCAGTGGTTTAATCTGGTAGATTTATCTTGGTAGGAAGGATGGATTAATAACTTACACATCTGGGGTTTTTTTTATACTAGAATGGACAAATGTATTTTTGGATAAAACATGGTTATAAAGTTTTGAATTCCTCTTGATGTGGAGGGAAAAAAGGTTCTTTGTTTAATGAGGAGGACTTAATCTGCTATAAAAGATAATGGAGCTTGAGGCATTTATTAGCCTTCCTGGAGAAACATAATACCTTGCAGGGCTGGACCTGAACTGTTTCTGCTATCAACAAGTCATTAGCAGACCAAGCACGTTGTTGATCAAGAAGTGACTAAGGGACACTGTGAAACTATTCCTTCTGCTTGCCTTTTCTTTCTTTGAAGAAGAGAGATTAAAAAGATTGTAAATTGTTTGTGGCTTTTTCTGAGGATATAATCTTAAGTCAAATTTTTATTTTAAAATCACACCTTTCATTTTGATCATTATTTTGATCATTATAGTTTTCTTGGCTGAGGTGGGTTTCTTTTTTGCCTCCCATACATTACCGCTAGAGAATGACTCTGTTAATAATAGCTGCACACTGTGGGTGAGGTCAAAAGGAAGTATGAGGGCGAGCTGGAGTATTGCAAACATTAGATATTTACTCTTGACTACCCTCTTCTTTGTATAATTCTCCCCAATGATTCTATTCATGAAAAATGTGAAGATTTCATCCGATTCTTCTCATGATGCACCATGTTCCTGCTGTTTGGTTTTGTATTTTTTTAAACTCCATGGAGAACTTGTCTCATGATTAGTCACTGAATTAAATTACTTCTTGACATTTTCAGCATTTTTTTTTTCCTGCCTATCAGTGTGAGTGGGGTTTGTTTGTTTGTGATTCTTTTGTTTATTTGCTTTAAGTTGCTCTTCCTAATGAGGATCTGTCAGACATAGCTGCTACATGTGTAGGTAGGTAAAAAGGGAAATAAGAGATACCGAGCATGTCTGATGCTATTCCCTGCCTTAGGTCACTGGAGATTGCTAATGGTCAGGCAGGGAGGCATTAGGGAAAACTGGTAAAAATTGGCCAAAACCCGCAAAAATGGGCAGGACCCAGGTGATCAGGTTTCTGTGGTGGTAGGTATGAAAGTCTTTCAATGTGGGATTAGAGAGCTCTTGCAGTCAGACATTTCAAGCTCTCTGTGCTTCTTGGACTGGTCGAGCCTGTAGGAAAGGCGTGGGTAGGCAAGGACCAACCCTGGTGAGAGCTCTCCAAAAACCAGGCTTTGTGCATGTAGCTGCTGGAGTGACGATGGCTATGGAAACTAGAGGGTGGTTGGTTTCCAAGCCATGGTAACCCAAGCTTTGTGTAAACACACGGAATATTTCTCAGGACTATGTAGAAATGTTTCCTCATTTTTGCAAAAGACTGCAGGAATTTTAAGTCTTTCACAAGTCAGTGATTTATTTTTCTCCTTTTTTGTGGATGTTTCCTCTTGAAGATAACAGTTGGGCCAGGAAAAATTACATTGGTTAGAGGTCTGATTAACATAAACGTGTTATTAAGAGATGTCAGTACAGTTGCGTGTTTCATCTTTGTCCAAAGAGATCACTCAAGAAGTGCACTTTCCATGCCTAAAAATTTTTGTAGGAAGCAGCTGAGACCCATGACTTTTTTTCCCATGAAAAATGCCTTCAGGTAGTAGAACATCAAGTTGCGCTTCTCCCCATGGCTTACCAAGACAATATCTTTTAGTAAAGCAGCATCCATATAAAAATAATTTGCATGATCAAATTAGCCTCCAGCTGTTTGTAACTAGTATTTTCAGCAGTCAATGAGCCAATGCTTTCAAAGCTCTTATATTTCAGGTAAATAATTAACATGTTCTCCCCTAATTGCTCTCAAATAGCAAATTTTCTTTGCTAACATTGGAGGAGTGTGTAGGTTCTTCTGTGTGACCGGTGGGCATTTGCCATTCATGCTCTCAAGTAAAACCCTTCTACCCATTTTTGATTTAACCTGTGCAACCCATACAACACCTTCCTGAAAGTTCCAGGGCTTGTTAGCTAGCATGTAAACTGTGATGCCATTGGCCTTGCATATTTATTTTAACCTGTGTCTGTAGTTATTTAGTGAAAGACTTAAAGAAACAATCTGAAGTTGGCCACAGTTTATCTTTGCTTCTTAAAATAACACAGATACCTCAGTAGCATGTTCTTTGGTGACATTTAAATTCTATTGGCACACTTTGAAATAGCCAGCTGGGACATCAGAGGCAGACATCAGTTTTGAAGCCTTTCATATACCATCTAAATGCCAAGCTTTTGACTAGCAAAATAATGCATTTATATATAGATTAAACACATAGTAATCAGAAGTGCCTTGCAACACCTGTCAGTAATTGTGAACAGCTGCATCAGAGCAATGCAACTGTTAAAACTCCTTCATGCTCCAGGTTACTACATGTATTTGGTCCCAATTACTCATAGGTATATCTGTGTGCTTTGGGGAGGGATACAAAGAATCATCTGGGATACATTCATTTGCTGAAATCAGTCCTTGATTATATTTTATTAAGAGAGTGCATGATATAAGGAGGTTCATGGACCTGCACAAAAATAATCTAACACCATTCTTACGCAGCAAGCAAACATCACTGTAACTGAGTCGTATGGTGTTTGTGTGTCTAATATGCTGCAGTGCTGCTGCTTCCCTTCAGACTTTAGCTGGATCTGCAAAACACACAGTGCTGCTACAGAAGTGCCTTATCATAGAATGGCTGGGCTTGGAAAGGATCTTAAAAGATCTGGCTCCAAGCCCCCTCCCCTGGGCATGAACACCTCTCATCTACACCAGGTTACTTGGACCCCTATCCAACCTGGACTTGAAGACTTCCAGGGGTGGGGCATCCACAGCTTCTCTGGGCAGCCTGTTCCAGTGCTTCACCACCCTCACAGTAAAGATTTTTTCCTCATATCCAGTCTAAAACTAGTGTCTTTCAGTTTAAGGCCATTACCTTTGTAAACTGTTCCTCACCATTTTTCTGGTAGGCTTCCTTGAGAAAGGCTGCCATAAGGTCACTCTGGAGCCTTCTCTTCTCCAGGCTGGATAACCCAACTCTCTCAGCCTTTCCTCATAGGAGAGGTGCTCCATCCCTCTGATCATTTTGGTTCCTCAGGACCTAATCCATCAGGTCCATGTCCTTCCTGTGCAGGGACCCCAGAGCTGATGCACCACTGCAGGTGGAGTCCCACCAGAGCAGAGCAGAGGGGCAGCATCCCCTCCCTGGCCCTGCCACCCATGCTATTTTGGATGCAGCCCAGGACACAGTTGGCTTTCTGGGCTGCAGGCATGCATTGCCGGCTCATGTCCAGCCTTACATGTGGTAGCAAACCAGTTACAAAATGGAGACAAGAATGCCAGGATTTCTCTAGCCTCTGCTTTCATCCCAGTGCAGCTATATAAACGATTTGTAGTAACAGCTAATGTTATTCTGTACCTGTTGCTGAGACATGTTTTGTGCCAGTGAGTGTTGGAGGACTGGAATATGAAGTTGAAGAAATTCTTTCACTGTGATGGAAACCAGCCTTGTCATCGTTGTCATCATGCTGCCTCGTGTCTTGTTTTTCCCTTGGGGTTTTTATTAGTGGAAGTTTTCAGCAGCCTCTGGTTCAGCTCTAGAATATTATGTCCTACAAAGGAGACCAAGAGTAAATCTGTCAAGGTCTAAAGCTAGGAAATGCAAGCAAAGCCTGTATTGGTGTGGGGAACTTCACTTTGGAAGTCTGATGTGCTTTGCGTGCACTGTAATTTCCTAAGGAATGCAACAACATAGATCTGGTTTTGACTGTGCTACTAATTTACAAAGACCCTGATTAAAAGCTTCCTGAGAATTGCATAACTGTACCATTCATAGTGCTTTGGGACATTGATCTTTTATTTTTGTTTCTTCTCTGTGCTAGTTATGTAAGGATAAGTGTTTTTAGAAAGATCTCAGAAACTCAATAAAACAATGATTCTCTACAAACGTTAGGCAAAGCTTTCTTGCTGCTGCTTGAGCATCCAGTGCTAGGGTTAAGTCAAATGTCCGTCGAATTCAACAGTCTAGTGAAACTGCCAGAAAGACAGTGAGCTTGAAGAAATTTGACCCAGGTCCAAAAATTTTCTGATCAAAAAGGTTTTAAAGTCCTGTTGGTTTACTTGCCAGAACCTGCAGTAGCCTTGGGATTTGGCAGTTGCTCGACAGTAATGCGTCAACAGTGGTGCTTCCTGCACTCCTGGCCAAGTCCAGATAAATGGAAAAGCTTGCATTTTGGAAAGTTTAAACATTTCTTAAGATATTGCTCTCCTTACCTTTGAATTTGAATAGCATGTGAATATATTTGGGAGAGATTTTTGTCCCCTTTTTTCAGAAGATGGGGCAGGGTGGGTGTATTTGGTGTAATCTGGGACTGTGTGACACGCTTGATTGGCATTTATTTAAAATCTTCTGAAAATTGACCTGACACTGGGATAAACAGGAACAACATTAAGAATGGGGAAAGAATAATTTTCACTGTTTTCTCTACTATGGGTTCTTTGTGGGTCAAAATCTGATAATGTATAGGTAGCTTACTTTACTTAAAGATGCCCAAGTTCATTTTATCTCATCTCGGTCAACTGTGTAATCTGTGTCCTTTTTTCCTTCATAAATACTCATCTCATTATTTGGGTGCCACAAATGATGTTACTTGTCTCTATTTACACTTTTGTTTTCCAAATGCAGACTATGTCCCACACCTGTTGCTTTCCTTTGAAAAACACATCTCTCCAACGTGCATGGTTTATGATGCTAACTTGCAGGCATTCTTTAATTATAAAAGGATATGTGGTGATCTGTCAAGGGACAGTTGTTTCTAAATGGATTAAAAGAAGCTTATGTGGTTTAAATATGGGCTATGCCCTTCATATGCTGAAAATAGTTCAAGTTAGTTTGAACTGGCTACATAGTATATTTAGTACCTATGCAGGTAACTGGTTATTTTCTTAAGCTCAGATAGTTAATTTTGCATCTCTGTGTATGTGGGGTGTAAAGAATAGGAAAAAACCCCTCAGACAAGTAAGTGAACTGACAAGTGTTGTTAGATAAGCTGTCCCCAAGCTTCAGCCCACAGGAAAAAATGAGGCACTTGTTAAATAAAACCTGTCCTCTGCCATGCAAGTTCTCAGCTGTTGAGAATCAAAATTTTAGTGTCCTGACTCATCAACTCTTGCCACCTTCCTCTAGTAAACAGTAAAATGAGAATCAATTAATAATTGGCTGTTTGGAAAATAAATGTCTTCCTGAAAGGTAGCGATAACATCGTGAAAGCATAACTGCATAAGAAAGATGTTGTGTTTGGTAATGCTGGGAAAAGCAAGCAGGTTTTCAGGTATAAAGTATTTTCTAGAGGTCTGAAAAACTGCTAAATACAAATTGAGTAACAGCACTGTGAGTTAAACTAGATATGTATCTGTTACACCACCTCGTATAAAAGTCAGCGGTAGCTGCAGAGTTGAGTGTCCAAGTAAGAGCTGAATTTCACAGCTGCACTGTTTTAAGGGCTTTTTTCCACACAATTATTTTGAATAATTACTGCCTTTGAAAAATTCCAGGATATTGTCAGTAGAAAGTCATGTCTGTGGCACAAAACCCTATGAGGCAATGAAAACACATACTGTGCCTGTCAAATATTAGTCACTTACTTTGGCTATGAGGCAAGAAGAAAGTAATGTTTGCAGCATTGTGACAGATCTCAACAGGCTTTGTGACCATCAGATGTTTTCCATCAGTGATTAGTTGCCCACAAAAGCAACTTGATTGCTTCATATGCTGTAAGTGTGCTGTGACTCTTATGCCCTAAGTATTTTGAGCTGAGAAGGATGAAAGGTTTTTTTTTTTTTTAAAAAAACTAGATGGTGGGAAAGGAAAACTTCATAGTTAGCTGGATCAGTTGGAGTCAGATGGGATTATTAATTTTTCTCTCTTGCCATGGTTGTTGCAAACAGCAGAAGAATTGCAGGACTTTGCTTTATGCACCTTTACTGAATAATTGGTTCCTTGGCAATCTATTGACTACCGGAATGAACTGTTACAGGTCTCTGCTGCTTACCAATATTTCTTGCTTAGCTTCTGCAGAAAACAAAATAATTTCCAGCTGCAGCTCATACTGTGATGGTTGATCTTTGACTTCTCTTTCCCTTGAAAGTGTGGTGAGACCCGTTGGCCAGGTTAACTTGAGGTCTTAATGCAAACAGTTGAAAGAAAAATATAAGGAAACCCTCAAACTGTTTTTGTTAGGTAGTAACTGTAGTTGTTAGGTATCTAAAAGTATAATGGATGGCCATGTTGAGACATAAATAGCTTTTCTCAGCATGTTAGACCTGTAATATATGCTGCTAAGCCAGTGACTTTAAATATATAACCATATGAACAATACATGGAAATGATAAAGTGCAAGAAAAGCAAAGGTCTGTAGTGGAAAAGTTAATAGCTTTTAGCAAGTGTGGTCTCATTAAACTGACACATAATTCTGTCAGTAATAATTCTGGCATGTGGTTTATAGTGCTTCAGGTCTGCTGTCCACTGCCAGTGCCACCTGTGGTGGTTTTCCCTTAGGGGACAGCCTGTGGGAGCCCCCCAAATGCATCTGCTGCAACGAAGATGTGTCCAGGTATATGCTGGCTGCAGAGCCCCTGTGGTGAAAAGGCCCCTGACAGCCTTTGTGGCACTTTGCCAGTCAGGTCCTGTGCTCCTGCACCTCGAGGATGAATATTCATCCGTTGCTGCTGGGGTGATGTGGGAGGGAGGTGAGAGGTGTCTGAGAGGGAAAGAAAATTGGTTGGTTTGCTGGTGGGTCCCACTGAGAAGTTAAAAGCCTAATGATATTCCTGACCTTAGTGGGAAATAACTGAATCCATGGTGTGTCCTACTAAAACCAGCACGAGTTTATCCTTTTAAATAGATTCATTGTCATGTTTCTTTATTGGTGGCTACTGCCACCAATAAAGAAAGTCCCTGGCTTTTCTGGAGCAGTCCCAGGCTCAGTGATTTTCCTGATAGCCATGGAGTTGTGGTAGACTCTCCACATATCTGCATATTGTAGTTAGGATGATCACAGCTTGACACCCCACAGATGGAAATTCAGAAGCTGAATTACTAGGTTGCTCATATTGTTCTTTGTATCACCTGAAGTCAGAAAGAAGCAGGAGGTGGTGGGGCAGCTGGGATTTTGCCAGATTTCAGGACAATACTTTTGGAGTCTGGGTGAGTGACACCACTTCCCATGATGCTGACCTAGTAAGGACAGGGCTCTTATATGCTGTTGCTGCCTGACACCTCAGAAACAGTTTTCATCCCATTTGGTTAAGTACACTTCCACTGTCCTTCTCAGATTTCCTGGAAGTAAGGAATGGGTGAGCTGCTTTGCAGAGGAGAGGTGTGCTTAGCTCCCAGAAGAAGTAAAATATAATGTAATGGCTCTCTAAATTGCTAATTCTTCATTTGAGAAAAATTCTCATTCCCACACACATGCTTAGGGGGAAAACTTAAAAATACCAAATAAGGACATGTTGGGGATTGGGGAGCTGTTTGTGGTGAATTTCCAGTTAAAATAGATATGACTACACTTTCGAGTTTATTTGGGCTATGTTTTAAACAAAGGAGGTAATTTAAACATTAGTCACCATATTGTGGAAAGCACTGGAAAAAATAATTCAGTGCATAGTTTTGAATCTTTTAAATTATTACTTAGATCTGATGACAGACTGAAGTCAATGTGAAGCCGAGCCTTTTTTTTAAGGGTTTTGGAGGACTGACTAGATCTGTGAGTTATTTAGACCTGTGCTTTTCTTTAAGATGTCTGTTTTTTAAAAGGTAGCTTGCTGTATTAAAATTACTGTCTAATAAGCACTGATAAAGAAAATCAAATGTATAAATTATAGTTTATTAGAAGACCAGATAGGAGTGTTTCATCTTGTCACTTGCCTTTAGCTGTTATGTCAACACTATTACTTAGCAAGACAGCTTTAGGAAGGCTTAAAGTAAAGAAAAAAAATAGTTATAGCAAGGCATAATGGATAAAATTTATCTCAGTCATTTGGACATGCTGAGCTACCACATGTATCTAGGCTGCTTTATGACTTTTCTAGGACAGCTGACAGCAATCCTGCCGTACAGGATTGTCAGGTGTTGGCCATACTTGGTACTGGGGATGTTTTTCCTGAACAGGTTTTAATCAGGGCAGTCACGGACAGGTGGGTACAGATGTGCCCTCCTAGTCCAGAGCTAACCATAAGAGGGGAACTCCAGGTTGCTAAAACGTCTGCTTTCATGGAAGCAAAAATCATGTTTTTAAAAGCCTCTGACAGAAGGTGAGATAAATTCTGTGGTATTTTTTCCTTAGCTTTCTGCTTGGTTTTTGGTTTTGCTGTAATAGAATAAAATATTATCTGCCTGCACTTAAATTCTCTTTACAAATGTATTGGTAGGGTTGCCACAGACCACAGGAATGAGAATATGAGGAGTTGTCATCTTTGGGAGGTCTTAAAAACAACTAATCCCTTGTGGGTAGGAATACCAAAGCAGAGGGTAGCTTTTTCTTTCCTAAAATATCAACACTGTTTATTTTAACACATAATGATGAAATCACAAATCTTACTTAAATTTAAGAGTAGAGACCTAAATTTGATTTGGCCAACTATCAAGCAGCCAGTAAAGCAAGAACATAATTTTTCTTTCTTTTACCTGACCTAGTGCTTCATTGTACCCCGGTGTACTGGCAAAGGAACACTATGAGGATGTGAAGATATTTTGTAATGTATAGCAAATGAAAAAGGCTGCACACACCTTCTATTAATTTACCCCCTTTTAAACTTTCTGAAGTTGTAGCATCTGTTGAGAGTGACTCACAAACTAGCTCTGTTCTAGTGCCCAACCACCCTCTGGGTGCAGCAGCACTGACATTTCCGTTGTTTGATTGTAATTAACGCTATTTGTCATAATTTGGTGTGTTCAACTAAATGTAAGCTAGCATAATAAACTAGAACAAAGAAAATGATGGGTGAAATAAAATGTTGACAGCCATCTCTTAGCAACCACAATGACCTGAGTACAGATTTGAAAACATTGCTGTTTCTCAAGGCAAACAAAAAGAGAAATCTCTGGGTTTTTGCAGTGACTGCAACAGATAAGTTTTCATTGAGTTGTACTTAATGATGGTTTTGCTACCTCTGCTTTTCCATGTGTTGGGCTGTGGAAAAGTTTGCAGTCTTGAGGCCACAGATGCTTGCCCTGGCAAGATTGCTGAAGTGCTGATGTACCAAGTGATGTTGCCTGGGGCAGTGTGTGCTTCTACGAAACTGTGGGAAACACAGTTGTATGCTTTTGTATTAATGTATGCAGGGAAACCATTTCTGAAGGTGTAAAGTTGCAACAAGAAGCAAGCTTTACAATGTTCATTCTTCTATTTTTGTGAGCCAGAGCAGAATTGGTAACAAGTGAAGTATGTCTGTGATGGAGAAGGGGCTTACGTTTAAGGAGAAAAAAAATATATATATTCGGATTGTTCTTTTTTCTATGCTTTAAATTATGTCTACATTTGTTTTTATTCAGATAACCCCTAGTGAAAGTCATGGTTTGTATATACAGTTAAATGCTTTCTGCTTGTCATCTTTGTTCCATGAGTTAGCTAATTTACAGAAAACAAATTTATTTAGCTTTCTCCCCGACAGTTGACTGCTCTCTAGAAGTAAAATGAAGCTAACTAATAGAACTGCAGACTACAATGCAAGACCATGAAAAATTCAGGTTTTTGGAAGGAAGATCTGACCAGTGGCTTTTCAGGGATATAGCATCTGCTGCCAAAACTTGTCTCCTGATGATTCACCAGCTAGGAAAAAGGAGTTAGTTTTGAAAATTGGAAGGGCAGGATGCAAGACAGGAAGAGAATCCTTCCTCTTTTCCATCCTTCTGTTAGAAAGGTTCAGTTCAGAACAACAAATAAAGTTCAGAGGAAGTTTTCCATCTTTGACTTCATTTGATGGACTTGGCCTTGGTACCCCGGGACAGGATTATGGTTGGGTTTGATCTTAAAGACCTCTTTCAACCTAGATGATTCTATTACTCACTGAAGGTGTTGCACTTTCTTGTATTTCTCACAAGAGTTTGAACAATCTTTCTGGTTACAGAAACACGAGAACAGCAAACACAGCAGCTATGTTAGCACCAGAGTTGTGTGTTCCCTTGTTTATAGAAGGGCTCGTATAAGCAGTTGCCTTCTTGTGACTTCCCCATTGAGTTTTTCATCTGCTTTTTAAGATATGGGTGCATTACAGTCCCTTGACTAAGGGGGTTTAAAAGGATGGGGGATGATGGGGCTTTAAGTGGATTTCAGAAGAGACAGCTCTGACACGTCCTTTGGATTCTAGGTTCAATGAAGATTTACAGGTTTAGTGGCTGAGGGTTTGCTTCCATGTTGATTATTGAGATAACAGTGTTGGCATTGAGGATCAGTCCTTGGAGGTGGTGTATCAAATTATACTCACTGCAGAAGCGTGAGGAACTATAGTTTTAGCTTTAATAATGTGTTTTTCCACTTACTAGTAACTATAGAAGGGTTGTATCAAATTGTTTGTGTCTCTTTTTGTTGTTTTTTTTTTTTTCTCCATAACCGGGTGACATACTTAGAAAGTGAATGAATAATAGGGGAATTTAAAGAATGAATAGTTTTTGCTGGGCCTGCTGCTTACAGTGAAGAGTGGACTAATTCATTTTCCTAATAAGGCTGCTCTGGAAGTTGGAATGTTTTGAATTGCATTAAATGTCACGAAAGTATTCATCAGAGAGGGTTGTCTTGTGGTATGCTTAGACAGAAAATTTGATCATGTTTGGTCAAAATGAATTGTTTACACAAGCTAAATATATAGCTGCTTTCCCCCCCTACCCCCCCCCAGTAGAAAAGAAATGGCTTTGATATAGAAACTGTGCAAAAAAACTGTGCACTTTTGTTTTCAGTAATAGTTTGTCAGTAAGCAATGACTGTAGCTGCTGTTTTTGTTGCTTATAATAATTCTTATGAAGTTTAATACAGTAACCATTTGCCAAGGCCTTTTGTGTGAGTTGTTTATAATAAGCCTAAATACTGAGCTCTTAGGTTTTTGCTTTGTTTGTATGTTATTGAAAGTATTGCATAAACTAATATGTTGAACTTCTAGTTTTAAATCATTCAGGAAATAACATGCTTCAAGCCATCCTGCTTTTTCTAGTAAGTAGTAACAGGGGGCAAGTGTGTCATCTTATTCTGAAAACCTTTATCATGAGTTATTCATACATTCAGTGGGACCAAACCTGCATGAAATCCTAATATGTTTAATTGCTAGGTGGCAGGTGAAGTGCTAACAGCTAAGGAATATGCATGATTCTGCAGTTTAATTACTTTTTGGCTGTGCAGTTCAGTGCTATCTATGAAAATATTGTGGGAAATAGCCCTGAAGGAAGAGTTTTCTTAAATGTCTGTGTTGGATGTGTTTTGCTTCTCAGCTTGAAGTGTGCATTTCCTTTTGTACTGTCTTATCTAACCACCATGCATTTTTCATGTTAGAATCTTGGTGGCTCAGTTTGCTGGGTGAGCATTTTCCTTTTACAGTATGGGATATATCGCAGATTTTTAGTTTGATTATGGTCTGAAGTCAACAAGGCCAAGTTAAATTGTTTTAAATATGTCTGGGGCACACAAATGTATGTCCTTGGTTCAAGTATATTTGTGGGGAAAATGTTATGTTGTCTGTCTGTGTGAAAGGAACATCGTGAACCTTGTGGTTATCAAGCTTTTTTTTCCACCCTTTTTTTCTTTTTGTATGATATTTTTGAAGATGAATTTTGAAAAGTATGTCTTCTGGTTGTCTGGTAATAGTGGCATGAAATCATTTTTGCTCAGTGCTGTGTTGATGAGTATAGAGGCAATGTCTTCCATTGCAAACTCAAATTTTATTGTTTCGTAAAAACCAAAGAAAAATAAATATGCTCCTTTTATGAGACTTAAACAAAAGTCCAGCATTAGCAAAGTTTTTTTCTTAAGCGTGAAATATGGTAGTTGGCTTGAATAATTAAAGTCTTCTTAATTCTTCCTGTTGGTCCAGCTTAATAGATACGTAAAACATTTCAAGTTACTGTATTAAAAATGAACAAGTATACCTAAGATAGAGATAGTCTTAAGAAAGAAAAGTTTCCATATGCATTGGCATTTTTTTTTCTCCCTTCTTGTTGCTTTTGTTGCTGCAAATTGACAACTCCGCAATTAGGAGTGATTAATGATGCACCCCAGTGCTGTGGAGGGCCAGAGGTCAGGCTTTCATAGCCTGCACACTCTGTGGGAAAGGGGAGAAGGGACCTGTTCCCCAGAGCAGACAAAACCCTCTCTCTGTTGAGAATTGCTGTTGATGTGGACATAATGTGTGTCAGCAGCCATGCACATGCACAAGGGGGGAAGGCCAAGTGCAGAACATCATCTTCTCATGCTATACAATTTTTCCTTTTTTTTTTTTTTTAACCCAACTGCCAGCATGGCATCTGGAATATATGTATTTCCCTTTTATATAAGGTAGATACTGAACCTGCACCAGGATTCCTGTTGCTGGGATCTAATGAGCCCCGAGGGCCAAATGACTTTGAGGGAATGAATAAACATTTTGAAAAAAATAGTTAAGGCAGATAAAAAAAGAGGACAAAATGGAAAATATAAAAAAGAGTTGTTAAAGGGAACAAGTGTGCCTAATTCAATTGTAGCTGTCCATGTTTTTCTGGTAAAAACTGAAAAGCTGGTTTATACAGTAGAAGTGGTTTTAAAACTGTAGCCTCTATTAGCTGATTTCCAGTTAAATGAACCTTTTTGCCTCCCTAGCAAATTGTCTTTTGGAAATGATAATCCAGCTGCAGTTTTTCAAAACATTATTCAGAAGATGTGTTGGAATTATGACACATGTGTGTCAAAGAGACAATTTTCTACTAGAACAGCATGAAAACACCCAAGTGTACCAGCAGCAATGTTTGCAAACAAAATGTTACTGTATCAGACTTTTTGCTGGGTTTTTCTTCTTTTTTTTTTTTTTAAGTGTATGTGTGTGTATTTTTGCATATAAGTATATGGCAATCTGAAAAAAACCCCGAGTGAGTGAAATGCTTTTTACCTGTAACACATTGCCATTTCAATTTAGATATAACAAGAGCTGTCAATTCTTTATCGATGTAATCCTTTTCATTGTCATACTTCCTTACCTTTCCACCACCACTTTCCTTTCCACAGCAGTTTCAATGTGCCCATTATTCGGAAGAAATTTTTTGCCATCTACTATAGAATTCCAGTGACATTAACCTTATTTTTTGAAAACTAAAGACTGTGTAAAAAGTTTCTGTATTATTTAACTTGCCAAGTTCTTTGGGAGGATTTGTGTTTTTCTAAAAAGTGTTCTGCTTTAGGCCTGTATATTGGCTGTGCACTATTTAAAATATAAATAGTGTTAGATTGATAAATTGACCAGAGCTGTGGAGTTATGTGACAGTTTATGAAAGAATGAAAAACAGAAAGCAGATTGGAGTTGAAATCTCTGAACTGATGATACAGAATTATGAATTTGTAAATCTAATAATTTAGATAACTTAATGCTAGATGCTAGATTTCCTAACATTGTATCTGGACAAATTAATTCAGTTCAGTTTGGCCTTTTCCTTGTATTAACAACAGTGTTGTAGATTTAACTTGAATACTTCTTGTTTCCTATAGAGGAAACAAAATTAAGTGTTTTATATACCTGTGGGTGGATGTGGTGAGTAGAACAGGGAAATGCTTAAACATTAAAGAGTTTAATGTTTATTTTTTTTTTTCCAGAGTGTCTTCTATACAAAAACCTGATCATTTTCATGTGACAAAGGTATGTTCATCATCAGAACCAAGAAATGTAGCATGTGGCACTAACCAATATCCATCTATCAAACCCTGTTGTTGATCAGCACTTTCAATATAACATACTTGTTTTCCATGTGTTACATTAAGAATATTGCAGCACTTGGATCTTTGATTACCTTTTTCCCATCCTAAAAATGAATGGTGACACATGGAAATTATTATCATAAAACAAAAAAAAAAGGTGAATAAATGTTACTCTCCGGCTCTTGGAACTTTTTTTTTTTTTTTAAGATATTGCTGGTGTTTCCCCTCTATACCTAGGCAAGAAACAGAATTTGGTAGAATTTTTTCAGAAGTTATTTCTAAAATTTTTTTGCGTTGATTTGTTTACTTTAATAGACACTGAAATCTTTCCCGGTATTTGAGAGAAGCTTATCCAAATATTATGATTTCAGAGAAAAAAAAATCCCCTCACTTTCCTTAAAGCCCTGGAGAATTATTTGTTCTTGAGTTCTTCCGATGTTTTATTCTATGCAACAGTTTCAAAATCCCCTTTCTGATAAAAAAGCTGTTTGCAAACTTGAATATACTTATAAATAGCCTGTACTTGAAAAGCCTTTCCCGTGGACATAATTAATGTGTAGTATATTACTGTTCTGCTGACCATGACCTCTAAAGGCCCCACTTTGGGAACCACAATGATAAAACATAGTTCCCAGCACAAAAACCCAACCAAACAAAAAAGAGATTTCAGGTATTATCTGATATGGGTACGTGGAGACCTTGGGGAGCACCAGTGTGCTCTCATTCTGCTTCTAAAGCTCTTATCAGCAGATCAGTATGTGAACACATGCACACTGCATTTGCATGTGGGGAACGTGCATATCTCAAATTGGGTTTGAGACATGGAATGTGGATTTTTCTAAAAAGCTCTCGTTTTTTCCACATGAGTTACCCGGTGGGTTTTGCAAAAGAGAGGTTTTTCAGTTTCTTGCAAGTTTGATTTGTGGAGTGTCTGTTTTGGATATGCCGAGAGGAGCTAGCATTGTGGAATTTCGTATTGATTGTGCATGTTGGGATCGTTCCCTCTCCTAAAATGCACGGCTTGGGTTGTTTCCCCATACATTTCATGGCTGCAGTCTTGGTAAAGCTTGCTTCTGTGCTTCATGCTAGGTGGGTCATCTGCCTCGAGAACAGCAGAAATCCCTGCTGAGGAATGTGCATGCGTTTGGCGTGGTTTTGTGTGTTTCTGTTTTGTTTTTCATCCCACGTAGGCAGAACCTACCGAAGTAGTTAAGCCTGTGCCAATTGCCTCTGCTGTTGCACCCAAAGTCACTGCCACAACGAGCGTGGCTTTCAATAAGACACCGAGGCCGTTTGGAGCTGTAACCTCCTCCAAGGTCACCTCCATCCCGTCACCGTCCTCCGCCTTCACGCCGGCGCAGGCGTCGGCCGCATCCCCGTGTGCCGTGCCCGGAGCGCATGCTAACGCCAAGCCTAACGCTGAGCCGTGGCCACCTGTGCCGGGCGCTCCTAAACCTGCAGTTCCTGTCCCACGGCAGCACGGTGCCGCCCCGAGCGCCTCGGCCGCCGACGGCGCCCAGGACGCAGCCGAGGGGCCGCGACGAGGAGGCAGAGAGAACCAGGGGGAGAGTAAACAGCAAAATGGGTAGGTGGGATTTTTTTTTTGCTGTGAGGGGTCTTTCCTCACAGGAAAAAAGCCGGGCTTGTTTGAGGGCTAAGGAAAACACAGCTTGGAGGAGTTGTTTACTCTCTCAGAAATTATTTTGAAGGTGATGCTTCAAAGGGCCCAGCTAGACTTTTGGTGATGGTTTTTCTCACGAGTGACATATCAGTTTATAGAGTGTCACGGCTAAATTGAACAAGGACCACGGAATGCTTTATGTGATGTGTTCTATCACCACGTGTCCTGGACCTTACAACAAGCCTGGTATTAATTTCAATGTCCAATCTCGCTGTGTATTTTGACACCCAATACAGTGACTGAAAGCAGCAGGCACTCAAAAATGCAGAGCAGTCTGTCAAGAAGGGTCAGTGGGTGCTGTGATGGCTGGGAATGAGATGCTCTGGAAGACCAACCGTGACCCTGGCAGAACCAGTGGGAAAAGGTCCCAGAAGGGAGGCAAAGAGACACGTCTCATTAATTCTCTGCACAACACAGGAAAAACTTTTAAGATGTTTTCTAAGAATCTGATGGGGTTAAGCAGATTTTTTGTAGTGCTGTAATATAAATGCCTCAACTTTAATTTTTACCTTCACCCTAAGCAAGCAATGCAGATTTAAAATGTGAATAATTTCCTTATTCAAATAATTGTTTATGTTGAAGTGGGAATCAGAGACTAGACATTTAAGGGACTGTAAGGAGACATAAAAGGCTTTATCTGGTGTAGCATCTAGACAAGTAAGCAATAGATTAGTAAACTAAATTGAGCCTAGAGGCAGTTCTGGGAGCTCAGACCTGCAGTAAGCTTTTGGCTAGGCATGCCTTGGGCTCTCCCAGAAATTCCTGGGCAGAGTTTGGAAGCTGTAGCCCCTCAGGGACCAGTTCCCAGCACCTCCTGTGCTGGGGGAGAGGAGGAGGCTGGGCCTGATCAGTCCCATGCCAGTTGGCCTCTGTGACAGTTGAATTAAGTAATAAGAAGGGCTGGAGGGGAACTGTACCTTTCTATTCAGGCTTAAAACCTAAAAGCTGTGGTTTCTATTTCCCACCCCACGAATGAAAAGGACAGGAAGAATGGGCCTTGTCCCTCTCTTCTCTGATACTCAGTATAGAAAACGTATCAAGAACTCTACAGAAAGGTGAACATCCATGCCAACTAAAATACTGAATAAATTGCAGTTTCAGTTGAGTTTCTTATGGAGTAAAAAAAATACTTCTTTAGGTACTTATTCCCTTTATGTTTTAGTACGAATATTTTCCATATGTGGACTCATAATGCAGCCCATATGCATTTTATATTGCACTGTAGCCATGGTAACTTCCAGTCCTTTCTTAAACAGATGATGGCAGGAATCTGCTCTGCAGAAAGTGGGTTGAAATTGAGAGATCCCAAGGACTTGCTCACTGCTGGTGCAGTTGTTGAATACACATTAGCAAACCCTCTCTTATCTTTCCAGGAATACTGTTTTACCATATAACTGTGTAAGGTGTATTCAAAAGCAGCAATTAGTACTGGAAAAGGGGAACAATAGTAACAAAATTAAGGCTTCTGGAAGGAAGTCCTGCAGGCACAGAGTAAGCACTCTACAATCAAGATAGGATGACTGGGGGAGCACTGCGACCGTGCCCTACCTTACTTAGAGGATGAATAATACCATCAAAGAGGATGAATAATCACAGCTGAGAGGTGAAGAAATCCCTCTCTCACTCTCAGTCTTGCAGATCTAGTTTGGAAAAGTTTGAAAACATTTCAGAGTTGTAAAAACCTACTTTATTTTGCAGTCTTTCTTACTGTGTTTGGCCTGGCAAGTGTCCTGCAGTCCCAAAGCACAAAACAAAAACAAGCAGACAAAATCCACTAAGGTGGTTATACTGGTCTGCTGCTACACCAATTAATTTTACTTAGAAAAGTTACGATTCTACAATGATACTTAAATATCTCCCCATTTAAAATGGTATCAGTGACATTTATAAAATATCAGAAACACTGGAGTTTGGAATAATTGATCAGTCTGAAGTAAATTCCATTTTGCGTCTGTGGCTTATATGATTCATTTTCTCAAAACATGCAAAAAACCAACTTGTACCTTGTTCATAGATGGCACTGCTTAGCAAATGCAGTTCTTTAGACATGCACCTTGTTACACTCACAATTTCCTCCCTTCCTCTTGGCTTCCCTCAACAAACATTCAGGATATAAACTATTTGACTTCAGGATGGGAAAGGAAGTTTAATTTCCCTTGTTTAGTTCTGCCTTAGAAAGCAAGCAATTTGCCTTCACTAGAAAACTGTGTGCAGTTGCACTTGTTATCAAGACCTTTTTGCCAGCTCTTGCATGATGGTGTGCCTGCTGCTTAAAACAGGTAAGATGTCCATAGACTTCACTCAGTTTAAGTTCAGCTGGGGTAAAATTTTCTCTTGTAGGTTCTCTCGATGTTAATAAGTTTGACTTACGTGATAAATGGCTTTACCAGAGCTTGGATTTGGAAACTCCTGTACTCTTTTAAGAAGCAAAGAATTAATTAACACATCAAATACTTTTTTTTTTCCCTTGCAGATAGCAGCAGCGACAAAGTTAGTATCGACAGCACTGGCCTTGAATTATGGTTATTTTTCCTATTGGAATAACCAGCATGTATTTTGGTTTTGCAAAATTACAGCTCTTACGGAGTTATATATTTAAATTTTGCAAAACAGCTTCAGCTTTTCGTAGTGTAATACATTATTTTATCTGCATTGGACATGATGTGACTTTGCTTTTCACTGTGCTACATTTTTCAGCTCATTTCTATTCTACAAAACTTTTGTGTGGTGTTTGTGTGTACTGATAAATTCTTGATGTGTCTGTGGTTCATTGGTGTTGGTAATACAACTATTAAATGGTGAAATACAGAATGAAAATAAAATTGCTTGGAGAACTGTGGGATGAAGGGCTGGATTCTGAATTCATACAGGAAAAGAAAACTAATGTCCATATACTCTGTTTTGTGCAAATTAGGATAAGTGATTGAGGTTTTACTGGCTTCTCTCTTCTCCCCTTGCCTCAAGGCTGTTGAGAGAGCCTGTCTTACTTTTTCCTTTGTCTCTGGCACCACCTTGTTGCCACAGTGAGTAATTACTAGTAGACGCAAGCCTTAAAAAGGAGAGCAGTAGGAAAAGAGAAGTCAGTGGGATTTTTTTCTTTACACCACTTTCAACAAATGTAAAAGACTGATTATTTCACTGGGGTAGTTGCTCGAATGCAGTAAACTGCAACTAAATAATTAAGTTCTCAGGTATTTCCATACCTTTAATTACTGCTTTAACTTTCATATTTCATTTTTGCTATTAACTGTTTACGATACTTTAATCCATTTTTCTCTGTACCCCATCCTGGAATTGCCACTGCCTTTGTTTCTGTACCTCTTTTTCTTTCATTAACTTTGATATGTGATACATGCTCTTCACTAATACTCTGTGTCAATAAATTAAATCTTCTGATATAATTTTGTACCATACTTTTCACATTCTTTCAAGTATTAAGTATTTTTTAACCTTAAGTTTTTACTAATGCATTCCATTTAATGGACCTAATTCTTACTTGTTAATAGTAAACATCATTCCTCACTCATTTTCCACCTTTCTTCCCCAGAAATACTTTGAACCATAAAAGTACAGAGAAGAGGTAGTATAAAAAATAAAAGTGACTTTTAAAGTTGTGTTGGGTTTTGATTTTCAATACTTATTAGAAGTTGTATGTCTTAGTAGCTAGTTTTTCACAGTTTTCCTCCTATGTAAAAATAAGTGTACACTTAGAGGGTCTTACAGATTAATGCTTTGGAATAACAAATGTAGAATTAGGAGTAATTTATATAGTTTGAATCTTCTGTTCCCTTTTCCCATATTTCCCAAATTGACGCATTCTTTACATCACTTACTGGAATCAAAGCTTTTAGATCCTGTACTCTTGAAAGTCTTGCTAGTGCAAGGATTGATAAGAGCCTGTAAGGTACTGTAGGGAAAGTTTCCAGATGGAACAATCACCCCACTGTTTTTCTTTCAAAGGGAGTACTTCCTTATTATGCCTCAGAATGTGGCCATCTACGCTTTCAGAGGGCCTGGTTCTGATCTAGGCTTTGCCAAGTGCAAAAGACTTGGTGTGTACTGGGTGGTCCTTGCATGTGCACACATCTGTGCTGTGCCCCTTGGGAACTAAAGGGAGAATTTGTCAAGGGGCACCTGATTTGAGCTAGGTAGACTGCCCTGCTTTACCAAAACAAATTCCCCTCTCATCCCTGCAGGGAAATCACCATGAGTTTAATTAAAGTGCACAAGTTCTGGGCGGTGATTTTAGTGGTAGAATGAGAATATGGCTATTAATTGGATTTTAGTGCTCTTTCTCTCAAAACTAATTCAGTAGAATAATTAGCTACGTTTGTTTCATTTCAGCTTTCTGACTTTATTTCTTCTTTTCTTTTTCTCCTTTTCCTGTTTATGCTGGGAAAACTTTCTCTTGCTGTCTTACTCTGTCGCCTCCAAGGAAAAACCCACCCAAACGGTAAAAGTTTAAATATGTAGATATCTTGATAATACTATCTTTTACTGTCTCCAGTGTTCCATCAGTGAAACGAGGAGAAATATTTCATTGGGGTTAGAGTAATTATATATGGTGTGTTTGGTTCAGAAAACTGGATCTGTGTTTAGCTGGGCCTCACCTGCTGCCTTTAAATGCTGTGAAAAGTCACGGTTGTGCCCGTGCCTGTGTAGCTGGCTGGAGTGAGGTGTTGTGTGAAGCCTTGTGCTCACTGTCCTGTCTGTCCCTGGCGCAGCCCCCCGCGGAAGCACATCGTGGACACCTACACGGAGTTCTACCACACGCCCACCCACAGCGACGCCAGCAAGAAGCGGCTGATTGAAGACACCGAGGACTGGCACCCCCGCACAGGCACCACCCAGTCCCGCTCCTTCCGCATCCTCGCCCAGATCACTGGCACTGATCACAGTGAGTACCTCGGTGCAAGTGGAATAATGGCCGCTGCCCCTGCACAGACTGGTGTGTTTAAAGCTGGGCTTCAGGGGAGGTAGAGAAGGGGAGATCTTACTGTAAAACCCTGCCATTACTAAGTAGTTCAGGATATATACATTGCTGGACAGTATTCCTGATTGAGCTGAATTAAATCATTCTAGATAAATCTTAAAATTTCTATTGCTACTCTCAAAGATACTGAAAGATACATACATTGGTTGTTTCTTCTCTCACCAAAATGAAGACATTCCTGATCAAATTCAATGGTTCAGAAAAATTAGGTGGTTTCTGGCATGTAGAAGGTCTTTGTCATACAAAAGTATGTGATCTGCAATGATGTAATCAATCAGAAACATAAATCTGTAGTTCCTCAGTTTATTCTCAGGTTATGTTTCCACACTCTGCTTATGCTATAGTGTGATTACATATATTGGTGGAGTGGAACAGGTGATGTTGTGAAAGTCATTCCCAGTCATATAATTTTATGCTAAAACTTCCATTTCATGTTACACTGTCAGCCATAAATTTCTGGCTGAGATTTGTGATTTTGTGTGAAAGCCACCAGAAGTGCTCTCAGGGGCTCTGAGATCTTATTCTTCAGCTTTTCTCAGCTAGACCTGCAATAAAGAAGGCATTGACAAGATTGGACCTCCTCTCCAGATGATTTGATTAGATCAGCTATTTCTAGAAGCCAGTGATAAGATCTCCCAAAATAAGGGTTATTGTCCATGTGTGACAAATATTTGGACCTGTTTGGTTCTATGTTCAATTCACTTCATCTGTCCTTGTAAGGGAAGAGTATGGGACCTGAACATCCATAGTGTTATCCTGTAAAGATGAATTTATCATGTTGACAAATGCTGTAAGAAAATTACTGCACGATTTGCCAGCCTTAAAATCAGGACTGGGAATTTACATTGTCTCTTGTGCAGACCTTTAGAACCTTGGTGGGAAACAGCCTGGCTGCAAAGAGATGCTTGGATTATCACCTGATATAAACCCACTGGATGTTCATCCAAAAGAAATACCTCTTAACTTCATTCATCTTCACCTTCTCAAATCACCTGTCCCAATGCCAGCATGGAGAGTGGGCCAAGGGGAAGGGCAGAGAACAGCAGAGCCAGTTTTCAGCAGTCCTACTGGCAAAGAGGCTCTTGAAGTTCATAGATATAACTCATGTCCATTGGGGCGTATTTAGAGTCAAAGAATCCTAATGAGCCTTGTTGCAATTTCCCTCTGTAGTGAATACATTGGCACAGCAGAGAATCTCAGTGTTGTGGTACAGTGTCTTTAGTGCCATAGAAAATAAAAATTTTCTGTTTTCCTTCAGTGAAAGAACCAGAAAATGACGCTGGGAAGAAGACTAAGTGAGTTGATGTTTTACATTTTTATTACTTTAATACTTTGCATGCTTTAATTCTTAACTTTTAGTGTTTGGTGCACTTGTGTGACATCTGGGCATTGTTAAAATGTTCCTTCCATTTTTGCTTTTTGCTTCAGCATGTAAAAATCAAGATCTTTTTCTCCATAGACAAACCTTTTAAAAAGCTGTTGGTACAGTCCAGTAGTAATGTTTGTGCAGGCACTTGTGTAGAGGTTTTCTGTAAACCTGGACCAGTTTGGTTGCCTATACGAGGTCAGCTTGTGTTTTTCTTTCCCAAGTCCAATCAGGCATTTTTGATTTGCGAGTGTGAATCTGATTGCAATACATAGGTGGGAAGTATTGCTGTTCTGGCTGCAAGTGAGGGTCAGATGTCTCCTTGCTTCGGGACAAGCAGTGTTCAAAAGGAGCACCAACCAGTGGCTAAACCTAATGGTTCTTGAAGTCAATGAGACTTTCTCTACTGACTTTGACTAACACTGGATCCAGCTTTTTGATAGAGAGGAAGACAGTGCAATAGGAATAGTGCATGGAGTTTGCATGCTCTATTGTGAAACTGCTTAAGACAAACTTTCTTTCTTTCTTATTTTTCTTCTATCACTTCTTTCCACAGGGAAAAGGTTCCCATCCACGTCCTTAGCCCCAAATATACAAAATTACGTGACTGGCACCATGAAGTCTCAGCACGTGTTCTTAATGTCCAGTGATTTTACCCAAGTTGCAAAAGCAAAATGCAAACACTTCCTTCCTTTCTTCTTTTCCTTCTGCTTTGCAAAAAAAAAAAAAAAAAAAAAATTAAAAAAGGAAACGTATTTCAGTAGCCTTTCTGCAAGAGAAATTCTAGCCTTTTCTATACTTTTCTAACACTTTCCTACTGATGTGTAAAAAATGGGATGAAAATGTTTTTGTGCTAATCATTAGTTGACAAAAAATATATATTTAAAACTTAACAACTTCAGTGGCTGAATCTCCCAATGTGGAGAGGAGATGGCTGTTTCAGTTCTTTTTTCTGCCTGAAAGAAGTCATTTACATTGCTGAGTTTGAGTTACTGTAGGCTGTTAGAAATCAGAAAATTTTGAACAAATGGATAAGAAATTGTGTTACCTTGATTCTGGGGCTGGGGAAAGAAGATGAAGAGGGGATTGTATGCACTTATTTCAGATTATCATACCTACCAGGAAAATTATGTTTGATTTCACTAGATTTTCAGCAGGTCAATTTTAGAGTGGTTGTAAATGTTTTACCAAGTACAGCAAGAAGACAGACTGCTTTTAAGCAAAGAAAAGAAAATTAAAAAAATTATATTCCAGTGTTTTGAATTGACGTGAAAGCTCAATATAAAGATTTTGCTGCTTAGACTAGTAACATGTTCATGTTTTGGAAAACTTAAAAAAGAATAATGGAGCAGAATGTTGCTGTGTAAGAGCTTCGACACATCTTTTAGCAGGGACAAGATTAGACAGTAGTATTTATTTATTACAGAGTGAAGCTTATGCTTTCTTGTGTTCATGAAAGCTTCACAAGCCCTATGGTTCTCCTGTAAAATAATGTATTATAGTAGCTACACATCCATTAATTTATGCATTTTGAAGCTTGAAGAGTATTTTAATAAAAGTTGCTTTTATCTTAGCTCTGTCTGTTTTTCTTTTGAGTCTCTCGGACTCCTTGAATAGTCTACTCATGCATGGGGCTGACATTTCATCGCACCTTCACAGCCTATAGGAAGCGAAACAATTAAATCACACGTGAATTGTAGAAACAATCTGAATTGTTTAAAACCATCCCACTATTTTAGTTCCTGATCATCTTAAAAATGGGGTATGTGTTTGTGTTACTGAAATGGACATGAGATTTGCAGGAATAAATAAAATGATCGACCCTTACAGGAGTAAGAATTATATGAAGTAAAGCTTGGTTTTCGCTTTTGCAGCACTTGTTGAAACAGATAAAGTTTGACACCTCAAACAAAGCTGATTGTGGAGTACATATGAAAGCCCAGTTTCTCACATCTGCTCAATGAAAACCACTGCAATTGGTCTGGGTTCATGCAGCTGACCTAAACATTCCTCTGATGGAATTAGTCCTGTGAACAGATGGAATTAGTCCTGTGAACAGATGCCCCTGCAGAAGATTTGGGGTTGTTTTTTTTTTTTACCTTGCATAACTTCAGAACTTGAGAGGACCTTTGGAACTATTTTAAGTTTGAGTTTCCTTTTCAGATGGTTTATGCTGTTATACAGTACAGCAGTAGCTTATGATATTTGTGATTTTATCTTTAGGAAAAGGCAAACAGAAAATGGAGACTTCAGGTAATAGATAAGTTATCTAACACTAACAGTCACCAGTGTGGATGCCTAACACTGCACAGATTTGCCCTGGTAATGATGGCCCAAGGGATATCACATCTTGCACACTTTTTGGGTTAACTCCTTAGGGACAGTAGGGGAAAACATTCACTTCAATAATTTCACTATAGAGTGCTTTGATGAGAAGTGCCAATCAATTTAATTTCCATGTCCCCCCCTCACGTAACTTGGCAGTGAGTACTGTGTTACTAAACCGAAGTGTGTTACTGAGTGCACATACACCACGATGTAATAATTTGATAGAGTACTGCATATTAAAATGGGAATGTGAAGTAGTGTATTTAAATTGTGCTTCTGGGTTTGTATAATTTATTTATGAACAGAACAAAATGTGGGCATTTCAGAGACCATCAATGCAATGAAAACTGTGAAAGGTTAGAAGGGTTATTTCTTAGATTCTCTGTAAAGGTTTCTTTTTTGGGGCAAAATGGTTTGACCTTCAGGTATTTTTATGTTCTGGAGATGTCCCTAGGTAATGAGAATATTTTCCTGTTGTTGTTAAACTTACCATTATGTTTATCTATCTAGCTCTTAACCTTTGGAAGGGTGAGTTGCTGTAGTCAGAAATAGAAGACTAAACCCTTGCTAAACAATCAAAAGAATAGAAGCCTTTGTTTTGAGTAAAATTAAACACAGACATAGAGTCTGTCTTTTAAGGATATGAGAGTAGTTTGAGAGAGACTGAGAAATTATTAGTTTTCTATAAATTCATTGCAAAAACACCACTAGTTCCAAATATGTTTTATGAATGTGTGAAATTAATTTCATTTACCTCTTGAAAGGTGTCATCTCTTCCCCATTGCACAGAACCCATTGCACCCAATATCCCCATTGCACAGAACTTACTGGCGTTAAATTTTGGACTTTTTGTTACTGTTCCCAAAAATGGACCACTTTTTCATTTGTATCTGACAAACATGCCCTATCTCGTGTTTGTTTCCTAGAATAAATCTGATATTTGAAAACATGAGTGTTTTTTTATTTAAACTAATAAGCTTAAATTTTAGAGCTCTCATATCAATATCAATTAAAATATCAATATGGCAATGAAATAGAAAATTCTCTTTCATCATCATTTTACTTCAGTAAAATATCCCAATTTCATAACACTCAGCTTTTCAGGCAGGCATTGTCCAAAACAGATGTTCTGTGGGGTTTCTATTATTGCTTATTTCTAAACTGTAACCCACTAGGGATTTTTGTTTGGATAAAATAGATTTTTCTCTTCAGCAGCTAGAAAGACAGGAAATAGAAGTAGAAACCTCTCACTGAAATGTGTAGATTGGAGCTTATAAGCCAGTTACTTAAGACTTAGGCAATGCCTAGCCTTTGTATAAAGTTTGTGTTTCAGATTATTTCTATTTCTGCAGCACCCTATTTCCAAGGTTTTGTTTTTGTTTTTAATGTTCACTTTTAACCCTCTCCTTTTGAGCAGCCAGGTCTGGATTTGGTTTTGTCCTTAAATTGTAGAGTCCATTTGTTGTCCTGGGTGAGGATTTTCCAGATTTGTAGTTTAGTTAATCCACAGAAACTGGAAAATATCTGTCCTACTCTTGGCCAGTCTTCAAAAAATCTGTCATAAAATCACATATGTATTTTTCTTTCCCACATGTCATAAATATATGTAAAGCATACCTGCAGATGTACCTGATGGAATAGAAACCCAGGATGCCTGTGTTAATTTAAATAAAAACTCCATAGCTACCCGGACTTTGGAGATGCCACCTGCACCAGAATTTCCATCCACACCTTTACCACCTTTGAGGTCTGCTCCCTGGTCATTCTTAAATCTGTTCAATAATCTTCAGCACTTAAGGCTCCCTGCTTTAATAAGATACTTAATTCTGCATACTAACATAAGAAAAAAAAAAAGGCAGAAATGCCTGCCCCTGCTAATTTAGTCTGCTCAAGACTTATTTTTGGGGTTGCTCTCTACCTTGTAGTTTAGTTTTTTTTTTGGTGTATTACAGTGATATATCTAGCAGGTGCTTTCCTTTAAGTAAAGCATTTTAAGACAACATTTTCTAGATTATATTTTTTCCTACAACAACTGAATCACAGAAAGGATATGAAAAATATTGAGAAATATAAAGTGTAATGTTCACAAAACTAGCACAACCAAAAAGCTGTATTAAAAAGCATATAAAGCTTTGGGGTGAGTCCCACTAGCACTTTTGTCACTTTCAGTATTCTCTGAAGTTGTTTTCCATCACATAATGTAATCCCAAATATATGTGTTCCGTCTTTGTAAATGTTCAATATTACTTGGCTTTCTGAATTTTAAAACATCAGGATGCTCTCAGCCTTCACTGAAAGTGTGATACTTCTTAAGTGTGTTTTGTGTCATTTTACCCTCTTAATTATATTTTACTGTAAATTCCGTGGTCTTTTTGGAGATTTTTTTAGGGTTTGAGGTTTTGTTTTTTTTTTCTCTTCTCAGTTTACTAGCACTTTTATGCACAATGTTTCCTGTTCTGCATACTACTTTAATGTAGATTAAAAATCTCTTTCTCTGTGTGTCTTCACTTGGTTTTATTACTGTGAATGGAGTGGAAACAATGCTAGTCCAGAACCTGCAGCTGCCCTTTTGCCGGTAACAGATTCCCACCCTGGCAGTGTCCCCTCTCCCAAACTTTCTGAACATATTGCTGCTCCAGTTCCTGCAAGGTAAATCATTCACAAGGGTTTTGATTCAGTTAACAGTCTATGCTGTTCTAGCCTGGATTTGTCTGTCTTGGAGGAGAGAGAGTTGTTTGTCATTCACTTAAAATAAACTTTATTAAGCTTCTGTGACTAGGGATTTTCCTGGAAATGGTAGGACAGAGAAGGAGAAAAAATTAGATAAAAATGAGGAAATTAATGAAGAGTCTTGTGGATACTAGCTAAAATAAGATATAATATTTAGTGTGTGTATGCTGTCAGTGGGTCTCCACCCTATCACTTGGATTAGCTTTTCAGTGGTCTCAACAAATCAAAAGTGAATATGGATTTAGAAATGTGAAAGTAATATTCAAAAATGTGAGTTATTTAATTTGTAACACAGTGCTGTGATACAGTCACAGAAGGCCAGGGGATTATCTGGCAGATTTCCTGTCACTGGCCCTGGATAGTTTTACTGGCAATTACCTTGGCAAATTGCTGGTGCTTTGGAGGTTGTCTCTGAGTACTAGACAGCAATAATTTTAGGCAGAAGACAGGGACAGTAGTTTGGAGGGTGATTGATTGTTACTGTTGGTCAATAACATTTTCTGATAGTTTGTCTTACATTGTGCAGGAGTTTTTGAGTTCCAGGTAGCATGCACAAGCACAAAGTCGTAACATGAAATAAAGCTGTTCCTGTAAAAATGAGAATCAAATGAACAGTGCCTGGTCCTGCCAAGCCCTAGACAGACATGTATGCTTGAATTAAAACATACAAGACTATATTGTTGCCTACACCTGTGTGGGCTTTCTGCAGTTGGAATACTAATACTAAGATTTGGCATTGACCAGTTTTAAACCTTTAAAGCAGTAATCTCAACTAGCTGAGAGACAAGGAGAAATTTGACAAAAAAAGAGAAGTCTATTTTGGTGTCTTTTGAGGGTTGTCTGGGAGAAGCAGGTATAAACATGAGCTTAGGCAGGAAGTGATGGAGGCTGATGGGCTGGTGGGTACCTTCATGGTGACATTTGGTTTGAGCCAGTACAGTAAAGAAGATTTGGTTGTGATGTTTTCAGACGCAAATTCTCTTAAATCAACAAAGATGAAAAATATACACCGTAGGTGTATGATAGATATGTATGATAGTCCTGATGATATTTTTTTTTTTTTAAGCAGAAAACCTGGGGTGAAAAAGGCAGTGCAAAAAGTACTGCTTCATTAATTGATTTTCATGTCTAGCAGTGAAACTCCAGTATGATTATACATACTTGCCCCATCTGTGGGTGTGTTCAAGGCCAGGTTGGATGGAGCTCTGAGCAACGTCTAGTCAAAGGTGTCCCTGCCCACAGGAGGAGGACTGGAAGTAGATGACCTTTAAGGTCCCTTCCAATCCAGACCTTTTTATGATTCTACTGAGCTGTAGCCTTGCAGGTACCACTACAGCTACTGTGTTCTGAGTACCAAGTTCCTAACTCCTATCTGAGTCCAGGCAAAGGTAATTTAAATCTAATGTCACTCAAGACCTATGGCTCTAAATTTTGTTATTTGGCAAAATTAACCTAGCAAGAGAGCAGCTTTAAAATGTTTTCACATTAGATTTCTGAAAAGCAGCTGTGTTCATGGTGGTTCAGGATGAGAGCCAAAGTATTTTTACAAATAAAAAAGTAGATGGTAAGAATTTTCTGCTCAAGAGGGGCAGAAATTGGAGCAGCTTCTGCAGAGCTGTAGAGGGAAGGTGTAGCATTAGGTGTGGGAAGAAGAACAAATTATTTGATTCAGCTGTGTAGTCTGGAGTCTCCTCTGAACTGAGAGGTCATCAGTGTAGCAACTATAGTTAATGTTTATATTTTGTTACTGAGCAGATGCTGCTGCTTTTATAATGCTCTTTTGTGTGGGAAATAGCAGCAAATCTGATCTTCAAACCCCCTTTTTAATTAAATGGCACCTATTGGAAATCTGCATGGAGCAATTCATGAGTGCCATGTCAGGCTTTTAGTAAAGCAAAATTGGGCCATCCAAGGGTAAGTAGACTTGCTTTTGCTACTGAAGCCTTGCATTTGTTGTCAAGGACTGGCATAGGTCGTTATTTTCTGAATGGGCTCCATCTTTTCTTGGCTGAAGCTCTGTAAATTGTACCACCCACCTCTTAACCACCAAGAAGGAGAAAGCTTGCTCTGAAAGGTATGGAGGATCTGGATTTGATTTCTAGATTGAAGTTAAGTGAGCTGCTTATAAGATAGACTTCATAATGCTTTTTTATTGTAGTTTTAGTTCTTTATTGAAAGCCTTAAATAGTTGTATGTCTATATAACCAACTACTGTAAATTACAGTATTATTACATTATTTCACATATATGTGATGTTCTCCTGTAAGTTTAACAGTAAAATATTTAAGAGTGCTTACAGCCTTTCCAGAAAGTTGCAAAAAGTCATCTTAAAAAGTGATCCTGGCAGCGTTAGACCATATAAACCACAGAATCTGGTGCTTCCAGAGAAAGTGTATAACTAATATAAAACAGATGTGATGCCAGCAGGTCTTTAGATTGTATTTCATATACAGCTTTTTACAATCATGCAGACCTACTTTTGTATTTTCTTTTAATAGAATTATTCCTGATATAAATACAAAGACTTAGTAATAAGTAATAATAGCTATTAGTCCTGATGTTTGTTGTGTACTTTCTGAAAAGTGGACAGCCAAGAATATTCTCTGCAGGAATTGTAGCCTGGGGGAAGAGGAGGTCTCAGGCTGACCATATGAAAACTGTCAGAGTTTTTATGGTTGTTTCAGTGTGATGACAAGGAAGAGGAAGTAAAATATGGGAGAGAAATATTGCTCTCTCGTGATGAATGCTACTTGTCCTTCTGCTTTTTTTTATTATACAGAACTTTTGTTTGAGAACCTTTAGGAAGTCTTAGGCAAGTATACACCTCATCTTCCTTTCAGTCACTCAGGTTTAAAATGTCAGCAGCCAGTTACCCTTGGTGTCTGAAGTGTCATCTCCTGACACTAGGTAGTTTCTTGTATATTGATTGTACTCTTGTTCAAGTTTGTTATCTTTTAAGTAACTACCCAAATAGTTTGGTTTTGTGGTTAAACAAGCACTCAAGCTTTAGCTGTAAAAATGCCTCAAAAAATTGTTTTCAGCATCATCTTAATTCCCAGGGCATGAATGTTTGATTCCTATAGAAGGAGGTAAAAAAGCCTTTATCTGCTACTCACTTATTCTTCTTACAAAAGATGCAGGATTGCCAGCTAGAAAGAATTGTCCATTGCTATTTTGTATTTTTAATCAAATGAGAAATTTCTTCTGTGTATATTGTCTCATTATAATTACTCATGAAATTAACATCAACTAGGAAGATAACGGTGCCTGCTCCAGATGCAGCGAGCTCTTTTCCGGCAGATGAAGCACCTCCTGTCCCCAAGACGTGTGCTGTGGCCACACAGACCATCGAGTTCCCTCTGCCTGCTGACCCAGCTGGGGGGCTGCCTCCTCCAGCCCTGCATGTGGGAACAGCCCTTGGGCTGCCTCCTGCCCTTGCCAGGTACATCCGAGTCAGCTGTGTTAGAGAGGTGCGGTCACAAACTCCAGTTGTACACACATGGAATTGCAGAGTGGTTTGGTTTGGAAGGGACCTGAGGATCATTTAGTTCAAATGCTCCTGCCACAGGAAGGGACACCTCCCACTAGACCAGATTTCTCAGGACCCCATCCAGCCTGGTGGTGAACATTTCTGGGGTTGGGGCATCCACAGCTTCTTTGGGCAATGTTTTCTAGTGCCCCACCATCCCCATAGTAAAGAATTCCTTCCTAATACCTGGTCTAAATCTCTTCTCTTTTAGTTTAAAGCCATACAGTTTCATCTGAAACCTTGATGATGATGCTGTCAAGATGGAGCAGCTTCAAGGTTTCCTGACCCTCATAGTGCTCTGGCAATTTATATAGTAATTATAAATTCAAGTAGCTTTTAGGCAAAAGTTCTAAAAATAGTTTAAAAATTACAGCAGCCTTTTGATGGAGGAGGAAAAGCCACAGAGTCATGGGCAGGAGATCCAGTTGGCTTTTGTTGGCAGAAGTTGGTGACATGAGGAGAATATAGTCACCCTTACCACAAAATGTGTGTTTTTAAATTGTCCAGTAACCCAAAGTTTTTAGAGGAGAATGCAAGCTTTAACTTGTGTAGTGATGGGACAACTAGAATACAGATCTTTACCAACAGAAAGTGCTTCTCTCAGTAATTAACACTACAGGATACCTGCAAAAAACATACCTGTTTTGTTTACCTTATGGGTAAGGATGGCTTATAGAAAAAAAGTTTAAATGAACTCCAGAGCTTTAGTTAGTATTTCCAGAGGTGAAATAAGTGTCTGATTAATGATTTCTCTTCTCTTGCTGCTTTTGGGCAGGCATGAAGCATCTCTGCTTACTTGTGAAACAAATTCTTTCAATAAAATCTCAAGCTTTCAGTCTAAATCATCTGTAAGTCATACAAGGTAAATATTTTAAGGTACATCTACAGCAGATTGCTAGGTGTAAGCAAGGTATTCAGGCAGTGCTTTTGCATTTAAAATTGGGAAGTGGTATATAGTTGTGTGGGTATTTGCAGTGTTTTGTCCATCTTGGTAGTAATTAAAAAAACTACACAGCAATTCGGTGGATAATCTTGAAATTTTAAAGTAAGAACACAAGTTAGAAATTGTAGGAGTTATTTTGGAGGCAGTCTGGGTTTTTCATTTTTTTTTCTTTTTTATCTGTTCAAGTTAATTTCTACCTGTAAAATAAGTAGAGAAAATGAAAAGAGGTTTACATGCTGAATTTGTCAAGGTTGCTAAAAGTGGACCTGGAGACGTTACATCACCAAATACTCTGTTTTTCTATGTTTACTATTTATTATCAAAAAGAAGACAAGGGTAAATGATCTTCAGGGGTAATTCTGTCCACTCCATGGAGACTTAAGTAGATCCATGAGGAGAGTTTTGGTCCCTGGTTCAGTGCAAATGACCCAGGTGTGTGAGGCAGAGTCTATGATGAGGAATTTGAAGGCTGACAGATGCTAAATGCTCACTTGATGAAAGGAAAGTTTTATTTGTGGGTGAAATCAAAATTGCTGTTTCCTATATTAGTATTCAAGTCACTTACACGTTGCCTGATGTCTCTGTGAGATGGAAACTTCCATAACTTTCCAGTGGTTAATGTGGGTTGGTGTTGTACTGTATCTCTGCCAATCTTTCCTACTTTCTCTGTTTTCTCCTGCCTTGGCTCAAAGCTTCTGCACTGCAAAAGTAATGCTGGAAGATCCTTCGGGAAATCTGCCGATCCTTGGACCCTCTCCTCCTCCAGTTCTTTCTCCTTTTGAGCAGAGATCAAAAATTAAGAGCATGGCTGCTGCTGCAGTGTCTGCTGCTATTGCTGTCCGGGCCAGGTAGATATCAGCTTCAAAAGGAATGTTTTATAGGTTGGTTTAAGGAGGTTCCAGTTCACACAAGAATAATTCGTCCCTGTCAGGGTTGTGAAATCAATTGGCTCTTTCACAATAGTGGCCAAATCATTAGAATATGTCCAAAGCTCCCATGCCCTATTTATAGCTTAGCTGTTCTGAACCTTGGTGAGTAATTTCTACCATTCTGTTCCTCATGATACCTGTTTTACAGTTCAGTTAGTAAATTAACTGTAAATAGCATTTGTGTTACGTGAGTGACAAAGAATAATCTGTAACTTTGAGGAACTTTTGAAAGCAAGCTTGAAAACAATAGCTTGCCAAGTTCCATCTAAGTCTTTACTGTATTGCTTTTTACAAAGGCTTGTTTAGAGCAAACATTTTGACAAGTTTTTCAATCATTCATTCATATCAGTAAAATATTTTTAATAGGCAATAATATCCATATTTTTGTAATTCTAAATTGCATGGATGCCCTAAATTATGTTCATTAGAAAGCATACACAAAATCAGAAAATTAAAACAGATGAAAAATTTTTCTCATTACTTTTTATTTTACTTTATTCAAAAATATATGAAAAACATGCTTCTCACACCTTAGTGGGTTGTCTTGTGCCTCCCCTGAATTGTGCAGCCTCTACTTTGCAGGCTGCCTGTTTAGACATAATTCCTGCATCAGTTGTCCTGGGTTCAGTTTCTCCAAAAAGACTTTTCATAAGGGATTTTGGGTTGTCAGTGGTCCCAGCCATCCTGAAGTTCATGTGGTCACCTTGTTTGTTTATGGGGTCTTTTTACACACTTGCTAGACTCCATGAGCCTAGTGCCTGCCGCTCGCTGCTGGATGCCCTGCTCATCACGCCTGTCACTAAGCCTCCTCTGCAGGCCACCGCACCCTCCAGGAAGTCCACAAGCGCTCTGGAGTTGCCAAAGAGCCAGAGGTATTGTCCAGGTGTGGTGTGTGGTTGGCACTTAGGACTCGCAGGGAACTGGCTACTCCTTCAAAGCACATTTCTGTTGTCTGCATGCTTGTGCCTGTCCTGGTTTTTGACATGAGGTCACCAGCTCCCAAACCCTGCTGGTTTCATCTTTTTACACAGCTAATGTGCACCCTGGACCTGCTGATGGTGTTTGTGTGAGTCCACCATACTAAAGCAGAGGTTTCCTTTCCTCACTGGCTTCAGTATGTCCTCTAATATGCATGGTGGTGCTTGTGTTGTGTCGTGAGCCTCTGAGGGAGGCAGTGTCACTCTACAGAGGTATCTGGAGAAGAAACAAGAGATTCTGGCTTGAAACTTCTGTGTGGGTGAATTATTTGCCATAGTTCCTTGAGCAACTAAGCGTCACGTTAGGCTATTTTTTTAAAGCTCACTTTGAATGTATAAAATCAAATAACTGGCGTGCAGGTCAGAAAATGACTGTTTTAAAAATTATTTGCTGTCTAGGCCCTTTGTTCCAGCGCTGATTCTGTTCAGTGCACAGGACTGTTTGTTCTCCTTTCCTGACCGCAGCGATGTTAACGCTTGCTTCAGCGGAAAGTTGCTTTTATGACTTCAGCTGCACAGGCAGTAGTCTGCTTGGTTATTTTACAGGGCAGTGTGTAGTAAATTGTGCTAAGGAAGAAGTAATCTGTGGGTTTTCTTGTACCCATTTCTTTATATTCTTTATATTTCTTGTACAATTCTTTACATTTTCACAAGCGTTAGGCCCTTCTAGGGATAAGGCCCAATTTTAAGTAGAGCTGAGATCCACTTGATGTGGAAACTTGTGTTGAGTAAGAAGTATGAGTCCTTTTTCTTCTGTTTTGTGGCTTCCAAGGTGACCTCAATCTCTAGAGAAGGCTAAAGTAGTCTTAACCTCAGGGAGGGGAAATAGTGGTTTATAAGACAACAAACCACCTTTATTTGTATGAAAATTTCAAACTTGTAGCATATCCACTTTAAAAAGATAAAAAAAGGAACATTAACAGAATTGTGGTGATATAATACAACTTAAAATACCAATTTTATATTTGCCACTCAATGATCTTACTAGAAAACTTTTATGTACACATTGAAAGAGAAAATATCTTGAGGAGTTCTGATACCTGTCTGTGCACTACAGGTGAAGCTCAGGCCATGCCATCACCAAGACTATTCTTTAGCTGTGCTGTTTGTTTGGTGATACTTTAGTAGAGTGAAAACAAATTCTCTGACTTCCCTTTTCTATTTTTCTTCCACTCACTAACATGCATTGTTTATGGGAAAGGAAGGTAGATTATTGGATTATTTCATTAATGCAAACTTTCTGCTTCCTGAGTCTGTAACTGGCTTTCCGTTTGTCCATTGTTTGCTCACTCTATGAGTGGAAACTCTCCTGGTGTTGAAGATTTATTTTTGGAGATGCTGTCAGTGTTGGGATTCCCAGTGTCTGTATTCAGTTGCTGTCCCTTACAAGTACATGGGGCTGTGTGTTGGAAAAGGCAGGAAACAATGGAGAACTGGTTTCATTCTTCCACAGCTGAAGTTCAGTTTTGGAGGGGCTTCATCTGTTTTTCTCTTCCAACTGATACAGCTGGAAAGAGATGTGCCTTTCCAGGGAGCCAGAAGGTACACTGAGAGTACAGAGACCATATAAGCCTGCCCAAAAGACCATATCAGTGTGGATATATCAAGATTCAGGCTGAATGGCCTGAAATAAATATCCATGGATTTTTAGGTGGTTTTAAAAGCAACCTTTAAACTTGTAAAAAATGAATTTTCTCTTAAGCCATTGCAATAGCCTGGTTATTCAGGTTACTGCTACAAGGCTGTGGCATAAGGTGGTAAAGGAAGCATATGATTTTCAGGCTGTTAGGGACATCCCAAAAAGGATATGACCTAAAATTTGGGACATGTGATGTAGCAGTACAGTTAGTCTGAGAACTCTCTGCATAAAACTGCATTTTAAAAAGGATTTTTCCAGGAATACCCAGTGTTGCCCTGAAGATAGCATACAACAAATGAGGGTAATGATTTCTGGTTTCCATATTATCATCCTTAGTCCTGAGGAAGGAGAGATTACCAGTAGATGGAGTTGAAGAAATTAAGCTGTGTGATGTCTTGTCCTGTTAAATAAAGGTTATATGCTTTATTATCTGCTTATATGGCTTGAGGAAAAGGAGATATAAGAAGATAAATATAATGTCAGTAACAACATATTATTATTGAATTTCAACAAAGATCAAGCAAAAGAAATCAATTATGTCAGAAAAAAAAATTGACAGAAATGTATCCATTGACTGTGAAACTAGGTAGTAAAATGTCTTTGCATTACAATCCATCTAGTGACATACTATGATATGTAAACAAATGTAATGCTGAAAAGTTGTTTTAAATGTCAACTCACTTCATCCCACAATAAAATAGTTGATAAGAAAGGAGAGCTGAAATCTGATGTCCCATAACTAAAGAGAAAAGTGTGTGACAGAATGCAGTACCAAGGTAGCTTAGGCTTCTTTACATTGTCTCTGAGGACAAACTCAGGAAGGTGTAGCTATAACAAAAGCAGGGTGTTGATTCTGTTCTGTGGTAAGGTTCCTCCAGAAATATTTCCCTTTTATCCCTCTCACTTCACTGTCTCTGCTCCAAAAAGCTGGCTGTGTTAAACTGCTCTGTACTGGGTAGCTGCCAGAATACTTGACCCTTTTCTGACTTAGTAACTGGCCTGAAGTTGTGATGAACATCTACACGTTTTCTTCCCCACCAGACTCCTCTGTAATGGGTTTTTTTAGGGGTGTATAACAGCAATGCAATCTTCTACTAAGCTAAGTGTTTCATCCTAATGGCACCAGGGATAGCCTCGAGTTTATGGGGCTTGTGTGTTTTTTAACAAACTACACATATGCAGCACAGGAAATGATGTCTTTAATAACTTGCATGACCAAGAATTGGAGCTCTGCCTTAAAATTAAATCTCAAGGTAGAAACACTGTGAAATATTGGGAAACACTTGCAAGAATGGGTGTTGACAGCCCTTTTGTTATTAGCATGGCTTTTGGTTTATCTTCATGATACTGTACTACATTCAGTTCCTTTAAAGAAATAGTAGTCTTGCATTTTGAGGTGGACATTGGTGTTACCTCTGTGAGAATACTTAACTGAAAGGTGCTTTGAGTTATTTCTGTGTATAGAGCACTGCTTACAGAGGGGTTACATACTCCCTCCCTGTAATTTGATACAGAAATATCTCCACCCAGATGACTTTCTCTGCTCTTTCTTTCTATTACTTTATTTTGCTTTTCTTCTCTCTCACAAGATACTGGAGCACTGTTAGGTTAAGACGAACTGTAAACACTGACTGACACCGTGGGCTTGTAGTAGGGGTGGGAACAAGGTCAGCACTCAGTACTTCTTGTCTTCTGTTTTTCTATTGTTACACCAGAAAACCCTTGCAAAAAGCCATCTGTATTTCCCTTGTTCATGGAGTTCTGTCATCATTGTCATACCTACCTCTTTCTGGTTTCCTATGTATATATATATATATATATATATATATATATATATATATATATATATATATATATATATATATATTTAGCTATTGAGTACTTTGATACTGGACAAAATATAGCACATGATTTGTATGACAAACAATTGAGACCTGAGATCCCAGTCACAGAACTCCTGGCTATCTGGAGAAAGCATTTACAAACTGTCCCTTAGCTACTCCATGACCTGTCCTGTCAGCAGATTTCCTCACACTGCAGTGGATTTGTTCCAACAACTTCCACAGTTGTTCTGGACAACAGAACAAGTTAGTTTAACAAGCTACTTAAACTATCACTTATAGCCACAGAACTATTAGTAAAATACTGATGTACCAGACTGAGCTCAGGGCTTAACTGATAATTTTTACAGATGGATAGCCAGTATCTTGGGCTTGCATGAGGAGAAAGTCCAGCCAAATCCCTTGGACCTGCTTGGGAATGTCCAATTGAATTGGCCCTTATTATCATTTTAGTGCTCTTAGAAGTTACATGGCAGCAAGCTCAATTCATTTTCAGTTCTTTAGTAGGTTCTCTTTTGGCTGATAATATCTCCATTATTAGCTTCCCTAAAATTTGTGTGTAGAAATTCAGCAAGACAGCATTGTGTAGGAGTTGCCATGAAAGGATGAAGGGGGATTTAAGCATCTATAGCTCCAGACCCATGTGTTTTTCTTCTCTGATTGGTCTGGTTGTTTGTTTTCTTGGGAGTTGGTTGGTTGAGGGTTTTTCTGGTTTGTTTTTTTTTTTGTGGGTTAGTTTGTTTTTCTGTTTTGGGGAGGGTTGTTTGTTTGTTTGTCTTGGGGTTTTTGGGGTTTTTTTTGTGTGGGTTTGGGGTTTTTGAGGGAGGGAGAAGCATCAAAACCTCTAAATACATTCAGAAGAATTTTCCAGTGCAAATTTCTTAAAATGCCTCTGAAATGTGTTCAGCCTGGTCTCTGAAAAACAGATGCTTATATCATGTGTGACTTGGACCCACTTCTTCCCTCAGAGGAGGAGGAATTACTACTTGCTTTTTCTAGGGTTTTTTCCCGAGTTTCCACAGTGCTTTTGTTGACCAGGAGACAGGGTAAGGTCTGAGGAGCCATTTGTGGGCTCTGAATAAAGTTTGCATTGGCACTGGAGGCCTGTGTGTCCCCCCAAGCCTCTCAACTGGCTCCCCAGAAATTTGTTTGTTTTCCATACACACACTTACTTTGATAAAATAAGGCTGCACTGTGTAGTAGGAGCTGTTCTCCATGGAATTTCAGGCATGTCTGTTAAGTATAAGCTAGCATATGTAAAAAATAGAGAGGTGTCTTTGGCTTGCTTCTTTGCCAGACATTTTTCTTGGGCTGTTTTTGCAATCTGTTTCCCTTGCAACACACTTCCAGAATTATTTTGATTAATATTCCCATAGCTTATTAATCAAACTTCTCATGGGTTTTCAGGGCACAAGACTGAATCTGACAGACTCATGTTTCACCATTCTTCATTCTTGCAGTGTTAAAATCCCTTGCCCAAAGGTTGACAGCAGAGCATTCACAGCTTGCAGGAAATGTTGGCTTGCAAGGATGAGCCTCTTGGTTGCATTTGTTTTCATCGTGGAAAAATTTGGTATTTGCTGTAGGTATTCATCAGGTGAAGAAGGAGTAGTTTAGAAGTTATGGAACAGAGCTAAAATGTTAATGCTAGAGGCAGAAGGTAGGTGTGTCATTAGTAATAGTACAAGTGTTCTGAGATTGAAATATTCTTGACCTGAAGCTGACCTATGAGTGTCAGCTGGGAAGTCTGAGAAATACTCACACAGGACTTGGTAAATACATAAGGTTTATCATTCCTCCCTCAGCTTCCCACTGATGACACTGAAAAGCAGCTGGGAGTTCTCTGCCATAATATATTTTCTTAAATTTCAGTATATTTTTTTGTCTCTTCAAATCCGTATTTTCTAGATGGTGAAACTTGGTTCATCATTGTACAATACCCTAGTGAGTCGCAAAATACTAGTGGGGATAATTGTGGCCACTGTATAGCCATTTGTAGAAGATAACTGCGTTTCTGGAAAGATCCATCACTATATTCATAAAGCTGGATAACAGTAACTGGAGTTTGAGTGTTTCTCAGTGTAGAAGAACATGAATTAAACTGTTGAGGAATTAACTTTGCAGTATGAATTTGAAGTTCGGCATTTAAAAGGTTGAACTTCTCATGAGGGAGACACTGCTAGGGGTGCAGTGCATCTTTGAAAGTGAGACAAAGATGGATCAGTCTTTCTGCAGACAGCACTCCATGTGCACTCACAGCCAGCTGATTGGAGGCTGTAATTCCAGAAAAATGCTGCATTATTTCATGCAGCCTGCCATAGGTGGGCAATATCACACAGCAAAGACTTTCCCAGCTGCAGTAGCAGCCTGCCTGTTAAATTAACAGGCTGTGCTTGTGGCTCGAGTTTATTCAATTTTTGCTTTAAAGAATCTGACGTGCAATACAAAGGGTGTCCAAGTTCTATCAGAACTTTTGCCCTGAGACCAGCAACATCCTCTTGGTCGGAGTGATGGCTTCAGGCTTTTCCCTTGGAAAGCTTCTTGCTTGAGACTCCTGGCACATAAACTTCCAGAAATGATGAAAAAAAAAAATCAGAGGTAGCTTATACCTAGGTTTAGAATTGTTTTTTAGTTTGGGATCTTTAGGATTTCACCTAATTTCTAAATAAAAGCCTGAGTGTCTCCAACGTTCTGTTGCTTCAGGAACTGGCATGCCATGTCATTCACAAGCCTCAAAATTCAACCACAAAAATGGCAGTGGTAGTTTCTAGTCAGCATTGCAATGAGCCTTGTGGGCATCCATCAGAGTCTGCTTCCTTGCCATCTTCTCCCTGGAGGGCACCTTTTCTGCTTGTCTGGAATCCATTTTTGCTTGTCAAGTACTCTCTGCTGTAAAAGACAGCTACTGAGTCAGCAGGATTTTCTTATTTCTGACTGATGATTTGTATTATTTATGACTTATATGTTCCAGACAAAGGCAGTAAAGAGGTGCTAGACTTGAAAAATTATTTGACCAGCAGTAATGAGCCTCTTGGATGGAGAAGGAGGAAACTTTCTTTTTTTAGCACCAACAGTGTTAACAAGTAATTCTTAAAGTTACAGTGGGGCTCTGGCCTGGGGTGGTTTTGATGGGCTACATGTCAAATATATTCAACAGCACAGAAGGATGTTTCTGTAACAATGAAGTTGCAGACATGCACTTTTTTCATTGTGGAAACCAATCCTAAACTACCTTGTCATTTTCAACCACTGCTGCTATTTCACATCAGAGGGTACTTAACTATCCTTTTTCTTTCAGTCTGCATTAGCACTTTTATGCCCTGTATCTCCACTGCCTCAAAATCTGCCTGTAATAAAGACTTGGAACACGAGTCTCAAAGGAATCTGACGTGTACTCCATTTGAGCTATACAAATGTCTTTAATATCTTTTCAACATTTGAAGATAATGGAATGCAAGGTCTCACTTTGTGCTTCACTGGGCTTGTGCCCACAGCAAATCCACCAGTGCCAGTTCAGCACAGATACTGCTGTTAGCAAAAGCCTGCAATTGCCATAGCTGTTACTCATTAAACTGAGCATTCAGATTTATTCTCCAAATTGTGAATAACTTCTTTATCCCTTACTCAGAAGAAGATTGTAAATGCATGAATTTTTTACCCTGCCAACCTAGAGACAACAAAAAAAATTAAAAAATGAAGGTTACGAACAATGTTTTGGTCTCATGGTTCAAGTGTTCAAGTGGTTGCATGTCATATGCGCAAGGCAGTACTGTGCATGTGCAACGCTTGTAAAGTAAAAATAGCTCATGGATTTTTTACTTTACGAACTTGGCACAACCTGTAATTCTGGGAATGACCCTGGTGAAAATACGCATGGTGCACATGTGCTGTAAATTTGTTTTTCTTCAATAGAGGAAAGAATACAAGGCTTCTAGTGCCATATATTCTTTTTAGGGGCTTAACCATTTCTTATCAATGTGTTTCCAAATTGTGCAAAATATGTTTTTGGAATGGTATTTCATGTATGTATTTGGCTGTGTTTCACAATGTTGTTCTTTTCCTGGTTGTGGTGTACTTTTGTTTTGCAAATGACTTTCATTAGTAATTACTCCTCTACTTTGAATATTTTAAATAAAAATATTCATTTTCAGCTTCCCAAAGGCAAGTGAGAAATGAAATATTTTCTTGCTAGCAATACAATTAGTGGCTTCTTGCACTCCAGGTGAATTGTGATTAAGTTCGGTTTTCATCATGTGTGTTTTTAAAGAGCTAAAAGAGTTCTGCCAACCCTTAAAATATAAAAGCATCTGTAAAGTGCTCTAAAGAGGCAATATAAAATATTGTGCATGTTGTTTAATGACTAAAGAAACTTATAACTCTTTTAAAATTAAAATTGTGCAGGGGTTTAGTTGACTGTAGTGACTTTTGGGAGACCTTACTCAAATGTCCAGTTCTTAGAAAGCAGCTTTAGTGTACTGTAACTGCCACAGCATTGTTGGTGATGACAGACCAGTGGGTGCTGCATTGTTGGACGGGGGGGGGGGTAAAGGGAATGTCACTCCACATCTCCATTTCACAAATTCTCCTGTTCTAGCAAGAAGCATTTATTTACTTTTGCCTCATTTCTGAACAGTGATTCCCTGGAAGCTGCCCAGCCCGCCCCGGTGAGGAGCGTCCCTGCCTGCCAGGACAGTGTGGATGTGAGACCTGCTCCTGCCAACACCACACCTGCTGCAGTCCTCAAGCCAACGGCACCCCTGGGTTCTGCCAAGGGCTGGCAGCCTCCAAACCAAGCAGGTAACTTCCAGAGAGGCTTTTTCTTGTTCACCTAAAGACCTTTGGGTGGCACAGGAAAACAAACTTAACCTTGGGTGTAAAAACAACAGGCTTCAAATGGCTGTGGGTTTTGAGTACAGGCCAGTTTGCATGGCAAAGAGAAGAAAAACCAATTTAGCTCTTTTAGTAAACAGGTAGCCCTTTGTAAGTAGCCTCATAGATGTAATTGGTTTCACAAACAGGCAAAATCCGTTGCCCCACACCTCTATTAAAAGCATTCATACCAATCAATTATATGTATATACACCCCACAGTTTCATCTTGGTGCTTCCCATGTGACTGTAGATTCAAGTATATTCCATGCTATTTCAGGTAGGAATATCGACGTGTGTTGACATTATCCATATACGTGTGTTTTCCAAGTGATCTTTCCCAAAGTACTAATTAATTAAAAAAAAAAAAATATATATAGAAAAGGCTGAAGCATTAGAGTGTTTATGCATTTGACATCTGTAGTTTTTATTTGAGCAGGGTGCCAGATAATTACATAGGTTTGGTTACAGAGATTTGTGTAAAAGTTCTTGCAAGGACAATTCACATAGCTACTACCTTTGAATTAACTTAGGTGACTTCTAACCCTTTGAACCCACACCAGAATGTTTTCTGTCTGGAAAGTATTCTGTTTTCTTTATGAGCACTCCTATGTTACTAGATAATACAGATACGTTTATATGTGTAACTGTGTACTTAGGTTTTCATAGTATTGCATGCAGTAGTTACTTGGGGTAATTTTTTAAGCTGAATCAGTCTTTGGTGCTGAATTAAACTCATGTAGTAATTTCAAAGGATCTGGGAAATCTCTATTATTAATTAAGCTTTAATTTCAGCTTTTTCTTGTTAATATGAGATGAATAGTCTTGATTCTCTTCCTGACATAATCAATTATGCTAAATAGTTCTATTTGCTAATTTGGTTTTGTTCTATGTAAGGGTTTTCCCTCTTTAGAAGTATATCCAGTCCCAAAATGGAACTATAGAGGCCCTGGCATAAAATAAAGAAGAAAAATATGGTTTTAATGCTGCGTGTTTTATAATGGCTTTGGCACTTTTGATTGAATGACTGCTGTGGTTGGTAACAAGTTGATGTATATTGACTGGGCTGTGCAGTTCTGTAGGAAGCCTCAAGATGGCAATGCACTGTCATTGCTGTACTTTCCTGGCAAATACTGAGTCTACTAATGAGGACAAGGTAAAGACTTCCTAAAATTTAGATCAGTTTAATTCTAGCATTGTTTCACTTCTCTGAGTTTGCTAGCATTAGAAGGTGAGAAAAAAACTCAAAAGGAACAGAAACAATAGAAGCCCCAACACTTATTAAAGTTAGGTTTTTTGGTAGCGTGCGTGCTTAAGGAAAACTTTTGTGGGAATGTCATAAACCTGCATTTTTCTAAGTGACTGGTTGTGCTTCACGTTTGATATAGCTTTATGTCTCACCAAGTGATGAATTATTTCACTTGCTTAGAAACCACCCATCAGTTTGGGGTTTCTGTAGTACCACACTCATTTTTAGTATGTTGGTAGCTTGGTATGTTTAGTGTGTTTAAAGTTTCACTACTAAATTGTACTAGGGTACTCTGGTATTAATAGGAGTCAAATGTTTGAAATAGCCTTTTTTTGTTTTTTTAAGATGTTCATGAAGGAGAAAGATTTAAAGAGATAATTAAACTACACTTGATTCTGTAGTACTCTGAAAATCTATGCCTATGCTCTTGCATAATGTGAAAATCACTTTGTTTACATCAGAGATATTGAGTAGGCAGGTGAGGGGGAAAGCCAGGAGGAGAATTTTTGATTGTTATATTCCAGAACATCTTAAAGAAAGCTTAGAAAGGTCATACTGCCAGAGAAGCTGGTGGACAGAAATGGTCATTAGGGTTTCAGCTTTGTGCTCCCTTGATGAAGGGTTCTGAGATGTACAGCTTAAGTTCCAAAGCAAAGCTGTTATCTCTCTCCAAAAATATTGGGGGAGCCAGAAATAAAAGCTGTAGGAGAGAGAGGCATTGAAGGGTCAGAGTTCCTTAAAACCGGAAAGTACAGGGAAGATAATACAGCAGTGTGAATGGCAACTGCCCAGGAATTAACAGGATGGGAGGAGGTACCATGTCCCAGGTGCCAGAGGAGCTTCAGTTAACATTTGCATCTTAGGAGCACAGAGTCACCCATTGCCATGGGAAGCCAGTCTGTACTTGTCCCCTCTTGGTGGAACAACAGTCAGAGAGGCAAAACTGTTTCAATAATTGAATGTTTTGACAAAATTAATCAGATGTTGAAGAAAGAAAAAGAAAGATAATAAGTGTTTCAGAGAATGCTTGGACTTCAGTTCTGCTGTTTGTTTGCAGTCTGTGAGCATAAAGTTTTCCTTAAAGTAAAAGGAAAAGTAAAAAGTAAAAAAAGTAAAAAGTAAAAAAAAAAAAAAGTAAAAGGCCAGTGCTTCACAGGCCAAACAAAATTTGGCTTCATAGGCCATAGGCCTGTCAAAGTTTTAGACCAAAAAACCCTTTGATTTCATAGCTGAAGTCTACCTTAGGAAATAATTAGAAGGAAGATAGAGCCTTATGTAAATGAATAGCAGTATGATATTAATAGCAGAAGTTTATTGGGAGCACAGTTTTGTAGCTCTAATACTGCTCACCGTTCTTATGAGTATTGTTTCTAACACCAAGATGTTTCCAAATCAAAACAGGCATGTCTTAGGATTTTGTTTGTGCCTGGGGAAGCTCTAAGATGCTGACTGATGGTGTGGCATGAAGATTAGCAGTGATTTTATTAAGTTGTCTGACTATAGAGGTCATTTGGGTAGACATAGTAGACATGAGTAGACAGCATCTTTTCAATTATTAGCTGGAATCTCTTTCTTGTATAGGCCACCCAGAGAATACCTTTTTTTTTAAAAAAAAAAAGTACTATGACTTTTTTTTTTTAGCTTCAGTTGATTATGTTGATTATTGTTAGCTTTTTTTTTTTTTTTGAGATTGTGCAGAGATGCCTGAAGGTGTCAGAGGGATTATTTTGTTGTAGTTGACATGCGAGCTGTTTCATGACCTGGCAACAAGATGCTCCAAGTTGAATGGCTGAGATAGTGAACCTGGAGGTGCTTCAGGGATTGGGTTTCTCTCTACGGAAGTCAGTCATGATCCACAGGGATCTCCCAATGATAACACATTTAGGCCTGAATTATCCTCACTGGCTGTGGGGGCCATTCATGGAGTAGCCATGAATGCTACTATGATAGTGGCCCAGTGTGCTGGTAACAGAGATTTTTAGTCCTTTTTGGAGCAAATCCTAATATTACAGGATTCCTCAGTGGTTTGCTAGAGGAAGTTAGGGGTGGCTGCCTCATGCTTTCTTTCAAGGCATGGGTAAGAAGCTTAGTAATCTTCAATCTTTTTTCTATTGTTGAAACAAGTGAAAACACACTGTTACTGTGTGTTATGTGTACAGACATATAGGCAGAAGATTTTTACAAGATAGTATTAAATTCAAAGAATGAAATAACCCAGGGCATCCTGGCTACATTGCAGTGAGCTATTTTACCATTTGATAACTATGACTCTACACTTAGGTAGCATTGCTTACCCCCAAGGAACCCCAAGGCATTTTCTATCCTGGGCAAGGACACGGTGCATGGCTTTCATGTCGTGGCTTTTCCATGACACAGGAATGGCTTTCACTCGCCACTGCCATGTAGCCACCTCGTGGCCGAGAGATGACAGCTGCTTGTCAGCATGCCGTAACATTCCATGGCAACTTGAAAGGAAGTGAGTAGCACCGTGGCGAATTGAAACTGCCGGGACAATTCCAGAAGGTGTAATTGCCTGGTAGGCACAGCTCCACCAACTGGAGTCAGTCCAGGAGCCAAACTGTTCTCACGGAGAGCGTAGCAGGATCTGTGATGGTCAGAAGTGGTCAGGACTTCCGATGTTACATTTCTCACATGAAATTGCTTTCCCTTTCTTGGCATCTTTCGAACGCTGTTGCTGGGGGGTGAGCTGCTGATGCATGGGGACCATAGGGGTGTCTGCCAGGCACAGCACTGCCAGCCCCACACCCTGCCTTCCAGTACAGGAGCTGGGCAGGCAGTATGCAGCTTGCTTGCTGGGGCCCACTGGGATGGCAGGGGCCTGTGGGGAGCTGTTACAGCTGGTGGCCAGAAAGGCTGATTTGCTTCTTGGAGAGTTTCATTGCAGTCAATGCCCTTTGTTCCCCCTAGGCTTTGCAGCTGAGTTAGAGGAGTGGAGTAGGGAAGGTTTGTGGTAGATGCACTCAAAGCTCGTGTTTTAAGTGACCCTTTATTCAGATGTGCTAGTTTCTTTATTCCCAGGGTCTCTCTCAGCCTGGTATCACTGGGATATATAATCCCCTTCCAGTAGAGCTGCTAGGGAATGTCAGCATATTTTGCAATATGCACAACTGTCAATTGCCTAATCCTGAGCAAGCACATGTGTTAAGCACATGATTCCTTCAGGAGAGGGAGCACACTTAGAAACAAGCTGCAAGCACATAAAAAGTACTCCCCAGACAACTTTGTTTTAAAAATTCTTCTATTTCCTTGAAGTTGTTTTAATGTACTTGGTAGCCTTGAATTTACCTCCTCTAGCTTTCTTGCTGAATTTTATTTTTTTATATCCCATTCCCTCAATAATGTTAAAATTTTAAAAGCAAAAGAAAATGCAAGCCTGTTCCTAGGCGTGACTGGACACGGTGCTCTACTGGCAGTTTGAGTCTTTGTTTCCCTCCTTGCTACTTGTTCTGCTACTTATTTATGTAGAGAAAGTGGGATAAAAATGCAGATTATATCAAACTGTGGAATTTGGCCATCAGGGCAAACAGTATGGAGCTGTGGAAGGCACTGAGATACATTGTGCTATCACAAAATGCTTGTACTGCCAGTAAGTCCTTATGGGATTAAGTACCATAAAGGGATGGACTGCAGCACTTTTTGTCCTTGTCATTTTTCTTTTTCTGTATTTCATTTGTAATTGCTCCAGCCCCTGTATCAACTCTTGATCTTATAGGCTATACAGGGCTGGGTAAGTTAAGTTGATAGCTTTGGGAATACTTCTGCATGGAAAAAGCAACCAAACTATTGTCACCATCACCATGTTCATAAAGTTCTGAAATTTTGTTTTTAGGACCCTCTCATATTAATTTGTTTCCTTTGTGGAACAGGAATTGAAAGGCAAGGACTAATTATAGGAGTTCCAAGGAGCTGCTTGCCTCTTGAGGACCATGGTCTGAATATGGGGAAAAAACAGGGTTAACACTGCTAAGTCATTAAGACATATTCTTGCATTTTTGGTAAGGCCTCTGTTAAAAGTAGGTCCCAAAATATAAACAGTTCCACTACTTTTCACTGAAAAAGATAGTTAAAGGTTGCTGCTCCATGAAGTAGCCACCATTCATTACAGCAGAAAGCCTTCTCCATAAAGGTGTTATGATTGACAGGTCAAAACACAAAACTTTTCTGATCCTGGTCTGTGGACTGTAATTAATTTTTCATTTAATCTAAATTATTATATCATCATGTGACAGCAAGCCACAAGAGTTTGTTCTTACAGTTTAATTAATGTGAAGTCACTTAGCCAAGCAAAAGCCATTGTGATACCAGAGTAATTTATAAATGTTAATCTTAACTTGCTGGCAGTATGAAATTGTAACTCCTGTAGAGTGGTGAAAAACTGAGTGTGTTTCTAAAACTTGAATGTTGATTTTTAAGAAGGGGCAGATCATAGTAATGATGCAGAAATGTACCACCTGCTTTTTAGAGACAGAATGGCCTGATATAACTCAATACAAGATCTGCTGAATAGAAACTCGACTTTTCTGTTACAAACATGACCTTAGACAATTTTCCTGTGTTTTGGTTTTGCCAAATTAGTGTGCTGTTGCACCAAGTTGCACACTTAAATGAATTGTTTGTATTAGTTGGACAGATGTGTATTTCTTTGTGTTCCTTTAAACAGAGACACAGAGATTTTTTGGCTCTATGGTTATTTCACACACATCAAATGGGAACATTCACTGACTTCCAAAATTCAATGTTCATTGTCTTTGATCTGTTAAAAAGTAACTTCTTGTCACAGACTGACTTGCCAGATCAGTTCCTCTCCATTAGCACCAGCTCAGAGCAGTGATGTGTCCTGTTCAGATGCACAAGTGTAGGGCATCCAAGAATTATGCCTAATATTTGTTCAGCAAATGAAAAGCCAGTATTCCTCTGGTAAAGGCATTCTTATTGGAATTCAGTGTTAAGCATCAGCTTCACAAAACTGACAGGTAATTTACATGAGACTGGACAGACATGCTCTCAAGAGTTCAGAATAGGAACTAAAAGCAAGGGAGACAAAATCTTATCTGCAGAAAGCTACCAAATGGGTTTCTATACTGCCACTGCAGAGAAATGCAACACTATAGTACGGGACTTTGTTTTTTTCTTTCTTCTCAAGTCACTTTTTCGATAAAAGCAATGCCAGTTGTGCCAGATTTGTGATGGTATGTGATGTAACAAATCAGAAGGAGACAGGCTGAGCAAGCCAAAACCACCATACTCATTTTAATTAAGATGCTTTACAGCTAATTTACCCAGAGCCTTTCCAGTTGAAAGGCTGGTTACTAACGCAGGAATTGTTCCCTCTGGTTGCAGGGGCTGTGAAATGGGGCCGAGGTGGCACCTGTTTTGATTTTCCACGGATGCATACCAGCTTTCACCCGGTATTTAAAGACATGATAATGTCCTGTTCTGCCTTTAATCAGCAAAAGGAGTTTAGCTCTGGCTGTGTTTCCAAGACTTCATAAGAAACAAAAGAAACAGCTATGGAATATGGGGGCTGAACTTTGCATTTGTTGAGGGGAATTTTCTTGAGGTTAATTTGGTTTTTTCTCACCTTGTACTTGTCCTGTAGCATTCTGCCCTGACCTTGTGATTTTGTGTGGACCTGGGAGTGGATGGGGTGTTACATTCAGCCAGTGCAGTGAGCTGATAGCAGAGCTTTTCAATTGCTTCATCTGGCCATCTGTTTGGTTTTGAGGGAAGGAACAGGAAGATTTCTTACACTACAGATATATTAAGAAAAGTCAGAAAATTGGATGTATGAAGCTTTATATTTTTCATTTATAATACAGTAGTTTGATTGCAGTGTATAAATCACTGAGAACACTAAAATGAAGTTCTGGCACTCCCACTGCTTCAAGTAGCATTGTTATTTATAGATATTACATGAAGGCTGATGTTATGTTTAAGTGAGCGTTAAACAGTTCAGGCTGTTGTATTGTTGCTACGCACCAGAGAACCTCTGTCAAAGTGACTTTGGCACCACTGTGTATCCGCCTTTCTCCCTTTGTCTTCCAAACCTTTCAGCAGTGTTTGCAGTTATCCATGTGCTCAGCGATGGAACAACCTATTGTTAGACTAACAAGGGCAAAGTCACACTGGGATTTTTAAAAAAGAAAAAAAAAAAAGGCAGTTCTTTACCCTGCCTAAAAGATGTTAAATATTAAACTAGCCATACCAAGGAGTTTAGTGAAAGCAAACACTGTGGGTTTGCTAAACTTAAACCTAATAAAGTAGAAAGTTAATAATCAGGTACAGAGTGTTTTTGATTTTTGAAAAAAAACAAAACAGCAATGACAATACATCAGTGTAAATCAACAGTGCTTTAGAATGTTTAATTAAAAAGAGTGAAGGTGAAGCGAAGCCTACAAAACTCAGAAATTTGGCTACAGACATCTTCTCATGACTTGCAGAACCCAAACCTCTCTGGTACTCAGGTCAGAATAGCTCCTGCTGGAGTGTATAATTCTTATAAATTTTTTATTTATTAATTGTATTTATTTATTTCAGTTTTAAATCCTCAGACCACCCACAAAAGTTGTTGTGCTTTGTTCCATTTCAAGCAGAGCTGGCAACAGGAAAATATGGGCTGAGATTGTGTCATCAGGAGGCTGATTTCCCTTCCCATTATTAATCAGTTACCATTTGCAATTAAAAATGTGCATGCACCTCAGCACTTCTTGGATACTGGGGCATCTATCTCCTCAGTACTCCTTGAGAACAAAGCTGCTGATTGTATGTGTAAAATATAAAAAGCCAAGTATAAAACACAAACTACAGGAGAGCTCAGACTGGTTGCCAAGAGTTGAGAGGTTTTCACTGAGATTGGGTGTAAAGATTTGTACCTGGTTTGGCATTCCTCATGTGCCCTGGTAAAATCTTCTCATTGCAAGAAAAAAACCACCTGCATCAGTTTTCTGGGCCTGATTTTTTTAAATCAAATGGCTGTGTTTCAATCTGGAGGATTTCCAAGGGAGTAGAGAAGAGAAAGGAGGGGAAGAGAATACATGATCTCAGAGTATCCCCTTCCTCTCTGCAGTAAAATCATCTTGTCCACAGGAGTGTTAAACTTGCTGTTAAAGTAGAAGGCTATATGGGAAATATCAGTGTTCTATCTAAACAAGAAAACAGGCCTGATATTTTAAATTCTCTAGCTACAAGAGGAGGAATATTTTGGGAAAAGGGCTGACAATTCATACAGATTTAAGTGGGAATTAATAGTGGGTTTTTTAAAAATGAAAGGCAAACCAAATAAACAAAAATGTCACCACCAACAAAAAAATGGTCTGTGGGTTGCTGTGGAAGTAATGAACCTTTGGTGAAATTACTGAAGTGTAAAAGGTATGTTTGTGACCTCTGAAAAGACAGAAGAGGCCAATAAAAGCTATCCTCCGGATGGTAATCGGAAGGAAATGAGGAAAATAAAAGGCTGATGCAAATCAAGCAGTGAGGAAGGGAGAATGATCTATGGTGAATAAAAAAGAAATACATCTAGAGAATTGTAGAAGGTTTACAAAGAAGACAGTATATCAAATAAGGTATTTGATATAGGTATAGATATTGGAGTACTTTACTGGTGTATTTTCTTTAATGAGAGTATGGCTCTGAAGACAAAGGAAGCAGACTGACTCCTTTTAGAATAAAAATCTGAACTGAAAGAAGCTCGAGTGCACTTTGGAACAGGAATAGAGGGGAATGAGACTGTGCAAGACCAACAAGGTCTTAATGTGATTACTAGCAAAGAGAGAGAGAGAGAATCCTTGTGAGAATCCTTGGGAGCCTGGGCAGGAAGCTTCCTCAACACTAAATGCCCGACTTAGATTTGCTCAGGTTACAGCTCTTGCTTGACACATTATTAATTTGTGTGGTTTCTATTATGTTTTGCTTAAAGCAGAGTTTTTGTTAAAACATGATGGACTATCTCCTCTCACTTTTTAGTGCTTTAAATAACTTGGAAATGACTGATCTGACAGCTTTGTAGAGAAGGATTAAATAGACAAATTCTCCTCCTGGCCAGTAGTAACTTTGAAGTTAGGATAGTGTTCGGAAAAGCATCATTCATAAAAACAGCAGTAATGAAAGCTGTAATGAGACCAAAGAAAAGGGAGCAATTGTGATGTTTGTCCTTTCTTTTTTTTCCCGCCCTTAAGCAAGCAGAAAGACTTTTTTTAACTACCCAGTGCAAACGAGACAGCTGACGTGTCTGAATGGGCTTTGGGATTCAGTAGATAACCCAAACAGAAATTAGCTACACACTAGAAGCTATGCCGCAATTTGATTTATGGCACAAGCAGTCTTCAAACAGATTTGGGTTTAGTGTGTATTCCTGTCTTCTCATGAAATTGGATCTGAAAATTGAAAAACCATGTGTGATGACAGAGGAGGAAAGTGCTATTAATCAACACCACTTTTGTTCATGTCTTCAAAGCTGTTCTGCCACCTTTTTCATTTTTATCTCTTACTAGGTTTTCAGCTTAGCAGGCATTTATAATCAAAAGTGAGCTACAGTAGCAGAGTGACTTGTTCAAGATCAAGTGCCTCTATTCCTAAATTCTTTCCATTCAGGAATGTGGAATGTTTCAAGACAACATAAAAATAACAAAGATGTTATTTTTTCAAGATACTGTAAATTCATTAATTATACATGAAACACAGACTTGTTTTAAAAAAGTAAAAAGAAGTAAAACTTAAAAAAGCAACTCTTATAAATTGTTATACTTTTTGCTACATAAGGTTCTAAAAAGGATCCAAAAATATGTCAGTCTTCAAATTATCTGATTTGAGAAATTTTGGTAAACCAACCACTGAAACAACAACAAAAAAAGATATATGAGCATATTTCTTCTTCATACACAGAGTAACCAAAAGTAGGTATTGAGCCCATATCAGCAGGTTAATAGTTAGTCTAATTATAGTACAAAAGCTTCGGTGTTAAGCAGGATTTCTCTTCCAAATATGTTGTCTTAGCCTACATGTGAGTAGAGGAAAGGATTGCTAAAGTTCATGGTAGTGTTTTGATTAAACTGTGTACTGCTTGGCTATAGTAAATAGCACAATATTGGCATTTATGTTGGATTTTTCTGTGGATTCAGCATTGCTTAAATCTATCTTCTCTGTGAATTAGTATGGCACTTCTCTTTCAGCAGGGAGTGCAGTGTTTTGCCTGAAAAGGACTTGCAACATTTCTGTAGTACAGAGGCTGATCAGCATTATGTTAATAGAGATGAACAGAAAAAAAATTTCATGTTTTCCCTGGAAAATATGAAAAACAAGGGAGGTCAAATAGCACAAAGATTAACAAATGCACAAACAAGTTTTTTTGTAAAGCTAGATAACAGTGCCTTGACCCTGGTGTTGGAGAGCTGCATCTCTGCAGCAGAGGCATCATCTTGCACTGTGGGATGTCTCGGTCATTACTTGGTTGTTTGCCTCTGAGTTTCCACTTGGGTCTTAATTTCACTCTTTGATTTACAAGGTTTAGCAAGGCTGCACTAAAGCCAGGGCACCAAGTAAACACTCCAGGTTTCTTTTGCCTGTGATTGCAAACAAAAGGCTATGGAAATGTGGGCTTTTTTTATAATGTACTTGAAAAAGAAAGATACCTCCTCTTGAAAGGAATAACACATCCCATAAACCCATGTTGTTGTAGCTTGTACGTTACCAAGGTACATATATCAATAGAGGGAAAAGAAAAGCAGAGGAAAAGAGTTTGTTTCTTCACTACCCTTAAAACAAGTATCGTTTGTGCCTTTTGTTTTTGTAAATGCATTTTTCAAACTCCATAAAAGCCTAGTCTGCTCTCCAGCTGTAAAACCCTGAGTACACATGGAAGTGTGTAGTGTATGCATTTCTGAAAATGTCAGGGTTTTATTTGTGTCATACTTTTATAAGGAGGATGTGAACATGACCTTTGGAGTGGTTCAGATTGGCAGAATCCACTGATCTAGGCCAGTGTTTAATTTCAATGTAGAAGCAAATTTTGCTTGTTTTAAATTCCTACACAGGTATTGAATGTATGTTCTTGTTCAACCTGTTAGTAATGATGTATGATCAATTGCACTCACTGTGAAATTTTTTGTGTAGGTATGTCATTTTCTCCTGCCTCTGTTAATACACTGATGTTCTTGGCTTCAGCTTTTGTATCTAAAACAAAATAATGCCTTCACAGGTTGTATATTCTTTTACCTAACTTTTTCAACATGTTAAAATTTGTCCACCTACCTCCCCAAGTTAGCCAAAACCATTCTGTGTTATTTCACAGACATTTCATAAAGTAGGTAGGATTTTCTTGGTAACTTGTTGGGGGAGAAGGGGAAAATGAGTGCTTTTTAGTATGTTCCTTCCAGGAGGCAGGTATACACTGGACAATGATGTTAGGCAAATGTTGTTGGTTGTTTGTATTTCAAGTTAATTTACTTGGTACTGAAAGATGGTCCTCTAAATGCTTTTGGCATTCTTTCCCCAGCTCCTGTCAGTGGATGGGCATCAAACAGTATTAAATCACCTGGAAAAACTGCCCCGAGTGAAAAACCTGCAACAACACCTCAGCTAAATGAGCAAGACACGTTGGTTCAGCGAGCGGAGCATATTCCAGCGGGGAAGCGCACTCCCATGTGTGCACACTGCAACCAGGTCATTAGGTGTGTATCTGCTTGCTGGGGCCACTCTTTGGGATGTGCAGAATTGGCTCTATGGCCAGGCCCAGAGTGGTGATGAATGGAGCAAAATCCAGTTGGCAACTGGTCACCAGGGTTGCTCCCCAGACTCGTTATTGGAGCATGTCCTGCTTAATATCTATATCAATGATCCAGACTGGGATCAAGGACACACTTAGTCACACTTAGCAGGTGTAAATTGAGCTGGAGTGTTGGAGAAGGCCTTGCAGAGGGATCTGGGCAGGCTGGATCAATGGGCTGAAGTCAGTTTTATGAGGTTCAATAAGACAAAGTCCTGTGTCTTTCACTTGAGTCACAAACAACCCCAGGCATCACTACAGGCTGGGGCAGAGTGGCTGCCTGGCAGAAAAGAACCTGGGGCTGCTGGTTAACAGCAGCTGAACATGAGCCATCAGTATGCCCAGGTGGCCAAGAAGGCTAGTGGCATCCTGGCCTGTATCAGCAACCAGCAGGACTGGGGCAGTGGTTGTCCCCCTGTGCTCAGCACTGGAGGCCACGCCTCAAGTGCTGGGGAAGGGTCTGGAGCACAAATCCTATGAGGAGCAGCTGAGGGAGCTGGGGGTGTTCAGGCTGGAGAAAAAGAGGCTCAGGGGGCACCTTACCCTCTCTACAACTGCCTGAAAGGAGGTTGCAGTGACATGGAGGTTGGTTCAAGGGAATCAGCAGGTTTGTTGTCAAGTCAGCAGTCAACAGTACTTTTATCATTCTTTTATCATCTGGAAGTAATATTCCTCAAGTGATAGGACATAGCCATGAGATGTGATGGGGGAGGTTTAGATTGGATATTAGGAAAAATTTTTTCAGCAATAAGGTTGTCCAGCACTTGAACAGGCTGCCCAGGGGAGGTCTTGGAGTCACCATCCTGGAGGTATTTAAAAGACATGTAGATGTGGAATTTACAACCATGACTTAGTGGTGGACTTAGCAGTGCTGAGTGATCAGTTGGACTTTATGATCTTATAGGTCTTTTCCATCCTAAAAATTTCTATGATTCTGTTCATCCTGCAGCTTCTCTCACAGCAGGGCTTTGTTTTGCTTCCATGGGTTTTGATTCTTTTGTCACAACTGTTTTAGGGCTTCATTTCGGTAATGCGGAACACTGTTTTCATGTGTGGTTTATCTAAAAAAACCAAGAATGAAACTACTTTGGAGGAAAAATACTGTCAACTGCTAACAATCGGTCTTACAGTCCGTTTTACAGATAACCAGAAAGCTGAGTGGAATGGAGTAAATGCAAGACCAAGGAAAAGCAAGTTAGTTCTCACGTATATACCCATTGCAATAGAACTGGGACTATTAGCTAGTTGGAAACCAATCAGAGAGCATAACCTTAGAAAGACTAATGTTGATTTCTAAAGTGTAGTTTCAAACTGAGAAGAAGAAAAATAACATCCATAGAAGAAAAGCAAGAGATGTGTTAACAATTACTAGGACTGGATTGATAATAATTTCCTACACTGCTGGATTTCAAGCTCTTTGATGGGCTCTCTGGCCTTTGGACATTACGGTAGCTATTGTCCATGTATGTATACATACCTTGTATGACATGGGTAGAAAACATTAAGCAACACAAACACAAGTTTGCCAATAGAGATTAAATTAAATAAGTTCTGCTGATCCCAAAAGATATCCTACCATTAGCCAGAATTTTGTATGGAGGAAGAATTGAATCTGGGTTGCATTGTTGAGTCAGTGATTTCTGACAATTAGTCATGATTGTCTCATTCAGGGAATTGTAACTGCTTTTATTGCCAGTGTGCAAATCGTCCTCATTTTCATCCACCATTTTATTTCTTCTCTAAAATATAAATCTCTTAGGATTATTGAAAGAAATACATTCTTCAAAAGTGTTTTATTCTTGCTTATTCAGTCATTTGTATTGTTGAACTACAAGGAGAAAGTAATGGTTTTTTAATAGTATTTTTTTTATTTATCTATATCCCATGTTTTCAGTAGACAGAATAGGAGAGCCTGCATTATGTTTCACAATGATTAAAGAAAGAGACTTTTTTGATTAGAAAGTTCTGAAAAATGAGGAATTCCATAAGCTGTATAATTTTCATTCATTATAATAGAAAATCAGCCTTTCCACCATGGGTTTTTGTAGCCTCTTGAGCCCTGGCTTGGATTCAGAACCAGACAATGTAAATCACTTGATCTTTAGTGATTAACTGAGTCCAGCTTGTTTGCTTCCATGAGATTTCTGTTCTGGTAGTTCACTACCAGTTCAGTTAGCACTGGGTTAATTTTAGAAGACTCTTTACTAATGTGTCTGTGATGTTTTGGAAAAGTTATTCCTATTCCACTGGATATGTCAAGGAAATAAGAATATATGAACCCAACCCCCTTGAAGCAATAGAAAATGCATACACACCTTCCCAACACAGGTGCACCTATGCATCTTAATCCAGTTTTTTTTGTCCTCATTACAAAATCAAAGATTAATATCAGAAAATGCGTACTTATTTTTGGGATGAGATTAATCTGATTCCTTGAAGAGTTTGGCCTATATAATAATTCTGTCTGTCTTTAAAACTCTGTCCTTTTAGTCCTCTGGGATTTGGATTTGTGTCTAGTAAATAACATGTGAGAAACCATTCACTTCCTTTTTTGTACTGTTATTTTAGTTTTAAACCAAACACAAGGTGAACTATATGCTGCATCTTTCATACAAAAGACTTAATTTCTTTTTACAGCAGTTGTGGTTTATCAGGGTGTGCTGGTGCTCAGTGCTGTGGGGTCTCAGTCCTCAGAGCAGTTCCCCTCTCCTCTTGGTCCTTAAATCACTTCCTGCTACTCCTCACTCACCCAGTCTGATCAAAATTGAAAAAGAGATGAGCTGCTGCCCTCTAGGCAGGGCAGTGTATTGGTCCATGGAGCAACATTTACTCCTTAGTGGATATGTGAGGACAAACTGCAGAGCCCCACTTGACTGTATTTAAGCCGCTGTCACCTCTTGTAAGTGACACCTTTTCATTAATAGTAATTGGTACCCACATCTGACTTCTTTGTAATTTGCTGGTGGTGTTTAAATCCTTATATTTCTTCATATGTTAAATGCCTGCTCAATTATTAAAAGCAAGTGCTCTGAGATGAGGTGATGTACGTTAATCAATGCCAAATATGCCTCATGTTCACGGCAAACAGTGGATTTGGAAGACTGCAATGGCATTTTGAGTTCAAGTTTTAGCATAATTACACTTCATGCCCTCAGTGGTAGCTTTACCTATGAAAAGGTAGGAGGAGGATCAAATGGCATTGCATTGTACATCTGTTTTGAAGCCAAAATGCATTCTGGAGGTTACTTTACACTCAGGCATAGAATAACATGGCTGGATGAGCCAAAACCTTTCTTAGAGACACCTTATAACTTTTTAATATATCTTCAATTATTCACACAGTGATTGTCTGAAGGTTCCAGTTTTTTCCAAAGCTTCATTAAGTAAGCTTTTCTTTCCATGTGTAAAAGAATCAAAGCTGGAGGCAAACTAAGTTTCTCTTGATCTACTTGCTGTGACGGTCTGGCAGACTTCTGGCATTTCCTGATGAAGACTTCTGGTTCCCAGACAGCCTTACCAAGTTCTGCAGTGCAGAGTTGGCTCTTCCTTTGAAGTCCAAATATGTTTTCTCTGGATCACCATTGAGAACATACTCTTTAGCATGTCTGCTGTGAATGATGATTTGGCTTTGTCACCTTTTCATAAAGCTTAATTGTTTTTAAAGCCAAAAGGGAAAAACGGTGCTTCCCTTCAGCACTCCTATACACAAATTGTATCCTGTGGCATTTTCAGGGGAGGAAAAGAAACTTCCAAGAATGCAGAATTTCTGTATGATTAACTGTGGAGTGATTGACCTTCCTAGCAGATGTGGAAATCCTTTTTGATCTCTCTACCACCAAATTTCAGTTCTGGCTTGCTATCACGATACAAGCCATCTGAGAAACTAAATTACTGGAGTACTAATATAATACATCGTGATCATACCGATGAAGTTATACTCAGTTACGAGTGTTGTCATTGAAATTGCACTTACATTTCCTGTATGTTGCTCACTTCTCCTTTCAGTTTGCCCCAGTATCATTACTACACACAGAACCCAGATATTTGAGGTGACTACTAAGATCATGTACTTGGTGATCCTTTGGAGCATTACATTCTGCAAATACTCTCATAAATCAATCAGGATCTCCAAAAAATAATAAATAAACAACTAGTTCATTTTCATCTCTGAGTTCCATTCATGTCGTCTAGGTGGTGATGCCAGAAATTTGTTCAGAAATGCTCAGCATGTCAAAGTAGCCCAGGATAGAGGCACATTCATAGCCAGCTGTTGCCAGTTGGATCATCCCATATCTCATTTGGACAGTAGGAACATGGGTTTTTAGCACTACTTTTATAAATATGTTCTAGTTGACAGAGGCATGTGGGATTGTTATTGGTTTTGTTTTTAAATGGGGAAGAAATGAAGGATGAAGGCTTCTACAGCCATCTTTCTAGCATTGCATCCCCCCAACTATTTCTGTCACATTGCGTGAGTGTGGGCATCCTGCCCCCTTACTCAAATTGGGACTTTAAAGTCCTTTTCAAATTAATAGAGGAAATAAATACCTTTCATTACTGGAAGCTATCATTTTGATGGCAAAATTATGCAGAGACCGGGAACTCCTCCAAGTTCTGAATATCATGTTTTAGTGTATTTTACATGGCAGGTTTTTGGTTGTTTTTTTCCTTCCATGTGCTTTGGGGCAGCTTTTAAGTTGCAGGTATCATTAAGCCACAGTATCAGCTTGACATGTTTAAACTGCGGCCTGATTGAAAGTAAAATTATATTTAGACAGTGTTCTTCTGGACATGTGTGCACGGGGAGCCAGTGCACTAATGGAACACCTCGTAGACATTGTGCAGGGCACAGCCCCAGCTGTCTGGGGGCTTTGGGAGAGGAACTCCGTAGGTGCACTCCCCGTCCGTCTGCGTTCCTGCGTACTGTCCTGAATGGCTGACCTCAGCAATCCAGCAGGGCTGTAAACTCTGGAGAGCTAAATGCAGCAGATGTAAAAATTCCTTCTCCTCCTGTTGCTAGCATGCCTGCTTCCCATTGCAGAGCTGAGCCTGTCATTTCAGTGCAGATGGCCAGAAACTCAATCCTACCTGGAGCCGGGAGAGCGTCTTTAGTGTCAACCCCGTGTTAATGAATCTGTTAAATTAGCCTGTGCTGACACGGCGCTGTAAGGGCACTTTGTTGTACATAAGGGCTTGTATTGTTTGATCAGTACATAACTGAGAGGGCATTGATGTAAAAAGGTGCTTGTAGAGCAGTGGGAGGGTATCGAGTTAGGTCAGTGTTTGCACTGCTCAGGCATCCACTGGGAGCCAGGGCTGGAGAGCCGCGCTCAGCCCCAACTCCCTCCTTAAAGAACTACAAGCTTCTCTTCAGGAGCCCTTGTTCACTGCATTCCCTCCAATAAATAGGGGTGAATAGAAGAAACTGGCCTGGGTTAAATATGTTCATCATTTTATGAGGTCTTTGGGTTATCCTAAATCTGTTTGAGTCCCTTGTCTTTGACTTCTTATCCTGCTGAAAATACATAGTGTCACCAGAGAAAATGTAGAGGAGAAATGAGTCTTTACGTTCTATCCTTGATGAAGTTGCTCTCTCTCCTCAGCCCACTTATATTTCCATTTTAGAGTCAACATAATCAAATGTCAAGGTGGATTTTGGGGGGTGGGGGGGTTGTTTGGTTTTTTCTTGTTTCTTTGTGTTTTTTTCTTTATTATTGTTTCTTTGTTCATATAAAAATCTTCCACAAAAAATGTTCTTGTAGATTACTTGATTTCCAAAATAATGTTTAGCAACACGTGGTCATACTAGTACCTTTCAGGGTTTTTTTTTCAGTGCAGTATTAGATCAGAAAAAAAAAATAAAAAATGAAGCATTACTTGAAAGAATTACATCTTCATAGGTGATGGAAAACCAGGAAATTTGGTGAGGGAGATGAATTTGAACCACAAAGTTCATCTGAAACCTAAATTCTGGAAGTTGAGTGTTGGTGGGACCTTGGAGGCACTTTTTGAATGAAAAAAATGCTTACTAAAGAGATTAACATGCTGAATATACTTTCAAATTAATATAGAGACAATAATGTATACCTAGGATTCATGAGTTACAAACTGAGAATTTTTTATTAACTGAAAAATGGATAAATTTATTTTCTATTAGCTGTATTGCATTAACCAGACAAATGCTATTAAAAGTATAGCTATTTTGCATTTGCAAGTGATAGGAAGGAAGCTGTGTGTTTGGGGAAAAATTGACCTATTTTAATACAAAAAAATCCTCCTATAACTAGCATAGATTATCTTGTAAGAAACTTTTTGGATAGGAACAGTTGATGGAATTTTTGTCTCAGAAGAAACTGATGTTATCTGCTCCTAGTGGGGTCAAGTCTATTTGTATTTTTAGTCTCAATATGAATGCAGACTATAGGAGAGTTGATCATATCACTGAGTCAAATATCTCTTTGCAAGAGATGGAATTGGGAAGATGGGAAACATCCTTCTTCACTTCTCTAGCAGACACTTCAGCGCTCTATTTAATGTAGTTCTAAATAAAATTTCTGAAACGCAGTCAAGTGAAAAGAATTGGTGTTTATTGTGGGTGGGCATTTCTAGGAGAAAGTTCAACGGTGATGAATACAGTCAACACTTGGAGCTTTCTTAGAGCCTGTAGGAGGAAAGAGGGATGGAGCAATGTATGTGTGTGAGGAGTGTAGTAATGGCACAGAACTATTGCAGATAAGTCTGTTAACAGATTTTGTAGGCGCCAGCCCAGGTGCATTTGCTGACAATATCTTTTCTTTCTAATCAGAGGACCCTTCTTGGTGGCTTTGGGAAAGTCATGGCATCCAGAGGAGTTTAATTGTGCCCACTGCAAAACCTCAATGGCATACATTGGATTTGTGGAAGAGAAAGGGATGCTGTATTGTGAGGTCTGCTATGAGAAGTTCTTTGCCCCTGAGTGTTCAAAGTGCCAGAGGAAGATCCTTGGGGTAGGTGACCAGCAAGAGGCCTGTTTTTTGGTGGGAGCAATGATCACAGTGTTCAGTGCTTCTCTGCAATGGGTTTCCATTTTACCTGGCCCAGCCTGCATTTTTTCAGATATACTCCTGACATACCTTTTCTGCTCTCATTACATACAAAATATGCCTTTGGATGTTCTAATTTGAACCTTTCTAATCTCTTTGAGGAAAGGTGCTGTAGTCTCCTTGGCTCTTCTAAGCTCAGCTCCTGTTTCCATGAAGGTGTTCTGTAGCTGTTGCAATTATCAAATTTTCCTGAGCAAAATGCTTTTAATTGGCAGCTTTTTACAGAATGGGAAGGGGGAAGTGAGGGAGGGAAATAAAAAGATCCTCCTTAGGTGAGCAGAGCATTAAGAACACACTGCTTGCTAGATATGAAGTTCTGAAATATTCCCAGTGTTAATGTAGATGGAAAGATGCATTATCCTACTGGGCACTGGTATGGCTCATTTGATCCTGCCAGCTGATCGGCTGCTGTTTTACTGCAGACAGCAATGTGTCTGCATTCTTGTGTAACTGGGGTCATGCAGGGCTCTGGCAGCACAATTCTCAAGTTGTATTTGGCACTATAGTATCTTCCAGAACAGCACAGAGCAGTCATAATTTTCTGTATGATGTCTTCTGATTAACCCTTCACTGACTCAGGAGAAGGCAGAGATGCTGCTTTTATTATTTCAGGGGACTGTTATGGATGAGATCCTGATTGAAATTAAGAATTTGAACAAATGAGTTGTTAAAATTTGTCCAACTCTATGTCAAACCTTCCAAAAACCCCAAAGGATTGCTCATGAAAAATAAGGAGATGTACCATAAATAAAGCACCTCATTATGTTTAACATCGCAGAACTTGTGCGCACAACCCATTTTCAAAGTAGCAGCAGGAAACGAAGTATTCTTGAAATGAATCAAGTGTAGAGGCATGGCTACCACAATCTAGTCATCACATCGAAATAATGTGTTCCTAACACTTTTTCTAATCCCCACAGGAAGTAATAAATGCTTTGAAACAAACTTGGCACGTTTCCTGCTTCGTGTGTGTGGCCTGTCATAACCCCATCCGCAATAATGTCTTTCACTTAGAAGATGGTGATCCCTACTGTGAGACGGGTAAGAAGCAACACAACCAAAGTTTAAAGTTTATTGCAGCTGTGCAGGAAAGCAGAGCTCAGTAAGTTTGGGGGGAAAAAAATAATTCCCATTTCTCAAGCTGCACGTTAGAAGTGCCCCAGCAATTTCATGAAACTTTGAGATGTCAATTCAAAGCAACGACTACTGCTGTAGACACTTTAAGTTTGCAGCAGGAGGAGTTGGTGAGGATTTCTTCATCAGCTTCAGCAGCAGCAGGCTTCTTGTCACTGGTATTACCTATTCCTGTTAAGCTGGAGTTTCAGTGATACATCAAAGTGTTAGTTTTAGCGTGACTTTCTGGTTGAGTTTAAAATAATCTGAAGTTTATGTAAATCTGTTTATTTACCAAGCACAAACAAATGCTAGTGGAATAATGTGTTTTTCTGTGAATAGCCGTATTTACAGCCTGAGGGGTTTCCAAGAGTAAGCAGTCTTGTCCAGGTAGCTTTTTGCAGGATCAAGGATGAAAAAACTGTCAGGGGAGAAACACGGTGATACAATTACAGCATTTGAAAGCCTGATAAGCAATATTATATGAACAATGTGGCTTAGAAGTTCAGAGCATTTCTGGTTTGATTTTTAGCACTTCCATTTTAGCTAATCATAACATCTTTTATAAAATCATAAAATAGTTTGGGTTGGAAGGGACCTTAAAGATCATCTGGTTCCAACCCCCCTGCCCTGGGGAGGGACGCCTCCCACTAGACCATGTTGCTCAAAGCCCCATCCAGCTGGCCTTGAACATCTCCAGGAATGGGGAATCCACAGTTGCTCTGGGCAGCCTGTTCCAGTGCCTCACCACTCTCACAGTAAAAAAATGTCTTCCTGTTATCCAATATAAATGTACTCTCAGTTTGAAGCAATTCCCCTTCGTCCTGTCATTACATGTCCTCGTAAAAAATCCCTCTTCAGCCTTCCTCTAGGCCCTCCCCCAGGTACTGGAAGGTGCTGTAAGGTCTACCTGGAGCCTTCTCTTCTCCAGACTGAACAACTGCAATTCTCTCAGCCTTTTCTCAAAGGAGAGGTGCTCCATCCCTCTGAGCATCTCTGTGACCTTCTCTGGACTCGCTCCAGCAGGTTCACATCCATCCTGTCTTAGGAGCCCCATGACTGGATGCAGGACTTCCAGTGGGGTCTTAGGAGAGTAGAGGAGATGGTTTAGAATCCCTCCCTTGCCTGCTGGCTGCTTCTCTTGTGGTGTAGCCCAGGATCCAGTGGGCTTTCTAGGCTGTGAGTGCACATTGCCAGGCCATGTTGAGCCTCTTGTTAACCTATTATTATTAATATGAACAGTTTTTATTTAAGCTGGTTTTCTAATTTGCTTAAAACTTTCCATCTACCCCTCTGAGCTAGGAAAGAAATAAACAATTTGTAAAACAATTCACACAAAATGGAAAAGAGACAAAATTGTATCAAAATTATCTGTTTTCACAGTGCATGCTGGATTGGAACTGTCAGCTGGACCCTTGCTATAGTTTTCCTTCTACTCTTTTCTCTACTTTTACTCAGTTTCGCTAGCTGTAGAAATGGATTGACCAGAAAGGATTGAGCATGAAATTCTAATGACCTCTTTGAAGCTAAGATTTCCTTCGGAGCTGATCCCAGAGTTGTTCACAGTGGGTGCCAGGGAGAGTGCTAGGTACTGTAAGCATGAGGGAAGTAGGCCAATTTATCCAAATTTATCCAAAATTTCTCTTGTCAGAGCTGCTTTAATGAGATGTTGGCAGATACAAAAGGACAGTAGGTTATTGCTAACTTGGTGACAAATGTAGGGTAGGGTGTTGCTCCTATTGAATTTGTGGAGCAGCAGAGGAAACGGGTATATGAGCAGCATCCTCCAGTGTGACAGTACGGTGAAATTTCATCCTGAAGCAATGTGAAGCCCCTAATCCTGGAACCATTTGATGATTCAAAAATAGTACTGGAGGAATCAATAACTCCCCTTTGGGTGGAAAGCTCATGACAGGGTTTGTTCTGTTAAGGCTGAATTCTTGTTCCTGCCACCAAATGACCCACATATCGTGCAGTGCATTGATTTGTGCTACTGCTACAACTCTTGTGTAAAATATGCCTTTTTCTATACTGTGAGCGTGGGGAAAAACTGTGGCAAAATGTCAAGTATGTTACACTTCTTGCTAAGCTTATTTCTGAGATAGAAAGTTGCTAGTGCAAGTTAATGCAGACACAATCTGTGAGGTGTTATTGGCAGTGATACTTTGTAATGGCTCTGGCTCACTGACTAGATGTTAATTTGAGTTATATTAATTTTTCAAAGACTTTCAGTCCAGCTGGAGTTATGAGCCTATGACTAATTTTAAATAAATAAGTAGTAAATGTCAGTGCCAACTTTCCTTCTTCCTAGTGCAAAGTAGAGTTCTAATTTTAAATCTGTATTTGAAATTATAACAGCATTAGCTATTAGTATTGAAGGAGGATTAATCTGCAGAATGTTCTGGGCGTAGATATTGAGGCTAAAATTAAAATAAAAGTCTGGATATCTACAACTTTGAACTTTTTCTAAGTGCAGAGTTAGTAGCCTTGTTTTGAAAATTCTGTGTGCAGGAAATACTGATATGTGAATATATAAGAAATCTGCCATGGAAGGCTTCTGTGCTATCACAATTCAAGCATGCAAAAGAAAGCTGATGCCCTTCATTCTGCCTTATCTGCTGCCCTTTCTTCAGAAGAAAAGCCAATAAACTTATCAACACAACCACAGGCCAACTTACAAAAGGTTTTAACTGCTGGCACCAGGAAATTATCAGTAAGATTTTGTATGACCACAAATGCAAAGAGCTGAAAGAGTACAGTCATGAGACCATGGCCTTCAGGGGTTTTGCACATTGTTCTACCATTTGGTATTTTTATTGTCTTTCTTCTTAAACACTTACAATTTCATTCCAGTAGCATGGATTAGTGGAGGTGATTGGTGGAGCAGTTTCTTCCACTGGCCTTCATCAAGGGCTTTGCTACTCCAGAGCACTTGTGTTCCCCATCCTGTTCAGTTATCTCCTATGATGATTCATTTTCAGGGAGGTCATCACACAAAACACTGTCTTAGTGAACAAAACCAGGACTTTTCTCTTGGGCTTGACACATCTGATGATCCTCTGTGGGCTCTGCTGCAGTAAGCATTAGAGCTTCAGCAGATCTGTGTAGTCTATCCGCTTCCCACCCCTTATAATTCTCCTTTGGAAACAACCTCTGGCATCTAATTTCCCTGTCAGAGGCAGTGTTACTATGGTAGTAACACTCTGTTACTGGTAGATGGAGTCCAAAGCTTCATTATGGCTGTCACTTTGACTGTAGTTCATTTTATGAAGACATAATATTGCATGACATGTTTGCCATGGTAGTGTGCTGGTGCCAATTTCTCTCATGTTATAGCACTAACGCTACTGCTGTCTCCGTAGGAGTGGAACATTTGCTTCCTAGAATGGGATGTTTGAAAGTTGAAATAGGTGAAGAAGACCGGACAACTTGGCTGGGGAATATGAATGGTTCAGTGCCATTTATTTTAGTCCCTGCTTCATGAGATTGCTGGAGAAGCTTCTTCTTCACAGTAATGAAGGGGAAGGGTTTGTTTGTTTTGGGGTTTTGTTGGTTTTTTTTAAAAAAACATGTAATGTATTTTAGTGATCAGAAAGGTATTCTGACTTGATCCAAATTTCTAGACTCCAATTAGGACAGAAGCCTAATGATTACATGGTTTTGAGTAGTGCAATCTGGGGCAAAAATGCTCCCAGAACGTAGGTCAGAGTTCATTACTCTGAGAAGGTCTGTAGTGTGAACAGCTGGGGTGTGCTTTCAAAGCAGAGTTGGAGAGAACGTAAGGAACATGTAGAGTTCATGTGAGTGCTCTCAAGGAGTGCATTTCCCCCTCTCCAGCACACTGTTGATCTTAAGGAAATTAAACACCAGGAAGATGGAAGCATTGCCCACTTGAAAGGATGAGGAAAAGAACTGAATTAGCAAGAAGTCAGCATCCCAGGCTTTCGATCTAGGAGCTCTTTATTCAGTATACTCAGTCTAACAAACATCAGCAAGTTGAAACCTATTGCCAGTGAAAGAGCAAAGCTCTCAAAGGGTCAGTCCTGCTTTTCTGCATATGCTTTAAAAGCCGTTTGTATCTCTTTGCAGATTACTACGCCCTCTTTGGTACGATGTGCCACGGCTGTGAATTCCCCATTGAAGCTGGAGACAGGTTTCTTGAAGCCCTGGGCCACACTTGGCATGACACTTGCTTTGTATGCTCTGTAAGTAAAGCTGCTCTGCCTTTAAACTAACCTTGGCAGCAGTGCTAACCTGACCCATGTGGGAGTTAGCAGCTCTAACCTCTCTCAATCCCCTGAGCCCAAACAAGAAGTGCTTTCCCAGTTGTTTGGAAGGTGTGTTGCTATTGTAAGCCTTTGGCACGTGTATCAGTGAAGGTGTACTGGATTGCAGCCCTGTGTCCCAGCATTTAACCCTTGATGTTTACTTCCTCAGAGTTAGTGTTGAAGACAGTAAGGGACTGGGCTGTGTTTCCAAAGTAGCAAGAGTGCTCTTGACATAAGGACACTGTAGCCAAGGTACAATGCATACAAAGTATATTACATGAGAAAAAAAAAAAAAGCAACAAAAGGAGAAGCCCCAATCATAATGATTGGTTTTTTTTTCCTTAAATTCTGAATCTAACTCTGCTCCCAGTTAAATCCCTGTTGTCTTAGTAAAGGTTACGCTTACACCAACCACTGGTATTACATAAAAAGGATCCCTTAAAAAAAGGTAATTCTTAATCTTTGAATATATCTATGTGTAAAACAGTACCATGACCAGGCATTCTGAATAGTTATGGTGCAATTCATCCATCTGAATTGGGTGTTCTTTTCTCTTTTTATCCCATTTCAGGTATGTAGTGACAGCTTGGAGGGCCAGACTTTCTTCTCCAAGAAGGACAAGCCACTGTGCAAGAAACACGCCCACTCTATCAACATCTGATACTTGGAGCTCATCTTGTGTAACAAATGTACTGAGCAGAAAGGTTAAAATGTCCAATAATTGGTTAAAATTATTTATATACAATTTTTCTAAAATGGAAGAGAGATGTGGAAACTTGAAGAAGGGATTGTACACTAATTTTTCAGAGTGTTTATCATTTACAATTTTGCCTCATAAAAAAGAAAGGCGTCAGGAATTGCACCCAAGACAAACAATTAGAGTGTCTTTATCTCTATGCTACGCACATTACTGTTTTTCATGATTTTATGACCACATTTTTATCTGTTTCATTATGAGAAGTGAAGTATCTATAAAAGTAAATACCTGATATTAGAAGTCTCAGTCTTGCTGCTGTTCAACAAATAAAAGGAGATTGGATTCAGCAATCCAGATCACATTATTTTGGTGATGTTTTTAAAGCATGTCCAAAAGTATTGCAGCTAAACTCCATTAAAAGGAACTCAAAGATAAGATTACATAAAATATATGGTTCCAAAACTTATTTTTTTTAACCTGATATTCAAATACAGACAGCCTCCTACACAACTACGTGTACCTGTGCCTTTGCACTTAAATTTCCCATGGGTTTGTCCCAAGAGATAGAGGTTTTTCCAAAGCATTTAAGTGGCTATGCTGGTAAAAAAGAATATTTAGAAGATGCCACTTAATAGAAAATATAAATGGGATACTTTTCTGTAACTCCTGTGCCTACCAGGACACTAGCCAAAACTCTCTGCTGCTGGGGGTATGTTTGATAGGATGAAAATGTCAGATCACATCTTAAAGGAACAGGGATTTCCACTCTTCTGTTTGCGGTTCAGGTTTCAGGTAGTTTTAAGTGCCTTGGAAAGGGGAAATTGTGCTGAATCTGCAGGTAACAGTGTTTTGTGTCCAGAATATGAGATCCTGGTGTTGAATGAGGGAAGCTGCTGAAGTGCAGCTGAGGACATTGGTTTTTTCTCAGTACATTCTTTACCACGTAGCTCATGAATATGTATACTGGTGGTGTGCCAGGTAGCATACTGAAAACTTAAACTTTCTTGCTCAGCTGTTATGATTTTTATTAGTTTAGGTTTTATGTTTCTCTTTTCTTACAAATGTAGGGAATGCATTGAAAAATGATATTCCACTGGTTTAAGCAGCTCAGTACCTCTCAGAACTTGCAAGGGAGCAGGGAGACAATGCTGTCATTAGGCATTTGCCATGGGCCAGGTCAGCCATTCAGTGGCTTGATACAAATTTTGCATCCACACAGAGAGGCAGTGCAAGACCAGCTCAGTCCCCCTTAGCCTCAAATTAGGGCTTAACTGGTTTAATTGGAGCAATCGCAGGCAGCCAGGGAGGAGGTGGTGCTCCTCTGCACAGGGTGAATTTGCTTCAGCAGAATTGTGCAACAGAGAAGGGTGCTCTCGGGACCAGAGCAGATTCCTGAAGGAAACTGAATTTACTTGCTGTTTGATTCAACTGGGGTGTCACAATGAAAAGAATGTTAGTCTTTAGTGCTCTTTCTAGTAGACATTAAAAATAACCATTTACTGGTTTTGTTGTTGTGGGGTGGATTTTTTTACTGATTCAACAAATGATTTTATCCATAAAACCATTTGTGGATAAAAAAGTCACAAAAATTTGCCACAGTTGAGTAAAGCAATTGTAACGAGGAACATCAACAAAAGAGGTGGAAAGAAAACCAAAATTGCTGTACTGAAATATGAAAAGATACTTGGCTTTTTATTAATTTGGTGAGACAGGTTCACATTGTGGGGCTGTTTCATTTTATTTCCTGAAGTTGTTTTTATTCAATATTACCACATTTCTTTCTTAACTCCCAGTGGTACAGAAGAGATTTGGTAAATTTGATGAATGTTGGTAAATAAGAAGAAATTTGGTGGTACGGTATAAAGTTGTTTAAAATGTTTACACTCTTGTAGATGTACCCTTTTGTGAGTTTGGCTGAAAATCAGAAGGGTGGAAGCAGACTGGACAAGATACAGTAACATATAAGCCAGGTTACTTTTAAAATTAAGTGGAATGTGGAGAAATGAGACCTACAGACTGGGTTTCACTGGAGCTTTATTGCACATATGTGAGGGAAGAGGGAGGGAAATGCACAGAAAAAGGCGTTCCATAATTTCTGCGATTCAAACCTCGCAGTTTTAACATAGGATAAAAACTTCTCAGTTTGTCATTGTCCTTAAAATCCAATTAAATTTTGTTTACCCTCATAATTTTAATTGGAATTTTATTTTTTAATCCATATGCTCTAGGGTTTGAAATTTTGCAGTTGTTAATGAATTTGAGGACAAAAGCCTGAAAGGCTCTAATAGAACTGCTTCATTTAGCTGCTTTGCCTTTTAATTTCTGCTTTTATCTGTTTGTTTAAAATTTTAAAGGAAGCATATAGTCACTGATAGATAATGAATATTTAATGGCTTTACCAAATTATATAAATCAATTAAAAGGAACATAATTTTTATCGTTATTTTAATAAGTGAGATTTTAGTAGAGCACTTTATAATAATGCCATATATCTCACTGAATATTTATTACCTTTTTTGTTGTTGTTGTTTAGAACTATTTCATCCTGGTATTATTTGTTTTATTCGTAAGCCTGCCTTTACCTCTAGAGTCTTTTGGGGTCTGAGTGTGTCTTCTTTCTACATGTGCACGTACGCATGTGCATTGAGAGAAATAAGGATATATGTGTATTTGAATGCAGACTTAACATAGCAAAAAATCACTTGGGGATTTTGTGAGATTCCCAACTGTTTTTCACACAACACACATATAGCATTCATGTTATAAGGGAATATTACAGAGTCAAGACAGATATATTAGTAACCTAACTACTGTAAATCTTTGCATGCATTTTCAATCATTGTTTTTCTTCCAAAGCTGCCTGTGGGAGAATTTGGCTTAACTCTGTTTGAAGGTGAAATGTCTTTATAAGTGAATAATTGATCCATGATGACAGTTTCAGTATGTTGTAATGAAATAATTCAGGATTACATATAAATATAAATGCTTAATATAACAATGCCATAAACTTAAAAGCAGGAGTTGAGTTGTGGTTCAGTGTGTGTTGGTCTGTTAATTGTGTACCTATTTCTTCAGAGCTACTTGCATCATATAGCCATGTCAGCTGCTTTGCAAACATTGTTTTGTGCTAAACTACCAGCTGTTAAATCCTGGTGATTTCTTTGCTTGTGTTTAATAACCTTTGGCATTAAATTTTGGCTGTTCACATTTGCAAATTTAATTATAATTGAAAAACATAACAAGCAAATAAACCCTACTCAAAACCTAAAATTCTGTCTTCAGTTATTTTGTGCTTGTTGGATATTTTCTTTTCCCCTGAATCCAAGCCAGTAAAGGTAAGCCATGATTGTACACATGAATAGGTAGCATTTGAGCTGCTCATTCTTCAGGGTTTTGTGGGTCTTTTTTAGCTTTGTTTTACAGGGAAGGACCAGGGAGTCCTGATTGACACCAAGGTGACCATGAGCCAGTGATAACTTCGCTGAGACAAGGAAGACCACCAGCCTCCTGGGGTCCATTAGGCAGAGCATTGCCAGCAGATGGGAGAAGTTATCCTTCTCTGCTCGGCCTTGGTGAGGCCTGTCTGCAGAGCTGAGTCCAGTGCTGGTCCCACCAGTACCAGAGACATGGCTGTACTGGAGTCAAGAGCCAGGAAGATGGTGAGGGGCATGGAGATTTGTCATAAAAGGAGAGGCTGAGAGAGCTGGGGCTGCTCAGCCTGGAATAGAGGGGACTCAGGGGAGATCTCATCAATGTGTACAAACACCTGGATAGGAGAGTCAAGAAAACAGAGCCAGGCTTGGTGTATAGTGAGAGGACAACTGTGAGGATGGCAAACATTGGCATGGGTTGCCCAGAGAGATTGTGGAGTCTCTCTACTTGGAGATACACAAAACCCGACTGGATACAGTCCTTGGACTAGTAAAGGTCCCTTCTGGCCTCGGAGAAGCTCTGATTCTTCATCTTTCCTCGAAATGGATGGAAAGGTATAAATACGGTGTTGAACGCTGTGTTGAACGTTACATTGGCCAATTATTGTTTATGTCCTTACTCCATTCTAGAGTATGTCTAGAATGCTTTGCACTGTTTGTCTGAAGGTTTTAACACTTTTTCCTGAGTTGACTCTGTCCAAGGAAATGCTGCCTGCTCTAGCAAGCATTGTCTGATACCGTACTTAGTGTTGGCATGCAGCAGTCTCTGTTTTCACTGTGGGACACTTGACTGTCTGCTCTAACACAGCCAACTCCTTCAGGATAATACCAGTCTGGTAAGAATCCCCTTAGCTGAACATCTCTTAAACAGGCAAATGCACTGTTGTTTTTTACCTTTATTTACACAGGCAAAGGAAAACGCTGCACACAGCTCTATAAAATTTAGAGGCAACTTTACAGAAAACTTGCCTCCCCTTCAGTGTTTAGGCTATGAGTGAGACAAATGCAAGTCTATTTGCAAACAGTACATTAAGCTCCAGAAGCCAAATTTTTAAAGGCATGAAGTCTGCATTTGACATTTTAATGGCAAAGGTTTGGTTTCTATCAATCACAACGTCATGTAACATTAAAATGCACCGACCAAAAAAAAAAAGAGATCTGTCATTCATTCATTAAGATGCTGTAATCCAGTGTAAGATTTATAGGCTTAAAACTCAATGGTGTGTTTTCACAATAAATCCACTTTCACTGCTCAGCACAGAACAAATCTCTCTGTCACTCAAAATATTTGCTGGTCAAAATGCCCTATATGAGATCTTCAAAGGGTTTCTCACAAAATTGCATATAAATCCTTTTACCAGCAAAGGCTTAATTTAGGTTCAAGTTTTACTTTCTTGGGACATTGGTTAATATCTTGTGCTCAGACAAGATCTTGGTTATATCAGAAACACATAGGCCTAATTTATTATTAGCAGTCTGGTGTTAATTAGGGGGAATTACCAGAAATAGTTTGCTTGATGGAAATTTATTATGGTATCACACTTTACTGAGGGCGGAATAGGAGTCACTGAAAGAGTGCAGCTCCTTCTCATAACCAGCTAATTAATAAGGTGCCAAAATTCCTCTGAGAAGGGTTTGGTCCTAACTATGGGAACCTCACAGAGCAAATGGTTCCTATGCAGTATTTAAAATTTAAAAGAGGAAAAGAGAGACGAGAAAAAGCTGCCCAGCAGAAGTCTCAAAAGTGGTATGGCTTTTTCTTGAATTTATGAAAGAAAATATTTAGCTGTGTTTCCAAGCTCATTAAAGAATGGCTTTTCTCAGAAAAAACAACAGCTAATTTATAATCTCATTTGGTATGCTTTAACTTGGGTTTCAGTTTTACTTGTGCATACTGCACACTACAGCTTGTAATTTTATGAATTGGGCTTATAATGAGCTTTTATATTACTCTTTATTGCTCTGCTTAATGGTCTTTTTCATTATCATTTGCCAGGAAAGTTGAGGCTGGCTTAGAGAGGAAACTGAAAAATAGCACAAATCTCTGATAAGCCCCAATCTATTTTATGTATGGCAGTCTGGGCATAGAAAACCACTGTGTCGTTAGAGATCTTGTGAAAGTTGTGTGAGAAAGGCAGGTTAGAATAAGATGGAGTAAAACCAGAAACATCTCTAAAGAAGTTTAAAGTCACCACACTAAAATTTATGCATGGCTGATTTTATAAAATACACTCAAGATGATAGGGTATGCAATTGTAATAAAGCACTTTTGTATTTGCACTGGAAATACAAAAGTATTTTTGTATTATATATTGAAAAATATCCAGCATTTTGGATATGCTTTACAAGCTTTCTCCTGTACTGTGAGACTAAGGATTGTGTCATTGTGCTTTGAGTAATATTCTCACTTTCCACAGATCAGAGTTGTTTCCTTTTCAATTCTCCTGCCTTTGCTTTGCTTTTTCTTACTGCTGGGCAGTGCCATTGTTTGTTTTAAAATACTTCATTACGAGATAATCCTGTCAGGTGTGTCCCTTATTTCTCTTTGTGATGCATCAATGAAATGTCAAATGTTCCTTTGGTAAATATAAACTTGCACTGAATTTTGGCATGCTTTTTGAAGTGTCAAGTTTTCCCACCCAGAAGTTTCCGCTGGAAAAATAACTCAAGATACTAGACCTGAATGGTAATTATATCCCACATAAAGTCTTTATTTCCCTTGAAATGCATCAAGAAAAAGGGAAACACATGAAACCCAGTATAAGGCCAAAATCATGGATAATTTAAACAGATACAATCTCACTGATTTCAGCTTATTCCTCTACAAATTAAAAATGATTGGTATTAAAGCTACTTTAGTTTTATGCTTGCATTTGTCCAAGTGAGCAAGCTCAGAATTAAGGATTTGGTCTTTGTATTTATCAGGATTTCCTTTTATCTAGGATCCAATCTTGGACTTAGACTTGGCTTTGAACAACCACAGTGAAGTTAATCTGCCATGTGACTTGTTTTTCACACTTGCTACCCACTGACAATCAGTAGAGGATTACTGGGAAATTCAGACGAGTGTTACCTGGAGAAGAAAATAGACTGGACTTTCTCTGAAATAAATCAGTGTGAATAAGTGGAAATTAAATGATCTTACAATAAGGCTGCAAATTTGTCTTTAAATCTTGCATGTTATTTTTTGATGCTTCTTTTTCATTTTTTCCAAGTCTGTGGTGGCAGTTTCTGGGTGTGCTCTGATGAAGCCTATGATATGCTACCCCACAAAAAAAAAAAGTGTTTTACAAGGTCACAGAGCTTTGGCATAAGTTTCCTTATACCATATTCATCTTAAAGGCAGTTGCATGGCTGTAAGTAGGAGAATTTTGTATTTTTCTGCTCAGTGGTAATTAGCATTCAAGGATTGTGGTGTCTTGTGGGAGCGCTGCATTGCTATTTATACAACATGATGTATTACCATGAAACTGGGAGTTATAATTTGGAATGTGATGGAAGTAATGTGATCTTTGCTCACTACAAAAAGGGTGCAAACAGTTAAACGAGAATCAATATATGGGAGGATTGCCACCTGCATGCAGACCTCAGCTTCTTCCTTGGATACTGGCAGGAGCTACAATCCTGACCGGTCCATCCTAACAAATGCCCCTGCTTGCTGCCTCTCTGCCATTCATCTCCACTCCCTCCACCCAGCAGCACCCTTGTGGCCCTGACCCTTTGTTCACCCACATCCAGAGACTTAAAAATACATCTTTGGAGGCTTATACGTAGGTTAGGTTTTAAAATTAGTATACATTCAAGGATAATCACTGTTGAGGGCAAGTGCGAGCCTACTCTTATCAATATGTGTCTAAGTTAATGTAATGACTTACTTATTTTTCAGGGAGCATGTTGAGAGAAGACTCTTAACTTCTTCCTGGCAGGGGTTTGCAAAATCAACCAGGATAGAAATTCATATTCAAATCTTTTTTTTTTTTTTTTTTTTTTTAACAGTAACAGTGTTTGCTATTCTGTCTTTCATGTCTTCTACATGAAGTGTACATAACAGTAAGTTCCCATCTTACTCCTGGAGGGGAGAAAAGGTGTGCTGCACAGTAATTTTTAATTGTGCTTTCAGCCACTGTGAAAGCAGAAGGGAAAACTCAGTTGCAGCAGTGGTGCAGTGACAGCCCCACTGTCAGGGCACAGTGACAGGAGGAGAGAGGAGGTGACAGTAGGAAACAGTTTAGAAACAGGGCAAGAGCTTGTGCAAGTCAAGCTCTTTTGTCAATTGTTTCTTGTCAGAGATTGATGAGCACATGGTCTGAAAAAGTAGGATGATTTGGGCATGGCAAGGTAAAACAGCAGGCAGGAGCTGAGGATGCACCTAAGGAGAACTTAAGGGGCACACAGACCTTGCAGCCTCATGGAAAGGGAATTTTCCCTCTATTCTACATTTATATTTAATACCAAATTGTGCGCATTTTTTTTTCTGCCAGTTTTTTTCTTTGAGGTCGAATAGCTTTTTTTTATCTTCATGATGTACCTGAACACAAGCAATTCCTTTTTGTCACCAGCTGATTTGGGGCTGCTCAGGGGCTGAAATGAAATTTGTTTAACTTTACAGTGCCAGTAGCTGCTTCAAATTACACCATCCCATTCTGTGCTGTCTGTAGGTAGCAGCCCTATCTCAAATTCCCCCAGGGCTTTGCATCTCTGAACTTCTTCCAGCTCTTGGCATGGCCACCTCTGCTGAAGTCCACTTGAAAATTTTGCACAGCAGCTGTGTGGGGCTGTGAGAGCAGAATGCACATTGAGCTCTGCAGCCCTTGTGCAGTACCATAACTTGGGAGAGGATGAAATGGATTGCAAAACCTCACCTAATCATTAAGTTTTGTATGTATTTCTATGTGTAAAGTTGGAACCTCTGTTCTCCAAATGCAGTTTAAAATGCTGTTCAGTGAGGCACTGAGTACCAGAGCTAAGTCATGTCCCTGTGCAAGGGGCATCCAGCTGCTTTGGAAGCTAATACCTTTCTGGAAGCTTTTTGGTGTAGCTCATGGCTAATCCATTCCTTCTTTGGGCCAGTGGGTTACGTACGTTTGCATAGATTTCATATTCTTCCCTGTGTCAGCTGGATACTATTAACTGCTTGAGGATCTGATCTCCCCTTTGTCATTTTGTCAGTGCTGCCTTGTTTGGAATTCCTGTCCATCTGGAAGGATGCCCTGCCCCTTCCCTGGCCACCTGCCCCAGCTGTGGTTTGAAAGGGCTCTGCACTGCTGGGTACCACAGCTGCTTGATGGGGATTCTGGAGGAGTGAAACACCTCACCTTGTGCAGTCTCAGGCAACTCTGCTTCGACCAGGCTGGTGTCCTGGACCACGGATAGAGGAAGCATCCAGGAGCTTCTGCGTTTCCCTTCTTGTCCAAATTTCCTTTACCTGGAGCCTGTCCAGCCCCAGCAGGCAGGATAGAGATGGGGCCCTGAAAAGCATATGGGATGAACTTGAAGAGCATTTTAATGCACCAAGCATTTTCAGTGTTTGGGAGTGAAGGACATAACTTAGCTCAAAGAAGTGCATTTAATGATAGAGAAAATGGGACAAGAACCATACAAACAAATATTTCTCTGTCAGCGTGCTCCCTGTTCCTCACCAAAGAATTTGGTAATGTGATTGTGTTAGGTGAGCCCAACATGCTGCATGATAAAGACTGTTTTCTCTAATTATACATAGTTTGATGCTTATAAATAACAACAAAAATAGTGTAAATTTACTTTAGTTTTGATCCATCAACTTTCTGGGAGCTTGTTCATCTGAGTTCCAGGATCCTTAAAACTTAGGATCTATATCTCAGCCAAAACATGCCATGCAGGCAGTGGGAATGTGGAGCATGCAGTAACCAGAGGTTGTATCCAAAAAGGACTGAATTGGCACCATCTTCTACCTAACAAGGTCTTACTTTTCAGCCTTACAGATGTTCTTCTAATAGAATATAATCCATACAACAAGGACAAATGCTGTTGTGTTTATATCAATGTTCTTGGTCTGGTTCACAGCTCAAACTGTTAGAGGTTTGGGGTGTAAAAGTAGATCCAAGAGAATATTTATTAGCAGCAAAGGCCAAGCACAGCAGTCAGTGATATATATGACCTGAGTAGTGTAAAATCTACAGGGCTTGTGTCTGTGCAGCTACAGAAATGAAAGCCTGTCATGGTTTAACCCCAACCAGCAACTGAGTACCATGCAGCTCCATGGAAAAGAGCAAATAGAGGTGGAGAAGGAATTGATGATCCTGGAGAAGAAGTGGTGCTGGCAATTTAAGCAAAACAAGATCAAAGAGGAGATTGATTTCAGGTGAGGTAAGCTAAATATTTTGCTTTTTTCCTAATCTCCACCACCACCCCCAAGTGTAGACGGAAGCATTTGCTTCACTTTTGTCATAAGATAAATTAGCCAGAGATATTAAGCAAACTGTTTATTTTGTATTAATTCCAATAAGTCTGGTTTTAATTTTCTTTCTTTTGTTATGGTTGTCATATGGATAATACTCTACATATGTATGCAAAGAATAGAAAACCTTATGTTCTGCCTCATAAAGATGTGAAACACAAAGCACAACCTGCAGCCCTTCTCTCATTCTTGGTCACTGACTTCAGACTGAGCAGCTCCACTACAGCACTCTGGGATTTGTGGCCTGGGATTTGGACAGGGAAATGCCCACTGGAATAAGACAAAGACTGCAGGTAACACTGTGCTTGTTATAAGGAGAGTGTGCCTGAAACCCAGCAAAGCCCTGAAGCACATGCTTCCTCTTAAACATGTAAAGAAGTCCCTTTGAAGATAACTGCTGTATTAGGCTTTGACTTCAAGCAGTCTGTCATAGGTGTCTTTAAAATAATATTTGTAAGGCAAGTTTATCAATGTTTATATTCCTAACCATTTTTAAAAAAATTATTATTGTTTTGAAATTGAGCAGGCTTCTTCTCTTGTGTGCAGATCCAGGCAGTCTGCACATTTTCTATGCTACTCACATTTGTCATTATGTGTAGAAGGTGGGTTTTATCAAAATGGTTCATAACATTATTATTACACTGCATGTCTGAATTTGAGGATGGTAACAAATATAAGTGATCTGGAATCAGTACAATTGCTTATGTAATTCTAGTTCCAGTGTGAATCTTCTCCTGAAAGTTATGGCTGCCTGAGAGCCAGCAAATGGTAATTTTTGGTTCTGGACCACTGACATATTTAGTATTTACATATTTAGCATAGCTCAGAAGAGCTGCACTCATTGGGACTGTACTATCCTGCTGCTTCCATGTGCCACACACCCTGTGGAGTAACAAAGCCACCTTCAAGTCAGCAGCAGTGACCTCTCAGTTCTTGTTGCATGGAGTCTAAAACACGTCACTGATCCAGAGCTGGGCAGATTCAAGCTAAGGGTAAGGGAGTTTTATGCTGGAATTAGAGAAGGAAATAGATATTTATAGATGATGTGAAGAGACAAGAGGCCATCTGAAGCTGGTTAGGTTTGGTTCTGTTGCAGACACAGCAGCAGAGACAGGAACTGTGCAATTGCCACAGGGCTTGGCCTAGATGGCTGCAACTGCTGGTAACCATTGCATCTTTTTATAAGAAAGCAGCTGCTGTTTTTCCAGGGGCTATCTTAAAATCCTTTGTGTTTTGTCAGTTTCCCCACTTGAGTTGGAGAGGTCTTTGCATGCATGATGTCCTTGGCTTTGTTCACCAGTCTGCCCAGCTGGCAGGCGTGGTTTTCCTTCTGCAGTGCCATGGAGGAGCCAAAGGCAGTGCCATGGAAAGGAGTCCAATGGGACCAAGTGGCCAAGCAGCCACTTACCTGTCAGGAATTGGACCACCTTCATGCAGGAGAGTTGACTTTAACTTTTAAAACTCCGTGTGAGAATTACCCTGTGTGCTAGAAACCCGACGCCTGCAGTTTTACAAGGGAGTCTCAGGTGTCCCCCCCAATCCACTAGAGCACAGTAAGAAATAAAAGGTTTACAGAGAAACTTAATTCAGTGGCAAATTATTCTAACAAAACTGATATCCCAGAGCTTGCTGGGATAACTTGCCAAGTGTGGCATGGAGTCTTTGCAATAAGGCAAGGAAAGACATGGATATCTTCAACGAAACCGGGTTCTGTAGCTGTGATTTCTAATTCATGACCACCCAGGGTAGTATCAGCCCCATCACATTTATCATGTTTGCATTTCAGGGGTGGTTCAAGCTGCCAGTGCTGTTTTGTAGTGCTCCCAGCTTCCTTTCTCCCTGGGGAAAGCACGAGGAAGACAGATGCAGGTGCTTTGTAAAGGAGAAAGGAGACAGCAAATGTTTGCATCTTTGCACAGAGATACTTAAAGATACTGTCCAAGAATACCTCTTCAGAAATGAGATAATATTACAGTGCCTTTGCCCACAGAATATCTAGGAATAACTGAAGGGAATTTATTTAATTGTAAAGGCCAGAGACTGTGGAATTGAAAAGGGTTTGGTGTTTCTTTCTGAAGAGACTACATGTAAAATTGCTATATAAATGATAAATTTATAAAATATATAAAATTGTATTATCCTACATTTGCTCAGAATTTGGAGCATCTCTAATAGGTACTGTTTGTCTGACTTAGAAATGTCAGAGCCCTTCCCAGCAAATTTCACCTGTACTATACTTAATATATGGCACTTATGCATAGCCAAAATTACCCTTCCTAAATAAGTTTCAGCAGGGATTTACAGCCCTTGTCTTCTTTACAAAAATAGTTCACACTGGCATGTGGTGTGAGTTTACCCGAGTGGACCAAGATGAAGGGAAGTGCTGCCTCAGATCTTGATATGATTATTTGCCCATCTGTGTAGTCCTCCTTTGATATTGCCAAGATAGGAAATATAAAGTGACTTAAAAATGTCAAAGTCTTTAATTAAAAAGTAAGCAAAACAGTGACATCTGAAGCTAATATTGTGGGTGAATAAAAATAGAAACAAAGCGCAGGTAAGGACCTTGATACGATTAGTCAAATGCCAGTGGAGCCAGAACTCAGGCTCTGAGGGTACTTTGAGGAAAGCAGCTAAAGTGATGCTTGCACTCCCTGCTTGCTGGATGCTAGGATTGTCAGCAGAGTGTAGAGCTTTTTCTTCCAAAATGCTAACACTGAGAATCTGGAATAAGAGAGGTGGTTGGGATGTGTGCAGCATCTCCTGGGGCTCCCTCTCTGCCTGTCCTTGGGCAGAAAATGAGCCAAGAAGGAGCATGTCCACTCAGAGCAGCTGTGGCTGAAGCCAAGGTATTGCTGTGGTGTCCCCAGCTTTGGTCAGCCTTAGGAGCCACAGGAGCAGCGTGGGTGGGAGCAGCCTGGCTACGATTGCTGTTCCAGCGATGAACACTTCAGTCCTGTTCTCAAAGGCAGGGCAGGAGCCACCCACTCATCCCCTTCCCCACCAGTGCCTCCCCACCTTGCACCAGGGTAGCTGTCCCTGCTCCAGGCCAAAGGAAATATGGCCCAAAAGGCAGGAAGGTAAGCTCATCTGTTGCTTACAGCCTGCAGTCTTTGTTCATGACAGCGACTATATTGGGGATTTTCTTGGAATATGTGGTTATGAACGGTCATGGGAGTTCTTAGAAATATCATTTCAACTCCCTGTGCTCACAACAGATGCCAGTGCATTCAGGTTCTGGTCACACTTTCCAACCTTGCCCTCATCTTGGAGGCACTCCACTCCCTTCCTCCCCACAGACAAAAGATGCTGGGCTGTGAAATGCAGGGGGCAGTGATCTGGCAGATGAATGAGGTTTGTCATACACATTTCAGCACTCATCACATCTCCCAGGAGATGCTTGTTAACCAACGTGGAGTGACTGCATTTGAATGCAACACCAAAGGACAAATCTGCCCTTCAAGTACTCAGCCTGCAAACATGTGGTCCAAGGGAAAGGGTGACTTGTTTGTTTGTTTGTTTCTATAGAGTAAAATGGCTTTGATGGGAGTCTTTCTAAAAGCAATCCAATTAACTGTGGCTCTTTGAGACTAGAAAAATGGGTATTGAAAGGGGTATCACACTTTTTTTTTCACTAGCAGTTTGCAGTCACTTTCTTTAGGTATCCTCTTTCCTAGCTGATATTTCCTCTGATTTATTCCACTGCAGAAGTGGATCATTTAAGTGAGTTTTATGTAAGCCCTCCTGGCCGTCTTACAGTTCTCTGCATGTTTCAATATATTCCACTGTTAAAAATTTTAAAAGTAGGTGGGGAAAGAGGAAATTTCTGGCTAATATGTAACAATTTCTGAAGTCAATGTGCCTGGACTCAATTTTTCAGGGCATTTTTCCAGACATCTAATGATGCCAGAAAATAAAAATAGCCAAGTAGCAGGACCTTTCCTAAAAGCTCCTCTGCAACGCAGCAGAAGTTTCATGGCCCTCATCAGGTCCTTTTCTACTATCACTGGGGAGAAACAAAACACTACCACAAGCACACAGGAAAAAAAAATAAATATATATATATATATAAAATAAATAAAACTGCTATAGATGACAAAGTCCTTGTAGCAGAAAGAGTTGAAGTTAAAACATGATTTTTTTTTGTAAAATCAGAACAGTCGTGGTTGACTAAATGGTCTAGCTGAGCTTTGCTTTCAAGAATAGTGGAAATGTCAGCTGAGCAATCGTGTTCATTCACAGCAGGCCACAGGGACAGCAGCAGGCTGGGCTCACACACCAGGCCGGTGCTTTTATTATTGCTATTGAACACTCTGTGGACAAATAGAGGTACGTCTGGAACCAGGGTATGCAGTCCCAGGAGTCTCAGATAAGTTCAGATGCAACTTTTGAGAGAAATATCTTGGATTTTTAAAAACACCCTATTCATTTTCAAGCATATGTATTTTGGATCACAAGTACGAAAAGCGTCACACTTGATAATTTTTATAAAGTTCAACTAATGAAAAACTAAATGTGTGAAAAATGAAAATAGAATGAGATGGGGATGTTCTTCAGTTATTTGTCATTCTCTTGCTTTTGAGGATATATAGTAAAAGGGTGCACATCTTGAAAAGAGTGTGACTATGGATTTGCCCATGAAACTAATTGCACTGTAGTATCTTTTTTGTGATATTGTGTTGCTCAGAGAGGTTGTGTAGTCTCTGCTCCTTAAAGTTTTCGAGTCCCAACTGAATCTCTGAATCCCTGAGCAACCTGGTGTGGCCACACTTCAGCAGGTGACTTCCAAATGGAATTATCCTGTGATTCTATCAAGAAGACAGAGAATTACAATCTTAATTTCACACTTCCAGGTGAAATTTTGTGCATTTGTGTGCAAGAAATGTTCTCCTTGATGGAAAGCAAGGACTTAACTGGATTAATATATAATTTTACACACTTTCCAGGAAACGTTGCTGAAAATACCATATCAAACCACCTTCCATTTCATTAATAACCTTCTATGATTTTGGGTGCGAATGAAAATATTACAAAATGTGGAAATTAAACAAATGACGAAACACAAGAGTGGTTAATGACTGAGTATCTTGGCAAATGAATTAACAGGATAGTGTGAGCTGTATTAGCTTAGTAGGCTGAGCTATGTGTATTAATGATAACACTCTGTGCAGGATCAGCATTATGAGCTCCTCAGTTACTGCTAAAGCAGAAGAGCCAATCTGCAATAATTCTAGGTTCACCTCACTCATCTCACCTACATTTATGCCAGCTGCCAAATGTTATCTATGAAATTCTTACTCATGTCTATCTTCTTATTCCTGGTTTGTCTGACAAGAAACTATCTGTGCTGCTAATCCTTATTACACCCCTTTTTTCCCCTGTCAGTTACTTTGTGTTGCTATTTATTACACAATTCCAACAACATACCTGGAGAAAAATAGATGCATAAAAGGCTGAATCTGAAATCTTATGCTTGTGCCATTCATAGTATTTTAAACTCTTCAGGAAAATATTGTTTCAGTTGGCCCAAGCTGTTAGAATGAGCACAGGGGAGACGCTTACTCTTGCCTCCATGTGTGTGGAGGCTATGTATATTTTGTGTGAGTGTATATCTTGTTTTAACCTGACTCTAGCCCTACATAGCAATGTTCATGGAAAACTCCACGGAGGTCACATGCCACATATTAGCTTAGCAGCTGAAGGATGCATAAATTCAACAGCAAGAGAAAAATTAAATTAGGTAAAGGGAAAAAATTACTATTTAGTGATTTAAAGTCACTTAGACCTCAGCTGTTTTGGGTTTGAACACAAGAAAATGAAACTACAGGGGCTTTATGTGAAATCTCTTCCATCTGTTTTAAACAGGAAGCCAAACTTTTTGTCGTGTGGTTAGATATGAATTTTTCAAACATGTTTTTCATAGATCCTTTCTGAGTTTAGTGTGACGCCTTCCAGAGGTCACGGTACAAGTCACTGTACATAGATTAAATTACCATTCCTGTACAAAGAAAGGAGTGTACACGGTCACTGGAGTAATCCCAGTCTGACTTCCCAACCTTTTGTGGTTGTTTCAAATAACAAAATGAAAATTTTCATCTGTGTCGCCTTTGTCTTTGGATTTTTCCAAGCAAGTCATCAATTTCTTCTTCACCCTCACAGAGTTACCCAAATCCTTTTATTTCAAGATAGTGATTTATTTCATAAAATTGTTACTAAAAGGGTCCAAACTAAGAGTGACTTCGCGAGATGCTTTATGTACTTTTGATCCTTAAAAAGACTGCTGACTTCAGAATAACATGACAGAAGAGTCCCTTGTCATTTTTCAAGGGGTTAAATCTAATGGATTGCAATTATATGTGGCAAAGAGTTCAGCTCATTGTGGGTTGTTATTTTCATTTAGTAGAGCACATGAAATTCTGATAAAAGATAAGCTTTACAAGGAAGATGTAAAGCAGAGAAACAATCTCAGAAGCTTGAAGGAAAGTATCATTTGGATTCATATTGTTTTCCACTAATTATTTAATGCACAGGGCCTGTCCTGTCTCTTCTGGCCACATAAAGAGATACCACAGCAAATGCAGTCACAAGGTTTGCGGTGTTCATTGCTTCACAGTGTAAAACCCACAGCATTGCAGTCTAGAAAGAGGTCCCCAGGTTTAGGGATAGAACAGCATCTGGGATTGTTGTTAGCTCTAGATAAAAGTTTACTTTTGAGAAGAATTTACAATAGGTGTCATTTTAATGGTTGGTTCTGGGATCAGGATCTTGCCTCATGAATTTGCTGCACAAGAGATAAGTATACATTGATACAGACATTAATACATGTAATATTTTTTAGTCATACACCAGTTCTGAAATAAAATAAGAACTACTTGTGTCATTTGCAGAACTGGAAAAAAATCAATGTCCCAGGACATTTCAGTGCTCAGAAGAAATTGGGCCTGGGACTGTGAGACACTTCTTTGCATCTGGACAGAGACTTGCTCAACTGCTTGAAGTAAAAATAATAATGGAGAAAAGGGAAAAGATTTTTTTTTATAGGTGATTCAGATTTCTTAAAGTAACATTAGAATATACTCTGGTGTTTTACACTTTAGAGAAAGTCAAGAGAACTACATTGTTGAATAGATAAGGGCAGAATGATAATTTATTGTACCATATTCCTGGCAAACTATCACATGGGCTCTCATGCCCATATCAAGTGTCCATGTGGGTATAAATATATATATGTTTACATAATGTGTACATGTATATGTGTGTGCACTTGGGTTTCTGTAAGATGAAACGACCCATATGCTTTTTCCTGGGTTATGCCCAGCACATTCATTTAATTATTCAGCGAGAACATACACTACCAAGTTCTTGGACCTTTTTCTTTTATTTCTTTTTCTTTGTAAAAGCTTTGATACTTTTTGGCACTGGCTCATGTAGTCAGTAGAGTGCATTTAATGGGTCAAAGGCATTTTTATTACCCTTTAAAATGTTTAACAGAGTTTCTGTGTGACTTCTCAACATGTTCTATTTGTTTATTTCTGTATATTTTTGGTATAAAGAGGTAACATTGTGGTGTAAGGTTTTATTACCTTGGCAGTGTCATCATTAAAGAAGTATAAATCTTTGCATTATGCGCCCTATGTATTTAGGAGCTTACATTCTGCACATGGAACTTAATTCCCAGTAGGTGTCCTGATACAAAAGTCCCAGTAAGATGCCAATCATGATATCCTTTAATTAAGTTTTAAAGAAATTGGCACTTCTAAATAGCTCAAAATCTGTTTTTCCATATTTTTTTCTCAAGCGCAATAAAAAAACCATAGTTTTTCTCTGAAAAATAAAGAGATTGATCCATCACTTCTCAGACATTATCTTAGTTGTAGGAGGATATAATCTGAGATGAGACTAAAGCTCAGGCTCAGGAAGTGACAGTCAGTTGCTGAATTGCTTAGCCATGCTTTTGCCATTATGAGAGAAATGCAAATGGACTGTTTGATCGGAAACAGATGAAAATGCAAGTGCATATAATCTGGATTTTCTCATATGTTGTTACACACTAGGAAAATTGTACATATTTGGTGTTTTGAGTTGAAAATAACAGCTGCATATTAAGTCACTAAAATCATACTTTGTGTTTCTCTTTGCAATGCTGATTATTGGATTTGATGTTTTTTAACTCTGCCAATTAAATATTCTGATGTGTACTTGATTCAGTGCTTTTTCTTTTTTTTTTTTGAGAAGGAGTGATCAGTAATAAGGATTTGGTTATAAAATCCATACAAGGGAGTTGCACTGAAATGTTGGTTTCTTGTATGTGGAAGTCAGACATCACTATCTGGGTTTTCTAGGTATAGTGGCCTTATTAATTCAGTGAATGTGAGCATAGCAGACCACCTTCTAGACAGCTGGTGGGTGGCAACACAAGCACTTTTTACTGCCTGAGTTCCAGTCTGTTGCACAGTTCCATAGAAAGAAATGGTTCATGGTTATAACAACTCAGAGTCAGATTTCGTTTCTGAGCTCTGCTGAGCTTTGCCTTTCAATAGGCAAGGGGGCAGCTACAGCAACAAGCTCCTCAGTATGTGGAATCTCTTTCTCATCACTATGTATGTTTTGTAAGGATTTTTTTTTTTTTTTTTTTTTTTTTTGGCAAAGAGGACATAGCAAGAGGCCAACAGCACAGTTACCCTGTAGGCTACAAGTCCCCCTCCAAAATGGTGCTGAGAAGCTGGAGTTCTGCAGATGGAGAAAACCAGCAGGTCTGTGGTTTGACCTTCTTTCACCCCCTCTCCTGCCATATACAGAACACAGAGGTTCAAACAGATGCAAGATCAGAGTTCGAGTCCAATGCTGCATCAGAGTAATACATACAGCAACTCTATTACAGAGCCCAGTAATTTAAAGTTTAGTGCTATTCCCCAGCTTGGAATAACTCTTTAAAAAGCACCAGTGCTTGGAGAAATACCAGCATGAAGGATGTATTCACTACTGTCCTGGTCTTACTGACTGTGGTTCCTCTCTTTTGGAACAAAATGGTCAAGGTATAGCCATTACATTTTAGATACCTTCTTTTGCACAAAAAATGTATTCCAGAATTTTCAGTGCACGTTGTGAACATAGATGCAGAACATAGGAAGTTTATGAACATATCTATAGGTATGCAGATAAATACATACATACATATATATCTGAGAAGTTAGGAGTGAAGGCAAAATGTGCAGGAGGCCATGTTCTTGATCAGTTTGCAGAGTGAAGCATCACTCGTGCATCTGACCTGGAAGAAACTGAGGGAAAATGAGGAGACTCTGCAGTCAGTTATCCATATTCTATGGTATCCTAAACTGATGGGAGATGGGTAAGTGCAGCATCAGCTCCTTTCATCATTGCTCAGAATTTCCTGTTTATATCTTTGGTCACACCACTTCTTTGGAGTGGCTTTCCCAGAAAACTAGCTTTCCCATAAAGCTGTGGGGAAGTGCACAGAAGCAGGTCAGAATCTCCTCCTGCTTGCCACTGCTCTCCCTGCCTCGGGAATATCTATAACCCTGGCCCATCCTTGCACGCTTGGGATGCGCAGTGAGGAATATAACAGTTCACAAATCACAGCATATCAACTTTTGCTGAGTGTTTAAGAGTCAGTCCCAAAAGTCACATGCTGCAGATGAAGAGCCAGCCTGAGCTCGGACAAGGGAAAGAAGCAGTTAGGTTCCTGCTGACATCTGGAATCTGCTGCCTCCGAAACTATCATTTTTTAATGCATGACTGAGAGCCTTATTTCAATTAGGGGTCTGTGCCAATGGCTATCAGCTGTGATGTTGTGGAGTTTGCTGTGACAGGGTACTCCCTTTTCCCAGACCAGAGTCTCCACTCAGTCTCTTGACAGTCTGCCAAGCTTTGCAACTGGAATGTGTGAAGTTCAGTTTTGAAACAGTTTCTTTCCATCATTCCTGCCTGTTTTGATCTAGTATGTGAAACAGGTTTCTACTTTTGTTATAGGATTCTTGTTCATTCTTGCCAGATTCAAATTTATTATATAATGTAGCAGCATCAGATGACTGCCTAGGAATGAGTAGCAGATGCATCTCTTGAAATACAGAATTCCTTGCTACAACCATGCTTTGGTGACTTGATAGCCACCACTACATGAGTGGATTTGTGGCAACAAGGGCATCAAGAATTTCATAAAACCAAAACCAGATGTAATGAGCTCTGAAGAGGGTGTGATGTAGAGCTGGCCCGCCTCACCATAAAAATGATGGGGAAAACATTTGTCCTGGCACAACCACACTGTCATGGTAATCCTTTCCTGCCTAAGAGCAACTCAGGACTACCCTCCCTGAGGAGAGTGGTAGCTATTGTCAGCATTAGTCTGGTTTCTCCATTTGTACACTGCAGGCAGACTCTGCAGCTCCTCTTTAATCTGCCAAGGATGACACTGATCCAAGCTAATGGCTGAGGTCCCTTCTCCTCATCCCTTTGATGAGAGGCTTTGAGGCTGTAGCCTGGGTCCTCAATCCCACTGTTGGCATAGTGAGAAAGAAGTTACAGGTAGTAATGTCCATGAAGCTGCCAACTGCTGTACACTTCAGAAACCTGGAAAGAACTTCTGAGAAAACTGGCATGACTGGCATTTTCCATCCTTTTATTTTTTTTTCTTTTTTAAATAATCAACTACAAAAACCATCAGTCTGCTACTGCTACCAGCAGCCAGTGCAGTGGAAAAGGCCATTTAACATCTTAGGAACCTCAGTTCAAAACTGCTCTGAAAAAGCTGGCTAAGCTGCAACTTGACTCTGAAGGTACCTGATGCCTCCAGGACCTTTCCTGCTTGGTTTTATGTTCCCCAGGTGCCTCAGGTGGTACCTTTAAACATTTTACCCTCATCTTCACAGGACTAAGCAACCAGCTATCAGCATGGAAGTGAAACACATTTAAGGTCTTTAAACAGTGCTATTTTTCCACGAAGCCCTTAGCAGCAGTTGATCTTGGTATCCTCAAAATGAAGTACAACAGTTGTCTGTGCAAGCCTTCTCACAGGCATGTTTAAGTCTGAATGAACCTGGCAGGTTTTGCTAACAGTGTGGTACCTACTCCCATAAATACTGATTCCCTCAGAAAAGGGAGGAAAAAACCAAACCCAAGACACAAAACATTAAAAGGCCCAACTACTGGTTTTGTCCAGTTGTTGGCCTGCTACATACTGGAATGATTATGTTCCTCACAGAATGAAGTTACATCTGCCTCTGCCTCTTAAAGCATAGCTGGAAGCTATGAAGAAGAAGAGAAGAGAAAAAGGCCTTCATTTTCATAAAACATCCTATTCAGATTATTCACCAAGTGAGAGGATATTTCTTCCAATACTGAAGGGAATACGAGGTCAGAATATCCCATCTCTGAAAACCATTCCTAGAGCTCATGCTATAGATCTTTACTTCAATTTAATTTGTCTCTGAGCAAAAAAAATATAATAGCAATAATTCTGTATTAATAGGCCCAGATGAGATGTGTGAAAATTCCTGGATTTTCATCCTGTTCTCTCAGATCACTTGCACAGTCACAGCAACCAGGGGCATGGGTGAGTCCTTCAATGCATAGGTAAGCCTGGAACTTCTTCCTGTCCTCTCCAATCCATCTTTAATTATGGAATAGAGGAGTCCTACCTAAGGTGGCCACCTTTTAAGTAAAGAATTATGAGGATTCATAATTCAGGATGAGACCATCCTGAGTTTCCTTGTTCTGTTGGGTCTTAGGTGCTTTCACTCCAGCCCTGACCACTGACAGCCCAAAGTGTCTCTCCCTGAGGTGAGGTACTGCTGTGAGCATTCTCGATACAGGCTCAGTGCCTGGTGGGGCTTTACAGACCAAAGCCCTTCACTGGGTCCCCAGTTATCTAGCTCATTTCAGAGAGGTCTGTCCCTGGATCAAATCCTGGGACAGATGTCCTTATGCCCCATGGATGTAAGCATGGTGAGAAGAAATGGTCTTTCTCCTAAGTCCACCCCTGCATTTTGCAAAGACAGGCATAAATTAAAAACGTTCATTAACAGTTCCTCAAGTGGATGTTAGTGTGTCACAGATCAACTACAGACAGACCACAGACCAATCCTCACTAAATTATTTGCAGGTTTCCATTGTAGATCAACAATTGGCAAGAGGTTTTCCAAAACTGAGTAATACATTGTATCCATTGTCTTGAGGATAATGAATGGATGCACATCTGTGCTTAATACTTTTCTGCCTTTCAGAAATTCCCTGCATTCCACACATGTGAAATGAGATCCTTCAGATGTGAACAGTGCTTTTGAATTTCATTCACAGCTAAAGAGGTTAATAAATAACTTGACGACCACGAGGAAACTACTTAGAAAACAAAACTTCTTTGCCTTTTAGATTAATTAAAGAAATTTAGTAATAGTGGTCAAAATATGTGTTTGTCATTATTTGTCTGATGGAAAACCAGTAATAAGGGATCCAAATGCTATACTGCTACATACTGCATTACAGTTGGATATTTATACAGCAGCTGTCAGGGTTTCTTAAGTCCTTGCTGGTGATTCCCACTCTGCTTGTTAGGGGAGCTCAGAGTTTTTGTTTCAGGTATCTCCAATTATTAAGACTGTCAAGAGCCAGTTGAGCAAACCTGGGTTAGGAGACAGGAGGGACAATTTGGGGAATGAATATTATACAAATTGCAGCTCACAATTTCTTGATAAATGGAAAAGCAGGAGGAGATACGTGGATGTCGAATTCTGTGCTAAGAGTGTGCCACTGCTTGCCTTGAGACAGAGGGTATGCTGTAGAAGGCACTTTGAATTTTTTTCAAGGCCATATGCTAATAATATTTGTCATTAATAGTTGCATTTATCTCAATCTAATTTCCAGGTAAGAGCTGCTGAGTCATAAAGAGGAGCAGCAAAAGCAAAATGGCACAAAACTTCCACAGCCCGCCTTGTGTTCTCTGCTGTGCATGGATTTATACCATATATGAGCACAAGCAAGTCACCAGTTTTGGCCTACTCTGAGGCTAATTTGTGGCACAGAGTAAGTCTGCACACTCAAGGTGAAGACATTTTCTTGCTGCTGTCTAAATATTCTTAGAGAGATTTGTTTAAGTCAAAGTGTAATTGTGTACCTTTGATTCAGATAATGAATATGCAGTGTAGCTATTTACAACAGGCTGTATGAACACCATCCCTCTCTCTTTCTCGCTCTCTCTTTCTCTCTCTCTTGTTTCCTTTAAGTTATTCCATTGTGGAAGCCAAAACAAGAGATTTTACTACTAAAGGCTGGGTAGCAGCACAAGACTTTAGCAGCAGGTACTGAGGTCTCCTGGCACAATCCCCACTGAATTTCCAGATCTGGCAAATTACTACTCCATATATATCAGAATGTTTCAGTATTTTTAATAATGTTAGGTTTTTTTCAGTCATAGCAAGGCTCTTTCCAGAAATTATGCATGTTTCAGATTAGTGCATATGAAATAGTTTTTTCTGTTGTCCTTTTGTGGCCCTCCAGAAGTAACTCTCCACCCTAACGGGTTGAAAACTGCATATCTGCATGTATATCTGCACTGGGTTGGGTGTGCTCTTTTTACCAGGAATAAACAATCTCAGGGAATGAATAAGCTGTCAGAAGCAGCGTTGGAAATAAAGAGCAAAGTCATGGAAAGCGCAAAGCTAAAAAAGTCCTTTTTGTCAATGCTCATATTCATGGCTCATAAAAATCTAATTCAGAATGTTAGTTTACACCCCTCAGCTCCCCCCAGAAAAATCCATTCAGACACCGTGCATTTGTCATTTCTGAGCCAAATGCTGACAACCCTGGTATTATCCCATCTCACCCTCCAAGAAAAATCAACTTTTATCTTATGAAAAATTATTTCACATATCTAAAATATTGCATATTTTTGGGTTTTTTTGGTGAAGTTGTGTTTGTGGGGCCTTGCTATATTGCAAGAGTTAGTACAGCTATCTTTCCCTTGATGGTTTCCTGTTCCTCTTAAACAGGCACAAAGAAAAGAGCAATGGATTTGATGCTGAGGTCACTGAAAGACCAATTTCCAAATGATAGCAAATTAAAAGGAAGATTCAAGCCATTTTTTTTTTATTTGTTAGCATGTTTCTCTGTGAAAGACAAGATCTTTTTTTTTGCCTGAGTCCTGTGGTCACACGTGCAGGGGGTCCCTAACTCAAGGAATTTTTACGTGAGCAGAGAGGGCAGTCGGGTGGGAGGGGAATGGGGGCAGAGTGATGGAGGTGCTTGGGGCAAGCAGCCACAGCTGCAGATGGCCACTGCATCCCATTAGCTTCCCTGGAAAAGCAAAGCTGCTGGCCTTCCCTGAAGACATCACCTTTAACTCAAGCCAAATATTTATTTAGGTTGATTTCCTTATCTGGAAGATGTGGGAAAAAGCCAAGGGGCTCCAGGGGGACCAAACATTAAAACAGCTCCTTTTTTTTTTTTTCTTTTTTTCCCAGAAAAGGACAAAATAAAATACTAGCAATGGTAGACTTTTTTTTTTTAATCTATCCTGTTTAATTAAACATTTTTTCATTAAAAAATGAACTGCAAATTCTGGCCTTTTACATATTACTTATCAAGGGGCTTTTTTAGCCATTGGTTCCTAAGAGGAGCCCTGTAAGTCAAATAAAGCACTTTGGCATGCTGGAATTATTGGTGCTCGCTACAAGCCGAGAGGAAAATGGGAATATTTAACAATCAGTGATGGACTAGAAAATGTCAAAAAATCTACCATAAAAGCTCCTTCAGACAGGCATGTAGGAACAGCATTTGGCTTTGCTATTAGTCCAGCTTGTGCCAGGCTTGATGTCCCTGGCAGAGGTGTGAGGGCTTGAGGGGCACCAGGATACCTGTGTGGAGAGGCACACTTGTGTGGAGAAGAGTATTTGTTCCTCAGATCTGCAACCCAAACAAAGCTTTGAAGCCTGAAAGCCACAAGAGTCGAGTCTTGTAGAAAAATATGTGTTCTGTACCAAAAAGAGAGTTTTCTCACCACAAAAGACAGGCTGGAGAAACCCCTGGCCAGTCAGCCCTGTACAGCTGCAAAACCTGTCCAAAACATGTCCAGATGCTCCCTATTGAGGATTCAGGCAATGTCCTACAATAGTCCCCAAAGCAGAGGAACTGAAAGGAAGGAGTTTCAGAGGCAGGGTGGTAGCCCAAGCTAAGCAAATAACTGTTTTGTTTGACATTCTGCCCAAGGCTCATAATTGAAATAAAAAGCTCTGACCTGTAAGAAACCCCGGGTGTGGTGGAAAGTGTTTCCTGGGCTGGGGGAAACAGGCGAGCCGCCCTGTCAGCTGCCTGGGGCATGGGTGAGCAAATACGTGGCCCCCGCCTGAAAAGTGATTATGATGGGAAATATTTTGCATGGATTCATACAATTTTCAGGATTACTCAGGTACTTTTGTTTTGAGGCTTCAGTAGAAACTTGTTCTTAAGGGCTGTGAGAATAATCCTATGAAATCAAAGTTGCCGGTGCATTGGCATAGACAGCTTCACTCAGATTTAAATTTTCCAAGCCCCGTAATTGCAATCCAGCATGGCAGAGTCCATTGATGAGGGGACAAGTCATTTTCTGGAATGTGCAAGTGAATCAAGATAATACAAGGTGAAAGGCTCCAGAAAGAAAGCTTTTCAATATGCTGTCAGTGTGCTGTGTATACAGCACAAGGCGGTGCATATTTGAGAGCAGAAATAGATGTATGGCCCTGGCTCAGAAAGTGCATTTAAAACAATATAATTTATTAGCTGAGCTATGGCTGACAACAATCTGTTCCCCTGTTTTGGGCAGATTTTAAAACTCCACTGAGCTCCAGTTCATGTGCCCATCTCATGCTGATGTTGTCTCACTTTGGAGACTGTGGGAAATGCTCCAGGGTAGCTTACATAGGATGCAGAAGCAGCATCATTACAATTTGTAAAAGGGATTGTTTTAATCCAGGAAACAATAGAAACATCTTATAAGTGGTCAGCATCTGGTCCGAAGAACAAATCTCAAACATTACATTATCACTACTGGGAACTGAGAAATGAGACTCCACTTTAGTAGTCCTCAGCAGTACTTTTTTTTCTGGTTTTTCAACATTGCAGTGTTGGTAAATGGAGTGTATATTTATGGAATAGCTTTGTTTTTGATGGGATCGGTGTAACTCTGATGAGCCTCATGTCTGCAAAAAGACAATTTCATTGGGATACTTGAAGATTATGGACAGTAATATGTCATTATTAGGTACTTTTATATATGTGCAAATTGGCAATATGACAGTCTTTTACTTAGTGAACTGATACTGAGGGTGATCTCATTCTTTTCTCATGATTTAACAAGGAATTAGAATCCTAAACAGTGGTAAAATGCATTCGAAAGTATTTGACCTTGACCAAATCATAGCTTTCAGCCTAATTTTATTTTTCATTCCTTGCAGAGACTTGATAAACCAGATAAACTGGCCCTGAGTTTTGCACCTGCTATAACTTACTGTTTGGTACTATTTGGAATTTCTGTTGTGCCTTTGTGAAATACCCAAGCATGATTTTGCCAGTTACCCAGCACAGCCTGTTCCCTTCACTGCTCCAGTATAAAGTGTCTGTTGTTCCTAAATTCAGAGACTTTCAGAACACTTTAAGAGAATACATTTTCTTGAAAAGAAAAGGAGAGGAAGTCAACAGTGTTTTGTATTAAATTGTTTGTGCTCCAGTTATAGCTGGAGAAGCCTCCTGTGGAGTGTGTCCTCAGCTTTTCTCAGGGCAATTTAAGTGAGATTGACCTCGAAAGTCTCAACTTTTGATGTTTGCATTTTTTCTGTGCAAAATAATAAACTGGAGAACAAACTCCAGCCTCGAGTAATCTTACAAGCTCCCCACTTGTTACCTATATGATTATGTTAATTGCCCAGAAAATTATTATAGCTCAATTAATAGCCTTAATTGCCCAGAAAAGCCCCACATGGGACTTCCTCCCACACATCCTACCCAGGTAACCAGGGTCAGGTAACAGGTCAGTGGAGGTCCTGACCTCCATTGAAGATCAGGACTCAATACCTCCTTCTTCTTTCTGAGCACAACTTTCTCCAGCTGCTCGTGCTTGGAACCCCAGGTGTGGCTCACACCTTGCCATGTCACCAGCCTCCCCTTGGACATAGAGCCATTGACCATCCAGCAAATACCTTCTCCACTGAGTAGTCCATCCACCAAACACCTTTCTCTCCAGTCTGGAGATCAGGCTGTCACGTGGGACTGTGCCAGAGGCCCCACAGAAATCTAGGTAGATGACACAGCTTGGTTTTCCCTTGTTGACTGTTGCTGTCACTCCATTGTAGGAGGCTGCCAGATTGTTTGGGCGTGATTTTCCCTCAGTAAAGTTGTGCTGGGTCTCTGGTCACCTCCTTGTCTCAGGTGTGCCTTAGCATGGCTTCCATGAAGGTCTGCTCCGTGATCTTGCCAGACACAGAGGCCAGGCTCACCTGTCTGTAGTTCCCCAGGTCTTCTTTTCTTCCCTTTTTAAAAATAGAAGTGTGGTTTCCCTTTTTTCAATCAGGACCTTGCCTGACTGCCATGACTCTTCAAATATAAAGGAGGATGGCCTGTCAACAGCATCAGCCAGTTCCCTGATTCTTGCACCAACTTCCTGGGAAGTTGGTGCAAGAATCTGGAAAGGGATTTGACTGCCCCTGTATTTTTGGTCAAATGGAACTTTGATTCCTATTTCAAAGTACCCCAAAAGCAGTGTTTTGCATTATAGACACAGTCTTTGTGTGTTGCTCCCCTGAGTAAAAATTAAATTAGTTTCCAGAGTATCCCACTTGTACAATATTCCAATCAAGTCTTGCATCTTTGCTTACTGCCTAATGCACCTGGCAAACTCTGGTGGCTGCTCTTTACATTTTCAGAAAAATACAGACTGTTAGATGTGCATTGTTTGCTTGGTTCCTGCTTGTACTTTAAAAAAAAAAAATTATCATTGCCTTGCCATAAAGCCTTTTATTTTATTTTTTTTCTCCTCTACACACAGACTTTTTAATTTACATTTTCTTTCATCTGGAATCTCAAGGCCTTTGATTCATATTTGCTCTTTGTTTTGATGTACGGAAAAATCTTAAGACATACTTGGCTCTATTAGCTGTGCAAATTCAAGCCCTGGTAAGGAAGAGAAATATTTGAAACCGAGTCAATCCTGATTTATTTAAAGATTTAATTCACCCATAGGTTTCAAATAAAAAATAAAATAATCATCTATATTTTATTACTAGATCTTAAAATAATAAAATCAGCTGTAGTTTACATGCTTGTTGGGTGACATTGGGTGTTAAGGAGGAGAGAAACTTGAGGTTTGCTTCCAAAGGATTCTTGTGAAGTGACTTTGAAACATGGCTTAAAGGGTAATTGCTTTTCCATCATAAAATTTTTAAAGGAGAGTGATTTTCCAGGTGTTTGATAAACACTTTGTTAAATAATACAACTAACATGAAAGGTCCAATGAAAACCTTTATTTTTTAGCATTGCAAAGAGAGACGAAAAAACCCAGCTCCTCCTATGTTGTAGCACCTCTACCAGAAAAATATAAGGGGCTGTAACCAGAGAGATATGGGAGTCCAGCATTTACCCATTATAGACTGCAATCAGGGGGAAGTCAAGAGGCAACAGTAACCACTTGAAACTTTATGGCTAAGATATTAATGGATTAATTATTTTTTTCTTTCTTTAACACTGTTCACAAAAATAATCTCCAGTTGCAAAAATGCATGTAGCTTTCCCCAGACTGGAAAGTAAAAAGCCGAAACTACATATGCATATTTTTAAATGCTTTCTCTGTAATGTGTCACTACTTTGAAACAGCACCTCACATGAGTAGCAATGTTTCTAAGTCATGATACTTATAAATGCAGGAGAAATGCTGAAGCTTTAATAATAGAAGCTTCTGCTTCAACTTGCAGCTGTGGGATGGTGGCTTTTTTCCTTTCCAGGGATGGTTTGAGTTTTCTCGCCCTTGTTCAAACATAAATGAATCCAAACTATGTATGTGCTGTCTCTGGATTTACAAGCACTCATTTCTGCTGTCTCTAAAGCTTCAAAGGGTTAATGCTGAAGACATAGATAAACTTTTTCCTAGATAGATTTGTGAAAAAATGTGTGGGTGTTTCGTATAAAAGAAAACCGGATCCTCTGGTTGCAAGGTAACATACAAAACCTCTTTTCCTCCAGTGTGGTGTGTCTTCCTAAAACTTACTTTTATCCCACAGGAATACCTGTTTTCAGCAGTAAAATGAAAGTCTGTGGGAGGCAGTGAAAGACACAACTCAGACAACAAGACAATTTTTCTTGTTTTCAGTATTTGCATCCTCTGAACTTTACCTCCGGTGGTCAGTGCTTTCTGTGCTCAGTATAAATGTGTCTGCTGAGGAATACTCATGGAGCCCTTTGTGCTGCTTCACTTCCATTTCAGTCTCCAAATGAGGCTCCAGTGGGGCTCAGACACTGCCCATAACCTCCCATCCATTACTTAAACCTTACTAGGGCCACTCCAACACAAGAGCTCACGGGTTAAAAAGGGTTGAGTAGGAAGGGGTTTTTAGGCTGCATTTCCATGCTGTAAAACACTTTCCAGCACTGGCAGGAGCTGACGCTCTACAGGATAAATGCTCCTTCACTTTGGGAAATGGAAGTAAAATATAGAGATCTCATTTAGGGTCTCTTTGTGATGGATGGCCATGAAAGGGACTGTCCCTCATTTGCTGCTGCTTTTTCTTGTCATTACAATATAGCATTATGAAAAGGTTTAAAGGGGATTTCTGTTACTCTGATGCAAGAAAAGTTGTATTTCACTACCAGCAGTTCCCGCATTATGCACCTGTGAATGCATGATACTGCCTGAATACTTGCAGGTAGTCTGGGTGTGTTTGTCAGTTCCAATAGCCAAGTCTTTATAAACTTTTTATCTGCCTAAACAAAATGGAATAAATATCAGATTTAGCTGATGCCACCATACAGGTAGCAGAAGACAGTAGAAACATGTTTCCATGATACATCTCATTTTACCCAAAAGTCACATGGAAGCTACTGAATCATTTTATATTATGAAAGGGTTTATTGTGCTCAGGGCCTGGACAAAGCTGCTCGAGGGGAAATAGTTTGGTGAGAATGAAGGAGAGAAGAGAATGGAGGCAAATAGACTGACCAGAATGCAAGGAAGTTATTTGTTCCTGGGAAAATAATTCCTAGAGTGGCAGCTTCTCCCTTCTTGCTCTGTTCTGCTTCCAGCACAGCATCAGGACATGCTATGAGGCAACAGCCTATGGTTTCCATGCTTGGGTTTGGAGGTGTCTGTGTCCCACTGAAAAAATATATTAGTTTTTAAAGCATTCATTACTAGTGACTGCCAACATTAATGCCTATTTGCAACTTTTATCTGCTAAGACGTATTTAGGGCTCTGAGAGACTTTTATTTACTACTGCCACCTCGGCAGCATGAGGAAACCATTTTCAGTTTCATCACGTACTTATTATGAAATAAGAGCTCTCCATTATAGGTGGCTTTCTAGCTAAGTATTACACTGAGAATTAAAATAAATAAATAAATAAACAAATAAATAAAACCACTTTATTTTCCACAAGATAAATATCCTGCTAATATTTTGGCCTGGGTCTCAGAACACAGCAGGAAAATAACTGCAATCCACTTTCCATGTAGTGTCTTCTTCCTTCTTAGAGAGTTTGGGTAATTTCACTGGTGGCTCTTCCATTTCTTATCTGTGCCAACAACTTCTGGTATCCAATATGGGCCTATGGTCCTGAATTTGAAGGCATTTCTTTGCATGGCCTTTGGTAAAAGCAAGCTGTTTGAGTTTACTCTCTTTGGCCTTTCAGTAAAGCACCCTAAACCCAAGCAGTGCCCTGACAATATGGTTGGGTGCGTGTTCCCATCTGCAGCAGCCTTTCTAAAGGACATAACAACATTGGGATCTGTGCACCTGAGCTGAAATACAGTCCAGGAGAGTGGCTGGGATAAAAGGTGCTGGTGGAAAATCTCTCAGGATCCTCGCATGAGAGGTCTGTTTGGGACAGAAAATGTTTCCCTGGTTCCTCTTGAAATTTATGGAACAACTGGATCGACTGGACCAGGAAAAGATAGACAATGTCTCTAGCCTGTAGCTGAGAGTTTCAGAGTGCAAAGGGTCCTTTCTCAAATTGTTTTTGTTTGCTTGTATCTCTTACATCCCTTACAATTTTCAATATACAATTACACTAAGTGGTGATTATTTTTTTGTTTGCTTCTTTAATAGCATTTACCTCTGGGCTGTTCAGTTACCATTTTTTATGACTGAAAATTGGTTTTAAAGTTTTCTCTTTCCTCCTGATAGCATTACAAAACTTTAAGTGCTTTTATTATGATATTTTTCTTTATTTTAGAAGAGAAGCTGTAATAGCAACATTTGGCCAAATGACTGGCTTCTCAAAGTTTCAAAATGTAGTCAGGCTGTGTAGGGGAGAATATGCAATGATGAATATTTTAAATCTGAGTAGTGTGAAGGCATGGCAAAGCCAAGGGTATGAAGAGGATGTGGTGGCTGATTCCTGGATGCATAAACTGTTTTAAACATTTTCTTGCTAGCGAATTTCATCTTTCCTATAATGAACTGAAAACAGACTTTCCTGTTTTCTGAACATTGAACCCATTGGCTTTCACCTGATGTAGTGCTCTGTCACTAACTCATAAAAGCACTCACTCTTTGGAGCTTCATCAGGAGAAAACCAGTATACTAAACCTCTGGAAATCAGCTCTGTAGCACAAAAGAGCAGCAGTCCAGCAGATTGTGTGACATGGCAGCTCTTGAAAGCACAGCACATCAAGGAAAGAAGGAGTTCCATAACTTCAAGGGTAGTTGGATGTTATTTTTAGAGTTATTTGACTGACAGATCACTATGCAACAGTGATGTGTATGGGGAGAGCTAGTGCTGGAGATGGTTATAGTCTGATGTAACTCCAGTGTGATGACAATTCCCTGGCTCTTAGTGGCTTTTTATCCCTGACATGCAATGTTCTACTTGTCAGCTTTCTTTTGTTTTCCATGGCTTGTTTCTCCTTGCTTTCCACACCATACAAGAGTGAGCAAATGAAAAGGATCCTTTTATGAGTTAATGAATGCCGTTTGTGGTTTTATATATTCCATTTTGGGTATAGGAGAGAAATGCACTGTATGGCTGAGCCTGTGGCTGGAAAAATGGGTACCTGCAAATAAAAGGGCACCCAATCTAAAATAAAGTGAGACACTTTTCCTTCCCACAGCAAGAAGGAAGCAGTCTCTCAGCATGAGGCTTCTTTGCCTTGGGTGGGTCCCTGCTGTAGAAATCCACAGTTTTCTTACTCCCATTTTTCCAGTCAAGCCTGACATACTTAGAAAAGGCAAAACATGACCAAAGGAACATCCCAACAAAGAAATGTACCTTTCCCTGTGCAAACTCTGCAGATTTCATCAGGTTTTCACCAGGCAGTTGTATGACCTGCTGCATAAAAGTAAAATAGCTCAAGCAGTTTTGTTCCAAGAACTTTTTATGGTTGCTTCAAGACTGAGCCCTGATCCTTGTTTTGATGTCTTAGGGAATACCGAGAACTTTTGCTGTCATTGTGCGAAAGGTCAAATTTTATGCCCTGTGACAACACAGCTGCATTCATGGAAAACTGCTGTTGTTATTGCATTAAATTGGTCATTTTATGGTCTCCAGAAGGTCCATCTCCTTTCAAGGGTTTCAATCCAAGAGAAAATCCCACTAAGATCAAATAACATTACAGTACAGGAAGAATAAGTATATATGCACACCCTATATAGACATGACAAACAGTTAATATAAAAATCATGCCTATTATGTGAGTCCCAAACAAAGGAATTTTAAGAGGAAGAAAAAGCATAAAATATACTCCATAATAATGAAATGAAATTATTATAAAAGAACGATGACAGACTTGCTTTTAATTAAAATAACACCTGTTGGATTAAGTTTCAAAGAAGTGATCAAAGCAAATACTGAGCAAAAAACAAGGCACACAGCAAGTGTTTAGTAGATCAAAACATTTAAAACGTTTCAGAGAAGTATGAGATGTAAAAGGGAAAAAAACATTGGGGATTATATTGGGATTATACTGAAACTTGACTAAAGGAGAAACACTCCTGAACAAATAACATTACATTAAACTAATTAGAGTTTAGAATACGAAATTGTTAAAGTTTGCTATCTCAGCTGTTTCTTTAAACTGAAAAAGGGATTAACCCATATTGTAAAAATAGTTAGTGGTTCAGAGGGCAGAAGCTATGAAATACTGCTGAAGTTTGGAGAAACAATGACAAAATCCACAAGAAAGTGTAGTCTGTGGTCCAAGTCCTTGGAAACCTTAGGCATGCCAAGAGCTCTTTGTGCAAGTCCATTTACTGGACTTGGGAGCAGTACTGCTATCAGCAAGGTGTACGTGGGTGCTTTGGGATGTGCCCAAAATCCAGGATGTTTTGTCTGCAGTTTAAGGCTGAGTAGTTGAACTGCAGCTCAAAACATCACAGGAAACAGATTTATTTTCAATTGGAGGGCATTCTTCCCCACTGCTGTTGTCCTAGAGACAGTCTTCTGGTTTTTATTTTTTTCAAATTTACTCTGAGGATTTTTAGCACTGTAAACTTTCTTATTTAGTAAAGATGTCCAGTGTTCAGTTCTGATGGCTTTCAAGCCCCACTTAAATCAATAGGGATTGTGAATGCCAGAAATTCAGAAGAGGACTCCAGCACACTGAAAACTTGTGGAGGATGTTATGGCTGACTGCTGGCTCCTCTCGCTGGTGAAAGATGCTGAGGCCGGCAGCCAGCCAGCTGCTCTCCCCAGGAGGGAGTTAGTCCCTGGATCTCAGTTTGGGAACGGCTGTCTTAAATAATTTTGTTCAAATATAGTGCCTTTTATGTTCTTTCCAATTCTCTGTCCCTCTCACAATTACCATTTCGCATGGGAAGCATGTACCCTTTCTTCTTGTTCCTCTCATTTTATTGAGATGGGCTGTCAGTGTTTTACTCACAGTGTATTACATACTTAAACACATATATGTACGTGTGTATCCTGTGGCGGAGTGAGGTAATGAGAAGTGAATTTGATCCTAAGCTTCTAGAGTTTGCACAGCAAATATGAAACAAGACTGTGCTGCATATCCACAGACTCAAGCTATGCTTATTTATAATGTTTGAATCAAGTTCCGGCAATTAAAATGTGTTTTACGTGTTTGGGGATTTTTACAAGAATATTACATAGATATTGTGTAGGTGATCAGTATATTATATTAGCTGATAGGAAAAAGCATTTTTGACATTGTGTAAGGGGTATTTTTGACATTGTGTAAGTGCTAATTATCTCTTTCCTGAGTAATTTTTAGCTGGATGATGAAGGTTTTTGATATTCTGTTTATCACAGTTTAAGGGCTGATTTGAAAATCACAGCACGGCACTACAGACACTATACTCCAGCAAACAGATGGTGGAGAGCCATCAGCTGTAATCTGTGAATAAACAAAGGCAAGTGAAGTTTGGTATAGAGTTTTGAAAATGAGATGTAATTGTGTTATGGAAGTGTAAGAATGCTGTGAAATAATCTTACCCTGGCTGTATGGTAAAGAAAAAGCTCTATTTAATCTGTCAAGATAATTTTTTTTTTTTCCTTCTGTATTACTGAAACTCCCAGCTTTGGTGCAGTAGGAAAATCATAATGTCTGATCAACAGTTATGGAAATGGGAATAAATGGGTTGCATGTGTGTGTTTGTTCCTTTGTGAAATACACAGGGCTACTGAAAGACAAACAGACTCCACGAAGTTGTTTACCAAGGAGAAGAAACAAATAAAGCACAAAACCACCAGGCTCTTTACAAAACAGAGAGAATACTACTGTCTTGGAAAGCACACGAGAGAATTTGCTTCTAAAATAGAAAGGATTATGTGATTATGTTGTCTTTCCTAAACATAGACAAAAGGTGAAGAGATCACACACTATTTGTTTTTCCACTGGATGGTTTATTTGAATGTGTTTAGGGTGGCTGGGGGGTAGGAGGGGGGATTCTCCTCCACTGGCAACACGTAGCAAGAGAAGAAATTGCAGAGGAGCGCTCAACACTTAGAGGTCAGGAAGGTGAAAGCACAGCAAAAGCTTTGCTAGGAGGCTCAAACATTTTTGTGGTTTCATGTGTTTACCTTAGCAATGATAGAAGATTTAGTTAATTACCCAGCAGTCTCAACAGTGTCTTGTCAGGCAACACTACATCTCCTTTTCAGTAATGTCACTGGGACCCTGATATTTTGAGCATTTTCATTCAAGTATTGTTATAATCAGGTCTGATATAATTAGGAGATAGAGAATGGTAGCTGAAATGATCCAGTTAGAAGAGATTAACTGGAGCTTGTGGGAAGAAAGAGAGAAATTGTGATGCCTTCATTAGAGCTCACTCTAGGTCTGCATATTTTCTCTTGCTGCTGATTCATCATGGTTAAGAAGGGCACTCATTTTTGAAGGTTTGCTGTATGTTTTCAAGGAAGGTGGTAAAAATCTTTCCCCTTTCTGCTGCACACTGACATTGGAGTGCTGCAGCACAAATCCTTTCTTCACAGATACTCAGTAAAGAGTTAATTATTTTGGTGTCTCAAAGAAAACTACACTTTTCAGTTTCTCAGTTTGTCGGTGTGAAGCAAAGGTGTCCATGAGGCCTCTTTCTCATTGCCAACTGTTTCACTTTATGGCACTTTTAATTCAGTTACACCTTCCTTTTGTTCCTTTCCTATTTGTTTTTATGTCTTCTTTGCCTTTTCATCCCTCTCTTTATTACTTCCTGAGGGTGTGTTTTTCTTTTCACTTTGAGTTTTCTGTTTTTTTCTTGTCAGTGTAACTGCAGTAGATACTCAGCTGTTTTCTAGGAGAGGCAGTACCACTATTTGCCTTGGTCTTCTCTTTACCTATAGGAGATAAACAGAAGAGAGAAACCAATTGAAAATTGAAGTATCTCTGCTGAGAGGGAAACCTTGGGTTCACAATAGACAATATACCTGTGTTATAATGAGCTGTGGCTAGGACACAGGCCAAAAAAGTGTGGAGCATGAAGTGTACAAGGACAATTTGAATACAACAATTTCACAAAACACCACTGCAAAAATCTTGCTGGAACAAGATTTCTGCTAGTTTTTCATCATTTCCAAATTTGCCTTGGCTAGTAGTAAGACTTCCACCACATCAGTCTCTATTATTAACTGAGGTTGTGGTAAAGTGGGAGCTGTAAAGTGCCTACTGTAGCAGGGAGAGGATAGGTATGGGCCTAAGAACAGAGACATGCAGTTGGAGGTAGTCTGCCCTCTCCTCTGTGTCCCTGGCCCAAAATATTGGAGTAATATTCTGCAAATTAAACATTCTGAGTTAAAGGGGGATAGACTAGCTCCTGTGTATGTGAATTAATAGCATTAATTCACCAACCCACTTGAGCAGTGAGAGAGTATGCTAACTTGAGTGTGAGAAACTGAAATTCAATGAGGTTATGCTGATGTCTGCCTGACTAGTGAGTGTGGCTCAGTAGATTTGCCATGTGAAACTGCTGGTGCTCAGGCCAAGGTGTCTGCACTGGCTGCAGCCTCACCTTGTGCAGGGGATGCCTGCTGACCCCACGGTGCATTAGGTGCACTCCCAGGATGCATTTTTTGGCTTACTGCTTGCAGTCAGTGCACTGAGGTTGCTACACCTCTGTTTTAAAGTGCACTCTTGATGCACACTAAATTGCTAATGTAGTCATCCCTTGAACATTACCATTTTAAATTTGCATTTTCCCCATCATAACGTGTTATTAATGGACTAAATTGTCATCATAAACTTCTAATATGATAACTTAAACTGCTGGTTTATCTATTATTTTCTTTCAGTCAAACATAAAAAAGAGGGAGGCAGTAATAAGATAATATAGAGGTTAAAAAGCCTGGGCTGTAAGGTTGCACGGGATGGTACTTGCCTGCCTGTGGGATGTAATACAACTTGCAGCAGGAGTATCCACATCGGGGTGTGCTGCTGCCTACACTTAGTAATAAATTATTGCTGTGACTCTAAACATTATGCAATGTATCGGCGATTCATCTTTCAGTCGCCTGTTCCCACGCTGTCCGTTTTATCTCGGTTGTTAATTTAATCCTGGCAGTAATTGCTTCGCTTCTCTTCAATCTCCCCGTCCCGCCAGCCAAGCTCGGGCCCTTGTGCGGGTGTTGTGGGGGTGGGGGCGGCTGGCCACCGGGCTGGTGATGCTCGGACAGCGGGGACCGGCCCGTGCAGCCCCGGCCCTGGGGCTCCGCAGCCGGCAGTGACCGGGGGAGCGGCGGCCGCGGGGGGGCGGGAGGAGGAGGAGGAGGAGGAGGAGGAGGCGGCGAATCCTCGTCCGGCTGGCCGGGTGTGCGAGCACTAGTGGGAGCTGGAGAGGGCGAAAGGAGGGGAGAAAGCCCCAAACCACCCCGAGCCCGAGCAGAGCGGCTGCGAGCCGGGCGGCAAGGGGGGTGTGCGCCAGAGGCGGGCGGGGGGCGAGCGCGGCGGCAGCGCTGGGAGCGGCGGCAGCCCCGGCGGAGGAGACGGCAGCAGCCCCGGCGCAGGAGGCAGCCCCGCGGAGCCTTGGCAGGCGGTGAGGACGGTGAGGAGCCGGAGCAGGGCGGGGAGCGGGTGCTGCGGCGCGGAGATGCTGCGGAGGGCGGGCGGGCACCTGCGCGGCCGGGATGGCCCGGGATCCAGGGGGGTCCCGGGGGTGCCGGGCCTGCGAGCCCCGGGGGCCCCGAGTGCTGCGGGGGCAGCGCCCCGAACGCGGCCGGTGCCTTCCAGCCCCGCTGGGCGCTCGGGAGCCGCGGCCACCCGGCTTCTCTCCCGTCCCGGCCCCTCTCCCATGCTGTCCCCTGCCGTGCTGTCCCCTGCCGTGCTGTCCCGTACAGTGCCGTGCGCGGCTCGCAGCGCTCGCCTCAGGCTGCCCCGAGCTCGCCCCGGGGCGAGCGGCCACAGGCGGGTGCCGGACCCGCTCTCTCCGGGCACACGCTGCGCCTGGCTTGGTACCATCCCGATACGTGCAGGTCAGGAGCTGGCGATCTGCAGCGCTCCCGAAATGAACTTTTAAATCAAAGCGCCGGTTTGTCAAGGTACATCTTGTTTTGTAGCTGAGGACGACGGAGGGCCCTGTGAACCCTTGGGAAGCGGGAATCTGGTACGGTATTGTTAACTCACAGACTTTGTCGCCCGTGATGACTGACATGGGCTCTGATTTACCGGCCGGATTACAGCAGTCCATGTCTTCGGTGATGCCGTTCAGAAACATAGCGTTAAACCTCTCGATTTAAGCATCTGCTGAATGTAAATTACAGAAAGTGTCACTGTTTAGGAGCCTCTTGTCGATAAAACCGGGGGTCTGTCTAAGCGTCCTGGGTCTGACGGTGCAAAAAGCGATGCCTGAGGGGGAGTGAAAATAAGATAGGCGTGTAAGGATAATTCTCCAGAAGCCTCTCTCAGCATGCATTGATTTGCAGTTTGGATGCTCTCTAAGGCAGAGCATGTGTCTTTATGGCACTCAATGATTTTTCCTTTCCATTAACTGCTCTGATTGCCCCTTGACCCTATGTAAACTTTTAACAATGTGCTGTGAGAAGGAATTTCATAGCCTTAACTTTACACTGTGTCAAACCCCATAGCATTTTATTCTGAACTTTTGACAGTACCTATGTCTTGACATAGAGTTATTGCAGAATTGGTCTCTGTTCCTCTCTGTCCCATTCATGCTTTTATAAACTTCCAGTGTGTTCAGGCCAAAATGCTCTCTTCTGCTTTGCTTGAGATGTAGCTTAAGAGGAGGGAAATGAGCAGAGACAGTTATTTTCTGAGAATGGAGAATTTTGAATGACAGGCATATTAGAGTTAGGATGTTAAAAGCTACAGTCTCTGGGAGTAACTCGTGGAAGCAGTGTGCTTAGTGTGGCTACCGTGTGATTGCCTGCAGAGGACAAAATCTCCTCTGAAGACTAGCATGGCTTTGCAGCACCAGGTATTCCTCCTTTCTTTTACTGGCACAGGCTGCATGTGCAGGGAGTGCGTTTCTTTCAGAGATTTTTGAAAGCAAGCAAAAACCCAAGTAACATTTTACTATTAGAGTGATATGATGGATTCATAATGTGTTTGTAAGAAGATTCTCTGGTTCTTGTGTTTAAATTTTGCATTGTTAGGAAAGAGTTTTGCAGTTATTTCAAAATAAGGAATCCATCACAGTAAACACAACCTAAGGACCTTGGCTCTCTTCCCACAACCTACTGCCCTGCTTGGCTTTAGCTGAGCTGCCCTTGATTGACACTTGTGCAATCAGGGAAAAACGACCCTCAGGCCTTTGGGATAGCTGTGTCTGTACTTATCTGTGTGTGTAATCCTGACTTATAGCAGTCCTTCCTCTGGGTCAGTATGCTGAATGCTCTGGCTTCAAGTTGGCACTTAAATACATGTTTAATTTTAAGGATATGAGGGGGGGGTCCACTTTAATTGGTGCACTTGTCTAATCTAAAGAGATGCATGTGCTGGGGCCTTTGCTGCAGCAAGACTGGAGCATTCATCTCTTGACAGAATCAAGCCCTCAAGTTTTGAAACTCCCTTTTAAAGAGCTTTGATTGGTGATGATGTAAACTGACAGATTCACAAAGGCTGTTCCCAGCATCTAGTCTTTCTTGCCTGTTTCTGTCATTCCTCCCTGTGTATTGTTTCCTACAAAACAAGACCTTCAGTAAGTAAGACACAATATCTGTTGCCAGGTGTAAGGAAACAATGAGGAAGTCTGATGCTCAGGTGGGAAATGATGTGTTACTACTCCCAAGAAATAAGATGAACTTTTTTTTAGAAGGTTTATGAGCTGTGTCTTAACTGCTGATTGCTTGATGCTGACTACAAAGCGCTTGTCCAGACTGTAAATCCTGTGGGGAAGGGGCTGCTTTGCTTTGTCTTACAAATGTGATACTTGATGCAGTGTGCAGGGGAGAGCAATGGGCTGCCTCTGGTTCCAGCATGTGCTGCTGCTGCTAACTGCAGCCATCCTAAGTAGTTTACAGCCTTCCAACAGAGTATGGGCCAAGCCAGAAAAGTCTTCTAAAAACTTGTAACAGGTATTTCCTAGCAATCTTAAGGTAATTGCAAGGATAGGATAGTATATAAATCATCATGGTTATCTTGGTTGTCTTTACTCAAACTTAAGAAGTTGGTGAGGACTTAGAGACAATATTGATATGTGACTCATATGTGCCAAAATGTGCTGATCTTTGTGCTGTAAATACTGCAAATATAGAACAGAAACAAATTAGTAAGACCTATTTGTGGTACCCCATAAAGCAAACTACAAAATATATCTTAGACTTACTTCCATTCAGATTTTTGTTCCTTTTCAGAAGATATGAGCTGGTTTTAAATTGTCTCAAATTGGGAATCTTGCTGCTGATAGGCAAAACTTGGAGGAAACTGGTTTAAAAAAACTCTGTGGTTTAATCTAAGGTTCACATGTCTCAAGCTGGTTTTTTTGCCTAATGCACGTTTTGGATTGGGCTTGGTTCTGGTGAGCTCTTTCCTCTTGCTGTTTTGCATTTGGTTGAGGTAGTAAAAATGTAATGAGGGTTATAGAATAAGTTTTGGAAAAGTCTTGAAATTGTAACAATCTGATGATATCTATGAATTCCATTGTGCTATATATCAACAACCTTGTTCTTCTGAGTGCCTTAAAGGAGAAAAGATTTATCTATTTCAGCATCTGTAAGTGCTGGACTCTTTTGTAATAAGGAAATTACTTTGAGGTAACTAAAATACCTTAATAATGTAGTGTTTGATTACATTATACCAGTTTTTTCATGTGTCAGATTACCGAGTTTACTTTTCTCTGCTTAATATGTCAACACCTCATCAAGCTGTAAAAAAAAAATAAAAATTCCTATGTGATCAATTATTCTTTATGATCAGCCCTTGCCAGAGTGTGCATGCACACCCAGGTGTGAGTGCTTGCACAGTGTGCACAGAGAGGAGCATGCGTCTGTGTCTCTGGCAATACAGGCGGTATGTTTTATCTGCTGTCATGCACAGCCTGCATTGCAGGGTTGTGATGAGCAGCCAAACCCAAAGGAACCTCTTTCTTTTGGTGTTGTATCTCAAGGCTGGGGTCCCCAATTTGTCACTGCTCCGGCCTTTCTCTCACAGGCTCACTCGTGGGGGCTGTATGCTCAGCCCAGCTGCCTGCTTTTCTGCTGCTTGTCACAGTGAATATCTCTTAGGCCTCCAAGCCTCTGTCAGATTTGGTTTAATTGGCCAATAGACTCAAAACTTACTAGTGAGGGTCTGGCAGACGTGTTTATCCACAGATAAGAAAGGCTAAACACTGCCTTGGGAAAGCAGGCTGAAGGAGTTATTTTCTGTTGGAGTCAGGATGCAGAGCAAGTCCTCATCTGGTGGTACAGTGGCCAGCAGGGAGGACATTTGCATGGAAGTCACGGTCACGATTCCAAGCCTCGTATAATTGGTATTTTGGAGTCATCTGTGGCACCTTGCAGGACTGCAGATATGGGTCTGCAGAGTTTGGAAACTCTGAATGTAATGAAGAGACTGGAGCAGCAATGTGAGCCTGGGGAGAGAATGGGGAGAGTAGGTTCACCCTTCACATGTTCCAGGAAGATTTCCCAGTACTGAATGAATTGTAGTATGCAGGGACCTGAATGACACAGGAAGTTTCTTTTCCCTGAAACTGACTGTGTTACACATTAAAATTAATTCAGTGCTGAAGTAAAAATGCATTGCTACAAACCTCTACTCTGTGATGCCATTAAGCAAAAGATTGCAGTTTTGCAGACCAGGATGAATAAAGGCACATAATTAAAAATGTCTGTTCTTTAAAGCTACCACTTACTTCCTTAACACAAAAATAACTGTTGCTGTTTTGCTGACACAAAAAGAAATATTCTTTGGTGTTCAGAAATATTTCACATCTAAACCCTAAAATATAAAATAGATTGTATATAAGGCATATTTGTAAAGTAGCCACTTAAAAGTTTTTAAAAGGTTAAGTTATTCAAGACCTATTCCCCTGAAGCTACAAACGTATTTGTTCATGCATAACTTCACTAAGGAATACTTATGTGAATAAAATTACTCACTTACAGGTTTGTAAAACGAAGACTGTAATTAGCTTTAGGTTAATTCCCCTGCTTCCTAATTAAAAACATGCAGGTCAATTAAGGATCAAAGGAGACATTACCTTTGTGATTATCTTCCTTGGCAGAAATAGCTCTTCTGATAAATATTTCAATTTCACTATAATGTGACCTTTTGTCCAATTTGCTTTCCCTAATCCTTGTCAGTTTTGGCCAAGGAAAAAGTGTTCTATTTAAAACAGACTGTGAAAAGGTGATATGCTGAATCTCATAGTTCGGGCACATATGTCTTTTAGGGGAAGAAGCTGGTGGGTGAAAGAGTATATTTATTTGCCTTGGATTGATTATGTGTACATGAGCTGGATCTGGCTAGTTTGCTTATTTGTCTCTCCTAAGTACACAAATACAGCTTTATTTGTAACTAGATTGCTAAATACAGTTTCCTTCATGCGTCTGACAATTTGTTTCTTCCCCAATAACGTGATGATGGAATGGCGTGCAGAGGTATGCATTTAGAGACTTGATCAGAGTGTATAACCTGTACATACGTGCTAAATCTTTGCTGGTCAGATTTGCTTCAGAGCCCGTTGAGTGTAGGCTCTGTACTTATGTGAGAAGACTTGGACAAGGCAAAAAAATACTTGCTTCCATGCCAGATGTATTGCAGAGTCAGGACAGTGTAATGGAGATAAGGTTAATTAGCTATTTGCATTTGCTACTGAAGTTGGATGAATAGGGTTTTTTCCCTGACAGGGAATTTCTCTTCAGGCATAACTATCTGGTAGTTTGTTAAAATGAGTAGAGCAAGAGTTTTATAGCCTGCAGAAATACAATTAAGTGTGCAGGCATCATAGGCTTCTTTTATTTGTAGGCAAGTCTTGTAGGGTCTTGTCCTACCAAAAAATCGAAGTGGAGAAACCCTTCAAGCTGAGGAGGGTTGTGCTGCATCAAGGACATGCCATAGGATGACATCTCTGTATGGCTGCTTCTGTCCAATGGGATGCAGTTACAGGTACCCCTTTAAAGTGTTTTGAGACTCTGGGTCAAGAATGAGGTCAAGTCCAAGCTGCTGCTGTTGATGGACAGGATAAAACTAAAGTTACTCAGGAGACTGTTTTGCCTTTCATTGTTAAAAATATTAATGCAAATTGTCTTTTTCCTTTATTACCAAGCATTCCTGGGTATTCAGCACCTTGCAAGTATTATGAAATTGATACTTAGAATCTGTGTTGTGCTTAGGATTTATGGTATGATTTACCGGTATGATTTCTCTCTGAATGATGGTAAGAAGGGCTTTGCTTGAAGATTGCCTCTATGTATTCTGCATGCAGACTACAGTCTGTCGAGCTTGGTGGTTTTCACAGGACACCCTTCACTCTCACATGAAATGTTTCCTTCTTATGGTAGGAAACATTCACAGAATCATAGAACTATGAAATCATTAAGATTGGAAAAGACCATCAAGATCATCAAATCTAATGGTCAACATAGCACCACCACCATGTTCACCACTAAATCATGTCCTCAGGTGCCATATCCATGTTTTTTGAACCCTTCCAGGGATAGTGACTCTACCACCTCCCTGGGTAATCTGTTCCAATGCTTGAGAGCCCTTTCCATGAAAAAAAATTTAAAAAATCTGGTATCTGACTTAAACCAGTCGTGGTGCAACTTGAGACCATTTGCTCTCACCCTGTCTGTCACTTGTTACCTGGGAGAAGACTGGCTACAGCCTCCTTTTCAGACAGTTACAGAGTGGTAAGGTGCTCCCTGAGCCTGCTTTTCTCCAGGCTAAAAACTCAGCTCCTTCAGCTCCTTCAGCTTCTCCTCATCAGAGTTGTGCTCCAGACCCTTCACCAGTTCCGCTGCCCTTCTCTGGACTCGCTCCAGCCCCTCAATGTCTTCTTGTGAGGGGCCCAAAACTGAACATAACACCTGAAGTGCAGCCTCACCAGTGCCGAGTACAGGGGACAATCCCTGCCCTGCTCCTGCTGGCCACACCATTGCTGATCCAGGCCAGGATTCCTTTGGCCCTCTTGGCCCCCTGGGCACTGCTGGCTCATGTTCAGCTGCTGTTGACCGGCACCCACATGCTTTTCTGCAGGCACCTTCCAGCTATTCTGCCCCAGCCTGTAGCACTTCATGGGGTGGTTGTAACCCAAAGGCAGGACTTGGTACTCAGCTTTGTTGAATTTCATACAGTTGGCCTCAGCCCATTGTTCCAGCCTGTCCAAATCCCTCTGCAGAGCCTCCTCGCCTTCCAGTAGATCAGCACTCCCACTTGGTGCTGTGCACAAACTTGCTGAGAGTGCACCTGATCCCTTGGTCATCACTAGTGACTGGCCTCCAGCTGGATGTAACTGCCTTTGCCACCATTTCACAGTGTTCTTCTGGAGACAGCTCCTGGTGTGGATGTGTGCATTCCTCCCTGGGTAGAAAACTGGTTGGACAACTGAGCCTTCTCCCTTATCCCAATAGGGTCACTTAGTCTTTCTTTCCACAGGTAAAAATCTTTTCTCAGTTTGTCCTGCTGCAGATACAATCACTTGATTAGAGTGAAAAAGCAGCACCATCATTCTCCTCCAGAATTCTGGTATTTTTTGGAAGTGGATGGTAAACCTTGCGGTTTGGGGTTAAATATTCACATAGGCCATGTCAGTTCAGCATCATGTGAGCAGCAATGGCATCACAGAGATCACATTTGTATTTTATGGAAGGGCAGGTCTGTGCTTTTCCTGACAGCCATCACAGCAGCAGGTGCCTTTGAAGAGGATGAGGAGCACATTTTAAACCTGAAGCTAATTAACTTTTCTCTGATAACCATGTATGACAACTGTTTAGGCTTGTTTGTATTCCTTGTCTTCCACAACTAAGTTAGAGCCATGGAAAATACATCCCAAAATAACTGTTTACAGTGGGGCTTATACAGTATTGTTGGGCTGTTCAGTGTAGTAGGGATGCTGCTGGTTGAGGAGGTGCTGAAATTAGTAGTTTACTCCAATTAAACAAGACGAAAAAATGAAGGTAATCTTTATAACTTTTAAACTCAGAAATCTATTGCCAGGGAGTAATCAAACTACTGTATAACTGAATAATGGAATTTCCTAAGACTGCTTCATTTTGAAAAAAAATTTTCTCTCCTGACAAGAACCAACGTGATCTTAATGATACATATGCCTGTGTTTTGAATGTGTGGAATTTTCTTATGGCTTGCTGTTTTTAAGGTTTTGAAGAAAAAAATTTGTTTGAAAATTAATTGAAGACTAACACAACCCCAAAACCAAAGCAACACAAAGAATAGTTTCTAGTCCTCCAGATTGTAAAATTTATTCTTATTTTTTAAGGCTTGAATAGTGAGCTGTTAGATTTTGTGTGTACAAAATGCCATCATTTTTACTGAACTTGGTGCTTATTTTGTGCATAAAGGCTTTTCTAGCTTTCTGCAGAAGGGCAGATTTCTGCACAGTTTGTGCATAACTCAGTTTTTCTGATTCACCTTACCAGTTCAGACAACATGACTTGGAATGGTGTGAACAAATGAGAGCCTGTCAAAAGGGTTTGATCTATTTTTATACTGTCCTTCTGCTCTCAAATGCTGCACATATATTTGAAATTATTAATCCCAGTGTAATTTCTTTCCTTAGCAGCATTTCAGCTGTTTCAATGAACCATCCCTGGTATTTCTTCTCTCTTGCTGCAAATTTCATAAAAACTAAAATGCTGTGACTCTACTTGCACAGATACATATATTCTCACAGGTTTAATCATTGATGCTAAATCTTTTCAGAAGTTGGTGGGGGCTTTGCATGCAGGTAGGAGTTGTCTTACATGTATTTAAATGCCTTTTGAAATGTTTGGTTGCAATTTTTTACGTTAGTCATACTTAAATGCTGGAATTGGCTTGACGTGAAAAGTAAACTGCAGATACTCTGATGGGCCCAAAAGCAGTACTGTGAAGGATAAACTAATGGCATGAAAGCTGAGCTAAGCTTTTAGAAGTGTTTTGCCATAAAATTAAGGACCTAAATGGGCAGTTGCTTTGGGAATAGTGGGAGCATTTGAGGAGCTGCTGTGCCTAGCTCCTATTTCTATTCCTCCTGCTGAAAGATAGGGTCCTCAGCACTCTCAGCAGGTGGGAATGTGCCTGGTCTGCATCAGTGCAAAGGCACCTGCCTTGTTTTGTCTCTTGCTCCGGCTGTGAGGTGACATAACCTCACTCCCTGTCCTCAGGCAATATGAAGCCATCCTCCAGTGAAGTGTGAATTAGGCTAGCTGGCTAGCACGGCAATGAACAATTGAAGACTCTATCTGCCTCAGAAATTAATTCCTTTTCTCTGTGACTCCAGAAAACGTTATACACACGAATAGTGCCTAAGAGATGTCCAAGGTTAGAGATGGAGAGGTTTACATTATTTTTTTTTTCTGTGTGTGTGCAACTAATAGCCTAAAATATATATATTTTTTTTTTTTTTAATTGGAAAATAGCAGAAGGCAGTACCCAGGAGGTAGAATAGAGAAGATTCAAAAACAGTCATACCAACAGAGGTCCTGCAAAGTTACCTCAGTAGCCTGGTAACAGTAGCATAACATGTAGAGCTCAACAGGTTCTGTGTTACTGGTGCTGGGTGCTGCAGTCCCCAGTGGCCTGAACACATGTGAACTTCAGTACCCTGAAACAAGTCCTTAATGTCATCTGAAGGTCCAGCCAGAGGCGAGTGCTGCCACTGTAACCCTGGGGAGAAAAAGCTCAGAAAAGTTCAGGACTCTTTCTCCTTCTCACATTTGCCAAGGACAGAAGGGATGGGCTACTTCAGGCTGCAGCTGCCTGTATGTTCTGCTAATGGTTAGAGATAGTAGTGAGCACTGGAAATGATTATAATAAAATCCTTGAAGGATGTGCACAGCAATCCCTGTGTTTGCTCCTGGTGACATCAGCTCTGGTGTTGATTTTTTGCTTTCTAGCAGATGTCAATCAGTTACCTGTTCTCTGTAGGTGTAAGAATGGACTAAGCTGTGGCTTTTCTTTTTGTGGAGACTGGAAATTATCACAGAAGAGTTCCCAGCAACTTCAAACTACATTTTAAACTGCATGAAGTCTGTAAGCTGTGTCATCAGATAAGGAGAGGTGGTGGGGAATGAATAATAAATACATGTCAGGAGTGGAGAGAGATTCTGCACAGAACAGCTTTTTCTGAATCTCATCATCCCTTCCAGATTTTCCCCAAGGTGTCTAAGGTGAAGCATCAGTCCAATACAGTAATTTCTTTGTGATGTTTCTTTAGTAAAACTCTTAGAGAAAATACATTTTCAAATCAGATTTAGAAAATATATTTTCATAGCTAGTTTGAATATTTTACTGTGATTTTTTGCATTAATACTCCGAGAGATAAATTATTATTTAAATTGAAAGAAATAATAAAAAATAGATACATCTTGCAAAATACATTTAAAAATTATTCCATTTAAGTATGAGACTATCCTGTTAAAGGTGTTTCAAATGATAACTCTTTAATTGACTAGTAAGAAGTAAAATAAATGGGCTGCCTATTTAATGAATAAAATAATTAATTGATGGAAGCTGTTGTATTATTTCTGTAACAAGTGGAAGTGTTATTTCCATTCAAGTGACTTTATCTGCCCTTCTTTCTGTGCCGTTTCAGTTCTCTTCCAGCCACTAACCTCTTTCATACATTTCCCGAGTTCCTTCTCTCTCAATGATATTCCTTCCTGAACAAAAGCAACCAATTTCTGTGCCTGTTGTCAAATAAGCCAGTCTCAAAATTTTCAGCTGCACTCATTCTTTAGAAGATACTCCTTTGTATATTTTGAAGACTGTTGTTGAGTGTTAGCCTAGCAGTATTCGTGGCCCTTACTGATAATTTCCCATCTGATGATAAATGCCTGTTTATAGCAGCTCTTTTCCACATTCATTAATCAAGAAAGGTTATTAACAAAGTGATAAATGTAACTTTGATTTTTGCTTGAATGTACCATATACAAAGAGTACAGTCCTGTTCATCAGTGAATGCATGACAGATATGCTTTAGGTTGCATAAAAATACAAGGAGTGTATGTCAAACGATGGAATATTGTTTTTCTAGACAATCTTGCTGAAATTCTTGCACACTCTTGTTTTTGCAGTGTTATCCTGTCCTTCCTGGTCCTGATTGAATTAGGTTAGCATTGTAGGGAATGCCTCCTAATTCCTGCTAATGTGGGGCTTGCTCAAAACCAATCCTCGCACAGGAGAAGTCAGCCAGAATCTATTTTCCGTCTTTGAGCATGGTAGAACTCACAGTGGCATTCACTTGTGCCTGTTGTTTGATATCAAAGAAATGTTATGTAAAAATATGTTTTGCCTCTTTCTGAGGACTGTAGAGAAGCCTCATTTCATTGTAGCAGTCTTCTGGTAGTAGGAAATGGAGATAATTCCCTGTGACACAAACAACAGTCGTGGGCTTTATCTCAGTCATTTTCCTTTTCTAATCAAGATTTGAAGGCACTTGCACTTCCTTTGGATCTGCTTCTGAAAGCAGCACTTGGACTGGATCCTCAGTTGCATCTCAGAATGCATTTTATTGAGTTACTCCAATTAGATGCAGATTCTGTGACTACTGCATTTTGCTGATCAGCTGGCATTTGCAAAGCCTGAGAACTTCATCCATGTAAACTTTCTTCATTCTTCGAGCCATAACATTTCTCAAGTACTGTTACCATAGTAGATACAAACCATTCTGGAAGTGGTTTCCAGGGGTGTTATTCTCTGCCTCATCTTTAAAGCTGCATTTTTTTTTTTTTTTTTTTCATAGAGGTCCATCTGATGCTATAATTGTTCAGAAAATAGGGCCTCACAATAGTGAGAACACAAATCATGTTCCACTCTTCACTTTGAGAATTTCTCAAATTCCTGTCTTGAGTATTGTGATTTTTTTTAATTATTATTATTTTTCCAAGCCCTTATTTTTTTTTCACATCTAAAAGGATTTCAAATTTCTTTTAAACATCTGGTCGTGACATTTTCTTGAGGAGGGTTTGCTCTCAAAATAGCATTCCTTGAAACCATTGTGTACTTTCTGTAGGCGTTCGTCAACGTATGCTGGGGCCAGCTGACTTACTAACAAAATGGATATGTTTATTATTTATTGAATGTATAATTTTTTTTTTTTTTTTTTTTTTTTTTTTCCCAAATGAAGCTTGGCATTGCTTAGTCTTTATGCAGCCTAGGTAACTTCATACCTTACTTTTTAGCTTATTTACCAGATGTGTCGTTAAACATGGGGATGTCTTGTCAGAAATTCATTTTTAATTTGGGAATTCTTACACAAAACCTATGTTGTGCTGACTTCTTACCAACCCAAAAGAAAAGGTGGACCTGGAGGGGATGGACACGGGGAGAAACAGATAAATTGAGGCTTTTCACAATGAATATTTTATAGAATTCTCCATTTGATTGGTCTTCAGCAAAACTTGCTTATTCAGATTTAAGGTGGGGCCCTTAAATCTGACCCTGCAGTAACCAGAAAGTTTCCCTTGTGCTCGGGAGCGGGTGGAAAGGGTACTTGATGAGATGGAGTTGCAGACGTTGCGTTGCGCCCGTGAGTTATAAGGAAGGAATTGCAATAAATGATAGGAAAGGTCTGAAAAGAAAGCAACAGCTGATTTTGTTCAGTTCAAAATGACCCTGCCAAAAGAGGCAAATGATATCACAAGCTGGAAGGTCATTGTTTCTTTATGGACTTTTAAAATACATTTTTTATCCAAAAAATACACTGAGAAACTTGAATGATGATGAATAAACCACTTTGAACTCATGGGAAACAAGCATCCTTAGCTATTCAGAAATCTTCAAAGCTGCTGACAGGAAGGAGATTTGGCTTTATCTTAATGGACATGATTAAATACCTCACTGTTACAGTCAGGTATGTGCAGTGCTGCATTTTCCAGTGTCCTATTCTGCTTGACCAAAAAGTCTGGAAATACAGAAATTACAAAAGCTGACTTGGTTATTTTACTGACCTTGAGAGTGTGCAGTGTCATTTGCCTTGTTATTTTTCATTAATCAGATTTTCCCAGCTATAGTTCTTATATCATCAGCTATGGAGATGAATCACAATAGAATCAACAGGGTAAGAAAAATTAGTTTTGGGGTGTTTTTTTTAGGATATGCAAATTATTGTAACTGTGGGTAGTTTCCCATTTTAAAACAAAACAAAATTTAGTGTCTGAATAATTCTGGTCACCCTTCCTGTTTATGACCCAGAAATTCTTGGAGTGCATCCTCTTGCATGCTAACACTTTCCCACAGGTGGATAGGAGATTTTGGATAAAAAAAACTTCTTGGATAAAAATGTTATTGTTTTATTATTACACAGATGCAAAATTTTGTTCTCAGAAGATTAGCTCCCTCTTCTCCTTTTTCTCATATCCTGGGATATGTGAAGCTCCATCTTTTTCTTTCCTCATCAAGGATATGAGAAGAAAGTGTGGGGGACAAGCTTGTGTTTTTAAAGAACATACATTAACTTCAGACCCTTTTTCCATTCCTTGCAGCAGTTACTGGTTTTGCATGCACATATTACTTTTATGAGGTGCTTTGATTGCTTCAGGACATTGTTTTGAAACATTAATGTCATCTTTTATTTAATCTGGTATGTAGTCAACCACTGATCTCCCATTATAGATCCAGTTCTTCAGCCCTTAGGAATATTTTTGTTCTTACTCTCCAAAATCTCCGATTTTTTGTGTTTCTGTAGTGTCAGGTGCTAGGTTGGTGCTGCTCAGTGGTTCTCAGACACACTGACTGTGTTCCAGTATTTAACAGTGTGGCCTGTGTACAGGTAGAGCTCACATGGGAAGATGTTTTTGTTCTCTCTACAGAATTCAGTTTGGCCGTATGGAAGTCTGCTGATTTTTGGCTGCAAAACCCAGCCGTTTCTGGATTACAATTAGTTAAAGTACAACTTCCACTCATCAGTTATAAAATAATTTTCATTTTCACTGATTATGCTATAATTTAGCTGTAAAAATGACATTTACTTCAGATCATAATGCTATTAACTTTTGTGCATGATTTTAAGTACAATATTGACAGAATTCCTCTCTTTTCTCCTCTGTGAGGTTCAGGATGAGTGTTTAAAAACAGTCTGAAAGCAAGGAAAGAAATTAGATATATAAACCAGAGCAATTCCATTAGCAATTTCTATTACATTTTTGATAAACTTTTCCATTGTATTCACCAAACACTTACCTGGATCGCAGCAACCTATTCCATTTTTTTTTTTTTTTGTTTGTTTGTTTTGTTTTGTTGTGGTGCGTTATGTACCACTTCCTCTGTATTTCCATGTTGCAGTTGTGACTGGTCACTTTCACTTAATGCCACCACATGGATGAAAGGGCTCATCTGCTGTCTCACATCTCTGCAATTTTGTCATGGGCAAGGTGTTTCTGCAAGGAGCAGATTCAGGTGTTCCCATTATGTGTGTGTAATTTAACACCTGCTAATACACTGAGTTCCACACAGGTGTCACAGTTTTACTCCATTTCACAGAAATTGCATTTAATTCAGCTGTATCCACATCACTGATGGTTTCTGGAATGGCAGGAGTATTTTGGCCACTTCCCATGGCTCAGGGTGGGTACAGACAGGGATGCTCGCTCAGCCTGGGCGATGGTGTGAGTGCCCAGGCTGCCCATGGGTACTGGCCAAGCCGGCAGCACTTCTTGTGCACTTAGGAATTCCTTGGATTTCTGCAGCAGGAGACAAAGGATACAACCTTTGCTTACAGCTGTGTGGCAAGTGGAGCCCATACAGGCCAAGCAGTTTTGTTGTTGTGTAATTTCAGACATGTTGCCTTGCAGGGTTACTTTGTACTCAGTAACACTCTTTTTGTACAGTTCTCTTGCCTGGTAGATTCTAACTCTTCTGAAAAAGATGGTTCCTCTAGTGGACTAGCTGTTGCAAGAGGGTTCTTGTGGATGTGAAAGCGTATCTCAGACAATTTGAACATAGTCATAGCTAACAGTATTCAAATGCTGGCTTTGCTCCCTTTCAGTGGACTCCAGCTGTTCCAGTGGCTGCTGTTTTTTATCACTGTGCTGGACTACAGAGTATTAGTGTTGAGACTACAGATGCTTTTATCTTGTATAAGTTTTCAAAGACTTTCCCTGCTGGCAGTTTACATCACTCAACCTATTCTCTTTTATGCTTTCTATATGTAGCATACAAGGCAGGCACTAGCTAGAGAATCATATGTAGCAGCTGGTTACACTCTATTTCTTTCAAGATCTTGTGCGAAACTTCAAAGTTTACATCAACCTACAGGAAAAATAACGCCTGAGTATCAAAGGGAGAATGAGCAGAGTACTCAATAAATGTTGGTGCTGGTCTGACTGCTTCCATGTTGCCTTGAATACAGCTCACTTATTTCTTTAGAACATGCCCTGATATTTACATTACCTTTCTCTAATTTTACTATTTCTCAGAGTTCATTTATGAACTGCCTTTAATCTACTGAAGGAAACTAAGATGTTTTTATGATGTCATTGGGCTCTCATTAGTCAAACTTGCTTGTTTTTTAATAGGACTGTAATTTCATTTGGCAAGCCAAAACTTTATCTTACCACCCTTTTACCTTTCTCTCTGTTTGCAAAGCCCAGGAAAGTCTTTGTCTGAACATAACGTTTCAAAGCAAAACAAGAAACTCGTAGACAAAATAATCCGACTCCCACTTGCAAAGCTGATCGGAATGGCTGAGCACTGTGTGTGAAATGTTCCTGGAGAGTCCTTGGCTCACTCAGCATTGCAAGCCCCCCACAAGACCTGAGCAGCCAGGTGAAAGCAGCCAGAGGCTCAGCACTTTGGGGGAGTCGCAGCTCCAGTCCTGGGTGGTTTGAAAACACTGGTGAAGAATATTTGGCTAAAATAAAAGCAAAATCTTCTGGTTTAAGTGTTACAGAAGCGAGCAACTTTGGAAATAATTATGATGATTTATGAGCTATTAGTTAATGTGGTTCACACATGAATTTGGGAATTAGCACTCTTCTGAAGTCTAAAGAAATTGAGTGAGTTGTAATTCACTTGAAGACGGGTTACTAGGTATAATAGTTTAGCTAGGAGCTAAGACTCTCACACCTTAACTGCTAGTGAAGTCCCTTTTTATTATCTTTCTTAGCAGGCTTTTTAATAGCCCATTCTGACAGGAAAAACTGTGTCTGGGTCTGTCCACTTGATTTTCTTCTTTCTGTGTCATGCACTGGTTATGATCCCTAGTTACCTTTAATTCTCTATCGCTTCTCCCTAGTCAGTGCTGGGAAATGGAGCCTCCTGAAGACTGTTCTGTTTGTCCTATCCTAACATTAAGGTGTTTTAAGACAAAGCAATGAATACTTGGAAGCCATTATTGACTTGGAAGTCAATACTTTAAGGTATCAAAATAATACCAGGGCTTGTGGACAAACATATATAGGAGATAAATGACACCTTTCTAAAAGGAAATACTTATTTGATCTCTCTAAGAGTGCCACTCCTCTTCATTTTGTTGTTGTTATTATTATTTAGGAATGGTTTGAGATGCAGAGGATAAAATGTGCTCTTTTTAAGGTTTATGAACCCCAACATCAAAATAAGCTTTTGAGATCAATTTTTTCTTCTCTTCCTATTCAGAAACTGACTGCTCCAGCAGAGGCTACCTAGGGGAGGGAGCTCCCTGTGCTCTGGGCTGCTGTCAGAGCCTTTCCTGGCAGCAGATCAGTGAGACTTCCTGAGTCACTTTCCAGTTCCCTGCCTTTTCATCTCTTACACAATTCCTTTTGTAGAGGTAGCAAGTTTCTTCTTCTGAAGGCTGAATGCCTGCTTTCTGTTTCTCCTGTATGGAGGGTCTTTTCTGATGGTTTTTGTGGAGTTGTCATGACATTTGTTTTTAATTCCAACCTGGACGTTGTCACAACTGCTTCATACATAGGGCTTGGCGCTGCCCTTAGCAGATACACTGCTTTTTCCTCTCTGCTGTTTGCTATTCCTGCCTCTAGTGTGGCATGCTGGTAGACAGCAATCAAACGCCCTCTTAGGCTTTCTTTGCTCAGGTATGTTAGTCAGAGCAGGCAAGGCCAGCTTCCTGGAAGATGTAGCTGCAGCAAGGCACTTAGTGGGGAGATTTGTAGTGACAGTGAATTGTGGGCAAACCCCAGCTGGCAGCTCAGCCTCTCACAGCCACTCACTCATCAGACTGGGAGAAATTGGAGGGGCAAAAGTGAGAAAATGTGGGTTGAGGTAAAGGCAGTTTACCAGATAAGGGAAAAGCTGCACTGCTAAGCAAGGAATTTGTGCACTATGTCCCGTGGGCAGGTGCGTGTTCTGCCATCTCCAGGAATTCAGGGCTTCATTGCATGTGACAGGAAGAACAAATGACATCACTCCAAACATCCCCTTTTCCTTCTTCTTCCCCCACCTTTTACTGCTGTATAATATGGAACATCCCTTGGGTCCATTGGTGTCAACTATCCCAGCTGTGTCCCTTCCCAGCCTTTTCTGCAGCACCATCCTGCTCATTGGTGGGGCAGTGTGAGGAGCGGAAAAGGCCTCCACACCAGTAAGCTCTGCTCAGCTATAGTGAAATCATCTCTGTGCTATCAGCACTGTCTTCACCACAAATCCAACTCACAGCGTCACATAAGGAACTAATAACTCTGCCACAGCCAAACAAGTATGTGTTTTCTCATCAGTAGGGTGGGAATATGAATTGGGCGGGTGGTGGGCGAGTGAAGATAAGAGCAAGGACTTGCAAAATGAATATGTGATTTCAAAGGCTGGTGTCCTCAGTACAGAGCCAAATCAGATTATTTTTTTGTGGTGTGCTTTCTCTTTTGCCTTCCCCCCCTCAGCAAGGTTAATTGCTCTGTCTGTATGTGTGTCCACATTATTGAAATTCCAGTGTTAGCATACACAACTGGCGTTACGTGGTGTGGCAGTGACCCCTGACCATTGGGGTGGCTGTAGTGACGTTTTACAGCACCAGCTTTTCCCCCCTGGTCAGTCAGTATTCTCCTCTAATTATAATCAGGAGCATGGGTCAGGACACAACTTTCTTGAGATAAGGGGCCTCCTATGTTTGGTGCTATTGAGACAAGTAAACGGTGCAAGCTCTAAACACTTTAAAAATATTCCTCCTGTGAATTTGTTATAAGTTGGTTGCATCCAGACAATCTGTTTGTCTCAGGAATTTAAGACTTCTGGACACCTGACTTGTCACACCATGCATTTGCTTCCCCTTACTACCCTCACCTGCAGGGTCCAGCTTGCAAACTTTTAAGCATCCCTAAGCAGGCTGTAGGTAAAATAGGCTAACTGCAGTGGAACTACATGATATTGTGGTATCCAATAGTATTTCACAGAATCACACAGTGGGCCAGGTTGGAAGGCACTGCAGTGTGTCATCTGGTCTGGCCTCCCTGCTCAGGGAGAGTTCTTCTAGAGCCCATGGCACAGGATTGCATCCACATGGTTCTTGAATATCTCCAGTGAGGGGAATGAAAACCTTGCTGGGCAATCTGCTCCAGTTCTCTGTCTCTGATGTTTGAAAACTCCACATCCTTGTTACTCCTACCAAGAAAAAGGTATTAATGTGTTATGGACTACTGTGATAATGTTGAAGATTTTGGGCAGCAATGGTGGTGGGAAACATCTTTCCCTTGTTTTGCTTTGCCAGCCTCCTCTCCTGTCTTGCTGGAGCAGAGAGGGTGCCCAGGTAGGCTTATTCTATTTGGAAAGTAAATGGGAGAGTGGCACGAGCAGAGAGCCAGACATGGGTTGATGAAGAAAGGTTGATGGGAATAGTACTGTGGGGTTTGTAGTAGTGTGGTATTCTCAACTCGTAATTCTGGTGTTGTGCACCTTTAGTTATGAAGACTGAGATGCCTCTCACAGAAGGAGTGGCAAGTGGAGAGGGACTTCAGAGGGAAACTGAGATGTAGTTTTTCTTTTCCCACAATTTAAGTATTTTTTCCACCCTCATATGGCTTTACATTGTTTCTTCACCATAATTTTCTATTCTGTTCTAGTACATCATTTTGAAGATTAAATAATAAGATTCTGGTGAAGCATCTTCCATCATATTTTCCTGTAGTGAACTCTAGCACAGATTATCCTGTAGTGAAGTAAAAGCTGAAATGAATGGCAGTAACTGTGTCTGAACCCAGCCTCGATTCACCATACCTGCTGTTACCAGAGTAAATGCATTATTCATAATTTACATGATACTTTCCTGAAGGCAATATACTTGAAAGCAATGTGTGTAATATAATGTGTCATTATTCCAGAGCTCTGAAAATGTCCTTTTATAATTCTCCTTAGCAGTACAGTTTATGTGATGTGGAAACTATTTTCTGACACGTGTGCCTAAGCAGTAAGCTCTTTGTTAGATCCAATTAGAATTTCTCCCTTGATAGAGTGTGAGGCTCTAAACCAGTGTTATGCTTGGCCATGGACAAAATTAATCCAGTCAGTTGGGACTCCCTGCATCAACCTTCTGCGATCTCATGGTATGGAACCGCTGATATGTGCTTTTCACATTCAGCAAATCCAAGATTCAGTGCAAGGGGCAACAGCCACGCCACTTTTCTGGCGTAGCAAATGGCGTGTCAGCACATTTAAAAATTATTACATGAATATGAGCTACTGTACAATAACACTTTCCCCCACTGAGTAGTGTAACTCCTCTCCCACTGGTGAAGAGGGTTTCTCATTTATATTTTTTTGATACATTCTTTTCGCTAGTGAGATGCGCATGCTATAGATGCTTTGTTCATGAATAGTAGCATTTAAGAAAACCTGATGCGTCTTGTGTTTTTTTCTGCACTGTAAATTGTGAAAAAAGGCCCAAACCCTGAACATTTTGTTGATTGCAAATTATTTTGTTTGTTTTAGCAAGTGTTTGGTTTAACTAAGTGTTACAAAGGATTGTTTGAGAAAATTTAGGTTGTGTGTTAAGCACATCAATTTTAGATGGAGTAAAATACTTTCAAATGTCATGGATTGTTTTTTCCCCATGAAGTTCCTATACTAAAATCTGTGAATGGAGAGTTAGTTGCTGTTGATGCTTTGCTAAAGCAAGAGTGGTAAATGTGATTTACATCTAATCCAAATTTACAGCTCTTCCTGAGAGCTTGTACAAGGCCCAGAATTGTTTTGACTGGTTTTGATCCACAGAAATTTCTGTGAGCATCGAAACAATTCATCAGTTTATTCTGACATCTGAATGCTTTTAACGTGCGCCTTTGTTTTTGCTGATTAACTGTACTCTTCAAGCACTGCAAATCCATGTTCCTCTGTGGCTGGAAGTGATGTGCTGTTCTTGGTGTTCTACCCAGCCTGGCTCTTCTTGGTGTTCAGTGGCTTCTGCAGGTGCTTACCCAGAGCCCTTTTTTACCTTGTTGATACCTCAGACAACTGCTGTGAAGCGAGGTTGGGTCCTGTGCTGTACTTGTCATGTCTTCGGGTTGAAAAGGGCTCCGTCACAAACTGGTTTTGTTCCAAAATCAGTGTGTGTCTAGGAAAGCTGAATTGCTTTCCCTGAATGCTCATTCCCCGGGAAATAAATCATCATAGAGTTGTTCCTCTTTGCTTCTCCCAGAAGAAGCCAAATACTCTACATCATGTATAGGAAGCATGACCCCTACCTTGAAGGTGACTCTAAAAAACCCCAAGTGCCACATACTAATTGTGATACAACATTTCATAAAATGCAGATAGACAGGAACGTATTTAAATTATCTGGACAGCTAAAACAGCGTTGGATTCTTGACATATTTCTTCATGTATGAGCAGTTGCGGTCACTCTTCAGGTTTCCATTCTTTAGAGTTTAGTAAAGATGTTACTATCTTACAAAAAGGACATAACACATTTTCTTTATCTAAGTGTAAATTACAATTTATTGCAATTATTAGCTGAGTTTTAAGTAAGAATTTGAGGTCTAGCAAATCTTAAGTTAGCCCTGCAGCCACAGAGTGATGCAACCAGATTGTGTCCTGAATGTATTTTGCATTTATCTGGAGGAATTCAGCTGCAGAACAAGTTTTAGATTTCCCTGAAAAAAAGTAATCAGTAGATGACTAAGAAATTTACTGATACTAACAAATGTTCCTGAGTGTAACTGGTATATGCAGGTTGGAAGTGTCAGCTGATCAAGCAGATGCTAATTGATGTGTCATGGGTTGTGCCTTTCTGTGCATAAATGTTGATGTCTTCTTTCTCAAGATGAATTGAGTTTCACAGTGTTGAGGAAAATATGCCACTTTTAATTTTACAAAACCTTTATGGTAACTTATTTCTTTGAGATTATAAAAGATACTTTCTTTTACTGTCAACTAAGCAATATATTTTTATATACCTTAAAGTATAAAAAAAAAATATATAAAAAACATTATTTGAGTGTAAATAATTTAAACAAAACATTTTTTGTTAGACTAAAGTATTAATTTTTATGAATCCAAGTTTTGGTATTATGCCACAACAAGTGGAAAGTCACCAAGGCTGAGAGCAACATCATTTTTAGCCTTCTCTCTGTTCCTAAATAGAAACTTCTATGAATCTTTGGAATGAAGGTAAAGTGGCATTGGCCTCAGTAAAGAATGCCATAACAATTCCTATTTTAAACAACCGTACCTGTTGCAACTTTGTAGCTTAAAAGACCTGTTCATAAATTACACTGTGTTATTGGGAGAAATATTTTGTCAGCTTTTTAGTTTTCTGTACTGAATTTACATTTCCCATTTGGGAAAAAAATGACCACCTGTCTTGATTATTGTCTGGTCACATTTTGCTGACTTGCTGCAAATTCTTAGCCTATTATTTTTTTTTCTCAAGTCATGTTCTCTTGACTCTCTTGCATCGTTCATGCCTCTTCCAGCCCCATCAGTTGCATATCCTGTAAAGCTTGGTGTGCTCACAGGTTTGCATGGGGATATGGACAGTTTGGTCACTTTTCTCCCTTGTGCATGGCATCACCTTCTGTAGATTAACTATGTCTGTAAACCCAATGCTGATTAAAACTTTTGGATCATTATTAGCAGGTTTGAAAAGTCGTCCACACTGGCTGTGTTACTACATAGGTAGAGTGACTCTTTGAATGTAATAAATGAAATATTTTGAGATTTGTCTTGAAGGTATGCTTAGGAGAGGAAAATGGGAAGGCATACACTTGTTGGGAAGGGAGCTATAAATCACAATTCTTTGGGCATCATCTGCATAGTGTTGCACTGAAAGAATCTTTGTGCAAGTAGAAGAGCATAAGCCCCTCCTTTTGGTGGACTTGTAGCAGGGGAGATGATGTTTCACATGAACCTTTCACTGCATTAACAGTGTGCCTGACTCACTGTGTTGGACCTCACTTCCAGCAGTGGTAAGGTGGTGGAGGTACTGGCAACAGATCTGAGAAAAGGACTTGCATCCAAGAGGAGTCTTGAAATCAGAGTGGTCTGTTTGGGACTTAGGGGAATACCCAGGGTACAGAAATGGATGGAGTTCTCCTCAAGTAGTATAGAAGTTTACTTGGGTTGGTTACCACCACCTACTTCTCTTTTTCCTTTTTCTTGGAAAAAGTAAACACATACTAGGAAAGTTAACAAGAAACCATTTGAAGGCCTTATTCTTCCAAAGAGGAAGGGAAGAATGAATCAATTTCTGCTTTCTTTCACATTGATTTCCTTCATGTTTCATGTTCAGGAAAGAGCACATTCCATAATATCTGCTTGAGCCCTGGTTGAGAATTAGCCTTCAACTTTCCACTCCTGGACATTTTCCCTTCAGTGTACAGTATTTAGCTGCATGCCATAACTCAGCCCAACTCTGTTCAGGCAAGATGATGTACTCATGTTAGCGTTAAGCATCAGGCACCAATTTACCTGGACAGTAAATCTGCTGGTTTAGCTGTCCAGCAGCGCTGCTCCATGGAACCACTGGCACTTGCAGACACCCTGTTCCCTAAGTGTGATGCCTAAGGACCTTCCAGTTGAAGTCAGTTAAATGAGTGTAATAGGGATCTTGCACACATCCTTGGCAGGACAGAACTTGGCAATCTTTGAAGTTTTGTTTGCTTTATTCTCTCTCTTCACATTTTGGGTTTTCTTGAACTCCTTTTTTTTTTTTTTTGAAAATTAAACCTTAGGGTTTGGTTTTTTTTCCCTTTTCTTATTTGTTTTGACCCTCACATTCTGTATTTTCTTTTGTTTTTATCTTGTTCATCCACTGAAGGACCTTGTGTCCTTCCTAAAGTAGATTATTCCTAATGCTTGTCTCATTTCAATCCTGATGTCTGTTAGATGGATATAAAGCTATTAGAAACTTCAAGTATGGAAGCACTTTCTCCCACTTTGAGTATTGATCTGTAATTTCAGAAGTTTCTGTTTGTTTTTTTAACTGTAGTCATTAGAGAGTTTAAAAAAAGAAGTCCAGTAAACCATATCTGAGATAGAGTATTTATGAGCACTATATATTTAAAGATGCCTTTAAAAAAATCTATTGTTGAAATTGTTTTTCCTTTTGGGGCAACTGCAGAAATACTTAATAAGCTGGTTTTGAACAAGAGCTGGAAGTAAGTAAAAGAATTGCAAGTATTTTCTTACTTTCCATTTGCTAGGAAGAGTAGTTTGTTGCTTTGCCAAGTCTCCTTTCAGTTCTCTTTAATCCAAATAAGAGCCCAGGAAATTTTCTATTGAATGGGAAATTTTCTATGCAAATATGAATAATTTTTTACGTCTTGCAAATCTATGTGAAGGGCTGTTGTGCATATCCTAGCTTTTTAAAACATCAGTGGTATCAAAAGCATTCCTAGTGCAGCTCAAGGCTGCACTTAAAGCCATGCCAGTATTTTTGAGAGCTGCAAATGGGGTGTGTTTAGGAGAAGAAACCAAGGCCATGTTGGGTTAGTGTCAGCTGTTATGAACAGTAAGAAATATTTGAGTAACTTCCAAAAAAGAACAGCAGAGGGAAAACAGGCAGAACTGTCTTGATTCAAACAGGTTGAGACGTATCAAACTAGGATATTGAGAATGCTGAGGCTGGAAAGAAGGTCTTTCACTTTCTGCTTATTCAAGGGATGTGCTCTGGCCTCGTGGTCCAGGCGGGTGTTAGGGAGCCTGTTCACAGAGTCGAAATGCACCCTGACTTATGGACCACAGCTGTCCCAACCCATCCAGCTGGGCTGTGCTGGTGGAGACGGCATCAGCCCCAGGCTGACATGAGTCAAAGCTGACTGCAGAGGGATTGCTCAGCACCCGTGGAGATCAGCCTGCCATCTTTAGAAGTGCCCAAATTTCACTTCAGGGGCCTAGTCTGAACAATCTAACTGGGGTTTATAGGTTCTGTTATAGTAGTTGGATTTATTTTCTTTTTGGTTGTGGGGGAAGGTAGTTTGGTTTGGTTTTCTTTTTAGTTCAAGGGTTTCTTGTGGCCAGATAGTCTAGTGCTATCTTCCTTGTTTGAATGAAGCAGCTTGAACCACAGGCAGACAAATTTGAGTCCTCTTTTGTCGGGGTGGGAAGGCTTTTATTCCTGTTTGTTTAGTTCAGTTTGGTTATTCGTTGGGACCTAACAGAACCCAGTACTGGATTCCAGTCAAAAGACTAAGAATTTTATGTCTGAATTCCTTTGGAATTTCTAATATTTGGGTGTCTGGTATTTAGATTTTGGCCTTCCTTCCCTGTTAATTTCAGTGGGGTTCAAATTCCCTGTAAGGAGGAATGTAAGCTCTTTGCAGATTTGCATGTAATCAGGGAGAAATGGTGTCCTTAAAATCCCAAATTCAGCAAATGGGAAACTTGTATCAGCTGTCAGGTTCCTAGTCTGGGCAACCAGTTGTGGAAGTTCAAGTACAACAAGCCAATTTTTTCTGGTGTATCTTGTATTTTGACTCTTGTAGAGGGGTCATTCTCCCACCATTTGTTTTGCTGGTCTAGTTTTTCTCTGTAAGTTTGTTGTTGGTTGGTTCTTTTGGTGGGGGGCTTTTTGTTGTCTTCTTTGTGAGGCTCTCCACTTCTGTAGCATCCTGGAAATCTTCTTCTGCCAGTGGTTTGTAGCCAGTTTTCTGGTGTGGGAATGGCCAGACTTCCATGTGCTGTTCCTGAAGTACAGTGACATTTCTGCTTTCCTGTCTCTGCTGGTCACATAACTGCTGATACTTTTTCAGATCATGTTTGCCTTTGACATGTCTGCCTTATGTTGGCAGGTCACAGTTAATCTGTTAGCAATGAGTATGATCAACAAGGTATTTTCCCTCCTTGAACTTTTCCAGTTGATAAATAGCTTCATTTCATGGTGCTTCCATGCACCTAGCCCTCCATTTTAGGCTACAGGGCTTCATGCTTACATATCTCAAAGTTACCCATTAAATTCTGTCTGATATTCTAAATGGTCCTTCTGTGTGTTGATTTTATCTCCTGACTTTGCATTAGAAGCTGTTTTTAATAAGGTACTGTTGGTTTTGTTTTTTTTATTTTTTTTCCTTGCTAAGTTCACTGGTAAAAGTATTCAATAAAATTACTTTCTGAACAAATGTTTCTGGAGGTACACTAATAACCTCCACATGGTGCATGTTTTCCCTTTTTAAAGCTCTATAAGCTACTCAGTCTGTTCATACTGCTAATATGTACTTCAAGTTTCCCCTGAGTTCACTAAAGAATTCCTTATGTCATGCTAGCATAGGCTTTGCTGAAGGCTAGATTAATGATGTCTGTTAGATATGCTCACATTTTAGAAAAGAAAAAAGTTAGTCACACATTCTTATGTCTTTTTTTTCTTTTTTTTTCTTTTTTTTTTTAAATGCAGATACACTTATTCTTGTTTACTTCCATTTCTTCAACATGTTTTTTCCCCTCTGAGTAATTGTGCTAAAGCCATGTATTCTTCTGGGATCAGAATAACTGGACTTTCTTTTCCCAGACTGCATTTTTTCTTTCTCATCTTATGGGTATTATATTTGCTATTTTCCAATCAGATGACACCACCCTCAGCATCAGAGACCTATTAAAATATTTCCTTTCACACCTTCTGCTTCATGGGCTGGTGTTTCCAGAGCTCTGGAATGTAAATTATCCAGTCCTAACTTCAGTATATTGAATTCTACTGAATTTTGCTGTCACATTGGTACTGTGTTTATTAACATGTTCATTAACTAATCTCAGAGAAGAAAATGTAAATTGTTTGCTTTATAAGTTTCTAAATTAAAACCACATATTGGGTAATTCACATTCTCCAGAAATCTTGCAAGGAACCTGGTAAACATTCTTTAAAACTGCTTGTAGAATTCACTAGCCTGTTAATTTTACCTCAGAAGCCATAAAAAGCACAGGCCAATTGACAGTCAAAGTAATGTACATTTCCCAGAAATTCAGAATTGTGGAGTGAAGAATCATTTGGCAGGATGGCCATTTTCCTTCATGGCTTTCAACTGACTTTTGTTTAATCTGTCGCTTTTTGACATTTCTTTAGTATAGGATGGAGTAAGTGGATGCCTTGAAATCTTGCAGGAATGGTATTTTTCCTTTCATGTGTCTGATGTTCCAGCCCATCAAAAATGTTACTGTCCTTCCAGTTTCCTCTCTACCCCACACATATTGCATCTTTGTGCTTTTGTCTGTGTTTTGCTGTCATCTCCTTCATAGCCTTTCCAGCTTCCTGCACTGTCTTCCAGTCCTTGTCCAACTTTCCAAGCTGCCTTTTTTGTGCTATTCCTCAGTATTTTAGAAGCAGTTGCTTTACTGCTAAAACCATCTGTGGTTTAAATTTTTTTCCTGAAAATCAGTCTTTTCCACAGGTAATCTGGTGGATGTAAATTTAAAAAAAAAACCTTTCTACATTGTACCTACTCATTCTATTAAGCAGTGTTTGCTCTTTATCACTCAGGAACTGTGTGAATACATTTATTCTCATCTTCTCCTTTAGCACCTGTGAATAGGTGCAGTTGCTTTAATTCATGGCTTGGTGCTTTGGAGTCCCTGTTCAGTTTCTAGTAGTGTGTCATGTTATGCAGTGGGATTGGGAGCAGCAGAAAATGTGGAGTGTTGTTGGCAAAGGAGCTGTCAAGCTACGGATGGGTAGGTATAGAGCATTCCACTGTTCTGTATGGAGAGAGCTTTTTGGTGTAAAAGGTGGAAATCATGCATTAGATCTCTCATTCAGGTCTACCCCTCCAGTCCTGCTTTCCTATGAAAAGCCATGGTCAGCCCTTGCCTTGTCCAGAAATTCAGGATTATTCAAATTACTGGCAGCACTGATTGGAGCACTTTCTAAGTGTCAGCAGCCAGTTTATGGCTAGCTCTCTTTTATAGGTGGACACAATGTGATTTAACACGTCCTTTTCATTGCAAGACCACCCAGCTGCAACACTCGGAGGGAGAGAGCCCTGGTCCTTGAGCGTGTTTTTATATGCTGTATTGATATGTATTGGCTGTGAGAGTATCTGGTTACACGTTTGAGCACTCCCTAGCTGTTCTCTAATTGCTCCCGTTTTGCTCGTGGTTGTTAATGTGTAATCTTGCCTGCTGCACTGAACTCATATTATTTAAGCTGCTGGGAGCCTGTGCTCGGCATTAAATGTACAGCTGGTACAGCTGTGGCTACTTCACCCTGCCACTGTGGAAGCGGCAGGCCTTGCCAAGGAGCGGGACTGCCAGAGCGCTGACCTGAAAAGTGAGTGGCTTTAATGGAGAGGCTGTGGAAAATACTCCAGCACGGGGCTGCTCTAGCACAGCTCCCCGTGGTGGGAGAGACCCTCTAATTCCCTCCTTGTTTGGGCGAGTGCTGTTTCTAATAAGGTTCAGGGAAAAGGTTTAGCAGGTGCAGAATGGAGCTACAATGCCCTGCATTGACTTCAGGGCTGTCCTTTGTGTTTCCTGGTCTTCTTGTCATGCCCCCTTTTCCCCTGACCCCAAAGCACGCATGCACTGGCTTAGAGAGCTCTAGTTGCCAGTGGAGGGAAACTCTCACTCCATGGGATGTAAGGAGGACTGAGAGCTGGGTCTTTGCCTCTGGTAAATGGGGAGTTTGTTGTCTGACCTGGTATTGCTGCAACAAATCGGGCAGAAGTTACTGGGGTGGGGCTAAACTCTCCTGGATGTACTCATGCAGTCTGCTTGCAGCGTGGCAAATAGTGTAGGTACTGCATGTATGCTTTACATAAATGCACACTGTGAGTGTACCCAGCATACTGTGTACATGGGAGTGCTGGTGTATGTCTGTGCTAGACATTTAGTTTAATAAGAAAGCATTGGGGAAAAATATGCAAGAAGGAAAACCAGCTCAAGATAATTCACTCCAGTGGAGGGTTGTTGCTGTCTTGGGCCCTTGCAGAGCAAGCTGTGGAGGCTTTGTCCACATGACAAAAGCTCAGGAGCTTCCAAAACTGTGAGTTCTGATTGGATTATAAAAGCCTGTATTTCCCTGCCACTCCTCTCCCCTAGTAGGTTGCGTGGTTATTGTGGGAACTGTCAGAAGAAACTGGAATTGCACAGGGAGGCAAAATACGTGTAAGATGGCAGGGTCTTTTGAGAAGTCATTCTGGTCAGGTATATTTCTCCTAATATTGAGAGCTGATAATACCAACATTCAAACTGCCTTTTGAAGCTATGTAGGAGTTGTGGCCCAGACTCTCAGATCTCGAGGCTGCTGTGGATTGCCAGTGTTGGTTTGCCATAACCGGTCTTAGATTTACTGCCTTAGGCAAGGTACTTGCTCAGGGGGACTTTGGTTACCAAGCAATTTTTAAAAGAAGAACCAGCAGCTTTCTTCTAGTAAAGCAAAAGGGTTAAATTCTTGGTATTAGGTTGGAGATGTGATCATAAAAAAGAAACATTAGGAAAATAAAATCCTAGAGGTGTCTTTAGGTTTCTAAATGTTTGTAAGCCAGAGTAAACTCCCAACCAAACACCTGATCTGCCAGGGTACTGCTGTGGAGTCCTCTGTTTCATAAGATCTTCCTGAATTTTTGAGTTTGTGTTTGAGTGATGTATTTTGATGCTTGGGTTGCATCTCAAGACCCTTCTTACTTCCCTGCTCCGAATATGCAGTGCTACCTGACTACTTCTTGTCTGTGAGATTGCTCTTCTCTGCTTCAGAGTACGTATCCATGATGAGCACAAGTCTTGGATGTGACAGTCTTTCCATTCGGTCTTTTTATTGGGAAAACAATTTCACTGCAGTCATAAAAGTACACTGTTCCATTTTGTGGATACAAAGCACAGAAGCTTGCTTCTTTTACAATGATTTTTAATTTCGGAAAGTATGCTTACAACATGAACTTTTTCATAGCAACATCATGGCTTATGTTTTCTCTATATTAAAAAAAATAGATTATTTAGAATCGTATGTACGGTTTCTGTGGAAAGCTCTGGCCTCGGCTACATGGCTGTTTCTTCCTCTTCTTAGTTTGAAGGAATGTGGTAACATAACATAAAAATTCTTGTTGTCCATAAAGGAAAGAACAGCATTTTTACTAGATATGGAAAATTCCAAATGGAACATGTACAGAGGTAAAATACCATTTGGAGATTTGAGAAGACTTTTTATGATTCTGACTTTTTTGACGCAGAGCACACCTCAACCTCACAAGTACTCTCTTTTCCAGTGCATTATGGCAAGCCATATTGAGAGAAGTCATGCAAGTAGAGAAGCACATATTATATATTTGAATAACTTTCTCTTCAATGCTTTCCTGAGAAACCAGAAGACAGTACCGTGTAGTGTTGAAAACTTTTTAACTCTAACGTACTTCATAGTTGCAGGTAGTGTCTGTTTCTGAGTTACTGCTAGTGCTCAAGGGAGAAGCCAGTTCTTTTCCTTTCTCCATCTTCTGATAGCCTGGGACTCTTGTTCCAGGTGACAGCTGGCTCTGGTTAGGGGCAGCAGCAGTCAGCCAGCCTGTGCAGATCTTCACTGCCTGATTATGGGTAAGACTGACTGTATGCAGTTCCCCTTAGAAGAAAGGTTACATCACAAGGAGTGCTGAGGTGAGGCAAGGGGCTGAAATGCTACAGCAGATTTTTCTTTTTCTTTTCCTGCTCCAGTTTTAATATGTTAGCACACCTGCAGGTCTGGCATTTGTTTTCTTCTTTGCTTCTCTTCCTTTCAATATGTATAAATGGCTCACTGGAGGCAGAACTAACTCTACTTTTATTTCCAGCTGACTTAACCCCATGCTGCTGCTCCCCAGTGCCCAAATCCCTGCACCAGGAAGCACACTCCTTCCTTTTCTTTCTTTCTGGTAGGTAGTTCATGAGAGGGAATTGGTGAATACTGGTCTTGGAAACCTCTACAGAAAATAAGAATTTAACACACATCTCATTTCAAAATTATTTATAATGTTTGAGTATAAGGGTGGATATAAAGAGGTTGTAAGAGGAACATAGTTTATCATTCCAGAGGGACAATGGATGAAGAGCATGACATCTGGAAAGTTTGGTAATATGAATAAAACCAACTGGAAACAGATGAATAATGGGGAGCTCATCTCCTACTACAAATCTTCCTGTTTTAAGAAAATGCTAAATCTGTTTTTAGTACCTGGCAGTATTTTAAAGAGGACTTTCTGTATCTCAGAGGAAGTCGATAATAAGGAAATAAAATTATTCTGTTCTCTGTGGGAGCAGGATTTATTCACCCAGGTGAGTAAAAAGAATGTAGCCACATTTTTCAAATTCAGCTATTGAACCTCCAGTCTTTAGAGAAATTATTATAAAGATGAAAAATGCAGAAAACATACAATTTATATAACACAAAATCAGCTCTATCCTCTTGAGTTACTAGGCTCAGTTGGTCAAATAATTACTCTTATAATAACTTCAAAATAATAGTTGCTTTGATAATTAGTATTAGTGTCCTATTTAGTCATGCAATTATTAGGGTAAAATCCTTGTTCTTCAGAATGAGATCTGAAAATTAATATCGATGTTGCCAGTGTAAATGTCGAATTAAGAATAGCTTGTTGAGGATCATTTTATTATCATATTATTGTATTATATGGTATCTGGAAGTTACAACCAGCAGGTGAGCTAATAGCAACAGCTGAATTATTCTTTCACCTACCATAGAAGATGCTTTCTTATCCAGAAATACTAGTCGATGTAGTTAAAAAAAACCAAAAACCCAAAAAACTCCAGTCTTTGGTTTATTTGCTTGATACCTAGTGTGCTTAATGCCTTGGTATGTTCTGGCATTATTATGAATATTTTAGTTGAAGTACACAACTTAAATTTCACTTTGCAACATTCACAAATGAAGGCAGGGCAAAATCAAGATTTTAAAAAATTAGGTACGTATTTGTGTTTATTTACATGAATGTGAGGCAGTTTCTCTGTGCATTTGCACAATGGAAGGAAACAAAAAAATAATTTCTGAAGCGTGAGGAATTACTGAAAATGGAATACAGTGATTTTGTGTTTGTGGGACTGAAGTTTTCTGTATGTGCATACTGAGATGTGGCCAAACCCAAACAAATTGTTCTCAAAGACTGAACACTTCAGCCTGACAGTCATATGTTTTTGCCTGTTGTTAACCGCCTTCTTCAGTCCTAAGAAGTCCTAAGTCCTATTACTGCTTAATATCTATTAATTGCTATTTAATGTGCCATCATCATTTCTTCAGTTCTGTTTCTTAAAAAAGCACTTTGTCAGCATGGTGTGACTGCTGTAATTCTGCTGTCTGTCCATGATTTTTTGATCATGACTATCCTGATTTTTTTCATAGTGGAGTTTCACAAGTGTAATAAAAGATTTCAGGCTTAGATGGATGGGGTTTGTATATCTGTACAGTGAGGTAACAGTGTAACTGGAAAGTGCTCAGTAAATCAAACCATACAGACTTAGGAATTCTGCAAAGGACAAAATTATGGGAAATACTCTTACAGGCAAACAGGTCTCTTCTGAAAAATGAAATCTAAGAAGACACCAGATGCTTGCTTTTATTGAATCCATAAAGTCCTCTTAGGAAATCTGGTTTTATAATTGCTGAAGGCATTTTATAATTGTACAGAAGAAATCTGGAAATAGGTTTTAAGATTCTAAATACCTTCCTAGTGATCAGGGCATTTAAGGTAAGTAGAGGTGAGCCAATCTGGCAAGTTTCTGTTTCTCTTCTCAACCTGATGTGTTTTGAAAACACTAGTACTAAACTAAGCTCTAGAGCCCAGAGACCTTCTCAGCTTTGCATCAGGAGTGGCACAGTAGCTTGGGGTGCTGTAGGAAAATGTGCTGTGGCTGCAGGACAGAGCCCTGGCTTGTGTGGAGGCTGGCTGCAGAAGGCACAGGGCTGTTTTGTACCCTCTCCTAGGTCAAATGGGTTTGTGGTGAAAAGAGCTGGAGATCTTCTTGCTTTCTTGGAATTCTGTTTTGATGAAAATAACTGATTAGGGTTTGAGGTTTTGATCTTCTAGGAATAAAAAAATTCCAAAGCACTAATAATTAGTGCAAGTGTTTGATTTGCTCATCCCTTCTTTTCTTTCCTGTCAATAATGGGAATTGAAAGCTGTATAGCTAATTCCCAGGTGGTTATTTTTTGTGTTTCATCGTGCACAAATAGGTCAGGTACTGTCACTAGCCTGTGACAGTGGTGTTCTTGAGGAAAATAATTATGGGACATACTGGTTAAGGGATTATAAACTGGTGCTGATTAACACCTGTCCTAGGCAGGGCCCTTGTACAGAGCAGCCGAAGTAACTTGTGCCTTACAGAGCATACCATGCCTCACTGTCAGCAGCACTGAGCATCTTCTAGAAATGAGCAGCCATCAGTTTTAACTCTGCCCTTCAACTGCAGCTGTGGCAACCCCAATAGCTGCTCTAGTGGGCAGTGACATGAGCCATGACAGACCATCTGTGACAAAAATAACAAGGAACTTTATTCCCCAGTTGAAGTATAAATCACACTTCTTCACAGAGTATACAGTGTTGGTGTGACTCTTGCCTAGTTCCTGTTTTAGCCCCAAGTGTTGAAATGTTATTGTAGGCTGACAGCTCATTTTGGGCGAGACATTCCTTTGAACTTTCAAGGTGGGTAACCTGCTCCAGCAAAAGTAGGTGCTTGCTGAATCAGGGCCTTGGTCTCTGTTTATCACAGTTTCTTTCTACTCAGCAGTGTGGAGAGTTTGTGAGTTGGTTTGTATTGGCACCTTTTCATTAGCAGTGTTGTAAAGTTGTAAACAACAGGTGCGTGCTGTCATACTTTCCTTCAACAGAAAGAAAAATTTACATTTGATGATGAATGCATTCTCATACCGTTTTTGTTTTGATTGTTGTTTCTTTCTAATTGACTGTCATTTCCTCAGTTTTAAGTGTCAGCCTACTTCTGATATTTGTATATATCAATAGAACACTATTTTTCTTATGTAAATTTTTAGATGTCTTATGCTTTAAGAAAAAGTAGCATTCAGTTGATAAAATCTTTGCATGCTGAATAATGTCCATTGCTAGAGATGTCTGAATCCACTCTGATCCCATATAAATGCTTTCATTTTTTTGCCATGTGCCTTAAAAAATAATAAAAAAATGTGTCTTATCTTTGGATGCATCAAGTGACTGATGTTTGAGAAGACACATGTTTGGAATGCTTGAATAATTCACGTCATCTGCACTGGCTTCAGCTCTTGCCTTGCAAACTTTCAGTATGACTCAGGAGTTCCTCTTGCGCTGACAGAGAGGAAAAAAACAAGCAGTGAATGCTTGCAATGGACTTACCAGTGTTCAGTAGCAGTAATGTGGTTTTGTGTAAATGCAGCAACCCAATGGTACTGGAATAGAAAGAGGAAGGGAAATCTTGAGCCTACCATGGGCAAATATGATGTTTTAAGCTAAGCTGCTTCTGTAAACCAGTGGAACTTGACCCTTGCCAGCAAGAAAAATGTTGAGGCCCAGCTCTTTCACCAATGTTACAATCAAAATGAAAGTAATATTAATGCAGAATGTTGATTCCCATTTCCAATCTAGAGGGGTCACTAAGACCATTGAATCATGGAATAATTTGGGTTGGAAGGAACGTAAAAGACTATTGAGTTCCAACCCGTCTGCCACAGACAGGGACACCTTCCACTAGACCTGGTTGCTCAGAGCCCCATCCAACCTGGCCTTGAACACCTGGCGTCCATAGCTTCTCTGGGCAGCCTGTTCCAGAGATTGATACTGAGCAAGGAATAAGGAAGAGGAATAGACTGAAAAAACAGACCTATGCTTGGGACAGGATCCTATGCTCTGTTGGGTTTACATTGTACATGAAGTTTTTTTTGGCAAAAGAGAAGTAGGACAAGAACACCTGAATGCCAGGTGTTAACAGAAAGATCAGTACCTTGTACAGAGCAGGAGCTGTGTGAGAACACTTAGTCCTTGTGCAAAGATTGCCCCGTAATGGTGGAAGGTCAGGGAGACCTTGGAGGTATCTGCTGTTTCCTCACACTGGAACTGGAGAAACGTTTTGACATTTCCATTCCCTCTTCATCCCCTAGATGTCATCAATATAAACTGGATTAAGTGAGGAACAACCAGAAAATTAAGTCTAGTGGCAAAGAGGTATCTTACTGAATACACAGTTTTATGCTTTACTCTCTAGAAGTTACTTGGAGGATCCTTTCACGTTGCTCTCTGATCTTCTGTATGTCTGGATGTTGGAAGGTTAAAACATTTAGGAAGTGTGTCCAAAACATAAAACATCTACTGGGCTTTGTTTTGTTGCCTGTACTTTGGTGCTTGCCACCTTTGGCAGATGCCTGTACTAATCTGTTACTAAACTAAAAAACTAAGCTGTTTGTGTTGGTGAGTGAGATGTTACTACAAGTCTGAAGAAAAATTGCCAAGGAAAGGAAAACATTGGCAGAACTCTAAAAATATGTCAAAACCAGTTAGGGTGGTTTTGGGGTTTTATAGTAAAACGGTGGAATGTTTTTAAAAATAATGGAAAAATATGTAAACTAGAATTCTTTCTCAGTATATAATATGGTCATTTTGCTTTGTATTTAAGTTCCAGCTTAACACTATAGTAGTTATGTACGATCTTTTGAAACTCCCCTTTTCATACAGTCTTTTTACATGAAGTGCTACAGCGATTTCATACATTTTTGCATCATCTGAAACAGGACGGTCACAGGAGCACTGCTGTTTAGCTTGAGGGATTTCAGTTTGTCTTTTTTTTTTCCCCCTCAGTTCATAGATGGCTTGCTTTTTATTATTGGGCAAAGCCATTGTGATGAATATATATGAGGTACAAATTAATGTTTCATGAACAGCCTTAATTCTAATATTTACTAATTTGGGAATTAGAGCATTTTTAATGCTAATATTCCTTTCATGAGCTTTTCAGGTTGAATTATTTTTTAAAAAATTTTAAACTGAAGCTTGGAACTTGCTTGCCAGGTTCCATTAATTGCACCTCTTGAAATAAGTAGAGAAGATGATGTTTTCCAGAACACAGACTTTGAACTGGTGCTTACAGATTTCATTATGAACACCTTGTGTTGGTGCTTTCACATCTAAAATCAGCCGTAGCTGAACGGAATCAGAGCCTTCTTTGTAATGGCAAATAGCCTTTTATTTATGTGCTTTATAAATTGCCAATAACAAATTAATACAATTGACTGTCTTTGTTTCAAATTAATATATACTGCATATAGCACTTACTATGCATATTTAATAGGACAAAGGAGATTAGTGGGCTCTGTAGATAAAAGTTGCAGGATTCTCTTGAAGTATTTTTTCTATTTGACTTGAATTCCTGCCTGTTTTGAATGCTCATCTCTTCTCAGCTTTTTCCCACTGCATGCCTGGTAATTTAAATTTATGTAGTTGTTTGGTTTGTTCTGGTTTTTTGTTTAGTTGTTTTTTTTGGGGAGTTTTGTTTTTTTTTTGCTGCAGTCATTTTGTTGGTTTGTTTTATTCTTCTTTCCTAAGCAGTTAGATAAACAGGTACATCTTGTCATGTGCAGTTTGTGGGGTCCCTTTCCATCTTTGGAAATCAGACTCTGTTCCAAAAGCAAAAAAGCAAATAGGTGTTTTGTGTTTTTTGAAGCCATATTTTACTATTAAACAAGCAGGGCTTCCCTTGGAGCCTGTGCCATCACAGTGATCCCCTGCAGAACACAAGCAATTGACAACTGTGACTGTGCTTTTGTGATTCTTCCTTTGGGTGAACTGGAAGAGGGGGCTCATAAATCGGTTTAATAATGGTTTTAACCATTTATTTTGGCTGAATACTAAGGCTTTATGGCCCAAATTGTGCAGTTTGCAGATAGCTTTTCCTTTTGAGATACGCTCTGCATAGAACTGAGTATTAATAATGATAAAAAAATGTTATTGTTTTAATTGGACTCAGCAGATTATTTGGGAAAAATAAATGCTTTGTGTTGTAGGTTTCCCAGTTTTACCCACAGGCTAAGTCTTGTATATATAATTATGTTTTAGGAGACATTTTAAGTGCTAGTTGAACCTTTAACCTGCGTTTCCTCTGGAATAATTACAGGATGTGAAAATGGCCAAATGAAACGCTTACTCATAGAGATTAATAGAATTAGTTAAGCTACTGTTACCTTACGCTTGATTTATATTGTATGTGTAGGTCGAAACAGGCTGTAATGGCATGTGGGTGTTTTCCTATCTTTTTATACTTGCTAAAGTTTTGCCTTATGTTTATTACTTGCTATGTTATGTGAACTGCTTAAAAAGGCATTTTAGACCACTGGCAGGTAGTTGAATTTCAAAGGCTGGCTCTATTTAAAACAAAACAGTAGTGTTTGAACTTCTATCAATTTTTTTTCTGAAAATAACAGTAATAGAATTGATTCCATCACCTTCCAAGGAAACAAGCTGAAAAAGAAACCTCTGTGGATTAGTAGTCCAGACATCAAATATATTTTGCAGACGTTTGAAACCAAGCCTGAGTCAGCTACAATGGAAACAGGGAAAACTAAGAAAAATCATTTGTCTGTCTGCATTGCCAAAATTGCTGGGAAAGGTAAAAAAAAAAAAAAAAGTCTGCAAACATGAGAAGAGGTATAGCAAAAGTAGAGCATTTAGTCTTATTTAACAGTTCGAGATTGGTGGTAATTCTAATCTATTTTCAAATAAAACATTCAGTTAAAAGTGATTTGCCTTTTAAATGTTGATCTGGTGTTTTTTTTAAAAAAGAGTGAAGTATTGGCTTTGGGGAAACTTGAATTTCAATCTTTGAGGAAAGTGTGGAACAGTTACCATCTTAATTTTCAGCAGCTAAGCCTTTAACAGAAAACTTAAATTTAGAATTAGAGAAAAGCCTGAAGTCAGTTTATCTTATTTGATAACACTGTGGGAGTTACCAGGCAGGTTTATACCAGCCTTCACTGGTTTTGAAGGACTTTTTTTGGGCTACTTTCAGTTAATTTGAAGTCCCCTGTCCTGCAGCCTCTACCAGTTAAAGCATTTGGGGTTTTCACCCAGGTGAGGATCAGTTTGCAAAGGTGCCACCAAGGAGCAAGAGGCTCACCATGGCTCATTTAAAAATCTCAGCAGGTGCCATCTTAATTTATTCATTATTGTTTTTTTAGTTGTTCAACAGAATCCTGTTTTAAGGGAGATGATGATACTCATCTCTGACGCTCCTAGGAAGGCTTGGAGGCAGTGAACTTGAAACCTTTAAAAATCTGAACACAAAGTGGCGGAAACCTTTCTCATGGAAAATCTTTAGTCAGCAACTTCATTTTGAGTCAAAGAGCATTTGGGTGAACCCATTTTACCACTCACCTGAGGTATCTTTAGCAAGCTACTTCACTGCATTTAAATCCTGTTTTAACTTAGTTTAGAGTTAATGTTTGTTGCATTAACATGTTTGTAACATTAACAGCAGGCAGTGAAAATGAGATTTTTTCTTTTGAGGTCAGTGAAGTATAAATGCAAAGGAGATTAAAAATCAATTCTATTTATGCTTACCTCTCCTTGATGATCTCCCTGATGGCTTCCCTTTAAAGGATTATACTAATGTAGGAAATTAAAGATTTTCCCTATATACTTTTCTGTATCATCTTGGGTTACAGGATTTCTCGTCTCTTTCCTGAAAAACATACTCAGTAAGTCCACTTAGCATGTATAAAAGATGAGCATTCTCTCTGCATGCAGAAAAATTATTTCTTTATAATAATGATTCTGTTATTAATTATTCCAAATTTCTTTTAAGGAAGAAATCTGTATTTTGCTCCTTGTGTAGAATGAATATATAATGCAGGAATTACAGTATTTTGCCAGAGATGCAAGCAGAAATCCTGGAAAAGGGTTGCTAAACACGGAGTCTGAATGCAAATGTTCTGTGATAAGTGTGGGTTATTTTGCTGAAGGGTGCATGTGCATGAATTGAGGAACACTGTGATGGCATGAGGAGAGTTTATGGGCACAGCTGTGTGTGTTGAGGCGTGGCCCTTCAGCTGGAAAATTATATACTGGGATATCTTTGCTTTTATCTTTGTGTCATAATGTCTTTTGTTACTGAAGTAATCTTTAAGGAACTTTGAGAAACACAGAGGCTGTGGTTGATGGGAAATCAACTTAGCAAATCATTAACATCAACAAATGAAATAGTAAGAGGAGGGAGAGACTGGAGTATTGAACTATTGACTGTTCTGTGTGTTTAACAAAGGACACTAGAATGCCATGTTTAAAATAGTTGACTGGAACTTCAGAAGCATGACATTAGCATAGGCTTTACTACAAATACTCTATTTATATTGAAATGAGGAGAAGGGATTCTCAAATCCTTGAATGTATAGTTGTCAAATGCTGGTAAGAGAGCTTCCAGCATTTATTGGAACATCAGTGCCTTCTGAAATGTTTTTATATTTCTACTGTATTTTCTAAAATGGTGGAATGACTAAATGTTAGCCACCTGTTGTGATTTTGGGAATCGTGAATTTCTGGAAAATATCCCTCTGCTGTCAAAGAAATGAAGTTCTGTTCTGGGGAATTCGTCTGGAAAGAGCATTTCTTCAGGGGCGATGGGGACCATCTGTGGAATTCCAACTACGCGAAAACCTGGAGCAGAGATGGGCAAAAATACACCAGGATGCAGGCAGTTCTGAGGAGGTCACTGTGGTAACCTTGTTTAGAGGAAAGGTCTGCATATGTGGGCTGACCTTCTGACCCTTAACAATTCAAGAGTAATGCTAGACATTCTTCATGCCTATGCAACATTTCTGTGGCACAAGGCTTCTAATCATTCCCAACCTTCATGTTATTTTCAAATGCATCTTTACACATATGAAATATATACACACAGAAGCCCTGTGATTGTTATTTAGTATCCTGCCTATGTAGTTTAAAATCATTCAACTCCAAAGTGAACAAAAGCAAAAGGAAACATTGCTTTTCTACTGCAGTGAATTAGTAACTTTGTGCTGTAGTGAACTGCATTTTTTTTGTTTGAACCATTTGGTTCACAAATGACCAAAAGGCTCCAGTTTTTTACTGCTGTTGTGGGATTTCATAAAGCAAGTAGTGTTTGTTTTCACATGTGTGTTTGTTTGGTTTTGGCCATCTAGTTTGAAATTCCATTATATGCCCAAGCTGCAATGGAAAGCTCTTGCCCCCACTTTTCTTCCTTCATGGCAATGAATTTTGTTCATAAATGGAGAAGATCTTACTGTCTTTTCCCTTGTAGCTTATGTAGCAATATGGTTGTGCCCTTTCAGAAGGGTGTCTCTGTTGTTCCCTCTTCCCTCCACCTCCCAATTCACCATGTTTTATTTACTGTATGTGGCAGTCTTTTCAATGGAAAATGCAGAGATTTGTATGAAGTCTGAAAATAAGAGAGAAAGGTCCATGTTCCTTGTTTAAAAGTCATAGCACATCATGCTGTAAATAAGGATTTAGAATTTACTCTGATTTTTATGCTGATATTTTGGCTTTTTTTGTTTTTCACTGCCTCAGCCTATAATGGACTGTAATTCTCACTTCTCTGGGTGTTTCTCATTATTTGTTTACATTGTTAGCCTTGTTTAAAAAGGGAGAAGAAACACTGAAGATTTGTAACTCTTTTTGGTAGCCTTGTCCCATTATAGTTATTTTTTTCACATTGGTACAATCATATGCATGGATAATTACAACATACTTCACTATTTTTATAATCCTATTGCTTCAATGGAAGGTTTCAAATTTACAGAGAACACACCCAGAATTGAATGTGGAATTGGACAAATATTTTTCTATTTTAATAGGCCGTGGTTGTGGCTTAGCTGTATCAACACAGATTTAGAGATTAATCTGAGAAGATGGGTTCATTAGGACACCCTCTCTCTGTTTCTCATGGATGACACATTATGATGCAGGGTGTGTGTTCAGGAGGGAGAAGTGGACTGGGTTTACAGTTCCTCTTTGGACTGCTGTCACAGGGATCCTGCTTGCACAGCTGTGGAGGTGGGGAACGCGTGGCCCTGGGTGTCTCTGGGAGGACCAGCTGCAAGCTGCTTGTCCTTAGCCAGGTACTTGAATTGAGCAATCACTCTTGCACAAGCACTCACTGCAGAAGAGTGCAGCTGACTAATGGGCACCTGCTGTTCCTCGGCTGTCCTTCCTCACACCTGATTCCGTGCACCTCAGCTTTGTTAGTCCCCTCTGGGGACAGTACAGAGCTGACATCAAGTGTGTCAAGTGCCCTTCAAATATACATATGTGCATTTGTCACCAGCATCCTATAGTTTTGTGTTCTGTCTTCTCCAGCATGCTTCAGGTACGTATCAGTACAAATACCAGGGAGCACATCCCACTCTCCTTTACAGCCTGTAGCCTAGGGCTCCTTTAATCTCTAATTATAGTCCCCATTAGCTCCACAAGGAAAATGTAGCTACACAGGCCCAGCATTTTACCAATAGTTCCAGCCAGTTTGTGTGTAGAGATCAAAATAGACCTTTGGACCCAGTCTAGGCCCGAGGCTGGAACTGAATTTCCAGTTGTTAAGTGTAGGTGGAAGCCACAGTTATATTCTTAATCTTAGTCCTTTGAAATGTATTTTCTGACTCTCCCTTTAAACTTATGTGTCTCAAAATAGCTAAATTAAGTGGTAGTTACTTTAATTCACATTCATAAATGACTCATAATGTCAACACACATGATTTTTGTAGTGGCATTTCTCCTCTACTTTGGAGTTAAAAATGCACTAGAATGTTTCAAGTATTAACTTCATGACTGGCTAGAATTCAATATTGTACTATTGACAACTCTGATAGGTCTCAATAAAGCCATGTGAACTTAAAGGATATTTATAATGTCACATTTTTTGTGTACTCAGACTTCGTTCAAAATTTTTAAAAGTTGACTTTGATTTAAGCAATTACATATGTTTAATTGCTAGGTTTCTTTTCCGTGGAGTAACTGGTAAGGACTACAGTGTTACTGCATTTCTGCTCATACAGAAACTCTAAGATCCTATGAAGTCGAGTGGATTATTAATTATATATTGAAGCTACTTCTCGGACTTTCAAATATCAAAGATTTTTTTGCATTTGAAAAACAAAGAAAAGGAAAAACCTTGAACAAACCAATTACTCTCCCCAAAAATTCAAAAACCCCAAACACAGACTCTATTACAATATCAAGCAGTGTTGGCCCTTGTCTTGGTTGTTTATGACGGTGCTGTAGCTCATTAATCCTGGGATAACTCCGACCTAGTTGCATGAGTTATGAATTAAACTTCACTCCTTGAGCATCAGATTTGTGGTACTTGTGTGCCATGGAAACGCATGGTGACAGCAAATACAGAAGCCAAATTCCCCATGTTCCTTATCTTTGCAGTGCCTTTGCAGGGACTTTTCCGACTGGAGGAGCAGAGCTTACTCTTTTCATACTAAGAAAATATTTGAACGTATTATTTCAAAAGTCAGCTTGAAGTGTCTTTTTATGTTGGATTTCAGTTGAAAACACGTGGATCGTGTTTCATACTCTCTGTTTAGATAGGTGCTTGTCATTCTGACAATGAGCAAAGGAGGCCCAGTGTGTGAATGCCTGAATGGCACGGAGCCATAGAGAGGGAGAGGATGTTATGGGGGGATGTGGGAAAGCTTGAGCAAGACAAGGGCTTCATTGCATAGATCACCTGTGGTGTTTTTAGTGCCTGCATCTTGGAGAATCTATCAGATGGCACTAATTTGCAACGCAATAAGTACAAAAAATAGGAAATAATAAAAAGTGCGTTGAAATAGGTGAGCATTCAGTGGATAGCAAAACTGTATTTTGTAACCATGTTGTAAGAAGGGGCCTTGTGTTTTTCCTGACAACTTAAACACTGGCAGCCATTGGAAAGCCATAAAAACCTATGGAGAAGAGTTTATCCATAACTGTGAATTATAGTTAAGGTGGCAGATTGTCATCATTTTATTGCTGTGTGTTGCAGTTTCCTTTAGTGTTGACTGTGTGAGGGGTGGAATGCAAGACTTCACAATTGTCACTGATTATAGTGGTCATAGATTACACCTTCCTGCAAGAATCTTGTCCCTCCAAGATTCAGTTCTTCACAGATGAAGATGTATGTCAATTCAGTGTTTTGCTGAATATTCTGGGGGGTCTTTGTTTTTTTGTGGGGTTTTGTTGTTGTTTTTTGTTTGTTTTGATTTTGTTTTTTTTATTTAGAGCTTCTGCTTGTCTCACCAATATGCCACTAGAAAATGGTAAACTTCAAATTGCTCCAGTCTTAATAAAAGCGGTATCTTATGTGATCCTGACATATTAAATCATGTAGTCTATTAGGAGGGGAGGAATTTATTTATATTGAGATTAATTTTTTTTTTGTCTATTTGTAATTAGATTGATGTTCTTACTCACCCTCTTGTCTGTACTGTGGTTCCAATTTTCCCTTATAAAACTGGTAGGTAGAGACAACTGCAAATGTACTGAATTGATTTCTTTCTGTCATAATGCTGGGTAATTTGAGAACTGAAGCCACTGTTGAAAACTGATGTCCAGAAGAATTATCTGGGTTTCTACAATCAAACCATGTATTTCTATATGTTCTGTTCACATGTGTTGTAAAAAGATACTCATGAAGTTTTCTGTGCATGGTTTTTGGGGTGGTCTTTTTTGTGTCTTGTGGAGGCTGCTTCAAGTGAAATCTTGTATTCCTCATGTTGTAACACTTTTCTGTAATCTGTCTCCCTTAGAAACTTTCTGATGGCACCTATTAATTTTCTCTATAGGTTTTAAATACTACTGATGCTGAATAATGCATTTAATTAGCTTCATACTTTCTATGTAATCATTCCAATCTGTGCTTCTCTCTCAGCTTTTGCCTGTGAGGCTGACAAATGGCAGGAGGGGGAAAGGGCACTTTCCTGTCAGTGGCTGTGGAGCCTTTGGTCCTTGGGTTGTCACAGCAGTTGCTCCTTCTGAAAGAGCTGTGAAAGAACAATGAAAATACTATTTAGCTTAACTTAAGAAGTCAAAATAAATATTAGTTGTAGCAAAAAGCTTCCTTATCTTATGAAACAGAACATTTTTTACAGTTCCTTAAGTGTTTCCCATCTTTTCATTGTAATAATATCAGTTTCTTTGTGAAATCCTGGATTGTATCGGTCAGAGCTAAATTCACCTTTCTGTGTCTATTCTTGCAGGGTCAAGAGGAAAGATAAATTACCTCAAAATTATTCATTTTTCTGTGCAGTTTAGAGTAAATGCTAACTGAATCCTCTTCACATTTTTGTGGGCATTGATATCCTTGGCTCTTGTATGTGTTATACACCAAGGCTGAAATCAGCCATGTGGATGTCAAATTGCAGCTGTATTGGTCAGGTAAAGGACAGTGTAAACTGTACAGTTTAATTTTTTAGGTTTGGTTTTTGTTTTTTTTTACTCATTCTCCTCTTTTCTGTCTTTCTGAGATTAAAATGAAGGAAGGTCTTTATATTTTTAACCCAGCTGATAGAGGTAACATATGGTCCAGTGTCAGCTGAACCATTTGTTTGCTAGGCAGCTCCTGTAGATCACAATTATAAAAAATTAAGTCAGTTAAGCAGAAGAGTGTGAAGCATTCTCAAATAGGACAACATGCTTTTTGGAAGCTGGGAGCTTGCATGCAGTGTTGTGGATAAAGCAGGAAGAGAGACCAGTCCTGTCCGTCTATAGTGAAATACATCACCATTTGTCTATTTAGCATTAGCTTTGGATGGGAAAATTTTTCTTTTAAGGACTCCTTTAAAAATAGGACAGAATCATATGCTTGAAGGCTATAAATGGAAATTGTCTCAAGCAGGAGAGGCTGTGCTGTGATTATTGGGGACATTCACCTGTGGAGTTTACCTACTTGAAACCAATCCCTGGTGTCTGCAGGATGGAGTTGAGAAAAAGAATAAAAAGATCTAGGAAAATGGTTTCCAGAGATTTTAGAAAACAGGAAAATCATGTGAAAATATCCCTGTGATGTTTTTGCCTGTTGCTGAGCATGGCAAAATTGAGGAGGATATTATTGTCCCTTTGTGGGAGCTGAAGGGAAGAAGCTGTCATTCTTTATTGCCAACCACCCTGCTTAAACTCCCTCAGAAAAAGACTGTGGAAGTGTAACTCCTTGTGTAAATTGTAAGCTCCCAATAAGGTCCTCACCCCTCTTTTAACTGTGTAGGAGGACGCAGTCAAACAGACTGGACATGAGGAAAAGGCTCTCCACTGTCAGGGCTGTCAGTCCCTGGCACTGGCTGGCTGCAAGGAGAATGCTGTGGCAGTTCCAGGGCTCTGTGAATGCTTGGAAGAGGCCAGGAGAATTTGCTCAGGGATGTTAACTAACTTGGGGAAGTTTTTGATGATGGTGAGAGTTGCTCTGTTATATGTATGCTGTTGAAATAATTTGATGATGAAATACTGATACAGAGTGTATTGAAAATAAATTGTTAAACCAAACCTTTTCTACCTGTAACTCTATGTAAGCACCAGACAAATCTCTAGGATGTGTAAACACAATTTAACAGAGTATTTCAGAACAGATATGACTATATGCACAAATTAATGCATGTGAAAAAGCAGAATCTCTAATATTTGTGCCCTTTTGAAAACATTCAGCAATGCAAAGGAAGCTTTCAAAATCTCTCCAGTGAATCTTACTGAGTAAAGGCAGTAATTTTTTCTGAGTTTTAATATATGTTGTGTATTACAGATGCGTGTGAGCTTCCATGGTATCAAAGTTAGAGGTATTTGTGGGGTCACAGACTCACCATTAGCAGCTGGTCTCTGTTAATTAGAAGCAAAACCAAATGAACACAGCTCACTTCAGTAGGTTTTTTAATGCATGATTGTTAACAGAATAAAAACAAAATTCACGGAGATTTTCTTTTATCCCGGAAAAAGGGAAATGGTAATGTATACTGTGAAATAACGATGTCATTACGAGCTAGTTGCGTATTAAAAATATAACATCTGATTAGTGCTTCTTAATTACTTGGGGTTTTTTTAATAACAAACAACATTAATTTTTCCTTTCAAACATCAGGTTATTAAAACTGTAGAATGACAAACCTGCTGTAGGAACAAGGACAGCTACTTGAATTGGCCCATTATTAGCAAGTATTATCAGCAAGTATCAGTTGTATTTATGCCCTTGTAACATTTCTAGGTGTTCTAGTGTGAAAGAAATGATAAATATTTGGCCACTGTTTGGGAGAGGAATGAGCTTGAACAATTATGTAACTCTTGAACTGGTGTTGATATATGTAAAACTACTTCAGATAAGATAAGCAGTGACATTTATGGTTGTACTAGATGATCTTAAAGGTCTTTTACCAACCTAAATGATTCTATGATTGTAAAGATTTTGGGAAGCTGTCTAAATGAGTAATTTCTGCTCCACATTCTAGTGTAATAATAGAGTAGTTAATTGAAGAGCAAATACAATGAGGCTCTGGTCCTTCTTCTGTCCTTCCCTCTCTGCTCCTGTGCCTTTCGTTCAACACATGAAATATCTTTTCCTTGCAACACAAGTTTTAATATGCTCATTCTCCAGCAGCCTTCATCATCATCCCTCTGCAGCTGCTGCTCTATCTTCTTTTTCTCTTTTGCATCTAGCCTCTATGATTAATTTTCAAGCCTTGTCTTCAGTCCTCTGCAGCTGACTGAAGCTGCACTTGTTGAGTACTTCAGTTATGCTTTTATGGTTATACTACAGAATAAATGAATCTCAGTTTCGCTACTGCTTTTGAGACTCTTGCTCTTACCCTAAGACTTCTAACTTCTGTTGCCGTAAAAATCCTGTCCTACTTCCATGGAAGGGCTTGAGTTTGTGCATTTGTTACAACAAGGAGGAGTGATGAGCCTTATTTTAGAAGATATGTAAATTATTAGGGGATCCAGAATTATTTTTAATCATGTGTATCATGTAATCTTATTCTTCTGGGGCCCTTCTGGGTTAAGATGAAAACTGTAGTCAAAGTTTGTGTGGTGGGTTGCAATATTGCCATTTTATCTTGGAAGTGGACCTAATATATAAAAGTGTGAATTTCCTTGTCAACCAGTATTATTGAATAGTTTGCCATCAGTGGGCTGCAGTTCATAAGAGTGTTTTCATGTCACTTCTTAAAATAAGGTAGTAAATATATAGCTCCTTATGTGCCATTGGTGGGTGTTTTTCCAGATAGCATCATATTTTTGCCTATCATCCAAGAATTGGAAGGTCTGTATTATTTTGTAATGATTTAAACCTTTTTTCAGAATATCACTAATCAGTAAAAAAATGTTCTTTGCCTGCAGGGTGGAGTTCATTTCTTTTGTTCCTGAGAGCTGAATAGGAGAAAGGGACATTTCAGCTTTTCTTGATAAAGGTAAGACAGCATCTGTTGATAAGGATAAGACACTGTTCATTATTATGAGCTCATAGAAAGTTTGTCGATGGAGGGTTTGTTTATTTTGGGCTATTTTTCTCAACTTTTGTGCTTTGTAGTAAGTGCAGTGTGTGATAATGTAACTTGTATTGGGAATGGAATGTGTAACTCTATCACAGGTATCAGTAAAAGCTCCGAAGATAAGCAGGTACCTGTAGATCAGCTTGACAAAGTGGATAGCAATTTGTTCTGCTGCTGGTACTTGTGATATTTCCCCTGTGCCACTGAACTGGCCTGCCTAAGTTCACTCCATCATGCTTCCACATACTCAGCAAGGGCTCTTAAAACCAGTAGAGCTCTCTCCAAGCCGGTTGTCAAAGAAATGGGTAGGCTTCCAGACTGCTACCTTCACTGCTCTGTATTGTCATGTGAGAGTGCAGAGGTTGATGTGAGGAGAGAAGGACCTTGAGATCTACTTTAATTGAGATAACACCTTCAAAATTAAGCAGCAAAAAATTATCGTGCTTGTCAGAAATATGAGACAGAGAAGGGGATAAAATTCTGGAAGTCTTCTTAGGGATGTGCCATCCTCAATGACTCTTCCTTCATGTCGTGCTAAAAGATACAACTTTTTATAGATTTGTGTGTTGAATTAAAGCCTGCAAGAAACATTTTAGAAGTAGAGCATGAAGCTTAGTTTTGAACTCTTAATTACAGTTTTTGATGTAGAAATCGACATAGGACTGTCTTTCCTTCCATTTGGCAAATTTTGAAAAGCCGGGGTGGGTTTGATGTGACAACTGCTAGTTGTGGGCTTGCTCTGGTTTAGCAGAGACCAGACATGCAGCAGATTGGCCATCCATGTGACCTTCATGCAATGCAGGTAGAGAGCATAAGTGTGGTTCAATTTCTGTTCAAAGGGGCTGGAATTCATACACACTTATTTCTAATTTGTCCTGCGACAGAGGCTGCAGTCTCTCCTTGGAGGTGATAATGTGTTTTAACCAAGGCAGTCACTGCCTACTCGGTGACTGCATCTGCAGATCCACTTTTGACTGGTTCAGCAATGCATTTAACAGGATGGTAGAATGAAGGCTTCAGTTGTATGTTGATGTTTAGGCTATCAGGAACACCACAGCGTAAGTCCACTTGCTGAAAGTTGAATAGTTTGGAAAAGACGACTCTTAACAAAGGTGAGGAGAAATCAGAAGATTGACCAAAAATCAGTTTTGTGTGTTTGTGCTGATGTAGCTGATTTTGAGGTTTTCTCTGTAAGCCCTATACAACTTTCTTAATCAGTAGTTTAAAGCAGCACTATCATGGCACTATGTATGGATGCAGTTTTTATGAAGTTTAAGTTCTTACTGTACTATATATAGTCTACTATTTTAGGGGATGAGAAAGCTAAGATCACCTTCATATCCTTATGATTGTATGGGTATATCGACATCAGGAGTTATGTTGCCTTCTTACTTAGGAAAACACAGTTTAAATATTTTTGGTATGGAAATGTTCTTTCAAAATCTTTAGTTTTGGAATTTAGGCTTTAGCTTTAATCTCTTACCCACTGAGAAATAAAAAAAAATGCCTTTGAGTTCAGTAGAATTCTTCTAATCCTGGTGCTTCTGTCCTTCCCCCTTGCAACTTGTGAAGCCTATCATTTCAAGTGCTCATGTTTTGTGATTTTTAAATTTACTCATCATGTATAATCTCAAAGGTTAAACTGTTGCTGGAAGAATTCTCCATGAATCATGAAAGGAGAAAAAATTTTTCTTGCTGTAGTGATAGGTTTATTGAAGGACTTGTAGACTCCTAGTGAAGGAATTTGTTAAATTGCTAAAGATGCAGGGTGAAAAATTGTTATGCTAACATGCATGAAAATGTATTAATAATAATTTACTGAGCCTGAGCTTAATCTCATTCTGGCAAAACCCATGTTGAAGGAAATGAGAATTTACTATGTTAGGATCTAATTGTGTATGATTTATTTTTTCCTTTCTTTTTTCCCCCTTCTTTCCTACGCTAGGGAACTTGTGTAAAGTAATAAATAAATCTAAAAAAAGAACATAAATACTTAATAGTACCTACAGTGTTAACTTGCTGGTTACAGTCAAATGCTTTTCTTCCCATCCTGGTGAGAATCAGTTGCCTGTATAAGGTACAGTTCTCTGGTGAAACAGTGTACTCTTGTATTTTCTGAACCTTGAGCAGAAATTATTGCTTCTTAGAGGTTGCTCCATGCTTCTTGTACGTCCATAAAGCCTTGCTCAGATAGCTATATATAGCTATATATCTGGCTAGATTTGAGATCTTGGATTTAACTTGCTCCTTTTCTTTCTCTATTTAGAAAAGAATCACTACATCTGGAGTCTCTGTGGTGTGTTCTTCCCATGGCTGCACAAACAAAGCAGCAGCACTTTGCAAACTTGCTTTTTGTTGCTTTGTGGGAGTGGAAGAGCTAGGAGTTCACACGTAAATTTACCAATATCCAGCAGGATTTAAGGATTCCATTTAATGATAGTAATTCCCAAACATAATCAGTGGCAGATTCAGTTTCTGCCTGTGTGAATTGGTGATGGTGTGTGTGTGTAGCTACGGGAGGAATTTGAGCTATACAGGCAGGATCAGCTAACAGTGCCACGGAAAGTTAGTTGCAGTTGTTAGGTTGGGATGCTTCCCCATATCATAATTACTACTTCAGCTTAAATACTTCTGCAGTGGCTGCAGGCTTCATGAAGAAAAATCATGTTAGCTGTTCCCGTTCCCTGCTCCTACCTGCAGTCTGCTCCAAAAGCAATGCCCTTGAGTATTAGCTTTATTTCCAACGATATGCTTCTGTATTATACACAGAAAGTTCAGGTCTGTAAATTGGGTGTGAGAGTAGGATGAAGGTTTTAAAAACCTGCTTAAAAATGTGCCAGCAGGCTGCCAGCTCAGGCTGGGAAAGCTCAGGTCCTTGGGAGTGGAAGGCCAGAAACTGCCCTTCAACTTTTCCTACATCTTCTCTCCCAGTTATGATGAGCAGTGTAATTTTTTTTTCACCATAGTGAAAAAATTTTCATAGTTCAAGTTCAAGCCAACAGTCCTCCCCATTTGTTTTTTAATTCTTTCCTCCTTGACCCTTAAATCAAGAACCCCTTGGGGCAGCATCACTCTTCATACTTGTCTGGTTTATGATCGAGCACATGCATGTTCTGGGCAATCTTCTCCCTGAACAGAGAGCTGTGTCAGAAAGCAAATACTGTCCCCAGAAATAATATTTGCCTCAAAGGAGCTTGACCGGCTTTGTGATGTTTTTGGAAACAAAGTGCAGGAATAAGTGTTATATTGTAAAAGAAGTGAGGAAAACAGCGTTGCTGTTTTCCTAAAATAAGAGCAGAGCTTTAATACTGCTGAAATGTTTGGTTTGCTGAGGGAGCTTAACTTTCCAGGAAGTTGGATGTTGCCTTGACTTGTTTATTTTGGATATTTCCACTAATTGATTGTAATCTAATTGTCCCCATACAAAGCCAGGCCACTGAAACAGCCGGTAACTGCAGCTGGAAAGATTTATTGTTATTCTTCTATCGAAGGAGGAGAATTGAGTGGTATTTAGGTTTTCAGTAGTGTAAAAAGCTGCAAGCAGAGTTGCAGAGCTGGTGAAGTGTGTGATGCTTTGTGTCTGGGAACTATCTTTCAGAAACTGTTCTCATGATTCAGTTCAGAGATGCATGTTATAATTTTGAATAAATATCAAGAGGGCAAGGCTGATTTGTGTAGAAAATTATGCAGGGAGAAATTTCTGTTGCCTTTCCTCTTTCAAATTCTAAGAAAAAGGTCGGTTCTAGATTACTGGTAAGCCATTTGCAGCTTGGGAAGATGACTACTCTAAAGCCTTAATGCTGGGGAATGAACCTCTTTCTCACATAGTGGCTCGTTTTCTTTTGTATCTAAAAGGTGATCAGTCCAAAAGAGGGAGATTGGGGGGAGGAGTGGATATTGCTGAATGGAGTGGAACGAGTTACTCATTCTTCAGAATAGCCAGAAGGTAAACTCAAGTGCGCTTGAAAAGCCACGCTGGTAAAATACCCCATGTGTAGTTCAGGCTGTTAAATACAATGTTTACTATTGACTTTTTTATTGGGTTAGAGAAAGAATCGACCCCTGAGAATGCACTGGGAAAAATGTGCTGTGGAGGATGTTAAGAAGTGGCAGTGTAGGGTATAGTGCTTAGCACCTTGCCACAGCCACCTAAATGTGTGTGGTGTCTGTTCTATACAGAGAATACACACATATATGTTCAACAGACCCACATACATACAGAAATATTCTGTGAATAAATATACCTGTATTTGTACATAGGCATATATGTATGCACACTCATGGATATGCAGACACGTGTTAATACACGTGTGTATAATGAGGACAAGCACAGGTATTCTCAAACTGGGGATGCAGCAAATGTTGTGGAAGGCAGGGAGATGTGCAGGAAGCTTTTCTCTTTTTTAAGTAGGGGAGGAAAAGGAAGTGAAGGGGTTGATGGTGTGACTTACTACTATACCAAGCTGGACTGAAGTTTGGGTCAGACTGGGAGTGAGATTCTGTTGAGATATATATTTATATTCAGAGGGAGAACAGGTGAAAAAAACTATTAAAAGTCTCTAACATAGAGGAAAGAGAATTTACAGTGCTTGAGAAACGTGGAACAAGTCTGAGACCACAGACTGCTGGTTAAAGTATTAGTTATGATATGATTAAAAAAAAGACTTTTTCAGGTATTTATGAAAAGAAGAAAATAAGGTTAAACAGTGGTGGCAAGGCATGGTAATGTAACCTTTGCAGCCTCGAGGGATAAAAAGCAGGATGTAAACACAGAAACTAAACCCACCTTATCTTGGTACAGAAAGTACAATTTGCGTCTCCCCTGGCCTTGGATAAAAAGGCAAACTGTGGGATGCCAAATAGAAGTTCTAGCTATTGATAGTGAAAACAAACCTCTGTCATTAAATGAAATGAATCCTTTTAATCACAAATGTACATCTTGTAGGTTCATGGAGCTGTAAATCCACTGTTGAAAACGTGTTGTGTGGCAAGTCCAGTGTAAAAGAGGAGGAAACTGATTAAGATTTTAATTTTCCAGAGTTGCCAGTTGCTGACTGAGACTATTTTAAGTGAATCCCGGCATATTAGTATGAAAATACTGACTACATCAACCAGTGTTGTCTGGTAGAATAGCAAAAAACACTTTGGAAACAAGTTGGTCATTGCAGTTCCCTGGAAGTTATTATCTGCTGCTGTAACTACCTAATGCCCAAAAGCATAATGTGCTGTGCCAGGGTAGTACAATAGAAGCATTGTGATAATGTGATAATTTCTCTTCCTGGAAAAACATAATTTAGATTGCCGAAATCATTGGGACTGAGGGACACAGCTAAAATATACCACGTGTTGCTCCCCTGAATAGTGTTAACTGGAACTTAAATGCGTTCCTGGGTAATGTGGTTAGAACTGTAGCACATCTGTCCATCGTATTTGGGACACTGAGATACTCAGCAACCAAAGCTCTTTTATGTGTTATGGATGAGCAACATATTGCAAACTACTGAAACCATACGTGGAGATAGTTAGTTTTGAAAATTACAGCTGTGCCTGGAGTTGAATTACTTGTGTTATATATTGCACAACCTGTTGGCACGCTGAATTAATGTCTCTGGAGACCTACAAAAGGAGTACTTATTTGGAGAATTAGAAGTCAAAACTAAAGGACTAAGCCTGCTGTAGAGATCAGACTGCTGCACTGAGAAAATCAAAGCCCATGTGTGTGATTTAAACCATGTTTGACATGCCAGGCTTTGGTTTCACCAGGAGACTCACTATGCTATTTGGCTATGTTTTTAAAACCCGCAAGTGTAAATTAGAACGAGCTAATTTTATAATTATTCCCAACAGACACACAAGTAATTTAGTCTCAAACATGTTTATTTTATAAAGACACAATCATTCAAAAAAGAAGTGCTGAGAAACCACAAGTGGTTTGAGCAATAGAGCCTTAGAGCTTTGGCAAACACGCACATGTTTAAAATGTGGTAGCATTTGTTTAAAAGCCATTGAGTGTTCTGTCTCTTTCTTTGCAGCTTTATGACTGTCCTTAAAGAGTAATACTGAAGAACTGGGGGGGTGGAAGAGTTGTTTTGTTTATGGTGGTATTAGTCATTAATTTAGTTTAAATTCCAGGAAAAACCTCAGTTGTTCAGCCTTGAGAAATGAAGAACAAAATCATGCTTGTTGCTTCTTTCATATGCTGCTGGAGGAAGGACTGATCCTGAAACTGAATAGAGAAGGCGATGCAAAAAAAAAAAACCTCGATGGATTGTTCATCCTGAAGAGAAAGGGATACCCCTTCCCCTTCTGTAGCTTGAAGAAGCTGACAGGGTATAAATATGCCATAGTGAAAGGGGACCCTGTACAAATATGTTAAAATCCAGATTGTAACATTAGCTTGTATAAAAGTCCTTAAAAAGGTGGCTAGAAATGGTGAATTTCTCAGCAGTTAATGAGGAAGTTCACATATGTCATGTCTGTGACCAGGTCTCTAATTTTTTTTTTAATAGATATGTATTTTATATCTATATATATTATTTTTTTTTTTATTTTCTTAGGTGCAACCCAGGAGGAAAAACATATTTAACAATGACAGAAGTGCTCCACAGTCTTTTGTCTTTGGGCCTTACACAATGCATGCTATGATATCATAAATTTTGTAAAATAATGTGTATAATAACAATACAATTTATGAGTGGAAAACTGTTCTCAGAAACCCTGGACTTCCTTAGAGTAGGAAGCTTTATTGCACTAAGTTCACAAAGACTAGCTAGTCTTTTTGCTTCTTTTACTAGGAAGATTAAACAAACACCTTTAGAATGTCTGTAATGTGCTATCAAAGGTGAGTTGTAGGATGCCTTGCTTCTCTAAGGTGTTGTTTAAACAAATCTGTATTTGCCTCTTTCTAAGCAGTACTTTGTGTTATGTTTTTGACACAAGTGTCAACTTTGAGGGGGAAAGAGAGACATTAATTTTATATAGAGCAGTTTTAAAGCTTTTTCTAAACTTTTTGTAAGGTTTTTATATACAGCTAGGCAGCAACCAGACTTTTTACATTTCCCATCCTGAATTATTAGGACCACAAATCTAATCCTTCATCAGTCAATGTATCATATTTTTGGTTCAGGTTGTCTTGCTTCTTTCTGCAAGACATTATTTAGCTGCATCTGAAACATAATGCTGCTGGAGTCAATATATGTCTCTGTTTCTGAATTTTCAAAAAGTCTTCAAAATTCAAGCACCAAATTTTCAATAAAGATAATAGGACTTAGGACCTCTTACAAGCTTTTAAAATTTCAAGCCCTGTTCAAAGTAGGATGGTATGGCTGGGAAGTCAAAGTGATATGAACTGGAAAAAAAAAAATAATTGTTGTAAATGGTTCTTTTAGATGCCAGACCTTTCTGGCAATTTCCATAAAATTTCTCATATAAAGTAGATGTGAGTATTTTGTTAAGGAGTAAGTAGCTAGAATATTTATTTTAGTCCCTCAGCCTAGAGAAGTTACAGAGATTTAAGGAGTTTTTAGGCTTTATGGAATATTGTAAAATGCAGTTAGAACTTTTCATTGAATTCAAGATAACTTTTTAACATCTCATGGTTATTGCATCTGTTAAATATACCGGACTCATAGCTTCAGTGAAAAATCAGATTTTTAACTTGAGTGAAGAAATATTGCCCCAATGAGAAGACATGCTAGTGGCTTGAGGAAAGGAATTGTTATGAGTAGTTTTGTCAGATTTCTGCATGAACTCACTTTGTGCATGTCTTCTGTAGTGTTTTAATACAGGTCATCAAGTTTCCAGCACTGTCTAAAACTGTAATTCCAAGCCTTTCTCTGTGGTCAGTGTACACGGCGTTGCTCTCGCTGCTTTCTGCTCTAATAAGTATGCCTTCATATTTACATTTCCCATCAGAAAACGTGTGTTTTCAATTGCTGAGTGCAGGTTTAAAGATTTGCCTCCAAAGCTGGAAAAGTGTGCAGCGAGGTACATGTTCCTGTGGTACGTCCTCACTTCTGTCCAGCCAAGGCCAGCAGAAAAGGCATCTGCTGATGGCAGTGGGTGGTTGAGCACCACTGGTTGCATTCTCCCCTAATCTGGTACTCTCTGTTTTTTCTTATGCTAGAAATGTGTTTTTTGTAGTTTCAGTTATTAGAAGTTCTACCTTTCAGTTTTTACAGCAGTACATTTGACACGCTGCTCTTCTGTGAAGTTTTTAATATAGATGCACTGTTTTGACACATCTAACAAAGATATTTGTTGATACTCAGACATCAAAATCCTCAAATGGATTTATCTTCCAATTGGTATTTTATTTCAAATATTTTGTTATTTGGTTACTAATGTTGAGTAAATATGTTTGCTTCCTGTAATTTTTAATGCTCTAATATTTTATTTACATATTTAATTTTCTGTACATTATTAGCAGCATGTGTTCCTATCTAATTTTGATTTCCTTTTTTTATGCCTCTAATACAAGACGCATTGCACATTTTGAGGCTGGATGTTGGGTTTTTCTTTTGGGAATATCAGTTTAGAGAAATGGAAATGAATGTTCAATATGTTCTTTGTATCCCTTTGTTATGAAAAGCAGATGGAATGGGTGATTCCTACTTTTTTTACTTTAATGGCTTTCAGCTGCATTGAGCTCGTTATGTTTGTTATAAATATCATTCACCAGAAGAAAAAAGCTAAGCAATTAATATTGCAAAGCTGCAACAACAGAAAGTGTCACTTTGAGAAAATAAGTTGAAAGAAACCGATTTCAGTCTCAAGGTTTCCACAGCAATGTTATTTTTGATTTTAAAGTATACATATCTAAAACGCCAACAAACACGTGAAACCTTTGAACACTGTTACTCCACATACATCTCTGGCATTTATACACATGTGAAGAATTGCACTGAACTCCTGTGCTACCAAAGAAAAGAAAGGACCTTAGCAAATGTGGTACTGTGTGCAAAGAGCCTCAGGGCAGTAAGTAGATATTAGTTGTTTTTTTTTTTTTGTTTGTTTCATATAGATGTGAATTGTGAGAATTCCACTTTCCTTCTTTGCATGCCTTTTTTGCGTTCTTCAGTGCTTTTAAAATGTTTTCACAGATGTAAATATTGTCAGTGAGGGTTTGCATATAAAGACCACCTAGCGAACTCCTTTTATGAGGGTCACAGTCTTGACTTGAAAAAAAGAAATTTTTTGATGCCTGAAAGCAAAATAAGTAAATAAAAATATAAGGTAGACCTTTGACATTTTCTAGCTCTAGGCATATAAATATATATATATGCACACACACTGTGGGAATTTTTGAAAGAATGCAAAAATATCTAACCAAAAAGCAGCAGCAGATATGGAGATTTAGGAAATTTTTTGCATAATTCCACAAATTATGAAATTAAATTTTGTTTTTAAATGCTAATATTCTGCAAACAAAGTCTAAAAAAATCATCTGACATCCAGAAAGTTATTTTAGAGGCACTTTTTTTTCCTAGTTGTACTTAAATATATTTATAGGTATCACAGTAATATAAAGTTCAGTGATGCAAACCAAATTCACAGTAAAGGCCCTCCATCTGACTGTACACTCTGAGAACTTTATACCCAGTTTTCTTCCATTAGTGTGCGTGTAGTTAAAAGCTGCAATTAAAATGTCATCTGAGATAGGTGAGCAATGAATTTGTTTGAGACTGATCTGAGTCCAAAAGATTAAAAAAAAAGAAAAAAGGATCCTACAGTACTTCAAACATGATGCCTACTTCTCTTTGGCTGCCAAAATTAACCTTGAAGACCTCATTTAAAATGATAGAGATTTACAGCACTTATGTGCATAGTCAGTGAAGGGAAATGAAAATGTAATTGCAAGCAGTCATCACAAGCTCAGTCTTTCAGTTAGGTTCAGTTAAAAAAACCAGTTTATTATGAAGTGACAGTAAAGTTGGCAGGATTTTGTCAAGTATAAGCTAGAGCTGAATCAGCTGCAGGTAGGAGATAAAAGGCCCAATCCGTACCCCACTGAAGTGAATTGAATGCTTCCCAGCAGATCTAAGACTTTAACATTTGCCAAAAGATTTTGATTGTGTGTGGTAAGATTTTTTTTTAATTATTTTTAATTTCAGTAATTATTAGAAACACTGTTCATTTACATATGTTTAGAAAAGAAGAAATGTGTTGTGGAAGTCACTGTGTTGATGCCAGATCTTGGTGCCTGAGCCCTGGGTGTTTTGGAGAGTCCAAAAGTGCCTGTTACCTTGTGAGGCTGTGCTCATCAATACTTGTCACTTCATCTGCGCCCTGCAGCCTAGCCAAGCCCTGTGGATTTGAACCAGGTCAGATGTGAGAACTTGCTCATGTGTTTGTCAGCCTGGCAGAGCACACAATGATGTATTTATAGCTGCCTTGTACCAGCTGCAGGAAGAAGGATGATACCTGATCTGGCAGAAAATCTACCAAGATAAAATTACTTTAAAAAAAAAAAAAGAAAAAAAGAAAAAAAAAAAAATTATGTCAGCAGAATGGTTTGATACCTGTTCATGGTTTGCTCTTCTTTTTGTCATGAGCTTTCAGTGCTTTCTTAGGTACTGAGCATCCAGAAACTGTAGTTACCACCATCTCATTGAACATCATTGAACATATTACAGTTATTAATACTGCATATTGTTAATTAATTTATATTAAATATTTGAACTGTTCTGAAGTAAATTGGGAAATTTTCTGGAAGCTAGTATTTGCCAGGGTATAATTAGTAGAGATTTTTTTCCTGTTTTACTGAGGGAGAATTTTCCATGACAGGATGTTTTCTGCTTTCCCTTTCTGCTGTCTGCCCTCCCACACAAAACTTGTGGTTTTGCTTGCCATGACGTAAACAGGATTCACACTATGAAGACAGAATTATGTCAGAGGAATTTATTCAGGCATGAAACTTCTCTGCTTTATCAGCACAACTGGTGCCATGGTGAACCTAACTGGGGAATATGAGCAAGGTGTTTGACAGAAATGCCATAAAACTTGCTGTTGGACAGGGAGTCAGGGCCTTGTTGAAGTAAATGCACGTGGAACTGCACCATCAGGGCAGATGACAGTGCACTAGTATTTCTGATGGGTGAGGAGTTTCAAGAAAGGGTGAGGAGTTGCATCCTTTTAGATATTTGTTAGTATTTCCAAAGTTTGGTCAACATGTGGGCTTTTGGTAGACACAGAATTGTTAAAAGTTAGTTAAAGAGAAATGCAGGATGATAAAAATGCACAGTTCATTTCTCAGAAACGGGATGGTCTCCTGGGAAATGTGTTGGAAAAGGTAATTTGGGGTGGAAGAAAATTGTGAGAGGAGGTTGTTTCAATCGCAAGCACATATGCACACCTGCTGCTCTTCCATGTATAATCACATTACAGTCCAGGATAAAGGGAATAGAAAAGCCTATGCAGATTTCTGTAAGTGATCCCTGCAATATGAGATGTGGGATGTGAAGAGCTCTGGTGAATGCCAGTCGGGTTTTTCTGGGTTAAAGAAAAAATCACATTTTCACTTCTCGATTTTATAGCACACGATCTACACTGTTTATGTCAATAAATAAACTGAAAATAATCTCTCAGGAGCTGACATTTGCATGCAGCTGCAGAAGTGTCAGGAATTTCAGAGCACCATCTTGTTTTGCCTCTCAACTTGCAGCTCTGACTCAGGTAATGCATTGCTTATGTGTACCAATTTGGCAGCACCCAACAGGCACTGGTGACAATTTTCATCAAAGAAATACAGGGAAAGTGCACAGATTTAAAAGGATTTATAGAGCAAATTTGTGTTGGGACCGTTTCAATCACATAGTAATTTCCCAAGAAGGGTTTTGCAGAATTGCTTTCTTACAGTTTTACTGACTGGTGTCCATGGGCAGGAGTCAGATTACCAGAGAGGTTCTTACAGGATCTGTTGACAGCACAGCCACAAGTAGGCAATATCAGTGCTCAGGCAGGAGAATTTGATGAATAAGATAAACCCCATATAAACTAACAAGCATATCTCTTGGCTGTATGAAAGAAGATGACGGTGTTAAGGTCACGTTAAAGCCCTGAATTGTTTAGGAAAGCTTATGTCTCCCAGCTGGGATGCATCACACAGACAGTTCAGAATACACCAAAGTTTTGGCTTAAAGAAACACAGAAAGTCAACTTAGGTAATTTTATCTGCTGTGTTCCCTTGGGCCAGGGCTTTGGAAAGGAGAACAAGATCTGTCATTAGTCATCGTTGCCTCTTGTGAGCTATTAATTTATTATGCTCTTTTATGTCTGCATGCATTTTTGTAAATAGTGCTTAGATTAAAGTTAAGTGTATGTATTTGTAAAAACAGATGGATTGGACTTTCTTTTTCCTCTGAGTAGGGCTGGTACCATTTGTACTCACATTAAACATCTACACTTCACTGCTGTCTGTGAAAGGTTGGGTAAACTTAGAAGCAAGACTAATGGTTGGTGAGAAGAGTACATCGTAGAAACTGATTCCAGTTTTTCTCTCTTTGATTAACAAAGAAACAGCCCATGAGTGCTGGATAACTTTAGTGACTAGGTAGAACTTCATATACCTGTATACCATATTCTGTACTTTCAAAGGGCTTTTGGGGATGCTTAAGTGTTCCTCTATCCCAGGGCTGTGTGTACACAGTCATGAAATGGTCATGAGAGAGCTTTGTAGGAGCTCCTGAAGGATCTTTCAAGGTAAAGTCTAAATTTAGCATTGTTGTTTTATTAAATAATCTTTCAGCTATTCCAGCTTTTGATCCTGTTACAGCAGTGCAATGTGTTGAGGTAAATAGGAACCTTGGAAACACGGTGTGATGCTGCATAATCAGCTTCTCCAAAATCCGTGAATGAAACTGTGCCCTCATTGGAGGGAGCAGAGCTGGGATGCACACAGGCACTTCTTGAGCAGAAGGTGGGCTCAGCTCTTACAAATGACATTAAGCACAAGCTACATGACTGTATAAGTCTCAGGCAAGTCTGACATGTCTTTAGATGAATCAAATACATTCTGTGGCTGGTGCAGTTTGATGATGAGTATTTTCTGACTTCATTATGCCACAGGCAGTTACTGTACTATTTTTAGAGTATTGGCTTCAGTGAAAAATGAATTGAGAAGAAAAAGAATTGTGAGGGTATCTCACTGTGGATTCTGGTATTCAGCAGCTCCAGGCAAGCAAGGGAATGACATAAAATTAGGATGCATGTTTAGTTTAGTGTTTTGGCAAGGTAAAGGGTAGGTTAACAAGGAAAAGATAGGATTAGATAAACTCCTGGTATAATTTCCCTTTTAGTTTCTCATTAGGTTTTGCCATTTGGTATAGTTAACTGTGGCATGACTTTATGCTTTGTGTTGAAAGGGGTTGCTGTAATTTGTATTCAGGCTTTGGAGTGAACAGACTTCTGGCAGAGGGAGATCTCTGCAGAGAATGGATCCTGAAAGGAGGGACCTCAGGAGAAATCAGACCCGTGGAAAACCTGGCCTGTTTAAACAACATGACCTTTTCCACGCTGTGTCTTGGTTCCTGACTGTAACCCTTCAGATGCAGCTTTTTTTTGAGATTACTTTATGCCTTATTTAAATGTCATTTTGTCCATCTTTCACCTGTCAGAAATGTACAATGGAGGTTTTGCAGCTTAGCAGTGCCCCACTTATTCCTGTGGCGGTTCCTTAAAGAAAGGAAGAGTTGCTGAGAAAGAAATGAAGCTTTGAGAATGTGTCCCTGGAGATGAAAGGAGGGTGGACACACAGGCAGGAGTGCTTTGGCACTGCTGGAAGTTGTTGTATGGGTTACCCAAGTCAAACTACATAACAGTTTGGGCTCCCTTCTATGAAAGTTGAAATAATTCTGAGTTAACAGAGGTTTTTCACTCTTTCATAACTGAAAGAAAAGCTTATTTCACATCTAGTTATAACATTGCTGCTAAGCACTATGGAGCTTCTTTATCCAGGGCTCTGCTTTCTTCTGAGTGGGTTTTTGGGTAAATGGGATATCCCATTGTTGCCAACAAGGTTGTTCCGCAGCACAGGGAAGAGAAAATTCCAGTCTGTGTACGATGGAGAAAACTGTATCCGCACTCACACTCCCTGTGCCATGCATGCTGCCTTGGTATCTCTCCCAGCTCCCCCTTTGCTGTAGCAATGTTGGATTGTTGGAAATGTGAGTTTTTAGTTTGCATTGTTCATGAACAGATGGCTCAATTGCCAGTGGTTGGTCTTGCTGCTGTTCTGTTCTTCTCAGGTACCTCTCAGAGAGTGCTCCAAGCTGACAGCCAGCCTCATGTGCTGCTGTGAGGGTAGTGCTCCAAAGCTGGAGAAACCTGAGAAGGAGACACAGCCTTCCTGCAAGTAATAGATGGTTACTGTTTTAAATACAGGCAAGAGGGAAAAAAAAGATTCCTATCTCCCATGCAGCACTGGGAGAGAAGGCAGGGTTTTCCTGAGGGGGGAAGGTGTGTGTCTGTGTTGTCTGAAGAGAAAAGAGGTGAAAGGAGAGATGAAAAAGAGAAAAATGGGTTGGAGCTTTTGCATATCCTACTTAATCACAGTCATATGTCAGGCTGTTTAAGAGGAGGAGGGAGGGGATGGCTTGTTGAAAAGTGTAGCGTGCTGGAATTCTGTGAGTGAGTTGTGTGGTGAGTCCTGTGGCTTACTGCTGCCCTGATGAATAGAGCCTTTCCAGAGCTGCCAAGCCCGAAGCAAATGTGGTCAGGGATTTATTATGAAATGTACCAAACCTTGGCATGGGGCTAATTGCATATAACGAGAAGCGTGCTGGAAACTCAGACCTGAAAGGTGACAAATGCAGAAAGTATTCTATATCTGACGCTGCTGAAAGAGGTTTTGTGCAGGGGAATGTCTGTATGTCTGTGCTTTCTGCTAATGAGCCCCCAAACATAGCTCCATGTTTTTGTGTTATTTTGGTTAACATAGATGTAGATTTCTTGTTTTGGTTATTTCTTTCACAGCCAACAAAGAAAGAATAATTGCTATATGGCTGTAATAGCTGAAGTTCTCAAAGGAAGTGCCTGGGTGCTGTCTACAAATTATCTGATGCACACATTGAAAAATAGTGTGGAAAGGTATGAGCTTGGACACTAACAAAATACTGGAGCTGAGAGTTTGAAACTTGTGTATCAAAGGTTCAAGAGACAGCAAAAATTAAACTTTAGGCCTTGAAGAGAATGCTCTGTTCAGTATCCTCAGTGGTTGAGAAACAGATCTGTAGAGCAAGACTGGAATTTTTTCAAGTTTGAAAGTTTCTTAGACCTGCTGAATATGCATCCTTGTATGTGTAATGTTCATTATCATATTATATGGCATAGACCTGCACCACAGTGACATTTAGTCCAATGAAAAGCTTCTTGCTTCCTTTCAATGCTTCTTCCTGTTCTTCATATATATCCATAGCTGCATTTTGAAATCTTATACTGGTCTTTAACGTAAGGCGTAGATAACCTTTTTCTGTGTCATGCCGGGACAAAGACTACTTCTGTCTTTGAAAGCCATCAAACTGTCCAAATTAGTAAAATTTGGTACTTCAAGGAAGGGCAGGAAAAGAAAAACTGGGGAAAAAACCCCACAAGCAATCAAGAAAACCACAAAGAACCCCATGGGATGGATTCAGAATTTGATTGACTCGATGTTAAGTGATATAGAAGCTAATCAGCAGTGAAACATGCAAGAAATAGAAACAAATGTTACAAGATTTTATGCTATTATTATCTTTTGTGAGATTGTAAAATGTGTTGACAATTTTATTTTTTTTCAAAGGAGAACAGCTTCTGGGTTGATATTTTAGCCAAAAAATAAATATAAACCCATTCTGTTGCTTTTCTTCATAGGACATCTGCTTCTCAGCATTTTTAAAACTTCCTCATCTAATTATAGGGTCTGACAAAACAATGTACTATCTCACTTAATTTTCTCCCTGGTGGTGCCAGATTTACTGTACAGTGAGGTATTAGGGAAAGACAGGCATGCAAAGTCTAAGATCCCTTGGAGAGCCTCTTGAAGGCTTGTACAGCCTTCATCTCACTTTCCTTTATGTTTATCAACTTTATGTTGATGTCAGAAAAGGAGAGATTTACAAATGAAGCGAAAGAAATCTCAAGCAAACAGAAAGTAAGCACTCTGCACACACTTGCTCTTGTTCCAGCCAGAGCTTTTATGTGGAGTGTGCAGTCTAAGGCACTTGGTTCAGTGATCATGTTAGGCATGGTAACTTACTGTGCAACTGCTAATACAGGCCAGATAGGGTGTGCAAGAATTAAATACTATAAAACTATCCTGATGCAGAGACTTCTTTGAATATGGGAGGGTTATAAGACCTACCAAAGTTTTTAGTATTTAAAGTATGCAGTAGGTATCCTGTAACTTTGTTAGATTTATTCCTCTCAAGAACTTTTCTTGCTGGCTTTAGCAGCATCACAGAAATGCCATTTTCACTCAGCTCTTCTTGAACCATTTCCTAAATCTGTGAATCCCAAATAAGACTTGTTTTCTTTGGCATAGAATATATGCATGTTATATTTTACCTTTATTTTCCATGATAAATATCCAAGATTTTTATAGAAAGCTAGAAATAATTTTGATATCAAAATGTTGATGTAAGTTTGTGAAAATGTGTTGGGGGGGGGTCAATGAAAACTCTAAATTAAGGCTGTGGGAAAAATCCCATGGAGAGCAAAATATTACCCACACTGTCCTCTGAATAGCTGTATGTAAATATTGCTGGAAAGTTTTATGGTTTCTATGTTGTTATTGGTTAGCATTTGGTGCAACGTTTTATATATTCCTAATCCCTGTTTTTTATTGGACCTTTTCCCCCAGACTCCACCCCTAACCTATTTTATATACGTTTTTAACCTACCCTGGCCCTTGCCTTTTTGATGCACCCTATACTGTTGTTTGGCTGAAGTGTTTGTTGTTTTAGTATTAAAGGTTTTTATGTTTTGGGTCACCAAATTGTGTCCATTCCTGATTGATTCATCACCCTCTTGAGGACCTCTTGCTGAGGATCATGAGGTAGGGCCTGGTGTGCTACAAAGATGCTACCAGTTAGATCTGAACTCATAAAAAAGTTGTATTTGAAAGATACTGTGTAAAACAAAAGGAAGGGAAAGGACCACAGAGTCAGAGAATCTCTGTGTATTTTTAGAAGGTTTCACCTTCTAGAGCAGAAGTTGTTGATGATGGCTATTATCATACTTCATCTGTGCAAGTTACAGTAGCTCTTGTACCCATTGCGCCTTCTGTCCATTAATAGCCTGATCATCCTCCTGTTGAAGCTTAGCAGGAAATGGTGCTGGATTCCAGCAGAGCTGAAGTGTGCTGTAAGTGAGGGATGGTGATGAAAACCAAATGCAATGATAAATCATCTTCATTTGCACAGGCATAATGGTTGCACAACAGACCATAAATTCTTCTGATCTCTAAAGTGGTCCTTCTTGCTGCCTTTCTAGAAGCTGCTCAGAACAGATGTGAGGGGATGCTAAGTCTCTCAGTCCCTCACCTGCTCTCCCTAGAAGAACAGTGGAAATGGGATATCCAGTAGGATATGAATTGATTTTTGGAATCAACTTTTCAGCTAAGTGGTAGCCAAGTTCACCCCTCTTATTCCCTTGCCTTAGCATAAGACTTACACTTAAGAAGGACTCATAAAAGCTGGGGTTTTTACTTTGAGGACATTCTCTAATTCTGAAGGCGTCTGCTGAGGAAATTATTTGCCTTCTCAGTTCTTGAACCTAGTAAGCACTAAAAAAAGGAGCAGATACAAGTAATGCTGTGATCCAAGCCAAAAATAATAGTGAACAAGTTTGTTGTCATATACTAACTATATCAGAGGAGTAGTTAATAAGTTTATAACTTAGAGGCAGCATAAAATGTGTGAGATTCTTTTTACACTTCATCTGAACAATCACATGTGACAAATCAGTGCCTCTTAGGAACATGTGAATATAAAGACCATAGTAAAGGTAAAATAGGTGTGTGGGGTAGATGGCTCTTGCGTTTGTCCATGAGGCAAAATTTAGGGATGTTTCATGTCCTAGAACTAGCTCTGTTCCCTTGATAAGTCTGGACCATATCATCCCTTTTTGCATTGATACTGTTGTTGCAAGTTCATGGACAATACCAAATATCTGTGTGACAGTTTTCACCAAAACCAGGTGAACAGCCTGTGGCCCAAAATTTTTACCAAGGAGAGGTCAGAAAGAAAGTATAGGTGACTTAGCAGGCAGTTTCCTATGCAAGAATTCTGGAATTTTTCAAATATTGCTATTATTGCTTCATAGCTTAATAATCTTAAACATTAATTTCAGATGAAAAGTTAATAGCTTTTAAATCAAGCAACACAAGGTTATTCCTTAGCACTGTGTTAATGGACTAGAAGCATAAAAATAAACCTACTGTGAAGTTATACGCCCTGGAAAGGTGATTTCTGTTACAAATAGTGTCCTAAAACCATCTTTTAATCTAAAAGCAAATTATCAATATCTTCTTTGTGAATATTTAATATATTCAGTAATAGACTTACACATGGGACTGTGGTCAGTGTAGGCCCATAGGCCTTGGATAATGGTCAGGAATTGCTTAGGTCTGTGGTATCTACCTGTAAAATGTGATGCTCGTGGGAAATTTTCTACCTGTGCAGCTGTATCCCAGGCTTCCAAGTGAGTTTGACATGAACTGCTCAGGGGCAAGAGATGGCCAGCTTCCTAAGTGCTGCTGGAGAAAGTTCAATAAAACTAGCCTTGTGGATTTCATCTTATCTGATTCAAATCTGTGGATGGGGAAAAAGTTTTAAAAAATAAGTGAACAAACCAAAAACCGCAATGCTAAACCCCACCTGATTACTATTCTAGGACATGAAAGTAGTTTTCTGAAGTTTGGGTTAGAAAACTAGGTGTTCCTTTTTGTGAGTTTAAATTTCTTTCACTTGCATTATCCTAATGATTTCTGCCACTTTAATAATGTGTGAAATAGACAAAACCAAGCTATAATAGTCAAGGCACATGGAACGTGGCATTTTCCTTTGCTTCTGCCAGACATGGAGGTGCTGTGCAGTTATCACTTGAGGGATCAAGGGCCACATGCAGTGGCCTTAGACACATGGTGAAATCCCCTTGGGCTTCGGTGAGGCACACAAACAAACAGTGCTTGAAACATCTGAATCATGTGGCTTATTATTCAGCATGTTGTCATGTGCACTCAGAAGTTTGAAGTACATTCTTGTGAGTGGTACATGAAACAGATTCTTTGGTCTGTGTGGCACGTGCTGAGCGATGAGCAGAAGCCACAACAGATCTCATCAGCTGGCTGAAGTCTTTCTGTGTTGATTAAATCTGCACTTCTAGCTCTCCTGGCTTAATAAGAAGAGTTGTGACAGGGTATGTGAAAACAGGGATTGCTTTGCTTTTTCTTGTTGATCATTTTTGCTGATGCACTGCCTAGAGCAGCTGTCCAAGGACCTCCTTGCTGCGCTGCTTGGGATTCTTTACGATACAGAGGGAAACCGTGGGCCTGCCCTGAAAACGTCCTAGGAATCACACTTCCTTGCACTCTCTGTAGGACTGTGAGTGATGTGCAAGTATGCAAGCAACCTCAGACTTCCATGTTGTAGTTTTATGGCGAAAACCTGGGTGAAGTTAAATGACCTATGTTCAAATCAGTCAGCTAGATACTGGCTAATTCACTACAAACAGCTCTAGGTGAAAATGGGGGTTGTTGGCTGGTGAAGATGCTGTAGCAAAAACTGCCATGGCAGTAGAGTTGAATTTAGATGCAATTAACCATTTCTGCCTTCCTTCTCCAGCTAGGATAAATAGTTAGGGCTTGAAGCATGTGGCAATGGCAATTTACAGCCAGATGTTTAACCACTGCTGGTGAGAAGAATGGCAGGTTGTTACCAGGGGGGCTGGCTGGAGAGGGGCACACGGGGGTGGGAAGGAGGCCAGGGGTTAGAAATAACCTGCTGGTGGGGATCATTAGAGCCTTTATGTAAACATGTCTGGAATGAAAACAAGGTGGGTTGTTTTTTTTTTTTCCTTCGGAGACCTGTATGGCATCCAAGCACAACATTGCAGGCTGAGCTGCACGCTCCCTTTCAGAAAGGCACCACAGTGCAGGAGATTGGGTCCACAAGGCTGATTCAGTGCTGGCTTTGTGCACAGCAGCCACTCTCTACATCAGTTGTATTTTTGCAGTGGGGCTATAAAGGGTGGCAAAAAAAAAAAAAAAAGGATAGCAATCATCGAGGGGGAAAGTTCGTGATATGATAGCAGTGAACTAGAGTGACAATATTTAATTGAAATGATAGGGCCTTAGTTATAGATTTTTTTTTTTTTTTGTTTGAGGATGTTCATTTCATCTTCATGGGCCAGCACCTTCATAAATGTGTGCCACATGTAGGAGACTTGTTGCAGTAGTGCTGTCTGGTGCCAGCACACACTTGTTACCAGGAAACCCTGCCCAGAAAGGCAGAAACTCCTGTTATTCACTCTACAAGATGTCAAGTCCCAGCACAGTGCAGTCTGTACAGTCCTTTTGCCTCTTGTTGTGCCATGTTTTTTAAGGCCATGGCGACCCTGGCCAGAGATTGTCTCTCTCTCTCTCTCACCTATTCTGTTTTGACTTGGGTGAGGTACACCTGGTGGCCCTGGTACACAGCTTTGTAAAATGTTTGTGTCCATGCGTCTTGCACTGATCCTACCATTGTTTCAGATGGATGTGACTCCTTATACAAGTGCTCCACTGACCTTGGAAGATTCAGTGCAAGTTAGAGGTCTACACACAATGATCAACTTAGAGATCAGCTCTCATTTCATTGTCTTCTTCTTTGTGTGGTTTTCTTCCCTTTCCTCCCCACCCTCCCCCTTTTTTGGGGGGGGGGGTGGGGGTGTGGTGAAAGTCAGTAGAAGAAAGAGCAGAGGTTACAGCAGCCTGAGAATCTGAGATAGTAGGGCTGGGGATGCCACTCCTTGCTTTGCCTCACAAGAAGTCCAAAGAGGTTTAAACACAGTGGGCTTTGGCCAGTTCCCTCATCAGCATCATAAGCTGAGGGGCACATGGGATGTTACACCTGCTGCTCAGCCAAGAGACACTGAAGGGCTTCTCCCCACTGCAGAGCTGGGAACTAAGACAGCCTTCAGAAGTAGGGAAATGTATTTTTAAGGGAAGAGCAAAACTCAAAAGGGTGAGGGGCCTTTGGTTTGAGCACTATGTTTTCCTAGGTTGAAGGTAGGTAGGGAGTGAGGACCACCAAAGTGGTGGTCTATGCAGGAGAAGCTAAAAGGGACACCTGAATAAAGACCACGAGCTGTGGAGCCAGAAGTATCTGAAGGGACCAAAGCCTTGTGTTTTTGCCTGTGTATGCAGCTGAATTATTAGTGTAGTTTCCTGAGGCATCTGCTCCAATGCCTGTTCTAATATTGCAACAAATACAATAAGCTTTAGCATGTTTTACAGAACGTCAAACAGGTTAATGAAAAAAGAAGAAAATCTGTCTTGTGTTTTTCCCCACCAGTGAATCTAAGCAAATTACAATGATCAATGTCAATTAGAAGCGAACCTTATTCCATTTAGTGTTTAAATATTAAATGGAGAGTATCACACAGAATTGTGATGTACTGAGCATGTACAAAAATTACTTGGGAAATGAGATGTGATACACAGCCCATATTTTGAAATACATGAGTTCACAAAATGCCACTGATGACACTGCTTTACACTTGAACAACTTTACTGAGGATTAAGAAACATTGACCTGTTGAAAAAGTTAAACCCTGCCATTTTTGGTTACTATCTTTTCTAAACACTTATTAACATATTGTTTTTGCTCACGTTTGAAGGAAACAAAATTTCAGCTGCCCTAACCACATTAGGTCAATAGGCAGTTTCTCAGGACTGCTGCTATTGGCATATGCTCTTGAAAGCTTATTAAGAGAGAAGAGAGCTTGATCCAATTATTACATTTAATGAACAAAATCTTCCTGGGATTTTGTGCAAACAGTAGATTGTTGAGAACTGTATGAAATCTGTGGGAGATGTGAGAAACAGGTCGTATGGCCTAAAATCAGAGCCACTCTTACAGAATTAGTTTGCTTTTCCTCCAGAGATTAACACTTAGAAATTCTGGGCTAGATTTCAAGAAGAGTGAACTCTAACCTGTGCATTTTCCCTTTGCTTGTTTTTCTTAACCTGAAAACAGCTTTAAGAGTGCTTGCAATAAAATGCCAGGAAAAATAAAACGAAATTAAATAATCCATTTCCAAGCTTTGGGAACTACTCTTTTCAGTTTATAAAGAAAGCTAAAAATACCTCCTACACTCAACTGCCTCAAGCTGAACATGTTCACTATCAGATATGCCCAGGTTTTTTCTGCCTCAAGTGCATGCCCCTGCAGAGCTGCCCTTGCCCTCCCCAGTGATTTGTGCATGTGTAGCACTCCTGGAACCTGCTCCTGGGTTAGCAAATATTTTTGTTTGCTGTATAGATAGGACAGGAGAGGTCCAGACTTCTGCTCTTCTCTCCTTCCATCTACATCCTGGAAGAAGACTTGGACCCAGTGCAAGTGTGATTCATATTTACTACCCAAAGGGTTATTTTCTTTTCTTCTCAGGTATGGAGCATGAAACTTACAGCACAAAGAATGTCACAGTAATAGCTACATGAGCAGAATGTAAGGAAAGCCTCAGGAACTGTACCTTCAAGATGGTGCATTGTCAAAATTTGGATGTATTTGGACTTTCATTGAGCTAAGTCATGATAGGCTGGACCAGAAGTCAACCCCAGGTCCAGAGACATCCAGGCTTGGATAATTAGACAGGCAGGGGCTTTACATATATTCCAGCATGCTTTTGCTGCAGCTTTGATGCAATTTTTGGTTATTTTTTGGTAGAAGTAGCAGCACAGTAATTTAAAAGCTGTCAGTTGGCCGTACATTTTAAACATGTGTTCTTGGTTTCCCATCCTTCTGTCTCTTGACTGTTGTTGAGGCAGTGCATACAATTTGTATCTGATATCAAGTGTTTTGAGATACTGAATGTGTTGAGAAAAGGCATGTATCTTAACATACTGCTGCTGCCCAAGGGCTAGGAAATACAGAAAACACACACATGAAGGTTTTCAAATGGCTCATTTTAGTTGTTCCTTGAGGAGAGATTCCTATAGCTCTAAAGATTTACAGCTTCCTGTTCATTTGTGTTGTCTCCTCTTGTCAGTGCCAAGACAGATTTTTTTTAAAGGTGTGGTTTTGTTCTTTAATCAGCCTAAAGTGTTTGTTTATTTTTCTACAATATACTGTCTTCTAGTGCATAAGAACTTGAAAATTAAATTGGGTAGAAGATCATCATATAAACTGCATTGAGGTTCATTTTTTCTGCTTTTTATTACCCTGACTGAGAGCACTCTGGTTCTGGCATCCTGGACATATTGGATAGAAACGCATTGCAGAACTGTGAGCAACTGTAAAAAGTTGAATTGGATCGGAAGCTAGCATGTCTTCAGTTAGAAGAATCTGTTCGCTTTTCTTTTTCTCTGTCTTAGAATATATAATTCTTTTTAACCTTCATTCTTAGTATGACTCATACTACACTCCATGGAGAATCCTATTTGCTTCTTGATAACATCTTGTAGCAGCATGAAAAGTATCTTTAGACCATTAGGAGAACAGGGTTCCGTGTGCAGCAGCAGTTCAGATACTGAGGCCACCACTCCTGGGTACTGGTCCACAGCCACTTCTTGGTGGCAATGATCAGTTTCTGTCTCATCTCCTCCAATTATGGGTGCTCATTCTTACTACTGAGCTGCTCCAGTAAAGAAGGCAGCCCTGCTGGTAGCGTGGAGCCAAGGGTTGGGTGATGGGCAGGAGGTGGGATGAGGCAGGATGCTCCTCAGTTCCATTTTCTCACTTCAAACCTGGGAAGTGTCTGATATGTTGTCCATAAGGACTGCTCACAGATATATCTGGAAGTCTGTTAGTGCACTTTTAGTTTAAAAGGTAACATTTAAAAGGTAAATTAAAAAATGCAGCATTTTGCAAGTTAGCTAAGGTTCTGTTGGAAATTTGCCACCACCAGAGAATGGCAACTCAAAATGTCTCATTTTCCAGTGTTTTGAGTTAGTGACTTGGGTTGCAGCAGATTCATGACCTCAAACACTTGCTTCAGACACTTTTCTTTCTGCCTTGGTATGGTAGCTGATCATATGGATACAAACTGGGCATGAGACTTCTCATCTGGAAAGGTCTGTGATGAAGACGTGTAGGGACAATATTTGCAAGTGGTGTAGTTAACACAGCTGGCACTGTGTCAGCTTTCCTTTACTGGGTTTTGGGCAAGAGAGAGCTGTTTTTAACTTACGGCAATTAGAATACGGTTCTAGCATTTTCACCAACTACATCTACTTTCCCCCACTCTGACTGACCTCTTCTCTTTTAAAACTAATTGGTCATGTACAAGCAAAAATTTACTTGGAATCTTCTTTTTTAAACAAATATTTCATTGGGAAGTGTGGTGCTTCTAGGAGTGTTTCATGTGAGGTGACAGATGCTAAGTGCAGTGGCTCTGAGACCGCTCTGTTCCAAAGAGGTTTATTTATTTTCAAGGAGGAGCAATTTTTTAACAGATGTCATAATAAGAGAAAAACTTCTTCAGCATTGTGGGCTGTGTGAGAAGGATATTCATTTAATGAAGGAATAATTTAATGTATAGTTGCATCAATGGACAGATGTTACACAATTCAAAAAGATAATCTGTGCATGCTTAGCAAATAACAATTAATGTTGCAGGACTTGAGACTATTATTGTCTCCCTAGAGGTAGTATTAATTAAGAGGCTAAACCCAAGAACAAGGTGAGACATTATTTCCACTTGGAGAACTTGTTAGAATAAATTGATTTTTTGTTAGAATTTGTCTTTTATTCATGTATCTTGGTAAGCATATTAAGTCAAAAGTGGCTTGTGAACAGCAAAGCATCTAAATCTTTTTTCCTATTTTTTGTGAGCAATTGGTTGTCTTTGGACAATGTACTGAACACTTGGACTGAAGTAAAATTAAAAAAGGACAGCCAGTTTTATTCTGTGTATTATTAGAAAGGTCAGCTAGTGCTGGTATTTCTCTTATTACAAAAATTGTTTTGCCATTTTTGTGTTACTTTTTCCCCATGCTATCATTTCCCTGCATTTCGCTGGTGTTCATTCTGTATATTTGCTTAAGAGAAGATAATTCTTGCAGCATGGTTTGCACCTGCCCTTGTCTCAAAGACCAGTTTTGGCCTTTGGAACCTAAATCAAATGGATTGTGTTCCCTAAAATTGGATAATTTCTGCTACCTCCTGAAGGATTCAATAGATAAGTAAATTCAAAGGCCTTAGTAGACTATAGTTCTGCCAGATGTTGAGCATGTTTTGCAAGGAACTCCGTGCCTTCAAATCTCTTGACATCTAGGACAATTAAACTGGTAAAGTCTTTGCGGAACAGCATGCCAGAAGAATTTATTTGTAATATATGTAGAAAGTGTATGGATATTTAACTACTTGCAGATAAGCAGAAAACCTGGCTTCTTTTTTCACAGGGCTTTCTACTTGTAGCTAATTTTAAAAATAATAAAAAAGAAATCTTGACTTTTTCTCTCAGAAATTAAGAATGAATGGAAATTTATTCAGGTTTTTCTGGATCATTTGTTCTTTACAGAATGAAGATGCAAAAGAATTAGTAATATAACAGGATGACTTGTGCACAGAAATAGACTTTGCAGGCTTCTTGGTTTTCACTTGTGGTGGCTGTAATTTTTCATTGTTTTCTGAGTTCCATAATATTTTGTTTTCCTATAGAAACATCTGTTCCCATATTTCATAAGTATGGCAGCTTTTGCACTGGGAACCATTTATTTTGATGCAAACATCATAACCCAAACGCTTTAAATTATGAATTTTGTTAAATCAATATTTAGGAAACAGTTGCTCATGGCAGGAGGTCCTCTTTAATATGTGAATTATAAACTTGGAGGTCTCTTTTCTTCTCCAGATTTTTTTCCCAAACATATTTAATCCACAAGACTAGAAGGTGAAAATGAATTCTTTGTGCATTGCTGAAACTTGAGAGCACTGTCAAGGAGTGAAATTTTCCAGTTTTCTCAGTACCATGCATTCAGTAATATGCTTTTTGGAAAGCATTTGTAGAGTATCCTCTTATCTCTCGTGTTTCCTCACAAGAGAGTTCACATTTGGATGTGTATTATTTCTTACGATTTACGCCAAAGTGCAAGAACACTACTTGGAGTTTTGGAGCAGGGAAATCCTGTAGTGCAGCTAAGGTGAAAGTCAGTTCCCTTGTGTTGTTCATCTGATGGAGAAACATTGACAGACTGAACAAGGTGGTTTTTGTAAGGCTCAGTTTGTGTAAACTGCAATGACAGTGAGTGAGCAAACCTCAGCTGGATACAGAGCGCACTGAGACAAGCAGTGAACGAGTTCATAGGTTGGAGCCTTGTTTTGTAAGATGAGACAGGACAAGGACAAGCTGCCTTTCACGTATGTAATCCCTGGGCCGTCCTGGAGCTAATTGAGATGTTATTTGAAGGAGTGTAACCATAAAACAGAACTTTTGCTTGAGATCTTCAGTGCCAGTTTCATGTATATTCTGAATTTATCATCAGTGCACACAGTGTTTTTTTTGTTTGTTTGTTTGCTGTTCTATTTATTTATTATTTTTTTCCCCCCTCTAGTTTTCTTTGGGTTGATTCTCTTCCAGCATCACCAGTTTTCCTGCTGCCAGTCCTGGCCAAAGTACTGTTATTACATGATACTTTATGTAGACTGTTGACCAGGTTCATACAGAAAACTTTGAGTACGATTATAAAGAAACATATTGTCTGGGTTTTGTGTGAACCTTAAAGACTGCAAAGAAGTCTGAGTAAAAAAAATAAAAACAAACAAAAACCAGGTTATTACTGAATTCAGAAATTGAAAAGAAATATTCCATCTGCTAAAAAGGCTAGTGTATGTATAAAGGTGGTATTTTTACAAAAGGAGTAATTCTCTTCAGTGAATCAAGTCAGATGCTGATTGTAATTACAAGATCCTCATGTGTAGGGAACTGTCATATACAGAGGTAAAAGTGGACCATGAAAAAATGGCTATATATTGCTTGCTCAGTAAAGGTTATGCTATTATGACATGGATTGAAGTGATGTAGTCACAAGCCACCCAAGTTATTCAATATCAAAACCATTTTTCCAGATCCCTGCACAGGCAATGTTTTCCTCTAGCACTGGGATATCAGGTGATATCAGCTTATCTGACTTTATCAGGTTTTCATAAATAATTTCCTCATTCTTCATGAATTTATTCCTTATAGACTCTCTTCATTACTATCTGTATCAGAGATAGTAGTAGCTTATGTCTGCATCACACCAGCTGGAAGGCATTTGGCATTTTACTTTGTGCAGGGCAAGGTCCCACATTTAAGTGCAGCTTCATTGACACTACAGCTTTTCTGTATTTTTTGGCAGTAGGTATTTGTTTCAGTGGTTAGTGATGAGGATGTTACTCTTGTCCTAGAAAATTAAATTTTGCTGGAATTTTGAGAGCATTTCCAGAATCTGATGGAGGCAGTGCTGTTCAAACAGAAGTGCACAGCAAGATTTGTTTTATTGAGACACTTGCCTGGCAAGCTGTCTGTCCTGTAAGTGACCCAGCAGGCATTGTACAAACTTTGACAAGCCCTGGGTGGTTTTGATGGAAGGGAAAGCAGTGAAGCGCCCCAGCAATTCTGCTCTGACCTTCCTACCTAATCTTGTTGCACAATTTGTTCCTACAGCTAAATTTCTTGAGCCACACAGTGTTTTATTTCTGATCTTTTTCTGTCCAGTACTGGCCTTTCTGCCAGTTTATACTGCCATCTGTCTTCCTGTCTGATTTTGAGGTCTTCCCCTGCTGTGGTTTTTTCCTTATCAATACTGCTCCTTTCCAAGCTGTATTTCCTGTCTGTGACTATGTAAAGGAATTGAGTAAACTCTCATTTCAGTGCTTGCTCATTTGCAAAGGTAATCCACTTTGCCTGAGACTTGCTTGCTTTTGCTGAGCATATGATTAAATTTGACTTGGATATCTTCCCTGAGATCAATTGCTCATTTTAGCTGTTGTTTTTCCCTAAGTGTCTTGGGGATTTTCGTTGTTGCTGGTTTTCCTTTTTTTTTCCCCCTTCCCCTGGCTTCCTATCACTCATGTGCTACCAAAACAAACTTGACATTCAAGCGGGATAATGTTATCAGTTTCATGTTGTACTGTTCTGGGCACATTCTACTTCATTCTCCTCCTATCAGCACCAGCAAGCCAAGCAGTTGCTAAGTATTTGAGACATTGCTGTACGTGAAAGAGAAGAATGGTATGCCTTTTTCTCATTTATTAGTATAAGTAAAACCTTTTCGCTGTTGAGGCAACATTAATGTTAGCTTTCTGAGAGATTAAAAACACAGCTGTTGCCTAAAGTTTTTAACTTAATTCAAGATCATTGGGTTTTTTTCTTCTTGTTTTTTTGTTTCATTTGTACAATCAAAGCAAGTAAGACTAGAGAGTTTGTTGAAAAAGTTGTCTGATCCTTCTGCATATCACAGACTCTCATACTTCTTGCACTTACCCTGTATTAAGACAATAAATTACATGTGATTATTGCAAATTTTTACTTTACCATTATATATATATATATATATATATATATATTCTGGAAGGTTTTTTGATACTTTAGCTGTTGATATTATGAGTTGAAGAATTCAACATTCCTGGCCTTGGTTATTCAGAACACTGAGTAATCATCCTTTCTGGAACATCTGTCCATAGCTGAGAGGGTTTTTTATGCCTTCATCAGCTGAAATAAGACTGGATTTTCTTCCAATGGAAACACTTGGGAAACTGAAAAAAAAGTCTGCTCCTAGAGCTTCTCTAAGTTAAATAAATTGAACTTTTAATTGCTTACTATAAGTTCTTGTTTTCTTTCTGAATTTAAGTTATCATTTAAAGGTGGAACAAAAATTTCTAAGCTGATTTTGGTGTCAATAATGTTGTGCAGTGGTTCTTTTGATACAGATGTTACTGGTAGAGCTTGGATCTATATTAGTGATGAATCTCAAATCAGCCAGTCTTTTGAATAGGTGCTTATTAGTTTTTTTAGCATCAACCTGTTTGGAACAGAATTTTGGGTAATAAAAAGTGAGATGGCACAGAAATATTGATGTTCTCAATTGTAAACCCTTGTTCAATCTGATAGATTTGCTATGCTTATCAGAGGATGAAAACAACTTTGTTTCCCTAGATGTATTTTACATAAATCCATGATGTCTGGCATTAATATAACAACTGTTCATTGTTTCTGTATCAGTTGAATCCCCTGAAAATATCTCCTTTCCTTGCTTGAATCAGTGTTAGGTCACGTGCTGTCAGCACCTGGTTATTCCCAATGAGATGTGAACAAATGGTACTTCATTTTCCTGTGGTAACAATGTATTCTCTTGATTTTCTGGGACCATGTACAATTAAAGGCTATCACTGTGTGATGAGAATGGCCACTTCTGTCTTTCTGTAACCTGTGAGTTAGAAACTTAATGCCTTAATGTTGTTGTTAGATCATACCCATCTTGTAATGTTGATAACCACTGTGCCCAGTACCCTTGAAAAAGACTGTGGCATTAATAAGTAAGATTTTTTTCTTATCTTTAGCTTCACTATTTTTAGACTTACTGAAACTCGTCTAGGTCCCACACAGAAATTGAGACAATCAAGAGTGTTTGGTGTCCCTGCCCTGGATGTCTAACACTTGCAGGGACAAGTGTTTCCTGCATGGGAATGAAATCTGGCCCCTAGGTCCCAGCCCATGTGTCCCCCTGGTCATCTGCATCTTGGTCAGTTGGGGGAAGGAAGAAGCTGTAACATGAGACACCCTTCCACAGCCAATTAAACTTCTCTCCAATTTACACAGTATGTTTCCCCCAAAGACTAATTTTACACACCTGTAGCAATCCTCTAAGAGTTGGTGTACTCAGTGAAATTGATTCTCTCATTTTATTCTGTTCACTTTTAAAATCCTCTTTCATTTGACCTCCTGAACAGTCCTAGCAGCTGACCCAAGCCTTCTGCCAGTAACCCATGTTGCCACAGGACCTTTTCTCTGTAAGGCTTCAGCTGTGTCTCTCTTTTGCCAGGTGCCAGAAGATCAAATTCCTGATTTGCAAGCACCCGGTAACACAGAGTAATTTAGAAGGGATAGCAGTGGCTGTCAAGGAGTATCTTGGGAAACAGAAGTTTTTACCAGACCGTGTGGGAACAAAGTTCACATGGGTACAGGTTCTGCAATTACAGAAAATGGCAACAGTCTATTTCAAGAAAAATATTTGAACACTTCTTGGTGTGTTTTCCTTTTGACAGCATGATAGTTTGTCACTCCCCTTTTCTTCAGTGCTAAATTTCTAGGCATAGAAATTTTGCTTTCTGATGTAGCTTAAGGAAATCTTTGAAGTGAGGTACATTAGCATATAAACTTTGGAACCCTTTGGTTGTTCTTGGGTTGGGATAATAAGTGTTTGTTCAGGTGCCCTGTCTTAGGAAGTGAGTGTTTTCTGCCTTGTCTCAATACATTAACTATTGTGCCGTATTTTCATTAAAACACCTGTTGTATTTTTCAAACCTGGGCTTATTTCTAATTTGTGTTCCTCCAAATTATAAATTCTCAATGTCCTTTTGATCTTTCCTGCTTTAAGTCTGAATGAAAGTGTTCCTTGCATGTATATGAATGTCTTCCTCCCTTGGGGGATTCCTTCCTGCCTGGCAGAGAACATGGAGCTGGATCAATCTTCTGTTGCTTAACAGTGTTAAAGATTCCACGGGCTTTATCTCTTACCAGTTCTGATAAAATGCTTGTTCCAGTTGTGTGGCAAACATCCATGTTTGGTAGCTGGTGTCTAATGAGTCAGGTTTTTGTTGGGCCAGCCATATGGGTAGTGAATCTGAAGCACTCTAAATATTGTCAATTTACTTTGTGTTGAGGAGCTGTGCACTTGCTTGGTGTATATGAAATAGATTTGATATGCAGAGGTTTCTTTTTATTATTAATTACACAGACTTAAGCCATCTGTGTAGTGATTGTGCATTAAGTAAGGTGCAGGAGATGTTCTCCAGGACAAATGGGTATTTTATGTAGGTAGAAAAAAAAAGGATTTTGGAAAATGAGAACACACTTAAAGTAGCTGGCATATATTATAACCTTGAATTTTGTAAGCAGAAAGGGTGTGAATGGAATGATACTGTATGCAAGCAGAAATTTTAAATGTACACTTTCTGAGAGAATTTTTTAGAGAGAGATTATATTTCCTACATATTGTATGTGTGGTTTTATAGAAGATTTACGTTCGGGCTTTAGTAAGATTAAATAGCACTGTGAAAAATCAGTGTAAAAATGGGCCACAATAGGAAGTCTGTAGGATGTGTGCACAGGCCAGAGGGACTCAACATTTTCTTTTTTTTGTTTGTTTTTTCTGCATTTAAGTGCTCATTTGCAATATTGCATTAATGTAGGGGTTTGGAGCGAGTTATAAAAGGAGTAGATAACAGCTTGCTTTGGCTGTAAAGCTGCACTCTCATTTTTTTGGCAGTAGGTAAAAGGGCTGATTAAGAGAATGTATTTCCTGTATTTTCCAAATATAAACCAGATACTCAGCCATGAAAGTCATTCACTGTTTTCCAAAGACTTATATTTTTTTCCAATGGGAAATTTTAGTTTGGGTGGAAAATGTGTTAGTCTTTATGCACAAAACAAGCATCAAGAAAAGGCGATTATATTAGGTTTTTTCCCTTCCACACCCTTCTTCACTCCCTCCCTGGATTCTAATTATTTCTGGCTTTGAACAGATGAGATCCCCTAATGACCACATTAGTGCTTTTAATCCTTCAAAGCAGGAGTGAAAGTACAATTACTGTACATGAATATCAAAAATACTTCAGTTCAATCAGTGTTTTTGATGGTCCAGATTTCACATAAGTTTTAGAAAAAAAGATATAATGTACAGCTGTGGGTGGTCCATACTGATGGTTGATGCTTTCAATTTTAAGGTCATCCCTTTGAATACTTAAATTGTTGTTCCTCTTTAGATGTGAAAGATCAGGGGTTTTCCAGATCCAGTGTGTAAGGACTGGTTTTTGGTGGTGGTCTTCTCTTGACCCACTTAGAGCCACTGCTGTGTTTTCCTCCGGTGGTTGTGGTGATTTTGAGTAGTTTGGAGAAGCTGGGAAGAGCTTTGCCTGTTTGCACAGGCAAAAATCTATTCTGTTGATAGTCACATTCTGCCAATGATGCTGTGCTGATGAGTTTTATAATGGACTTTTGGATGACATGATAGGCAAAGTGTCATAAGCAGAGGCCAATATATCCATGGAATCTCTGTTTTCTAATGAGGCTCCTTGAAGCAGAAGTCTCGTGATGTTCCCTGTGGTCCTGTAGCCTCTTTTCCAGGCTGGTATCCCAATTATCCAGTGTAGCCAACCAGCACATCCCTGTACAGCAGAGCAGCTGCATCCCACATCACTGGGGCCCAGGAGCACAGCAGCAAAGTGAGGTGCTTGATAACCACAGGCAGAGCTGCTGGTTTTATCCCCATTCATACCTCTGAAATGCCATTCAGAATGGTAATCCTGCCTTCCCTTCTCTTTGGAATATTAAATACTTGACTCTGCAGGTGATGAGCGCAGAAATCTGCAAAGATTTTGCTTTAAGAGAGGGGTCATTACATTAGTTCGTAATGGAAGGTGAAGAGGTAGAAAGACCCTCAGTGTTATGCTCCTCCTCAAGACAGCCTCAGACTTCCACCTAGAGGGAGTTGAAATTGATAGTGCTTTATCTAAGAATAACTCATTGCAGGGACATTAAATGGTACTGTCCCAGCAGCAGGCCTGTGTCCCTGTAAGACTCGTGTAGCACAGGCAGCTTGCTTGGCAGGCCTGTCTGCCTGCTGGGCTTTTAGCCTGCTAACCATCTCACCTTGCCTCTGATGGTTTAGCACAGCAGAGAGCAGGGAAAAAAGTATTCTGTCATCATCATATCAATGTTTTCTCTATGAGGATGATGTAAACTTTTTACAGAAAACAACATCCCAAAAGTTCGTGAGGTCTGGGGCTATGGGAGCCTGTGCACTCAGGCCCTGGTGTCTTGTGGGAGCTGAAATCTTTATACTGGTGTACACACCTCCTTGAAACCTTTTCCAACACAAGCCTGCTGTTTCCATTAAAGGATTTTATGGGGCTCCCTGTACATCATATCTTGCACAGCTTACCATATTGGCTCTTAAAAGTGGCTTTGAATACAATGCCAAGGCCCCCCAGTAGCAGCTTTACAGGCTGCTGGCGAGCTGGGAAGCTGCAGTTGGCTGTCCCCATGCTAGCCGAGCTCCCTTGCTGGCTTTTCCAGCTAAAATGATGAAGCATCTGTTCTGTCTAGTTTAATTAGATATGACTTCCTTCCTGAATACAGCAGGGAGCTCTACAAGCTCTTGTTCCAGAAGTGCCTCCTTCGAAGGAAAAATGGGTTCCAGTCTAATGCCATTGTCTAATCCCCCTCTGTACCTAGTGCCTGTGCAAAGGACTTCCATGTGGGCCCTAAAAACCAAAAAAAAAGCTTCCATCATCAAGATAGTTTCTGTTTCCTTTCAGGAATCCTGGAATAAAATAATTTTTTTTCTTGCTTTCAGTCTTGCAAAGTTGCTAAGGAGCCACAAATCTAAATATTTTTTGAAATTTGACACTCACTGTCTGTACATCAGCTTGTATATGAGCACTGCTGAAGGGATCTCCTAAACTCACTATTGCTTCCAGATCATTAGATGCAGAATAACGTGCTTAAGGACCTTTTTGCCATTATATTGAAGACCCAGGTAGATGCTGCAGCCTGTAGCAGGTGATGGCTGCTCAGAGGCAGAGTACTTGAAGGCAGAAGCCTTAATTCCACTGTGCCTGCCTGCAGAGACAATTTATATCCCAAGTTTTGTCCCAGGCGCTTGCAGGATACAGTTGAAGTGCAAAGAGATCTCTGGTAGCCTCAAGACAAAGCCAGCTCATTTTAATGTAGATATAACAGCAAGAGTGTCCAGCTCAAATGTTGCCACTTAGAAGAAACTTTTTAGGAGGCACATAATGCAGCTTGGCCTGTTTTTCTGTGTAAGTTATTTATTTCAGTGCAAGGGGAAAACAAGCCTGTAAAACCTCAGCATGTTATTGCATAGTAATTTTAAAAGTGGTAGAAGGTTGTACAACAGGCACTTAAAGCACTGCATAGCTTGGGGGCTTTTAGCAGTGATGGGGACTGAATAATATGTATTTTTTTCAGGAGGATAAATGTTAAAATAGGGAAATAAAACTGAAGGATATATAAATGTAAATTATTTTTTCCCTATAAGAAACACAGAAGTAAAATTCATCTCCTTAGTAAGCCACACTTGAAGATTAGAGCACTGAAGAAACAAACACTAGATAAGCTTTTAATGTAGCAACATCATCCTCAGGCTTTTTTTAAAGGAAAAAAGACATCTTACAGATTGCATGTAAGTAAGAAACATGAGAGAAACTTCTTAAAGGAGGAGTTTGGTGCTCTGATTAACTTAGGTCTGAAGATGAAAAGTCTCAGGGAGATCTGAGAAGTTGGGTAGAAACAATTCTAGACCTAAACAGGCCTCATGACTAAAGAATATTTGAAAATTAATAGTCATTTAGAATAGAAGACTCTGCCAAGGTAAATTCTTTTCAGTGTAATTAGTAAAGAAGGAAGTGTTCATTTGTTTGATGCTCACAGTGTTTGATGCTGCCAGTGTTGTATTTCTATTTCATAAAAATTCTTTCCTTTATATTGCTGTGGTTAATACTTGGAGGGAAGAAAACACAGAAAATAAAAGTCAGTATTGAATGGGAAGGGGTGAGCTTAAGAATAGGGCTGCAATGCACGTGGATCCTTTCAAACAGAAAAAAGTGGGCAGAGCCAGGTAGGATTGCTGTGGTTTGGTTTAGACCCAGTGCTGTGTTTTGAGTAATTTGCCTGTCCCAAACTGGTCCATAATGGTCTCTGCTTTTGGTTACTGCTTGTTCTCTAGACCAGAACATGTCATGGTGTACTTCCAGATGGGACTTCCCAGGCTCAAAACACTTAAGAAAGTCAAAAAGCGGGGTGTCAGTAGCCACGTTTTTCAAGACTGTTGCATTTAGGCAAGAGTCCAGAGAGGAGAGTGTAAAAGCTGCTCCATGGTTGGATTGCGAAACCATTGGCTCCAGGTTCTCATGAGGTCTGTGTATGAATATGGCTGGAGCCTGAAATCTTGCAGCTTTATCATGTCTACATGTTTTCCAACTTCTTTTCTACACAAAGACTACAGGGAACACCGGCCAACACGTGGCTTGTGTTATTTTTGAATTATTATTGTTAGGATTTTGCATGTTGGCTAATGTGTTATTGCTGTGGCGTATCACAGAAATAAAATGTGGCCTTATTTTGACAGGGAAATGTATGTCACAATTTCCTTGTGATATATTGCACTGCCTTGTTAGTTTGATATTTTCCATTAATGCGAAAGAGCAGAGTGGAATAAGGGAGCAGAAGAGATGTTCATCTGTCATGAATTTTCCCTTTCCTTGGAAGGCTCTCATGTCCTCTACCAATTAGTTGCCTTCCCTGCACTGCGTGATGTGCTGCCCACTCAGAGTTGAGCTGGCAGTTCACACGCAGTTTGTTCCCCTGCGAAATCCCTGCAAGCAGAGCAGCTCCACCAGTCTTCCCAGGCTGCCCTGTGGGTCTCTTGGTTGCCAGGCTTGAGAAACTGGAGTGTGTTCTTCTGGATTTAGCCAGAATATAAAGATCCAGGCATTTTCAAGTAAGTGTGATCCTGCCTATTTTCAGATTCAGAAGTTTATTTGAAACAGTTTATATAGATTGCTTCAGATTGTTACGGGGGTTTTTTTATCATGATTTTTGATGTGTAAGCAGTCAAATTTTATGTTCACTACCAGGCTTGCTGAAGTTTAATGATGCAGATAATTTATGGGCTTCACTAGAGATGGAGATTTATGGAAGGAAAAATTTATGCAATTAGATACATTAGTGTATTTCTATTTAACTTTTAGAGTAATTAACTTCAGAAGTTATTTGAAGAGTTGATAAAAGTTTTATGATGGTATGGCCCTATTACGATTTTCCAGTCAGTTTCATTTTTACTGCATTGTTTTGTTTGCTTGGCTGTTCATTTATTGGTCTGATTTTATTCAGTAGGAGCAGCAATGATTGTAGACATTCATTTCCCATGAAAAGCTTATGTTACTCTGATAAAAACAAAATCTAACTCCTCAAAAATAGTACTGTAAGAATTCCTCTTTGAATAGGAAGTTTGAACAGCTGATCTTGATAGGTCATAGAGAACAAATTTATTACCTAGGGGACTGGGTGCCAGCATTTTACTTCTGCGTCAGAGCACTGTCTCATGCAGAATTGTGCTCAAGATGTGACCGAGACTGCGCGTGTCGTAGCGTTAGACCAGAGGCACACACCATTGCCACTCTGAGGCTGAGGTTTTAGATGGTATTTGGAGTTGTATTTCAGGGGACAGGTGGAAGTAATGATGACAATTAGAATGCCTTTGATGCCACATTTAGCAAGTGCTCTTTTACTAAAGTGGGCAGATCAAACAACAGGAAGCAGTTCCCTCACTTGTAATATGAAGCTCGGCTTTACAACCAGTCCTCTGTCCGAAAATCTGCCTCTCTTTTGCAGGGAGCAACTAAACTGTTATTTTCCCTGCTGCCCTGTTTCCCCTGGTTTCCCTATTGGGTTTGCTCCTCTGTGCAAGTTTAATGCAGGAAATAAGTCAGTTATAAACCAAGTCAGTTCTTTGTCACCTGGGGTACATCGACATAGCTAGAAGAGCCCGAAAGCCTCTTGCCCGTCCTAGGAAGTCTACACCATGGCTGTGCTCAGAGCAAGCAGAGTGACTTCCCAAATCAGGGAATTCTGGCCATGAGTTGAGGGCTATTGCATTTTTGTCCCAATGAGTCATTTGCTCCAAAACACTGATAGTTCCCACTGTTAATGTTACCAGATGGCACCGAGTGGCCCAGAACTGCAGAATTTTGCTGAGCACATCTGTCAGAAACAGCAGAAGTGTAACTTATGTTCACGCTGGTCTTTGAGTGGTTTGTCGCAGCTGACATTTAATAATAAAACCGTTCTAATCATCCTCCATTTGTTTTGGTGGCTATTAAACACATCAGCTTCACAAAAACTGATTGATTGTAGCCAACCTTCTCTAAGACACTGAAAAATAAGGACATTCTGCTGGTCCAACTGGTTGGCTGTTGTCTAGTTAAGAACTACACACCTGCAGTCGTCAAACACAGTAAATCTATGTTACAGACCTGAGTCCCTCAGTGATATGTCCTTTAAAACAGGGACCCACATGGGAGGTGTCTCTTGCTTCCCCCAACTTGCCATTTGGTGTCTTTTGCCACATTCTGTGCTGTATATCTAACTAACAAAAAGAGAGATGAGAGAGAATACTGATTCTGTAAACTGAACAGAAAGATGGGTTATTTTGTCTTTCTTGTAACTAAGAAAACAATGGTAGATAACATAGGAAATGTACCCAAGTTGTGTACAAGTGGATGAGCTGATGTTTGCAGTGACTTCGAGTTTTGAACATAAGATTGAATGTGCTATTCAAGCGTGAGTCCAGCAGTTCTGTCTTTTTTTCATGCTTTTTGTATTACAAATGTGTTTTGGTTGAGGTACAGCTTTGCAGTTCTGTAATGTGACTTGTTATGTATTCAGAACAAGGGTCAGGTTTCAGTTTTTTGTTTGTTTTTTTGTTTGTTTTTTTTTTACATAGAAGGGCATCTGCCAATTAGTCTTTCAGGGATTCGCTGCTGTTATTTCTCAGCCATGAACACCTTGTTAAAGTTTATTCGAAGTCAGTGCTCCATGTTGAGTTGCTGGAATACTGAATTGTTCTTTCCGCTGGGACTTGCTTGATTTGAGTGAAGAGAGCACAGCTCTCTCCCAGTGCACCACAAGTTACAAGCATGAGGGAATAGTGCAGGGGCTACCAGCAAGCAGCAGCTTGGCACATCACACTCTTCATACATTTTCTGGTTGCTGCTTTTTTAAATCCTTCTGTCATCCGGGAGGATGTACACAGGCATTTCACAAATAGTAACATGTACAGACCCACCAAAGTGATTATTAGGCAGTGCATATTCATGTGACTGCTATAAAGTTTTTAATGCAGGGAGGTTGGACTAAATGACCTTTAAAAGGTCCCTTCCTACTCAAAATTTTCTATGATTCTATAGTGTTAGATGCATATATTTGCAATATTTGAATAGTCGAAAATATATTCTCGACATTTTAATAGCTTATTAGCTATTAAAGTTCTCTGGTATTTTATATAGTATATTTTATATACTATGGGTTTACTTCTTCTATTTTCCATGGACATGTGGGTAAACATACTACATGGGTGTTCCCCTGGAAAGAGCAAGTATAAAGAAATTCTACTTTCATTTATGTAGATAAATCACTGTTTTCACATTAGTGGGTGGAAGGGAAAAGGCTAAAAATATTTTCTGCCCGTAAATTATATTGCCGTTAGCACAACCACTTTTGCATGTGATCCCTTAATTTATGTGTGTGGCAAACTCCAAGGTGAGATGACCCAGATCTGATTGCAGTCATGTATCAGTGTAAAGCAGATGGACAGCGGCTGCTCCCCAGGCAGCCACAGTGCTCCCCTCGGTGGAAGTCAGCCTGAGATCAGAATCTGAAACATTTACATATTCTAGATAAGAAGGTGAAACTTAATATTTCGTGTTGCTAGTTTTGAAGGAACTGTCTCAGCTGGGTTTCTGTTTGTTTTGTTTTCTACTGTCTCTTTTTCTTGTGCTGTGAAGTAGAAGGAAAAACTAAACCAAGACATTATTGTACAATAAAAGGCTATAGGGTAGCTAAGAATAGGAAAGGTAACTTACTCTGTATAGTCCATCTATTACTAGTGGGACATACAGCTGGATCCCTGCAATAAATTACTGCAGGGTACCTCAGGTACTCTCCGAGCAAGAAAAATTTCTGAGCTGAGCTCGCAACAGTGCTTTTTTATTGTGGAGAGCTCTCCTCTCTGTTTGTGATAGACAATAAATGAACTAATGTGATGAAATGTCCTTTTTGTGCTTTTCAGGATCCTGGTTTAGCGCAATGAAGCACTTGCATAAACTTGTGCCACACAGGCATTTTTTCAGATGTTGCTGAATAAAAATAGTTTAAAATTGCCAAGAGGTGGCTGCCGGGTTATGGACATGAATTTCATAAATCTTTTTATCTAAATTAAAGTAAAATCAAGAGAAAAGCTAACCAGGTCTTCGTTAAAACAAACAAAACCACACGAGAAAAGTGTGTTAGGCTGTTTAAAAAACAAGAGTCTTTGCTTGGCTCTGGTGGGTATCCTCAACCTGAAGTCCAGAAGTACTAGATTTTCTTTCCAAGCAAGAAGGTGCCTTCTGAATGTGGACAAGGAATCGGACAAATCAATTAGCCAGAATAAATAATAAAATGTTTCTTGGAGGCATAAGGCAAGGCTTCAGTCCAATAGTACTTTACAGTTATGCAGGCTTTAAAAGGAAGATAAGCCAATACAAAAGTACTGCAACAGATTGAGTTAGACACTAGATTATAATTCTTTGATGGTAGCAAGCAAATAACTGAAACTCCAGGCTCCTATTTCCTATACATGAACACAATGAGATAGTGTTTCTTACTTTCAGGAGAGAAGTGAACATTGTTTCTCAAAAATGTTGTGTGTGTCATTTATTCCTATTGTATGGGGTGATTTGGGCAGTGGGTGGGGGTTAAGTTAGATCATTTACAAGCATCCTTTTGGAATTGTTTTCATGGCACGATAGAAAGAAACAAAGGTCTTTGCTTGTATCTCTAATTCTTGCATTGCACATTTGAACAACTTTAATCTGTTACTTAGTTTAATAGAAAGTATGCATGGAGAATTTTAGTTATTTTATAGAGAAACTGAAGAATTTTTTTATTTTTATTTTTTTATTATATAGGTTATTTCTACATTTAACTGCTGGCACTCCATTACTGTGGATCTTATTAATGTCGTGTTACATGGATTTTTCAAATTTCCCTATAAACTATACATTTTATATTGCAAATGCTTAGGATTTGGTTTTGTATTGATGGACTGTATGAAATCTTCCAAATGTGGGAATACATGTTTGCAAAATACTCCCGAACAAACTATTGTAATCTCCTTGTCTTCTTTCTAAATACATCCTCCACTTTTACCAGAGGTAGCAAAAACATTATGCTAAAAGAATTTGAGCTAGTTGAGACCACCTCCCATTTCTAGGTTTGTGTTTGATTTTGGTGATATTGAATTTGAAGCAGAAACTCTCTCAGTGGAGGAATGCAGTGCAAAAGCCTGGGTCCAGATGTTCTGCTTCCCTCCCATACCAACCTAGGCCTCTGAGGCAGAGATCCCCCTCCCCGAAAACAAGACTTGGACAAAGTGCAAACACCTCATTTCCTGAAATCTCATTGTTTAGGCCAACAAACAGGCAGGTCAACGTGCAGGTTGCAGAACTGAAACTGAACACCACCTCAGTTTCCCCGGATCAATGAAGTGTAATTTGAGGCTTGTGGTTGCCTGTCCAGCTTGGAGAACCAGCACAGAGAACAAAGGCTCAATACTTTGGCCTTCAGATATTTGAGCAGTGAAATAGTGTTGCTGCTGTTCTCTTCTGCTGGCTTTTGGCTCAGGGCTGTGCTGTTTAGGTAGGCTAGGCATATATTTTTTGTGATGGTTATTCCAGCAAATTCTCCTAGAACAGAGACAGCTTAAGCTGAACCTAGGTAGGTTAGCTGAAGGAGAAAAACAAAACAACAACAAGACAAAACCCCAAACCAGGAAAGAAGTTATTTGAGTTCTGCAGATGTTCACATAGACTGTTTCTAACAACAAAGCTTCTTGGTCAGTCTCTCTGTAAAATCAAGGCAGTGAAGAGCCCTTAGTGAACAATAAATGAAAAACTTGGCACAAGTGTGGCACTAGATGCAGATTAAAGAACAGTAGTTGTAACTGGCTGTGATACCTATTGCATTTTCAGCAACTTGCATGAAAGGTTAGAGCCCATAGCTTCTGCCCTCAGTGGGAGATGGCACATACAAATTGGGCTGTCTTGACTGAAATGTTTCTGCAGTGTGGCTGCTGCTTTTTGGACCAGGAGCTTTTTTTGGCCAGTAGAAACTCAGGCTCAGTATTTTGTTTAGCTGCAGTTCAGGGTGTTAATTTATAATTAGGCTTCACTGGGATGTAATCAGATCCATACTTTCAGGGAGTATGGGGTTTTTTGCATGTTTTTACTAAAGAGCTCATTAGAAGTTGATGGGAGTTGAGTGCTTCTCAGCCCAGTCACACACCTCTTCCTAAAGCACCTAATTCAATTGATTGGGGTGTTTAGTGACAAGAAATACTGTGTCAGCAGGACCTTAATTATTTAATCTATCTAACCACGGCATGAGTGTTGTGAGTAATGCATGGAGGTAGATAAAACTCTGCCACCTCCATGTCTGAGCAGGAGTACTGGGAAAGGAAAAAAGGCAATTTTTTATTAGTAAATATATGCAACATTGTGCAATTGCTGCTTCATATGTGCCACATAGGCACAACATTTTATTTGTCATTTTGCTTGAGTGACTGAACTCTAATGTTAAATGTAAAATATCATACGTAATTGATATTTTTCTGCTCTGTTGTAGATTATATCATCTTACTTACACTGTGAGACAAGAATAATTATTGAAAATTAAGAGCTCTACAGGTAAGAACTGAGTTAACTAATTTTCTTTTTATTAAGACAATTGTTGCCAATAAGCACCATCATAAAGTAAATGCAGAATTGTTCACTCTTCATGAACTACCCTTTAAAAGCTGAAGAAAAGTCATTTGAGATGCTCGCAGTGATACAAGCAGGAAATTTGAGAAAGACAGATGTCTTTCTCAAGTTTGAATGGTGTTATTATTTTGAATGCTTAGTACCTAGGATGTCTGTCAAGAAGGGGATTTGTAAAGAATTGTCTCCTGACAGAAGAACTGAAGGGAGCCAGTTGTGCAAGTGGCTGGAGGTAATGGGCACACAGACACCAGGTGTTGGCAGCATGACTGGTGCAGGCTGCTTGTCATTGTCTGTCTCACATTTTCAGATACCCATTGGGAGACCTAAACTTCGTGTTCAGGAAATGTCCCTAGTCCCCTTGGGGTTATTGCTAAATAATAGCATGCCTGGTAAATTAAGCTGTCATTCTTTGACTGATGTCTCCCCTGGGGTAAACAAGAGGTAGATCGGCAGAGCAAAAAGTCATCAGCTCTTTGTTTATTTAAACAGTCTGCTAAAACTCCTGCCTAGTGCTTAAGAAAAAAGGGATTTGAGTCTTTTCAGGAGGATTGTTGAAAGATTAAATAATTACTCTGTTCATAATGGGAAAACTCCCACTTTGCTGGAGATGGTGTTGTAAAGCCTTATAGTCAGAGCTGACATAAAAACAAAATGTGGGCAATTTTACCTTACACAAAATGAGGGGGAGTTGTGTGGTTTTTACTTCTAATGCAGACTGAGACAATGTAGGTAAGCAGTTCACTGGACCCAAGTAAAGGATACAGAAACACAGAAATTTGATAGATGTTTACAGAACCTATGATGTCCTTTAAGTTATGAACTGTCAACCCACTTTTCCAGGCCACTGAAAAATTTGCAAGCTGTTTAATCTACACAGCCCTTGCCATCCTTCCAGTTTCTTCCTTTTTGTATGCATCTATTTCATCCTAGAGCTTATAAACACAATACAGGAAGTTGTTGAAATTGGAGAATCAAACATTTTTCCATACACAGGTAGCGCTTCCTGACTGCACCATATTCTGTTACCTTGCCTCAGTATCATAAAGAGCCTGAAGCTGAGAAATTGTGTTGAAGTTCCTTTGGGTTTACATTCTTGGAACTTTTCCTAGAGCAATTTCATGACTTAATTTGCATTTGGTGTTAGAAAATTTATAAGACTCTTGTGCTTTGTTACTTATACCTAGATTTTGAAAGGAAAAAGAATGAATGCCTGTTAAGTTTAAAATAAAGTTGTAGCCTTTTCCTATAAAAATGGATGTGCTAACCTTGAAATGCCAGTAAGTTGCATGGAGGTATTAAAAAAATAAAAACTATGTTATCTTCCAAACATTATAAGCTAAACCAATAAATTAAGTATAATATTTTCTATGTTAATCTTTATTGATATAGAAACATGGTATATTAGAACTCTTAAGACTGTTAAAATGCTATTGATTTTCTGTGTTCTGTCCCAAATCTTTGTATTCCCATTCTTGCAGAAAATTAATATTTTCGTTATTAGCTGTTCAAGCATTTTTTAAGCTGAATATTTCCTTTAACAAACAACTTTTTAAATACTTTTTTTTTTAAAACATTTTAAGGTTAGTAATTTATTTACCATATTTAACTACATGATAGTGAATGCTATTCCTGCTTCTACAGCATCCTAGTTAATTGTTTATCTGCCTGAATCTGAAATGAATACAAAGATAATAATAGAACCAATGTAATTGTGTGGATGTATATATCCATGGCTTTTGGTTGTACATCTGCATAAATGTAAATGGCTTTATTGCTTCACACTGAAGACCTTTTGAAGGGTGTTGGATGACTCTGTGCTTAAAATGCCTCCTGGGAGGAAGGCAATACCTTGGTCACCTTATATGATGTTCCTAGTCAGTTCAGTCATTTTTGGGGCAAAAAAAATTGCCTTAGTAAATTAAATGAAAAACCTCTTGAGCAGGTTCATGCTTTGTCCATGTAATTCCTGTACTAGTCCTTGTTTTTAGAGTTATACCTGTGTAATACAAAACATTTGAGCTGGCATATGCTGCATTATAGGCATCTGTTTGTAAAATGCTACAGAAGATTGTCCACTCTTTCAGCAGTAATTTTTCAACACTTGACCAATTCAAAATGAGCTTTGAAATTTTAATGACTACGTAAATTCTGAATGCTCTTCCTTATGTGATGGTTGAAGCAGTTCCAGTGGATTGTACTGGTTGTTTCTGTCACTGCTTTACCAATATAAGAAATCATTGTAATTCAAAGGATGTACAGAAATATTTGATTTGTATACCTTCACTACTATTTATTACTGGGAAAAAAAATAATAATAAATGATAGAAGAAAACAATAATAATTCTTGTGCTTCATGCATTGCATATCTGAAAAACCCATTTGAGCTTGGTTTTACTGTGAGAAGGACTTTAGTTATTGTGATTCCATGAATATTTCTTCTATGAAAAAAAAAAAAGCAAAAAAAAAAAGCTATAACATCAAGCCTAATAACTTCACCTGAAACAATTTTTTGTTCATGTTTCACGTGGCACCAATGCACCTGTGAGAAGGGCGTGGCAATATACAGAAAATTGTTGCTCTATATCATGGGCTTGAAACCAATCAAATTATTGAGCTGACTGTTACTTGGGTAACAGGGTTAGTGAGTTGTCTTAGGGAACACAACCACCTGAAAACTATTTCTTTTGGGGAGCAGGGACTGGGGAGAAAGAAAACAGAGGTAGCTCTCAAGTGTTTTAGCTGGTGTCACAGACATGGTAATGAAAAAAGCAGCAATAGTCCAAGGGAAATAGGAGGAGGATGAAGGTGGGATAGGTAGAGGAGAGTAGTCTTTTCACTGGCAACCTACTGTCTTCTGATCTCAGCTGTCTCATAAAACTTCTGTTCGCAATTTGGTGAGGAATTCTTCAGTCTGATGAGCTTGGCAGAATAAAGGGGTGAGTGTCTTACTAGTGAGAGGCCCCAAGAAACATCTCCATCCCACTAACTCCTAAGGAAGATGCGCCCCGAGTCTTCTTCCAGCTCAGATCTCTTTTAAGATATCTGTTCTTCCTCCTTCTGAATCCTTTTGGCAGATTCAATTTACATCATGCTCTGGGGATTTTACTAATTTCCTATTATTGACCAAATATCTTGCAAACCCCTGCAGTCAAGGTTGGCAAGTATAATCTTGGTATAGGTGAGTTCAGCTCCTGCACATTCAACCTATGGCATCTTTACTGTCTGGGACCATCCACCCAAACTGTGTTTGTTTGATGAGTAAGTGGCACCAGAATGTGAAATCTATCCTATTAGCAGAGTGAATAAATTTACTCAGTATGGAACTTAAAAGTGATTTTTACCATATGCCTTAGGATCATAATTTAAATTAAATTTGCTCAAAATGGAAATCTAGATTCAAGCTGACATCATAACATATGACCTCTACTAGCAATGAAAATTGAAAACATGAGACAAGGACATTAATCACTGAATAGTTTATAAGCTGCCCTGAATGTTCATCTGAGATGTTAACACTGTTTTATTTTATGCAATAACAGCTTAAAGTAAAAATTTATGAACACTGTGAGGTGCCTAAGTTAAGGCATTCAGATTCATTTTATTGTACCCTGGCTCAAATCTTTTGAGTCTTTAGAGAAGTGCACAGAGCCACTTGTGTGCCTAACCTATTGCTTTTAGTGCATGCATAACCTCCTCCTTTTACTGGGACTGGAAATGTGAGTAGGATAGTGGGGATCAGATTTTGCAGCCAGACTTGTGTGAACTCAAATATGTTCGTACATATCCATTTTCAGGAGGAGGTGTTTAATAGCCTCAGTGTGGAAGTGTCTATAAAATTTGGGTCATTGTTTTCTGGGGTTTTAATTCTGCTTTGCAGTTAGAATTTTCTATTGGAGTTCTGATAGTAGGTTTTGAATTTTTATTTTTTTTTTTTAATAGATACCTGTAATTGTAATGTTGAATGTAGCTGGATATGGAATATACTGAGTGTGGTCCAGCTTACTTACGCAAAAGTGACCAGGGCTGTCATCAAATAGATCTCTTCAGATGACCTGAATTGAAGTATTAATTATATGAATGGAATTACCACTTTAAACCAATTTGTAGTTTCATTAATTTTTTGAGTTTTGATATATTTTCATTCATTTTGGGCTTTTGTACCTTGTATTTAATAGTTAGAAGGTACAAAATCTATTTGATGGCTTGAAAAGGAAGAAATTTAAGAATATCTCTTTAGCTTGATCTCAGATTTATAATGCTTTGTCTATAATATATGCCCTTTACATGTCAACTCATCAGTGTAACCCCGAATTTTCAAAATTTGGTGTTGTACATAGTTGACTTGGTGGACTCTGGAAAAACACAAGGTAAATTGAATTATTAGTTTACAAATTACTCACTGCTGCTCTTTTGCTAGGAGAGTTTCTTTGTTCCTATGTAGCTTGAACCAGTGATTTAAAAATAGATTTAAATGCTTTTATAGGTGAAAGTGAGCTTACTTGACAGTGAGCTGGTTGTAGCTTTTGTATTTTGCTTTATTGGGTAGTTCTAGTAGTAAACTGAATTTATTGAAGTAAATCCATGAAATTACTTTAATTGCCTGATCTCAATAATATTTTTAAGGAACTCCACTATTTGTGTGTTTTTATTTGAATGTAAGGTACATAGTGCAGCTTGTATATGCATATTGTTTGAAGGCTTTGAATGGCTTGCCTGTCTGATCCATTTTAATAGATTCCAGCCTTTTTCCATGACATCATTATTATAACAGACTTCCTAGAAAATATGAACAGCTGCTGGGTATTTTTTTCCTGTGTTTGATATTAAAACTGTAGCAGCTATTCTGTTCTTTACAAATGACAGCAATAGGCTTGTCTGATGTAAAACAAAATGAAAAAAAGTCCAAGTAAGGAGCTGTGATACTGTTAACAGGCCAGTAATGTAACAGGTCCCCATGTATGAATCATTTCATAATGCAATAAGGGATTACTTATGCTGCTGTCATACTGGTCAAAGGTTGGTCCCATTTCCTTCCCCCCTCCTCCTGAACTAAACTGTGCATCATTAAAGATGATGAAAACAGTATTGTGCTCAGCTTCCTGGCCCAGATGGCAATTTGCATGAAGAATTTTACTGTATTTTTTTTTTTTTTTTTCCTAATATTCTTATGCAGACTGTGCATAGAGGTTTTAAAAGTTCTTTCCAGTTCAGGTCAAGCAGACTTCTTCCTTGTTTCTCTGCACATCTTGGGATTCAAAGATGGCTTAGAGGCTACTTAACATGGAGCCTGGGGTATTAAATAGAGCTAGGAATTCATCAGTCTCATTGTTACATGTAATTACATTGTTACATGTAATTTTCTGTCTTGTAAATACTGTAAATAGCTGAAAGGTGTCAAAGAGGGACGTGGACCTTTATTCCCTGCTGTCTGAAAAACCTTGGTTAGAGTTTTAGTATCTGTTAGACAACTTGTGCAAACCAGCTATGATGTCTGGTGTGTTTCATGCCTCGGTATCTGCATTTGATACAACAAAAGCAGCAGGTATAAAGAAAACCTATCCTTTCTGTGGCTCTGAATAGAAACACACAACACTGTGTGGCTGACTTAGAGACCAGACAAGTCTTGGAGTGTAATACGGCCATGAGACAACTCATCATCCATTAATGCTGTTATCTCAGTCCTGTGTCTTTTGGAGTTCCTTCTTCATCCATTTTCAAATTAGTCACCTGTGCATTTTCTCCTGTGTGTGGGGGAAAAAAAAGCAGCTGCTGAGTACTGTTCTTCTTCATGAAGGAAGGAGATGGTCTATGGACCAGGTGTGTGGCTGTGAGCTGATTGAAAAGTGCTCAAAGAAAATCAATACTAACCTTGCAACGAGAAGTTTGATGAGGAATGGCTGCATTGCTCCTGTCTGTGGTGTTCATCAAATGGTGCCTGCTCTGCAGAGCATGTAGAAAAATAATTTCATGAACAAAATAAGTAATACCTTTTGACAATTATCAGTTACAAGCACTTCTTCATACGTTAAGGACTTAATGAGAGATTGCTTGACCTGTTCTCCGCTAATGTCCTAAAGCTGTCTTGAAAGCACATGATATATAAATAATATTAATACAAATTATCATTCACCCAGATGTGAGAACACATGAAAATTACCTTCTGTTTCATGACCACAGAAGATCTAAACCAGCACTGAGTATACAATGTGTGATGCCTACAGAAAAAAAAATCTGAGGTCATTCCTTGAATATTTGATGCACCATGGTACTGAGAAACTAATGGTTGATATCTATGGCTCACACCCTGGATGGGAAAACAGCTTCAGACCACACAAGCCCTTTTGAAGGTCATCTCACACCAGGGTGGCATGGTTAACAAAAACACAATTTTATTCCGATGTTAGACAATTTCTGAAGGTAATTTTTTTGGTCATCTCCTTGTTTACATTAAAATGAATGTAAAAGTCTGATATTCAGTGAAAGAAAATTTGTGTCTCATTTTCACTTAGTTTTTGCAGTTAATTATAAGGCAAAGTGAAGAAATGGCATGTTATGTATAAAATATTTTGAGACTGTAGTTTTTATCATATCACTTCTGCTTTGAGGAAAAAGTCTTTCTCATTACCCTAAAATTCCACAGTATGGGGACAGCTGTAGGGACTTTGTCCTACTGATTTTAGCTTACTGATTTTTCTTTTTTTGAAGCATGCAGAAATTAACTTCTTCCTTCCCCTTCTCTCATTTTCAAAATGATAGTCCTCTGATACTGCATTTCTGGTCAGTCTGGCTTATTTCAGGTGTGCAATCAGGCTGTGGATTGTTTTATTAGTAAATTTCTATAAATAAACTTTAAAAAATCATTTTCCACTTCCTACCCCCAAAAGAAGGTTTAACAGAGTAATTGATATTTGCATAAATACGCATTAATAAGTTTTAAATCTATGTCAGAGATAAATATTTGCCAGATCACCTTATAAAAATTCTGCTTACAAAAGAAATGTATTTTATAGCTGTTATTTTTATTTAAAAAATGCAAATCATCAGCTGTCCAGTAGAAATGAAACACTTCCTGGTGGAAAACAATTTTGCAGTCATTGATACATATGAAATACAATATATAAATTATCAAGTAATTTTATAATAATTATCACATCCATTCTGATTTGTGTGGAAAAGTAAAACTGTGGAGAAATTCCACTGAAATTAATGTGGCTAATCTATCGTTACACCACTGAGTCAAACAGTAAGATGCATCATTCATTTGTAATCTGAATGCAAACGAATCTGTAATAAAAATTCCTACCATTCTTCAGAGATGTCATGGAAAGCGTTTTGCATTTTGCTTCATAGACATCTGAAATAAAACTCGTAATCTGTCTTGGTAATAGCAAATGTCCACAAAATGTAATTCACTGAAAAATTATTAAACTGTGGCTTTCTTATTGACACCCTTCTTACAGTGAACCTTCTCACCTGTGAGAGAGCAGGGAGCAGTGAAGAGTAGTTAAATATGGCCTGTTTTATACTATATGAATAAATAAATAATTTTTTCTCATTTGCAGTACAAATGCTTTTCAATTAGATTTGTGCTAAACTCACTGGCAGACAATGGAACGAAAAGTGTGTCTTAATAAGCTGAACATGATCTTTCAGGTATTTGTGCATCTCCTAGCAGCAGTGCCTGCCCATGCAGCAGGTCAGACAGCTGCTTCATCTCTTCCACCAGAAGTACTCAGAACATCAAAGTACGTGAGACACAAAGACCTTCCTTGAAGCCCACAGTGCTTGAAAGGATTTGCTTGTTTCTGTGTTTTTCCCTCTGCTATGTAAATGTGTGTCCTTATGATAAGCCCTTTAGGGTGTAGTTCACATGTGAAAGTGTCACTTCCCAAGATGATCGGTAATAACAGGACTTTGAATTATTTTTGGGGTGTGATTTTTTTTGGCCTTCATCATCATCAGCTTTACACTGGCTCATGCTGGCAATGACTATTATCTATAATAAGCTATCGCCTTTAGAAATGGTAGCCTTTTCTCTGTGAAATGAGTTGATGCCTGTTAGACCAAATGCAGAAGTCTGTACTGCAAACCATCAGTACTAAAGTAATTGTAATAGTATTGCTGTTACAGCCAGGATATTCAAAGACTGGTGAGGGGGGCAGGGTTTGCACAGAGAGGTAATATCTTTTATTAGATGAACCAATATAGCTGGAAAAAACAGATGCTTCAGACAAACAAATCCTCCTTCAGGACGGTGCAGGAAAGGCTTTCTATGCCCAGAAGCTTGTCTGGTTTTTTCCAACTGTATCACTTGGTCTTATAAAAGATATTGCCTCTCCCTGTAAACTTTGCTTAACCGAAATATGAGCATTTCTGTCAGCTGTTTAACAGAAAAGCCTGCAGCACCATGGGCATGGTGCTTTGCTGGATTTCATATGTCATACTCTTACTCCTCCTTTACCTGGCTTGCACTTCTCAAATGTGGGGCAGAAAGGGAGAATATGTTCAATTAATAAGATTAATAGACACTGACTGACAAAGCTATCAGAGTAGTTAGTTTATTCCTTTCCTTAGCTTTAGCTTAAATTTTTTGATGGAAAGGAAATTTTGTTTTTGTATTGAGACTTTTTCATTCACCCCACTTGAGAGATGTGGGTGCTGTAGCTCCTGTTAATGCTGATCTTCCCGGTGTGGTCCGGCTGTGTATTGGAGCAGGTACCGGAGGGAAAATTGGTCCCTGGCCATTGCTCTGCTTTTCTGATGAGTCTGATTTTGTAATATGCTTAGATCTGTAGTGATAATACTCGCCCAATAGCTGGTCATAAGTCTCTTGCTTAGATTTCAGAAGGGCTCTAGGGCTCTCCTTGCAGAAAATAGAAGACAAAAATACTCGGTGGCTTGACGGGAAGTGTGTCTAAAAGGATTTGCTGTAATGTAAAAACAAAAGGAGCAGTGTTTCCAGCTAGAGCACCAAACATCTTGGAGTCCACAGTGGAAAATGTTTATAGTGTTGTATAGTTTTATTAGCACAGATTGAAGGAAAACAGCTTATTGAATGATTCTGGGGACTAGATTCAGTACCAGTGGGCTATCGAATAGTGGTCGAAGAAAACCCCTCTCTGCTGTGGGGTGAGAGCAGGGAATCTGTAAGGAGTACTCAGCTTTCTTGTACAATATACAAGGACAAATGCTGCTTTCAGACTCACTGAGGGTCCTACATGTGCTGAGGGGAATGGGGTTGCAATGCCAGGAGGCTGTGTGGGTGCCCTTGGACATGAAGATTATCAGGCTCAAGGTACTCCCAAGTCCTTCCACAGGGACACTGTGAAAACAGTGGAGCTGTTGCCTTTCCACTCCTCCACTCCCAAGATGCCTCATATAAAACCTGCTTACTTGGGCTGATTTTTTTACTGACATTCTCTTAGCTGTGTTTTGCTCAGTGTCTCCTCGGTGTGGTGGGCAGAAACATGTGCAGAGCAGTCTCTTGTCTCTGCACTGAACCATGCGTGATAACTGTAGTGCCTTTACCCATCTTGGAAGGATTCACGTCTTCTCCAGCAAAGAATATTATTAAAGCACCAAAATTCAGTAGCAAGACCATCAATTTGTTTGGTTGTCTTAGTCATCTTCGCTGCTTTTATTATGCCAATAAAATATTGTACCAATGCCAGCTGTTGCTGGAGGCTGTAGCTGCAGGGTGAGCCTTGGGCTGCCCTGGAGTCCCAAAACAGTTTGGCTTTTACGCCCCTGCAGCAAGAGAACAAATAGTTCTCTCTGCACGTTGCAGAATGAGGTGTGAGTGAGCTGTCGTGTCGTCTCAAGGAACTGAACCAGAGAACAAGGATGAAGCCAGAGCTTGAAAAATGTAGCCTGTGCCTAAGTGCCAAAGTGAAAAACAGTGGGGCTGGCATTCTTCCTGTTGTGTTTGAAGGCAGTGAATGATGAGGGTTTGGATTTTAACATGAAAAAAAGAGATGTCTCTGTGTTAAATCTACATGTAGATCAAAAAATGAGTGAGGAAAGAAAGATGTGAGGGAAAAGTGTGTTTTGTCAGATACTGCCTTCATGCCATGTGTTGTGTCTCTTCTGCCTCCAGAAGATTGCTTGGTCTCGGTCTGAAATGGTCCACTTCTTCTTGTAGATCACTAAGTAACTTTGAAGCCTCAACGCCTTTCACCTCTGTCCCTCCAACAGACTGATTTTTCCGAGTCCTCAAGTTTTGTGTGCTGAATTTCTCCCTTCCCACCAGCAAGTACTAGGATTTTTCTGGCCGTGCTGCCATGGGACTTCAATGAGAGCCAGGGTGAGATTATCCTTGGTATCAGCATTCTGGTAGGATGCGACAAATTGACCCAAAAAGAGCCTAAACCTTAGTGTTCTGTAGGAAAAAGAAAGAAGACATCCTTCTGCTTTGAATTCATCAGTGTTTTCATTGCTGCTTCATCCTTGCAGGCAGCTGTTTCTTGATGCTCTCCATGCATCTTACATGGTTCTTAAGAACAGCTGTGAGATGCTGAAGTTTGGCACACATCTATGCAACTGAAGAGGTATCCAAAAAATTATTTACTTGCTTGCAAACATGAGAAGCCAGCTATGATGTTTACTGCCTGTTCGTGTTTGGAAGATCATTTTACACCCAAAAGAAAGCTAAAAAATCTGGAGACACTTTGGCATTTGGCTAGCTGAGTGGGTGGATAGGTTGTTTCAATCCTTGATTAAAGCACAATTTGTTGGTGCACAAGGGTGGAGAAGCAAACCAATGTAATTATAGCATGAAGTATTGCTTAGGAGCTGAAATACTGATATATACGGTGATATGCCAATATATGACATGAAAGTCTGATATAAACAAAATGAATGGCACCTTTGGCCAAGAAAAGTCAAGGAGTGAAACAGAAAACATGACCTGAATCAGCAGAGAGATGCTAACACAGGCAGTTATGTGTAAGCTCTGTGTATGTGGGACAAAATCAGTGTCATCCAAATCTGTCTTTAAAAAGTAATGAAACACACAGCTACCACCATGAAAGCTTAATGTGAAAGGTCTGTTGTAAATTACACTGCAGTGTATCATGTACAGGGACTCTGAATGCTGGAGCTGGTGCCTCCCTGACATAATTTGAGGCATGTGTGGTAGCAATTCAGAGATATAAATTCTAATATATGTAACTTGTAATATGGTCTTGTTGACTTTTGCCAAATCTAGGCTAATAATAATGAACAATATTTAATATTTTTGGTGATTTAACTAGCTTGGAAGGCAATCTGTTGAATAGCTTTGTGATGATAAAATAGCAGCATCAAAAATTAAGGAACCAGTGAGATTGACATGGAATCTGCTTGTTTTGTAAGTACAAATAATTTTCCTGGAACAACTTTGAAGGTTGTGAAGATGAAAATAAAATCCACCGGATGTGTTCTCTTTGATAAATGAAAGGTAAATACAGCCTATATTATTTTAACTTTTTCCAAGAATTGTCTTGCAACATGTATCTCTTGCCCTTATTTGTATCTTCTTGACAAATGTTTCATTTCTAGGTTTTAGCAGTTAGCTTCATTTCTCTACTTCAGCAAAATTCCTTTCTTTATTCTTGTCACGTAAGTTAGTAGATCTAGTTGCTTCTAGTTGCTGTAAAATGTGAATATTTGCATATGTACAGTAATCCTGTTTTTTAATATTTGCCTTTTGCTAACTCTTCAGTGATTTTTTTTTTTCTCCAGAAAATTTCTAAATTTTTTCCTCTACTTCTTGAGGATTCTTCATCATGTATCCTTACATCACTTTGTACTATAGACACAGGAGCCTCACTCTTTCCCACAGCCATGCTCACCTTGTGGTTTGAAAAACTGACCCATTGTTTATGCATGCTTCTTTTCTTGGCTGGGAATTAAATGCTTTGAATCTCTCTTCTCCCTTGTTAATTCTGGCTAAGTTGATTGGTGTTACTCTTTCTCTCTTAGTAAATCCATTAATACCCAATTCTTCCGCTGCCTCTGCAGAATCTTAGAGCCTTTTCTTCTGGGCAGTTTGCTTCTCTTCCATCAGGGTGACTAAATCTTTCTCTTCTTTTTCTGGTGATAATCCAGGAGCTGCCTTGTCTCTGTTCTTCTCTCATCTCTTTGTTTATTTTAGAGGAGGTAGAAGTGCTTTTGTCTAAAGTCAGTCCAGTTAGGCACATGTTATCTAATCGGTGACATTTTCTGGAGATTCGAAACCTTCTGGCTCCAGCTGTGTTAAGTATCTGACATTTTTCCTTTGGGCTCCATATCTTTCCTTCATTGCAAGGAGACATAATAACCCCAAACACCTTTCTATCACAAGGTATTATGACTAAAATTTTTGTCCTCTATCTCAGTTTCTGTTTGCAGAATACTCTAATTATAAGTTTAAGAAATGCTATCTTATTTTAAAAACACATGACTCTTTGTGTACTGCATTTATTCCTTAAAGAAAAAAAAACCCAAAACATTTCCAGACAAAACAGTTAAAATATAGGTCATTACCAGTATGTTTTCATTCAGAATTTTGCTTATTTGTAGTTAATCTTCGAGCTGCTTTATTTTTAGTTTAATGATGAATGTTTATAGTCAGCAAACAAACTACCAATTTATCATGGTCACCCAGAAGTTAAAAAGCCAGCCAGATGCTGGCTTTTTCATTCTCTCTTCTTGTGTTTTGCAGCAGGTAAAATACCTGCCAAGTGTCAGGCTTGGTTAACTGTCTTTTTGCTTTTAAAACACTTGTGACCGCTAAGAAAAGTGTTCGTTCTTAGAATAAAAAGGAAAAAAAAATTCATACTCTTAAAAGTTCTTATTTTTATTCCTCCATTTTTATTTTTTTTTCTGTTAAAAGATACCACCTCTCTTCCTCTGGCTGACTTTTTTTTTTTGGTGCTGACACCCTCTTGTCCAGTTGGACCAAAGTTTCAAACTGCACATCTGGCTGAGCCATGTGTGTTTGCTGCAGGAGAGATGAGACACCCTGGTTTTTGTCAGAGGTTCTGTGAAGCTGATATATGGCACAACAGATGATGCCATGAATTGCTTTATGGGCCCTCACTTTTGAGTGCCCAATTTCTTTTGACTGCTACAGCTTGAACATTTCTGAGATGCTATGTCAGATATTAATATTCCTCTGAGACTGGTTTCCCACCAGGATTTTGTGACCACTATGAACATCTGTAAGTCCATCCATTAGTAATGTTCAATTGCTACTGACCATTTCCAGACCATAACTCCTGTGATGCTTGGAAGCACAAAGACACTTAAGTTTCTGCAATAAAGCTAGTAATCATATGAAAATGATACAGAGGGCCAAAGCACTATGCCCCTTGGATTTTTTATATGTGTGTATATGTATATGTAAGGATATATATATATAACTGCTATATCAAAGTTCTGAATTCTCTTTACATTTACTAGTTGTGGCTTTTTAAGCTGCAGAAAAACTGCACAAACTTTTCTATGCTGCTGGCTTCCCAGATAGCTGGACAAAGTTCTCTTGCTTGTGTTAACATAGAGGTAATCAGTTTAATCAATTTAATATGATCAGATTTTAATCAGTTACAGGGGGAGAGAGATGTGTGATGGCTTCATTGTTTAACCCCATTGGCCATAATTGGCTTTCTTGCCACATGTTGTTCGTCCTTGCTATATAGCTATAACATTGTTTTACAGCTATATGACATGGGACTCAGAATAGCTTTTCCTCTTTTTTTTGACATTCTTTTCAGTTACTAACCAGTTAGTAAAGGTTTGGGAATGATATCACTATAATGCAGAGAAATTGTAAACAAAAATTTGTATTTTAAAGGAGATAGCCTTCTTGAACTTCTCAAACTTTGAAGTGTCATTTTTAATAATTTAACAGAACACATGGATTTGTGCTCATTACATTTTATCCCTGTGCAAAAAACATGTTGGGAAGAGCGATGGAGAATGAGCCAAGACTGTGAATGATTGTGGATATACCTATACCTGACTGAATAAATTATGGTCCATGTCAACCAAAAAATTGTGCCACACAGTGAAAATTTTCCCATTCATTTCCTAAGACATTTCTTCTTTCTGCCTGTTTGTCAAATACATAATTTAGATCAGCTGCATTTTCAATATCTTTATATAGTGTATTTTGGATACTTCTTTTGTTGTCAATCCACCTGCCCTTTTCCATCGCTTTTTTCTTTTTTAAAAAAAACACAGAGCTTAAGATTAAAAGTTTCTTTGGATTGCCGAACTGAATGATGCTCTTAATATTTGACTCACTAAAGGAATTTTCACTGGTATGAGGTAACTTTCAAATCAATAAAATTCATATAATCAGCACTGAAGAATAAGCAACATTCACAGAACAGTAATTCTGAAAATAGGTTGAGGAAGCAACATAAATGTGAGCCATCAATGAGCCCTGGTGGCAAGGAGAGCCAACAGCTTCCTGGGCTGCACTGGACACTGTGCTGCCAGCAGGTTGAGGAGGGGATCCCTCACTTCTGTTCAGCGCTGCTGAGCCACATCTGGAGCTCTTGGGCCAGTGCTGGGCTCCCTCATAGATGAAACACGTGGACGTAGTGGAACCAGGCCAGGGAAGGCACCATGAGGATGTTTAGGGGACTGAAGCATCTGTCCAATGGGAAGGATTGAGAGCTGGGATTATTCACCTTGGAGAAGAGGAGGCTCAGGGGGACCTCACTGGTATGTACAAATATCTGAAAGGAGGGTACAAAGATGATGTAGTCAGGCTCTTTTCAGGGGTGTGCAGTGATGGGAGGAGAGACAATGGACTCAAGCTGAAATATGGGAAATTCTGTTTAAACACGAGGGAGAGGGGGAATTTTTTCTGTGAGGGTGCTCAAACTCTGGCAAAGTTTGAGTACCCCACCCAGAGAGGGTGTGGGTCTCCATCCCTGTAAATGTTCAAGATCAAACCAAAGCCCTCAGAAACCCTGAGGATGGCTGCATTAGAGTCTCTCTAAGGTGCCTTAAAACCTCAACTGTTGTGTGGTTATATGAAATAATAAATAAAATTTGGAGTTTTGTCTTAAAGATAGCTATCTTATTTCTCATCAGAAGTGATCCAACAATTTATTGGGCTGATCTGAAAATACTCTAAGTGATTATCCTTTTCCACAATAAAGGGATGTATTACCATTTTCAGACTTGAACCACAATGATTAGAGCATGGAAACTTAGTTTAAAAAAAGTAAGAGTAGCCTTTCATTAATTAACACACTGTGAATTCCTAGATAATGTGAATACTTAAGTGTAATTGAGATGGCACTAGAATTGTTTGTGTTGTTGCCAATGTAGCTTTTGGAATGTTTCATCAGTTGCATTCTCATGTTGTGCAGTGTTTTGATTTACATTGCTTGTATATAAATGACAGTCATCTTTTGGTTAGTCATCTTCTTTGAGAATATAAAACAAAGAGTAGTAGTGTAATATAAAGCTGATTTGAAACCTATTTCAAAGTGGTACTTCATCTCTAATTTCTATGTGATGTCTGTAAGTGGATCAATAACTAACTAGAGTGGGTCAAACACTCTCAGGTGGGACTGCACATCTTGGACCTCATTCAGATTTCTTGTCAAGGATGGACCCAGTGTGCCCTGTGCTCCCCCTGCATTTGGAATCTTGGCTTTTCAGAAGAAGGAAGCTTGACAGCATGGAAGGATCAATCTTGCCATGAAGTCTTGGTGCTGTTGACATGATTTATCACACGGTTATAGACAAAGTTGCTGTTAGATTAGTGTAAACTCTGTGTGGTTCTATAGCTGTCATCAACAGCAGAGTCACTGTGGGATTTTTTGCTGGATAACATCTGTCCCAGTAGCACTCAATCTTAAATCAGGGAACTCTGATACAATAGAACATCTTACAATTACGTTTACACTACTGCATTCATTGCGTGAAGAAAAGGAAGGTGCATGAGCAAAGTGTAGTTGGGGAAATGAGAACATCAAGTCATGGTGATCAAATCAAAGCTTCCACAATACTTGAGGCATGCCAGACTGCAGTTACTGCCTCTACTAGAAAATTAATTATATTAGGACTGCAAGAAAGGAATCAATTGCATTTGTATGAGGAACACTTAGGTAGTTAGTTTGCCTTTCCCAGGCATTTGGAGTAATCCTTATTCTTTTATATTTCTCCTTCAATGAACTCATCTTCAGACTGTCAGACATATGCCTGCAATATGTATTATAGAAAGAATTTGACTCTAATCCAAATATTTAGTCTGATTCAAGCAAGCCCAATTCACTGCATATCGTTACCTCTGTTTTCCTTCTGCTATGAGTAGTGTAGCTGTCCAGCAGCTTGCATCCAGCTGTGAGGGCAGGCATGCAGCTGTTCAGCGAAGCCCAACATCAGAAATCGAATGAGGCACCTATGAGAGATGTGCTTGTAGATAAGTGGCATAATTTACTCTCACAGTAAATGAAAACAAACCACCAGCACCTTTGAGTCAGTGAGCTGCCCAATGGTGACATTCAAAGATAGCTGCACACGTTAAGTAACGCAGGCTGAAATGGATGTGGCTTCTTGACTTGTTTCCTGTTTGTTGTTTGTTTTTCTAGCCAAAGTGATAAAAGTGAAGGCATGATGGGCTGCAGAATCTAAGTGAATTCGCTGTTGTTAATGTTCAGTTTATTTGTGCTCACTTGTGCTACAGTGACGCTGCCATACAATGCCATAAAGAAACAGGCACTATTAAGAGATGTTTTCCCTTCATTATTCCTACAGGTATTGTTTTACTGTGCTTGTACAAGCTCTGCACATGATTTTTTTCAGAAGCATTTTAGAAACTTTTGGATAGCCTATTGTTTCAGGACTTTTTAATACTGAAATAGAAGATAATGTATATGTGGTATAGCTGCTTTTATTATAGGAATGGCTCACTTAAGTATTAGCTCTGATATATGTCAGGCTTGCAAATTAACTATCATTAACTGCTGAGTATGGTTGGTGCTTTTTTAAATTTACCTCTCCAATTATATATTTTGAATATTTGTCTCTTCCTTCCCAGTTAATCTCTTCCTCCTGTACTATATGTTTCTAATTCACTTCCTAATTGTGTGGAATCCTTTTAAGCAATATTAATTGTGATTGTTTTCCTTCTTGTATTCATTAAGAGACAGTTGCACATAGCTTATTAAGTGTGGTCTTAAAAGCAGCGATTAACAGTGATTGAGGGCATAGCTGAAAATATTTATACAGACTGACTTAAGGCAAAAGAACTTTCAATGTGAATATTTTCTTGCTCTAAATGAGATTAGGCTCATTTTAAGAACAAAAATGGGAGGAGATACTCAGTTGCATGCCTTTGATGTTGACAACTTGCTGGTGTTTTGCGGCAAAGTTGGCTCTTCACCTTGTTTGTTGTCTTGAGCTTCAGGGCAACATTTATTCCCTGGGAGAGTCAAGGCTGTTTTTTTGTCCCAAAGAAGACACAAATTATGAGGCTGTGTTGTTAGAAATCTACACAAGTGTGGTTATAGTTCACCTCAATGCCTTGTTTCTTGAAAACTTCATTTTTAAGGGGTATGAGTACCTGTCCCTACACAAAAGCTTTATGGAAGCAGCAGAAATTTTGATGCAGCATTTGTTGATTGTGTTGCAACGAAGAGAAAACTGAAACCACATTCTGCAAATTACCTGCTGTGTGATGTCTTTATGTTTTTAATGGTCTTCTCTTCAAAAGTCCTCTTACAGTATTGCTTCAGTTGGAAAGAACAAATAGGCTATTTATTAAGTGTGCAGGCAGCAGCATTTCAGCTAATAATGAATAAGTGCTTACAATAATCTATCAACAGTAAAGGATTTTTTTGAGTCATGTATGATCTTCCTGTCTGCTCCCTGGAGTCTGAAATATTTATTGCTTGGAAACAAAGACCCTTAGAGTCAAAGGTAAGCAATGGCATGCTGAAAGACCAAGAGCATGCCTGTAAACAGGAATATGGTGGAGAGTTAATAATGGACCTCTAGAAGGGCCCACTGTACATTCAGTCTTCTTTTCCCACCCCATCCCTTCTTCTAAGCTAGGAGGCAGTTCCCTCTGGCCACATTCATAAAGAGTGAGTTCATGCATCATTATATATTTTACATGCATTCATTCATTAAGGTGCAAGGAGTGCAGTGTTCTTACATGTTTGTTTTCACCAAATAAATAGCATTTGGTTCTGCAGTGTATTTTGTATTGTTAATTACTCTGGGCAGATTCAATGTTCTGTGAGGTTGGACCCTGTAATGGTACTTGGGTGAAAACTGTTCTTAAACTTGTAAAGCCCTTATGACAGCATGGCCCGTGCATGTAGTAGAGCAGTAGTCATTGAGAGAGTGGCCTTTTTCATGTTGTAATTCTTCAGATGTGACAGACATCATGGATGGGTATATTTAAGAAAATAACATAAATTAAAAATTAAATTGGTCTGTTTTCCATCAATGTCATGAACATGTCATGGTTTAGGAGCAGTATTCTCCAATTCAGTAGTCCCGCTGAAATGATGCTGCCGCTCCCTGCTCCTTCTCCTCTAATTGGAAGCACAAAAGACAAAGATCATGGGTTGAGGTAAGAACAATTCACTGGAAACAGCAACGAGATATGAAAATGAGCAGTAACAGCAACAATATTAATAACAAAGGTATGATACAATGAAATATTTTACATGTAAAATAAAACAAAAATGGATCATTGTTCCCATCAAGCTTTTGCCCTATGGAGGGAGCACCCTTCTCCCTGGAAGTGAGATTCCCTTATTCCTGCCCCTGACAATGAGGTGAGGTGACATCCCAGCCTTAGCCATGCTTCCCTCCTGGCTATTGGAAAAAATTAACCCTGTCCTTGCCAAAACTAGGACAGAGCAAAAGCTAACAATTGTTAGAGTGCAGGATTCACAAAACTGCAGCCAACTTGAAAAATACAAATTTTGTTTTATTTTGAGTAGCCTACAGATAAGTTCTTTAAAGCTGGATAGAATTCACTTTGATGAGTGAAGAGTATTGGAATGGCTCACAATGCAAGGATTAATGAAATATGATAGAGTTTCATTGTGATTTTTGGCACTTGTGCAGAGTTTCAAATAGGCATTGTAAAGGAAGAGAAAGAAAATTGGTTGTTTTGTGGTTTTTGAAAATTTATTCATTCTGTCATTTGAAATACTAATTTTTTTCAGGTATGTTTGATTAAAACAATTTCACAGTCACCACTGACAACACTGTGAGATTATCTGCCTTGCACACCTAAATAAAAGTGAAATCAGTGCTGCTGTTAAAAATGTGCTTGTCAAACCTGACAAGGAGGAGATGGCATGTTAACTGAAGAGATCAGAGTATATAATCAAGAACAGACTAATCACTTGGGTTATAGGGGAGAAGAAACTAAAACCCCAGAATCACAGGAACCTGAAGATCAGATTTCACAAAACCTGACTTAGGTTTTCTTTTTCCAGAAACAGAACAATGTGTGCAGCCATGTGTGATTTACTGTCTGTAGTCTATTTTCCCCCAGATTATTTTGCTGGAATTATAAAACTTTTTTTACTTGAAGGAATGTGGAGAATCCTGGGGTCTTCATAAACGAATGGACCTTTTGTGATTTTAGTATTTCCTCTTCACTTTTGCAAGCCAGTTTTCTTCAGTGATAGTCATTCTGTTTGTTCTGTGTTTAATCAGTATCTGCGGTGCTTGTTAAGAATGCTTTAAACTTTGAAAGTAACTGGTGATATTTTAGTTATGACTAAACTCATGTTTTTGAATTTAAGAGGAAAATTTAAGGGAACAGCTTTTAAAGGAAGATTACACTTTCATTACAGTTACAAGGCAGGTGGAATTAGAACTTCTGAACATTTGCTGCACTGAATTTCTAGAAAGGAGTTTGCCTTTATAGACTTTTATCCGTTTTCTAACCAAATTTCTTACATGGATTTGTACTAGGTACATAGATGATTCCACATGTGCGTATCTAAGCACTTACAAGGGCAATTGTCTGCTTTCTTTTGCTGCTTAAGGGAAGATGTGCAAAAAACCAAGGACCTGCTCCAGAGTGCCCTTCCATGGCAGCGACTCCTTTTATTCTGTTAGCATACATTCCTACAGGAATACATGCAAAGGGAATACATGTATTCCTAGAGGAATGTGTCATCTAAATTTAGAGTGTTGAAAACTATCTCTGTTAATTAATGACTTCTCACATTTGCTCTCTCACTGAAAGTCTGCAACAACTCAGTCTGCCCCTTCTGCCTTTTCTCCTGCACTTTCAGCATTTTTCCAGGTGTTCGTTCATATGGACAGCTTTTAAACCTGCATGAAACATTAGGAAACAGTGACATCTATGAAAAATAAAACTGAAATCATTAACAGGATCAGTTTGCCTTCACTGCTCAGCCATGTAATCCTATAAATACTGGTATTATGGACTAGATTTATTCAGTGAAGAAGAAATGTCACTTGATTTATTTTCACTGTAAGAACTCACCATCCTTTGCATTACTGTGAAACTAGCTCTTTGTGATAACAGATCTCATTTTACCACACAATCAAAGATGATGTTATGCAGAGAAGTATCAAATGGGAAAGGTACCAGTAACAGGTTTTTTTGACTCTACAATGAATGTCACACTGGTGCTTAGACTATGTGGTTCAAGTTGTTTACTGACCTTTTATATGAAATAATTCAACAAGAAGGCAGTATGAACAAGTAATCTATAGGTGTGTCTCCTTTGTGTTAGCTGCCTTGTGCTATAGCTGTGTCTTCTTTTGCTTGTGGCATTTCTGAATAGGAAAGCAGAGTGATATAGCTAAAAGATTACTCTTGATTTACTCTCTGATTAAACAACTAAATTAGTTTTAGATTTTAAAAATGAGTACTGCATATTTTGAGTAACTTTGTTTTCAAAGATTGGTGTCTCAAATGAGTGTCAGCTGAGTGAGGAAATGAGAAACATTATTATACTAAACAATCACTAGGGCATTGGCCTGCAGTTCATCAGTTTTAAGAGAGGAGGAAGGAATTTTTCTTAAGTGTAACGAATTATCATGCTGTAAAGTGTGCTAAAAACTATTCCTTGACCTCAGGCCACAAAAGCTCAGGTATGCACTGGCATCTTTTCCCACAGTTCACTAAAACGGTTTTGACTAGACCTACAGACATCCTATCTCATTTGCTGAGAATCATCCTCCTCCTCTGACTTCAGTCTTCCAAGATTTTGCAAGCTGTTATTAATGACCTAAGTGTTGTCTTAACCCTGCTTTCCTTATTCATTAGTGAAGACCAACATCCATCCAATCCATCACAGCATTTGCGTGCCTGTAAGATTAATTCAGTGTCTTTAAATTGTAAGAATAACTCAATGTCTTTAAATTCTTTGGATTTCCTAAAAGCACACTGAAGCCATCTTCATCAGTGTCTGGACAGCTGACAGACTTTCCTGCTGTGCAGAGTAGGCTGTGATGAAGACTGAAGACTCAAGCTGAGAATGACCACAATTTCACATATATTGCATTTGAAAATGAGCTGGCCTAGATGACAGATGTTGCTATTCTTGTGTGGTTAATATAGGTTTGTCTAAGCTTTAGCTACATTATGAAAACCCTCAGAGGCGCTTATTTTCTTGTTTTGCTTGGCTGGAGGAAAGGTAATGCTACAAAATGTTACAGAATTTGGTCTTACAGCTTCAATCATCTGCTCAGCTCGCTTAAAGTTTCATTCAGTAAGAAGAGAAGACAAGAAAAATTTCTGAAGGATTTCTGTCTTGCCTTAAAGCCATCTTTTACAGGTGTAACACACAATAGTTGATTCCAATATATACATCTTCAGGTAACTTCCTTCTTCAAACTAGGAAATGTAATTACTGCCTATACACATAAAAGTTCTGTGATGTTTGATTAGCATGCTTTAAACTTCTAATTTTGGGTGAACTTCAAAGGTTAGGAGAAAAAACAATTCAGAGTCAGGAATTAGAAACAGACTCAAAATAATTTAAAGTATCTATCTTTTAATGATTAATTTACATACAATACTGGGATGTTGGATATATTTCTGTAATGCAACAGGAGCCTTCAGATCGGTAATGACCACTGAAAAACTGGAAGAAAGTTATGGTCATGGTGTACCATGTTAGTCTTGTACTTTACACTTCCTTGCCAGAGAGACTAAATTCTGAAACCAATCTTTCTTAAACAACATTGAAGTTAAATTATTTAAGCTCCTTGTGACTAATACTGGAGGTATCCTATGTGAAAATGTTCAGTAGGGAGGTAGAAAAACAAGTCTACTCTCACTAGAATTTTGGACAGCTTTAGGTCTGCAAGCCCCACAGGTTTGTTGAACCTGTGGGATGAATTCATAATCTACATTTGGCTTTTAACATGACTTTTTTCCCTATTTGGCAGGAATAGCCAGGGAAGAAGTCTTCATTTAATTGAGGATAAAATTCACTTATTCATTATATGGAATAAAAACACAGTGTGCATGAAGACACAGATGGAGATTTTCATAAAGCAATGAAATTTTATATAAGGTGTTTGAATGTTTGTTGAGGCACAATATGTTAAGGTAGTTTTCAAAAGACTTAAAAATAATCTTGCAGACCTTTAAAGCTATTTTGCGGTTTTAGAACTTTTGGCTTGATTCACTGTATCATAACTGATGTAATGAAAGAAAACAGAATAAGATGCTTTTAAAAATACACAGAATATTTGGAATATTTTTCAGTATTTAAACTGGTTTATAGTTGCAGAAATCCAGGCTTCTGGGCACAATTTGGATTTTAGTGTCTGCTACAATCTTTCAGTTTTATAGCATTACTGGAAATAATTTTTCCTTACTGCTGGATGCATTCCTTTCTTTCTTTCCAAATAACTTGAATCTTTCACACTACTGGTTTTCCTTTTTCAAGTTACTAATTCAGCAGGTTTTTCCTTTCTTTAAGTCAGACTAGGTGATTATGAAACTTTGCTATTATTCATCTTGACCAAAAAGGTAATTTTGGAACTGTATTGGTCCATACTGTTCAATTACCGTTCGGTGTCACATGGGGATTATCTTATATAACTACAACAGCCTTGTAAAATTTATTATAGTGTTGGCATAGTTCAAGTAAGCCTGTTATCTCTGATTAATATTAGTGTTACTTCTAGATTTAGGGCCAGCCAGATTGCATTTTAAGAGTTTGAGCTTAAGTGATGTAGTAACAACTGTCTCCTTAGCAAATTGCAGCTGCTGGCTACGCAAAATGCAGGCAAAAAAGCAGCAGTAATAATGCAGTAGTAAATTCACATTTTTCTTGAGCTATTCTTTTCCAAACTGCAGGCTGTGATTGAGCTAAACCTTGCACATGTTTAATTTTGGATGTCATGGTTGGTGCCATTGACTTCAGTGATCAAAGTAGGAAAGGCCCTACTAATTTCCTAGTACAAAATGACCTAAAAATGCACAGTTGGCATTTACTCCAAAGCTCTTCTGTTCCTGAAAATTTTGTTGGAGGATTTCAGAAACTTAGAAAACATTAGAGTGAATGTTAGTGTCTAAATTAGTGTCTAATTCTTCTATATTATGCACACTTCAGCAGTGAGATTTTAATGTAAGTTACTGTTTCTAACACTGGGATGCTGCCTGTGAATTTTAAGAGGTTCTGTTGACATTTTGTTAAAAACCTAGGCTCTTTTTCTTGAATTTCTGACTAGCACTGCTCTTCCTCCTTTGCCCTCCTCCAGCAGTCATCCTCTGAGTGCTGTCAGACTTTGCCAGCACACTAAGTTGATGTTTTTTGTCAACACACTGTCCTTGTATTATTTAATGTCATTTTTCTGGTTTTCTGTGCTGTCACCTGTGCAGTAACCCCTCTGCATGTGCAATGCCAAACACACACATGGCTATAAACCCAGCCTTCACTAACAGCCATAGTTGTGCTATCCTTCTCTCACTCTTGTTTACATGTCTTCTTTTGCTTCTTTTTGTGGGGCACAGTAGCCATGGGGTATGGTAAAGTGATGCTGTGTATTTATTTACAGAAGTAAAGGAATGTGTGTTAAAATTATGGGCTTCTACTGAAAAAAATTTAAATCTAAGATAATTCCGTTTTACAGATGTAGATGTCAAGAACAAGTTTTTGACTTTATACTACACATAAAGCTATGATCAATGCTTCAATTTCTTGCTCAGTTTTATGAAACCACTCTGGTTTCTGTTTTTTGCAGGGATTTATTTGTGACAACTTGAAAGTTTGATGGAATGATACTATGAAGCTGTCATGTACATGATTGAGGATGAGAGCTATGTGTAGGAGCTTTATGACTGAGAAACTTGTAATGAGCAAATTACACTTTGCATCTGGCTCTTCACCAAGGCTTAGCAATTACCCATGTCATCCAAATGTATTTTCATTTAAATACAACAGGTTTCTGTGGCATCAGTGACAGGCTTCTAAACCAAGGTTTTATAAACAATGTCCATTTACACAACGTCAGCTTCAGTAGTGGTGTGTTACTAATGATCATCTTAGGTTTTCAAGCTGCACAGTAAAGATAAATAAATCGTATGAAGGGAGAGCCCTAATGATGTGCACAAGGTACTAAAAGCACTTCCAAGAGCTGTTGTTGATGGAAATAGTGGAAGGAAAGCAGTAAGATCTAACATACCTTTCAATATAGATGCAGGAGATGAAATTTCTGTTTTATTCCAAAGTTACTATGACAACTTTTTCAACTTGGCAGAGCTGCAAAAGGATGAAGAAGCACTGGCCACAGCCTCAGTGGTAACCTCAGAGGTGTGCAGGGACACTGACCATGGGATTATGCCAGGCTGTGCATTGTCTAATCACACAAGCTTGATGGTCCTGTGAGCCTTGGAACAGACTAGGATTTATGTATAAATATTGCCCTTACAAGGAGAATTTTGTGGTCATAAGTTTTCTTAAAAAGACACTGATTTTAAGATAAACTCCTGTAGCTCTTAGTGCTAATGCTGTTATGATATAGTTTACATTTTACTTGGGCAAACCTCCCAGTAATGCCATCCAATATATTGATAAAAGGCAGGGCATTTATCTTCTTTTGTGGTGCCTGCCCACAGAGTACACTGAGGGCATGCTGCAAATACATACTTGTTTGTGCTGATATTGCCATCTTCTTTTCAATTTCCCTTATTTTTGTGTTTCAAGCTACCCCTATCATAATAGCCCAGTATCTCGGTGGGTTTACAGAGATGTAATTCTGATTCATGTTTTACTGATTTTTAAACTTTGAAACTTTTATTTATTGCAGGGCAGGATTGTGGGCTCCTGCCACTAGTGATGTCTCATGCTTACTGTCATAAGGTGCCTAATTATTAAAATAAGAACTGGGATACCTAATACCTGACCGCTGACAGAAATTTTGAGACACAGCGTTAATATTTTTCCTTCATCCCTCTGTGAGTACCTATACAAACTTAATGTTTTTGTGTGAATTCTGTGATAGCCTCACACTTTATTCAATTTGAAGAACTGGTTTTACAGAAAACATTTTTGCAGAATTTTTTGACATCCACGTTTCCTGGGAACGAAATTCTATAATAATAGCTGGATGTGCACTGTAAAGGTAGCTGAAACAAAAGTGCTTCCTCCTTTCCTCCTCTTTCTCTCCTCCCCCATTTTTCCACCTGTTTGCATAAGCTCTTTTTTTCTTTTCCTTTTTTTAAATTTAATTTTATTTCTCTTTATTTTTATTTTTATTGCATGAGCATTATAATTACCCTTCGGTGCCTGATCTGTGCCTGCAGGAAAGGCCCGCAGCATCTGTAAAGCTGGCAGCAAGATGGCATTTCCAGGCAGGAGGGGTGGGGAACCATCCATGGCTTTGTCTGAGCAGCTGGGAACTTCATCTGAGCCATGCCGTGGTGTACATTAACACTGACCTGTGCCATCAGCAAGGAAAGCACTGAGCAAGTGCTGGGGCCAGTATTTATAGACAACGACGCAGCAGTCCTGGAGAGAGAGACAGAGAGGCAGTGCGAGAAAAATCTTGGCTGAACCAAGGGCAATTTTATGTCAGGTTTCTGTTATTTAAGCAACATTAAATAAAACCCCTTTGCCTCCATCTTCTCTGTGAATCATAGCCGTCCTGCTTCACATTATGGCCAGGTGGAAGCTACAGATCTAAAACAGGACATTATGAGAGTAAGTAATTGATTTAATGTGACTTTTACCTCCAGAGTCCCGGCCAGCTCACTGCCTTTCGAGGATGCTACATCGAGAGCTTGGAGTTGTGACTGAAGCATGGTGTTGCCTTTATGTAAAGATGTTCTGCATGTGCGGAGTTTGTCTACAGTTACAGAGGAGTGTTGTGTACTTTCTTCATTTAGCAGAGTGCGTGAGAAAGTCAGTCAGCGTCAGAAAAGAAATACACACACTCTATTTCCACTACTGAGAATAGTGTGGGTCATTTAAAATACTGTCTCATAGCAATGGCTGGGTTGTGGCTTAAAGCATCTGTTCCTTGGTGTATAGCTGGTTTTACTTGCATGGCTAGATTGCTGCTCTATGTGCACTGCTTTTAGCAGCAGAAAACAAGAAAAAAGTTTGACTCAATCTTCTGTCTTCTGTTGTATCAGCAATCAGAGTCTTTCTCTGAAGAGCGGGACAGTAGTTAATGGATGTTCTTATATCCTTCAGTTTAAAAAATGAATAATTTTTTAAAAGGTGGGGAGTTGAGTGGGTTATTAGGAGAGAAAAATTCCCCTTCCTCCGTGAATTGGTCAAGGCGACATAGAACACGCACCCCTGCAGGATACTCCCTGATAACAGAGGGGAAATGGCTGTTTACAGTGAACTGTTATAACCAAAGTGAGAGATTCTTCCTCTCCTACCTTCATACAGGCAGCTCCCTACAGCTTTTGAAAAATGAACCTTTTTCCATTACTCACAGTATCTTTTTCAACAGCCTCCTCAATACATACAGGCTGCTGAGTTCATTAGTCTTCTTTGTTTGCGTATTCTAGGGTGTAATTTTAAAAGCCAGGTTACCTAAAAAGGGGATAATTCTTCTAAAACTCTCTCCTGGCAGCAACATGTGAAATCTGTACAATTCAACATTGATGTTTACTATGGTTAGTTCAGAGAAGATTAATGTGTTGCTTAAAGAACACAGCGTTTCCCTGAATGAAATTTATCAGTTGACAGCTCTGGAATTACTTCTTTAAGTTAAGAAAATATAGACTTTGGCACTGGTTGAAGATTTTTGGGGGTGAGTGGGAGGGTGGCTTGCAACTTCAGAGGGTGTTAGACGCATACTGAATACGTGTTGAAAACAAAAGTCTGTTGAAATAACTTTAAGCTTGAGGCTCAGACTAACAAATAAAAGGAAATGCGAGACAGAGCTCACGTTAGATCCTTAGCTGTACTTGTTAACACCAGTGTTTTGCACGCATGAGGTGCATAACATAAGCACCTATCCACCAATTTAAGATTTAGCAAGTAAATGACAAGAAGAGTGGTGTTTTCCAGATAAGTAAAGCTGTCTATACACGAACCTGTAGAAAACCATGTCTGTATTTAAAGATCATGATGATTATTATCACTTAGGTCACATTTTGGTTAGACACTGTTACCACTAGTCACATTAAAAAAAAAATACATCTGGAAATGCAACAGGGGAGACAGAAGTGTACATTAAATGGACAATTAACACTAATAAAACTAATCTGCTGAGAAATCCTCTCATTACAGAGCTATTCCAACACATGGACATAGAAAAAAATAAGATAAAAAGTCAACTGCCTTATAACTAGTGAATTTCATAGAGGACAGCACTGTCACATCTTTTCGAGGTTTATAAATAAATAATAAATGCAAGATGAAACCTCCTATTTTTTTCTTCTTCCTTACCCAGATTTATCTGTGCTTCTGTTTGAAGGTTGTATGGATGTTCTTTATCTAGTACCTTGGTCAAAATGCACCTAATAAGGAACAAGAGAAAATAAAGTTATCGAAAAGTGGCTTAGCATAGTGTGTTTGGACACAGCAGATTATATGGCATCAGTACACATCCTCAGAGTTTCAGTGTTGTGACTGTACATCCCTAGATGATCACAGCCTGGACAGGTTTTACTATTACTGTATTTTACTACTACTGTCATTTTTGGGACTGTAGGCATAGAATTGATGCCCCATTGTTGAACCTGCATGGTCCTTACAGAGCATAAACTGTTTTCCAGTAGCTGTGTGCACATCATTACCCTGGATGAATGTTGGCAACAGGTAAAAAAAGGTCTCTAATTTAAAACCAGGGACCATAAACTGCAAGTGTGAACAGTATTGCAGAGCAGCTATTGCAGCATGGTATCCATCTGACCTTACAGTGAGATAGGCTGTTGGCTTACCCATATAATTTGTATTTTGCAAATCTAAGGGACATTCAAGGAAAGACGTGGAGGAAGGGTCATGACTGTAGATATTGCTGCTCCAGGGAAGGGAATAGCCTCTGAGCTGAATTTGACCTTTTCATGAGGACCTTGATACAACCATGTGTGAGCTCTGTAGGTATTTTTTGTTCTTTGTGATGGAGTTTTCTTGACCCTTCCTAAGCCCCACAGAGAGATGCTTTAATGGCACGTTAGCCTACTGATCAGTGAACTCTATGCTAATGGGTCACGCTGGAGGCAGAGATTTTCTCTCTGATTGCTGGGATTATCCATGGAAAGTCCAATTACCAGCTGGGGCTGGGGTGAGAAAAGTCACACACTGCCTCTTTAGCATTGTGTCTGCAGGAGTTGTTGTAAGAGCATTGGGTGTTGCAGGGGTAGTGTTGGGGCTTTTAGACTGTTGTGGACATGCCTGGCAGGGCTGTCAGCGGTACCTGCTAGGATGGGAGGAACTCCCAGGGTGAGTGATGCTGTAGCTGTCTTCCAGAGGTTTTAAAAGACAGAAGGGTAAGAAGGCTTCACAGCAAAGGACAGTAGGGTGAACACTTTCTATGATGGCCCTTCCCCCATTAATAATTGGAGCAGGAGCACAGACATAAAAATACCTTAGTGGCTAAGGCTGTGTTTCCTCGCAACTGTGTTGTATTTGGGGTTGGATGTGGCTTATCTTTGGTTTTTTGGATGTCAAAAGTCAGCCTGCCCCTTAAGTCGTTCTGGATTTTACAAGTCATTGTACAATTTCAGCTTTAGGAAATGCATTTCCAGGGATGGTATATAAAGCAGGATGCTTGCCTTCATGTCGTGCTGCCTTGCTGTTTATCTTGTTCTCATGGTCTGTTTGAGGTGTCCCCATCAGAACTTGGTAACCAGGTTGACACAAAAGCTGTGCTTTAATAGGAAAAATGAGATTATGGCATAGTAAAAAAAAAAAAAAGGGCACATATATATGTATGTGTAAAGGTAACTTTGTAAAAATAGGTGCATGCATGCCTTGGTTGAAGCTAGGCCTTTGGAGTCCTTACACTGCACAAATGACATAGGTAGTCCTTGGGGGGGTTGGTGATTTTTCAGGGCAGGGAGAGGGCTGAGCATGATTTCTGACATTATTTCTAATGATTGTGTGCCAGTATGGGAACTAAGCTTGTAACACATCAGTTTTGAGGAAAATGTAATTCGTAAAGCTGTCTTAAATCTGGGAATGCTGTTATAGTCTGGACCAGAATCACAAAGACTATTACATTAACAAGCCAATACCTGATGCAGACAGCATATATGTGGGTTGTGAAGGGTTCAAGTCTAATTTCATGTGTTCGTCTGGTTCAGGTCAAGGATGTGGGGCTTCATTTCCCAGGCTGTACCTGAGCAGTTCAAGCCACTCCACCTGTGGCTATTTCTCTTTGTATGTATGCTGAGATGCATACATGCTGAGATGATTTTTGAACTGGGGACTCAGACCTGGATCTCCCATATTGGAAGTGACACATCTAATGCCTGAGCTATTGACTCATTCTGTGTTTTGTGATCTGTCTAAAGAAATACTAATTGCCATGTGAAACTTCAACAATTCAGAGTAGGGTATTGGGTATTCTTTCTTTCCCTCTGTGATTTTTGAGGAAATCCTTTTGAAATATCTTGGTTTCAAGAAATGGAAGAGTAAAACCTATGGTTGGGTTTGGGTTTTTTTTGTTTGTTTTCCTTGGATTTGTTTGGTTGGGGTTTTTTTGTTTGTTTTTATAATATTCCTTTCCATTCAGACATCATCTGGGGTGAACTCTTTCCTAGTAATAAACATGGAAGTATTTGTTTCCATCTTCAAGCTGGTATCCTCTACACTGTTTTGTCCTTTTTAAAATATCTGTGCTCCCATGCAGAAATGGGAAAACTGGCATAAATTTACTTTTTATGCCAGTGTTGCCTCAGTTGTGATATTTTTCAGTGTCAGAAGAGTGGGACCTTCCATTTCTTCATTACCATAGCTTGCTAATGATGACTTTGGGAGCTCTTCATGTTTTGTAATAAACTTGAGAGCAAATAAAAAAAAGTAAAAATATGCTTATACAACCAAGAAAACCATTTATGTTTTGGGAGTTCAGTGCTCTTCCCTACTTTAAGAGAGCTCCTCTTTGGCTCCAATATCTCACACAAGTGATTTGGTGTTCTCTATTCCTTACCACCTTTAAATTGATGAATAGCCATGTTATTTTCCTAATCTGAAAAACCTTCCTAATCAGAACTTTTGGACCCTGCCTGCAGGTGCCCTGTACAGCAGTGTTACTGCTGTGAACTTTTAAGAACTGAGCTGGCACCGGAATTTAGTCCTTGGATGGGTAATGCATATTGTATTTTCCAGTTTGATTTGTGTTTGCAAATCACTACCAAGTGCTGCTTGGTATTGAATTTCAGCTGTCACTGAGAAGACCTTGGTTAACCAAGTGGTTACATCGACAATGTTCTGTATGGATACCATGAGAGTATTTAACATCCGAGGGGAACACTGCTTAGCCTGAGGGCAGGTGCACATTCAGTAGCATGTACATTTACAGAACACTGTATTTGTGGGCACCAAGTCTCTTGATCACTGACCTTTATCTTTTTCCTTGCACAGAGGAAGTCCACTCTTATTTGAGCAAGACTTAGTTGCTTAACCAGTGCTCATTTAGGCAAACCAAGAATGCAGGGAATTATGTGTGGTTGCTCATTAATACTGGTTTAGAAATAGCATTTACAGTGTGAATGGTCCTTTCAAGTTTAACTTAGTCTTTGACATGATATGAGACTACTTAGAGCATAAGAAAACTCAAGTTTTCGTGCCATTTAAAAATTTATTTTTTGTGTGTTCTGCTGCTGCTTCCAATTTCTTTGAATTTTTTATTATTTGTATGAAAAAAATATAATGCCATTGCTAACACTTCTCTGTGATTCATAGTTAAAACTAGTGAATACTGGTTGTCCCAGACATGTTTTGAAATCTGATCTACATTGAAATTCTCTCACTTTAGGAGTTACAAATGCACAAAACCTCCTTGACGATACAGAAAGAAGGATATGAGAAAAGATCTGGAGCTTTTAATGTGCTTTTTAATTATGATGCTGTTTTTCATGTTGGAAAATGGAGGCAGACTTTAACATGGATGACCTCAAGAAAATAATAGTACTTCAGTGGTCACGAAGAGGAAGGACCAGGCGACTACTGTGTTCTAAAGTGCAGATTGAAAGTTTTCAGCCTGTTTTTCCTGCGTCAGACTGGCACTCAAGAATGCATTTCTTGCAGCAGAGAAAAAAATACTCTGATTTTTTTTCATCCTTGTGGCTTACATTGATATTTGGCCCACAGGCTATATGTTTGAAATCTCTCACTTAGGTCAGAATACCCCTTACTTACACTTTGCTCTATGTGCCAGGGCACTGAAGTGGGACCATGGTTTCTATAAAAATTGAAATAAGCCAGTGAATCATAGTTATTTACTGTATTTCATCCCACCTCAGAAAGCATAAGTATAAAGTGTGATTTTTAATTAACAAGCACATTGTCCCAGTGCTTTGACTTGGAAAATTACATATCAGTATCTAGAGAGATCAGCAGACCATTCATTTCTCCCTCCAAGCAATAAATAATATCCTTCAACTTCCCAGGAATGTTTTTCTGCTTACTTTTAGCAGCATAGGTACATAAGAAGTATTAATGATGAAGGTAAAATAAATGAAGAGTGATAATTGAATAAAACTATGCCATTTGCAAAGCAAAACAAAACCTCCAACCCTTTCCAACACTTGCATCTCCTTCATTTCATCACTACAATGGCTCATGATGACATCCACTAAGAGTTTTGCCTACTAACCTTGAAATGAATCTTTGTGTTTATTGTCAGGACCTTGCTGGCAAATTAAGCTTGACAATGAGATGGTGAAGGCAGGGGGAAGCAGGGTGACCTGGGACACACAGTTCTGCTAAAACCTTTCAAGGTCCGTAGAGTGCCTTTTCCTTTCCAAAGAATCAAATTACCAACTGGGCTGCTCGTTCACTTAGCTAATCATTAATGTGGGACCCGTGAATTATGGAGCTTGTAACCCTTTCTCTTGCTAATTAATTTTTTTGTGTGTGCTGAAATACTCTTTCTCCGGGTGCTGTGAGAGCCTTTAGCAGGGGCAGGCACAGTGAACCCGGTCTGGGTTGTCCCAGAGCTGGGTTGCCCAGCTTGCGCCCAGAGCTCTCCTGCCGCCTGGGCTTGGAGGAAACCAATTCTGCCGGCACCTGCCCGTGGCCAGCAATCCTGGGAGCGGTCCGTGGTGGGTGCACTTGGTGGGCAGCTCATTTCAGCCCTATCAGCTGCCCCAGGGTCCTGGTGCCTGCAGAGGTGAGTGTGCGAGGTGAGACTCTAGGCTGTGTGCTTCACTTGGGATGGTTTTCACTTAGGAGTTACTACTTTTTCCTCCTTGTGCTGAAAAGTTCAGGTCTTAAAAGTCTGATGTACGTGTAGGGTTGTAGTTCTGGTTGCTTTAGTAGACCTGGTGCTTTCAGCTATCTTGTACCGGTAAGAGTGAGGCCGGCTTAAATTCCGGCTGAAGTTGGTCTCTGTTCCTTCTTCACACTGCTTGTCTCCTCCTCCACAAGTTGTGCACAAGGTCACTGTGGGTTTGAGGGTACCTTCTATGTCATGTTTTCACAGCATAACAGAATGAATTTGAAAGGGGTAGTCTTGCATGTATGGTATAAAAGATTTTGCTTTATTTTATACAAGTTAGAAAAAGAGATGTTTTTTATTTCCTTATAATAGCACAGGCATTAAATGGCAGGTTCTGACTCCATTTCTGAAGCCACCAAGAGTAGCTGTGTATCTTTCACAAGGCAAAGAGTTTTTCTGCAGCCCTTTTCAACATTTTGAGGGTAGGAAATCTCATACCTGCTTGATGTGACTGGAAAAGGATTCTATTTTAAGTGCAGTCACTTTTCCAGTTTTCAACAAGTCCAGCCAGGATGGTGTGCAATAGGGGATTTGTTTGTAAAGTGCATATATGGTCAGAAAATGACTCTGTACAAATGCTGTCATTCTTCTTCAGAGATCCAGAAACTGTCTTCCAAAATACTTCTGCTTTCCATAGTGCAAAAATAAATGGTGATGACTTTCTACTTTAATTTGCTCTGCAATGGTATGAGAAAATGAGCTGGATCTTACTCTGGTCTGTTGATTGTCAACAAAATTGTTAATTGCTTTCCACTGTGAGGCAGAGAGCATGCAGCATGATTTCAGGTGTGGTTTGCAAAGCAGGGTGTTGGAAGAACATCTTTTTGTTGTTTTGTTTGGTTTAAACTTGTAAATTAAGATAATGCACTTTTTAAGACAAATAGTGATTTTTCATTGCATCCCTTTAGTCAAACTGCTTCTCATCCCATACTTGCACTACCAGGTCTTATTTCTCTCATGGAGTTTTTTAATCTTTCTAGCAGTTATCAGCAACATTACTTTTTCTACCCCCAGAGCCCATTACAATAAAGTAATATCTGACACTTAAATAGCAATTTGCATCTGAGAAGATTTTGAAAGTTCCCATTAATGCATCTTTCCTGAGGCAAACAGCAACGTGCAAGTTTTTAAGATGAAAGCTGGGAGTGTGCTAAGTAACTTACTCTAAGCATGCAAGGAATTGGTACCATTTAATCTCAGAGTAAGCGACTTGAGCATGTAATTAACTTTCAGCGCAAAGGATATGAATGACTGGAAATTAATTATAAAAAAGAAACATGAACTGTAGTCTTGTTACTCCACCTGCACTGAGTCAGTACTATATAAAACATGCCAGGGAGGAGGGACTGACTCTTGGTCCTGAGGCTGAGCTGCACATCTAGGAGATGTCTCAATAATATAGCATTGAAATAGTATTTGCCATGAGCCATCTGCCTGGCTCTCTTACTTGAATGAAGTAAAAATTGCTATCTCTTTTCAGTGCAGGTTTTCCATGAAATGCAGGGCATGATGTAAATGACAGAGAAGTTTGCTTTTAGCAGAGAGTCCACTGAAGTCAACTGTAAAGCTAACAGCAAGACAGCAAATCAAGGGATGAGTGGTCATGATGCAGTTCAGTGTGAAGAAGCCACTGAAACCCATGGTTGATTTCCATTAGCAGTAATTTAATGGTTCAAAATGATGCAAGGCATATCATGTCTGGTTTTTTAACAGACTTTTTCTTACCCAAGGAAGTTACAAAGATGAATGGTTAAAAAAAAAGTAATATGCTCTGTTTTCTTTTAAAATGATGAATGAATTGAGAATGCAGTTTAAATCAGGCTTGACAGTGAATCATGATGACTCCATAATTTTAAGAAACTTCTCTAAATAGTCCTGATGATGACAGGTGTGCACACCACATTAATGGCAAAAAAGGGAAAATTTTAGCATTAGGTAAATCTCTTAAACTGTGTTTGGTGTTTATCTACAACTTATTGTTAACCTGTATGCCCAGCTAAAGAATACTGTATGCATAGTCATAGTATATTGAAAAAACTGAACATCTAAACATGAGACCTGTTTTATGCCTTCTTCTAAGCTGAAGCATAGCCACAGTGAAAAAAATACAAATACTGGAGATCTTCTGCAAAGGGAAGGAAGAAAAATTGTAATGAGACAATTGCAATTAAGTTAGTTTATCTAAATAATAATGAATTATTACTACATCAGTGAAAGTTAATGCTTATTAAAAATAAATACACTCAAGTACATGCTATGTGAAAATAAAACCTGGGTTATTTGCTCACAACTCTATTTCTCTTTGTCAAGGGGAGATTCTACTCCATAGGAAAGGAGATATTATAGAAATCATATTGTTTGGGGGATTTCAGTGGCATCAGTCATGGAGGAGGATATTATTCCATATTAGTATGACTGGTAAAATTTGAGGCCCTGGTGGCTACCTTTAAAATATGGAGTTGCACGGGTCTTCAAAAGATTTATGGGAAATATTTACATTTCAGTTGTTGGCAATATCATGCTTGCCTTATTTATTGGCCCTGTCATCTCCATGCTTTTGGAAATACTACCTCTAATTGTTCTGAATAATTGCAGCAGCACCTGCTGGCAAGCCCAGGCCTGATGTACTGGAAGCTTTCCCGTTGTTGATGTCAGCCATCAAACCATTGGTGTCTTCAGCAGATGCTTTTCATTTCTTTTTCACACAGGATTTACTTGGATTTGTTCTCTTCCTCCAGTAAAGGCCAGCCACCTCTTTCAGGCTGTTTACCGTCAGAAACGATATGGACTGGGTTGCTGGCACCAAACTTATATGGATTTTACTTAGTGACAATGTTGAAGTATTTTGTGTTTTATGAATTCACTTCTTCTCCCTTTTCTTTTTTCAGAAGTTTTGCATTTTATATTTTTAACCTTCTAATTTAATCAAAAAATTTCTCTACATTGTCTGCCTTTAGATTGTAGGTCAGTCTGATGGTTTGGCTGTTTTTTGGTCTTACTCTATTACCATCTTGAAACTTTTGCTTCCACGTACTTCTAATACCTAGAGTGCTTTGTCCTTTACTTGTTTCCAGTCTGTATAATTTTACAAATTTCTATTGCTTCCTCACTGTTCCTTTAAGGTTTGTTTTTTTTTTAAATTTAATTTTATACTGTGTGCTACAAAGGCTCTGGTTCTTATTGAAAAGCAAAACAAAACCAAAAAAAATTAACAAAAAATTAAATATACCCAAATGAATGGCACTACAACGGAAAAAAACCCACCCTCCCACCCCCCCCAAATAAACATTGCTCATAATTTGTACTTTAAATCATTCTGTTCTTTGGGTGATGTGTCATCTAAGTAGGAACAAATAATATCAGTTCCTTTTGACAAGATAGATCTGGATAAGTTAAAAAAATTCACTTTACATGGGACTTCATAAAAGTTGAACTTCTTGCTTCACTGTTGTTCGGTAGGGCATCTGCACTGGTGTGTTGTTAACAAATTGATATTTTGTCAGTGTACAACATGGACGTATACAATCAGAAGGTATTCTCTAAAGGTTTCAAGCTGGACTGTGATATATAGCAGCAATGTCTTCCCTCTCTCTTTCCCTCCTTTGCCAAAAAATTACTCCCTCCTTCTAAAAAAAGTGCTAACAAGTAGACTTCAGCTATCACAAAATCCCTGAGGGGCCAAGCAAGCCATACTGCTTTATCAAGTGCAGCAAGTTAAGTGATATGCATTTTCTCAGTCTTTCTGCAGCGAAGGAAAAGCACTTAAATCAGTGTACTGTCCTTCAGTCACAGGTTTTGTTGGACACCTTTATAAAATGCAAATCTACAAAGTCCTGTATGAGGGCTCTTAATTGCCTGTCACTGTATCTTCTGCTGTCAACAGGGCTGCCAAAGTCTCACTACATCCTTTCAAGGTATTAACCTTACATACCCAATGCCAGAAATGCTTCTTGCCTCTTTCACTTGGGCTGGCTGTTACCATTTTGTGCCATATTGTAGATATTCTTTCTCATAATGAAAAACCTCTTAAAGCTGTTTATTTTTCATCCGGAAGAGCTTTGTTCATGAGTTAGATGTGCTTTGTACGTGTCCGTTTTTTGCATGTTACTCTTCTGTCTCGGAATAAATAGAGAGGTGGGTAGGTAAGCAAAGGTATTTCAGTGGCCCAAACAATATAACTAAATGTTAAATGTATATGCTCTCCCAGCTTTCATACTGGGTAACAGGCTTCCTCCTACTCTGCTTACTAACCTTAATTGTCCTTATCTGACAGTTCTGTCCTGTGACTTTTGAAGCTGTGTGGCTGTTTGTTTCTTGACTCAAATTGAAAGTAAATTCCATCTTGCCACTTCTGTTATGGTCTCATCCTAATCAAGAGTTAAAATTCTCTGCACATTATGGCCTATACTGATATATTCCTTAATATGGTATAGTTTCAGTATCTACACTACTTAATTATATTAGCTACAATTAAAGCTGTAAATCATACATTTCTCCCTCATTGCTCGTTCCTCACTGGTAAGTCACCAAGATGTTTGCATTGATACAATTAACAGCTTACAGACATTCTTTCTTTTGGAAGGTTCCAGTTATAATCATCTCCAGGCTCCAATTTGTGCCGTACATGGCCATCTATATGGGTTTTTGTACCTATTCCAACCACCTGGATCCTATTACTCCCATTTGGTTCCCATTGCACTGACTTCTTGTCTGTATTATGGAATCTATTTTAATTTTTGAACATTTAATATAAACGATCTTGTATGGTCTGTATGTGAAAAACAAAATAAAATTACCACCCCATGTTCTAAAAGTATAATTTAATTTCTGCATATTCTTGCTTACTGGTTGTAATAGCAGTCTGTAGGAAGACAATATTGAAGTATAAGAATGCCTCTTGACAGAGTTTCTCCACAAAGTGAAGAATGTTTTTAAGATGCCAGTTTTTAAAGCCCCCGTGACTATTTTTACAGGGTCGTTGAAAAATGCTAAGAGGGATCTCCCAGGGTCATCTGGCTGTATCCCAAGGCAGGATCCTTACATTCTTAGGCCACTCTAGAGAGACAGTTTTCTGATATTTCATTAAGTGGATATTTTGTCAGCTTTACTGGTGTCTCTAGACCACATGGTATTCAACAAGAATTTTCTGTTGTGTAGTGATGCCTGATGCTGAGGCTGTATTTGCTGTTCTTTTTCTCACTGGGAATTCTTTGGAATTTTATTTTCATTTTCAAAGCATACATATATGTCTTTGTATGTATATAGATGGATATAAAATATATTTTAGCATCTTTGATAGCTTAAGTGTTTGCATCATACTGCCCTTCAGAGATTAATGGCAGGTAGACAGGCACAGCTTATTACTTGTCAGCAAGGACAATGATGGTGCTATGCAAAAACATGTAAAGAGCCTTAGACCATTCTACATGAGTTTGTAAAGACAGAGGAGAATTTGGATGACGGAGGCCTTTTCATTTCTAATTAATTCACATTTTTTATTGCATTTTAGTCCTGCAGGTGAACAGAACCCACCTCCTGTGGCAAAGCAGGAGCTAAATGGCATCACTGACCAAGCTCCTCATTTCTCCTTTACTTCCCAGGCTAATGCCTTCTGCCCCAGCCTCGCTGGCATTTTTCTTTTCCTGATGCCAGAACCTACACATCAGATGCATTAAATAATCTGTGCATAGACCATCCAGTCCAATTTGGGGATTTTGTATTGCAGTCATGGATGTGTTTTCCAGGTTCTTGTTCACTGATATGGGAAAATCTGCTCATGAATGGGCAATTACAGCACCCCAGCAGAAACAGGGTCAAACCCCTACTCCTTGCCAGCTGCCCTGCTATTCCAGGCAGAAATACCAAATGGCTCTATACCTACTTTAGAAGATTGTGGAGGGGATACATAGTGACTGAGTAACTCCAGGACTTTTTGCTGGATAAAAAAGCAGCTGAGAGCTAGAAAGGGGTTCATTTCCACAGTCACACTGTCTAGAGGCAAGTCCTTAAGCTGTTGGCATGTATTTCTTTCTATTATGTGCCTGTTGGGGTCAAGAAAGCAGAGAAAATATATAGGTCTTTCCTTCCTTCAACTGAAAAGGCTTATATGTAGAAAGCTATGCCATAAATTCTAGAATTCTGTGAATTTTTAACTTGGTTGGAAGGTGAAAAGACAAAAGCACAGCTGAAAATGCTAGCTGATTAGTCTTGTGTATAAAATCCATTTAAGGGGCAATAGCAAACTTCTGTATAAAAATTAATTAGAACATAGCAGAGTCAGTTGAGATCAAAGAGCGTACATTTATTGTGAAATATATGGTTGCTGGAGACAATTCATTTTTAATTTATTAGATTCCATAAATTGTTTTCTGATAGGTTAGGAACAGAGATCTATCAAGCTTATTCACATAATGCTGGCTCTGGCAACTAGCTAAGTGAATTATTGTCTTGAAGTATATGCTTACCCTTTAAGGGTCGTAGACACAGCAATGAAACTACATAGAAGTAGTGCTAGTGTGTTTTTAGGATTACAGAAGCACTTCTAGCATAGCAGAACAAGTTGATACTACCAAAATAAAACCCCATGCATTTTCTGTAAGGAGTGACAGAGAAAGTAAGCGCTGCTTTCACCTTACTGGTGTGATGGCAGGCGTTTTCTCTGAGATGCATGTTTGAAAAGGTGGAACCTGAGGTGGCTACATCCAAGGTGCTTTCAGGTTCTTGAAATGTGGATATGAATTTGTGGTGGAATTTCTCTGTGCTGCTATCTTCTACAGTGTCCTTCATTTTTTGCCAGGGACAGAACCAATCTATCCCATTCAGAGCTTGACCACCCTTTCACCCACCTGGTTTAAATTTGCCTTCAGGATTGCTCACATGGGTAGAATTTAGCCTCATCCTGCTGCTCCAGCAGCTGCCCCTTGTAAAAGAGACCCACAAGGCCTTGGTTATCTCTTGCTTTGTATTGTTGTTTCATAAACTTCTGGAAAAATGTGTAAAAGTCAGTTTTTTTGCTTACCTTTTTTCCTTATTTATTTCTGCTTTCATCCACAATATGATAATGCTATGTTGAAATCAGCGACATTGTTAATTAATTTAGAATTAAAACTTCAGCATCTGTCTGACCAGCTTATAGGCACAGAGACTGTAGGAGTATGGGAATGAGGAAAAGAAGGTGAGCAGTATTCTCATGTTTGAAAACCCTTAACTGCACGTTTCACTTGCTGTTATTTCAGTGTTACTTAAGAAAACAGTTATGCTGAAAGAAAAAAAAAAAAAAAAAAAAAAAAAGAAAACAGTTACACTGAAAGAACAAACTCTTTAGTTTGACCTGTGCTCATTTTATCCCAGTGAAGGTTTGGATTCATAAAATTAATTACACTCTGTGGCTGTGGAAACCAATCTTATTTTTATATATTACATAAAAAAACAACCTTCATGTGTTTGGTTTTTTTCCCCTTTTTCTGCATCCTGTTGTAATCAATTTTCAAGTACAACTCTTTATGAATTTCAGAGGTTGTCTGATAAAGCAGAACAAAATATTTTAGATTCAGAAGAATCCTAAAACATCTGCTGTGTAAAGAGACCTGATGGCAGAAGGAAGGAGAGTGCTTATATATTCTCAGAATTGCATTTGAGTATCCAGTACAGGACATTTGCCAAACTCTTCAGGAAAGCAACAGGATATTTTCATTTTAATATTGTTTTGATAACTTGGGTCTTTTTTATGTTTTCAAAATATCTGCTGGCAATTTAAAAACAATACGCTAGTCCCCTTCTCTTTAATTTACAAAAGGAGTTAGTTTCTCAAAAAGAAATTGTCTTTTGGGTGCGTCCAGGTGTACACATCTAAATCCTGTGGAAGGTTGAACAGCATCAGACCATTATTTTCTGAAAAAACAAGCTATTGCAAATCAGCAGGCATGAAGCCAAGTTATAATAGGATAATTTATTATAATTTGATGTAGATGGTGGATAGAATGGATAGATTGTAATTGAAGCTAAGTGAATAATTCCAGTAAATAATTTATTCAATGAATTTATCCTGTTTTCCTGCTCAGAAATTGTTTTTACTCCCCCCGTCTCCCTTCCCTCCTTACATTTTATAGCCCCTGGCATTTTTTTGTCTAACCAGAGGGGTGAGGGCTCTCTTTGTTTTATTGTGTGTTGGGCTGTGCTGGCTACTGTGGCAGTGCTGCCGTTTCACGCCTCTGCATCCCCAGGTGAGCACAGCTGGAGCCCCACACTTGGAGGAAGGAAGTCTGGTGGGGCTCTGTGTGGGACATGCCCATCACGGCTACATGGCTTCCAGAGATGTGGGCATTCCTTCAGGGCTTTGAGCTTCATGGATGGGTAGAACCTCCTCAGCAAAGACCCACTCAAGGGGCTTTCTAGAGGATGACAAGCACATTTCACTTGGGCTGCGGACATCTTCCGTTTTTGTGTGTGTGTGCGTGCAGTGGTGGGGAGAGGTTTGGGTTTGGTTTTCCAGGGCTTCCAGAGGAGAGTAGAAATGTTTGTGCCATAAAAATTCCTTCCAAGAAAATGTCTCCAGTCCAAGGAATTTGTTTATTGAGTAGGAGCTGTACTCCCAAAGCCTCGTGTGGTTTTGCTTCTATTACTTGCATCCTGTATGGCTGATCAGACTGGCCAACATGCTGTGCCCTTATCCTGTCGTGTTCTGCCCTTTCTTGTAGGGCTTTTTCTAGCTTTTGGGACTGTGTTTCTGGGGTTTTGAGCTTTTAATCAAGCTTTTTCTCTCCTCAGCAACCCATCTCTTCTTTGTCAGGAGTTTGGACAAAGAGTATTAGATGCATGCACATTCGATAGAATTATTTTTTCCTGGACTTCAAGGACCCAAGCTAAGTCTTCCACCTTTCATTTAACATTATATGCAGATTTTTGTAACATTTCATCTCCTTGCTTTGAGTAGTAAAAGAGTTTCATGTCACAAAGACTGATGTTCCTAATTGATATTTGAAGTAGCACTGACTAAAACAAATTGAGCTATGGATATCTCAGAACTATTCTTATTCCAGATGGGTTGCAAACTTAAGTAGGCACCACTTCATCAGGATTATGATGATCACAAATTGCTTAGTGCTCAAGTAAATGAAGCACAGAGTGAGACACAATTTGGCAAAGAGTATGAACTTGTGATATTTGATTTTGGAGCTTTCAGCCATGAGCCTGGGATATAGAAATTAAATCTTTAATGTAGAAGAAGCTATGTATAGTGCTGAGCATGTCCAACTGTGGTTTATGGATTTACCAAGTTCATCCTCACAGCTACGGTTATCTGAAGATATTAACATTATCATTCCATTCTATGTGTTATCTCTTTGCCTATCTTGTTTATATTTATCATGTTTTAACAAAAAAATCCCCTAGACCACAGAATCTGCCCTTCCATGACCTGTCTCACTTTCTCCCATAGCTCTGAGACACCACCTGTACCTGTGGAAAAGGGCTTTAATCCTACACTGCATCCTCAGTGCAGGTTTGGAGTGATTTCGCACAAGATCGTCCGCCTTCTCTGTGCTGCTGTTTGTTATTAAGCAAAGCATCAAGTAGCAGGTTTGATTTCTTAAAGAGATGCATTTTTCTTTTGACAAAAGTGGAACTGTTTGGTTTTGTATAGATAATCCATGTAGTCTTCAAAGTGACACTCATCCTCTTCAAAACATTTGATTGTAATGTTAATTTGTAAAAGCAAATTATTTTAATGATAGAAATGTATGAACAATAGTTTAATCTGTTCAGCAGTCTGGTGTATTTTTTAATAGATTTCTATATTAATATTGGAGCAAAGACAGTAATTTCTGGTGCTTTTACAGCTGTGAAAACATGCCTATTGCAAAAAGAGACTAAACTGTACCAAAGGGCGCACTGTGCCAGTAATATTTAATACTTCATTGTAGGTCCGCTGTTTTAAACATCTGTCCCTCATTTAGTGTATTTTTAATGCAGAATTTTTAGTGTTGGCAAAAATGTAGCTTTTTATAGTAAAGGGCTTTCTCTGCTACTGAGAAAAAAGCAACTTAGGATTCTATGAGAAAAAGTATTTTTAATGATTTGTAGGATTTGGGTCATTGGCCTTCAACTTCAATAAAACAGTAAGTCATTTTTATTGAAATGAACACGTTTCTAAGAACACAAATGTGGTTGATAAAGGAAGTTTCCGTGAAGAAAATATGGAAGCGGGAGAGGGAAAATTACCCTGTAGCCCCTGTACTCTGCTGCACATTATGCATAAAAAGGAAATAAGTTACGCAGGCTGAGGCAGGTGAGTGCAACAGGCTCCTGCAGTAAAAAGGAAGAAATAGGAAATGAGTTGTGTGTGAAAGATACTGAGGTTAGGGCTACCTGATGTGATTGTCAGTGTTCTGCAGGGCATTGTAGAATGTGCGGGTTGGAAGGGACCTTGGGAGGTCATCTGATCCCAATCCCATCTTCAAATGGTGTGAGATGAGAATGTTGGAAAGGTGTACTGAGGTCTTGCTATGGGTGAACAGCCCATCAGCTTGAGAAAGGACTTGCCACTGCTGAGGTTGCACCTTGAATCTCGTGTCTGGTTTTGGGCCCCTCATGACAAGAAAGGCCATTGAGGTGCTGGAGCATGTCCAGAGAAGGGTAGCAGAGCTGGTGATGGCCTGTAGCACAAGTCCTGTGTGGAGCAGGTGAGGGAGCTTGGGCTATTTGGCTTGGAGGAGAGGAGGCTCAGGGGAGACCTCATTGCTGTGCACAACTCCCTGAAAGGAGGGTGTAGCCAGCTGGGGGTCAGGCTCTTCTCCTAGGTAACAGGTGGTAGGACAAGATGACACAGCTTCAAGCTGTGCCAGGAGAGGTGTAGATTGGATAGATATGAAGAAAAATTTCTTCAGTGAAAGGGTGGTCATGCAGTGGAACAGGCTTCCCAGAGAAGTGGTGGAAAAACAAAAAAAAACCCAAAACACATCCCCAAAAGTGTTCAACAGTGTATAGGTGTGTTGCTTAGGGACGTAGTTCAGTGGTGCCTTGGCAGTACTGGATTAATGGCTGGACTCAATGATCTTAGAAGTCTTTTCCAAACTTAATGACTGGCTAGAGAAGAGAGCAACATGTGTACAGTGTAATTCTTCCACACTAGGGTAATTTCCATTGTCATTTTCTGGAAGAAGACTTAAGTGAGTGAATCTTCACAGTTTTTTATGCATGTGAAAATGAGAATGTCCTTGTCCTTACAGAATATCCTTGTACATTAAACAAGTCCACACAAAACCAGAAGAAAACACTGTGGCTATCATGTACTAAATGAAATTTCCAAATATGTAGCAAGTGCACATGCTCATCCCATTTAAATATTTATCAGAAATATGTCTTTGATTAATTCCTCCATTTCACAGGTATGAGACTGCCCAACTTACTTTTGAAAAGGGCTTACATTCTGATCTCAAACAGCACAAAGAAAGTCTATGGTTTGCTTGTTTATTTGTTTGTCCTGCAGTAATGATGCCTGGACACCAATCAGTTTGTTTAGATGACCTTTTCCTAGATCAGCCTGCTGGAATTAGTTGGTGCATGGGAATGTTTTATCCTGCAAGGTGGGAAAACAAACACTAGATTTGCTATTTTGATTTGTAAAAGGAATAGCTCAGGAGGGGAACTGTGCATTAGGATTCAAGCTTTTAATGGTGAGACTCAATGGCATCTTAGTTACTAGGAAAAGTATTATGGGTCTTATGTGGAAAGAGCACTTGAAATTATATCCACAGATATGTTTAATACAGCTTCCATTTGTTCCTCTCTTATATCTCAGTATAATTAATTGATGAAGATTTAGACTCTCTTATGCAAAGGGAATGTTTGAAAAAAGGAAAGTTATTTGGCTCATATAAACTTTACCTTGGCTTTACCTTCCTTTACCAACTTTGTGCAGGTATATTACCACCTGAAAAAGTATTAAGAAACAGGCTAAGTTGGAAACCTCCAGAAAACAGAAAAATGCTCTTTTTTACGCCAGAAATGCTTCTTGGTTGTGTGTGGGCTTGTTGCACTGGCAGGGTTTTTTCAACAAAATAGAACAAGACAGAAAAAAAATATTTTTGAATTTATATACAGACATTAAATATGTAAAATTATTTTTATTTCTTTTTTTTTTCTTTAAAGAAAATATGTCTTCCATTTGTACAAGTACATGAGGTCAATGTGAACTATGGGAATTCAACATCTTTTATGTTTTGGGTTTGTCTCTTAACTGTTCTTATAGTTTTCAATGATGTGGTATGTGGTTTAGAATTGTGTCCTTTTTTAGTGATATTCCTGACTTCAGAACATGCAAGTTAAAAAAAATAAAAAAAAATTCAACAGTACACCTCATGCAGCTCCTATTTGCACTAGAAAAGGAAGCCAGGACTTAGCTAGGACTAGCTTAGTTTTCTATAAAAGAAGGAAGTCCACAGGTGCAGTGTATTTTGGAAGAACCATTGTCAGCTACAGCCCAAATCACTGAAAATGATTAAAAAAGAATTATGATTAATATGATTTGGAAAAACCAGATATTAACTACGAATATAAACTATCTATTTTTTGGTAATATAACTGGCATACTTTTGTGGCTGTAGAGGCAGCAAGCATACTCAGGTGATAATGCTTAAAAATTTGTCAAAGGCAAAAATCCCTGTTTTCTTTTGAATTTTTGATTTATGTACACTTATTAGGGTCCAATTTTGAAAAAAAAAATATAGAGAAAAGTATGCATGTGTGTTTCTGAGGATGGCTATTATGGGCAATTGCTTCTTACAGCAATTCTTCAGGAACAAATCCTGAGTCTGAAATCACAAGGATGTGGTCAAGAGCAAAATCCCAGTTCACAGAGTCATGGGCAGGTTTGGGGGGTGGCTGAAGTAGGAACTGTCAGACAGTTCCTGTTATTGGCAATCTGGTCCCCTCTGCCAGGCCTCTGTCCTTGTAGGAATGCCAGGATTAGGCCTGCAGCTGTACAGACTTAGTAACTAATTAAGAGAACCTGATTTTACTGGAGTTACATCCAAGGCTAAAGCTGTGAGTGAAGCCAGTTGAGACATTTAGAGGTACTGACTCAATTCTAGATGCCATTAGGATCACCAAACTTGTCACTGGTAAGACTTGAATGCCCTTTCCTAAGGATATTTTAAATAAATAAAACCTCTCTGAATTATCTTTTTGTGTAAAACTGAAAAATAGAAAAGGTTTTCCCATCCCTTGCCACCGTATGCATGGATAACTGTGGTTTACATAACTTTTAAAAACATTTTAGGAACAAAATAACCCTAAAATATCTAAGTACCAAAGGCTGCATTTGTACTAGGCTCAGCAATGCGTTTTCATTTGACTGTATTGTGAGATAACATCTGTAAGGCAGCTCGTGCTGATTTCATAGGAGATGACAAATGACAAGCTCTGCGTCAAAATTTAGCTGCTCTTTGGAGATAAAAATGGAAGCACAGGAAACTAAGAGCCCAGTATAATTGAACTTTCAGCTTTCTGAATGATTGCATTTTATATATATATAATGTTAGTTTTCTAAGGTGAGGGCCAAAATAAATGTTTGGAGTTCACTCTTAGTTGTGTGGTGCAGCAGAGATTGACGTGCGCTCGCGGTTGCATCATGGACACTGGAAAAAGCCCGCTCACCGTTGGGAGGAATGCGCTTGGCACCGAGTCAAATGCACAGCATGGAAGCATTCACCTAATTAGTGTTTTAACAGCTGCTTAAGGTTCGTTTCAATGGGAAGAAAATTATTGAGCACAATTTTATGTAATTAGTAGAGCATAAAACACGTGGTGTGTCTAATTAAATGTTTAAAACTATTGACATTACGTAGCTACTGTTGAGGTAAATGAAGTGGAAAATCGTTATGATTTTTTCGGTTGGTAAATTACTCCACAATATGCTGAAAGGCCCATTTGATAAGATGAACTCAATCCTAATGCAGAATGATGAGCACCGGGGCCTTTTCACACCCCACAGGTATGTGGAGGTCTCACCAATTTAACTGGAGGAACTGGCTGGCATTTCAGGGCTTTCAAGTCTTGCCAGCATGGGCTCCACTCTTCAGAGCACACTGTGTTAAATGCAAGTATGTCCTGCTGCTTTGGTTCACAGCTCCTTTATCCAAAGGGTGACAAACTGTGCATTGTAGAGCTGAAGTCCTCGCTTTCTGATCCCAAAACAATAAAGCCATTGAATAACGATCCAGCAGGCACTTAGAAAAGAAGACGAGCTTGGCATTGCAAGCAAATTTGCTTATAAAACTTGTTGTATTTCACAGTTTGCATTGTTGAAGTATTTGGACTTTGTTTTGCAGTTCTCAAGATAGATATGGGAGTGCAATTATATAACAGTAATGTGATTAATTTTAATCCAGTTGCCTACAGGTGCTTTTCTCTATGCTTGTAGCACCCTGTTCTCGTACTTACTTACAGGAGTATTGAACAACTTTAACAGTAAAACCCAAACTTCAGAGATTCATTTTTTCCCCATTTCAGTCAACACAGTTTTTGCCTAACTGCTATTTAATGACGTGCTTTGTCATGTAAACCACCTTTTTTTTTTTTTTTTTTTTTTTCTCTCAAGTGCAATAGAGAAGAAATAGAACAAAGAAAGGAGTGGGGTTTAATTGTAGCTGTGACACTCAAATCCAACAAAGACAACACAAAACCACAGAACTTATACTGGTATAACTGAGGATTTATCTACACTTTTTGTATTGAGTTGCTTAGCTCTACAAGATAAACTTATCATTCTATATAGTATTTAGAGTAGTTGTCAATATAACTCTAAAATGAACGTGTGCAGAGTGGAAAGGCAAACATTCCCTGAAAGAAATTATATTTTGCAGAAAAAAAAAAATTAAAAAGGGACTGGTTGCCTTTTTTTGCTTCCATAGCTTTGCATCTCATTGTTCATTTGTTTTTATGGCCTCCAGGAAGCCATGAAGTAAGGTAAAGCTGTGATTACAACTTTGCATAAGACATGCCAGCATTGCCTGCCCTGAAAGGTGGCAGATCACTCTTCTGAGGAGGGGAAATTGAAGGTGTCATTCCTCAGTGTGTTCCCTCCAACAGCTGGAAAAAATACTGAGCCCCACACATGGGGTACTTACTGATTCCTCTTTATGACACAGCTTCAAGTCCATAGACTGAGGGCAGGTTGAACCTTCTTGAAGGAGGAGGAAGTTCTGCAAATGTGAATACTACACCAGGATTTATACCAGGGAAGGGCAAATGGCTATAGCTCTTCCCTCTCCAGGGTGACCACATTCAGTTGTGCAAGTGCCGAGGCAGACTGGACACAGCAGTGCCTTTGGTAATGGCTCACACTGCATAGATGCAAAGCCAAAAGTTTAATTTTGGAGATACTTTGGTAGACTCTGAATTCCCCAGGAAAATAGATTGCAACTAGCTGCTGCTGCTGCTGCTGCTGCTGAGCCTTCCTACTTGCATTCTTTTACTCCTGGAGGTATCCCACCCAAGAGCTTGAAAGAGAAGATTCTCTTGTGGGGAGGGAGAGAAGGAGTCGAACACTTATGAGCAATATCTACTTCCTAGAAAATGAAAACTTAGTTATCTGTCAGTAACTGGAATTCTACTCAGGGACTTGTTGTCTTAAGACCTCTCTGGTATGGCATGAGAAGTGATCTACGTTTTCCAGATGTACCTCAAAACAGTAAAAAGTCCGTCTTTTGTTTTGAGGAACCTTTTCAATCTTAAATGACTTTATATGCTATTTAAATTTAGTGGCATAAGTTTTAAAAGTACTGTAAGAACTTCATGAAGAGCAGGAGTGGTCATACTTCACAAAACCATGGGAAAGAGGCATCTGGAGAAGCCTGTTGTGTCTTTTCAGTATGGGGCTTTTGGAGGGCTGTAGCAGCATCAGGGCTGTATGTGAGGCTATGGCACTTCAGCTGTGAGCTGAAAGAGTTAATTTTCAAGTTCATCTTGAGCTGTGTTTACTGATCCTTTCTTAGTCCTTTGTGGTAATTGGCACCTCAGATTCTCTGCTAATTAATTGGGCTGCAAGGGGCAGGTGGCGCCATTCTATTTTGATAATCCCTGTCAGCAATGTCTGTATAATCTCTTTGTTTAATTAAAATGAATTTGTAATAGGGGTGCATGAACTTGCAACAGTTTGGGTTTTTTTTTCCTTCTCTTCCTTTTTCTCTCTTTCCCCCTCCCTCTTTCTCCCCCTCTCCTGCTTTGCTTCACTTCAGTGGGTGTTCACTGCTGGGGGGCAGTTCTGTACTTGTGGAACCACCACAGTCTGTGTGCTATTGTCACTCTGCAGTCTCTTTGGAAATGTCTTACCTCATTAACACTCCCCAAGACATAAGCCATTTATTTTGAAATGTCTTTTTTTTTTTTCTCTCTCTTTAAAACAACGAACATATCTGTAAAGATTTTTCAAAACTTTTTCCTACTTTAAGTTAAAAACAGTTCAGAGGGTGCATTGAGGGTTAAAATAATTTTAGTTAAAACCAAAATATTTAGCAATTGAAACACATTACTATAATGCTTTATCAATTCATTGCTCATTTATCTCCATGGCCCTGACAAAAATTTCAAGCAAGCAAACAAAATCCAGTGCCAAAAGCATTGTTTATCTTAAGTCAGTTCAGGCAATATGAGCAAGGGTCAACTTTTTAACACTCTCTGACTGAGGACAGATTTCAGAATGAAGAGCTGGAAGTTTAAATTTCTGCTTAGACATAGACAGTTTCAATGTGTGTTTTATTACAATTATTATTACAATTACAATTTATTACAATTATATGCCAACTGCAAATACAGAAGTGGATTGCAAGCCTCATCCTTGAGGAGGCTGCATGGCTTTGAAGGTCCCCTCCTTCTCCAAGTGCCTCCCTGATGTTTTGTCTAGCTTCTCTTTACATACCAGAGCAGAGGACAGAAAGGAACAGGAGCCAGAAGAAAACACAGGATTTGTTTTACAAACATTTGAAAGGGATAAGAAGGTGAAGGATAGATGACGAAGGCTTCTTGTGCCATGGAGGACATTTCACATCCAGTGCTCATCTTGTCCTGACAGCTCACTTCTGCTGGCTGCTGTTCAAGGCAAAAACTATATACTTCCTTTTCTTTTTTTATTTTTTCTCTTGTGCCTATACAGGAGGCATGCTGGAACCTAGCAGAAATCAGAATATCAATTTTGGCTGAAATTTAACTGCTGATAGGTTGCTGAAGGAGTCTGTCAATCTTTTGTAATAATATGAATGCACGCGATTCTCTAGGATCTAAAAGAAAAAAAAAACAAACGATGCTTTATAATAGTTTAATTATATTATTATCCCTTCTGTGTTCAGATGAGGTCACTCAGGAACTGATAGTGGCACTTGTGGTCCCTTGACATTTTATTTGAAAAGGGTGGCACAAAAGATCACTTCTCCAGTGGCATCCATCTCAGCATTTCCACAGATCCCCAGGACTCTCCTGTTGCAGATATTTTTTTCCCTGCTATATTGATGTGTTTACTTGCACTGTGTGCTGAAGCCACACATCCAGCTCGTTTTCCTGTGGTGTGTTTACTAGAGCCACAGATAGGTGTGAGTATCCCTGTTACACATCCAGAGAACTTGGGAACCGTGAGATGCCAGCAACGTAGGATGTGCTTCATCCTTTCCTACCCATTCCTGGTGTCCCTGAGGTCCTTCCTTTCCTCCTACTGAAAAAGCTGCTGGTGGTTCAGTGTGAGTAGTTAATGTCATACAACTCTCAAGTCATCTCTTTGGGATCCTCACACCCAAGAAGTCAGCTCACATGCAGGAGATGAGGTCCTGAAATTACAGTGAAGAATGTTTTAGAAAGTTCCATTTGAAGGATTTTTTTTTTTTTTAATAGATACCAGTGAATTAGAATTTTCAATGGGAGACTGAAGGGTAAGATGGCAAACTTCTCAGCATTCCCCTGCAGTGCTCTGAATGGATGCCCAGAGCTGCCAGCATTTGTAACCCCATCATTAGCATCCCACTCATTTGTCAAATATTCCTACTGTCCATACTCAAATGGTCACAGGAAACTGTTTTAGTGCAGTAAAGCAAAATTGAGTTTCTAATTCTCATCAAATTAGAGAGAAGTTTGAAAACTCAAAGACTAGCAGGGGAAAAAAAAAGAAATCAAGAAATTCTTCTGTTCAAATCATCTGTGTTTTTGGGAGATTATCTAAAGCTACAGCTTTTATTGTTAAAACAGAATGAAAACACAGTCATAAGCTGTCTTGCTGCTGTTTGCTCCTTTGCCGTATGGGTGCTCTGCAATGCCTATGTGGCAAGAGAGAGAAAATTTCAGTTCTCTTTCCTGGCACTGGATGAGCATCACAATAGAAAGAACTGCAACACAATGAAAAGCAATCCCCAAACTTTTCAGAAACTGGAAATGCATCCAAGGATTTGCCTGCATCACAGACATTCTTAGAATTTTCTCTTATAAATTGTACCTTTAAGGTACAAAACTGCAGATGTTTAAAGCAGAAAAGTATCTCCATGTACAGTAGGAGGGGAAAAAAAAAAATCTGAAATCCTGAAAAGCTCAAGAGATCCAAAGGAATCTTTCCTCTAACTTGTCACTGAACATAACAACTGGGGATCAGATCAGCAGCATTTAGCCCTTAGAGATGGCATCTATTGTGAGTATGGCTCCAGTGCATCTCCTTTTCCTGGTAATTAAGATACTGTTGTGTAAAGGTGTGACTTCAAAGTTGTGTCTGGGCCCCCACTCCTCTGGCTTATTAGCACATTTCCTGGAATAGTGATAACTTCAAGGTTTTGCTGAGCTCTGTTTGTTTGTGAGTCCAAATGAAAACAATGGGAGAGTTGAAACAACTTCTGAGACCTATGAAGAGCTTTCTTATTTGTGGAGTTAATTGGATTTCTGTCAGCCTGGCTGTAGGTGAAAGATTCCCAGGCCATTCCATGGTTTCTGGACAAATGTCTTCTGATTGTGACTATTATGGATATGTCGTGTTAATTAACAGACTCACAATTTCAAGCTATATTATGGGGTTTTAGGGGGATGTCTGTAATATACACAAAATATAATGACTGATGTGGCTCTGGCAGTACTTCTATTCCTCTGAGTCTCAGGTTTCATGGTTTACTTTGGGTCCTTTTGGTTTCCAGACCTAGGTACTGCTAGATTGCCACAGAAAAATATGAACACGTTTGCTCCATATTACTCTGTAGAGTAGAGGTAGAAACTCCTAAAATGCAGCATTTAATCTGTGAAAATCCAACTCTGAATGTGAATCATCTTATATAGGAGTTTCTGTCTAAGTTTTAGAGTGTCTCCCAGAGTGATCCTTCTCCCTCTGCTGAGCATCAGCAATAGCAGAATAGCAATTCAACTGCAAAGACTGTTTTGGAATCTTCGAAAGGATTGTATACTAGAAACTGAATAAAAATTGCTTATGCCACAGAGGATTAAATGCCTTCTGAGAACATGGAATTCCACACCTGAAACATGATTCTGTTCTTGCTCAGATGCCTTGAAATGGTAAGTCCATGTCTTTGGTTTATAGGTGTTTGCTGCAGAGTCCAGCTTTGCTGATGTGAAAGCAAGGAGCTAATGCTGTCAAATGGTCCCGTTTAATTGCATTACTTATGTCTCATATGTAGATTGTGAATAATACTTTTTAATTTGAGGCTCATAATGTACAAAGGGATGCTGTGAATAATCCAAAACTTTTTTAGGAAGGAATTTTTCCTCTCGCCATGTAGAATGTAGGTATTAAAGAAATTCTGTTTTTCCCTGCCTCATAAATTCAGCAGTTCAGAGGAAAAAATGTATCAGCTGTATATCATATAGGAGATTGAACAAGTAAGTGGTAGGGTAAAAAAGACTGAGCAGGAGGAAAAAGTCACATAATTGTATAGGGAATGAAGAAACTGCATTAAAAATTCTACAAATCTAAAATCTGCAAATATAAAATTCTAAAACTTTAGAACAGTAAGAACTTATAACTTCTTCTCCATTTACTGACAAAGTTATTTGCCACAGATACTGACCCCAGCTGATGGACATTAGGTAGGCAGTAAATGTGACAAATCACGTTACACATTATTAATTTAGATGATTTCTTTTCCATTCGCTAATGGTTATTTGGAGCTGGCAAATACAGTGGCACTGTAGGTACTGTAATGTTGACAAGAAACAATCTTCTTAAGTGATACTGGGATGAATCCATTTGGGCAACTGTTGCAGAGACTTCTACTATAGAAACTCCACTTTTTCTTAGAAGATTGTTTGACCATTTGAATGTTAACATTCCTTCATACACGGTGCTGACTTCTGTGACTTACATTTTCCAGCAAGGCAAATATTTCATGTTGATTTTTGCTTGGAGTTGATTCTTGATAGGTCTTAGAGGTGAAAGCTCATTTCTTTTTGAATGTCTGTGAAGATGTTGAGTTCAATCTCTAATACTGTTACCTATTGACTTTTGTTTTTTTGTCATCTTTTTTAAGGTTTAAGACTTTTTTAAGGTCTGGCTGTCCTAAAGTCTTACTAGAGATTTAAACTGTTTACTGTATTGTTAGGTGGTTTCCTTGCATTTATCATTACCTGCTTCAGTAATGTTTTTGGAGAAAAAAATACCAAAAAAACCCCTCAGAGTTGTCAAGGCCTTTATGGGTCTATTTATCAAGAATTAAGATCAAGTCTACCAAGTTAATGAATCAAGATGCTCAATTATGCAACATAGGAGCTTTTGAACAAGAACTACACATTTTGGAGTTGTTTGGCTCATGGAGGAATGAGGATCTGAAATGGCCAAGGTTTTGAATCCAAATTCTCAATGTATACAATTTTTGTCCTAGGAGTTCTTTATTTAGTATAATCTTTATTTTTATTTTTTTTTTCCTTTTCTATTATAGGCAGGCTGTCTGCACCAGGATGTAACCTGGAAATTAAATATCCTTTGTTGCAGTGAAATTTTTAAACATTATGGTGACTATGTTTTAATACTTTGACTCCTGTTTTTAAATACTACTTTTTAAAAGGTAAAAATTGCCTCTAAGAAAATACAGAAGTAATGTCTTGATTTGGTAACAGACCTGAGAAACAGCACTTCTTCATTGTGCCTGACTTTAACAAGTTGAATATTTATTCATTTAGTTAGTTAATTAAAAGCAAGATTAGTTACTTCTGGGAGCTTATTGTATAGATTAGTGATCTTATGGTATATATTAGTGTTATTGTAGGATTATCCTCTGTGCAATATTTGGCTGGGATTTGAGGTCAGAAACACTCTGGCCACTGAGAGTGACCACATTTGGCCAGTGGATGGCTCGTCTTTCACACTGGAACACCACTGCAGGGCCTCTTATTTCACTCTTCCCTAGCCAGCTCTTTCTGTTCCTTTGAGATAGCTCTGTTTGTCCCTAGCTTTGAGACAATATTTGCATCCTCTGCAAGTAAATTTATTGCATCCATGCATAAAGCACCATCTCAGTCTATTATTTTAATAATTGTCTCATATCAGCCCTGAAGCAAATACTACTGCTGGTTTCAGAGCCTTTTAGTTACTGGAGAAGGACTTGGGATATTCCAATGGCTACATCTCATTTCACCAGTTTTTAGACTTATAATATAAACTTGTCCAAACACAGAAGTGTGAAGGAGGCAGGTAGCACCACTTTCTCTACAACAGCCTGTGTCCTAGCAGGTTTAGAGGGCTTTTCAACCCTACACCAATGATAAACACCTCACTCAGATCCTCCTTTACAAAGGTGAGTATGGCTGAATAGCTCTGGAGAACAAGAAAGAAAAGATGGGACTAAAGCTGTTCGTGTCATGTTACTTCAGCCACTGAAGAGACTTGTGGTAACTGCTCCATCTATCTGGGGAAAACCCCTTGCAGAGGTTCTAAAGAGACCATGATCAGCCATAGGGTGATATGTTAAATGCACTACCAAAACCACCCATAGAAACCTGAAACACTAAAGAGGCAATCACTAGAGACAGAAAATGCAGCTGGCAGAGCCATGGTATTGATTTGTTTTTCCTGGGATTACAAGCTCATTCTTCACTTAAAATTAGTGATCAGCTGGGGCTGAATCACTCAGTTTGTTATCTAGACCCCAATTTTCTCTCTCCTAGAAGTCTGTGCGCTTGTGAGTAGGCCAGATGTGCTGGTGAACTGTGGTCCCTTCCGTCCCACACTCTTCTGGTGGGCTCTCAGAGAGGTGTGCATCCATCCTCTTGTTAAAGACAGAATTTCTCCTCATCATGGCACAGCACAGAGGAATCTGCTGCTAAAAAAACATGCCTTTTGGGGTGTTTCTGCATGAAGGTGAGGCCAGTTGTGGCCAAAAAAAAGCTTTAGCATCTCTGGTTCAGGTTGGTTGGTGGCTGAAGCAGCTTTCTGGATCTTCACATCAGCACCTCCTAACTGATCAACAGAGAAAAAAAAAATAAAAAAATAAAGTGACATTGAAAAAAGCTGTCTTTCATCATGACCAATCTGGCAAACATTTCCCCATTACAGGGGAAATAAGAAATTTTTTATTACATGCCATGGTATTTATGTATGAGCTCCTGGAGTGGAGGTTAGTAAAGATGGTCAGACCATAGGAAATGCTTGTGGAGATTTGGTGTATGATCACCAATCAATATCTAAACTGAGTCAAGATTGGAAGGGTCTGTTAACTTTAGCAGGCTTCTCACCTAATGTTAAGAAAGAAAATTAGTAATAGCATTGTCATTATTGGCATCCTAGCTTGTATTTGGGGCTTGCAGCACTGAAAATTACTAGTTTGCCTGATAGACATCATAGATAATAACACTGAGCTCTCTTACAGTGATGAACTGCAGATCCATAGGTTGATAAAGTAGAATACAGACAGATGCTTGCTGTTGGAACAGATGTGCAGGTCTTAATCTATTACTGCTTATCTGCTGATGATTACTGCCTGAAGAGAGGTGGAAGACCGCTGAGTGCTCCTCATCTGCTTTAGTGTAAGCTCAGATATCTTGCCTTAAGCTGCTGTTGAAGTCTGTTTAAACCAAGCTCAGCTGACTTGTCTGTGAAATAGATGGGGGTCTCAGGCAGTTAGTTCACTCTAATTCTGTAAGGAGTGATAACATTTCAGAAGAGAGAACTGGATGTGATAGCTTTCTGTGTAACTTGAAAAGGAGCAAAATGCACCTTGAAAAAGTTTCCCACCAGATCTAGACTGAGAAGATAGAGGGGGACATAGTTGTTTAAGTTTGTACATGGAAAACCACCATTAACTTAAACCCCATACGTCTTCCCAGTTCATAAGTCTTTTTTGAAGTAATTTTAATCAACCCTTAGAGTTCCTAAAGCCTGGAGCTGGTTGAAAATACACTGTATTTTCAACATGCTAGCTTTTGCTAGCAGCATTTACCAAGTATGCAGATCTGTTTAGCAGCTTCCTCTATTTGTGCTGCAGCTCCAGGAGAAGTAGAGAAGCAGCATCTTGGCAACTAAGAAAATAATGAAGTTAAACAAAACCAATGATTTAAATGTATTCCTTAGATTTCAAACAGAGAATGTTTCTTTAACACAGATCTGATTTTTGAGCTGGGAGCAGGGCATGTATTTCAAGAGATGCCAGAAATATCTGCTTATGGGGGGCTATGTGATACTGTGGCCAGTGTTTGCGAGAAAAAAATGTAAGCACTTTAAAGATAAAATATATTGTGATGCCTTAAAAAGCCCAGGGTGTTTAACTTGTAATGTTGCATGTTTAAGTTAATGGAGGTAAGAAAACATTGCTAATTGTAGTGATAAATCAGTGTAACTGACCATCTTTACGTAAAGTCCATGTTTCTTCAGTTGTGCTGTTTGATTACACCCAATGATTTAAAAAAAACAATAAACACATCAACATTTTGCAAACAAGATCGGACTATTTCTTAAGTAGTCCTTGAACACACTGTTTCAGCTGTAAAAATAGCTCAGAATTGCTTCTGCAGATTTCTTGCTTTAAGGTTAGGGGCGTTATGTTCTTGTATTGTGTAGATTGCCTGCATGAGTTGCTGCAAAGTTCATTATGCTGCTAAGGCTGTCAGTGGTATTTATGGATATTCATGTGCAGTGAACCCTTGAACCCTGAGCAAGTCATCTGAGCGTTGCTTGTAGTTATAGTTGTGTTTATGCTTAACATTGGTAGCAGTATTTAATTGCTCCCTAGGAAAAATAATTGCAATTTGAACTCAGTTGTGTAGTAGACAAGGGATTGCAAAAATGCCAGGCCCATAGGAAGGATTGTCCTTCTTACACAAGTATTAATTACTAGACTTCTGTTTTCAACTCCTGTTTCCAGAGTTTGGAAATGAATGTGGAACAAGTATATTATTCAAACTGTGCCATGTCCCACTCCCATTAAAATCAGTAATGGCAAAAATTGCATTATGGAATTAATCCTATTTCAAAAATATTTTCCAGGCATTTTTCATGTCAGCTGCAAATGGGAGAAAGGGTGATGATGCCATTTTGCAATAGAGAAGAGTGGCGCTCTCGTCTTAGACTCATCTGAAGAATTTCTAATTCAAAGTATTGCAATGTTATCCCTGCTAAAGTTTCAGTTCTCATAACCCAATATCAGATGGGAAAATCCCGCGTAACGCCTGGAATGCCAGCAGGACTCTGATGGTCCTGAGGCGGGTGGAGCTCTACATGTCCTCAGAGCTGCATTTTAGTGCTCTCCTGCCAGTGTGAAGGGAGTTTATGTTTCTGTAACTCTAGTGGGGATTCCTTTGGCTTGACACAATCCTGGGAATGTCTTTCAAAGCATGTACATACACAGAACAGATGGCTTTCATGGGAAGCAGGAACTACTGTTCAACATGTAAGAATTGATTTTTTTTTTTTTTCATGTCTTGGTAGCTTTCTAACTTGAAATAATCCTTCCACAGATACTGTGTAATGGGAACAGTATCTTGATTCTCTCTTCCATTTTCCTTATTTTCATTTCCTTGTCAAGCTCAAGGAAACATTTTTCCCATATTCAAAGGGTAGAGATGGGGCTTTCTTGAGTTTTAAATTCAGTTACTGCTGAATTTTAGCATTTGTCGTGAAAGCTGAATTACTGAAGCTAAGCCTTAGTGGGGGATTTAACAATACAGCGTACTGTTCCTGTCCTCTCAGGCATCAGGGCCATCTGACCAAAACTCAGGAATGTAGTTATTGACAGATATGTAGCTGCATATGGAAAATAATCTTTAGAATTTCATGCATTTTGCTTGCAATTTGACTAAATATGAACATTATGTAGTACTGTATAGCAACATCAGTGAGCGATACGTTGTGACACAATATAATATGAAGTGAACCACATAAGATAATTAAAGATCATGGAGAATTTAATTTTCATGCACTTAGGAGACTGTCACCATAAATGGACAATTAATAAATTTGCTGCCCCCTGCAAACACTGACTCACTAAATGACTTTACTTTATTAATAACCATGAGTTTGTATTTCATATCTTGTGGCCTTATAGAACATGAGCCTTTTTTGGGTACAGAATAGCAACAAATAGACCTACTTTTGCTTTTGTTATGAGTGGGTACACTCCTCTGCACTCATGAGTCTGGCAGAGTTTCTCATAGATTTTGTTAATATTTCTCTAACTTGCTAAAATAAGTAAGAACAAGCAACCAGATAATAAAAAAGAAGAAAACTTTTAAAATTTGGCATGTAGGTATCTTTTTTACTAATAAAGTATTTGACCTTGAAAACATTTCCCAGTTACTACCAAGACAAAGAACAGAAGCTGTAGGTTAATATTCAGCTGCCTGCACAATAATAAATTACAACCTAACATTAGAGAGAAAAAATAAGTGTAGTCTATTGTAATTCTTTAATTGAAAATGTATCATCATGGAATTGTTACTTGGATACCACTCGAATTCTTATGGAAATGTGTTTCCTTTCATTAGCAGGTCGATTTATTTGATATTATGGAATTGCAGGTTAATTTTAATCTACTATCCCAGTGTCATATTGATACTGTCCAGCTACATGTTTTAAATAGGCACGTGACTTCTAGTGTCTAGGTTTTATTTTCTATCTGAAAATTTGCAAGTGCTGGGATGAACATATTATCTACAGCCAGGGAACTAAATTAGCACATTTTAAGGAGGTGCAGCCTGAGAATATATCAAAAATAGATCAGCCAAAATGAATGAAAAACATGGTAAAACTGAATCTAGATATGAGGAACTTACTCTCTTAGACCTGAGTGAATATAATAGGAATTGAGACCATAAAACTGTAATATCTGTCTGAATCACTTCTCTTAAAGATAGCGGGGAATAGTTGAAGAAAAGCAGCTGCTGTCATGTAAGATTTGGGAGTCTCCCATTAATTTCTAGCTTTCGTTAGCGTGTGAGAATTACCACAGCCTGGTGATGGTTTAAGGTCATTGGGAGATAGTGATGATAAAAGGGTTGCATCAGCACATGATGTTGCGGAATCATCTCGGCCAAACAAAAATTATAGGCACTACACTTCAGCCTCTGTCCTGGCTGGATGCTTTGGTGGAGGTTGCTGGAGTTGCACTGGAAGCAAGAAAAAAGAATTTGCAATGTGTTTGCATGTTTGTTCTATGGATGGAGCTGGAGCCTGCATCCATGGGGTCCTGTAGCAGGGAAGGTGGTGGCAAGAGTTGCAGACTTTCAGTGTATGGGGGATTTGCAACCAATTCTCTTGCAATTACGGTGTTGCGATTATGTAGAAAGTCCTAATCAGTGGACATCAGACATCAGAAGTGTCCTCAAGGGTCAATACACAGGTTGTGCTGTTAATATTTTCTCCCTTCCACGCTGAGATGTAGGGACAATTTTCAGTTAAAAAAACTGTGAGCTGCAGTAGCAACTCAGACTGCAAACAGCCTATGCTGTGTGCTCCTAAGAGAGCAGGTTTTTGCAAGACAAATTCTGTATAACCCTTAAAAACTGTACTTAACGCTTATTCAGAATACTAGCAGGTCAATCATAAAAAGTGACGCATTTATGGCTTAAATAAGATGAACTGTGCTTTGATCCTGAAAAGTTCTGGTCATAATGCTCTGATGCTCAGCTTCATTTTTCCTGACAGCTTGAGATATCCAGCATTCCCCCCTCAGTCCTTGCTGTTTCTCCTGTGACCCTCAGCAAGGGAGCACCAGTCGCTGCTGCTTTGGGTGTGGAACGTGCCCACTAGGGGCCTGGTTTGTGATTACCAGCTAATTTTACATAGGCCACCCTAGAAGCTGTTGGAGAAATAAATCACTGCAGAGCTGTCCTGGATTCGAGCCACTGAAAGGCCTATAAAAATATTTGTTACCCAGATACCTGAGCTGGCCAGCCTGTTCTACAGAACTTAAACTGTCTTGCACTTTTCGCGTTGCTCGTTTTGGGTGGTTTTAGTCAGGCAGGTTGAAAAAGTGTTTTTTGGCAGCTGGAGCAGGAAATTTGCATTTGCCATTTAAGTGCATGTAAATAGGGAAAAATCCTATTAAACTGCTGAGACCTTGTGCAGTGAAATGAAAACTGACCATTTTGATACAAGTAGTTGATGCTACAGAGATTTCTCTAATGCGGCCTAAAAGTTGTTCCTGTCTGGTCTTAGAGCAGTTTAGGACATCTCAGCTTTTTGTGCCTCACATCTGCTTAGCACCTAAGGCTTCTCTGGGGAGGTCCCTTTCCTTGGAAGTGCCTTCAGAACACCCACAGCACAGCTTGTAGGATCTGATAGAAGGCATATCTAAACCAGTCAGGCCTCTTTTTGTCTTGCTTTTGTTTCACACTGTCCGTTCTCCCTGGGGAGGTTTGTCTCCTGTTCTTGGGAATGGCACTGATGGTCTGGGCGGCCAACCTGGTCGTGGAGCTTCTCCCGAGAACACAGCTCCTTTGCAATGAGGACTTCCCAGGGTAGCAGAGAGAGGAACTCTGGACATTTAAACAGAATGATTTACAGGTAGAGGAGCTTGCTTAGCACATGATTTGTTTTACATGCAAAAGATATCAGGGATTACACTTCTAATGCGGTTTCTCAGCTGCAGAGGGAAACAGCAAAGAGCTGCTGCATCTCTGGATTTGTTCCAGCCCCTTGGCTGGGGCTGAGCTTTGGCTCCCTTGCACCCTCCTCTGCGAGGAGGGGTTTGGGTGACTTTTTTTTTTTTTTTTTTTTTTTTCCCCAGTGATTTCTTAAGCAGCCAATCCTTGTTCCACTCACCCTGGTGAAGGAAATCCTGTATGAACTGGAAAGTGTTAGAAAGGATTTAATGAGATTATCATCAACTGTTACCTCACAAAAAAAATCTTAAGCCCCCAAACAGCTGTGCTCTGTAACTGGGGACAGGTGAAGGAGCAGAAAGGTCTAAAGAAGCTGTCTACTTACTTAAAGAGGTGGAGCCAAAGGGTTTTTTAAATGTCTTAATGTGCATTTTAGCTAAAAAAACCCCAACCAAACAAGGAAACAATATGCTCCTCTAAAAGGAGAGATACTGTAGAAGTCTAGTGCCTTCAAATTTAGATTTATTTTTGATAATACTGCAAAAGTATGTGGTACTGAAATTACTATTTGAAAATTCAGTTGACAGGTGGACTATGCATGCTCCGATTTGCCTTCAAGCTCATCATACCAGTCAGAAGTGCCTCAGGTCGTGCTGTATCCACATCACAGCAGGGATTGCTTTGAGGTTTGACTTGTGTTGTAATACATAGAATTCAGTAGCAATGGAGTGAAATGTGGTTGGTTTTAGGCATTTTTTCTTTCTGGGTTTTGTTGTTTTGTTTTGTTTTGGGTGGTTTTTTTTCTTATCATGCACTTGCGATAAATCTGTAAATACAGCTAAGACTTATGTTGCTGCCAAGTCCTGCTTGTTGGGCTCTTGATGACATTGAAGTCACAAAATACATTTACTTTCCATGTGTTTGGTTGGCTTCTGTGGTCTTTGTGTACCTGTAATGACAGGAAAGTTATGGATAGTGGCTGTATATTATGGAGGTAACCTCCCTGGAGAGTTGGGTACCTAAAACCAGTATGCCACTGTGGTTCCTCACAGTGACCTGCTTTGCAGTTAGAGCAATGTAATTGTAAACACAGGAACAAGTTTTGCTCAGAAAGAAAAGTTATTTCAACTGGAAATTGGTAGTATGTATGGGGGGGTGGGGGGAATACCTTCAACCAGCATTAGAGTAGTGTTATTTTGGTAGATGCCTATCTTGAATGTATAGGATACTTTTAAAATCCATCAGACATGCTTTTGGGCTGGGAATGGAGTTAAAAAATCTATGCCTTTGTCCATTTATTGCTTGGGAGAACAGCTTGAAGGCTGAAATCCAAACTGTGCTGAAAGGAACTTCTGAAATATGAAATTATGTACTGATAAGATACTGTACCAAGAGACTCTAGCATGACTTAATTGCTGAGAACACTACATGGTATAAAAGTATTATTACTATTTTTATGCACTCATTAGTATAACTTTTCTCAGTTATAAAAGCCCTGAAAAAATAGTGTGAAATGATTAAAAGAATTTTTTGAGGGTAATTACATCTCTCTTCATGCACTCCTCCCCTCTGTGCCCAGTCATCCCAGCAAACCATCCCAGCTCTGTTTGGCTTCCTCTTCTGTCCTCTTGCAGCCTCATTGTTTGGCATATTGAGGGAAAGGAGCAACGGAGATTTGGGAGGCACGCTGCTCCTGCCACCCTGAAGACAGTAATAAGCTACTTCTGAAAGTGGGTTTGGGTATGGTAGCCTTTGGAGGAAAGAGTGACTTCAGGGAAAGTAAAAGTAATTATTTAAATTAGTTTAAATTAGAAAGAATTGAGCTAAACGGCAAAAGATTTTCTAAACTTGATACAAACATGCAGGTTAAAATATTTTCGGCAAGTGTGCATTGTCAAATACAAAATCCTGGTATATTTCCAGAATGTTGAAATAAATCTGAGTAAAAAGTGTCATTCTTTTTGTCTTGAACAAGTCAAAGTAATCTTCATTCTGCAGTGAGAAAAGTGAAAAAGACATTTGACTCCAAACCAGAGATAGAGCTGATTTCTGAAAGTGTCTGTCAGTGAGTGTCACATCCCTCCAAGAATGCTGCATTTGCATCAGGACACCTCAGCTGATAAAAAGGTACAGAATGAATAGGTGGGTAATAAAATATGAGACGAACCATCTCCTTGAGGAACAAGTAACTTAAAATTTGGGGGATGGTTAGAGAGGACTTCAATAAGAGGAGACAGAAAATGGAAAATAAAATAATACATATAAATAGAAGAAGCAAATTGAATTCTTCCATTTAACCTTTTACATAATAAAAGACAGGAGACATCCCAATGAAATTAAAAAGCAGTGCATTTAAAAATTAATAAAAAGCAAATACCTTTTATTGGAGACAGGAATATGGACAAACTGAGCTATTGCTCTGATCTGATGTGTCAGCGCAGCGATTGCTAAATTATGTGACCTTTTGAGGAATTCTTTAGCTTCTGTAGCTGGGTACAGTTCTGTTTTGCCACAGTCTGTGACATCTGGCCAGAAGCCAGCCCTGGCTCAGCAGTTGGGTGAGTGCAGATGCTGTAGCAGTGTAGTTGTGGTAGATACATTGCTGTGAGGTGGCTGTGTGGCTCCCACTTTGTGAGGACAACTTCCAGTTGGAGAATAATATGCAGGTTCTCATTGCAAGATCAGGCAGCATATGACAAAACCCTATAAATACCAGTTTCTCGTTTATTGGGTCAAACACATGTCCAAGCTCCATTAACTTTACTTTTGTGATGTTGGTTCCTTACCTGAGTACAGTCAGCCTAGCAAGGAGATTCAGTAAAGCTAAAGGTACAATCTTCCTTCACGCATTTAGATTTTCAGCCAGCTTGTCAGAGAAATGGGCTTTTATTCATATAATAGAATAACCCATACTATAATGGTAATGACATTTGGAACCAACAAATTAACATCTATGTGTATGTGTTTGTGTGTATGCTTATACTGATAGAAGAAGAATAATTTCTTTTCATCAAATGATAATAAGTATTAAAGTTTAAATTTTAAAGGCTGGTTTTTAAACAAGGGGGGAAGAAAGCCATGGACTCAATCATATTAGTCTGGGTATGCCTTCTTACTATGAAGATTGTTTTTTTGGAACTTTGTTATCCTAATGCTGTGTAGCCAAAATCTTTCAAAGGAACACTTCAGTTAAGATTGAACACAGCTTTATAGACTGGAGACTTGGACCTAAACCTCAGCCCTTAGTTAGCATACCATATCCTGATCCCCACATGTGATGAGATGTATGGTTTGCTGCTTGTGTTTTAAGAAGAATCTGGTGCAACACAGCCACAGAAGGTCCTCACTAGGAAATGTACCTCCCAAAGGCAGGGAGTGTCTTTGCTACTGCTGTGAATGGTTTCAATTAAATCCCACTGAAACTGGTAGTGGATTTCTCCATGCTATCATCTTGGGTATCACGCCTGAAAAACACATCCTTCTCAATATACTTTTCCTGTGGTTTAATCCAGAGATCTTTTCACCTCTCTTGGTAGTGTTCTGCTGTTTTTTCTCAAGGGTCAGTCACTCTTGATATATAACTAAGAAATAAATGGCCCTAAATGGGAAGGAAAAAGCCTCAACCAAGCATCTCTGGATAAGCAGAAGAACCTGCCCATGATAAGATGCATCATGCTGTGAACTGATCTCCTAAACAGCAGCAACAAAAGCTCCATAATTAAAAGCATCTAAAACTGAAAAGAGAAAACACATTGAACTCTTCATGACATCCTGTCCAAGGCTTTGGTTGATGAGTATTTGCATTTTTTACTTATTTCTTATTTACTTCTTATTTACTTCGAGCCACATGAGAAGAATGCCTTAGCTTGCTGTTTCTGCTGGAGTAGCCAGCTGTAGAGGAAAGTAAGTTTACAGGGCCTAAACAGTTTTTGAGTTAAAAAGCATGATCTAGCAAAGCAAATCATACTTTGAGAGTAGCAATTTCATGTAGTCTACATATATGGGGAATAAAAGGTATTTGAGAGCTAGGTACGATGGCTTATTTGGGAAGTTTCCATGAAGGTCTGCAGACTGTAGAGTCAGTTTTATCTGTAAGGATGATGCTGTATGAGAATTTAGGCTTTACAAATTAAGATTAAGAATTTAGAATTTAAAAATTTCAGAGAAGCACATGCATCACCTACTGTGTGCTGTTATTTCCTCCCAGCTCTCACAATTTCAAATGAACATGCAGACAAAAGCAGAAGGTTTATAAAACCAATTGTGGTTCTTGTGACATTGGGAAAGATGTGTCAGTCATTACAGAGGTGTCAGCCATTACAACTGATGAAATGTTTTAGCAATCAGTGATGGTTATATGATATTCTTTATAAAAGCACATGTTAATTTGTGGTAATGAGTATAAGTATTTGTGTGGTGAACAACAGAGTTCTTAAGGAAGTGATTTGATTTAAGGTACGTTTTGAAAATACTCTGGTTTTGGGAATGATTTTTAGAACCTACTTTGGTTTTGTAAATATGGGGCAACTAAGAGACAGAAGAGTTTTGGTTGTTTGGCTTTTATTTAATGGGCCTGGCAAGCCTTTTGTTCACTTCCCCTCCTCCCGACAGTTTGCACACAGTCCGCCCCAATTTGTTAAAGACGAATTGTTGCCCGTGGTAACTGCAGAGAATTTGTTGAAAAGAACACTTTTAGAAGACAATGGGCCCCAAATATACTGTGGCACAGCTTTAAACTTTATTAAGTCTGTCTTGAACTACCCTCTCCTCTCCCGAGTTAAGGGAAGAAAAGTTTGGCAGCCTCCACGCTGTGAGCATGATTGATGCCCAGAACATCTGAGGGACTTTTGTGTCCACATGCTCTCCATGAGTGCATAATGTGTGAATACTCAAATAAGGTCAGCCCTTATCAGATGTAATCTAGGCCTGAAAGCAGATCAACAGTGACAGTCATACCCCATAAGTGAGAACACAAATCATCCTTGCGTGCTTTGGACAAGTTACGGGATTTTCTCCCTTGCTCCCGCTTTCCGAATGGGGTGTGTGTATGTCAGAGGGGAAGGGAAACTTTGGCAGATCTCTGGGGACCAAAAAAAAAAACCAAAAAAAGAGACAAAACCGAGAGGAATACATGCCTGGAATACTAGATGGTCCCCTCAGCTGGGCCACAGGGGCAAGGGGGCGGTGTAGGGTGGCTGTCCCTGCACAGGGGCTGGAGTGTGTGGCTCCTCTCAGGCTGCTGGGGGAACATCCCCACTGGTAGAGCAAGGAAAGAGGGAAGAAAATAGGGAAAAAGAGGTTCAATTCACATCTCCAGTATGTTTTAAGAGTCTTTTTAGAGATTTCTAAGCACGTCACAGCTTTTGTTGTGTGCCTGTCCCTGGGTTTGAACGCCTTAATTTTTCAAAGTGGAGTGAAAGCATCTTTTTTATTCTTTTTGAGTTTGTGCTCCATGGAGGGAGACACTATTTTTCACCACAAAGTGAAAAAAAAAAGTTAGATAATAATGCCTTAAAGAATTCATTTCTGCCAGCTTTCCTGGAGAAAGCAGATGCAAGTGGGTTTCATCTGAAGGAAGAGCCTCCCATTTGTGGATATTACTGTAGTTTAAGTACTGAGTTGCTTTTTATCTAGGAAAACAAAGACAGCAGCAATGAAATGTTGTTAATTTAGACTTTTTTGATTTGTGCTTCTGCTTAGAAAAGGATTTTAATGGGCAAAGAGCTTTTACAGAACACAAAACATATAGGGAAATAGCATAATTAGCAGGAAGAAATAAAAGATACCATTACATCATTGACAACATTAACAACTATGGAGACAATGATGTCATCCTCTAAGATGGGAAATTTTTTTCCCACACTTATGATGACTTGAAAAATTCCTTTTCATTTTTAGAAATACAATGTCCCTATCAGGACAATAATTTGCAATAGTTTTGCTTGCTTATGCACTCTTTATATGGAAATGTGTAATACTGGTGTATTCCGTGGGACTGAGTAGAAGATCCATGAACACTGACAGCTTACCTACAAACTTGTAATTACAGCACATTATTGCTTGCTTCATTGGTTTATTTTGCTTAGTGCTTTAACAGTAACAGGAGCGTCCAGCTCCTCACTGAAAAGGCACAATAGAAAAGATCCCTGAGTTGCAGATCACACCTTGAACTCTGAACAGAAACATGGGCAGGAAGACCTCTTTCTTCCCTTCACTGTGCTGTCACCTCTTTGCTCTGCTGAATGGGGTGGTGTTTTTCATGGTAAGGTATGAAACTCTGGAATACAAGACAGGAGATGAAACCTCTTCTGTCATCAAGTTCATGACAAAGGTGTCCCGAGGCACCATGTTACATGTTTCCCCACCACCTCGTTTCTCTTCAAAAAGTGATCAAGGTGTGTCTTAAAGTAATTTATGCTTATTTTTTGGCCATCTCCCAAAGAAGAATATCACCTAATATCCACATAGCCAGTATGAATTTAGGCAAAGAATCACCTAATTTACAGAGATACATCACTGACTGAGTCTAAAAGACTCCTCCTGCCACCCACACCCTAACAAACAACCGTTGGGCCCTGATTTTAAACACTTGCTTCAGTCTGCATAAGGAACTCCCCTCCTTGATGCATTGATTCTGCTGACATCCTAAAAGCATCTCGGTTGGATTCCCCATACTTTCAGAGGCAGTCTTTCAGATTCAAACATTTGCTGCTTCGAATTCATCTGAGTCCTTTAAGGTCACACAGCTGAGGCTTGTGATGCCCATCCCAAGTGTCGAAAACAGTGATAATCTTCCATTTTGCAGTCAAAAAGGTCATAGGAGTGACATCCTGTGTTTGACGTCGGAAGAATGGTCTGCTCTGTAGTGTTCAATATGTGGCAATTTGGGATTTTTAATTTTACTTACAAATATATTAAATGGTGTCAACAGATTACAAGCATTACTTTAACACGTTTTTGTATGGGACTTTGGGAAATAAATGCTTAGAATGCTTTTTGAAGACCACGTGTAGATTAAATAGGAATTTCAAAATCAAGGTAATTTTTCCCTTGAAAGCTGATCTGTATAGAACAAATCTGTAATTAGGACTCCTTTTAGAAAATATTTTTTTTAGACACTACTGTGTTATTTCTTGCCATATGTTGCAATGAAAATGTGAGAAAGACTGAAAAATTATATTGACAGAATGATTTTATTCACACGAACTATGCATTCCATTCATGTGCATAGAATTGAAAGTCTGTGTTGCAATTGCATTGTTAGTTGGTGCAGTAATCAAGCAGGTAATAAGAGTTTGAAACAAGAGGATGAGGAAAAAAAGAAATTCCACTAATCACTAGAAAGATCAGAGAAATGCTTGTCACATTTATGATACCTGGTCAAGGTCTGGTTTATGAATGCTGTGGCCAAATTACTCTCAGTGACATAAAAGTGAATTTTATTCTGTTATTACTAACTGTTGTTTGATAGTAGCTAGGTGGCCACTTCAAAGATTTCCATTTTGCTAAGCATCATCATAGATGCTGATCTGTCCTAGAAAGCTTCAGGGGGATTACTTGTTTGAAGCAAAATACCACTTGAAGCATGCTAGTGGAATTTGCCCACTGAGATGCCAGGCTTCTATAAGCTACAGTAGTCCAGTATCAGTGCCAAACTGACCAAACATCGTCACAAGTGACCTGATGCCTCACAAACCCTATAAATAAAATAAAGAAAAAAAATATAAAAAAATAATGCTGCCATTAATTATGACTATATATTGATACAGAGTCTAATTGCAAATACCTAGCTTACCCCTGCTCTTTTTTTTTTTTTTTTTTTTTTGGTGGTAGTTGGCAGCCTCTTTTAATTATGATACATCAGTTTGTACATTTTCCTATTATATTGCTGTATTTTAAGGTGTTTTAAGGGTCTCATCTCACCTGTGTTTTGCTCAAGAACAAAGACCACATACTTCTGCTGCTTGATGGCATTAAGAGTTGCTTAAAACACTTGTTCCTGTCATAAAGGGCAGATGTGTAGATGGTTCAAAAACTGTGTGGGTGTGGCACTAGGGGATGTGGTTTACTGGTGAATATTGTTGATTATCTTAGAGGTCTCTTCAAACTTAAATTGATTCTGTGATTCTGTGGGTTTGCATCCACTGATGACCTGCTGATGTAGAGGTCTATAAACCCCAGCCACACGTGAGGCGGCTTTGTTTTAGTGCGCCCGGCGGAGGAGCGACGCAACTGCTGAGCAAGTGTGACCATGAGGAGGGGTAAGGTTAAATCCCTGAGCGCGGCTGATTCACTAACAGGCTTATAGGGAAATCCTGCACTTCGCAAATATTGAAGCGGCTCATTTAGTCCCTGAATAATGACACCAGCTCAGAAGGTGTCTGGAGCAGCTGTCCGGTGACAAGTTGCTGGGCAGGAGCGGAGGTCCCCGTTCCTCCTCGCTTCTGGCTGCTGCTGGCAGCGCTTCCTGCACGGGCACGGCCGCGATCCGGAGCGCTCCGCGGCTCTTCCCGGGGGGCACAGGAAGAGTTTGATGTGCAGAGCCCCAAGGCGCTTGGCGGGACGGCTCGGGCTTCCTTGCGGGGCTGGGGCTGTCTCTCCCGGCAGCGGCTCCCCTCACCGCGGCCGCCGCCCGGGCTGCGCTTTGTGTCCGGCCGGGGGGGCTTTCCCCCTGCCCGCCCTGCCCTGCCTGGAGGAGCCGGCCGGGGGCAGGAGCGGGGCGGGAGGCAGGCGGGGGCAGGAGCCGGGGTCCGGAGGCAGGAGCCGGGGTCCGGAGGCAGGAGCCGGGGTCCGGAGGCAGGAGCCGGGGGCAAGAGCCGGGGTCCGGAGGCAGGAGCCGGGGGCAAGAGCCGGGGTCCGGAGGCAGGAGCCGGGGTCCGGCGGCAGGCGGGGGCAGGAGCCGGGGGCGGGGGCGCGGCCAGGAGGCGGCCGGGGCCGGCGGGCGGAGCGGGGCCGGAGCCGCGGCTCTCGCTGGGAGCTGGCGGCGCCGGCTGCACGGCCGAGGTGAGCGGGGAAGGACGCGCGGACGGAGGGGCAGCGGGAGGCGGGAGGGAAGGATTTTGGCTCCGGGCTGCCGTTCTGGCCCCGCTGGGTGCGGCCGTGCGGGTGATGCTCCGGAGGCGCACGGCGTGCGGGGACAGCCGGCGAGGTGGGGCGGTGGGAGCTGCTGCCCTCGCTGCTGTTCCCTTTCCCAAATCGCAGCTTGTGGCTACTTGCACCGCTCGAAAGAAAAAGTTTTAAAGAAGCTGTGTTGTGCTTCTACCCCCAAAAATCTTGAGCGTTTCAAGCTTACGCTTTTTTGTCCGGTTACCCCTTTTAACAGCGAGGGCTTTTTTTATTTAATATTTTATTCTAGCTATAGACTTAGTAAACGTCGTTCTGGTTTCGTAGGAAGACTTAATTTGTTCTTGTTTAACTCCTATCAGGAACGCGTCATGCTAATTGTAAGTGAAATTGCCGTATTTACGCACCAAGATGCTAAAATTTGACATGGCTAATAAGAAAAGGAGGCGCTAATTAGCAGTTTACAGAGATTGCAGTAAGGCAGAATTGTGACTGACAGAATCATAGTAGCTTTATTAATTTTAAAGATGAAAATGAGGAGTTTATTAGAAGATTTTAAACATTCTTACAAACCTGCATTTGAAAACAAGTTCTGAGTGTAGTAAATGAGCTGACGTGGTTTTGTGAGGTTTTTTGTGAGTTTATAAATGTGTTTACTGTAGCACTTTATTCATGTACTGATGTTCTTTGGAAGAACTATGAAATTACAGTCACTGAAGACTTGTTTTTCTGTTAAGCTTGGTATCTCTTGAAAAGTGGTAAATAATTTAATGAAACAGTCCTGGATGTTTTGGCTTGGATGTTTTCATTATGAAGCAGTTAGCTAACAAGCTAATAATCACATCTGAAAGGAGGAAAAAATATGCATACCAAGGAAGTTTTTTTTCTTTTTCCCCCATAAATTAGTCAATTCTGTTAACTAACCAGGTGAACTCACTGTGACTTCACCTACAGCCCTACAGCATCAACCAGGAGTTTCCCTGATGCCTGAGAAGGTTTTACTCTGACTTCCGTAGTAAGATACACTAAAGTCAAGGAGCAGAAGAAACAGGAGTGCCACTCGTGCAGTCCATTTGTCCTGGAAGCTTTCATGTGGTGGGAAGTGGGTGCAGTGTCCATGGGAACAGCTGGGCTTGGGGAGAGCAGGGTAGATGGCAGAGCAGGATTCTGAGCAGCAGCTGGTCTGCAGGAGTCCTAACCAAGTGTAGCAGTGTGTGCAGTTCAGATTCAAGCCTTCAGTCCTTGATCAGTCATTTTCTCCTTGAATCGCAAAACTACTGTACTAGTGTTTTTTATCTAATGTTTGGCTTCGTTTTCAGGCATCACTACAGAAGCTGTGTATGAGGCTTAGGAGTGAGAACGCCACACAGTTTAGCGTGGGATGAACAAATTTTATGGACTTTGGGTGAAATTGAAAAACGAGTTTGAAACCATTAACCGGTACTTCCTAAGTGATACTTGTGTGACATGGAGGCTCTAGACAAACTGCAAGTCACACCTGACTGACCAGTCCTGGATATCTTTGCAGGGGCCCTCAGTATTGTGGCAGCACCCTCTGCTGCCGAAGTGGAGAGTGCAGCTGGGGCTGCATCAACTTCCCTGAAACCAGGAGGCAGAAATGTACCTGAGCCTTGTTAGGTTCTCTGTTCCCTTTTAAAATTTTGATGGGTGGATGCTTTGACACTTTCCTTCCTGCATGATCCCTTGAAGTCAAAGTGGGTCCTAGAGCATCCTCAGAGTTACTTATACCAAAATAATGTGCTCCTAAGGATACTGAGAATCATGGTGCAATGACCTTTAGGGAAAGAGTATGTATTCTAATGTAGGAGCATCTGCAAGGGGATTACACAAATCTGTGGAAGAAATGCAGTAGGCTGCTGAAAGATGTGCAGAGAAAACTTAGGTTGTCCAGAGGAGACCAAGATTTTTCCCTTTCTGCAGAATTTCGGGCACAAATATGAGCATGCAAAACTTATGTGAAAAGATCCTCAGATACAGTGTCTTATCAACAGTGTAATTACAAGTGCCAGTAGGAGATTCACAGTAATTTGAAACCTAGCTGCTTATGAGTTCATTGTTTGCATTTGAAATACATTCCCAACTTCCTGGCAGTTGGGGGTCAAATCGTTCCTTGGTTTTTGAGCACTTGTACAAACTTCTGTAGGAAATGCAGCTAGTGCCTTGTTCAGCACAGGGCTTTTTCCCTCCCAAGGACTGTGTATTTCTTGTTTGCAGCACTGCTTAGAGGGTGAGAGGCTTGTGCTGGGGAATCTTTGCCAGGGAGTGCCCAGTGGTCTCCCAGAGGTGCTTTCAGCAGCTCCAGCCCAAAATCTTTCAGCAAATAAAGACAAAGTGATAGCAGTTGAAGCTGAGTGCTTGAGGATAGTTTTAGGAGATAAATCAGGGGGAAAAAAGTCTTGGTAAGCTATGCATTGTATAATTATATTTATGTATTTGTTTATTTCTTTTTAATTAAAAAAAGAAAAAAATCACAGTAGCACTTTGCTACCTCCTAATCTTTGGTTTATGGGTCAGTTTTAAGGCAGAAATTGTTATGAAAAGAGAGTTGAAAATGAAATTAAGAGGTCTTTTAAGTAATTCAGACCATGCCTCAGGCTGAGAACAAAATTTTCTAAACCTTTATTAATTCTAGCTTAAATTTGCTTAGTTAGTTGCATCTATTCTTTATCACCTCAAAGCTTCTGTTTCCTTGTAGGATGAGTATCCTGTGAGGATGTGAATTACTCACCTGTGGAATTTGCCTTTTCCCTTTGCATATATACCTGGGGAGATCCTGATGGTTCAACATGGTTACTAAAATCAGATATAGTTAGATTAATGTAATGACTGATTTGCACTAGATGCCAAGAGTTTAGTTAATCCCTACATATTTGATACACAAATATACATTTACCAACATTTGGCTTCCCTTCAGTGATGAGGAGACCACGGGTTTCCAGGAAATAATTTCCAGTGTGTCTTTATTTTGACCTCTAGAAAAATTAGTCTTAAGTGTACCCTGGTTGTCTTTGTGCAAGCTCAAGCCATATTCTATTTGTCTGGTCTTGAGTTACTTTTGCTGAACTTCGCTGTGCATTTTTCAGTCTCTGTGTGTTCCTCAAAATGCAGAGCTCAGACCTGAGTGGTTCTTCATTTGTGCAATTGCTTTTGTATGTGCATTGTTAATAGTGGCTGTATATTGGGTTGTACTGTCTTAATAGCACCCCAGCTTCTCCCAAACGTTTCTCCAACTCCATAAGAACATTTTTGAATGCTAGCGTTATCCTCCAGTTCACATTTGCATATGTCTTAATGTCTACAAGGCCTATGTTTCATCCTAGAGGGAATTGAAATGTTTTTGACATGGTTTGTTCGTGGCCTGTTGCTCATGTCTGTCTCTTGGAGTATTTTTGGCTGAATTTAATCTTCTCTAAACTTGAGATCAAAGTGTAAGGAAGAAAAGCAGAGCAGTTCACTCAGACTGAACTGCAGCTCTTGTGTTCAGGCTTTTGGGCTGAGCATTATTTTCTGCTTCTATCCTGCATTGCATCTTATTTAGGGTAATTTTTCAGACTGGAATTTAGACTTAAGGAGATTCTTTCTGAAGGAAATTTTCAAAAATTAGATCAGAAAAGGTAATGTTTGTTTGCAGGCCGAATCCTAAATAATGTAGGCCAAAATGGTTAGAAAAAATGAATTGTTAGAAAAAAATGCTTACTTGTGCTCAATGATGCAACCTAAAAGGTTGTGCTGTCAAGGAAACTGGTGACAAAAGCTCTTCTTACCAAACCTGCCTCTTTGTTTTAAAAACTCTTTTTTATCCCATAATCTGAGAAAGGTTTTTTTTTTTTTAAAAAAAAGTTTCATAAGAGGCTGAGCTTTGGGGTAAAACTGTAGTTTTGGCCTAAATCCTTTGCATCTGTGACTGCATACGTGCATCAGTCCTATACATGGAATGGAGTGTAAGCCATCACTTACTGTAAAAATGGATGTTTATGAAAATCCTGAGATTTTCCTGCCCATTTCACCCATGTTGGATGGAGGCAGGATATAGGTTTGGCAGATTTTTCTGTCTTCCCATACCACCACTGGTGGCATCCCAAGTGCTGCAAATGAGCATCTTTTGAATAGTCAGAAAGTGGACTATGTTGCAGCCTTGTCCTGAAGTGATGTGTGGAAATCATAGAGAATTTTTTCTGAATGAAAGAGTGTAGCACTTGTGAAAAATAGGATGGAGAAAGTATGAGAAAACTGAGCAAGACCCAGATGTATCTTCGAGGAGAAATTTATGCCTCTTGGTGTACCCTAGCTTCACATTGTGGAGTGACACATTAGCCTTTATGATTAATGGATCCAAAGCCACAGAGACTCTGAGCAGAGGTAATTGTCAATTGTTTTTGCAATCTGGTAAACATGTAAAGGTGATGCAACGAAATTTTTGGTATAATTATTTGTCAGACAGTTCACTGCTTAAGGGATTTAGCAGGCAATTCTGTACTTTGGTGTAATGCAAAAGAATTTCATGTTCACCTGCTGGTCTGGTTGTTGTCTGGAGAAGTGCCAGGCCTCCATATCCACCTCTAGCATTTGTTGCTCCTTGATGCATTTTAACACTTGGAGAATTAAAGGTAAAACCTGTGGGAATTAGGAGGTAGGACCTGACATAGTTTGGCTTGTTGAAAGTTGAAGGATGACCTGGGAAGCTTGAGGATAGGTAACTTTTGGGCTGTGTTACTTCAGAAGTAGCTGTGTGGTGTAGTTGTACAGTATGCATTTAAAGTAATCATTTTTCAACTGTAAACTGATCCTAGTTACCATACAGGAAAATCCACTTAAAGTTTGAACCCAGCTGTTAAATGCATAACCACATCCGTGTTCACGAGGTTCAGACTGCAGCTGTTACATGGCATCCCCGGATATTAATCTCTCACTATTAATCAGCAGTGAAAATGGCTTATGGTGAGCATTACAGATGCTCAAAATCTCATCTCTTCAGCTTCATACCTGGAGGGAAGGTAGCAAATACTTGGGTCTTTCCTTCTTTCATTCCCTCCCTCCTTGTTTTTCTAGGAGATACAGTTGAACTCAGGACATACGAGACGTACTTTGCAGCACTTGTTCTGAACTGGAGTCTGTCACCCATCCTCACCTGCCTGCCCTTGACAGAGATACTGGCTTTGAAGGCCTGACATGTTTTGCAGTGGCAAGCACTTCACTTGTGTGATTTTCAGTGCCTTTTGATCCAGATTCATCACTAGAAAGCAGAATACTTGAGTGGACTGAAACTAGATGTGTGCCATGTGTTAACCCAAATAACCCTGAAGTGTTTAAAAGACCTGCATGATTTTAAACTTAGATGGACTTTTTGCGACTCACAGGACTACTCTTTTCCTTGAGTAATTTGCAGAAGTGGAGACTTAATTCCTTTAAAATATGAACAGGGCTAATGTGTTAGTTTAGTTGTCCAGACTAAGGACAGTATTGTCTTTTTACTCACCCCTATTTTCAGCTCTTCTGTTTTTTAGCATTTGACACTGGGCACTACTGATGTTTATGACGTTTGTCTGTGGAGTTGCTGTGATATTGCAGTGGTACTGTTCGTCTCTCAGCAGATTTTGGGCTGTTGCTTCAGACACAATATATTCTAGTAAGAAGTCAAAACGTGCACACTAAGCAAGTGTATTGTTCTTCCTGTGCTGAAATGTGGCTTTGCATTGGCTTGGCAGTGTAAAAGGTACTCGAGCCACAGCATATAAACATTCCATGGAAAGGAAATAGGATATTCATTGCTTCTCTTTTGAAAGAGAGTTTGGGAAACGTTGCTTGCTGAGCTTCTTCAAATAAACTCCTGATCTCCTTTGGGACAGCTCTGCTGTCCTGGCTCATCCGGTGGCCCTGTAATGCACTCAGGAGGTGTTTAAGGAGCAAAAGGGTGATGGGAAGTGTTAGATTTGTCTCTGTTCCTGCTTTGCTGAAGTTAATGACCTTCTGCTTTCTGTTTTAAAAACATTCAGTTAGCTGCAAAGAGAAGTGCAGCCCCTTTATTGCTAATCCACAGTATAAATATTAGCCTTTTGTACTAGTTTTGCTTTGCTAAGAAGAACACATCTGTATGTATTTAGTCATAGTTCTGTATTTGAAAGGATATTTCTATCAAACAGGATTTTGAAATAATAGAGTGCCAAATGATCACAAAGATTAACATCTAAAAAAATTTTTCTGAGTTTCTGAATTCCCCAAGGGAGAGAAAAGAGCACCTTGAAAGGGAATGCTACCCTTTCCAAGACAATTGTTTGCCAATGGATGAAATTTAGGAATGGAAAAGCTGGTCATGTTCTGTAATAGAGCTTATTATAGCAATAACAGATCTACTGAGATGGGCAAGACCAAGACCGTGGGGAGCCAGAGATGTTAGGTGTCTTTGGAGATTCTATGCAAGACATTTAACATTGTAAAAATAGAGTTATTTTGTGTTTCTGTGGCTTCACTTAATTGAAAATGTTACCTTAATTTGTTCTTTCTATTCTCTTTTACCACAATCTTTTTTTTCCTCCACTGCTCTTTTGTGGAAGCCAATACAAGTGTGACGTTTTGGGGAACAAATAGCCTGATGATGTGTCAGGATGTAGGAATTTGCTTAAGTGTCTGACAGCATTCCCTTGAGTGTGAAAGAGGGCATGTTTGTTTGTCCCAGCTGTATTTGGTGTCCAGTACCCGCAGTGTTGTTACCCACAGTGCTCAATGAGATTTGAGCTTTTTCCCAGCCTTCGAAATACCGAACTTTTGGTGGATAAGGAGTAAAACATAGTAATTCATTTGAGCATGTTGTTTATAAATGTTTGATCCACTGGTGTCAGAGACAGTATCTGTCGTCCCTGTTTCTGGAATAAGTGGTGTGAATAAAAGCTAAGCAGTCTGCATGAAACATAAGCACCTCAGGAGCTCCATGAATACCACTACTATAAGCTAACCTAAGCCGATTGGGTGAAAAATGTGGTTTCCTGTCTTCGCTCGAAAAAAAAGTTCTTCAGGCTTACTGACATGCATACTGCAAATTTAATTTTCATAAATACTTCATCTCTTTCTTATGCTCAGTTTAATCTATCAAAGCCACACGGTGCAGGAGACATCTGGGATTGTGCTTAAGCAGCTGGGTTTCATTTGCAGGAGGTTTCCAGCAAATTTCTCTTTCTTCCAAACACAGAATATCTTGGTGACTGTGCAGAGTACTGGGAAAATCAGCATGAGTGACATAGCTGCAGAAACAGATGGGTTTAGTTTCTTCCTTTACCTGGATTAGGTACAATCCAAGGCTCTTCATGGGAGGCTTTGTTTTGTATCTGGTCAGCCTAAGCAATAAAAGAACTATTTTTTCCCTAACTGTGGCACCTTGTATAGCAAGTGAACCTTTGCAACAGCCAGCTACATTTTCCTTTAGTAGTAAAAAGCACAGAAATTCTAGTCTGAAATGTCTGAAATTGACAGTCTAGTTCTGTATTGACATATGCTGTGATAAAGCAACTTATATAGTAAATTATTTATTAATTGAATATCTATTGTAAAATCTGAATGCATATTAATTATGCCAGTGTGACATTATACTAACCTGTTTTCTATTGTGACTATGTAAAAAGTGAAAGCTCTGTCTTTTGTTTAAATTGTTAAATGTATTCTGTTTGATTAAGTGCCACCAAGTAGATTTTGTTGAATGAATGATGGCTGCCTGTGGGAAGTCACCAGCTGAAAATACAGCTACAGATGAAGAAATAACATTTTCACCTTCCGAATCTGTCATTACTGGCTTCAGTTTTGCAAATAAATTTAGACTTCGGAAGCATTCTTTCAGATCACTTTTCAAAGAGCTGGAACATGAAATTTATTATTTCATTAAAATTATTATTTTTAAATCTAGTTTTCTGTATGTTCTCTTAGCAGTTCAGTTGTTACTAGCTGCCTGAAGATGTACTTTATTTATTATTTTTGTTGCCTTATAAATTGGAAAATAAGTAAATATATACCAGAAGTCATCAGTAAAAAGAGAGAAGGTAAAAGATTGTTGGAAGTTATTATTTATAAAATTTTGTATCTGATTCTGTCCACATCAGTTGTTATTAACATGTCTTCCCTTCAAAAAAGAAGCAAAAACTCCAGCAGTAGCTGTAAAGAAGAAAATCTGAGAAGTTTTTTGCTGCAAATAGGAATAGCTCAGCTGCAGTAGGCATTTTAGCTGGACAGTCAGGATTAAACTGTCTAGGGAGCATCTTGTTCATGTGGGAAAATTTGGGCATGGAATTGCTGCTCTGTATGAAATAGAGATGTTGGTATGTGTGATGGTTTCTCCGTGGTAGTGGCTGTATTATGTGTACAGAAATTCACATTTCTCTTAGATTACAGTTCCCATGCAAACCCAGACAGTGTAGTGATATTCTGGCATTTTTCCTGGTCAGTTCTCTTTAAAATGGGATTCTCCAAAAAGTTTGTGATTGAGTCAGTATCTTTAGCAGCAGCCAGTGATAGCTGACACTCTGATTGTGGGTGGTTATTAACAGTACTCTGCAGTGCTTTGGTTTTTGAAGGGTTTTAAGGCTTGTCTTAGGCTGACTGTTCTCTGTGGCAGAGGGAGATGCTGTGCTTTCTACAGCCTGAGAGAAGGATTCCGTCTGGAATATCTGCTGTCATTGTACTTTGTTAATTTTTTTGTATTAAGCACTCCATTATAACTTTGACATAAATCCCTTAGAAATTCTTCTTTTTGGGGCCAAAAAAAAAGCCTTAGACACTTTCTACATCTATGGTCATGCGTGTCAGTCATGTACATGTTTTGTGTAATAATGAAATAGTAACATCAAAAAAAGTAGAACAAATATCCTAAAAATTGTGTGACAATCTAACCTTTTTAACCAAGCTTCTTTCTCTTGGAACATGTTTGTGCAGTCAGCTAGCATCCTGCCTCCAAAGAGCACTAAAATAAACTTAATGTTACAGCCTTCCTTTTGTAACAAATATCTTAAGGTTATTTTAGGTAACATAGGGAGATAAAGCTTAGCTGATGTAAAAAAAAAGGGAAAATAAATTCTGTCTCTAAAACACAATGTTTTTAACAGGTGAAAAAGCTCTTGTTTTTCTGCCACTTCTGTAAGCGATGTGTTGGCAGAGTCCTCTGTGTGTTTAGAGAGCAAGGAGGGAATTCAGTCTGGAGCTTTACAGCTTTGGGTGACAGCACCTGCTGACAGCAAACTCTGCCACCCATGTGCTTTCATGTCCTGGCACTAAGATGACATTGCTGCTTCTGGGAAGCACCTTCCTGCTCTCACAGGGCTGTTCTTAGATGGGTGCTGCACTGAAGAAAGGCTGCAGCCCTGCCATGGACATGTGGGAAGTGGAGGACAAATAGCAAAGATGAGAATAGCTGAAAAAAATTCTCATGAATGGTGCACTGCTCCTGCTTCTCTCCAAGCAAATTGTTTGTGCTAGTGGGCAAGCACCTTCCACACTTGGACTGAAGAGCTGGAGGAGTGCTGTGGTCCTGTGGTTAAGTTTACACTTAAACTAGGTTAGGTTTAACACTTACCTCTACATCAGAAGGATTTTTCAGAGCTAAGTAAAGGTGTTGGTTTAAATCTTTGTTACATTTTTATATAGATCTAAAAGAAGTATAGAAATCTGTGCTTCTGAAACTGTTGGCTAGAATGACAAGATTTTTCTTACTGTGTGACAGCACTAATGATTTTTATATTTTCAATGTTTATTGGCATATATTTCTTCTATTTATACAATAAATAGACAATACAAGGGGAAAATTCAGTTATGAGTAGTGTGGAATTCAGTTATGAGTAGTCATGAGTACAGTGGACACTGTAAGCATTTGGTATAACTCTACTATTGCTCCTGCTCCAGTTTCTCTTGTCTGTTTAATATTTTAGTGGTGGTAACCAACCCTTTACAGAAGGAAAAAATGCAACTCAGTTTTATGAAAAAAATTTGGTTTAGTTCACTAATGATCTTTCAAAGATCATTACAAAGCTTTGTGGAATAATCCCACCTAGATGCTCATTTGATTTGTGGATCCAGATCCACAGAAGTTCTGCAGTCGAACCATGTTTGGCTTACTTCAGTGGGAAGTCACAGTGATACCCTTGTAAATCTGGGCTGTTCTTCTGTTTTACCTTCTCTCCTGCAAAATGGAAATAATAATGCAGTCTGACTCCACAGGGCTGTTTATGAGAGACATTAATTGGGAGTAGCTGTCTCTGCAGGTGCCAAAGGCCATAGAAATGTTTGTAGATACATTATAAACAGTAACAGAGTGCTGCTGTTTGATATGCTGGACCGAATGGTTTCCAAAATCTGAGTGGCAGCCCATTTAGGCCGTGTAGTACTGCCATGTTACATTCCCACTGTTCTTCTTGGGGCAGTTTAATCTTAAATAATGGAGAATAAATTTTCCTTGCAGAAGGGCAGATAGTTTTGTCACCAGCTCTCAGACAGAGTCTTCAGTTGTGAAGGCACCCATGTTTTGGCCTCCTTGCAAGAAACATAGGAGGTGGCAGAGGAAGGGTGCGTGTTCTAACATCAGCACTCCAAAATTGAATCTCTTAATCTGGGCTGCTGCCTGATCTGGACCAGATAACTCAACCAAGTCCTCGATGCACTCAAAGTAATAACATTTTAAGGAGAGAAAAGTGGCATTTAGAAAAAAAATTATAGATCTTAAATGATGTCAGCTGTTAAGTTGCATGTACCAAGTAAGTCACGCTACACAAGCCCAAAACAGATGAAAATACCCTTACTGGTGCTGCAATCAAAATGCCTGTGTTTATGTTGTACATGCAACCTTTGACTCCTGTGCATGTGCATTGCTGTGCAGTCTTCAGTTGCATGATAACAGATTAGCTTTTCCATTGGACCCCCGATTTCTTTAGTATAAAGGATGAGCAATCTTCACCTAATGAGTCCCTATTCATTATTTTATTTGGTGTGACCATCACCTTATTTGCCACATGCTATTCAAACCCTGCTGAGGCCGTGATTAGTCATTTCCTCACATTTTTTTTCCTGAGACACATATCATTATAGTGTCATTACTGTAACTTCAGTTTAGTTTTACAAATCACCTAGGTTAGACAAAGACATACCTGTTCCCCCCATTCAGCAGGTGGAGCACTGAGACAGAGGATGGTTCGGGCTAGAACGAGACACCCAGGCTGCAGTTTCACATTTGGGTAAAATCAGCCTAATTTAGCATGTGAGCAGCAGGGTACAGCTCCATACTGTTGATTCCTCTCTCTCTTTGTCCCTGGGTCTTAGGCAGCTCCATGGTGGAGCAGATCACTGATGTGACAGCAAAATCACCAAGATAGCAGGAAACTGAATTTTTGGTTAGACTGTCTCTTTCAAAGGAAGTGTGTTCTGACATCCCCTTGTGACATCATTGAATTTGCTACATGCTTGGTTTTGAGGCACTCTGGGCTCCATCCTGTGGCATGCACTTACCTGAGGTGAAAGCACCTTTCTGCCATCAGTGATACTTGTGAGTGCTGACTGTGCTGGGTGGTCAGAAATGAGGTTTTCAGGTTGAGCGCACAGGGGAGTGGAGCAAAGAATTGGGGACCTCTTGAGAAAAGAGTGGCTTAGTGGTTTGTTCTGGCTTCACCCCCAAGTACTGCTGGGGGAAACAGGTCACAGCAAAGCAAAGCAAAGTGGCATTGCTTGCAGATCATTCTTTCTCTTTTTCTTATTTTAGTAGGTTTTTTTTCTACTCGTGGTTATTTACCTCACCTACTTTTTAAGTTTCTGGCAATAATTTAAAAAGGGTTCTACACACAGCGATAAATATCCTTTATTAAACTTGCAGAAGTAACACTAATTCAGCCATCTCCTCAGTAGGCAGGTGGGTAGGTGAGTTGATTATTTTTTTTTAGTGTGCTTCTACCATATTGTGGTTTTATGGGTTATTGTTTAGACTTTGAAAAAAATCAAGTGGAAAACAGAAGTCCTGTCATGTAGCACACCCCCCATTGTGCCAAAGCATGATGCAGCACAATGACCATGCATATCCATGTCACAAAACTTTTCCCTTGAGTGAACAAAGTGGCACAAATAATAGGTTGCAAATCTCCACATGTCCAGTGCTCGGAAGGGACAGGATGTTTTGCTAGGGCCTTGCAGAAAAGATTCAACAAATCAAAGTGCAGTTCTAAGCTGTAGAGAAACATCCAGCACTTCTTGTTTTCACCCAACTCAGTTTTCCCCAGCACATTCCCCTCCTTATGCGAGTTTATATAGTTCCCAGATTTCCCAGCTCACTTCTGCTGCTTACCACTTATGTGTGCAATGCTTTTTCTCAGCTTTGCAGTCCAGCTTGGTCTATCTCTCAACCCATTCAGTTTCCTCATCAGTTCCCAAATACTGGGAAGAAAAACACCATCCACTGTGCTGTTGCACAGCCTGCCATAGCCTCTCACAGGCAGGAAGCAAGGCTGCTGGAAAAGTCCTGTTGAGCTGGCATATTCCTTTGGAGGTGACATTGTCAGGAAATTCAACTCCTCAGATCCCTGGGGTCTGAATTAGTACAGCCAGGGGGGATTACTGATTTATTATTGGGCCAGGCTAGGTCAGATCTTTGAAGGAGCTGCAACAAATGCACTCCTTATTCAAACTCTTCTGCTCATGAGTAGAGATTTTGTTTAAGAAAAGCTTCATGGAATGTACTGTAATGCTTCAAATTAGATTTTCAGCAAGCCTGCCATTATAAAATGTTAGAGAATGGTTTTGTTTGGAAGGGATCTTAAAGATCATCTAGTTCCAACTGCTGCCTCTGCCGTGGGCAGGGACACCTTTCACTAGATCAGGTGGTTAAAACCCACCCAACCTGGCCTTGAACACTTCCAGGCCTGGGGCATCCACAGATGCTCTGGCAAATTGTTTCTAGTGCCTCACCACCTGTTGCTTCCCAAAACTCTTGAAAGTCTCTAGGTTTGTGTGCCACTGATAAAAGTGAAGGTCTTGGGAGAGAAAAAAAAAAATCTATGAACGCTTCAAACCATTTTTTCTTTGGACTTATATTGTCAGTGTTTTAGGAGTAATGGAAATCTCATGGCAATGTGTGCATCCAAGATTGGAATTTCAGTTTAAAGGGTTTTTTTCTGATTTTTTGGAAATATTTCCAGTAGTGCTTAGTATAGCACTGGGATGGCTTATTCTTTGTAGCCTTTGGCATGTGATTCACCGCTCAGGTTTACATTGGTAGCACCCTCTGCACCACTCATTTCAACAGGAGGGAGGAACTCGGGGTCTCAAAGGATCAGGTTGTTCTTTGGATGTTTCTTGTATTCTTGTAATGCCTAATGCCACCTGGCAAAGACTTTTTACTTTGATACATGTTGTCCAAGTGAAAAGGGATGTTTCTGCTGCTGTTAACAGTCAGCTGTTGGGGATGTTAGCTTGGCTGTTTGGGGAGGGTGTTTGCTCTTCTCTGCCACTTTCACGTCTTGATTCTAAGAAAGGAATTTTTTACTTAGAAAAAACATAGCCTTTCCCTGTTGGCAGCTGAGAGGATAAGGATTAAATTCTCTAAACAAAGCTCAGTACCCTTGTGAGGTCTCCCTTTTCAGAAGGTCTCCAAAGCCATAGTAATCTAAAGGCAGGTTTCAGGCAGAGCATTCCTTCGAAACACCTGCTGGATGGAGCTGAACACAGTATCCTTGAAGTGTATTGTGCTCTAGCAGGGCATCCTCTTCAGAAATTTCCCCTGAAATTCACTGGACACAGACCATAAGGAAATACAAGACACTTCAGCAACACTGCGAGCACTTGGTGTCTGTTTCCTTAACCCCCCTGAGAAGAATGAAGGAAGTCTTTGCCAATAGCGTTTTTCCTCCCTGTTTTTAAACATTCTTTCGCCTGTTAGGGATGTAAGGAAAATGTTATTCCTGTTAATAAAGAACTGGTATTATAAAAGCCTGGCAGCTTGAGTCCAACTGAGTTGACTGGTGGCTCTTCATCTCCTCTCTTGTGCGTGGCCCTTGTTGGCTTGACTATATATCATCTTCTTTCTTGCAACACTGCAAACACTACTTTTCACCTTCCCCTATAAATTAACAATTCAGTTGCATATACATGGTAATACTCAGCTAAATGCAAAGTTCTCCAGCTGTGCACAAAGAACATAAAGCTGTGGAAAGCAAAATTTACTGCTCTGACAACCAAAACCCCAGCTGGCAGAAGCTGCTGTTCGCAAGAGATCTCATGCATTGAACAGGGGAAGACATGGTAAATTGTGTTGTTTGTTACAGCTTCAGTTTGACTCATTGGAAAATTAAGGCAGTTTATAAAGTAGCTTTATATTTCAAAATATTGATTAGCCTTTTGAAAAAGAAAGAAAAAGGGTTGTGTAAATGAAACTGAACATCTTCCTAGGGAAATAGCATTAAACAATTAAAGGTCTGGAGGCAAATGTGATATGGATTTTCTTATTTGAAAGAGATTTTTTTTGCCTGCATTAAAAATAATCTCAGAGGAAACGTGGGTATAATCAGAGAGCAATTTTTAATGCTGCTTTGTTCTTTTGAGATTAAGCTGTAATGATGAGAGAATCACACTGCAACGTTCAAAGGGTAATAAAAATATGTTTTAATTTAACTTAAGGCTTGCTGCAACTTCTGAGTCTCCAGAGTGAAGAAAAAACAAAATACTGCAGTCTTATTTCCAAAAATTCAGTGTCTCTTCAAAACAATTTTCCCCTGAGATCCTTAGCAATTCTTTAGCTGTTGTTTTCCTTTTTTTTTTTTTTTAAGCTCCTCTTTGGAGAAAACAGCCTGGGACAGAGGGCTTGGAACTAGATGACCTTTAAGATCTTTAAGGTCCTTTACAATTCAAAGCATTTTACAATTCTAGGATTTCAGACTGTCACCAAGAGTGATGCTACAGCTGATCTAACCTCTATTCATATTCTGATGTGAATATGATGATGGGAACAGTATTGTTGGAATCTTGGAATTCCAGTGATGGAATTATCTTGATAAGAACTCTGTGGAGGATAGGTCTTTTGGCTTGGTGAGCAATTAACAGTAATACAGACTCTCAGTAAGACCATAATATATGTTTTATAAATGTTACATTGAACCATTTAGGGTTTAGGTTATTTTCTTTATTGTTCATTAGGCCTAGTTAGAATTTCAATGTTATGAAATTAGAAAATGGAATTACATTAAAAGAATTTTTCTGTACTAAAAATTAAGAGATATAGATTCAGTTTTTGAATGCAAAGAACTGCAAGGAACTTTGAATTGTCTAGGCTGTCCCTCCACCTGAAGGCACTGTACCTAAACTGTTTCTGACACCTATTTGTCAAATAATTTTTTTAACCCTTGAAAGAAATGTTTATTCTTGCACCTCTGTAAACAATCTGTTTCCATTCACTGTAAAGGTTTCAAAGAAAACTTGACCTTCTGGATGTCTGAGATCTCAGTGTTCAAATTTCAGCCTTTTTTTCTCACCTTACGCAAGTGCATGTGGAGCAGGGGTACATTTCATCTATCTTTGCAGAGGCTTTATACTCATTTCAGAGCTGTTACTGTGTGGCCTTTGTCTCAAGACAGAACAAATCTCATAATTGTAATCTGACCTCATAATTAATTATTTTCAAATTGGTGAATGTACTTTTTCTGACTTTCTGGATTTGTTTTTCACAAGTTTTTCTCCCCTGAAGGCAATGCTGCCCAGAGCACAACACTGCTTTTAATGTGAATTTCCTGCCCTGAGCAGACTTGTTTATCCTTTCTTACCCAGAACAGTCTGTTGATATCTCCTGATACTGTAACTGCTTTCTCATAATTTTTTACACTGATGACTCACATTAAGTCAGTGACCTCCTGTCTGATGCTGCAGATTATTGACTAGCTGGTTGTTCTCAGTGTTGTATTTGTGCGCCAAATTATGACCATTCATTATTTGGACTTGTCCTTACTGAATTTGTGTTGTGTCAGAAATGTCTCATATGGATTTGTCATCAGTGCACATTGTTCCTGTTGCTAATAATTGCTACTATTTTTACAGATGGTTTGGGAGCAGGTTGAAATTACAGAATATAATAATATTGGCAGCAGCACATGAAGATACATCCTCAGTGCTGCCAGGGGAGGGAGCTGGAGTTGGCAGGTGGGTGTGGGGATGGTGAGCAACTGTTCCACTGCTTCTTCTGCTAGGGAATTAGGAAAAAGTTGTAAGGGAGGCTGGGACCACTGCTGCTCTTGCTCTGGTCTGTCTCTGCCCCCATTCCATGTGAGCAGTTCCAGCGAACCTGGATTTCTGTGGCTCACATGTAGGCAGGCTTTCATGCAAGGGGGCCAGTGACTGACTACTGCCCCCAGCAATGGACTGCTTCAGTCCTGAAGAAGTGTCCTGCAGACTTTTGTTGCTGAAAGAGCAGTCTCTTTGGGGGGTAACATGAGTTTTTTTGAAAAACGCAGGTTGTGCTTGGCTCGGGAAGGAAGAGCATTGGTTGGCAAGGAGATTTGGCAGTTCATCCAAACCTCAACTTTCATTTAAGCTGCTCAAAACGTGGAACAAGCGTTAACTGCTGCACTGATGCCTCCCCGACCTCATGGTGAGTGTGAAGTGATGCATTATTTGCCGTCTTATTCACAGCTAGTTCAATTGCTGGAGGTGGGAGCTTGAACTGTAAAACCCTTGAAAGACATCTTTGCACCAAGACATGTCCATTCTAAATATTTGATAAGATTATTTTTCATTTATCTGTGAACTATCCAGTGCTCAGCTGTGGGCAGAGAACAACTCCACGTGGAGAGCTGATGTCAAGCCCCCGCAGCAGCGGTTGCTGCTCTTTGCTGTGCATTCCTGCAGTCAGGTGCTGCTGCCACATCCCTGTTGTGCTCAGGGAGGTGCTTCCCCACTGGCATGGAGGGAGCCTGGCCATCTCACAGGATATGGAGGGAGATCAGTGCTGTGGCTGCTTCTTGTCATCTGCAATTCCACATGTCAGTATTCTTGCTAAGCTTTTCAAATAATACCAAGAATATACGATTGACATCTGAAACAACACATTTCTTCTTAGCAGTGAAGACTAGACCCAGAGTAACTTATTGTAAAGTTCTGTTTCCACCAGACAGCAATCTATATTGAAGCTTATTAAAGTCATGTGTTCAATTTTTTCATAATTGCCCCCATTCAAACTATGGCAGGCAGCCAATAAAGCACTAAGTGGAAGTTTCTGTCAGTCCACCTGTCTTTCTGTAGCTAACGAAGTGTGCCGGTTTTTGTCTTGTAGACGTTACACAATTCATTGTCAGAGAAACCTGTTATATATAGACTTAAAATAAATTAGTTTGAGACAAGGCCAAAGCCATTCAGCTCTACTTCTTTGCATAGCAAGTCATGTATTTATTATACAGTGTGACACATTAATACTTTGTTTGGGTGGAGAGCTTATTCTTAAACAAGAACTGGTTCTTGGCCATATCGATCTGTTAAATGTCCTAATTAAAAAGGATGACATCCTGTGTAGCATGGGTTTCATCAAGGGCACCCACCAATCTGGATTATGGGCTCTGCTACTTTCATTGATGGGTTAGTTGGAAGCTCTTCAGGGGAAGAGCAAGAGTTGCCATGTTTTCAGGCCCTTGTCCTCTGCTAAAGCCCAATTTTCAGCAGAGGTTTCCTTTTGCTACACTTCAGACCATGGGAGAACATCAGCAATTGCCTCCCATTGCCCTCATTGGAAAAGTGGGAAATTAATTTTACAGTCTTCCAGGAAATAAAGTCTTGTAGGAAATAAAAGGGGGTTTTAAGTTTACCACTCCTGATCTCTAGGAACAACAGGTATGCAGCTTATCAAAACTGTAATTAATTCACAGTTGGAAGAGCCTCCAGGATAGAAACTTCACTGCAGGAGAAGTAACAGTAACAAAGCAAAGGAAAAAAAAAATTCTCCTGTTTTCTATCAGAGCAATTAATCTTGAAAATTTCTTTGCCTGTGAGGAGATTGGCAAAGACAGCTGTTGTTTCATCCTGGAAAACGGGCCAAAAAAGGTCTGCATAAAAAGATCTTGCAGTGATTTCATTATAAGCAGTAAGTTTAGCAACAGCTTTCTGGATTTTCCTTTTTTCTGCTGTAAGATTCAGGTGTGCTGGCACATATTCATAGAAGGAAATGAGCAAGCCAGCAATTTGGCTTTCTGGCCACTAGCAGTGAAATGCTTCTGGATGAGCTAAGGCAATTGTTCAGTTGAGTGATCTCAGAATAAGGCTGACACCTTCATTTTGGTGATATCCAAGCTGTCAGCACATGTTTTCCTTGTCCAGCCAGTTTGTGAGCAGCAGAGTACGGTGTCTGGTCAAGCCTGAGGGGGAATAAAACGTAGCCTCCCTTGGATAAACTTTAGGCTGCCCCTGATTGTTGTTATAGAGACCTCTTTTATAAACTGCTCTCCTGGAGGAGTTTTTCTGATTTCCCTATTCACCTTCCTCAGAAAGGTTATGTTAACAAAAGCTTCTCCCTGCAGACTCTTGCCTCTTTTAGGCCTTTCAAATGAGAATCTTTAGTAAATCTCAAATTTTTGAAGGATTCGTATACAAGGATGCAGTTAACCTTCCTTTTATGTATTGCTAGCTCTGTTTTTGTTGCTGGGACACTTGGGAAAGAGAAGGGAGGAAAGGAGGGAAGTTGAAGAGGTTGCCAATGGTTAAATTTTTGCAGTGTGTTAATACAGGGTGTATGGCACATGTCAGGTGACTGGGCATATGACTTGTCCTCTGCCTGATGGGTTTTCTGGTTCTAGCTGTTTTTGCAGGCTGGATTAACTTCTGTGACCTGTTTTTTTGAGGGTGAACATAAATGTGATTCAGACAATGTTGGACCTAATCAGGATTAGCTCCTTTGTTATTTTTCTTATGAGGATGACTGAGGTGACAGTTTAGTGTTTGATAGATAGGACAAAGCACTGCAGGGTAAATTTACACACAGTTAAATCCACCTGCTTTTCCCAGCAATGCAGAAACTTGTCTTTTATTCCAGTCTGCAGTGTGCACATTCAGGCAGCATGCAGAAGAGAATGAGATGTAATCTCCCATCTTTTCCCTTGCAGAGACATTCGTGCTCCTGTGCAATATCTGGGTCTCAATAGATGCACGTAAATTGCACTGGATGGTTGGAAAAAGCATCCTAGTATCTTGATGACCTATTAAATAATTTGAAGACTCTTCTAAAATGAAGCACTAACATTTCTTCAGTCTGTTCAGGACCTGGAGAATGGTCTTCTCTACAAAACAGTATAAAAGGGCCTTAGCAATGTACCTCATTTTAACTGAACAAGCATGATTTGTCTTGGGTTTTTCACATAGCTGTACTATTGGGTTCTTTCATCACAATAATGCTTCCTAAGATCACTCTGGTTTTTTTTTTTACCTTCTGAAGGAAATTCCAGAGCTTAGAGTTTCATTTTCAGCACATCCCACAATATTTCTTACTGTTTTCTGAATGTGTCCATCAGCATCTGTCCAGTGTATAAGAAACAGCACTGGACTTGGAGGCTGCACTTCTGTCAGCACTTAGAAGACTGAGATGAGAACCGGAGCCTCACTTTTAAAAAATACAGTGGAGACATGCACAGCAGTTTAAAGCCCAAGTGGTTAGACTCAGAAGTTTCTCACCCCAAATTATCATTGGTTCAAACCTTTTTAAAATCATGGAATGGTAGATAGTATTTATCAAATAGTAGATAGTATTAAATAGTAGATAGTATTTATCATTTTATTACAAAATCCCAGCAAAAGGCAGCATTCTGTCCTCGTACAAAAGTAATCCCAGTGTATTGTGGGAAAGAAAAGGCAGTGTTTTGGCTGAGAGGATTTCACCTTTCTCTTTTTGCTATTAATGAATAAAGGTGAACTTCTGGGAGACAGGAATGTGATAATGAAGAATTCGAATAGCTGTTTTGCCTCTGATCTGTAGAGCATCCAATTAAATCCTACTGCCAAACGCTTGAAACTAACCCCCAACAGAAAAAAAAAAAAAAAATTGAGTCCATTTTTTTCTGCACCTTCACTGCTGTTTTTCACACAGTTGGCACCAAGATGGTCGAAGTACAGAGACACATCCAGTGTGAGGAAGTTTCATTTATAGTGCTATTACAATGGGCATTTTACTTACAAACACCAGTTTTCAGGTTATAACTTCCATTTGAAGTTACATAAATGAAGGTTACTATCTGAGCTGGTGGATAAAGAGGGATTTTCTTCATAGGTGTTTTTTGGTAAAGTTTAACCCTCATTCTAGCGAGATTTTCTTCAGCCTTCTCGTATTATTCTGTGGGGAACAACATTTGTGCAGTCTTATCCTAGCAGGATATACTAATGTAAGGTACGGATCTCTGTGGAGAAAGGAGACTGTTGCGTGAGTTGGTCCCATTTTCAGGGACAAATATTTATGAAAAATAGTATATTACACCATTCAGAGTAACCCTGTAGATTCCCTTTGCAGCACTACTCACTGCAGTCAGTAGCAATTACTTAAGATTTGCCCCATAGATTTTGCATGTTCTCTACCTAAATATTTGTTCTGTACTAACAGCAAAATGTCCTACGGAATGTTGCTCATGACTGACATTTTGAACACTAGCTGTTGAAAGACAGGGGGAAAAAAAGCTGGGCATCTGATACATTCTGATCTTGAAAAGGTATTTAATACCCTGAAAATGTTACTCAGAAATGTATTTCTGTTGGTTTAAGTAATGACCCTGCCATGTGGGCTGAAAGCAGAGGAGACGGAAAAGGCGTGACGAGTGGTTGTTAACAGTAGTGTGCTATGTGAAGCATGCTGAAGTTACCCTTAAAAGTCCAAACTGGAGATGAGGCTTGCTGCCAGAACTGGAGAGCTTTTCTTAAAGCTGCCCTGTAGCTTAGCAGAGACTTACACATCAGGACTGCTATTTAATCAGTCCTGAATTTGTCTAATATTTGATGCTGAAGCTTACAGTTGTTTTACTAGCAAATGCAGGCTGTATTAGCTGGTAGCCACATTGTAGAGAGAGCCATGCAAGGTTTGAAAGGCATTTTTAAACCTTGTCCTTCAATACTAAACTCAAGCAGCCCATTGCTAATAGAAGTGAAGCTGTGGTGGAAGTGAGAATGAGCTGCCCTAAGAAGTTTGTGTGTGTGAAACAGTGCACACTGCAACACAGCAATGGGAGAGGAGACACAATCCTTAGCCAGCCTTGTTTCTACATCCCACTTGTGTTCTGTGTTAATTATTTCCTTCTCTCTTCCTTGCTGTCTCTTAATAAATAAATGGAAAGAGGCACAATCAAGCCTGCGCACTGCAGAGTGTTTTGAAAAGCTTGAATGATATGCTCTGAGGTTTGCTACTGAAGGAGAGCTACTAGTCAATTCCCTTCCTCTCAAAATGCCACTTTTCTGTGATTCCGTGGGAAATATGTGGTCTGTCCTACATGATACTTTGTATCCGGCAGGGCTGGCCCCAGCTGTGGCTAAAACCCTTTTTTCACCTCTGGGATTTAAATATCAGTGTGAAACTGCAGCATACATTAAGAAAAAACAAAAATTAAAAACAACAACAACAAAAAAAACCCCAAAACTGGAGTGTGGTTTGCATTAAGCTTTATTAAAACCCAGAATTACTTCTAAATGAATCACTGATATCTTTGTGAGACTGAGCAAGTCTGAGGTAAATTTGTGGAACGCATACTTCCTGAATTTCTGCTGCCTACTGCGACAAAGTCTTGAATACCAGGAGGATGGTGGAATGCTGACTTGTTTTAGCAAGGACCCAGCAGATCACTTTATTTTAACATCTAAATAGGGCTTTTGTGACTTTTTTTATCATAATTGTACATATTTGACTCTCTCAATATGTCACATGACTTCCTGTAAATTTTCTAAGTGCTAACTCTCCAGCATTTCCACTTTTGGGAGAAAATACACTTTACTTGGCTTTGTGTTATGTTTCTTTTTAGTCTAATGTGGGACCTTAGCATCCTATTAAAATGTGTAGATAGCATAGGAAATTACCAATATTTTTTTCATCATTATTCTGAATTTTTCTCCTAGAAAACTGGAAAGTGATATGATGGATAGAGCTGACTGAAAAGTTAAGACAATTAAAAAGCATGATAAAATAAAGACTGGCAGAAAAATGTTTATGTTTGGGCCAAAAGTACTCACAAATTTGAGTTACACTTGACTAATAGTTTCAACTACAGTGCAGGATTTTTGAAATTGTGTGAGTACAAGTTGTTCTCAGTAAAATAAAAATACTTTTCTTTCAAAATAACATTTCCATGTAAACATGGACCTGGCTCTAAGCAACAAACCCCAAAATACAATGATTTCAAGAAGGAATAAATAATCTAAAAAATAAACTAAATTGTATTGTCTGAACAATATGCATTCAAAATTACATTTACAGGTTGGCTGGAACTGGAGGAAGCTTCAATAAGTTACTTAAGCTTATTTGCAGCTTTTATTTTTAGTAGTCTCCAAAAGTGAAAATTCCTTTCACAATCATTCTGAAGGTTTGGCACTCCTGTTCTATTAAAAAAAAAATAAAAACAAGCCAGATCACCCACATTTTAACTGGGAGATTTTCAAGGTTGCTTCATGCTTCAATCTGAACTCCTCTGTAGGAGTATCTTCTCCTCTCACTCATATGGCAGCATTATTGGCGACACCGGGTTCTTCAGGGATAGCGCACTTGCTGTGCTGCTTTTTGAAGCTATTTTTGAGTTAAACAAAACATCTCCCCTGCCAGAAATGCAGATCACTCAGTGGCTTTCCTCAAACAGAAACTCACAGGCGCCTCCTTCCACGAGCGCCCTGCAGGAGCGGGAAACACTTGCCTTATAAACAAACATGGCCCAGGGAGGCTGGCCTGCTGGCTTGCAAAAATAACGTACGCGGCGGCAGGGTAAATAGTTTACATCTCCTTCAGCCTCTGGGTTGTGTCACAGAGCTGCTGGTTGAAAGGAGAAAATCTACTGCAGCCTGAAACACATGTCTTTGGAATGGGAAGCAGGAGAAATTGTGCTTTAGATAGCTTTTTGTGGAGAAAAAACACCTTAACCGGTGTCCTGTAGACCGCAGCTGGCAAAAGAGCATCACAGTTTGGTTTTGGCAAGAGACATCAAAACAGTACACAGAGTTGAAGTGTTTCAGACATTGTGTCCTATTTTTCCTCACAAGGCACATGCAGGAAAATATTTGCTTCTAATTCATATCTTTAATGAACACAAAGTGCAAAAAATGAAATGTGTGCAAACAATGGGAGTTCTGTGTGTAACCTTTCCTTTACTGCCTAAACGTAAGCTGTCTGCCCGTAGGTAAAGAAGAGCAAAAGATGCTTTAGAAATGTTTAGGTATTTTGGAAAGATGGATCCAGAAAATGACTCTTTGTCATTGTGTCTGTGTTACATGGGAGGAAACTTTGGTGTAAAGGTTTTGATGGCTTAAATGAGAGGAGAGGACACCTGCCTCAATTCCACCAGCTGCCAGTTAGTCTTTCTTTACAGCTTATATCAGACATAGATTGTTTAGGTTTCAATTTCCATAATTTGTTTTTCTTTAACAATAATCTCTACACTTTAGGGAACTCCTAGAACATGTGATTTGGGACTAGAAGATGGAGAGGTCCCTCAACCAATGGGTTACAAAATCAGGAGTGGAGAAACACCTGCACATCCCTGCTGGCAGAGGAATTTTGACGGGGTGTTTCTTTTGGCAAGAGCTGCTCCCTAGCTGATGTTAGTGTGGAAGTGGTGTCCTTTGCTGATACCCTAATTGCTGCAGGGTGGGTTGAGAAATTCATAAGCAGGGCTAGTAGCTTGAGCACATTGCCCTCCATCTCTTCTCCTTGGATGAACCCCTGGACACCTTTGGTTGAGACAAAGCTGAGTGTCAGCCTGTTAAAATCTTACAGCGGGCTTTATTGAGGAGGAGTTGGGTCCTACCTGCCAGACAGCCCTGTGATGTCATCTGGAGGATTTTGGTGATCCTCTGCTGAGGGAAGTGGGAGTGAATATTGAGCTGATTTTCTCCTAGAAGAGGGTGGAAGTGACAGAAAGGAGGGACTGGTGGGATGATCTGTGTCTGCTGTAGGGCAAATAAAACAGCAAATATAAACATACAGGAAAACAGTGAAATTCTTCAGGGATGGGGAGAGATATTTCTAAGGGAAATTTTCTAGTGCCTCTGTTCTTCAACACATTCTTCCCCATTCCCCCCACTTCTATGAGATTTTTGGTTATTTTTCAATGGGGTGCTTTTTTTTTTCTTAATTCCCCTGTTCACATATTTTAATTTGAAATATCTCTAAAAGAAGTGTACAAAAAAAAGTAGAAATAATTTTTTTACTGAACTTTCTTGAATTTTTCTAAGTAATACAACGTATAGATGGAATAATAGGATTATGTTGGTTTCTTGTAAGCATGATTGAAAAGCATGGGTTTTTTCACCTTTAATTTGGCAGTATTTGGAACCATTCTAATACAATGATCTGTATAAAGTACATCTGTTCCCTGCTAGAAGTGTGCTGAGCCTCATTTTGCCATGATTGTTACAGGCAGAAACTGAATTTACCTTTGGCAGAAACAAATACTCTTGAGAGTGCTAAGAAGGAGAAACTTTGCAGGGAAAGGAAAAAGTGGTCTTAAAACACTCGATTAATATTATTGCTGAATCTGAAACCATTTTATACTAGTGAAGGGAACCAGAAATACAATGCTAGAATACTGTTCTTCCTAATCATCTCTTTCTGAATGGGTGTGAGGTTTTTAAGTCAAGGGTTTTGACTTCTTCCCAAGGTTCCTAATATTTCATGGGTTACAGAACAATGAATGTGAAATCCAGAAGGGATCCTGTAAATCTATTACAGTACATGCTGGTCTTAATTTCACCTTCATTTTTAACATCATAGCTCTACTTATTTTCTGTGGGAACGAAGATACAGGCAAGAAACAGGGAAATTACTTCACTACATAAATTTTTTAATTGACTTTCTCTAACTGACAGAGAAGGAAAGAGGAATTCTCTGCAGGTGATATCTTGCCTTGTAATGCTAAACCCATTGCAGGTGATGGCAAAACTAAAAATGCTTGCAGTAAACCGTGGGATTTTATTCTGTAACTTTAGGATTTTTAAGGGGGTGAAAATTTTAGATTGTGCCGTGTACTAAAGCTGTACAGACAGTTTGCAGAAATCACTGATTCCTTCCTGAAACACAGCAAGCTTTGGATTTGAGTCTGCTCAATTTGATAACTCACATTGATGGTGCTGTTGAGAATAAAACCAAAGTGGTAGGGTTGATTCTATCCTGAGTGTATCACCTACTGAAACTGCAGCCAGCAGGATGTAGAATAAATTACAAAGCTCTAATTCTGTTGGTTTTGTATTCAAATCTTCCTCTTTTTCGCCTTTCTTTAAATGTAGCTTCTTAGGTTTGTTGATGTCTTACAGTGATATTCATATAAGAAATTCTATTGCTGAGTAAGAAAAATATGTAATACAAGAAAAAGTTGGGGTTTATTTCTCTCAGAGTCTATTTTAGACTTTTCTGAAAAGAAATTTATTAACCTTATTCTTTCATGTAGCTATTAAAAGGTTAGTTCTTGCTTGTTTTCAGTTTAGGTGGCTAACATTTAGTGGAGACATTGTGTTTAGCCTACCAACACTTCCTCCATTTTTTGGCTTGATGTGAGCCTCACATTTTTCTCATGTATGGAGTCAAGCTTTTAAACTCCAGTTCTAAGCCAGCTTCCAAGACAAAGATAGCAGGGAGTACCCATGACAGTTCCTCCCCACTAATATCCCTCTGACTTCCCTTGGTAAGGCCCAGCTGCTGGAATGCGTGTCTTGTGGCTCTGAGCCTGAGGAGGCTCCTGCAGCCGTGCCTCACTTATCAATTTGGCAGACATTAGTCATAGTTGCAGCTGAATTTCTGATTGGTATTCCTGGGTTGGTGCCAAGCGTGTTCCACGTCACTTCTGTCGGTGGACAAAGTAGGTGTTTCCAGTGTGGGGACCTGCAGTGTTCTAAAGAAAGGTTCTTTTGGGTAAGATTAGTTAACTGTGGTGTATTTTTTAGAAGAAAATAACTAAATCTGACATATTTTCTGATGTCATGTATATTTAAGTGTTTACATTGATTTTCTGCTCAGTGTGTTACTAAATCTTTGAAATGTGTTTCCTTGAGCATGGTGGTAACTTAGGGAGAAAAATGTGAATTCTGTGTTGTAGTAAATCAAGTGCCCTTTTTGGGTGGGTTTTCCTGCTGTCTGGACATGAAGATAAATCTGGTTCTTTAACTCACAGAGATTGAACTTCTATCTACCAGCTTCAGTCCAAGGGGAAGCTACTTTGAAAAGGAAAGCAGTACAGAAATATAAAACATTACATGTAGAAAAGTGTGAATATCTGTAGTAATCACATTCATCTTTAAAAACGGTTTTTACTCTTTTCCTTCTTCATCTGACTGGAGCTCAGTGATAACAGTTGTTTCATCTGGTATGGTCCACACCCAGGAAAGGACTTCAGCAAATCATTCCTCTATTGAAAAGGTGTGTAGGGAATTGATTTAGCATTGGTGCACTAAAAGAACAGCAATAAGAAATACAAGCTGAGAGTTAGTAATTTCAGACAACTTTATGGGTAAATAATGATTCCTGTGCTTATTTACAGAATATCCAAATACTTTTCCTTATTTCTTAGTTAAGGTTGATCAAACCAATAGTCAGGATGTGTAGCATGGAAACAACCTCTTATTTGTCAGACTTGACCACCAATATATTCTTTAAGAATTCTGGTATTTTGTGGAAGAAAGCTGGCTTTTTATATTCTTTTGCCCTATATTTGGTATCTATTTCCTTTCATATTCTTGTTGCACAATTCATGTATTTAGGTATGTTAACAGTATTTGTAGTGAGTTACAGTGCATTACACTAATGAAGAAGTTTAATTTTACATCTCTACCTAGCTGTAAAATACACTGTTTTATACAAATGAAAAACTGAAAGCTTGGGAAAATATTTTTCTTTCCCTCTGAAACTAGACAGCATCTCAGCTTGAAACACATATTTGTTGTAGGCCGCTTGTTCTTATGCCTTGGAGAATTTTTAGAGAGATTGACTGGAGCTAAAATAAATGAAACTGAGCTAGATGGCAATTTTAATCTCTTTTAAATATATTAAAAGAAGAAAAGGGAAAGAAAAAAATAATTTCAATATTTTAAATTCATATTGGTGAGCATAGCCACCTTCTTTTAAGTGAAGTCCCTACAAGACCCACACTGTTGTATTTTGTTGGCATTTGATGAAAATTCTTTTTGATTTTTTGCTGAAGTCAGGGTTTCTAATTCAAATTTATTGGGTTAATTGAAAAAAGAAATAAATATATTAAAAAAGGAGAAAAAATAAGTATTTAAAACACTATGAAGGAATTAGGTTGAGGAAAAATGAGAAAGAGGAATGATTTGAAGAACAGGATAATAAAATAAAGGAAACATTGTTTTATCATCAATATTTTATGTTTATGTGCCTTATTTTATAATCAGATATGTGTGAACAAAATGTTACACAATGGCCTTTTGTTTGTGCTGCACATAAGAAAAATGGTTATGAGAACCACAGCTTTCATACTTACATTGCTTATATTGATATTATGATATTGAATAGTAGCACTATTTTCAATTTTCAAATTATTTCATTTCCACAGTGATTTGTTCAGTGGAACTAAGTCTGTGTTTCCTCAGTTTAGAGCCCTAACAGGTTAATTATTTACTGATGTATGTTGCATTTAGATAGAATATGTATGTATCTTACACACATAATATAGAAACAATAGATTTGCTTGTTTATATTTCTTTCACAATATCCCAGGTAGATGGAATTAAACTGGTAGAAAGACCATGGATGCATGGCTTGCCTTCCCACAGTGCTTTTGCCTGCATTTTCTATTCCTGGTGTCCATATTTCTGGCAATCTCTCGTGGGTGTTTGTACTTTGAACAGCAGGCAAAAGAATCACTGGAAAACACAGCACTGTTTGGTCTGCTGTTTTCCTCTGAACTAGCAACTCATAGTACAACTAGTTTTATCATTTCAGGATTGTTATTAGAATGTGTGGTTAGGATAGGCAGAAATCCTCTGCCTGTGTTTCTGTTCTGTATTGTGTTATCCTCTGCTGTATTTCAAGTCTCAGGCCATTCAGGATAATCTGGATGGAGCTGGGAAGAAGGAATGTCTGCAGATGGCATGCTTCTGTCAGCCTTGTAGCAGAAATCCTCATCTGCAAAACAGAAATGGTTTTAAAACAACATAGTTTTCCACCTCAGTGCCTTGCAGATGGGCAAGGTTCATCATGGAGCATCTGGGATAAGGTGCCACAGGTATTCATCACTTTGGAAAGAGGACCCACTTTTGGTTTCAGCATATTATAACTTCACTCTTAGGTTTTGTTGCTTCCCAGGGCACTTGAATGCAGACCGGCTCTTTTTTTGGCTCCACAATGAAGCTAGCTGATGGCACATTCAAATATTTTAATTATTGTAGTGGCAAGGGCTGTTCATGTTAACAGAACCTGTGTGATGTTGCTGAAGGCAAAAGGATTTTTCTAGGGAAGGTTAAAAGGCCATTTAAAAATTGTGAAGAATTGCAGGTTCTGAAAAGCACCTGCTTTAGAAATACTGTCTTCTTAATTCACTTGGGCTAGCTTGATTGCTGGGAGGAGTCACTCATACAAATCTATCAAATGCTGTTGGGAGAGTGATCTCTTTTTTTACTGGAACAGGCACACTTTCTCTCTCTTAATCCATGTCGCAGTCTTTAGGACATTACTATCATATGATGAAACTGGATATTTTTATTGAATCTATTGTGTAGTGCCAGTGGACCTGAGTAGGAGAAATGATACTGGAGAGAACACAAAAGGAGGTTTTTTTTCTCTGTAGATGGGCGTAGGAGAGTTCAATATTACCAGAAAAACTGCTTTGAACAATGGTGATAAAGAAGAGGTTTAATGAGGCTGGGGCTGCATGCGGAAAATTAGTCCGTATTAGGGTATTATTCCTTCAGGGAGCGTTTATAATGCCGGCAGGAATGTGGGAAGGGGGGTGGATCAGATTCCGGCACAACCTTGCAAGCTTTCAGCTGCCGATGCTTGGTGCACCTGCGTGTTCCCCGTCTGACCTCAGAGCTGGCTCGAAAATCTCTGGCATCTGGAAGTGTGAGGAAAGATCAGGTTTATAATTTTCGTGCTGGGGGGGAATCCATATTATTTTTTTTTTTTTTTTTTTTAATTCTTAGAATGCTTCATGTTTTTTATATTTTTAAAGGATACTGGAAACTATTTTGTGGGTATACTTTTTAGTGATTTGAGGTTAGTTTTTCTCCTTTTAATATTTTTAAGCTAGTATCTTAAAGATCTTATAGTGATATGTCCAAATAGATGAATAATATTCAGTTAAAAAAATCTGGTTAGTTGGCAAGACTTGAGAAATTAATTTCATACTCTTTTGCTTATCTCAGGAAGAATGTTCTCCTTTAGCAAGTGCAGATATGAACGTGACAGCTTAGGCATTTATCTCACTTGTGGAGGTCTGGAATAGCATCTCATTTTCAAATTGTAGCGATGTGGAGATAAAATGTAAATACTGCTGTATGAAAATTGCCACTTCATAACCTCGTACACCATCACTGGTGGCTGTAGTAGGAACTTGCAGATTGTAAGTGCATCTAATTTACATTGCTTGGATTTAACTGTTTTGTAATTACACTTTGATTTGTATTTTTTTTATCAGACGTGGTGGGGTGGTTAAGCTGTGCTGCTTATGAACTTCCATGCGAGTTATTTCGTGGTATAAAGTTGTGCTTATTAAATGCACGGATTTTCTCTTTCAGAGTTTAAAAGTTGTTCGATTTGGCATCTGAAGCTTATTTCTTGCAGTCTACTTAATTGAATAGCTTCTCTGTTTATCTTAAAATGCAGATAAATGGCTTTCAGCGCAGTGTTTATAGCTTAATAGTTCCTGAAATGAGAGTCAACATTATCTCCTAGACTCTACTAGTCATAACTAATGATCCCTCTGCTTACACTGTTGGGCAAGCCAGGAGACACTGAACTCTGCAAAGAGCAAGGGCCCTGTGCAGTGGGAGGATAGTTTGTATGTGATGGCGCCTGCTAGACAAGGCTTTCATGGCTCAGTAGTGTTAATTGGGAGCCAAAATTTGTCCTTGGTCACCTCTAACCTCCAACCTCCTCTTACTGAACTGTTCTAGGAATATGGATACAAACCTGAGGGGGTGTTGACAGCACACAGTATTCTCACTTCCCTCATCATTTAAGGTGGATAATATCAGATCACTCTTATATTTGCTTCAGCTTTGCCCACCAGAGCACATTTTGCAACACAAAGTCCTTGCAGATATTTGGTATATTTTAATGTTCCAAACGTCACTGGCAGGCAGCCTAACAAAGGCATTGTGTTGAGGTCTGGAAGAGGATGAGAAAATAATTAGGCAGCTGGCAATTACTTTATTTTGTTCTAGGCCTTTTTATGTGACATTTAAATTAGTTAATGAAAGAAAGATTATTTTTTATATTTTCCTGACCTTTGGCTTAGTTGTGAATGAAGAGTGGCAGGCTTTCCTTTGTAATAGGGGTGTCAGAAAATAAGTGCATGCTCTGGAAAGAGAGAAGGGAAAGAAGGAAAAGTGAAGTAGATTTCCCACTCATCAGTAATGCTCGGTTGTTATTACCTTGGGAACAAAAGTTGCTTTCTGATCCATCAAATTTAAATAATATGGGAAGTAGCGATGTCTCATGGTGTTAAGGGTTAATATTCTTCTACATTCTGTTAAATTGTCAATATGACCTTTTCCTGAGTTTTTTAACTTGCAAGTAGAGTATTCATTGGAAATCACAGATGTAGGTGTTGTGGATATCACCCTTGAAGTATTTCAGCCAGCACAGTGTTCTGGTTTCAAACAGGCAGTCTAGCAGGAAGCTTTTGCTGGGTTTAGGTGAAGTTCAGCTAGCGTTCAGATATAGCTCAGATATACAAAACAGTCTGTGTCCCTAATTCCTATGTCTCCACAGCCATCTAGTCCGCTGTTTTGAGAGCTAATTAAATGTAAACATTTAGGTGTGTGACTGGTTGTAAAAAGAAATGTGTATGAAAGCTGTTCCTGCTTAAAGACGCTTATATCAGTCTTGTTTATTTTCCAGCCTCCATATTTTTCATTGTTTTGCTGTGTTTTCAAATTATGTTCGAAGTGGGTTTTGAGCTTTGTGTTGGCAGAACAGCAGGCTGGTACAGAGCACAGTCTGGATAACACCACATGCACTGTGGCAAAGGCCACAGTGTACAATGAAAGCAAATTCAAAACACTCTTTACAGCTCTGAAGATGATTTTGTTGGACACTGCCATGAATGAGCTCCAGGAGACACAAGGCAGAATGAGCAGGATGCCCTCAGAGAGTTAAAGAGAAGAATGTGGTTGCTGCCAGGAGCACCAAGCAGTTTCTAGCAGGACCACGATTCAACATTGTGTTGGCAGAAATTTAGACATCATCTATCTTTTTCACTTGGTACATGTGGTCTTGATAGAGTTACAGGTAGTTCTCTAAACTAGGGATGAATCAGGAACAGACCAGGAGGAGGAAAAATTTAGCCATTGCCTCTGCTAGTATCAAATAGCTTTAAAAAAAAACTGGTGTAAGGTTCCAAAAAAGGAATTAGGTATTTGAAAAAGAAAAAACAAAACAACAAAAAAAGCAACAAACCCAAAAACACCAAATTTTTTGAAAGAGGAAATTTGAGACAGCTTTTTTATTTTGATGCTATGTTGTAAAAAGTCTTGTTTCTTACTTTTTACTCTGTGATCTAGTCAGATATCTAGATATCCTACTTGTTTCATTCAGCATCTTGAAGAGTTACCTCTTCTATAAGAAAACAGTTGAAAGTTCATATAGTTCCAGATTGGTTATGAACATTTCCTCATAGGAATAAGGCTCCTATTTCTTTGGAAAGAATCCCATTGGTAAACAGCAGCTGCAGTAAACCTTCCACCAAAAAATTTGATATGTCATTTTAAGTGTGCAGATATCTCTTTTTTTCATCACCAAACGTGGAATTAGATTTGCGAATGGTGGAGCAGAAACTGAAGTATCATTGTGTAGAGAAGAGCATTTCAGTACAAATGCTGTGAGCGCATTGTGACTGCAATGTCAGATGTTTACAGTGTAATATCAGAAGGAAACATTTGTAAAAGCATGTGTTGGTTATCAGTAATGCTCTGTTACATATATAGGTGTTATACACATAGATACTCTGTTACATAGTTACATGTAGGTGGTAGATGGAAATGATAGATGTTTTATGAAGGAAGTGCGGTACATTATGACCACATTATCTGGAATAAATTCCGATTACAAGATTAAGTTAACTAAATTATTTCAAATATCTGAAATAATAATCTATGTGGCTTTGCTTTTAAATAATTCTGGTTTGTTTTATATAAATATGTGTGGGTCATAATTACAGGGAATTTTTAACAGGGGTTAGTCAAATTGCACAGCAAATATCAGGACCATAAAATGCTCTCAATGACTATATACTCTACCTTGAAATGAAAATCTTGCTGTTGTTCCATGATAGGACCAAATTTTGATGCTGTTAGACACAATTTATCAAGTTTCCTGTTTTGGTTTTTTTTTTGTTTGTTTAGTTTTGGGTTTGGATTTGTTTTTTTCTGTTTTTTTGTTTGTTTGTGTTTGTGGTTTTTTTGTTGGTTTTTTTTTTGGCTGTTGTTTCTTGGTTTTGTTCTATTGGTTTTGGTTTTGTGGGGATTATCTGGGGTTTTTTTGTGATATGCTATGATAAATATGTATCTTAGCGGCAACATCACCACCTCTTTTCTGGCTCTTTCTCTGAAAAAAAAAAAAATCCCAAATTGCTGGTTGCCTGCCATTTCTTTTCATTGTCTGTTCTCAGTTGGCATTTTTTGTACCATAAGAAGCCTAAAACCCCATCTGAACCTTCTTGTGATTGCTCTCATCGGCAAATACGTATTGAATTGGGTAAATGCAGGCCAGGCCACTGTGGTATATCCTGTATCACAAGTAGCCACTTTAAAGGGAGGTGAGGAGCAGAAGGCTCCAACTTCAGTGTGCATTTTATATACTGACCTTGGGAGGCGTTGCCAGCCATCTGGAAAGAGTTAGAAATTCTGCATTGCTCAGGATCTTTGTTTTATTTGTAATCCCAAGATTTTCTTTTTCTTTCACCTTTTTACTGTCACATCCTATGTAGCCTGAATACCCCTTTGCGCCTGGCTGAAATAATATTGTTTGCCAGCTTACAATCAAAGCGAGCACAGAGGGAAACAGCTGAGCCGTATTAAGCAGAGGCAGTCTGGAGTACATTTCTTTTCTGCTGAATAACACGCCACAGGTGCAGGATTAGCCTGGCCTACGGTGCTGTGTTTGCTTAGCAGAGCCACCCTCTGCCTCCTCACATGACTCTCATCCTCGGGGAATCTGGCAGCGATGTAGCAAGCGCGCGGAAACTCGGTGTAAGTAGAAGGCTTTAGCTTTTCAACTCACAAAGCTCTTGTGCTTCCCCCCTCATCTTTCCCTTTTTCTTTTTTTTCTTTTTTTTTCTTTTTTTTTTATTTTTTGGGCATGGTTTGAACAGAACACTTAAGAGACTGGGAGAAAAAAAAATTGAAGTTCAGCAGGTTCTTCAGAAAGGTCAGAGAGGGACTGAAGAAAAAGCAGTGTTGCTGGTGTGCTGGCAAGATGTGGGGCAGCAGGGAGCCAGCTGCTTGTGGTGCACAGGGTCTTGTGTCTGCAGCTTTGTTTCCTGCAGGGACACACACGCAAACTCTGGAGATTTCCTATTCATTCACTTGGACTGGGGGTCAGAGTTTGTACAGTCTCAGGAGGCCGACCCAAGCCTTTTAGGTGCACTTTGGTTTAGATTTAAGGAGAAAGAAGGTAGATATACAGAGAAAATACTGCAGGTAAAACAAAAGAATTCCTGTTTTCCTTTCTGGTGAGGATTGAGGAAAAATAAATTTTTAGAAGAGCTAGTACTTGGAAATCAGCCTGATCTTGAACTTAAAAAAGAATGTTTCACTTTTTCTCCTTTATATTAACCTTTGGATTTGAAGTTAATTTAAAAATAAATGTTTTGGCAGTAATAGGCTAATTTTGGTGCCAGGTTTGCATTGTGGGCATGAATTTCAGAGCTGGGACTGGTTTTAGCCTTACTCATCCTTCTGTCTGACTTTAGTGATATATAGTGCTTGTGTACGTCAGTAATGCTTATTAAAATACTGCATCTGTTCTATACATTTTAAATACTAGTTAATTGGAAAAATAGCCAAATAATAAAAACAAATGTACTTTTTCTCCTACTCATTGCTGTTCATATCTGGCTGGATACTGAAAAAAAAAAAAAAAGGTTTTACATTTGATAAAACTGTAGAGAAATCTGCAGAGAATGAAAGAAAGAAGGTCATGCATCTCCTGAAAACTTCTGGTCAAGGAGAAGAGCACATGGGATGTGAGCTTGCCAAGGGTGTTTGCAGTGCACATTTCTTAGTTTTTGAGGTTGTGTATGAAGTGTAGTTGTGAAGATACATCTCTATGACATTGGGGAAAAAAGCAAAGCGAGCGAATGCAGTGGGGCTGGGGGCTGGTTCCTCCTCTTGCAGAGGCCTGAGCGGGTGGGTGGGCATGGAAGCCTGTTGGTGGGCACTGGTTGATGGATTGGTGGTTGTGTCACTGGCATGGGTGGCACACACTCCCTTCCTGCCCAGACATGAGCTCTGGAGCATTCAGAGAAGGAAATTCTTTTTAGGCTGCTCAAACACTTCTGGAAAACCGTAGCACTTATGTCTGTGGTCAAAATTCATTATTGTTGCTCCGTGCGTGCAGTTAATTTTGGTTTGCAGTAGAGATGCTTTCCTCCCCCTCTAAATGGATTTGTTTGTTTTCTGTCAAAGTGAGCAAGTCAATGATGCTTTCTGTTGCGTTCAGCCACGTTTGCAGAAGATAAGGTTTGTTCTTCAGCCCTCGTTCATGAACACAAAGATCTTCTTCATCGCTTATGGTTTCCACACATGTAGTTCAAATGCCTGTGCAGCGTGTGTGGGGAGGCCAACAGTAGCAGCAGTCAGTTCAATGCAGTCCCTGCCTTGGCAGCTTAACAGGGCAGGAATTTATACTGTCACTTGCTCAGTTGCTTAAAACTCTGCTTGGCCTGGTGACCTGTCAGGGTGGCATTTGCCTCCAGGCAGAAGAATTTCTGGAGATCCTTGAGCACTTCATTCAGCAGCAGTTACTTGCTGAGAGTGCCATAAACACGTGGGATTTTGGGAAGCAGATGGCATTAATCCATGAAAAATTTTCAAAATACTAGTTATTTTTTCAGACACCAAATAATCTGTCCTTCTGGAAGACAGACAGGCACTTGAGGAAAAGTTGGAAGGGGAATTGGTAGAAAGCATCATCATCCCCATGATTTGGGAAGCATGATAAGTTAATCAATAAACTGAGTTTAAAGAAAGTTATATATATATATTTATATATATATAGATACAGAATTTGGGAAAAAAAGATAAAAATATAACATGCTTATACCATAACATCTGTATGACTCTTCTGGTTTTGTGAATATCTACACTAATTAAATTTATTCTTACAAGAAGAGAAAAAGGGAACGACACCAATGTAGCAGAAATTAGAAAGGAGTTGGTAATTTATGAGGTAGGTTGCTCTTTAGGCTGAGCTGGGGTTGTGTCACATTTACTCCTGAACAGACAAACCCAGTCAGTCAGAAGGGCACCGGCACCTCTGAATAGTGTTGGCACTGGTTTCTGCAAGCATGGCATGTGCACATGCTAATTATATTTTAATATCCAGGTGCAGTCTTTGATCTTGAGGTGAGAATGGCTAGCTGGTATTTTTATCTTCCAGGCACTATTTTTGTCTCAACTGCATGGTGCTCTTGTGTTTCTTCTCTTTCGGAAAGGCAGCAGGAGCGACAGTGATTTATTAAACATATCTAAAAGAGCCATGAGGTCAAAGCTGTCTCTTGCTGTTTCTTTTAAATTCCATTGTCTGAATGCCTCAATCTCAATATCATCTGAAATGATAATAAGTACAAACCTGCAGCTTGCCCAGTGCAATCTTTGCTGCTTTCCTAAAGATCAGATAGCACAGCATAGATTAGTAGCAGTGGTATCACATTGCACTGCTTCCCATCTGTGTATTTTTCCCCTGTTGCTGCTGTTCAGGAGAGTTTTCAAGATCACTTGTAGTGACATTTGCATAATCTCCTGATGATCGCATTTGGTGTTTACTGCTTGGAACTGCAAGTATACGTGGTGATTTTCAGCTTGGAAACAGAAATAACTACTGTAGGATGTTAACAATACTCTTCCTTTCATAGTAGAGTGTGGCACAGACTCTGCTGTTTGTTAATATCCAAATTGCCTTTTTGACATATTTGTGCCCTAATTTCTATCCCCTGTTTTGAGCATAATTTAGCTTTAGTGAATCTGTGTTGACTACTCCTGATCAGATTTTTGTCATTCATGTTGACAGAGATGGCCTCCAGAATGAGGTGCTCCATCATTCTCCTTTCACAGAATATTCTGACTTAGAAGGGATCCTCAAGGATCATCAAGTCTAGCTCTTGAGTGAATGGCCCATATGGGACCAAACCCACCGCCTTGGTGTTATTAGCACCGTGCTCTATCCACGTGAGCTGATCTCAGGCATTGAAGTCAGGCTGAATGGCCAGTAGGTCCCTGGCTCCTCCCTCCTGCCCTGTTTGAAAACTGGGGTGGCATTTGCTTTCTTCCAGTTCTCATGCCCCTCTGTGGATTGCCACAACCTTTCAAAGATGGTCATGAGTAGACTCATTCTGGTGTGTGCCAGCTCCCTCACCACTCATAGATGCATCCTGTTAGTGCCTATGGACTTGTGGATATCCAATTTGTCTAGATGCTCTCTGATCCAATCCTCCTTGACAAAGGGAACGTCTTCCTTCAGCCCTTCCTTCTGGGTCAGAAGTTCCTGAGGGGTGGTGTTGACACTGAAGACAGATGCAAAGGTGGCCCTCAATATCTCTGTTTTCTCTGTGTCCAGAAGAATTAGTCATTTTCACATTGGCCTTTGGCTCTCACCACAATATTTATGAGGTATTTGCCTTTAATTGTTTCAGATTGATAGCTCCAACATATTTACCTTTATTGTGTAAAATGCAGCTCTTGAAAAGGGATTAAAAATAAAGAATTGTGTTGGTATCTTAATGAGAATTTTATGAAGTACCTGCTCATTCATCTTTGCAAATATTAAAGACAAACTTATATTTTAATAGCTTTTATTTTGTCATGGAGTATTTACACGTTGAACCAAAGGATCATAAAAGGTCGAATTAGGCAAGATGTTTGACACATTTGGGGAATATTAATGGGGAATTACAGTGGATAGGAATAGACATTACTGAGTCCAAGACGACAGGATAAAAAACTTTGCATGCACTTTCCTTTGGATATTTTAAAGTTATCTTTCTATTTTACTTTTTTTATGTTGTGTTGGTACATTGTCTCATGCTATGAAAAATGTGCCAACCAATTCCCATTTTCTTCCAAATGAAAAATATGTCAAAGATTAACTGGGCATCAGAAATTAGAGGAAAACAGACAGCAAATTACATGTGCATTTTCCATGGGCTGTGTTACCAAAGCAGCCTTTGTGTTTGTAAGCTGTGAGTAGTATGGAACGGGTGTTAGTTTGGAGGGTCTTTTCTTGGAGGCTTTGTCACAGCTTGTTACATTACATGCTAAACTTTTTAGCTAATAATTCTGAAAAATAAAGATATCGTTTAAAGTGGTCCTGGATGCTTGTAGCTATATTTGCACTCAGTGACAATTCTATTAATATGGACAGGAACAGTTTTTAAGAAAACCGCCTGACAGGTTGTTTAAAAGTAGATTTTATTTTAAACCTTATTTGCATTATGAATAGAAACAAAACCACCTCAAATTTTGAAGTATACAGATGAGAAGGAACAACTTGTAGGTTCTCTGTATTTTGTTGTACAGGAAGTCGAGCATAGGTGGGAAATGGCACAAATCATACATAAGCCCTACAATGTTACATTTTTTGTAGTATGTCAGTTTATTACAGTGGATGTATATCAAGGTACAGCTATTTTCAAACATGGATTGATACCAATATCAGTTTGGGCTCACTACTGCAATATAATCATACACTGCAAAGCAAAGCATACTGTTTTAATTTTTTCTGGTGTATTAACACCAGATTTTGTTTACTGTGGTTTTGGATCAAAAATATGAAGGTCTCAGCATCTGCTATTTCCTTGAGTTTTATGGTAGCCTTGAATATACAGCAAAGGGAAACTGTCATGATCCAGTTTTCCCTCTCTGTTACATAATTATCACCAATAAAAAAGTGTTTTACTGTTACCTCTTGACTATTTTACACAGTAGATCAGGCTGAGTTAAGAGGTGTAATTTATTTCAAGTCTTTTAACTGTGCTGTGTTTTCGTTGCTGACTATTTGCCAGAAAATATCCCATGGAAATTCTTTTATCTGGTAACTGTAAAGTACAGCGAGTTAGCAGTTACTTATTTCCCTTCCTCCTAAAACAATCATACTGATGGTATGACCCTAGCCTGGTGGGAAGTCATCAGGCTGTGGTTTATGATACGGCATAGGAAACTCTAGCAGGATGTCACAAGATAGTTTTGTAATTTAATAAAAGTCTGTTTTGAGGAAAAGCGCATTATGTAGATTAGTGTAGGGCATAAATGAAGTCATCTTGTGGTTTAAAATTTCCATCTTAACTATTTTATCAAGTTGACTGATTTTGTTCTCAGGTTTGCATTGTTTTCATTTGTTTTCAATTACTGTTCAGACACTTTTGTATGAATATCCTTAGGTTCCAGTCCAAAGGAGCAGTTGAAACAGTTACTCCGTGACATGTAGAGCTTCTTAGGTGTGTGCCTTCTCTCAAGCAGTAAGCCTTGCTCCCAGTCAGAGGGTGCTGTGGCCAGATGTTGTTATTAGAATAGGAAAACATGAATGGAAGGTATTGAATCAGTCTGAGGCTTCAAATGCCCTGTGTAGAAAGAGGAGTAATCACAAAACTCTGATACTTTATTGTTGTTGTTGTTGTTTTGTTTTTTTGTCCTTATCATCTGTTTGAAAAGTCTGACTTTTACTCCTTAGGAGCCCCTGTAAGGTCATGAGAGATTTGCTGTTTTCACTGCATAGACAGCACATAAATCTTACAGCTGTGGCACAGAAATTAATCTGTTAAGATAACTATTGCTAATTCTTCGTCCTCCAGGAACAGGCCGGCTTAAAATTCAAACCACAGAATACAGAGAAACAGAATAAAGAGCTTTTCACCTCCTACATTACCAGACTTGTTGAATCGGAGCAGTGCCCAAAAGTCATTACCATCCAATGGCTGTGGGCCAGTGTGAAATGAGTTACTGGGCTTTATCCAGATTCTAGTGGAGAAATTTCTGTCCAAATCACATAACTATGGCTACAGTTGGCAGAGGGTGAAGTACTTGTTGGCAGCCATGGCAGAGAGTTCGAGGTCTGAATGTACACTGAGAGACTGGCTCTCTAGATCAGATATTTTTTCTGCACCCACATGAGCCAATGTAAAGCTTAAGTAGGTGATTTTCCTTTTGTGTGCGAGGCACCACTGCCTGCAGACCTGTCAAACCAACAAACAACAACACTGTTTAAAACCAAGTTAGAATTCATCCTCATAGTTACTTCATTGTCATTGTGGAGCGGGGATCTGTGATCGCATCTCACACATTTAAAAAATTACAGCAGAACTCCCTGAAATGCCATGAAAGGGTTTGCACATGGCAAAGTATTTTGTTCTAAATCTTAGTGCTGATAAATGGAAGAGTATATCCAAGAAGGATTATTTGTTGACACTGGAGGTTAGTAGGGGCTTAAATTGGACATTAACATTATCCTCCTGTATGACCATGAGAGTGACTTTCAATTTACAGCACTTTATTTTCATTATTTTCTTTATCCTGGATTCAGGATCTTTGTAGATCTTTCTTTCTGTAAAGGACTACAAAGCATGCAGGAAGAGACACACTAACACATGGGAAAAACAAAGCAGTAGCATGCTGCACACAGTCCCCATTCTCAGGTAGAAGTTCATGAGAGGCCATCACATCACAGTTTTCAGTGGTTCCAGTCCTAGAGAGGAAAGTATTTTCCAGGAGTAGCACTCCAAAGAGTCATCGAAGCCTCGGCAGCTGACTGCCATCCCTTGTGGTGGATGGTGCTTTATAGATGCTGGTGGAAAAAGAGAGTTAAGCTGAGAAACTCAGCTGAACTTGATGAATTTATACCAGTCTGATGATGAACTTGAGGTGCACAGCTTCTTTGATGAATTCCCTAATGCAGTCAGTAAGTTTCTCAACAGACTAAAACAACCTTATTTTTGATCCCACTGTTTTCCTGCAGTTCTCTCAAGCTGCACTCAGTGCATCAGGGATGGGAAGCTGACCATGAGCAGACTGCAACAGATTAGGCTACAGCAAAGAAGCAGCCAAGATTAAATAGCCTGAAATCTCTTGCTTTCAGGGCTCTAGGAGAGCTTTCAAAACCCAAAGGGGCTTCTAAACCCTAGACAGAGCCAGGTCTGTAGAGACAGGTGCTTGTTACAGAACAGCAGCAAATGCAAGAGATACAAGCTGTTTACCATCCCAAACTGTGTTTTTCACACCTGAAATCAGGAGAAACTTGTTGCCAAGCTGGAAAGTTCTTCCCACTTCTCTTGTGAGTTCCTTCCTACACATTTCCTTTTGGGGAAGGGACTGCTGGAAAACCTTTCTGTGCTGAAGTCAAACAGACATAGAAGTCAGGAGACCTTGTTGAAACTCATCTCTGAGTGGGTGGAGAAGAGTTCCTACATGCTCCATGGTTATCTGCTAGGTGAGACACCAGAGGCAAAAGATCTGCCCATCAATTTAGCTAGCAGCCAGGAAATGAAGGCATGAAAGGAGCAAGAGAATAGAGTGAGAAGAGTTCTACATTTTAGAAGACAGAAAAGAGCTTGATTAAAGGTATCTTATTCCTGCCTATTTTAGTTTTATTCAATTCAATGTATTTGACACTGAACTGCAATGCTTTTGCACTAGTTTTGACCCTTGGCATTAGGTGTAAGCAAAATACTAGGCTACATTCCTAATTTCAACTCTTGGAAGGTGTAAATTTGAATGCCAGGCTATCTGTCCTAAATTTTCCCAAAGCCAAACTACATCTCTACATAGCCACCTGCAATGCTTTTGATGGTACTTCAGATTTTTGATTCCAATTCAGCCACTTCCAGCTGTCTTATTATATCTGGGAGGGAAACCTAGGGTGTAAGCTGTTGTTTATGTCAAGTTTTGCAGAAGCTGTTCATCATCACATCACTGATGAGTGATGGCCACAGATTGTGTTGGGGTATGACTATCTTACGTGCTTGTTGGAAAAATGAATGATATGTGGTTGTATATATTATGAGGATGGTGTTTAGCTGCCTAAATTTAACATATTCAGGCACCATCAAATGTGTTATTAAACCTTCCCCCATTTTTTGTGCTAGGTGTAAGAAACTTTTGTCTTTTACACTCCTTGTTGGGGAGAGATCCCTGCTAAAACTGTAGGTAACTTGTAGAAAGAGCTGTAGAAGTGATGTACAGAGCCAACTATTATACTCATGAGCTAGAAATTCACTTGGTTGCCTCATGAGCTTGAAGTCTGAAAATCCTTGAGAGGAATATTAATAGTAGAACATTCCCCATTCAATGGTAACAAAGTAATACTGATAAAAATTGCTGATTGAAGGAGAATTTAGGTGATCCCTAATCCTGTAACCCAGGGAGCAAACATCTGTTGATATTAATTTGTAATACACAGGCTGCCTAATCGTATTAGGAGAAACAAACAATGGTGCATTGTTTTTCCTGTAATTTAAGCATCTACTTCATCTTAAGGTACAGCTGCAAGTGCACAACACCACATACACACAATGTATCTTGAGTGAACTCACGCTTTTAGTTCTGATTTTGCCAAATGTTAGTGAAAACAGTGTGGGACTGCCAGCCGGTCAGTATTGTGAATCCAGTTTGTATCCTGGGTACAAGGGTTACAAACCATGGTTTGTATGTGTTTTGTAACTGGTTGTCTGGTTTGACTTTAGAAAAAGCTGATCAAGAAGCCAGTTGGTTTCAGTGGGACACAGTATGAGTTCTGTGTTTCATAGGAGCTAATGTCATGGTGAATTATTCTCTTTCATGTGTATCACCCTAATATTATTAATATACCTCTTGTGCAAGGAATGTGCAAGGAGTGGAAGAGCTATAATGTTAAAAAGGCTAGCACTTCTCTAAATGCAGTGTTCTTACATGCAAAGCCCCACTTCTCCCAGAGCTAACAAGTGACAGCTTTTTTCTGGCTTAACTGGGGATAAGCTTGCATTGTCTCATGTTACACTGCAGAAAACTAAAGCCTGTGTGCCACTTGTTGTTCCCAGTGCCTACCTGTGCCTATCCTGTGCTACCAGAGCTGGCACAGGAGAGGAGGGATATGCAGCTTGCAGGCATGATGTGCCCTGGCTGGTCCCATGCTCCCAGGAGCGCAGACTGGGCTTTTTCAGCCCTCCTAAGGGTGAGGACTGGTAGAACAGCCCCATGCTTCCTCTGGCCTTTCACTGCTTCAGAGTCCTTCAGCTTCACTCTCACCTCAGTTGTTGATTGCTGTCCAGGCCCTGAAGTGTAGCTACTTGTCCCCATCCCCTCTGCTTGTTTGCCCACCCTGTCTCTCCCTAGGGAGCTCAAAAAGATACTTTTTTTTTTTTTTTTTTTTTTTTTGGCAGCTCCACAATATATCAGTCCTAATGATGGAGATTTTGGGAAAATTTTAGAGTAAAGGGCAGTCAAAATAATTGTAATATCAATTGTTTATAAAGACTCAACTGTAAACCAAGCCTGTTCTTCAGCTCCTCTTTTGGAGACAGCTGTTTGGTAATCTTTGGTAAGATTTCTTACAGGGAACCAAAAGGAGAGTGAGGAACTGCCCATTGAGGCTTTTCATGCTAATCTCATTTTTGTCTTTGAAGCTTTAAACTTTCACAAGGACTGAAAGCTGATATTTATGAGTAGAGCTGGGGGAAGGAGGTTGCTTAAACAGCTCCTAGCCTATCACAAACATCTCCAGCTGTACTCCACCAGCTCCATGGAGATTCAGTATGCTGATATTTTTAGAAATAATCACCCCCATATATTTCAGCATTGTTCATCTGAAACCACATTCTTCTCTTTTACTTTGTTTATAGACTTTTCTTTTACAGAAATGAGCTCTTTCCCTTGTTTTCCAAGCAGTGCTTTTGCAATTCAGTGACAGAACGTGCTGTTGAATTTGAAAGAACATCACTTTCTGTTAAGTCTTTGTTAAATTGTATGCCCATGTTCTGTTCTGCCTGGAGTACCATAAATCCCACTGATGTTTATGGGGTTCAGTGAATGTAGATCTGTGCTGAGGGCTGTAGAGATAAAGAAAGCTCAGAGGTGTAACCAAGGATTTGGCCTATGTAATGCAATAGAAGAAAAGCTGTACTGTCAATATATAATAATAAAAGCACAATATATCTCTTGGCAGTGGCAGAACTCAAATATCAGTACCTTTGATCTAATACCACCAAGGTCCAATAAGCCTCAACCATGGTGACCATTTCAAACTACAGAAAAACACTCTGTAGTAAATGCTCATCTCAAATAACTTCCTGAAATTTTGATAGGTAGAAGTAGTTTAAAGCCTGCATTTCAAGTCTTGCAATACAGCATAAACTGTTTCTTTTTCTTCCCCTCTCACAGCCAGTTTTCTAGACAACATGCCCCTGCGAAGTTCTGGCAAGCTGAGCATGGAGACCAGAAAAGATGGTGAGAGTACAGCCCCTGCTCCTCCCCAGAAGAAGCTGTCCTGCCAATGCCACCACCACTGCCCTGAGGACTCTGTCAACAACACCTGCAGGTTTGTGGGATAGACATCTAGTGATGATACAAACATACTTGTGGTAGCTCAGCAATCCCAAACTGGGCGTGGCATTTTTTGTTTAAGCAGCAATATGTAAATGAGTTATTTTTCACTGTGTCTAAAAATCAGAAGTAATTTTTACCTAGATATCAGCTGCATGGTTGTTATGTTTTGTTTGGGAATACACATATTTATCATTTTACATATTTAATGCACTGCATATGAAATATTCTGAAGGTTGAACTTTGTTTTTAAAGGTGCATGCAGTTAATGAGAGGAAACCTAGTGGAGATATATTGAAATGTCAATAAATGCTTATAAATTTATAATTGTTCTCAATGGAATACTATTTTTAAGAACCCTGATTCTTAAAACCCAGCTGTATCTGTAGGTCCTTGAGGCTTTGAGGTTTTTTGGGTTTTTTTTTGTTTCCATGCTAAAAGGAAAACTGTCTTGAGATGAAGTGTTGAGTATTTTTGTCTCCTAGCTGTAGCCTTCTGTTTATTTTTGGGCTTAGAGTACTACAGATTTCTCATTTGTGTTGGATTCTGCTGCTTCAGGACCTTTTGGCTCCCTGGGGGAGAGGCAGGTCCAGATGAGCACAAGCTCCTTGAGGCCTCAGCACTGGTCTGTGTTGCACTGGTGCTGGCTGAAGCAAGCAGAGGTGACTGGGGGTACCTGTGGGGGGACCAAGCTGCTGTTCCCCTACCCAAAAGCAGCTCATGCTGGACACATACAGTTGCTGTTGAATGAAGGTTGAGTGAACCTCTGTCTTTCCTTGAGGTGCAGGTACAGTTTGCTTTAGCTGCAGCAAAATTGGGCTGAGCTCTTCATGTTCCATATGAGGAATTTAAACTTGTCTGCTTGGCTAGAGCAGGCGTGGTACTGGATATACCTACTGTCAGCCTGGTGGAGCTGTGGAGTCAGGGAAGCATCAAAGTAGGGCACAGATGTGAGCCCAGCTGGAGGTGCAGTGCTGTTTGAGGTGAGGTTGTCTAACATTGTGTCCGCTCTTCTAGGCAGCTTATTTCAAATTTAAACGGGGAAGGCCTAAGGTTGCTGAAGGCATCGATTGCTTTGCTGGATTTTTGAGTGTGGTTTTGCAGCTTGACTTAATTCTTCTCAGCCTGCGTTTTCCTACTAAAATGTATAAAGTTTTGGTGACGGCTGTAAATACCATTTTCCCTTTCTAACCTCTTCCTACAGGCCCATGCTCCAGCCAGGAGTTAGACCTTACTGCTCTCACATGACAGTCAGTTTAAAAAGCTATAAAACCCCACTCTGATACCAATTTGCAGTTTCCCTGCAGCGTGAATCAGCTGTTTCCTGTTCCTGCCAGCAAGAGCCACAGCTTTCATATGTGCTGTCTCACACACGCAGCAACAGGGAATTTGCAGATGACTTTTAAATCCGAGAATTAGGAAGCACAAAGGGATCAATGTTAAGGAAGTGACTGAACAAGGTTTGTCCCCCAGCTGGGGAGGCCTGCTGTTGCACATCGCTCTGTAGGCATCACTGACATGAGATATTTTTCATGGAACTGTGAGTAAATGTCCTGTTAGAATGGACTGGGGCATTTTCCCTTGCTACAGTACTTCAAAGGAACTATTTTCAGAGCGTCCTTTACGAGGTCAAATGTCAAACTTTTTTTGGGTGTTAATGCCCAAGGATAGGCAGTTAAGTGGGAGTAAAACACAAAATTGTAACCCCTTTTGTCTTCATAATCCTTGGAGACTTCAGGCTTGAATGTTCTGCTTTGCTGCCAAAATTATTTTTTTTCCAGTTCAGACACCAAAATAATAACTGAAGCTGGAATTTATCCATCAAATATTAATCACCTTTCTGTCCAGTGAGGAGGTTCCTGGGACAGTTGGGAGACTTGCTTTAGATCAGCTCCTCTCTCCTGCCCTGTGCTGTCACCTGAGCAGTTCCCACCTTGCCACTTGCCCAGTGAGCAACAGCGTAAGTGCAAAATGGCTGAGGAGTTTGGAGTAATATAAAACAAAATAAATTAATTTAAATGCACTACCTTCATGGCTTGTCAGCAGTAATCCTGTTGGTGGTAGTGGTCATTGCTATGGTTCCCGCTGCCTTCATGCGAGAGCTGCAGTGAGGTGTGAAGGACTCAACACCCCTTGTTTTCCCTGCATCTGTTTAGCTGTTAGTGTAATGATTCCTTTTTTAAATTCCCTACTACACAGCTGGAATTATGAATTACAGAGAAAAGAAGATCCTGAGCCTTCTGTTGGGAAAGAGTGCTTATTAGGCATCTGGTTAGCTGGTTATTATGTATCTGGTTATTTGGCTAGATAGCGACTCAGGCTCAGAAGATTTGAGCACAGCCAACCAGGTTAGCAGTGATTATTAGTTTCTCCTGAGTTTTGGGATCATCCTGCTAGTCAGGCAGTAACTTTGGTATTTTTTTCCTGTGTGAATGACTGTTGGCACAATTTTAAAGCACTCAGGGAATCACTGAGTGTCACTATAAAGGAAGTTTCCCCTTTTTGAAGTACAAGAAGTATCGATTGCAGTGTTTGTCTGAAGAATAAATTGACTGCTTTAGATTAAAAGTTACTGCATTAATTATCTGCTAGCTTCAGATATAGCCTCTAAAAGCCTTTTGCATTTTATATTTTAAAAAAGAATTTAAAAATCAAAATCAGAGTTGTCAGCTCTGTCAACCTGTTAAGCTTTTGGCTGTGCTTGGACCTTCAGAGTTTGGACCTGCCAGCCCAACAGGAACGAGCCAGTGTGTTCTGGGGCACCCAGGGGCCTGGCAAAGCTCTGACACCCAGGAAATTCACTGAGTACATCCACAGCCAGGGCTTGGGCTTTGGAGAGCATCAGCCACTGTCCTTATCAGGGTTCTTACTAAAGCAGTGAAGCATTTTATGAGCCCAGGAGCAAGTACCTCAGAAAGTTCAATGCAAAAGTATTTCCAGCTGTGTTTGAATTAAAACTCTCAGAAAAGGATTGCTATTCCTATCGCAATCACCATTAAAATTTTCTCATAAAAAGCAGTCTGTCATCTCACATGAAGATTTTTATCTGCTACCACAGGTATTCAGCTTTAAAGTATGTATCCAGCTCATAGTACTAGGGGTCTGAATGTTTATATAAAAATGGGGACATCTGGTGGCCATTTAAAATCCTCTCCATAATTGTATTTGTAGAAATTTAAAAGCCAGTATTTTTTAACCACATTGGTATCAAATCCTCCAACAGCATGCTGTGTTCCTATACAGAATTTCCCTTTCTTTATACTTCTGCAGTTTAAGTCCAACAATACTTTAGAGAGCTAAGGATAACACTGCAGCTTAAAAGGCAGAATACTTTTCTATTTAAGCAGAAAAGCTGTGCCTCTAGTTAGGGTGTGCTCTAAAAAATGGGGCAGTCTGCGAGCACAGTGAGGTTTTGGAAGACCCATTACAGGGTGAGCTCATCAAGGGAGGGTTAATGCCAAGGTGTAGCAAATGTGGGCCAGGCCAGGAGCTCAGGCTGATATCCTCACTCACCAGGACCCCATTTCCCCATAAATATTTGAACACATATTCAGAGACAGCTCCTTCATTAGCCCTTCCCATGGCTGGAGACAGGCACTCCTGTATCGCTGCTCAGGGGTTCTGTACAGGGGGAAAGAGGGGTCACAAGTGAGGCCACTCTGGGCATTTGAAAAATACTGGTGCACCCAAGGCCCTGACAGGTGAAACCTTTGGAGAAGACTCACAATCCTCTGCTTGTAAAGGGTGTGGTAGACTGCTGCATGCTGAAACTTTATTCTTCTTTCCAAGAATCGGTGCAATTCATAAAAGGCTTTTAGTAAAGGAGGTCAGAGCTGCTTTGAACGCAACCAGGACCTTGTTTTACTGTTCCATTTCAAATTTTCTGTGTTCAAAGTGAACACACGGTTGTGTCTAATCATAATTAATTGCATATTTTAAAACCTGGTGTTACATCTAATTGGCTTTGACTGTAATGGGATTGCAGTAAAGGCAGAGGCCAATTAGGTGCCTTGTCGCACTCTGTTTTCATGCACAAATAAATGCTGACAGTTTTAAAGATTGGGCTGATAAAGTTTAAGTTCCTATGTGTTGCCTACTAGATTGTATTTCTGCCCAACTGTATCTTCGGTTATCTGAAGCAATAAAATAATTAATTTGTTTTTTCAGCATTACCAAAGGTGACAACTCATTTGAGTGATGTTATTTTCATTCTCCTGTACTACAGATATGATTGAATTTTCTTTGTAATTTGGTATGTAGAAGAATAAAGACTGACAATGGTCAAAGCACTCTGTTCAGACAACTTCTGCTTTAATAAATTTTAATTTTTAGGGAAAAGCTGAACATTTTCTGATAAAGGAGCTATGGTGAGATCTTAAATATTAGACCTTTCAAATTTTTAATGTTTATGTTTATTTTTAAATTTCCTCCTTTATACAGGAAATTTTTTGATCATTTTAAAAAGAGTGTGGAGACTTGTCATGTTGCTTTGGATGGAAGTGAAGAGAGGCTCTTGCTCTTTCTGTTATCCAAATGAGGAGAATAAATAGGAGGAGTGGAAAGAAGTAATAATAGTTCTATGGACTCATTTGAAATCAAGTTAAAGATAAGGGGTGTTTTCATCAAGTTATGAAAGTTACGTGTCTCTTTGTGAAAGGCACTGAATGAGGGCAAGATGTTGCTTTTCAAAGTTACATATTGCCATCCCTGGCTGTGTCTCACACTCACAGAGCCGGGTGGGAAATCTCCAGCAGGCAGGTTTCGGTAGTTGAGGAATCACATCTTCTGTGAGAAATGGCTGCTGGCCAGTGGGGACATCTGTGTGAGAAGATGCAAAGCTGCTGGCCTTGGTTCCTCTCTTGTGACATTTAGGAAAGGTCTGAGTTAAGATCCCTGCTTTCTTTGTGGTAATCCGTAATTGTAGCAGCGCCTTCTATATCAGTGTCTGTCCATGTTTTGCTATTAACTCCCTTTATTTTCCTGGCATTTGGCTTGGCTGTAAGAATTCACTCTTGGCAACTATGTGACATAGCAAATCTGTGCTTATTAGTGATCACATCCAAAGTGAATTTAATCACTCCTCTTACTCTACTAAGATGGTGCTTCAGTGGAGGAGGTTACTGGATGTGTACCCAGATGTATCCAGTAAAAGCACATTGAATTCCTTTTTTACACACCATTTGCAGAATCAAATTACACAAAATTAGAATTCACATTGCAAATTTAAGAAAATAGCAGTTCTATAATACTTTTTTTTTTTTTTTCTAGGTGGTGGAGAATAGGTTTTTCATACTGATTTGCAAGTATCAGTGATGTACAGATGTTTCTCTTTCTGTAGTCACCAAAATAAACATAAAATTTGAGACTGTGCATACATCTCTGACTTGTTTCTTACTGGCTGCATTAGTAAGAACAGTTTCATTTCTACCCTAGTCAGGTGTGAGGTGGGTAATCAATAAAACAGCAGGGATGTGCCCTGCCCTTTCCTTGCAGTGTGTGGTCCATCTGACATCCTGTGAACCAGGAGAGCAGGGCAGGGGTGACAGGGGGGAAGCAGGTAGGAGATCCTTCTTTCTTTTCAGAAAAGTCCCTTCTCCCTCTCACCCAAGCACCTCAGAAATTCTCAAAAAGATCATGAATTCTTATATTGCATGAAAACTTTTTGTTGTTTAGATTTTTCTTAGAGCTAGATACAAGCAATACCAGTGTTTATTCTGCTCAGCAATGCTATTTTCTTTTCCTCTCACTTTTCCTTCATTATTCTAAAGTCTTTAAAGAGCTTGATTTATTCTTATTTTTGAAGCTTTATAACTTCTTTGTTTTGCTCTACCCAAACTAATTTTTTCTTTTTAAATTTGAAGTAAAATTTTTAGAGGGAGTGCATGAGTTTAATTTTCTGAATTTAATTTTCAGAAGTGAGCTAAGAACCAGAGTCCCATATGACAAGTCAGAGAAATAGAATTAAAACTGCTGACTTTCTGTTTCTGTTTTTCCCCTTTTGCAAACAATTTGACTTTTACTTCCCCTTCCTTCTTGGTTTCATCAACCAAGAGTTTTGGGTTTTTTTGTGGGGGCCTATTAGCTGTCAAGTCCATTTTTGTGTTTCACTTGATAGCAATTTATTGTTTCATTGCTCTGTCCCCTGGGTTAAACTTACTCATTACTTTGAATCAAAGGCACCATGCAAACAAATAAAATCTAATCTAATATGATATTGTACTCTAATGGATTCCTTACAGTCTCTCTTGGCAATCCTATTGTTCCTATCTTTTCAGCCCAAGCAATGACATCAAGGTGGTTGTTGCCCAGAAGGGTTATTGTCTCCTTCGCCTCACTCCTAAGTACAAAGTCGAAGAAGGGTAGAAGTCATTGCTGGCTTCTCCCAGAAAGTAATTTGTAACATTACAGCAGTTGGTTACTTTTCAGATCCAGAAGTCAGTAACCCATGATAGATTATTATTTGAAATAATAAGTTTACCGTGGCTAGACCCTGCGCCACTAATATAAAAATATGCCACAGAAAATATTTGACGTGATCCTAGGCAGCATCTCTCGGTTGTGTAGCTAATACTTACAAATTGTGTTTGTCTCTTAAATGTGTAACTGTGGCTCTTGTTTCCTACATCTTCATTGCCTTTGCTGCTGGTGCTCTTTAGACTCTTGTTTCATTCAAGTAAGGAGCAAATCATCTGAATTTTTGCTGTATTTAAGTTTTCTAATCTTTTTTTCTTTTTATTTCCTTGTTTTAACTGAGTTTGTTTCTTCTCTTCTCTTCTGAAAAATACTCATTGAACATAATAGTCAGTGTTATTTTCCTGAGCAAATAACAGAATATTTTATTTTTCTGTGACTTAAATTCCTTATATTAAAGAGTTTTTTCTTTATTTTTGGATCTTCTTCCTGCAAATCAGTCAGTTTTTGTTTCTTACACTTTATATATCTCCCTCAGAGTGCTGAGAACTTAATGTAGAGCAGTCTCAATAAAATGCAGCCACCCTTTCCATGCCCTCCACTCCCTCTTTCCATAGCGTTCAGGCATCTGACCTTCATCAAGGAAGGACATTTATCACCAGCACCATCTAGCCATCTGTTAGTATCCTTTCCCTCCCTGGTGCGCATTCCTGTAAATGGAAGCATTTTGGATCACTTCAGCCTTATAACCCAAGTAAACATCTATGAAAGGTGTTGATGATGACTCAAGGACTCATGCACAGGAGCGCTGCAGTTCATAATACAGTTAAAACAGGAATCACAGATCACTTGTGATAGTATTTTACATTTAGTATTTCAAAAGTGTTTCTTTCTTCGGGTCTGTGCAGTGGTGCAAATATCAGTGCCTTATTCCTGCACCAGGGCAGACCTTGTGTAGCACTGAAGCTTGTGTTGCATGGGTTTCCAGAGTCTCAGTGCACTAATGACCACGGGCAGAGAACTGGGGTGTTTGTTAGCGGGGTTTAGGCTGTGAAATGTCACAAAGGTAAGTGCACAGCTCCGAGGCTCCTTTGTGTGTGCAGGAGCTGGTCCACAGCAGCCTCGGTGTGTCCATTTGTGAATGGCAGATTTGCCTGGCAGGGAGCAAAGTTTAAGACAACATTCAACAGCACATTTATTACTTCAGTGCCTTTTCCTGATTTCTTCTTTCCAATCCACAGCACCGATGGCTACTGCTTCACCATAATAGAAGAAGATGAGTCTGGTGGACATTTAGTCACCAAGGGATGCCTTGGATTAGAGGGCTCAGACTTCCAGTGTCGGGTGAGGAAGCATTTTCTGCCACAGTGACATGCATCTTGCATCATGACACTTTTTGATAGTTTTCAATTAATGTGCAGTCAACAGACATTGCTGTGTCCATGTTTCTCACTTCTGCTCATTTGGCAGATAGTTGATCTGCATTGATTACTGGGGGAAGTGCATTTGTATCCCCAAAAGATGATACTATATCTACTCCTAATAACAACTCATGGGCTTTGGTTTTGGCACTGCTGCTACTACTAACATTCCTGCTCAGAGGAAGTTTGGATTTATAAAATTGCATTCTTAACGCCTCAAATGGCCATGCTAACTAAAGTTAGGGTATTATTTGATGGACTGCAGCAACATCTATGTCTTACATGCAGTTGCACTTGGGTTTGGGATTTTTGGTGCCAGATACTCCCTTCAAGTACATTGATCATCTGACAGAAAGTGTCACTGCAGGAATGGAAGGGTCGTGGAAAACGGAGCCAGGTGCCTCCAAGGTGGTTGCCTTTCCTCATGTTAATCTCAAATGTTGTCAGATGAGTACAGGAATTATCTAATCATTATGGTTAATGGAAGGTATTTTATCCAGCTTCCCGTGAGACGAGACGCTGCAGCTGAATTAGTCCACACAGCAATTCCTGTATTATCCTGACTAACCTGTTTTGGATATCTGTACTAACTCTGTTTTGGTCTAACTCATGGATGTATGTGACTTTCACACTTCTGACTTGCACTATTAGAGAAAGTCAGTCCCTTCTGCAGCATTAAGGCACCAACAGGAGTAAGTTAGGAGTATCTTAATTAATTAATGTCTTAATTACCTGGTTGAAGTATTGCTGGATATGCTGGTTGGCAGAAATCCTTAATCCATGCATCCTAGAAATCTGTAGCAGGTTGCAGTCCAGCTAGCAAGCACATCTTTCAAGTGCCAGAATGACAGTGGATATTTACAACACAGGTAATGACTTTCTTTCTATCTGAATTGCTTGTTGCAGGACACTCCTATTCCACACCAAAGAAGATCTATTGAATGTTGCACAGGCCAAGATTACTGTAATAGACACCTTCACCCTACGTTGCCACCGCTGAAGAATCGAGGTAAGGGGAAGAAAATCCAGTCCTAAGCTGATCTTTTCCTGCTCTTGGTCCTTGTGCCTTAGGGAAAAACAGAGCACAGACTGAAGCACCCCTACCCAAAAGCATGTGATTAGATAGATAAATGGCATTAAAGAGTTTATCTCCATTCCTGTAGGTTGTGTGTGGAGTGGTGCTGATGCTTGCTGTTATTTCTGTTGCATACACACGGTGAACACGAGATGCATTAGAGTTGCATGATGCTAGTGCAGACCTGCTGAGCTATCAGAGATCATTGCAAAGACTTAGGCTGGTCATGGCAGAGGATGACTCTTGCTGTGTGTTTTTTTAGCCTGATAATAAAATGGAGTCCTCTCTTCAGTCCCTGTGACTGCATTATTGTCATTCATAACTCCACACACAAATCGGTCAGTTCAAGTTGACACAAGTCTGTATGTTTTTCTTATTTGCAAGACCTGATCATCCAGCACTAGGGCAATAATGATTCACTGAAGTGTATTTTTTATGTGAAAAATGTAGCTGAAAATATAACATAGGGTAAGAACTCACACACTTTTTAAAAAAAAAAATTATTTGAGAGCAAATGGACATGTACTAACTTAGTTAATGCTGAGGCAATGTTTTAGCATTTTTGTTTGTTTGTTTAAACATCACTTTCTGAAAGCTGGTAGAACTGTTTTTATCTGGGTGTTCAGAATACATTTTATAGAAGTGCATTCCTAAGTAAGTGTAAATTCATCCATAGTAAGCTCTTGGCTTCAGCAGGAATTGTGGTAGTCAGCATGGAGTCAGTTCGGAGTTGCAGAAGAATTTGTGTTTGCGGCATTCTGTGTTGAAGATCCAGATCGGTGCACAGATGCACTCTTAATTTCACCAATGGCAGATACTGACACAAATGCATGCTCAGAGAAAGCCTTCAGTCATGTAAGCTGTTCCCTTTAGGCCTGTGAAATTCTGCACAGATGGGCTGCAGTCAGGCCTTCGGAGAGCAGTATGTAAATACTCCACTGTTTACTAGCAAGGCATTAAGGCAGTGAAACCTCATAAAATTCTGACTTCCAACAGAAGAGTTATGTACTACTTTGTCGGTTTATTTAATTTTAAAAAGTTCTTTGGACTGAGAGAGAATCTCCAAAAAAGCAGTCAATATTTGTTCACACTTACTTAGTCTTTCATTAAATATCAGTTTGGAAAACACTGCCATGATTTCTTCTTGCTAGTGGCTGAGTTTATTCTACATTAGGACTACTTAAAAATACTGAATCAGTGCCTAACACTAGACATCCATCTTATTAAGATTTTAGTTATTTGGCAATGCTATCTGCTGCTTATACAGAAAGCAGTGAACTAAGCTTTTGGTAGTGGCAGAAGTTGTTTAGATCGATGTTGGGTTTGTTCTGTGTGTATATAGGGTAAATAGAGTATTGCTTGGGGACCATGGTGGCAAGACCCATTGAACAACAGGGAGAATATTTTTTAAATGAAAACTTTTAAGCTGGAGCAGGGTTCCAGCTGTTCTGTGTTGCAGAGTTGACTATTTAGCATGACAGACAAAAGGTGATGTAGTCATTCAGCATGCTCAGAAGATTATATTTTTTTAAATGTTTTTTTAAAATAAGCTCTCAAACTACCAGCATCCTGACTGTTTTGTGGAAATACATTTCAGGAACTGCTTCAATAAAAGCGGCTGAACAAGGCTGAAATCATCACCTTTACTAAAGCCTTAAGTTAATATGTCCTTCTTGGTACCAGGCCTGTTTTAATTTGTTGCTGCTGTATCCTAGTATGAAACCTCAGAAAAAAAAAAAAAAGCCATAGTTTGAACCACAGACCCTCACTGCAAATAAGTACAAATACTGTGCACAAATACATGCTACTGCCTGTGCCCAGTACTGTGGCTGTGATCATTGTTTCTACTGTGGAAGCATTTAGATTAGGCTGTGATTGCCTGCGTAATGTTAGAATTGTATATCAAATTTAACATAAACGGTAAGTACTGAGAAAGAGAGGTGAGCTTAGAAACAAGCTTCTTGGAATTACTTTCTGGCCTTCAGGGTATGCTCCTCAGCATCTAAAAAACAAACAGAAATTTGGCTTCTTGCGTCTGAGGTGATAGCTCATGGGAACCAAAGTCTAGGGAGAGCTTGCAGCTGCAGGTCAGAGGCTGTTGAACTGAAAACTGACCCATGCACCAAGGTAACAGCTACAAAGGCAAGTGACTTGTCTTCTCTCAGTGCTTTTCGAGGCCTGGCATGTGCTGCAAGGCAAGATTTATGCCACACCCTATCCTTCTTCTCTCCCCCCTGGAAAGAAAGGAGCACCGCATACATGAAAGTAAGAGCTAGAAAAATTAGCACTGGTCAAAGCAAGACTTGTTAAGTAAGATGGAAGAAACAACAGCTAAGCCTGAGTTTTGAGCTCATCTTGGTTTAGAGCTAGCAGGATAAAATATCCCAGAGAAACCATTAAATCCTTGTGCCAGCTATACATCTGTCATATTAAGGAAATGAAAATCATAATTGGGTCTGATATAACACCTCTGCTTTAAACAATAAAAGATATTCCTGGAAATCCCAGCGAAAGCACAGGCTGAGACCAGTCAAAAGGAGAAATATGTCTTTACTGATTTAGAGCCTATATAAGCAGAAGTGGTGGTGCCACCATGTCTGGCTCCCTGCCTGTATAGCCAGTGATGAATGGGCAAGGGAATGATTGGAGGAATGATGGGGTTTGATGTGTGCACACAGTCTCCACGCCTCGGATTTCACTGCCGTTTTTACTTGGATAACTGTAGCATTCTGAACTGGAGGGACCTGGGGTGGGAGGAGAACCTCCTCTCTCTTTGATATGCTGACTTCTGAACCTTCTGGGTGGCATTTTCAATGCACTCCTCAGCATGGTCCCGCTGATGACAGTGAGTGAAACGAGTGGTGGAGGAGGGGGAAATTGCAGGAGAGTAACAGAGAGGCAGCTTGGTCTCACCGAGCTCCCTGCTGACAGCAGCCTGCACCACTCTTTTCCTTACAGCATGGAGCTGTTAATGTGGTGTTTGCTGGGCTTCACTGTTACCAGCCAGCCAAGGTATGTGAAGAGGCTTCCCAAACCTGCTGGGTGTTTGTTTTGCACTTCCCACACCGTGCTCCCAGTAATCGTTCACTGCTGCCTCCGTGGAAGCTGCTGCTTATTCTCGTAACCCTGCTGCTTGGCACCTTGCAGCTCCAAGTAACACAGCAGTAGAAAGCACAGCACTGGACTTCTTAAAGGACAGAGTAGCTCCATCATGTAAACTGGCACTGACCGGGACCCACCACAGTGTTCACCTCAGAGCCCACAAGCAGGTCTCTAGGCAGACTCACAGCTGAGCTGCCCCATCCCTCCTCCTGGTCAAATAGTGCAGGGAGAGGGGAGGTTTGTCCTGCTGCTCTGTGGGGAACAGCCTGGGCTGGAGGAGCAGGACAAGAAATCCAGCCTGGCTTAGTGCAGCAGAACAAACAGGCATTGCTGGTGTAAGGATGGGGGCTTGCATTTAATTTTGTGCTGTCCACACACACACCAGCAGGTTCATGAAGTCCTCAAGTTAGCAAGCAAATGAAATCCTGCCAGAATGGTTTAAAAACGCAGGAAGTGTATGAAAGGTGGGACAATAGCCCACTTACCATCAGTATTGCCTCTAAAATAGGCAAATAAATAGAAAGGCATATGGAACTAAATCTCCCCTCCTGTGAGAGCCAGTTGCACGCCTGTGCTGTGCACAGGGAGCCACTGCTGAGTTTGTGCCACTCTAGGCATGGGGGACACCAGCCACCACAAGAGGGTCAGCTCTGCACCTGGTCAAAGGCTTGTCAGCTGCTCCCAGTAAGGAGACCAGGACACTTTCCTTTATGTCTTTCATGCTTTCCTTACATTTACTTCACCCAATTGCATTTGGGTACCCAAAGAATTTTGCAGTGTTGAAGCCCAAAGTTCATCTGAGAACTGTACAGCACTGCCAAAATGCCTTCTGGCCTCTAGGAAAACTAAACTGCATTTATTTACTTTTCTGAATGGCAGAAGCCCATTAGAAACATTGCGCATAAGGTTTGGATCACTTAAACCCTAAAAATCATGGGAATTTGATTCAAGATTTCAGCATGTTTATCATCCTTCTCCAAATGTACATACTCCTGCACACACAGACAGCATGAACAACTTCATGGGCAATACTGTGTCTGCAAAAAGGCACAGATTTCCATGGCTTTAACATCTAGCAGACACAGCTATAAGATCTGAGTTGTTCCCTCTGTGTCTGACATCAGCTTTCATTACTGCTAAGCACAGAAGCCCAGCTTCCATCATGTTCCATCTCTGTGAAGTTGGAGAGCCCTTGCTGTGGGTGGTTATCCGGGTTTCTCCCAGGTACAGAATGCTGCTTGATGGTCTCTGTGCTCCTCTTACTCATCTGATGGGCCTCGACATCTGAAACTGTTAATACCCACACATTTTAGAGGGAGGTGGTGGCTGCCACAGGCTGCTTACAAAGCACAAACCAGAGCCCTCAGCCCTGCCCAGCTGCCATCAGTTTCACGAGAGCTCTGGATTCCCCAGCGGGCTCTTGGTTTCAACCCACAGCCCACTTGGAGTGGCAGGCCAGGGATAAATCTGCTGTGCCAGGCAGAAGGATGGGTTCAAGTGTTTTCCTGATAGACATTGTGTCAGGGTCCCCTTTCAAAGGCATCAGCCATGTCCTGAATGTTTACATTGTCAGTGCTCCCAGAGCAGGTAATGGCAGGTTAAAACATGACCAGTGTGATCAGGTGGTGTGCTGGTAGGTAATCCTTGTTTGTAGCAGAAAAGGGAAGGAAAGAAATTGTTTGGGACAAAAAAAACCAACAAAACAAAAACAAAAAAGAGAAACTAGAATACTTTAAAATAAAAGAGTCTGAGAGTAAACTAAGAGTCCCTTAGGAATCTCCTGGTCTCATTACCCTTGTAAATCTGAAACATAATAACATCGTTCCCTGGACCAGTCAATAAGGATGGATTTCTTGCATTCTTCGATGTGTCGGGCATTGGAGTGAAGGATGCAAGATAGCAAGGCTGGAAGAGCTTCCGAAAACATGGCCCTCATTTGCATTATCCCATTACTGGAAGGGTGGTTTGTGTATGCACATGCCAGAATACAATAATTTTGAGAGTTTGGGTGGCAGAGGAGGTTAAAAAGAATAGAGCTGATGTCTTTGTTTTTCAGCAGAAAAGCATGCATGAAGGTCAGACTTGCTTGCCTGAGCTTAGAGTACAAATTTGAAGATTAATATTACACTTTAAAGGAGCGTATGAGTCTTCCATACAAAGGTTGCCTGAAACATTTTAATACTTTTTATGCAACAGCATTTTCTACAAGTTACTTGACATGTTTTATTTTCAAAGTGTTTTATAGAAGAGCTGCTGAAAAGCTAGTTCTGCCCACTAGCACAGGAAGGCCTTGCTTGCACACAGGGCTGCTATAGAGTTAATGAAGAAAGAAATTCCTGCTCAGGTGTTTAAAACAGGATCTAAGAGACAAATTCTTCTGTAATGATGGAAATCCACTTTCAAGGCCTCTCATGCCTGCCTTCTTGAGGTTAAATGGTCTTCCACATCTTCCCTTCTAGGATAAATGCAGTTTGGTGTTGGTTGGGGTTTGTTTGTTTGTTTTACTGTATTAACTACTCAACAGGATGCTACTTAATCTGAGTGTTTAAAAAAGGCAGTAATTTTTGCATGCCCTAGCTGATCACTCAGGTTAAGATGTAGAGCTACAGGTCTTGGTTGATTTTTCATTAAGAGACAAACAAGGAATTGCAAATCAAGACAATGTTTTGCCTGAGTGAGGACTGAAAAACCAAATAGGCTTTTGGAAGTGTCAGTTCTGTCCTGGTCAGTGAGGGTCAAAGAGGAAGCCCATGAAATGTCTGCGGAATCCTGGGGTATCCTGTACAGGAATTATGAGAAAAGAGTGGAAATGATCATTGTGCTCAGTGCGCTTCCGACATTGACTTCATACCATCTCCCTTTCTAAACTTTCCTCCTTTCTCATTTTTTAACCCCAGACTTTGCTGAAGGAAACATTCACCACAAGGCCCTGCTGATTTCTGTGACTGTTTGCAGCATCCTGCTGGTGCTTTTCATCATACTCTGCTACCTCAGGTAAATAAGGAATATTTTGGCAGCTTGTTAATATTTCTCCCAACATTCACCTTTTTATATATTTAAAAATTAGAAAGAAATAAAAGTGACCTTAAAGAAAAGAAATGAGAAACTGTAATTTTATCATGAGGAAAAATAATGTGTAGTTTATTAATGCTATTCACAGGTATACCTGTGTAATGTATTTAATACAGAATCTTTCACTCAACATCCTAAAATGCCATTCAGGTAGAAGCACAGATTATTCTTTACTGAGAAGGCTAAAGGACAAATTCTATAGGGAAATTTTTATAAGGGAACTATATCTAAGACTTTAAAATTTGTTTATGTGATAAAGAGCTTATCATAAAAAATATGATGATACTGGAAGGTCAGTAAATGTGTTTAGAATGTTATCATAATCTACATACATTACATTTTAATAATTTGGCACATTTTTTACATATCCCCAGATTCCATGACCTTACCTCCTCTGGCTCCTAGAAATGCACTGCAGACAGTAAAATAAAGTTACTTAATTGGTCAGTGTTTTAGACATATTTAAGTTTCTGAAAGGAAAACATTTGGTTGCTTTGCAAATTCACCCCAGACTGCATGGCCTTTGAGTGTTATACTTAGAATTTTAATGCGGAACACAGTTGCTAAAAATAAAATGAAAAATTTTGGCCCGTGAGTCCAGTGTATTCCTCAGGGAAGCAGAGAAAGCTGTTAGACTATAAATGAAGGAAATGTGAAGGACACGTGCATTATTCATTGCACTTGTGTTCATTGTATTCAAAACCCACTTGTTTTTCGTGTAAAACGTCAGATACAAACGCCAAGAGACGAGGCCCCACTACAGCATCGGTCTGGAGCAGGATGAGACCTACATTCCCCCTGGAGAGTCCCTGAAGGATTTGATCGAGCAGTCCCAGAGCTCAGGGAGCGGTTCCGGGCTCCCTCTCCTGGTAAGGAAGCAATACTATTTTAATGCACATTTCAAAGGCAAAAAAAATGTGTAGAGGTAGAAGAGGCACAAAAAATCCATTTACATATCCTCAGTTGTTGTTTTAGGTTTTTTTGGGTTTTTTTCTCTACCAGAAATGACAAGGATTTAAACTGGAGAACAGCTGCTTTAGAAGCACAGGACTTTTTTTATGCGAACTAAGCCAAAAAAGGTTTTCTACTACTGCTTTTCTACCTCAGTTAATTTCTTATTTTAGACACCATAGGGCAAGTAAAAGCTAAGAGAGCTCATGGAAGTGCATCAGGATTTACTCCAGTGTTCAGGACAGCACCTCGCACACTGATCTTGTTTTCTTCCTTTGTATGTGCAGCACACACACATGCACATCAGTCTCAAACACTGACGCATCTTTTCTGAAGGGAACTGTAACTTGTCAAACTTGGAACCTTTTTATTTGTAGGCTTCACTTTGCATTCAGAAGTCAAGGGGGATTTTTTTTTTTCTTTGTATTATGGCAATCTCAAAGGTTAAAGGCACAGGGATGGAGTTTGTGATTATTTCAGAACAGACTCCAGAATTACTAAGCCTGCTGAAAAGGAAGAATGTTCTGTGGCAATATAGTTCTGTTCACCAGGGGGTTTTGTTTCTGGGGATCATCACTGGTGGAAAAGAATTGGTAAAAATGCTAGGTTACTTATTTAAAATAAGTGCCTCTTAGAAATCAGAATAGATTTCATTTTCATTTTTCAGAATGGATACATCCCTCATAATAGGTCTTCCAAACCTATTAGTTTGTAGTGATGCTACTACTGTGTTTTCCAGTTTCCAAGAACCATGTACTATCTGTCTGGTTTTTGCCCACACGTATTTTTTAAACACCCTAAAGAGGACATTAAATGGAAAGTTTTATATTTCCTTAAAAATAAAGCAACAGGCTGGGTTTGCTCTCGGCTTTATCCCATAGCAGTGTCCTTCTAACACCCATGGAAAGGGAGAGATCTTGTGTGGAGTTTAGGACCATTCCTAATGAGTTTCCAGTTGATTTAATTGCGAGGTATTCTTTGTTTTTTTTCTTTGGGGTTGGTCGGTTTTGTTTTTGAGATTTTTTGTTTGTTTTTTGTTTTGTGTGTTTCTTTGGATTTTTTTTTTCCATAACACCTGCCACATCAAGGTCTTTGTCTTCATTTGTTCCAATGACAAAAAATATAATAATTTAGAGCAAATAGAAGGAACTTGGTTGTATTTCTCTGAGAGAATGTGTTTCCAGCAGCCCATGTGGGTACCAGGTGCCCTGGGGCACCTCACAGCAGTGCATGGCTCAGTCCTTCATCTCATGATGCCAAAAAGCTGGAGCAGTGCCAGTTATGGCTGCTTGTTTTTTGTGCCTTCCTCTGTCCCAGTGAGCAGTTTGAAGGAGGGATCTGTGGTCTCAGTGGTGTCCCCAGGTCTGCTTGTGTAGTGGATGGGAAAAGCCAACTCTTGCTGCTGAGCTGCTGTGATGGCCAAGGTGACATCCCAGCTGGGACATTGCTCAGCAGCTCTCAGAGCTCTGCCACTGCTCCATGAGGCAGAAACCATCCAGTCCTCTGTCAGGCCACTTCTCTCAAGCTTGGACACTTTGCAGCCACTAGACCAAGTGTTTTTCCTCTAGGAACTCTTACACACCCCCAATCTCCCCTTGCTTACAAAAAATGCATTTTTTTAAAATAAAAAATCGCTTTTTTATAAGTAGTGATTTTGAGTGGAAAAGAAGAAAATGGATCTTGTGTTTGGCAATAGGTGTTTGTTGCATTTCCCAGACAGCTACAACCACTGTGAGTTCAGCAAAAATGCAGAGATAGCCCTGGGCCCATGCCTGAAACCAGTGTGTAGGAAGTGCCTGGCAGTAATGCTCTGGTCTTTGTTTAATTATAAGCAGGAGCTTATTTTTAACCTTGTTTCTTATGCAAAGACTGAAACATCCAGGGTTATAATTTCAGGAAAATAAGATGCAAATTTAATGCAAAATGTCACCTTATGCTAACCAGTAATGTTTTTCCTCTGTGTAGAACGTTTATTCTAATGGCTACAAGTATTAAACCCAAAACAAATATTAGCCAAGAATTTGTCAGTGTGATGACAATTAGCAGGCATTCTTTATCCTGACCTGTCTGTAGTACCTCTGACAGAAGAGTTTGCTGCAGGTCATATGCTGCAAAATGGTCTGTCTGAAGAGATTCCTAACTACAATTTGTTTTTTACCTTCTCACACATTTTTTTCATAATTTCCCTCCCTTGAACTTTACTTTTCAAGGGACTGCATCTGAGCCATAGTTATGAATTTTCTGTTCAAAATATTAAATCTGAAAAAAGGTTGGTCTGTCTAAATTTTCATCTGCAGTAGCTGAGCACGTCTAGCTGAATGCCAGGAAAGTAGAAATAGTTGGTAATTGGATTGTTTCCACTCAGGGAGACAAAAGAAAAGGTCATGTAACCTTACCTGGCTGCTTACAGAGCTCAAGCAGCAAAATACACAGATCTAAAAAGAAATAAGAAACCCCCAGTCCCACTCAGTGTAAATAAAAAACTCACAGGAGCACATCATTCAGCATGCTTATGAAATCAGTTCAATCAACAATTTTGATTAACCTATTTGTTTTAGAAATCATAATTGATTTATGATTCAAGAAGAAGCTGAATTCCTTAAAATAAAATAAATTGTTCATAGGAAACCATTTGACCGGTTCTAGCAAGAGGAAACCAGGTTAAGGCCTTTCTCATAGTATTCTGCCGCCTGAAAACCCATAACAGAAATGTGTTTTTCATTTTCTTAATGTAATCTAATAAGGAACTTTTCATCATTAAGTATTGTAATTGCATGTACTTTATGATGCCATTACATATATTTCCACAAATTAAGTTACTTCATGTAACTACATTATTGTTCAGGATGCATTTTTAAAATGGGCAAAATAGAAAGGAACAATGCTAAAATGACATTACAAAATGTTACAGCAAAATTCCAATGTAATATAACTATTGTTCAATCACTATATGAGAGTATAAAAGATAAATCAATTTAAAAAATTAATGCTAATCTCTATTGTTGGCTTTCACTGATGTTAATCAAAAATAATGGCACTGAAGCTACCATCTAGAACATCTAATAATACAGTGCAGGGCTGGAAAAATGGAATTCTGTTTAAATGGCAGAACAAGAAAACTGGGATATTTGAAATAGCTTTGCACAAATACCACTGTATGATTTGCTTCTTAAAATTATCCAATATGAAAACCAATGGTTTACTTAAAAAATGAATGATGATAGACCTGACCTAATATATTTTGAGCACACATTCGTGCTGCAGTGGGGTTGTGGCAGTCCTGCTCAGCTTCCTCTGGACCTCCCAAGCATAACAAGGGAAGCAAATGATTTAAACAATCAAGTTTCACTCATTTCTGTCAGCCAAGATTGCAAAAATATTTTGGACTTCATGAAATGAATATGATTTCATAGGGATTCAGTTAGAGCAGTCAGTCACTTGCAGCAGTAAAACACTGGAGCTTTGTATCTGGATGGTGGCAAAATGGAGCAAGAGACCGTGAATTTGAACTTGTCCAGATTTTGCCAATTGCTGAAAAATGAAAATCTCCTTGCATTGGCAGCGATATTCTTTCAAAATCTTACCAAGTCCTACCAGGCAAAGCCTCATTAATGGTGGATTGAACTGGGAACACTGTAGCACAAGAGGGTGACCTTGAGTCTCCTGTTTTATTAGGGGGAGCCAGAGTCAGCCACCAACACCAGCGAGTTGTGTTGCAGCATCCACTCGCATTTTTATTTGTGAACTTCTAGAAAGACATGATCTGCAGACATGCTCGAATCTGATGAGATTATTAGTCTCCATTTGTCCAGGATTTTTTGTGGCTGTAAAAGCTTGTTAAATGTAGAGGCAGCCTGTCATGAAGAGCAGCTCTGCAGTGCTGCTGTGGACATTGATCTTGCAATACCCATGATTTTAGCCTTAGCTCAGTACAGCTGCTGACAAAGCTGGCACAGGCGCTGGAAAACTGTTCTTTCAAGTATTTTGGGGGAGAAATTCCTTTTTATTAATATCTAATTATGATTATTAAAATCAATGTAGACACCTGTATTTTAACTCTGTAAGTAGTGGCTGAGTTTCCAAACAGCAAATGTCCCCTTGGAATTTGGACTGCATTGACATGACCAGAAGTGTTTTCTGTCAAAACTTTTCCAAAAATAACAAAAAAAAATCCACCAAGCACTACATCCCGGAGAAAAATAAGAAAAATCAGGGTACAGGGACAAACATTTCCTTTACACTGCTGGTGGAGTTTCTAGAGAGACCACAGTATATCTTGAGTATGCACAGAGAGGCTTCTCTGTAGTGTAGTGGTGGGGATGTCCTCAGCAGCAGCGTGTCCTGGAGAGGGCAGGAAGTGTCTGCAATTGTGGAGGGCTGCTGAAATCCGTGCCACGATGGCTGCATATTCCACTCTCTTCTGGCTGGATGTGTGGGAGGAAGACACAGGAGGAGGGAGGTGAATGTGGAGATTCCCACTGAGCAAGGTGTAAGATCTGCCTTGGCATTTCACAGGTTCAAAGGACCATCGCAAAGCAGATTCAAATGGTGAAGCAGATTGGAAAAGGTCGCTATGGAGAAGTCTGGATGGGAAAGTGGCGTGGCGAAAAGGTAGCAGTGAAAGTGTTTTTTACTACAGAGGAGGCCAGCTGGTTCAGAGAAACAGAAATCTACCAGACTGTCCTGATGAGACATGAAAATATTCTTGGTGAGTGAAGTGAAAGAGAATTATTTGATAGTGAACAGGTTTTTAAGATTAGCAATTTTGTATTTGCTGTTATCTGATGTCCTTTCCGATGTGCTTTGTTTCCTTCTGTGCTTTGCAATTAGCCACCCAGTGATTTGCAAAGGAAAGTTGTTGAAAGGATTACTGAAAAATAAATAAAAGTTAAAAAAACAATGGGGTTTGGGGGTTGTTATTCCAAACACAACATGTCTGTTTCAGCCATCAGTATATCCATTTCTGGGCTTCTGAAGGTACATTAAAGGCTAGAGGTGAGGTGCAGTTGCATGGAAGTAAGATGAAAGGAATTAAATCTGTTATTAAAACAAAACTACTGAAATGGATGACAGTCCAGAGTTCTGAGCAGTCAAAAAAAAACCCATGAGAAATATTAATTTGGAAATATATTTTTTTCTTTTTGAAGGGTTCATTGCTGCAGATATTAAAGGTACAGGCTCTTGGACCCAGCTGTATCTTATCACTGACTACCATGAGAACGGCTCACTCTATGATTATCTGAAATCTACTACCTTGGACACAAAAGCCATGCTCAAGCTGGCTTACTCCTCTGTCAGTGGCTTGTGCCACCTGCACACTGAGATCTTCAGTACTCAGGGCAAGCCTGCTATTGCCCATCGTGACCTAAAGAGTAAGAATATCCTGGTGAAAAAGAATGGCACCTGCTGTATAGCAGATTTGGGCTTGGCTGTAAAATTTATCAGGTGAGTGGCAAGTGAGGGGGCTGAGGAGAAATTAATAAATCAGGTGCAAAAGTTTCCTTCGTTGGTGACTGAGTGTGGACGTGTGAGGAAGCGCCTGCAGTGTGTGTGCACACCGTGTGGGCTCTGCTCATCTGTGTGTGAGGTTACCTGTGTGGGGGAGAATGTCATGTCAACACCTCATGCAGGTGTATAAACAGTCACTTTTTGATTAATTGAGCACATTAGCTGCATTTGCATAAAGGTTCAGTTTTCATCACTCCATCCTCTATAGCTTCCCCAGGATTGCTGGCACACAGTGAAAGGATGTAGCACTGACAGGTAGAAGTCACATCACTGAGCTTGTCAGGGAAGCATTCAGCTTGTCTGATCCCATGAAAATTCACTCTCAACTTAGGGAGAAAAGTACTAAGAATTTGCACGAGTTACTAACTGGGATTTATTGAAAAGGACCCCATTTGGGCTGTCTTTTGTTTCATTTCCTACAAATCAAATTGCCGAAGTACAGATTTGATTTTTGAAATGGCTTTTAAATTTGATTTTAAAAAAATGGTTATGTGTTTAAACAACTTAGAAAGAGCAGACAAGTAGAACTTACTCACTCCTGGGATTCATAAGGAGACACTGCTCTCTGACAGCTCTGTTCAAAAGGAGCTTGAGCTCTCAGCGGTGGTCCTGGTGGTGGAGATGTGTGTTCCAAAGTTTCTGATTTTTCTGTACACAGAAATGTGTCCAGAATACATAGACTGAAGGTTTCCCTTTTGGAGGTCAGCTTTGAAATTGTGCGCTCCCAGGAGTATTAAGAAATTTAGGAATTCAGTACGAATGTTGAACTGAAATTATTCCGAGTGAAAGGAAAGGCAGTTCTTATGTGTTCTTACCATTCACTTACCTACCAGATTCCTTGGTGAGGCATTTCCTTTATGAGCCTGACCTTTCTTTAGGAGACAAGAAAGGAATATTTTCACTTTGAGGAACAGAGGCCTAGAAAGCAACAGCTTGAAAATACACTATTAAAAAGTTTCAGGGAAGAAATTTACCCTTTGCAGGTGTACTTTGCCTGGCAAATACAGAGCAGCACACTGCTTAGCTGTGAATGAAGAAGAGCTAGGAATTACCAAGTGCTGTTACAAAAGAAGGTGAAATACAAATTTTTCACACTCCAGATGGAATTTACGTTATGTACTTGGCTTGTTTTCATACCAAATCCTTCCTCAGACAGCATTTCTCACGCAACAACAGGGAACAGAAAATAGTTGGAAGGGGTGTGCTCTGCTGAAGCTAATGATTCTAGTAAAGTTCTTTGTGTTCCCATTTCATTTGAAATATTGCAAGACAGTGCAGGTCACTGGATTTATGTTACATTCTTGGAGGTGTACAGTGTGTGCCACCAGCATGTGTGTGATTTAATGACTGTGTATGTGACTGTTTGTACCACAGACTCAGATTTTCTTCATATCAGTAGGTGAAAAAACAATTGCTGTACATGAAGAAAGCTACTGAAATATAATTATTCTGTGAACTTCTGTTGTATCCATCATATTTAAAATACATACATTTTGAAGGTGAGGAAAGGAAAATAAACCAGAATATATGCCACATATATTGACTTTTAACTATATTGAAACTGATGTAGCTGAATCTGAGTTAATAAGAAAAACAAGAATCCATTCACATAACTAATGGGAATTTTTTTCCTGTATGTCGTCTCTTCCTGGTCAATGTGTGAGGTGTAACACATTTGCTTAGATGCTTTTATGCATTTATCTCTCTGTGTCTGCATATCTTGATGTGTAAAGGTTGGGAGGGATCAAACATAATGCTTGCAAAAAATAACAGATTCATCTTCCTTGCAGATTTGATTTGCTACAGCTAAGAGATACTGCCTCAGCTACTTAGTGTCCCCCCTTAATTGCTGAGACTGAAGCATTAGGTGGTGGAGTATGTTAAGAAAACAGCGTTTAATGAGGATTTGATTGTTATCACTAACATTAGAGCTTGGGCTAATGCTAATGAAATCTCACAAATGTTACAGCATCCCTGTTGAGTCTTATCTCCATTGTGCTTCTGCATTTGAATGCTTAACATAGCCTCAGGCAGGTCGTCCTTTATAGGAGGGTTGCCTTCACACTAGGAGTCTTTTCTTGCAAGAATTGTTCCATTCAGATTATGCATTACTTTCGACCTTGTTTGATAGTGGATGTGGGGTGGATTTACTACTTCTTCCACCTAAATTGCTTTCTTTTCAAGCCACTTTACTGTATGTTTGATGCCCTTTTCTTTCCTTCTTTTTCTTTTAGTGATACAAATGAGGTAGACATCCCTCCAAATACCCGTGTAGGAACAAAACGTTATATGCCTCCTGAGGTGCTGGATGAAAGCTTGAATAGAAGTCACTTTCAGTCCTACATCATGGCTGATATGTACAGTTTTGGACTCATCCTTTGGGAGATAGCAAGGAGATGTGTTTCAGGAGGTAAAGAGCTGGGAGATCACTTTTAATTGTGTCAGTGAACCTTGAACCTTCCACTACACCTTCTTCTCTGGGTAATTGTTTTTACAGTAATAAGCAAACGTGGGTAAACCATACAGGTAACTCTCTTAATATCTGTTCTCTTGTTGAAACTTATTTTAAAGCATCAGTCATTGTTATTTCAACAGCAGAGATTATCTTGTATTTTAATGGCTTGTTTGAAGGTAGTGGATGCCTGCACTGAGGAAGTGTGGAACTCATTTTAGGACCTTTTCTAAAGGCATCGTGTTTCTGCTGGACTAGGGGTGTTCAGCTAATTTAGCAGAAAGAAAACAGTGACTTCTTAATTTAGTTAAGAGTTAAATGGAAGGAGGAGGACGAACAGTTTGGGGTTTGCTGTGCTACTCTTTGAAATAAATAATCTGTTTACGAGACAAGTAGCAGAACACTGGAGGGAGGTGGCACTTGCGACATCACTGTCATACCATGCTCTTCCTGCATGTAGAGGTCAGTGCAGTGCAGAGGTGATGGGTGTTGTTACCTCTCTTTTCCCACTGAGAAAGTTAAATGCACAGAAATGACTTGGTAGCAGTTCTGTGCCAGTTTGGTAGTAAGAATAGAGCATGTCTCTCTTGGGTCTCTGCTACCTTCAGCATACCTTTAAGGGTCTTTAAATCCTGCAGGATTGTGCTGAATGCTCACCCTAGAGCATTCAGCTGAATGTTGTCAGTGAGCAGCAGAATCCCCATGTTTAAAAGCTGGTGACGTGTATTGCAATGTTGTGAGGTGAAATGTGTAATATTTTTGTCACTGTTACTATGCACAAAGAATGGTATCTTGCCGTGTTCTGAAGAGGCTCAGAAGTGCCCTTTAGTATTTTCCAGGTCCACTGATAAGAAGGAGACATAACTTTAGGTAGATTCTCTCTCAAATTACTCTGATACAGACCCTATGCTAATAGCTCTTTCTGTGAGAACTTACTGGGAGATTGCTGAACTGGGCAGCAGTGGTAGAAACTGTCTCACTTGGCAAGTCACTACACTTTGATTAAGTGTAATTAATTAAAATACCTAGCCAGTCTTTACACAGCAATGGTTACACTGGAATTTGTCTGTGGAATAAACTTCTAGCGCAGGCAAGTCCTTTTTAAGGGAAGTACACCCAACTGTTAGGCAGTATGGTCAATCTGTTATAAAATGAAAGGGGAAGAGGAGAGTGGAACATTTTTTCTGCAAGTGACAGGCAACTAATTGCTTCTTTCAGGAATAGTGGAGGAATACCAGCTTCCATACCATGACCTGGTGCCCAGCGACCCCTCCTACGAGGACATGCGGGAGATCGTGTGCATCAAGAGACTACGCCCCTCGTTTCCCAACAGATGGAGCAGTGATGAGGTACCTATCATCCCTCTTAACATGCAGTCTGTGCTTTTAATCAGAGCTAGTGAGTGAGATTGACCCAATTCTGCATCATTTTGAGGGAGGAGGCTATTTACCACTGGTGCTGCCATTTGGGAATAGCAGCATGTAGATGAATATTCTGCGGGGAGATGAAAGATTTAGGTAGCATGAGATTTGTGAATGTGAGGGGAAAAAAACCAACCTCCCTGGGCTGCTTGAGGTCTTGTGCAACAGCCAGTGTGATAAGATCTAACCAAAACTCACCTGCCTCATCCTCTCCCTAGCCAAATCCCTCTGAGCCTTCAGACTGGGATTGGAAACACTGAAGGAAGGATAATCAGTTCCCAGAAGGGCTTTTGTGTGGTGGTACTTGGTGTTTGGTCTCCTACCATATGTGTCAAAGATTGGGGAGGCTTATTCCAATAGCTGCTCTTGAACAATTGGTTAGCATCCTTCGTAATACCCCCCCAGGCATTCCAGCAATAAATGGTCAGTTTGTTACTCCACAGTGTTTGTGTATTACCAAAAATTCATTTATAAAAATGTACATTAATCTACATGAAACATGTTTGGCTGGTCTGGGCAGCGCTGGTGGTTATGTGTAATGCCTTTCAGGGTCTGCACTGCCCCTAGAAAGGACCTTTTTCCCTTCAGCTTTCCAGCATTGCCAACAACTGCAGTCTCCTCTTCCACTGACCCCGGTGGAACTTTCTCTCCCGCTTCTCTCCGCAGTGCCTACGGCAGATGGGGAAGCTGATGATGGAGTGCTGGGCTCACAGCCCTGCCTCCCGGCTCACAGCCCTGCGCGTCAAGAAAACACTTGCCAAAATGTCAGAGTCCCAGGACATTAAACTCTGACTCTGCCAGAGGCAACTCCGGCAGAGGCCCCTGGAAATGAACTTTCTTGTGCAGGCAGAAGTCCTGAAGATGTATCAAAAGTCTTTGCTAAGTACCTTGAATGGAGGAGTCATGCTGAAGAGCAGCTGTGAGTTCTGGAGGAGACTATCCATTGCAAGAATCACCAGAATTTTGACATGCAAGATTGAAGAGGCTTGTCTGCCCTTGTTTACATGGGGAAATACAGTTTTAGTAACTGGTTTAAGATTATGCATGTTGCTTTCCATGAAAGCCACTTATTATTTTATTATTATTATTGTTATTATTATTGTTTTGATTGTTTAAAAAGATACTGCTTTAAATTTTATGAAAATAAAACTCTTGGGTTAGAAGTAAAAAAAAGATGTATATTGATACATTAAAAAAAAATTAGAGGAAACTGCTGAAAATGAAAGCAAACCAACTTTTTCATTTCCAAAAAGACTATTGCACTCCAGCATTTAGAAAAAAAAAAATAAAAAAAATTGGTGAGTGGATCTGTGTAGCTCAGAGGAGCTGTAATGGAGCCTGCCTTAAAAGCCACCTGTTTGTGGAGATAACTTTCCAAAGCCTGCATGTGCAAGTGATTCTCACAGTACAGAGGTGGAGCCCAGTTACATCCCTGCCATCTGCCTTGGTGTGGGTGGCCTGATTCCTGTGGGTGGCCTGTCCCAGGGAAGGTCATGCTTCCTTTAAGGTAGTTGGGAGCTATATGAATATGGTTTGGTGTGACTTGTTTATAGAAGATCTTCCATGTTTCCAGGAAATGTGATGAGGATAGTACCACAGTGATAAACAAGTGCCCTTTTTCTTGGCTTTTTTTTTTTTTTCCTTCCTTTTCCCCCACTGCAAAATAAAGTATTTTGTGTGTGAGTGGAAATGAAGTACACATTTGAATCTGCTGGGTAATTTGAAACTGCTAGAGCCCACAAACAACCACTGTTTAAGAGGAAACCCCTTGTGAGAAGGAATTATTAACTTGCTGTTTCATTTGTGTAAAAGTGAGAGGTCCATCTACAACCACAGCTTAGAAAAAAAAAAAATAGCAAAATCTGTGTTCCCTTTTTTAAGGGAAAGTGAAAAACCTCACAAGTGCCCGTTTCTGGGGTGGCAATCATTTCTCCTTGAGTGTGAGGAGACCTGGTGCCTTGAGGCTGTCGTAGAAAGTGACAGGGAGGGAGTGTGGGACACATTAGGTGGGTGGTGAGAGCTGGGAACCGTGGGCAGCAGTGGGCACCTGCCTTGTGCTGTAGTGAGAGACACCACAAACCAGGCAAGTGGCTCAAGCTTTATCTGCATTACTATTTTGGGTGGCCTTCCAGCAGCCTCCACACCTCTGGCAGCCGCAGCACAGTAGTGCCAGGCTCAGCTGCCGGGCTGGGGCTGTGTAGCATTGTGGTTCCCAGCAAGAGGAGCTGTCAGGGGAGAAAGGCGATGGGAAATGTATTTTCTGTCCTTCCCTGTTCCTCCTTCCTGGGGCTGCAGCAGTTGTAGCAATGCTAATGCTACAGAAGGGGAAATGAGAGGTGAAATATACCCTGGGAAGTGTTTCCTTTGGAAAGGTTCTGTTCTTTGTCAGATTACCAAAGCTGAGCTGCATGGGAGCTACTGGTTTACCCTTTTTTACTCTTCATCTGTTTTTTAAAATTTTCCTGCCTGGCTCTCTTGTTTTACTAGATGGTGTTCAGCTTAATTTTGAAATAAGTCCTTACAAATGCTGCTTTGATTATGCAAAGCCTATTTCAGAACTGAACTAATTGCCATGCAGGATTTAGCCTCAGCACTTCTGTAATGTTTCTTTTTTTTTCTCCCTCTTTTTGGACAAAACTGATTTATTTGTGGTAGGTAGATGAATAATTGGGGTTTAGCTTAACAGCTCCCTTAAGGTATTTCTAGCTGGAAAAATTACCATTTTATACTTTCAAGCTAACAGAGAAAAATGCATGGTTCAAGAGAACCAGCAAGACCTCCATGATGATAGGTGTTAAAAAGCTTAATCAGAAGGGTTTTGTTCATTAGAGTGCTTTTTCTGCAGTGCAGTTTCCTTACCTGTATCCAAATTTACCAAGCAAAACAAAAAGAAAATCTCTGAGAGTTAATAATACACCAAATCCTCACCACAGGAGGGACAACAATGGTTTCCCTGTTGTTGAAAAATGTTTGCGAGGCTGAGAGCGGAGTTTGCTCCTCTCCTTTGGCCCACCTTTGAGATTTGTGGGCCAAAATGGGCACAGCCCAGTCTCTCTTCACCTTTTTTGTCTTAGTGAGTGGAGCCATGGGTTTCTAGTCTCATTTCGTCCCATAAAAGCCAGCACACCCTGTGCAACTGAGATTTCTCAGCTCCAAAGAAGCAGATGGGACCTGCAGGTCCCAGATCGCACAGCAGGGATGCTTCTTTCCTGCCTGTTCAGGTGTGTTTCACCTCTTCCCTCCTCAAATAGATTTTTTTTCTTTATTTGAATCAGCAGGGCTCTCTCCCCAGGAGTGTTGTGGAAGGTGCTTTGCTAGCTGGCAGCACCAGCAATGCAATGAACACCCCTGGCATCTGCCATCAGCATGTGAAAGAGTCAGTCATGGTTTCCTGAGCAAATCTTACCTTTTTTTTTTTGGTCCAGAAGAAAAGAATCTAAGATCCTGGTTGATAGATCACGTAAAGTGTGTATGTTAGATGTTCAAGTTTATGTGTTTTTATATATATATAAAAATATATATATATATATTCAGTTGCGAGTCTGGAATAGCTCCAGTATGTGGATTAAGAGTAAACTATTATGGATGAAAAAGCACTAAATAAAACATAATATTTATTTATGAAAATGCATAAATGACAAATCACTGCAACGGTGCTGTATAGGAAAATAGATAAATATATATAAATGTATATATATATATGAGGAGACACACACTGAGAAAGCAAACAGTCTGCAGTTGTGTAACTAGTGCCTGCCTATTTTCTCCCAAGACCAGATTTTGCCCTCAAATCTCCTATCCACTGTAATCTATTGTAAAGGGCTATTCCTAAGGCCAGAAAACAGCCTAAGGCAAGGGTAGAGGTCTTCTGTTCCAGCACTGTGACATTCGAGTTACTGCCTGCATGGGTGACTTGCTGTAACACTCAGCGTGTCATTATTAAGGTTTCAGCACCTGCAGTGACTACAGGTTAGTCTGTTTGTTTGGCCAGGTGTGGCCTTTTAATGTCACTTCCATATTTTGGTGGTTTCAAAGGGCACATTGATGAGGGCTTGGAAGTCAGTGGTAAAGATAATTGTGGCTTCGGTGCCCACGGGTCTAGAAATCCACTTTTCAAATGTAAATCGTTCAAGGAACTGTAGTTTAGTTTCTTACTGGCATAGGTGAGATGGCATAGGTAAGTGGGAGAAGAAAAAAAAAAAGAGAGATGCCATCTAGCAACTGCTATCCTTTCTCTAGCACAAAGTTATTTCTATTAAAGAAAAGGTTGTCAATGTAGAGACTAAGAAACTAATTTGTGTTCTATTTTGAGAACCAGTGCCTTATTAAAACTGTAAATACTGTAATTAGAAAACCTGGGGAACAAACTGTGTTATGTTGTATTTGTTCAAATTGTATATGGTCGTTTTAACATTCCCCCCCAATAAAATTGTTTCCATCTCCCCATGACAGAGATTGCTATTTACTTTTAACGTGTTTGAAAAGCATCATATTTTTGTTTCATTACCCTGGCTAGATTATTTTGACTGTGCCTTGTTTTATTTATTTTATTTTTATAAGATTTTTTCCTCTGAACAAACAAGTAAACAGCAATATGTTCCATATGTTTCCACTGGCATAAAAAAGCATCACTCCTTTCACAAGTCAGTGAAGAGAAAAATAGTAATTAAAATAGTGTTATCACTAATAGAGCAGTTGCTCGTGTTTTGTGGCTGATTATGTAAATCTATAGGAAGTCAGCATTAGCATAATTTTTTTTAGACCACCCCCCCTTCATTCTGCCACATCTTTATAGATATTTTTTACTATTTTTAATAGCACAAGAGGAACAGGAGTCATCTCTGCAGAGACTGAAGCTAGAATTCCCAGCTCCATGCATCAGGTGAAAATGTTTCAGCCTAAATACCCAGCATCAGCTGAAAATGGCATTGCTTAATGAGACTTGGGGTATGTACCTCTACATCTAGAGAGGTATTTCTGTGAATTTCTACTTAAAGCTGGAGCACTGTTCTCATTCTGCAGTTCTGTGTTGCAGACCCAGCTCAGTGTTCCCTAATGTTAATTGCCTTGCTGGTGGTGAGAAGTGTGTAAGTAACAGCAATTTCCCCTTGAGCTGCACAGCCCCTGCAAGCTTTGCCCTGGACAGTCTGTGCTCAGTGGCATTGCAGTTATTCTCCAGGCAGCATTTCTACAGCACCCTTGGCCTGGCCACACTGAGGTGACAAAGCCTTGTGCTTGCTGCACACTGCCCTTGGCATGCCACTGAATCCCACAGTTCTTATGTGCAGAAACATTTCTTTGGGGGAGTTTTTGGTTTTTTTTTTTTTGTTTTTTTTTTTTTTTAAAAAAAAAAAAAAAGAAACTAAATAAAAGACTCCACTTCCGAGCTTCCAGGAACTAAACAACTGAACACAAGGCAGTGATGTACTTTTTTTTTTCCAGTTGCTTATAAATATAATTTATTACCTGTTTAAAAATTCTTTCTTACACTTTGTACATGTCAGGCTGACAGAATAAATGCAGGCATTTACAAACAGAGGGAAGGAGAAAAAAAGGGAGGGGGGTAAGAGGCACACTCAGAACTAGTAAACCACACCTCCACTGTACAGCAATACAAATAATGCAATGGCTAGCACTTCTCCTGTAGTAAGTCGGTCTTTAGAAAAGGAATTGCATAGAAGATACAGCAATAGGGAAACCAAAACCAAAAGAGTTCTCCAGATCTGAATAGCAAAGAAAACAAATCCCACGAACCCCGGCAGAGCTGTGACATGGGAAGAGAAGGGAGCAATGTGATACACCTGGGTCACACACGTTTCTTTTCCTACAGGCCCTCCTTTGCTTTGGAAAGGTACTGAAGATATCCTCTTTTATTTTTTTATTTTTTTTCTTTTCTTCTTCAACAGTAACAGAACATGTGTTAGCAAAAAGTCTACCACACAGATGTGTGAAAACAGTAATGCCACGACTTCTCTGTCTCAGCTGTGTCACACACCCTGGGTTATTGGCTCTCGGCTCGGGTGTTTTTGCAAGGTACCTTGAAAAATCTGCAGGGAGAAGAGTGTTTTGCCCCTCCTTCCTAATTTTGTTTACTTTCCAGACCGATTTTGCCTTTTATTTGTATTGTGCTAGCTCCCACATTTACTGGCAAGTGGTAGCTAGAGCCAGCTGGCAGCAGCCAAAGAAGCTCTGGGGCCTGTGAAAGCTTTTCTCATCTCAGGGCTCTTGTCCCATCACTGCTGTGGGAGGACTCTCCCAGTTACATCCCAGTTCCTCACAGGCATCCCAGAGCTACTCACCTGCCATGATATGGAGTGTTTTGGGAGGAGAGGGCAGGCCCAGGGTGCAGCATACATAACAATTAATCTCTTTGTCAGCAATTGAGGAGCCTGAACCACTAATAAATACATTTAACCAGCACCACAGAAATACCTATTTGGGACAGAGATTTATGGGAACTCTGGATTATCGTTACTTTTTTTGTACAGACAGTTTATCAAAGGACTTTCAGATAAGTGATTTTCAGATTTCAGGGAGCAGGGATCAAGTTTAGAGGACAAATAAGTAAATAAACTAAATGCTCCTTTTCAAGCAAGGAGCCTGACCTACCAAACTTGAAGCTTCATTCCTGTGGCTTTAGTTCAAGTCCAATTCCAGTTACTTGCCAGTTTTTACTCTGCTGGCTTTTGACATACTGCTTATTTGACCTTGCAGTGATGATACAGCACTGAATTTTGACCTTTACCTTCCCATGCCAAAGTTGGTAAAACAAGAGGATGCCCATACCTAACATGAGAACTAAAAGCCTCCAGCAGGTAGTGTCCTTTGTTTTTTCCTCTTTGTATGTACACACACACACACTTACTTTGCCTTTCTGTCTCAAAGGATGTCTGAGATATGTGCTTCAGCATTTAAAAATCTACAGTGCAGCTCGTTTTATGGACTCAAGGTTTCACACACAAGCTAGGAATGGATTGCAGTGGTGACCCCAAAGTGAGTAACTCATTGGAGTCCTTGTGGGAGAAGGGCCAAAGGTTTGATTTCCATTCACAAACCACTTATGTCTTTGCACTACCTGATACTGACCAAGCCAGCCTGCAAACAGTGAGTTACTTCATGGCCAGGTGAGAGCCAGAGTAATACCTGAAAACTTCTGAACACTCCCTAAGATAGTTTAGAAAGTGCCCTGGAAAGAAGATTAAAAAAAAAACCCAAAAAAATCCAACCTCAACAAAACTATTGTGTTTAAAATTAACCTCAGAGCTGTGGTAACTACTAGGTAGAGCATACAAGGGTCTAAGGCCCCACCCACCCCTCACTTCCCCACACCCCCTGCCCCCAAAAGAAGAAGGAAAGAAGAACTGAAAAGAAACTATTGTAGGTAGCAATACAAGACATTAGGACACTGTCTACAATGACAGGCTTACAGCATGTAAATACATTTATTCTATATGTAAGCAACTGAAATACCAGAAAACCCAAGGAACGGACATGTTTTGCTCTGTGGCTTTTGCAGACTCTAACATGTCTCATGAGTGTCTGCATTTCTGCCAGCGAGATAGAAAAAAGTCTTGGTCTCCCTATAAAGTAAATCTTGACTGGAGACACCTTCACTGCTGCAAAATTTTCAAGATCCACTGAAACAGCACTTAAGTCTTGCACTGTTTAGTGAGACACAGTGGATCAGTTGTGATCATAAATTAAAAAAAAATAAAAAATAAAAACCCCAACCAAACCCCAAACTTACCCTATACACTGACAGTCACCTTTACAAGAACACAACACAAGAAAAACTGAAGAAAAAAAATAAGGTGAAAAGGATTGCCTCCAATAAATGTTTCTTACTCAGAAATTAAAGGTTCTCCTTGAAGTCAGTAGATATTTTATATATATTTATATAATATATATACTATTTATAGCGCTAGTGATCAACATGTAATGAAGAGATGGTGTGAAGAGCAGCAAAACTGCTCCAGTACAGAGCCAAAGGTGAACAACTAAAAGGAAGAGCGTTTTAAAAAATAGTAATAACTGGAGGATAAGATGCCTGCAGCCTGTTTTTTTTTCGTTTTTTTTTTCCTCTTGAAGCAGGTGTGCTCACCTGACATAAAATCTTACAACAACTTTTAAGAGTCAGCTCTGCCTGCCAAATGTCTTTGTCAGAGGAAGCCTTTTCCCCATGCGACCTTGCCGTGGCGGCAGCGACATGGTGGAGCCGGGGCTCAGCCCCACGAGATGGCACTGTGTCCATGCAATCCAGGCAGAGGGACTGCTGCTGGGTTTGCTCCCACCAAAAATAATATCCTGAGCCCTTCTGGCTGCCCTTGCTTCCCGCCCGCTCCCCTTGGGGCAGCAGGATGGGGATGCTCCTGTGAATACCTCCAGCAAGAGCCCTCTCCACAGTGCAAGCCCTGCCACTGCCGCTCCCCCTGAAAAAAACCCAAAAAACTGAGCAAAATTAATGCAGGGAATGCGGGGTGAGGTGAGAGCTGCTGTGAGCAGCAGTGGCAGAGAACGGGTGGTCTCACAGCTGCTGGGATGAGCTGTGGCTGTGTGGAGGAACCTTCCCCTGTCAGGGCTGAGGCAGCCCAAGGGGCTGTGCTGGGAGCCTGCAAAGGCCTGTGGAGCTGGTGCTGGAGAAACCGGGCAGCCCGTGATTGCAGCAGGGGATTGCGGCTGGTTTCTGAGCAGTCGGGGTGGAAAAACAGCAGCTCCACCCCTCAGTGGGTCATGCTGCTGCCCAAGTCATGTTCAGTGATGGAGGGTTACGTTCTTGACCTCCAGCCACCTCTGTGGATGCTCCTCTTAATCAGTGTGCATTTTTCCTTGCAATAAATCCTCTTTAGTGTGGTGCTGTGAAAGGAAAATGCCCCAGAACACTGTGAGAAAGTTGTTCACCTGCAATTTGTTTCTCTTGCAGAAGGCAACAAAACACAGGTCAGGGGGCTGGCCAAAGGAGCATCAACTCACAGCAGCACAGATAAATATGAGAAACTTTGTGGCCCTGATCCTGGAGAGAAGGGTGCATGTGCTGCCCACTTAGAAAAAGGTGAGAGCTGGGGAGCACCAGCAAGCCTGGGGATCAACCAACACAGACTGAGCTGAAAAGGCCAAAGGGTCAAAGGATGGTTCAACTCCTGCACCTGCCTTGGAAGAGGAGTCAGGGAAGAACACATGGGAAAGGTGAAGAAGCACAAACTAAACACAACTGGTTATACCCAAAGACAGCATGGGAAGGAAAAAAGCTGAGACCTACCTTTAAGAGCCATTTTAGCTCTCTAAGGTAAGTAAAAAGTGTGGAGAAAGGGCAGAACTAGAAGTCCCAGTCCAACCCTCCAAAAGTTCAAAGCAAAGATTTCCACTAGCATTGCAGTGAGCTGCACCAGATGCACAAGGTGAAAAAGATGGTTGTTCATTGAGAGGGTCCCCATGGCATCTCCACATTAAGAGAAGGTGGGGCTTACACAAGCAAAATACACACAGATGTTGAAAATTACAATGCATGTCCTCTGGTCTCCAGTTTTGACTGAAATGCTGGTTTGAAAACTGCCTGGTTACCTCTTACAAGGAAGGGAACTTTTTGTGCTCACTGCCTGGTGGTCAATCAAAACCTAACTCACTGGTCAGGGAGCTGAGAAATTAAAAGCAAAAAGTGACAAGCCGATGGAAATGTCAAATGGAAAAAGAGGTCAGATTAAATTTTCTTTTCATTTTGACCAATGACATTTTCAGTTACCTTCAAAGGTACAATCTGGAAAGCTGTGAGGAAAGCAAAAGCAAAAGCACAAAAGAGAGCAAGCTAGCTCCAGTCTCAGGAAGCATATGGAATGGTAATGCATGTGTGGGCAGGGGCAGGCATGTGTGCACAACAGCAGTAACCAGGGCCTGGCTGGAAACCTGGAGTGGATGGGTTGGGGCAGAAAGCCTTTCTGTGCCAGACATAAATGACAGCCCAGTCAGGCAGTACAACTACTGCAATCAATCCTATGTGCTGTCATGTACCAGAGTCAGAATTTTCACTGAACAGAAAAAAATACATTTGCAGTGACAAACATATTTGGTTTGCTCCTTTTGCAAAGTTCCCACCTCACCTGTTTTGTGAGTGCTGTAGAGGGACAAGTGTTCCCTGGCCAGGCATCAAGGAGTAACCCACCCTGCCCAGGCAGCGGTGGTGGCAGGAGCAGCAAAAGCAGCAAACCACAGCACACAGGATTTCAACTTCACCGTTCCACTGCCCTGCACTGGCCCATGGAACACAGGCTTCCCTGGCTGCAGCAATGTCTGGGAATACCTGTGGAGATCTGCCAAGTGCATCTCACACAGAAGTGACCCAGCGGAGGGCTGGCCTGTCAGCAGCCCTGGTGCAGTAAGCATTACTGGAGTGGTGGGTTTCAGTGAGACCTGCAGTTCTGTGGGGAACTAACAGGAGCTGCTGGCTCCTAGAACACTGCAAAACAAAGCAAAAACTATGGAGGCCCACCTTGGATGCACAAATCAGGTGGTGGATGTCAGTGCCCCCACATGCTTGCACCTGTGGCCAGGAACCAGAGGTCTGTGTGTATTTGGATACAAATCTGGAGGCCGTCTCTGGTTCACAGCCACCTCAGGACAGGACTGCTTCTTGCAGCAACCTGGAGGCACCAGGGTGGTGCAAAATATGCCAGGCTTAGACACTTGGTGGGTGAAGATCAGCAGAGTGTCACCAGTTCATGCTGCCTTGGCACTGGGCGTGGAGCACAGCAATGCTAAGTCGAGGAGAGCAGCCTCTGCGGGCTGGCAGAGGACTTTGGAGGAGCAGTACGATGACAGAGGGAAGGACAGACAGCAGAGAGAGGGACAAGTCTTAAAAGACTTTCAGGAAGGGGACAACAGGTTCCATAAAACCAGAAATTATTCATTCTGCTGCTGACAATATTAGAAATAAAGTAATAATACTAATATAATAGTCATTATAATCCTTGCACTAGATACTAATCAGTAAATAACTATCATAGCAACTTGTCTTTTTTATTTTTTTCTGGGTTTCTCCCCCTCCCCTCCAACCACTCTGAATTGCATATCTGACCTCTCATATAGCAAAGGGGTGGAAAGGGTGTGAATTGAAAATTAACTCAGATCCTTCATTCCCCACTGTCTTAGAGCTATTCTCCACACAGGCTCAGTGGGACTGTCTTGGGGAAGAAAGGGAACATTTTGTGTGTTCCTGCTTATCAGCCAGAGTACCTGCTTTCCAGATGCACACCCTGATATTCTTGGTTTGTTTTTGTTTTTGTTTTTTTTACAAGTAGGTCTAGGAAACAGAACAATGACAGGAGGATCACTGCGAGACAACCAATGTGCAGAATTGTAGCCAAAATCTGAATTCACCAGAAACCAATAAGCTGAAATAGCCACAACCCACTGTCCATAGCCTTGTCTACAATGGCTTTAAACAAAAAATATAAAGAGCCATGGACAGTTTCCTTACCCCTGTCCAGAATTTGATGTAAACAACATCCATAGAAACTGGGATTGTTAAGAAAGTTTATCCATATATCTGGATAGCAATAAAAAGCGTTTCCTAGGAAACTGTAAAAACCTGTACCAAGCAGTGTACAGCCAAGCCGAGAGGAACATTAGGTTGATTTATATTTTCAAGGTACAACTTTGCATGATCTCTTTCTGATCCTGTGATAATGTACAAGGAGAGCACACGTGAAGGTCAGGGCTGGTTTTCTTTTTTGTTTGTTTGCTTGCTTTCTTCTCTGAAATGTCTCTTGTGTAACTCATTGGTCTGGGTTTTCATTTCAATTCTCGTTTGCAATAACAGGGCATTACTGCTCCCTGTGTCTGTCCTTCCTGGTCATGCCAAGGCTGCATTAGTAATTTCCTTCTGCTGCCAAAGAAACAACCGTTTCGTGTCTTCCCATTTCTTCAAGAACTGCTGCCAGCATGCTCAGGTTGCCATCAGGGAAATTCTGGGCTTCCCAGAGATCCAGGATCACCCCGGTGGGACTCGATTTCGTAGCAAAATAATTTAAGTACCTGGAATGAGCCAAAAGGAAACTCAGTTTATTTTGGAGCTGCATGGAAGCTACCTGAATTCATATCATTTCACCCATCCCTGTTGGTGCTGTCAAGGTGCTCATCCCTGGTGCAGTCAGCCTGACCAGTCTGTACATGTGCTTCCAGTGGGATTTTCAGCAGGTTGTTTTTGCACATACCCCCCTCCCTAGGAGCTTTCCTGCCTGACCACGTATGGGCACCCCTGCTCACCTGTCCAGTTTCAGCTTGTGGGCCAGCATGCGCCAGTCGTGGCCTCTGGTCTGGGGAGCATCCAGGCTGCTGCACAGCTTCTGCCTTATTGGGTGGGGGATGCTGAAAGCGCTGGGCCCCACGATGGTGGTGATGGTGCCCGCTGAGTCCATGGGAGGATATTCAATGCCAGTAGGTTCCTGAGATTGGAAAGACAAAAAAACAAAGCCTGAGCAACCCATCAATTTTGTTACTGAGTGAAGAGATAATTGTAGAACTACATCCTCTGCTGCTGAGAACTGCATCTCGGCTTTTACTTGCAGCCCTCTGTAAGTAAACACTAACATAAACATGTTAGTCCACAGGAAAACAGAAATATTTATAATCAGCTTTGGGGAGACAAAAGTATTTTTTTCCTCCTCTTTTTTTTTTTTTTTTTTTTTTGGGGTGACTATTACTATAGCTGGACAAAATGGTCAGCTTAATTAGTTACTTCTGGAAATAATAAAGGATCAGTCACTTAGACACATTTCAGAACAATTTTCTACCATGAGAGCTGAACTGGGCTTTCCCAGATCCCCTTCCCAGCATCTACCCAAGCCCCCAGTGTCCCACTGAGCCAGCACCAGGCTCACACTGACATCCCTCTGGCAGTATCCAAGCTCTCTGAAGCCTCTGATGCTGTGCAGACCACAGACAGACAGTCAATCCCACCCCAGGCACAAGCTAAGCCCTCATCTTCATGCGGCTTTGACTCTGGAAATAGATGGAGAGCATGCGCTCATGGCAGGGGGTGGGGTGGGGGCAGGCATCGCCCTCTCTCCCCAAGACATGTGCTGTGCTCCAAGGCAGTGTGGCAGCAAGTGCTTCAAGGGAAAAGTCATCTCCAAAGCCAGCTTGTCCCTTGCAGGTGTGGTGTAGATGCTCTTTGATGTGGTCCTCCCAGCTGGAGGGGTCCCTATGACACCACTGCTGATACCACTGGGAATAACAGCAGTTGGTTCTTCTGGGCAAGGATTTTTTCTTCTCTTTGGCCTGGAAGGATTTAGTGTGATTCAGTGCCCACAGGCTTGGTAGTTGGTGGGACAATGATAGCTGGTCTGTTTGTATGGTTGGGTTTTGAACAGCAAGGTCCTGCAAGGACCATGATGGAAAAAGCAGCAAACATGGGTGGTTCTGCCCTAATGTTGCTCAGTCTATTTCACAATTTGGTATTCTTTTCAAGTAGAAATGGGGGAGCTGCTTCTCCTCCCATTGCCAGGTCACAACCCCAGGCAATCAGAAACACTCATGCTAAAGATTTGTCATTAAATGTCAATTTGTTTTCTCCTCTGTGAGCTGTCTTGTTGCTTTGTGGCAAACTGGCTGTTGGAAAGGAGCTGTAATACCTGAAACAGTCTTAAAGCCAGGCAGCTCCTGGCTGAAGCTGCAATCACAAACCCCCAAGGATTTTTCTAGAGATGCTCACAGTCCTATCTACACCAATTAATTCTCTCCCAATGTATAAATATATTTTTTTGCTTTGTTGTTGTTTTTGTTTTTGTTAAAGACAAAAATTGGCATTTTAGGCAATCAGTGAAGGTTTACGCGATGCTGTAATGTCCTCAATTAACATCTTGAATGTGGCATCTGTACTTGGTGCCAAGGCCCTGGATCACAGACTGCCTGTCCCAACCCCAATGCCCAACAATCTGGCAGCAGGCACTGCCCAGGAGCCAGGAAAAGGAGGTGCCTGACACTGGTGCTGCCTGCAGGCTCACCTGCACTGGGAGGTCGGAAGTGGCAGTAAGGCAGTGGCAGTGGCATTGCAGACAGATAACCTATTCTTTGTATTCTGGGCCAAAGGACACAAGTGATGCCCTGGCTCTCAGGGTGGCCTGCAGCCCCAGAGGCTTCAGGATTGCTGGAGAAGGGGCCCAGCTATCTGTAGCATTGCACTGTGGCTCTTTCGTGTGAGTATCAACAGCACAAGATAAAAACAGGGCTTCAAAAATGAATCATGGGAGACTTTTATCACAATTTTCCTCCTGCTTTGCAAATGTGTATGTTTTGGCACTCACTGCCAAATTTTTGAAGTCCCAGTGGTAGGCACTGTATAAAGCCAGTATAAGACAGTTTAATCTGCAGAAATTTTACATCCTTTGCAGGGTACTAAAAAGAAAGCCCATCAAGGGAGGATGCAGGAAACTGTGTTACTAAATTTTTATCACAGGGTGACAGTGGCAGAGAGACAGATCCAGCAATAAAGAAAGATGCCAGCACAGTCCTGTAATGCCTAGCCACTAGCTGGATACCACTAGCTTAACTTCAGAAGAAAATGTGAGGAACCAGAGCTCTGGTTTCCTGATGCCTGGTCTGATGTCTTTATCATGCTTCTAGAAGCATACATAGGTTTGTAAGTTGCAGTTATTCCCCATTCAGGTAATTACCCTTTCATCAGGTCTCTGAGTTACAGGATTTTTCCCTAGTTGACCCTATATTCCAGCCCTTAGCAGCCCAAGGTCCTCCCATTCCTGGTTGGAGTTTGGGAATATCACAAGGTGTCAACAACAAGGGGCAATTTTGCAGGAGACAGCCTTGATCGCAGTGGCATTATTCATTCCCCCTATTCATCCTTGATGGATAGGATCACAGCACAAGACAGGAATATTAGCCTGTTCCCTCTGAATCTATTACCAGGCCCTTTTACACACAACCAGCTGAAGATGATTATAGTGTATAGTTGCATTTCATTAAAGTTACTTTCAGTTCTTTCTCTTCTCTGTGAGGTTAAATTAGTGATTACCTCAATGCAGCACTTATTACAATAATTGTTTATGATGCTTGTTTTACCATCTGTCCTTAATGCTGTGTAGTCCCCAGCTGAATCTGTAACTTTACACCCACTAACCAAGCAGATGTTATGGGTAATGCTCACTGTCAGAGCCCTACAGCACAAGTAACTTTTGTCCCTGCGCTCAAAGCCCTTCCCCAAGCCAGCCAGCAGTAATTGCTGCCTGAGAGTCTGCTCCTCATAGCTGCTAAGAGTACCAGGGATAAAACTCACCAGCACATTCACTGAAGTCAATGCCTCTTTACACCTGAATTTGTTGCTCCATCTCAGCCCCAAACTTGACTGCCCCATGGAGCAAAAATTCTCCAGGTGCTACACAGCATTGGCAAAAATGTCCCGGAACTTATTATAGTATTTCTTCTGGAAAATATCATCCATCAAAAGAAAAATTGCCAAAAAAATAGTCAGGATTTGTAGTAGTAGGAAAACATGAGGAGAAAAGTTTACTGCAATCAGGCCATCTGATATTTCCTATTTCACAGCAGCTATTGCGTGGGATCAGAGGGGAGGGGCTCACAGAACACACAGCACTGACATTTTCCTATTCTCTTCCCTCTCTCTCCAGGGAACTGTCAGGCATGATGGTTTTCATGGACTGCCAAGGAAACAGGACCATAAGAGCTTCCTGAGACGTTTTAGGGAGTGGTAGGCAAAGAGCCCCTCCACATAGACACAGAAAGGCAGTACCAGTAGGGAGACCAGAGCTGCTCTCCTCCCACCTGTTAAGGGGGGATGCTTCCTTCCAGATGAGAGAAACTAAGGAAAAATGCAACATGAGAGACAAAGAAATGACTTAATCTATTCTTTATATCCATACCAGCAGTCAGGAGCAAAATAGGAAGCACTAAAGAGGTAGCAATGGGAAAGGTTTTACCACCTTACCCTCCCATGTTCCTGCAGTTGGATAGAAAAGCGCACACATGTCATTTACCTCTGAGACAGAGCAATTGAGCTGGAAAATCTGTCCTTCTCCTTCGACCTGCCGCACACACAGCTTGCACACTAGCTCCTGGGTATTCAGACTGAACCTTTCCAGTGTGAAGGTGCAGTGCAGGTTCCTCTGACATCCACTCCAGATGTGGTAAAAGGGAATTTCCTGCAGGAGGAAAGCAAAAAAGTATAATCAGGGAGGGATGTGGCACCAAGGCATGGTTGCTATGTGACCAGAGACTGCAGGCTCTGTGCTAATGTGGTCCAGGGAAAAAAAATGTCTGTGGAACTACAGCCTGACTCCTGGTGTTTTTTAAACGCCCCTGTGTGTGACAGTATTTCTTTAAGCCTCACTGCTAGCATCCAAGGTGAATGTTTTGTTATGCTCACCTGGTATTTAGCCAGAAGCTTGCTCTTCCAGAGTGAATGGGCAATGTCATGAATGGACAGACGGAGGTTGTGGGTGCTTCCCTTGAAATGCAAAGCTTTAGGCTCTTCCAAAAGCTGCCCACCCATCTGCTGCTCAAGCTGGAGGACCTCCTGCAGTATTGGGAGAAAAAGAAGAAAGTGGTCAGGTTTCCTCAAGACAGCACACTGGTCTTCTGAGTCCTCAAGACTGTGTGCTCTAGATGCTGTAACTTGTGTAATACAGATTAAAAAAATACACAGGCGTGGCACAGAATTGTGTGTCCCTGTTAACTGGAACTGCATTAGTTGATCTGATTATAACCCTCTCACCTTCTCCATCCAGCAGCAGCCCAGAAGGAATGAAGGCACCTCAGAACACACAGTGTTCTCTCACATGTCCTATGAGCAGAAGCTCAATTCTGTGCTATTAAATGGAATGTGAAGACTTTGCATGCAGACACTGAGCATAGAAATAGATCAATCTCCATTGCTCATCAAACTGGACATCTAATGGTAGCTTTACTATCTTGTTTTTGGAAACTCTTTATTTGTGTAGGTCCTGCTGATATGGGCCCTGTGCATACCACTGGTCGGTCAGCTCATGGCCCATGGGGGACAAAGTGCCCATGGGAGAGGAGGACAGGAGACAACAGGTACCTACCCTGACACTGTCCAGCAGGATGGCACGGAAACAGAGCAAGACACTGTGATGGGGCATTTTGTTCATGCATATACACAGGTTCAGGGCTACTGAAATCAATATTTCAATCATGTGATTGAAAGCTAGCAAGCCAAGAGTCTGAATTCTTCATTTTATGAAGCTAAATATAAACTTGTAATTAATAAGACCACAGTGTAATGCTGCCTACAAACACCCTAATTGTGGACCACATGGAAGTAGCAAGAATAAAGGCACCTCCATGAGCCCCATTAGAAACCTAGCCAATCTCAGTCACATTTAATTAAAAGAGTCAACCAGCCAACAGGTCTCATGTGGCCAAAGACATCACTCACAGTGGAGATGCTCAAGGAATACAGGGGCACACTAAACAGGGATTCTGCCCCAGGCCAAATAAAGCTGCTCCTGACCACATTAAGGAGGTAGTTAACATATAAGAAAAGCATCTGGCAGATCCTGAAGCTAAAACATTCTTTTATTGGCCATTAGAGAAAAAGAAACAAAAATCAGGAAACCTTTCAGATTAAGGTTATGCCAATGAATCAGTTCCAGCTTCTTTCCTAGTGCCACCTAATTATTTCATCAAGATGTCTAAAGAGCAATCGATAGTAATTATCTGATTACTATAGATCTTCATTATGTTCTAATTACCTCCCTGGAAGGTCCAGAAGATGACTTGTGGAACTGTGTGAGCTAATTGCCACCTCTCAGGAATGCAGGGCAGGGGTGCTGAGAAACTGATCCTGCCCATGCTGCACCAGCTCTGGGAGCTGCACTGCTGTGGGGGAAAACTGCTGCATGATGTTACACCATCCCACCCACCAGGTCTGTGTGTCTAGTTTCAACATCCCACTTCTGGTAGCCACCCTGGACCACGGGAGCCCTTCCACATGCTCTAACTGGAGGATGCCAAGCTGCTCATGCTTCTCCCATGCCGTTTAACTAATTAATTCAGAATTAATTTGGAGCCATGACTTGCACAGCCTTTCAAACATACTGGCTGGTTCCTGCCATACAGCCTTTTTTTAGAGCAGTGCTTATCCTGCTGGCTGGCACCTTTGTGTCCACCTGAGCCAAAACCTGAGCTGAATATTGCTTGCCTCATGCTGAGGTAGCTGTGGTCACTTTCTCTCACCACCCTGAAAGTCAGGACATGTTTCCTAGGAGAGGTAAGGCATCACCTGTGACACCAGAACAGCCGCAGCCTGGGCCTCCTCATTAAAGGGGCACGAGAAACAACGGTGTTCAGTCCAAGCTGGGCCTTTCTTCAATAAAAGGAAAAATATGCATTAAATAACAGAGAGAAGATCACAGGCTTATTGTGCCCATTTTTGGGTGTTTTTTTTGAAGGCAGCTACTGCGCAGCACAAGACAGGTTGGGGAATGTCACCCTGCTACAGCCTGAAGTCCTTCACATGCCCCCAGTGTGGGAGGCAGCTGTTTCCATGTATCTGGCTGCTCAGCCCCTGCCATGCTGCCACACACAGGTCACATACCTCAGTCTCAAAGCCATACATCAATAAAGAGAGCAAAGCAGATGGATTTCTTCACAGTTATCATGTTTTTGCTTTTTTCATTTTTCTTTCTTTTTTCTTAACCTTGGGCATCCCCTTCAAAGTGAAAAAATTAGCCTTAAAAAAAGAGGCCAGCACTCAAGCTCACAACTCCCCTCATCCTTGCCCAAAAAGCATTTTTGTAAGCATCCCATCCAGGTGGCTCAGGACCCTGTGGGGCAGAGGATGCTGCATGTGTGATCAGCACCGAGCCCACACTGCTCCACAGCTGCCAGGAACCTCACTAAGCTGCTCCCACAATTACCAAGCCCTTATTGATGGCAAATCATTGCACTTCCCTACTGTACTGCGGGTGCTGGCAGCTCAGCTGTGAGTGCTTACTCTGCATGATGAGAGGGAAGAGTCTGCTGGATAAACACTGCACTGTGCTTTATACTGCAACTCCTTGTCTTCCTTTGGTGGCTGTTAAAACACATTCAGCATATGGCACACTCATTCCTAGTTGTAAATAAGAGCAGAATGCATTTGGTCGTCTATTAAAAAATACACACAATCCCCTACAAAGGCTCTTCCAAAGCTCAGGCAATGCAATATGGGAATATTGCTCTTCCCTACCCTTGTTGTGCTTTGCCCAGAGCAGCCAGCCTCAAGACACAGAGATATTGCAGCTGGTGCTTCACCTGCTGCTTACAACTTTCTTTTCCTCTCTGCAATACTTCTAACCTCAGGATCTGCTGGCCCAGCCCTGTCTGCACGCCATGTCCCCACCCCCAGTGGAAGCTGCCCTGTGAATGCCTTCCCTTTGGCAACACAGCAATGCCAAGGATGTCCTCCCAGCACGGCAAGGGCTGCTGCAGTACCAGCTGCTGTGAAAGCACGTGCCAAATACCCCAACCTTTTTTTCTACTATCTAAATAGTCATAGATTGAGTCTACACAGCACTGTCACACAAGGATGTTTAGTACATGCTGGTTTGTATGCTCCAGTTTGTACATGCCTGCTTATACACACTGGTCCATAGCCAGCCCTTCCATCTACACCTATTTTACTCATCTACAGCTGGTCTCCTAGGCTTCTTTTTCCTCAGTCTTCTCCTTCCCCAAACCTTAAACTTCCAAAGAAGTGCGATTCATGCATTCGTAGGAGTCTGTGGCCAACAAGTAGATGTGCTTGTCCTTCTGCAAACCACCAGCTAGCTAGGTCTTGAACCCCATGGGTGCTCCCTCAGTCTTGGGGTAGACATGCCAAAGAGAAAGAAGATTAAAATGCATGAACTTGATGTAAAAAGAAGTAGCTACTGAGTGGGATGGTGGCCTCCTGACTTTGCTCGCCTTTCCTCGCTAAATTGCAGTCTCGCTTTGGGGTCTGACTGGAGCAGGATCCCAAGGACTGACCTGTTGCCCTCCCAGATTTTGGCTGCAGCTTCTCAGGTGAAGGATGGCTCCCCTGTGCCTTTCCTGATCCCTTCTGCTGTCGCACTGAATTGGATTAACTTTACCACACAACTCTCCCTACAGTCTATTAGAAACAGACCAACAGCTCCTGAGTAATTCCTAATTAGATTCCTCAGCTCTGACTGCATTAGCTGGCTGGCCAAGGCCCCTCCAACTCGGTTATTATTACCTCAGGCCTTGTCAAATCCATGGAAAATTGTATTATGCAGCACAGGCATAAAACCATCAGGACCTTTGAAGCTTGATTGCTGTGAAAGATCCTTTTCAATTTTTTTTTTTTTTTTCAAATAGGAAAAACAAAAGAGAACTCAGACCAGGGAAAATAACTGTTTCTAAAAAGCTGGTAAAACCAATCCAGTGACACAGACCAAGCTCCCAGAGGACAGAAGTCACCATGTGCTTGCTTCAACCCTTATACTTTGTTGTCTTTTTCACATATACAAGAGCACCCCTGCAGCAAAGCCTAGGCAGGCAATATCAGACGGTATCAGGGAGGACAACCAAGCGTGCTGCTCTCAGGGATGGAAGTCACTGTCCTGAAAAACACAAACATCTCCCAGCTAGTGTATTTGGGTTTAAACCCCAGTGATTCCCACCTAGACCTGGGGAAACAAAAGCATGTACAGCAGCAGGATGACTCTGCTTAGTCAGGCTTTGAAATCTCTTTGCCACAAAGAAGCGAAGTTGCACTACCTACAACTAAAGGAAAACCCCCACCTTTTAATAAACTCAGTTGTGCAGTTGGAGCTGCATATTTCATGAGTGCATCTATTATAGATACCCTATGTATAAATACAGGTATTTATAAAGAGAAATAGCAAGTATGGTTACCTCTCTGCTCATCTGCATGTAGTGCGTGTGTGTTTATGTGAATGCCAGAATTACGTGGGGAGAGTAAGGTTATCCAGTCAGGGATAGCAGCAGCTTTGGTTTATTCCAGTTGTGAATTCCCAACACAAAAAGCTGCACGCCAAGAGGTGTAATAAAGCAGTATGAAAGCAGGCAGTGATTAACAGGCCAGAAGCTTCTTTTATCATTATCAACTACTTACAAAGAAGCATTTATATGTTTCCCCATCCTTGGGGAGCTGGCACTTAGCATTAAAAATACATGAATAACGAATGAAGCCCCGTGTACCTTATGGCCTTTTAATAATGCAAAAACCTTAGGATTCAGGATATGATACAGGTAAACAAAGGGAAAAGACTGGTGGGTGGAAAATAGTGTGAGATCCCTTTGCAAAGGACAATTTATAGCGTGTGAGGGTTAAACTGTGAAACAGCAGCCTGCTGTCAAGCTCTTCTTCTAATCAGAAAAATAACTCAGGGAGCATGAATACATGGAGCAGAGGGTTCAGTCTCTGCTATGACTGCAGTTCTGTGACAAGTGGGGAGGGAGAGGGAGGGCAAGCAAGAGACCAAGAACCACCTTAAGAGCATCCTGCGTGTCATCGAGGCAGTAGACCCGGATGCTGTACTCCAGGGAAGAGCAGGACAGCGGTCCAAAGATGGCCAGTTTGAGACGTTTGGCTGCTGCCTTGGTAATTGACTGTCCCACCAAGGCATAGGTGCTGAGGGTTTCTGTCAGGATATGGCAGGCCTCTGGGTCCAGCTGGATATAGCACGGGGTGGTGAAGTTTTCCTCTCCGACCACCACCACATCCTAAGAGAGAAAGAAGCCAAGTTACAGCATGTGACTCCTCAGAGCTGCTCTCCTTTCATACAGCAATGCCCCTTTCAAGCCTGGATGTTGCAAAACGTCCTTGCTGTTTGCCCCTTAGCTTAATCAAGGTCTGAAAGTCCTGCTTCCAGCTTTTCCCCTGTGTAGGCACAGGGAGCAGATTTTGCTGGGGTGATGGTGACGATGTTGGAGGTCAAAAACTCCCACTGTCCTCACTCCTGCTTTTAAAGCCCTGGGCAGAGTTAGGCAAATAATGAAAATATCACCAAGACTTTATTGAAAGAGATATTGCAGAACTAATCATTTGGTGACCATGATTTAGCATCAGTAGTCTCAGGCATGCTGAATAAATAACTGCCCTTCACCTCCTAAGCACGACAATAAGGAGTTATAAAAACTCAAGGAAGGGAAGTAACCTCTGCGACGGCCAAATACCACATCTATATGAAATATCACCTGCTGCTTCCTCAGAATAATCTTCTGTGACGAGACTGCAGGATGAGGAAAAAAAATACTGCCTGAATGCAGATGACCTCCCCACCCTGGGCGTACAGGAAAACAGCTCCCCTGCTAATTTCTCCATTCAACCCTGCATGTAATATCCTGCACGCAACACAAGGTGCTTTCAGTGGCTTTGAGAGGGAGCAGAAGCAAAACATCAGCAGCAGGGGTGACAGCCGCCTCTTGCAAAGCCACTGTGTGCACAACTTGTCCACTTCATCCCCGCTGCCTGCAGCTCTGCAGCACAATGCACACACCTGGCAGCTGAGAGGAGTGGGCTCAGCTGGCATTAGGCATTAAGCTTGGCTCCCTTAGTCTCAGGAGAGGCAAACCTGCCACGTTTGCAGCAGCGGCACAATCTTTTTGGAGGGCAAGGTGCTGCTCCATGGCCCTGCCAGCACCTGGCTCTGGCAGGAGGCGCAGCCCCAAGTGATGCTGCAGGCGTGTGCATGCATGTGTGCGCACACGTGTGCCTGAGATCAGCTTGGAGGGGCTGCTCCGGAACTGACAGGAGGGGGAAGATCGCTGTGTGATGGCCAGGGGCCCCAAGGATGCTGCACACACACCAGGGTGTGTGCAGGGCTGGCAGAGCAACCTCTGCCTAGGGCAGGAGGAGGATGGGGGGAAAATGAAGAGTGCCAGTAACACACAGGCACAAATAAGGAACACACGTGTGGTGCCACGAGCTGGGCTGTGGGGTGCAGATTAGCTGGCGAGGCAGAGCTGCGTTTGCTGCACGCTCCCTCCCAGCAGGAGGAAGAGCCGCTGCCACAGGCAGGAGGACAAACACAAGAGGCTTTTGAAGACAATGCTGGACATGGCTGCTGTCAGCCCAACTGCCTTCAGAAGCCACCCTGACCTTATTAAACTTACCAGCAGGAGAAAGTGCCCTTGCCAAATTAATTATGGGACCAACTGGTGGCAGCAGGGACCTAGGAGCACAAGGCTGGAGAGGAGGACTCTGTCAGGATGGCCCAGCCTTGCCAAAAGCATCATTTTATGCTCCAGTTATAGCGGGAAGATCCTTTTGCCACACTGCCTTGGGACATTCTCCTGCTATACTACTGACAAGGGACCACCTCAGGCTTCCACCACGGAAAACTGCTAGTTCTAGGAGGTGCCAAAGTGCCCCAAGACCGATCTCTGCATGGGCACCTGGCAGCTTAGACATCTCATAGGGAAGGGCACTCCTGCCTGCCTGTATGTGTCTCACATGGAAACCCCAAAATACCAGCATCCAGGTTTGGAAAGGCAAGGAAAGGACAAGCAGAGAGCCCTGCAAGCAGCCAGCACACAGGCTGGAGCTCTGGAGCCTCACCTCCCACGGTCCCTGGGCAGCCTGGTGCTTCAGCTGGATCTGCCAGTCCTCTGTGTTTGGCTCTGCGCAGTGGTGCATGGTTAAAATGACGGGCCGGGTTAGCAGGGCTCCTGGTGGGCCACAGCTCACCACTGGTGTCAGCAGGGTTTGGCTGTCTTCTACAGGTGGCCTGGCAAGGAGACAGAAAGATGGATGCATTAAGTGAGTTGAAAAAGACAGAAAGGTTCATTTGAGTGTGTAAAAATAAAAAAAATCCTTCTTTTAAAATAAAAAAGATTGTGCAAGCAAAATAGGTGGGGGTTTTTTTTCTTCATTTTTTTTTCCAAATCCATATTTATTTCCCTTTTTTGTTTGTTTTTGTGCCAAATATCACTCATGTCAAAATGCAGGTTTAGGTGTCAGCAAATTATAGGCCATATTTGCTGAGTACACTCCACTCTGAAGGATCCTTGCAGATGGTATGCAGAGGCTTCACTTCACCCACTGCCAAAATGTGGCCACTGCTGCATTTGGCAGTTGTTCAGTAACACACAAAAATGAATGGTGGCTCTTGTAGGCACCACTTGTGAGAATTATTTACTGTCAGGACAGAGAAAACTGACAAAGAGAGGAAGACACTGAACTAATAAGCATGTAAGCATGACTGAAAGTGGTTCACAGCACATCTGAGATGTGCAGTTTGAGTTCTGAGTCATCACCAAAGCACTGATACTCCAGTTTACTCAAAAGGCATTCACAGATCTACTAGAATGGCTATTGCAAATGTGCCTGCAGGGAACAAGTGTCACTGCTGGTGAGGGAGAAAGGAGGAAGGGATGATAAGGAATGGTGCAAGGGTAAAACACACTTGCAAAGCCCAAGATTTCTAGTGATTACCCTGAGCTGTTCGGCTAAAAAACTCAGGTATTATCTAGCGTGCTTGCTGCCAGTCACTTGGAAATGGTTAAGGGAAATCATGTGAATATTTAGGACACACAACATACAGTCTAACTTGGGAATGATAGTGTGTGTGCATATGTGTGTGTGTGTGTGCACATGTGTGTAAGTGCAAACCATCCCAGACCAGCACTGAGGAGCTTAAAACAAGAGGAAGCATGAGTGACTTTAACTATCCCGACATCTGGTGTATGACAAACACAGCTGAATGTGCCTCATCAACTGCCTCCCTAAATAATAGAGGACAAATTCATGATCCAGAAACCAGCAAGTGGGAGATTAAAAGCATTCCATGTGATCTGCACTTAAAATCCTGATCTGCCCACGGGACCACACATGCTCTGCTCTGGTTGAGGGTTCAGCCCCATGCTGCATTTACAAATACAAGTAGTACATCTGCATCAGTTTTAGAGAAATTAATTGAGATAACATTGCTTCCTTTTTCTGCAAGTCTTTGTCTTTACCAAGAGAAAAAAAAGTAGCTGTAATCACATAATCCTGGAATATCCTGAGTTGGAAAGGACCCACAAGGAACACTGAGTCCAACTCCTGGCCCTGCACAAGATTATCCCCAAGAGTCACAGAACATGCCTGAGGAGCACTGTCCAAATTCTTGAATTTGGACAAATACTTCTTGAATTCTGCCAGGCTGGTGCTGTGACTACTGCCCTGGGGAGCTTGTTCCAGTGCCCAAACACCCTCGGTGAAGAATCTTTTCCTGGTATCCAGCCTAACCTCCCCTGACACAGCTTCAGGCCATTCTCTCGGGTTCTGTCACTGGGCACCACAGAGAAGATACCTGCGCCTGCCCCTGCTCTTCCCCTCACGGGGAAGTTGTAACTGCAGTGAGGTCTCCCCTCAGTCTCCTCTTCTCCAGGCTGAATAGATGCAGTGACCTCAGCCAGTCCTCACATGGCTTCCCTTCAAGACCCTTCACCATCTTCATTGCCCTCCTTTGGATGCTCTCTAATAGTTTAATGTCTTTCTTATATTGTGGTAGCCAAAACTGATCGCTATATTCAAGGTCAGGCCACACCAGTGCAGAGCCGAGCTGGTAATCTTAGATAAAACTTTCAAGGAGGCCAAATCAGGACAGAAGCTATTTTGATATCAAATTTATGACACCTATTCTGCCTATTGCAAATATAGGACTCATCTAATTTTATCCACCTTAATTTTCCCTGCCTATCCTATTTATCTCATAGAATGAAAGACAGACTTTTGAGAAATCCTTTTTCAAAATGGAATCAAGACACTTTTGAAAATTACCTCTGGTTGTCACAAATGTTGTGAGGTTTTTGTAACATTTGAGGAAAAAAAAGGGTCTGGCATTGAAAAATTTAAATCTATGCAAATCAGTAAATCCAGATGATACGCATCTGTGGAAATTAACTGATGAGTTTACTAAATGACTTAACAATTGTTTCTGAAAATCCATGGACTGGAAACAAACAGCTGTGATAGAGATGTCTTTCAAAAAAGATGTAAAGTTTAACAATCTGGACAGCTATCATGTACTGTGCCAGCTATTTTAGCTTAACAAACAATACAAAAAAACCCCTAAACTCTAGCAGACAGAGTACCTAGACCAGCTCCTCTTGCACACTGCAAGGAATCATTGGATTCAAATTAAGAAGATGAATCTTGCAAGGCCAGATGGAATAAATCGTTGGACAGTTTTTCACTAAAACATTCCTTCTTTTTCCTGACTCATTTACATTGTTATTTTGTTCATAGGAAGCAATAAGAAGCTTAAAAAACACTCAGAGTGTGTCAGTGGTTTTTAATGGTCATCAGCCTTGAGAATTGGTGGATATTTCAACCCTCTCCTATGGTCTAATTCAAGAAATTTCAAGAAATATAGTATCTTATGAGAAAGATCTCTAAAAATTATAATATTTGTATGGAAAGCGAATATGACCAGCTATAGATTTAATCATCTAGTTAACCTAACTTCATCTAAAAGTACTGACCCATGAAAAAGAAAAGAAAGAAAATACAAGCTACCATAGTTTTTTGGACTGAATTACAAAACAAGCAGTCAAAAAGAATGCAGGAGTGAATATATCATGATTCCCTTAAAAAAAAATAAATTAATACAGTGTCTTTTAGGTGAAAAATGAGTTAAAATCTACAAGCATTGATGCCTCCAGTCAAAGAAACCCAAAAGGTCATTAAAATAATATGGTACTGATAAATCACAGTCTGAAGTTGTCTCCAAGTAAAGTTTAGTCACTGCTTTGTGCCAAAATTTTTTTAACTGTCAGATTTTAGGACTCTGATGAAGGGCACGATTCTGTGCTGTAACATTTTATAGCTGATTAGAACATGTACAAAAAAAATATGCAGAACACCAAGTCAGGATGTGTTGCAGACTGCAGAGTGAGGAAATGAGATGGGAGGTAGATGCAGGCATACAAAGGACATGTTAAAAATATCAAGGCTTAATATTTCCTCCCCATGTTCATAAACAGCAACTTTTTCACCAGACGTAGAAGATTTATTGCCAAGTGGATGAGATATGCATGATCCTGACCTGGGTATTTATGATAGAGAACAGTCTGATTACTAAAGAGCACAAAACGGGCCAGTTGTGGGGGTGCTTGACTTTACAGTCCCAAATTCCCAACCAGGCACACATCAGAGACTGGCACCACAAATGACAGAACACCTGCTGGTCCTAGTGACTCTCCAAGCCACTAGGAGTCTGCCTCACACAGATAAACCTTTAAAAACTGAGATATAATGAGTGGCAGAGAAGTTCTCCAGTGGTGTGAAGTGGGTCACTGTCACTGTTGAGGTGAAATCCCAGCTCTGTTTAAGTCTATGCTAAACCTCTCTCTGACTACTGTGAGTCCAGGATTTCAACACACAATGTGGAAAACACAATCATTACATTTACAGGTAACAATTATTAAGGAATCACTGCAAGTAACAGTGAAAGCCAGAAGACAATGGCAAAATTCTAGAGAGGGTAAAAGTATGAGTAGGAAATAAAATCTTATTAATTGTACAGTAGCTCAGGCTGGAGCAAAACAAGTTCCAAAGAGTTACTTAGCAACAAAGAAAGCAATAAAAGTGAGCAACATTTCAGGTGAGCTTGCTGCAACACAGCAGATGTAACATGAAACATTGACAAAAAGCAAATCTGATTTCTGGCATTGTATGGGACAAGGCATGTCAGAGCACATCACGGTGATATTCCCTTTCCTCTCCAGCTCTAACACGACTGCAGGTAGCAGCAGTGTGTTTAGGGACCACCACAAGTTCTCAGAAATAAACATCTGAAACCCAGAGGAAATAGACTAAACAACACAATGGCAAAGACCAAAGAGAGGTGCCCTATGGCAAGTGACAGGAAAAAGGAACAAAAATTTCCTGACAAATTTTTTCTCGCTTCTCACTGTTTTCAATTTCTATTTTAAAACAAAAGGATTATGCCTTACTATAGCTAATGAGAACAGAAACAGATGCAGCAGACAAGATACATTGTACAATGGATATTAATTGTTCTTCTTCAAAGAATAAACCAACAGTAATGCATAGAATTAGTGAACAACAAATTCCCCTGAAGACAAGTTACTGTGTAGTTACTCATTACAGGCAATTTTACTCCTCCTGACACAGGTGATGCAGCACCAGCAAAGCCAGGATCTCAGCCTAGAGGAGCACATGTTGTGACCAGCACTGAGATTTATGTGTTATAGACTGTGGGAGATTCAGCAGAACAAAGACACAGGAGAGCTTATGGAGAAAGGGAGTTAAACCTATGAGCAGACATGATCAAAACTGTGGGTGACCTTTCAGGCTGTTATCCAAAAAATAACCCCAAAGCCAACCCCCTACAAAAACCCCATCAACATGGGCTTCACTTCAGGCTTGCAGCAGTCTCAGGACAACTTATTAGAGGAGAATGGGCACTCAGCTGTATAACTCCAAAAACAAAGAGATGTTTTTGTTGTACAAAGATCTGAGACCAAAATTCAGCTCAATGCTTAGCATTTCTATTAAAAGGCACCAACAGTAACTGAAAGGTCTTCAGATATTTTTAGATGTTTTCTCATCCCTCAGAGATTATCAAGAACAGTCAACTTATATTTAAAATCAAACAAACTTTTATTCACCGTATCTGTTCCCTTCACAATCAAATTTGTGTTTTTAATGGGATTACTCATTCGAAACCGTCTCCCTGTAATAAGCCAGACCGTATTCATTAAGGTAGCTGTCAGACAGCAGATGTGAGCACAACTAGATAAATCTCTGCTCCTCAGTGGAACTACATTGTGCTCCCTGCCACTGTGCTCCAGGCAATCACAGCAGCTCAGGAAGCACAGGACAGAGCGGGGAGAGAGGAATGGCTATCGCATAGCAACAGAGGGCAACCCTTCTACACAGCTTAGTCAAAAGTTAGAGGGAAGATATTTTATTTCTCCTTTCATTGCTGGGGCTTTGTTTTTTAGAATGTGTTCTTTCTTAAGTTTCAAACTTAGTATTCTCAACAGAACGTGGTTCTTCTGACTGTCTATCTTCAGAAGAAAAATACTCTGAGAAGTTTGCCCTCCCCTTTTGCTTATGCTCTGGTCTTTTTCATGTTGAATTTTTCAATTATAATGACTGGCACTTCAAGAAATTGTCTTCTGGAGTTGCAAAGTAATTTTATTTATGCAACTGAGATAAGGAAGGTAGAGAAATGAAATGTGGAAGACTTCAATTTCTTTTATTTCACATCACTAAGCTTAAGGTTTACTGGTGAAAAAGCAACATTGCTCCTTGGATCAGAGCCATTGATCAGATGCTTGACTTTATATTAAACTCTGTGCATATATTATGCCATTGATACAAATCCTGGCAAGGCTCACCTGACCCTTTTCTCTTTTAAGGTGGCTAATTTGAAATTTGCACATTTTTGTATGTATTCCTTCAAGACCTTCAGGAGTGTTGCTTGCTCTGTTTGTCAGGGTTGTCGAATTTTGTGGGCACAACGACCTCCACTCTGATTTGGAACACCTCCTGTGTGATGGATTATACAGGAGTGTCCTTCACAGAGCTGTATCTGTTTTGTGCAGTTCCTGCCTCTGATTAGAGCATGCAAGACTAGCTCCACCTAAAGCTGTGCAAGCCCAGCAGGGGTTCACACAGGAACACGGGAACTGCCACACAAGATAAAACCAGTGGTCCATCAAGACCCAGACCTCATCTAGCACTGACCACTGCCAGATGTTTCTGAAGGAAACTCAGTTCCGCTAATTTAGCTCACAGCGAGATTTGTTTTTTAACCTCAGGCAGTCAAGCAAATCCTGGAGGCTGGAGGTTTATACTCATGCTATTTAATCCTTAGGATGAAATTACAGATTAATTAAATAAATTACTTAATCTGTAAGTCCCAGGCTCTCAAAGATGCTCATGGGAACAGGCTCTTGCCAGGTACTGGCTAACATAATGTGCTGATTTTACACATGAAATCACTACTCAAGAAGGGACTCCTTGCAAATCTCAAAGTTGGTGACGTTTCCCCTGACTAAGGGAGAGAACATCTGAAAAAGACACTGAGTTTTGAGACAGAAACCCATCTGATAGCTGTAAAATATTCTCATAGGGTTGTAATTTTTTCAGTTGCACATATATAAGCAATATATCCATATATATGTATACATGTATATATGTATTTGCATGTGTACATATATGTGTACAAACATACACCCCTATATAATTTTCTCCACTGTAGCTTCTTCATAAAGGACTTGGATCCTTTCATGGGGTCAACACACCAGCCAGGGATCAGAGCCTGGTTGTGGCCTGCCATCCATCCTGCCCCAAATGAGAGGAAGAATGAAGGTGAGCTTGCAGGACAGGAGCAGGGATAACACTCTCCTGGAGCATCAGTCCAGTGAAAGAGAAACCTCACTGTGCCACGACTATGCTGACACACTTCGAGGAAACAACAGCCTCCAAGTGGTGTTTACTGCAAGCTATCACAACCCCAATTCACTGCCAAAGGATAATGCTTTTAGGGTGACCTTTCACGTGCTTTGACAGATATGAAATGGAATTAACAGACTGTCTCAGAAAACTCTCTTAGTCAATCTGCAAGACAACACAAAGAGTGATACTACCAGGTTGTGAAGTCTCTCAAATTTCTGTACTACAGCTTTCAGAGACTAACCAGGGAAACTTACTATGAAAACAAAGGAAGGAAAAGAAAAGAGGAATTTCCAGGTGCCTGAGAGATAACATTTTCTGTTTCAGCTTGACTATTCAGAAGTAATTTCACAGTTCTACAAAGTGTGAGCTAGATCTTAAGTGGCTGGAGATATGTGAGTTATGGTGGGGACCCTCTCTGTTGCTGCTCTGGTTCTACCAGGGTAGCCCTGTGGGGACCACATTCTCACCTCAGTGCTAGTTGTAATATCAAGGATGAGACTGCCTTCATTTCTGATAATAACATGCATTTTATAATTTCCTGTGTTTCTCCTTCCAAACAACATCAACACATAACAGGACTTTTCAACCCATACACATTTGCACAGTGCTCATGAAAATAAATACAGGGCCTCACAGGGCTTGTTGAACACACTGCAGTTACTGCCTGGCCACAAAAGCAAATGTCTGCAGCTAGTCCTTACAGGGGACTATCACTCTCTGCTAGAGTGCTGCAGGAGTGCAGTAACTGATTTAAAAAATAATTACACCACACAGCAACTTGTGGTACCCATATGACTCCAATTTTATGAAGCAACATCTGTGGCCCACGCAGTCAGAAAAAGAAGCTTTGACTGAGCTGCCACTCTGCTACAGAAGTGAAGTGTCTGGCATGCAGTCCTGCAGCAGGAGAACATTACAGCTGAGTGCCACCCACCCCCTTCTGCTCCTTGGCACCTGGGGAAAGGTGAATATTCAGCTCTGAGTGATCTAGACAACACCCAATGAGCTCCATCTTAAATGTCCCAGAAGAAGCTGCATTCCAAGGGCATGAAGAGCCTGGTGTGCTTTCTGGAAAACACAAATCAAATAAGCAGCTGGACTCTGTGCCCCCAGAAAGCGACTGCCACCACAGTATGATGAACTCTGCTCCCCAAGGCAGACTCCTCTGCTCTCTTCTCCCAGGGAAAGAAACCCCTTCTAAAATCTTCATTGAAAGGGTGGATTCACACCATTCTGTTTACTTCTGTAGGTGTCCTTTGGCATACTTGCTCAGTTTGGCAGGCAGCACATCTCCAGCCATGCTTTTCCCAACACAGGTTAACCTATCCTTCTATCCTCTGTGTGACTTCCTGAGTTACAGCTATCACAAAGCATGCAGAGGTGGCTTTATGATCCTTGAAGAAAATAAATTAGACAAGTATGTGACATTAGTTGTCCACAGCTGCATGAATAAAGTAACAGGGATTCCCTTCATAACTGGCTGGAAAGAAAATAATTGCACATACAGCATCTTCTAGGAATTAAATAATTTTTTAAAGAATTAAGTATTTTGGAAAGGGAGATTTAGAAACAAGCTGAATAATGGGGATGCCATCTGACTATTTTTTTCCCTTTCTTCAGTAAAGAGTCTTTGTTCAATACTGTTTGTAAACCTCTTTCACAGCCAAAAGTAATAGGAATATAATCAATACTAGCTATGAACAGAGACATTTTTTCTGTAGCTGCAATTAGCTATTTTCAAAGAGTGGCTGATGAATAATGTATGCAAAAGGGTGGGTGGAAGGATTACTTAATTTTTCTTTAAGCAGATTATTTTAGCTTGGGTGAAAGACTACCACGCTAAAGAATAGTGTTCAATATCACACAGTGTATAAACAGCTGTGGCTTAGCACATAATAAAAGCTATTAAGAGGCTGAGCCAAAAAACATATCTAGCTATGAGGAGGAGAAAGAGGCAAAGTACCGTGTAATGACTGCCTCAGCTTCACATTTGCCATTCTGCCTTTGTGCACGAGTCCATTCTGCAGCCTAAGATCTCACCCTTCTCTTCATTAGGGTTTTCTAAATGGCTCCAAAGAGTATCTTGGCCTTTTTGTAAACAATTCTTTTTAATTTCAAGGCTGTCAGATCACATGCCAATAGACATTAAGATCTAGAATATGAATTGGCCACACATTCAGGTAACAGGAGACAACAGTGGTCATCCCAGCAGCAGCTCTGGGTGCCCTCAGTGTGCAGTGTCTGGGACTAAGCAGCAAGGAGGCAGAGGACACCACAAGCTTTGGCTTCATCCTCTGCATGGACTACGCAAGCCCATGAAGGGTAAAATAAAAATTCACCTTCACTCTAACAGCAGAGCAGATTTTCCAAGTCAGATGCTCAGTCCCTCCACTGAGCTGATTTATCGCCTTTCTCCTCTTTCTCCTCTTCTCTTTTGCACAGGTCTTTATCAAGAGGTTACTTCACACCTTCTCTGCTGCACAGACTCATGCTGGCATATTTTTCTTGCTCCTCTACAATTCAGCATCCTCCCTGGCCTGAGAGCTTGCTGCAGAGTGTAACACTTGGTTAGAAAAGCAAATGTCTGAGCTGGTTTTGTGGCAAAGGTTATCCTTGTCTTTGCTTGTGTTTACCTCCAAGTCAGCAAACAACTTCAATGCAGTAGGCTTTGCATAAGCATTATTACCACAGGTCTTCAGTTACTACATTTCCCCCCATCTATTAATGCACAAGGAAATAAAGGCAGATTTTTACCTCATATTCTCCTTCCTGTGAACTGTCAGATACATTTCATAGACTCTCCCTTGTGGAACAGCTCCCGCTGGGATCAGCAAACTTACTCCTGCAGAACAGAAGAGACACAAAAGATAAGATGGAGAAAAAAGAGGTGAGTGGGTCTGTGAAGAGGAGTGACAGGAGAAGCAGAAGATGAAGCCTGCAATGCCAAGTTTTTCAGCCACCCCCACCAGCAGACTGTAAATGACCTCAGCAAGATGGGAGAAAAAACATTTACTGTAACCCTGGTGTCTTCAGTGTCCAGCTGCCTGTTCTTTTTCCTCTGCATTGAAAAACAGGAGTGGAGAAGAGGATTTTCTTCCCTTTCATTTTACTTAAAGAGCAGACAGATGGTTACGCTGTTGCTTACCTTGTATAATGATGGAAAAACAAACAACTCTGACTAAAATTTCCAACAGCTGTAATGGGACATCTCTCCCTAGGCAATTCTTTCTTAATTAAGATCAGGAAAGAAAAGCAGTGGAGCACTGTCCCAGGAAGCAAACTAGTTGTTTTCTGAAAGATGGCTTCTGTGTCTGTCTTTTAATGCACTCAGTTCCTAGACTGCCAGGGAGACTAAACTGGGCTTGGTTTTTGAATGTACCTAGTCCTGCAAAGTGGATCAAATCTGGGGTATCCAGCCACGGAAAAAAGTGTGGGAAAATATGTTCAGTGTCCTTTTCAGTAATGATTTGCTGCACACTTGATTAAAAAACGCTGCTCTTACATTACTCCCATTTAAGAGATGTCTCTGTACAACAAACAGGGCTCACAAACTGGCTATTTCACTCTGCCAGACACATCTCAGCCAGCCCTCTTTGTAGGTGCTGTGCAGATTAGCTGGAAATCAGTGGCAAGGATTTGCATACAGTTGTTACCACATAGCTGAAAACAAACCTAGAGGAAGATTATTTACATATATGTGTGTTTACACTAGAGACACTTTTACAGACACCTTGCATGGCTCTGCCTCTTTTCTTTAGTGTACAGGGTTTGGTTACACTGGAGACGTCCTGTGTGTTGGTGTACAGGGCCTCAGTCCCACCCTTAGCTCTGAAGGAGAGGGGTAGCTAGGAAAGCATTTCCCACAAATACCTTCTGGCACTTGTGTCTTTACGAGCTTGTTACAACCTAACCAATGCATGCCTGCAGCTGTAACAGGGCAGATGTACTGCAAATGAAGGGCTTTGATCGTATCTTGAGGAGGACATACATTCTACAAGCAGCACAGAGGCATACAAGGTAGCAGCAGACAGATTATTTTATTTTACAGAATCATTACTTTAATCATTTTAAAGGGATTACAGCATCAAATGTGTTTTCTTTACAAATTGAAATTAATATATGTGAATTAACAGTGACTAATAGACTTTGCTGATAATGATAAACCACTGTGGCATATGAAAACTGAGTATCAATATCTGTCTTCAGCTGCTGCTTAGAAAAATGTGAAATCCAAGACTGCATAGCACAAATTTTCAACATTGCTCATCAGTCAGCACCAGATTTATTGAAGCAGTTCAGCTTTCACTTAAATTTAACAGATATTTTTGCTTTCCATTAGACAGGAGCTCAGAGAACCAGAGCTACGGGACCAAACACTTTTGGCTGCTTCACGGGCAGGGTGGGACTGCATCCTCAGAGGATCAATCCACCCAGGTCCTGGGCCACCTAGGCATTTTGCTTCCTCCGTAACATCAACAAAAAAGGAAAGATCCAGCAAAGGTGCAGGGGACAAGGGTAGGCATTATCTCCTTGGTGAGGGCATTTGCTGTAAAATGGTCAAGCGATGAGCTGCAGTCTCACATGTACTGTGGTCCTACCTGAATTCAGAGTTCCAGTGAAACTGGGCAGGTGAATTCCTGACCACTGTATGCCCTTCAAATTCTTCACATCAAATGCTTTATGCATTTGATTCAATCTCACTTTAGATATTAATGCTGCTCTGCAGTATCATGCTAAACCCACAGGAACATCTACGTGCTGAACTTCCTTAGAAAGAACATCAAGACTTCCTATAGGAATCAAGCAGCAGCATGGCTCTGCTGAAGAATCTGTCTGTAAGGCCTGAGCTCTCCCAAGGCTGCCCAGGAGTTCCTTGGGTGCTCTGAAATTGCCTTCTGGTGCTAGGGTGGCCCAAATGGGCCTGGAAACCTGATTTTGAGCTGTATGAGAAAGATTCAGCAGCATATTGCATGACATCAGCAGGCTCTCCATGCTCAGTCCCTCTCTTTCCTAATTGTAAAGAAAGTCAACAATAAATACAGGTAAAAAGTCTCCCAAAAAGAGTGTTCTGTTGTCCTATGCCAACTGCACATAGTCTGCAATGAATTGGAAGTGCAGCAACCAATTTGTTTTTAAATTAATTTGTTCTCTTTTAGTGCCATGACAAAATAGAGGTTTACTGTACAGAAGTCCCTTTTCTAGAACTGCATGAAAGGAAAAGGTGATGCTGAATTGCATTTCACACAGGGGAGCTCTGAAACCTTGCATTTCTCAGAAAGTGGCTAAGAGCCCAGAGAATCATTTAGGTTGGAAGAGACCTTTAGGATCACTGAATCCAACCACATCACAGTGTTCACCACTAGATCACATTCCTATGTATTACTTGGGAGAAGAGACCAACCCCCACGCTTCAGGCAGTTGTAGAAAGAGATAAGGTCCCCTCTCAGCCTCCCTTTTTCCAGGCTACACAACCCCAGCTCCCTCAGCTGCTACTCCTAAGACTGGTGCTCTTGTAGTGAGGGGTCCAAGTCTTCCTCAGGCCTGTAGTGTTTAAAAGGTGGCCAGGACTTTGGGTAGAAAATATTCTAAGTACTCTAATACATGCAAATTAAGGGCGGGGGGGAACCATCTGTTTGTTTTGATCAAGGAAAAGGCAGGGCCCCATGTATAAATTTTCTTTCCCCATATAAAAACAAGCTAACACCACTTAAACCCACAAAGCCATCATACCTTTAAGTCAGCATGGCTAGCACTTACCTGAATTGGGAATTACTAGGTGGCCTCCTAAGGAGTTGAAGGTCCCAAATGCGGTGCATGATGGGTCAGTTTGCCGAGCAAGGCTCTGGTTCTTCATGTTCAGGGACTCATTCTCCAGCAGAGACTGCGTAATCTGTGGGGACAGCTTGGAGGAGAAGTCAGAGAGGTCATCCTGGGGAGTGACCGCACCAGAGGTGTTATAAACCTTGATCTTCAAGTTGGGGAGCGGGTCCAGGATTGGAGAGTTGGTCATTGGGATTTTATCAGAGACATCGTGCAAGGCGTACACAGGACCCCTGTACATGGCTGCAGCAGAAGTGAGGTCTGGTGGCACTGCCAGGAGGTCTGCAGTGGAGATGAGAAGGAAGAACCGTATCATTTCTCTGTTCTGATGACTTTATTCTGAGCAATAATTTGGGTTTGCATTTGCATTTTCTCTTTCATTCCAAACGTTCAGATAAGCAAAGTCCCTGAACCTTCATCTCAATTTCCATGAATCTCTCCAGCAAACTCCCAGGGCTCGTATTGCCCCAGCTGCTTTGGAATCCGATCGCTGTGCAAAATTACAGCACATTTCTGCTCTGAAGAGTTTTCACTGGGAGTATTTTTCCAGGCTTCACTCAGATTTCAAATATGACATGCTTAGCTTCAGGGCAAGATGTTTTCATTGCTCAGTAGATCTAGTTTTAACTAAGAACCCCTTCCTAAATGCTATGTGACAATCATTAACCAATTCATCTAACTGGCCTAATGACAGCCTTCCTGAAATAAAAGACACAACAAGCCTATGAAGTCATCATGCCCATGACTCCCTGCAGTGGGGGATTAGTACCTGCATTGCACTTTTCAAAGTTTTGTTTTAAGTTTCTCCACCAAAGAAAACACTTCTGCTAATCTTACATGTGACAACTCTCTTGTCATCTAAACTTTTACAGTGTAGATATTCTGGTGTAGATATTAGGAAAAAAGAGAATCTCTTCAGCCTAAATAAGTGTCTTGATAAGGCAGTACTACCTTTAGAATGTTTTTTCCTGGCCAATGAAGTGAGGAAAAAAATCAAGCTGTTATGCATCAGTGATAAAAATATTAAATTATGTTCTACCACAGTCTTCTATATTTTCTAATAAAAGCACAGTACTTCTCACTATACTCTTTATACCAGTGGAGACAGAGCATAGGAAAAAAAGCTATTAGTGAAATAAAGGGGAGGGAGATGTGATAGAATTACTGTAGTATCACTCCTGTGATGCATCCTGCCTCTATTGTTTCTGTCAGAGCTTTGCCTTTGATTTCAACTTGAGCTGGACCTGTATTTCCATCAAAGTGTCTGAGTTTCATCCTCACATTCATGCTCTCTCTTTAGAAGTTAAATTCACCTGCTTTATACTCTTGAGCACAGCTGACAAACGCCACCACGGGTTTTGAGCACTTGACAGTCAGAAACAAATGAACATGATCTTTCTCCTCTTTATCAAGCATCAACAGGCATCCAGCGATATCATTCATGCAGCCCCAGAGACCGCAACCTGAGAGCGTCCCCCTGAATTGGTCAAAATGGAGTGAAATGCCAACTAACCTTGCCTTGCAGCCTTGATGTTGACAGGCTGAAATCCCCCATTTAGGGCAGAGGAGTCAATAATATCCGACTCGAAGTCGCGGTGGTTCTTGCGATAGACAAACAGGGCCACGACCACGGAAATAGCCAGGCACACGATCACGGCAATGACGATCCCCACGTAGAGAGCAACATCATCTGAGTCAGGAGCAGCTGCAGGGAGAGAGGCCAGGAAACTTCAAGAAATGTCCTCCTTACAGGGACTTTCAACAAAACACATTATTCTCGTTCCCTGCAGATATTTACTGCCTTTTTTATAGGCTAATTTAAAATCCATTTCCAACACCATATAACAGGTCCATGCCCTCTTGATGGAAAACAATCCTTGATTTCTCTCTAACTTGTGTTCTAACTCTTTCCCTATCCACTTGTTCATCTATCTAATACTCAGGCTGTGAACTACTAAGCAAAACATGTTATAGACTTGGTCTTATGAACCAAATTCACCCTATGAAATGAGATAGTATATCTTAGTGACATAAAGTCATAATATTGGTACTTAGAAGTTCATCTGATACCAAAAACATGTGGGTTTTTAAACTTCAGAAGCTTTATTTTTACTTTAAAGAAGTAAAAGGATCCCAAAATTCAATTTTCTATGGAATACCTGGAATATCAGGACATGTCTTTGGTTGGTTTGGATTTTCTGAGATGTAACCTGTCATTACTCCCTTCCATCCATTTGCCTTCAAAAATATAAACTAGGAAATTAGTAAAGCAGAGAATCAAGCATTGAATTCTTGTCAGTGGCATTAACACATATGTACTAAGATAAAAGCTGAAGTAAGCACAAGAAAAAATGTGGTAATTTACCAAAAGGAGCCAAAATTTATTAGAGCTGTCTTGTGAGGAAATGGCTATGATATTTCTACTAGCTGCTTATACCATATCTTCAGCACCAATTCCAGGCTAATCTCTGGCATCATTATCCATCAGACATTTTTTTCCCAAAAGGTCTGAATACGTGTTCAAAAATTGATGTATCTCTCTACAGTGAAGAATCCCATTTTTAGAAATAGCCTAATGAAAAAAGGAAGTGCAAAAACAAATCAGATTCTTTTAGTACCCCATTTTTGTTGGTTTGAAACATGTGAAATCACTTTTATTTTATCTCTTTTAGCCATTTAAGCCAAGCTGCCCTCCAGCTTCAGAGGTGAGAGCTGGCAGATGCAGAAAGGGACTGATCAATCTCCGACAGCTCCAGGCTACCAGACCTTCAATTTACCAATCTTGAAACATCCCATTTTTAACCCAGCAGTTCAGGAAGCAGAACTCTTGAGTTCCGGCTCAAAGACAAGTTACCCTTCCACCACACTCCATCCACTTGCTAAGGGAATTTTAATGAGAAGATGGCTAATTCTCTCCAGTTCCTGCCTCTGAGGGAGCATCTTCTCCCATTTCCCTCCTGCACACGGGCCCTTATAAGCCTGTGTCTGCTGCAAAGCACTGTGCCTGCTGTCAAGCAAGCAGAATGTCACTTACCCTGCTGAATAGGTCCCTTTTTTGCCTAGTCACACTGTGCTTGCCTAACAGTAAAGCCTGACCCAAGGAACAGCATCAAATTAGCATCCAGGAACATAAAATCAAACATTAAACTTACAAGAAAATCCATATTCATTCTGGGTTCTCTGTTCAGTTGAAATAGGATAAATGAAACCTTAAAAAGAAAGAAATTAAACAAAAATGGGAACAAAATCAAATGAGGAGAACAAAAAAATGAAGCATGAAAAATAGTTTAATTAAAAAAAAAAAGGAAAAGGAAAAGAAACTGATGGCACTTTAAAATTCTGATACAGCACAGAATTATGATTTTGCATCCCCTGTCTCCTCCAGAGCCTTACTAAGAATTAATAAGCAGGCAGATTGAATTTCTAAGCCAAAATCGGTCTCGAGTCACTAACTTTGGAGTGCTTAAAGTCTTTCTTTTATTGAGCATAAACTGTAATGGATCTAATTTATTTCAGACATCTAGGGTCATTAGCATATGGAAAGTCTTTTTATCCTTATCCCTGCCATATGCTTTAATTCCCAGGACGTGTTCGGTGAGGCTCTAAACAGTTTTTATATTTAATTATAATAGCTTGCTGTTGATCTAATAGAGCTAAAGGAGACCTGTTGTCACTGGTCAGAGGTTAAATACCGACTCGTGGAGCAGTCTACACACAAAGCCCTCTTTGTATTTCCTTGGAATTATTTTATCCTGTCCTTAATACATGCTCAATAGGAATTCCTTAGGGAGTAAAGAATTTGTCAGCAAACAGTAAACTGAGTGGTTTCTCTTTGAAATCATTACAAAATCAATAAGGCCCCTGGGGTCAGAACATTACTTATTTGAAATCTTTGCAAGCACCATATATCGACAAAATCATAACACAATTTACAGCTTTATTTCGGGATGGATAAAGAAGAGATGAAGAGATATCATTTCCTTTGTCTTTTCCTTCTGCAGTCCCCCACAGCACAGCACACTGGAGCTGCTTAGTTCACACATGAATCCTGTGAACTCAATAAGCATCTCCCACGTGGCACATGAGTGAATTGCTCCAAGTCCCATCCTGCTGGAAAGGCAAATGACAAATCCCATCTGAGCAGGGGAGTCGCTGTCTGGGATGGGATTAGAGTCAGCATAAGAAAGAAGGTACCTCTCCTCCATCACCTTCCCTTAAATTCACCTGAAGGGAATTTCACCCCTGCAAGGAGCTCACACAGCTCTCCCTGCAGGTGAGACAAAACTGGAAAATGCACTCCTGGTGTGTGCCTAATGCACAGGACCGTGTTATAGGCAGACCAGAGTAATAATCCCCAGCTCCCAGAATCACTGAGCTTGGGTGCTCAGCATCTGTTGTGCTCTACACCTATCTTGCTGCTTGGCTGCATTTTTTGTTAATGAAGACACAGTCTGTCCCAATCATGGGCATAGACATACATCCTTCCAAAACTTCCAGACATTAAATACCACATAATTTCCACCTCACCTGAAATACCAGAGCAAAACCAGCTGATTTCTGATGATGTTTTTTCTGGGACATCAAGGCACAAACTATACTGCCTGTAATCTCTGTTTAAAGCTTTACTTCACAGCAAGAATTCCAGCCATACCAGTGTTTTTAGAAGTATTATGTTCTTACATTAATTTCCCTGGCTCTTTGAGGCAAGTTCACCTATGTGTACTCTCAACACGCATACTCAATCTTTTGTTAATAACTGCCTTCTCTTTCTACTGGTGTACTTGTGGTATTGGCCATGGAAAGACCAGTGAGTAACTTCTGAGGGCTTGAGTGAGTGCTCAGCAAGTCTGAGCATGAATTTACAGTACCCTTGTTACTCCCAATTACTCCCCAGACGGGAGCTGAGGCTCATAATTTGGTAAACGTAAATTTCAGCTATAGCCTTATGCCCAATAATTCCTTTGGCAAGATGTCTCTGGAGAGACCAAGAGGCAGGCAGAAGGAACTTAAAGGCCCGGGGATAAAGTGGAATTTAGGCTGGATGCATCTCTGAATGATTTTTTCCCTTGTACTCAAATCCACTGGGAAAGCTGAAGATGTCTCCTTGCACTTCATGTGCCCCAGCAGGTTGTCAGGGGAGATGGAATGGAGCAGCCCATGTCCCCTGGCTCTGCATCACCCATGGAGCTTGAGCTCATGGTGCAGAGCTGAAGAGGCTATTCCTCTCTCCTCACAGTGCATCTGAGGTGGTCAGTTTTGTGTTCAAGGTTGTGTCTCATTCCTGCCATGTCTGGAGGGATCCAGTGACTGCCACTCCACAGGCACAAAAGATGGCACCACCCGGATTAGCTGTGTGTGATCTTACTGAAAGTATTCTTCCCTCACAGGAAAATGGAAATCCAGATTCAAGCTTGTTCAGCAAAGTAAATGAGCACAATCCTCAAATATTCTAAAATAAATTTACCTCACTGCAGCCTCTCCACAGACCCTGTTAGTCACAAATACATATTTATACATATTTTTACAAGTTTCCACAGATTCTCTTACTGCTAACTACAGAGAGCACCCCTGTGGCCATGCAAGAGTGATGTCAATTTCCTCCGCAGAAATGTTTTGTGCATGCATTCAAAGATGCAAGTATTGAAGCAGGAGGAAGAGCCAAGGATACTTCAGGATGCTCCTGCCATTTGGGCAGGCTGTTTTACAACAAAATTAGTTTTAAATATGCCTTTGTCACTCCTCCAAAAGGGAGAGGGCATTGCAGGAGCAAGGAGAAGGCCTGCAGCCATGCACTAGTGATGGGCAGGAGGCAGGCTTACTGCCACAATCCAGCACAAGAGGATAGGGTTTTCTGTAGGAAGCTGGCTGTCACACTGCTCCCTCTTACTATGCCTTCAAACAATGAAAAAAGGACATTTTCATCAGATAATGACACAAACCTGCTGGGATTAGTAACTGAAATAATGAAGAATGTCTTCCCTCCTCTCTTCAAAGTAATTTCAGTGAAGAGAGATCTGTGTGGGGTTTTTTTTTCCCTTCCTCCTTGTATGAACAGCACTGCTTGGTGAATACCTAAGGGACTTCTACCAGGGTGATGAACATCTTTAATGAGCGTGAATTTAGAAAGGTGCTGGAGGGTTTGACTCTAGGAAGGCTGCTGACTCATAACAGCTGGTTTCACAGTGAGCTACTTTGAGAAAAGCAATTTAAGATTCTTCCTACAGCTTGTTGGGAAATACGTATTTTCAAAAGTGCTTTTGCTATTTTGTAGTGTAACTTACTGTTGTATGACTAAAGTAGCAATAATCATACTTTATGCTTGCATAGTGCCTGCTGTTTGAGGTTCTCAAAGGCTTACCAAAATGGGTATATGTTTCCCTTATTGTACAAGTACCTCACCCTATGTCAAACCTGGAAAATCAGTAGGAGGCTCAGGTTAATTCACAGAAATTGAACCACTGTAATTGCATGGCAAAGGCATTCAGTAGAAAGCCTTTAGTTAAGTTAATGGTTCTCCATGTATTCTACTTTATAGTCCAATTTAGGTTTGTAAATATATTTTTTGTCCCTATGGAAGTGTTTCCATGAAGTGTCAAAGGTGGGGATTTTTTGGCACAAATCCTTAGTACAAATGCAGGTTAAAAAGGTGCTTTAAGTAGACATGGCCTAATTTGTTTCTATAAAGTATGAGAAGAACAATTTAATCACCTTTACAATGATGCAACACACTGGGAAAAGTGAAGAAGGGTAAATATGTCAGACTGTACTTGAAAAATTAACCAATCCAATGTCGACATATAAAAAAGACTACAGCAGGCTTTTTATCAATTTACTTTAACTCAATTTAAGCATCAGTCACACTTGGCACTGATTTGGGAAATTGTGGCCATTTCACTGAATAGATTGTGAAGCTCATTTAATTAGCTCGGTGCAGTTTGTGAAGGCAGATGATCCCCAAACATTGGAAGTCTAGTCTGAGCATTCTGGTCCCACGTGCCTTGCTCTGATCTCCTGGGAACACATTTGTGCCAGAGGCCCTGGGAGACAGAGAGGCTGCTCTGTGTCACTGAACAGCCCTCAGTGTATCTGCATGTGACTGTCCCCAGAGAGTCACCAAAACATTGTTCTCAGCTCTTCTTCTTCCACTGGGAAAGAATCTACCCCTCAGCATATTCATGGGCATTTATACACACACACGGTACCCAGCCTGGGGACTCAGGATCATGACCATGGGCATCCTGAAATCCTGTGTTTGATTTTACCTAGAAAGCCATGGGAATATACTGCCTTGGCCTGTGAACTGGCACATTTTCAAAAGAATTTTTATCCCTGTGTTATAAAACTTTAGGTCACGGTTTCATGCAGAGGGAACTTTGTAACTGGCTCTCCTTTTTGGTCTGTAATTGGTTTTGCTAGCTTTCTAGTCATGCTGAATTTGTATTAATGAATATCAATTTTGGAGTGAATTGATCAGATTATGAAAATATTTTACTCTGCTGCTTGCAGAAATTAAAATATCGACATAAGAGAGAAAGAAAAATACCCAGTTTTAAATTTGTGATTTTCCTGCCTATTTTCCCTCCTTCCAGCAACTATATAGGTAAGACAGGTGAAGTAGCTGGAGATGATCTTTCTGGACACTTATTTACTTATACAGTCTAGGTCACATTTATGAAAATATTTACAATTACCCTGCAAAGAAATAGTTTTATAGCATTAGCTGCTGAGGTCACAGTTAATGATACATAGTTTGAGCCTGTATTGATATCAGTGAGAACTGGAGACCTGCGCTTTCATTTAATAAAGTGAAGATTGCATAAAGCACACCATAACTGCTGCTTTCTTCAATGAATCATACTTTAATCTGGCATCACTTGCTTCTAATCTATCAACTCTCTTTACTTGCTCTGTAGCAGCTTCAAAAAGAGCTCAGGTCAAATAATTCCATGGTCCATCTGAAATCCTAGCCACATGATGTGCCTCAAGAACACCCTGCTGCCAAGAACTCAACAGGTTGAGCATAACATATTGTAACAGCACTTTTCCCCCTTTTGGCTCCAAAATCAATGCCCTCAAATCACCTTTGAGAAAACAAGACCCCACACATTCAGCTGCTGCCTTCCTTTCTCAGGAAACAGATGAACAGAGAGTGATTCTTGCATGCAGATGCTTAACATTTGAAGGAAGCAGTTCTTGGATGATTTAAAGTAGGTGTGTGGTATATAAAATGTGACATGAATTTACTGAAACAACTCAGTGAGTGTTTTTTTTTTTTTTTGCTGTGATATATCAGATGAATTCCAGTATCTGATAACTCAGCCAGCAAGCTGGTAACTATTTTTCATACCAGACTCAAACAATATGCACCCAATTGCTTCTGTTCTTAATTCCCAGGATGAGGCCTTCTTTCAGCATTAAGTCATATTACCCTCCTCATTGGGCCAGCTCCAGTAGCTCAGAATTTAATTTAAAATCTTTGGGTTTTGCTGGAATTTTTTATACTGAGTCTCAGGCTCAGAAATTATCCTGGAAAGTTTGAATAAAATTGGTTTAAGAACCCTAGTAACTTTTTTTCTTGTTGTTAGTTTCTAGTTCAATGGATATCAATGAGTAAAAACCCTCAACTCATCCAAAGTATATATTGCTGTTTCCAAATTCCAAGATCTAGAAATTCAACCTTTCTCCCTTTCTCTGCAAAATGCCATTCTCAATTCCATGTTGGCTCAATTTCAGGCTTTTTTGCACTCATGGGAAGACACATTTATCGATTCTATATTCTGAATTCCACTATACAGAGAGGGTTTTGAGACAAAGAAGAAAAAATTTTATGTGTCCCTGCAGTGTTTGCAGTGTTATTACTGTGGCTGTGACCTTGCATTACCAGTCCTGTTTCCTTCTGCCTTACCTCATTCACCATCATTCTACAGCTATCACCAGCTTGCTTGAGTTTCTTCACTATTTTTAAAGGAAATTCTAGATGATCAGTACAGTGTGCAAAGGCTCAAAGCTTTCAGAAAAGACTTTCAAGGGCTTTCAAAATATTAATTCAGATACATTGTAATGCTTTTGGCTTCCATCTAAGTCCATCTAGTTTTCCACCTATGATGGCCAAACAGTCACATATTTCCAACTTACAAGAAAGAATTTTGGTGATTTAATTTGACATTCAGGAGTCTTAAATTGCTTTGTGCAAGTTCCACTGTCCAGAGGCTGCAAGTTTCCAGTATTTTCTTTTTCTACAAGGGACAGGGTTAAGGGTGCAAGCGTAATCTTAGAGTAAACCCCATATTCTGACTGTTTAGTGTCAAGGCTTCATGTTCACTTAACATATTGCTAATGAGTTTGGAAAAGTATTAACAATACAATTTGAACCCTATTTGCTGTTAGTTGTTTCTCTCCCTTGCTATTTCCCAGGAAATGTATTGCAAAGCCAAGAAAACTTGGTATGCTATACTTTACTGGTGGTGATTACAATTAAAAACAAACAAACAAACAAACAAACAAAAACAACAAAAAACCAAACCAACAACAGAGTCCTTGGCACAGCAAAAATCTTTCAGACAGAATGTGCCCAGCTTCTTCCTACATTTTCTATTCTAAAGAAAGACCTTCACGTTGGTAGTAATGATGCTGAAGGTCAGATATGATATCAGGCATCCCAGAGATAATGTACAGCAATTTATTTTCCTTCTGAAGGACTAATTATTGGCATATTCAGGGTGGGCTAATAAACAGGGAGCTTGAGGTTTTGTGACTGATTATTTACTTGGGTATTATCTCAGATCTTTCCTGAGTGGGTGAGTTAAACGGGGACACTCTCTTGTTCTCTCCTTGAACAGGAGTTCATGATTTTCTATAATTAAGACTGCAATTATGTTTTCATTTTAAATTAGATCCTGACATTTTGTTAACATTGATGGAAAGGTCTTGCCTGAGTTTAAGCGTGCATGACATCTATATGGGAATGAGGGAAGATGGAAGAGAAAGATAACTTAAAATTTGATGTGGATTAGAATATCCGAGTTTGACATTACGCGGTCTTCTGCGTTAAGGACTTCGACCTTTTGGTTAAGTCTTATGTCAGTCTTTAGTCGGACCTCAGCATTGGGTTTGTTATGCACGTTTACAGCAAAAGTAAACACATGCCTAGCACTGCAATTTGCTAGATGTGCATTTGCAAATTCCACTCTTACAATGACTGAATGCTAGGTAAACTTCCTGGGGCTCACTTCGTTGTAGTGGGACAAGAGTGCTTAAATGGGGACAAAGGACACCACTGGAGAAAGGAAACATGGCAGACAGCTAGAGGAAGGAAGGGACAATTGGAAGAGGATCTAGGAGAAAAAACTGTTAAGAATGCTGGACAAAAAGGGTCATGGAAAGCATACGTTATCCACATGGAAAAGGTAGGAAAATCTTAGACAGGTTTGTATGCTCACACATAAAAAAACTTGTATTCCCCAGTTTATAACCTCAAAACCCCAGAAACTCCAGAATCAGCTGATCAGCTCAATGTTTGTTTCCCAAATTCTAGAAATTTCCTTCCCCAACATGAGTTTTCATCTAAGCATGCTGCAAATAATTTTGTTAGTCTAGATTTAGAAACAGAGAGCACCGAGTTTTACTTCAGATTGTTTCACTTACTCCTTGATGAGGCTTCAGGTGCTCATGGAACTTTGCCCTGCCTGACACCCTGACAGGAGAGCAAAAATCATGAAATATATCCATCTTTGGATATGACAAGGATAATATAAATGTACATTATTGTCTCTGTATGGGGTGGTTTTCTTCTACAATTAAATCCATATATCAGTTAGATTTCTTAAGATTTTAATTCTTCTTTCATCTATCTGAGGAACTTTTTGAGTTTTTTAATGTGTAGAGGAATAGGGAAGAAGAAAAGAAAACCAAAGAGAATAAAGAAGAATGAAGAATATAGATGGACAAGGTTGTCTTTTGTCTCCTCTCTGCATGGCTACAATATTTTTTTAATTAGTGCAGATTTTTGAAAACAGCCTAGAGATCTTACAGCACTTGCTTTCTTTAAAAATAATGTGGAGGTGGCTCCTTCTGAACTGACTGGGGTTAAGACACAGGCATTTCAGTGCCCTGGGTTCTGCCTGTGGCTCTGCACTTCTACTTTCTCACAACACTTTTGTCTGCTTCAAGCAGTTGGTTTTCTAGGCAAGAGCTCTCAGTTGCACAGGGCCCATCAGACCGTGGATGCTTCTCAGCTGGGGATTTTTCATGTCACTACAATAAAACAGAGATGAGTCATAACTCTGAGATGTGTGCATAAACTCCCTTGGCTGCCACAGCATTACATAGTAGCTGGGTAGAAAACAGAATAAAACATCCCTTTACTCATATAAAAAAACAATATTATGGAGAACTTCCTCTAGGAACAGATGAGATGCCTTCTTCAAATGAATGAACTCCCCCTGCTAGGCCAAAACAGGCCAGGTGGCCAGATCATTATGCTGGCAGACTGAATGTATTAGAAGTTCTCTCTTGACCCAGATGCTCTTAATAAAAGGTTTTATTTAATTCCTCTGCACACACAGTTTTCTGTTGCAGTCTCCCTTGAGAGAATTCTGCTTACCTTCTGGAGCCTGGAAAACATTCCTCTGCTCTTTGCACACTGATCTGCTCTGGTGGACCTGCGGTCCTCATCAAGCTGCTCTGCCCTGTAACTCTTCCCTGAATGTCTGCTTTCAAATCAAGCCAAAAAGGGAAACAAATATTTATTCCACCAGAGTTTCTGACATGTTACAGTAACCAAGCAGGACAGGTGCAGAGTGTGTATGCTTTGGGAAGAAAGAGATACTAGAATCGGAGTAACCTTGCTTTCTACTCAGGACCTGTGTATAAAAAGAGACTAGACTGAAAAAGGGCAGCATTTTGCCATTTCATGCCCAAGCAGGATAAACTGCATCCTTTTCACTTGCTTAGGCGCTATCATTGCAAGAGGGAACCTTATAAACTTCATACTGCTTTTCAGACAAGGATTTCAGAGCACTCAGCAAATACAGATTTGCTGTCACCATGTCACATCAATTCACTCGTGACTAGAAGGCAGCCTGTTCTAAGAAGGAACAGCATTACTAGTCTGGTAACAACATCTTCACCACAGAGTGGTGTCTTTTCCTCCAGTGGTGCATCTGCTATTTGCATTTCCAAGTAGTTTCCAGTGGTGCATCTGCTACTTACATTTCCAAGCTACATGCAGGAAGAAGACCAGAGTGACCTGAGAGTTAGTCCAGAGTACTGTCTGTAGCAACAGGTGAAGAGATTTTGGATACTTTCTTCCATTTTTTTAAAATGACAGTAGCACATCTCAGTCTTTTCAGACTCAAGAAACAAAGGGAAAATCCATACTGGATCTGGTGACCCTTGGAATGATCCTCAGGTGGAAATTTCCTTTTGTTCCTATTCAATGATAGATTTTTATTCCATATTGCGAGACTGTATAAAGTAAGCAATTTTACTTCACAGGGCAACAGTACTATTTGTGTAACTACATAACCCATAGTCCTCAAGCAACAACACGTGCTTCTGTATTATCTTGCTTGTTGCTGTAAGACAGTTACCTTTGTGTTTTGAAAAAAAAAAAATTAAAGCACAACTTACAGACAGCCTTTTATGAAAAGCCACAGTGGTTGACTAAAGCCAAATGTGAGCAGAAAAAGGGGCACTGGCTGGCTCCCTCTGACTGAACTAGGGTCAACTCTGCATGTCCCAGCTATGATTTCAGAAAAGCCTAAAAGACCAGCAGGCACCAACCTCCACCAATGCCTATGGATTTGCTCTACTTATTCATTCAGGACAGGGACAATACAGATCTGGACACTGTCACTTCGGATCCTCAACAGAAGGGATATACATGTCATGCTGTGAGCATGACAGCTGCATGTCACAACTCAGGTAATAAGCCTTCAACATTCAGCACAGCTAACTCTCCTCACAGGTTGTCCACCTCTTCTTGACTATCAGCAGAATTTTGCACATAATGCAAAGCAGAAGCATCTGGTTTGAACCACACAAGCAATCTTGCACGCATTCCAGATTGGGTCCAGCAAAACACTTCCCTGGTACATGGCTTTAAAAATGTTTGTGACCTAGTGAGGGGAACTACTTGTACTGAGGTTTGAGGCAGCAGAAGAGTGCTTTACTTTCTTATTCCCCGCACAGAACACCCACCAAAGTCATTAGGTGATATGAGTGAAGGGCTAATTGCAGTGCTTCAGTTTACAGCAATCCCCTGTGAGATGCAGTGCGTGCCTTTAAAAGTGTTCTTTGCACTGAAGTATTTACCACAGTACTCACACATCAACTGGGAAATAATGCAACTATGGAGGCAATGATGCAACTAGCGTGGGTGGTAACCAGCCAATTCTTCTTACCTATGGCAGATTTTGTTCCAGAAAATCGTATTAATGCTTTTATGGGAATTATGAAATTGTTATAATGGGAACTGCTAGACAATATTGTGTACTTGAAAACTTGAAATAGCAATGACTGCCCTAAATTTTCACTACATCTGCTTTTCCTCTTCAATTCAGCCTGCTGGCTCTCTGTGGGCTCTCTAGTTTAATGACTGTTCACATCCCTTCATGTTAACAGAAAAACACTAACTACTGGATACGGGAGAGTATGTGTGTACCAGCAAGATGATTAGTCTGAATAAATGAAACAACAGAGTTGCATGAGAAATGCCACAGTTAGTGGTAAGCACAAACTACAGCTTTGGGTGTAAAATACTGTAATTACAAGGGATGGAGAAAGCTCCACTGTTTTTATCCCCACAGAAATCGATAGTGGTGCAGACTTGTGCTCTTTGCTGGAACAGGGGCAGTCTGATGAAAGGGCTTATTGATTTATCCAGCTGATGCTACTGAAGTGAATAATAGACTGGAAGAGAAGGGACTTGTAAATTAGACTCATTCAATCCAGCATTTTCCAGGATAAATTTTACACACAGCTATATAGAGATATATATTTACAAGGGAGTTTTTGTCAGAGCAACAGGCTAAGAGTGTCTGCCTGCTAATTCTTTGACCTCAACTACACCCTTGAGGTGTCAACCTTCAAGCTCTCACTAAAGACTGACAGTAAGGAGGCAGCAACAGGGCACCTAGGAATGGGATTTGACTATGGTGCAGGTAAGCAGCTGGCCAACAGATCTCCCGGAGGGCTGTGGCCACAGAGAAAAGGTGGCTGAAGCTTCCTCCACGCAACAGATGCCATGCCAGACTCAGTGGCATGAAGCCACTGGAAAAGACTGTTGTGAATCTACAGGTGCCTGGGCTAGGAGAATTGTCAGTTCCAGGGCAGAACCCTAAATCTTCAAACAATGCAGAAAAAGGCATGTTGTTTTAGGAATAAAAGAAGTGCTGTGTGTCTTCCTGGCTCAGAAGGCAGATTTTCTATGAATCTAAATCCACACGGGCAAAAATATAAGTGTTCAGATTGATTTTGCAAAAACTGAGAAAGATAAATAAAGAAAAAGAGAGAGAAGGAGAGAGAGCGAGCAGCAGGCACGCTGCCACAAAGTACAGCAAATCAATCTTCTCAGCAGTGATGGATCAGGGAGCAGGACTGGAAGTTTTACAGGTATATGAAACCCTGAGAGTATAAAGACACCATTAAAACACTGCCATTAAATTCCAGCACTGAAGGATTATCACAGCCCCTGCAGCTAAGCAGGTCATTATGTGACTGCATATTTTTCATTACCATTTTTTATATACATATATATGAAGCAGAATAGAATTCACAACAGTTTCACCCTTTCTCCTGCTGAAGACCTCTGCTTTGTACTCAGCATCCACTTTCACAAATAAAATGCAATATACCATCAACAGATAAATGAGATCCCTACAGGGCTTTTATTCTGCTGTACTATTATATCTACTTTTCCACAAGATTTCTGCTTAAATGGCTCTCTTTATGCACATACACAAAGATGACATACACCTGTCTAAATATAATCCGATAGTGAAGAGCTCTTCTGTGTGGGGAAATGCATCTTTTCCTCCTAATTTGCCATAATGACTTATTAACACTGCTGGAACTAGGGGTGCTTTAGCCTCCATACAATAAAAGTCACCAAGGTGTTATATAGTAAGACATAGCTAGATTTTTTTCCTTATCCTTAGAAATGAAAAAGAGAGGCGTTCTGAATGTTACCTTTCCAATTTCACCATAAAAACAAGTGTTTTGAGGGATTACAGCTTTATAGGCTGCTGACATTGACTAATAGCTTTTAACATGATGGAAACACTTGTGTGAGCCACATTGAGGAAGGTATTTCTAAATCTGGGAAACCCCAAAATAAATGGCCACGCTGTGCCATAGGGTAGGTCAGAAGTCACTACCAACATGGCAACTATCCTATCTAGCACTAATTCAAAGAGCAGACCAATTTATTAGCTGGTAGTGTCATTTTCTGTCATCATGAATATTTCAGTCAAAAATAACCTGCCTCAGAGAACAGGAATTCTTTACTCCTTTTTTATACTCCTTTTAACTCTAAGCATTTTATGATCTGGACACAGAGGTACTGGATGGGTACAGCCACAACTCTTTGGACAACAGAGAGCTGAGAACAGAGAAGTACTGCAGAGACACAGGATGAAGGAATAGGAAAGAGCTGTATGTGAGGATTCTGGCTCGGGTTATTGTACTAATGAAACGTGAAAGAGAGTTTTGATGCACCAGCAGACCAGAAAAGACCTCATTTTTGAGAAGGGATGGAGTGTAGAGCCCAGTAATTGTTCAGTGTATATCAGAATTACACTTAAAACCTGCTTTTCTTTGCTTCTCTCTCTTTTAGTCAGAAAGGCAGGCCACTGTGTGAATAGGCACAGGTGGAATACACTTCAGCTGGAGCTGATCTTCATGAGGCTGCAGCATGCTGGTGACCAGATAGGAAGCTTGCACCAGCACTGCATTGATTCAGTGTACCTCTTTCTACCACAAGTCATCTGAAATTCGAAAAGGAGGGTAACTATTATAAATAGAAACACACTCACCATTCCTGATAGTAAGAAGCCAGAGGCTGATCTGCTTCACCAAGTTTACTCTTTTGAAAATGCTGGCTTTGCCCTAAATGCTCTATTTTTTCCATTTGCAGTGCTGTAAGAGCCACTACCAAGCTTCTCTGGACAGATGCTGAGCCAATATAGAGAGAAGTGCTGTTTGGTGGGGAGGGCAGGCAGTAGAAGGCTGTTATGACTCTTTCTAATTCTTCACTGTTTCATATCCCAGGCAAGAGGAGTGAGGTGTCCAGACTGGCTGAGAACTGGTCCCTAACTCAATTTTCCTACAAGTGGTTTAGGTCATAGATTCTGATCTGCAGTTACTTCAGGCTTTGCCACATGCATCCCAGATCCTGGAGAGAGCACTTACCCTGCATGCAGAGCCCATCTGTGCAGTTCTTGGACTGCAGCACCAGCCCCTCGCAGTCCTTTCCCCCGTTCTTGGGAGCCGGGGCCGTGCACTCTCTCCGGCGCCAGTGGGTGCACTCCGTGCCACAGGTGGACCACTTGCTCCAGGATGTCCACTTGCCATCCACTGAGAGAAGGAGAGGACACAACTTGTTAGGGGTACACAAAAGGGAGACCAAGACAGAGCGATGCACATGTCAGCACAAGCCAGTCTGCAATTCCCAGCCATTCCTGGCAAGGCAGAAGGATCATCAGCCTGCTCTTCTACTTCTGACCTGTAACTGCACATTCACCCCCACATCTCCTTTCTCTCTGCCCTGACCCCATTTCTGGTCATTCCTCCCCTTTATATAAACTTCTAACCAGTTTATCTGTGTTCAAAGTGTACAAGCAACAAGTCAGGAATCTGTGATTAAATTTTGTGGTGGGGGGGTTAGACTTGTCCAGAAATTCTTCTTTAATAGGAAGATGTTCAATGTTAAATATTCTCTATTAAAAGAAATCTCTAGAGGCACCAATTTATTTCACATGAACAGAACCAGGAATGTGTTTAGCACCTCTCAAATTCCAGCAAATTATTTTCAAAAACACTAAAATGAGCAGCTGAAGAACAATACATAAAATCCTTCCAGTGACTGAGCTGGATTACCAAAACTTCACAAGCTGAAGATGGCCTTATTGCCATTGATTTGAGCGGGTCAGTAGTAGGAGAGCACTGGACAGTAGGGCAGATGGCAGAATTTTATCACAGAGAAGTCACCAACTACAATTGCATGTCCTGAAATAATTTTGTATTTTTCAGAAGTTTACATTTAAATAACTTCCAAAAGTAGGGATACACATCTCTTTCCAATAAAAATGCCTTTGTATTTGGCAATTGTATATGTCAGGTAAACATCTGCCTCAAATTTAATATCCACATCCCAGATGCTTTACTTGCTGAGACAGCTGGACTGAACAGACATTGCAAATATATTTACATCACAGTTGCTTTCTATATTCGAATCCAAATTCTTTTCCAGAGCTCTCAACCTTTATCTCCTACATTTTGAAACTCTGAATGTTCCCCAGATCCCCTGAATTATTAGAGCTGAGACCACAGTGCAAGCAGTGTGCGAAAGAAGGGCTGGAACCCGTGCTGCTTGATATGATGTGCTCACAGTTTCATCTACTTATGGACTACAATTGAATACTAATTCCCTGAAATGTTGGATTTATTAATAATGAAAAGGAAGCTTTTGCAACTAATAGTTGCAAAGTTCTCCTGAAACGCAGACAAAGCATTTTTGTGTGCTGCTCATACTGAACCTGGACACAGAGTGGTGCAGGCTATTTTCTGGACGCTCTGGCCCTCGCAGAAGGCGCCGCCGTTGAGTGGGGCAGGGTTGGTGCAGGTCCTCGTGCGCTTCTGGAAGCCTCTCCCGCAGCGGCTGTTGCACACAGACCACTCTGTCCAGGTGGACCAGCCCCCATTCACTGCAAAACGAGAGAACAAGGGCAGGGTCACACAGGCAGCCCAGCCTGGGCAGCCCCAAGGCACTTCTGGCCCTGTGTCATGTGTCCTCCAAGAGATGTGTCATGTGGTCACAAGAGATGGCACGAGGAACGACACCCAGCAGGCACAGAGCCACGTCTCCAACACACCGCATGTACACCAGAAGTCATTGTACAAGCTGAAGAAATGCTGATGCTGAATGAAAAACACCACTTGATGACTATTAGGGTTGGCAGGTGACCTGCCTTATCCTGAAAACCAGCCTGACCCAGCCTTAAGTGCCTGGTGGAGTGTGTATGAACAAAATCCCTGCAGGTTCAGAGAGCTCCGGCAGCTAGAAGCCTGTGCCCTGAAAGTTGTACCGTTCTCCAGAGGGAGATAACCTGCACTCCCACTCATGCTCAGATGCACCCATCACCTATGCATGCTGAGAGACCCCCATGCTTTGATTAGCTATGGAGAAGTTTCTTTTCCTTTCTTTCCAGAAGGTGACTTCAGGATGTCAGGACAACTTCACTCACCCCTCTGTGGAAATAGCCCGTGTATACATAAATGTCCCAGCACTTCCCTAAGCTGTTCAGGATGAGCTAACACTAAATGCATTTCTTTCTGTTGGACTTTGGGAAGATATTTATCTCTGGGAAGATATTTACACTGACTCTCCTTTTCACCCACCACAGCTTCTGGGATAGATGGAGGCATGAAGAAGCAGTTGTGCTGCTCTACATAATAATGTCATTGTCAGGTATGGGTAATAACATATTAACTGCTAGGATTCCCTAAACCCAAATGTTTGTGATATGACACAACCCTTAAGCAGCTCTGGCAGCAAAACCCATAAAAATGCCTGCTCCCTACACATGTCTCTTGAATACACTTTTGAAAAAAAAATCTGTATGTGTATGAGGAAGGGTTGTAGTAAGCCTACATCTTTATGTTTCTGCATTCATCTCAGTTACAAAACATGGTGCTCTCGCATGGTCCATCCCTCAATATCAAAAGCACTGCTAATCAACCCAATTCAGTCAGTTTTCTATAAAAACTGAAGTAAAAAGCCCTCATTGTAACTTCAGAGAAGCAAATGCTTACAATTAAATCTAACTGCTACCCTGAATATGAAATGAATATTAGGGATAATCATAGGGATTTTTTTCCTACTTGTCTATCCTATAATTAAGCTGATTGTAAGAAACACCAGTTCAGTCAGCTGGCACATAATCAGAGCAGGTTTTGTTCTGGTGGATACCCCCACCTGGAATGCATTTGGGGAAGTAACTCTGTGGGGGCAAAGGCTTGGACTGGTGAGGCAGAGCTGCAGTGCAACACAGGCTGGAAGACACCCTAGGAGGGAATCCCATCCTTTCCCAGCCAAAGCATGGCCAGACACAGTCATATCAGGACTGTGGATGCTGACACAGAATAGTGCTATCCCCATGCTTTTGTTTAAAACTAAACACACTGATGTTTAGTTTTAAGCCAGGCTGTGTGCCTACGAACTGCAGCCCCAGAGTGCTTTGTTTCTTTGCTCTTGATGTCAGGGTATGTTTTGGAAGTAGGCATCAAAAATAAGCTTATTTAAAGAGATATAAGAAATGGTGGATTCTGATGAGCTCTGACACTCTTACCAGTCACTGGAAGCACAAACTCTCCATAAGTTTCACTCTTATTTCTGAAAAGGGTCACTAAGAACATGAACATGGCAGTAAGCCATGCCTTGGAGCCCTGGTGGCTCCTTGCTGTCTGCAGCCAGCATGTGTTACAGCAAGGGGAGCAGCCGCCTTCTCTCCAATGAGGCAGTTCTGTAGGGGGCTGCTCCTCCTTGAACACCATTGCCATCAGAGTTCTGAGGGATTTGAGCAGTGCCCCCTGACTGCAGTCTCTGTGTGGCTGCGAGCCACCAGGCAACACACGCAGCCCAGCCTGGGCACCGACTGCAGCCAGAGTTGCACAGGGGCACTGTGCATCCCCCTTCTGCTCTGAGTGTCCATCCACATGCAACACTGAATGAGGTATCACCTACCATAGACTATCACAGTCGCTGTGGTGCTCTTCCTTTTGGCCACAATGTTTTTTGCAACACAGGTATAATTGGCAGTGTCAGAAAGCCGGGCTTGCTTGATGATCAGGTTGTGATCAATGGTGATGTAAAAGTTTCGGTCTTCCACGGGATCAATCACCTCTTCATTCTTCAGCCACTCCACCTTGGGGTTTCAAAGGGCCAGAGGGGAGGCAGTGAGTCAGCACCAAGTCACACCAATATGGACAGACACAGTATCTGTGATTATGCTGCTCATCCCAGAAAACACTACGAGCCAAGGCACAGGATGAAGGACTCACCTGATGAATGTCACCTACTGAAACAAAACACCAGGGCAGAGAAACAGGAGAACACTCTTCCTGCCTACCCTTTCCTTCCCCTTCCGTCCCACCCATCTACACAACAGCCATCTTGCCTTGCCTTGAAAGCATCAATGCATTTTCAAAGGCTGTACAGGGAAAAGCTGATCTGTGCTTTCAGAGTCAGAAGGAAGCCAAAAGGAAAGGGTGATATCTTAGGAGCTTATCTGCAAACAGAAAATTCTCCTACACCATCAGAAACCCTAAATCAACCCAGATCTCACCCAGTGGTTTGCATATGTTGCCTAATTAGGCAGCTAATAATGCAGTAACCTTATAGGTACCTGCCCTGGGTCTAACACCATGAGGGTCTATAGCAGAGTGGGTAGCACTAACAAATCACAAACCCCAATATTTTTAAGTACACTTGCACTCACATGCACATTGTCTGGCTTCAATGAGAATGAATCAAAATAGAGTCAGTTACCAAGGAAATAGGAAATCACAAGGACATCAGTGCTTATTTTTCCTCTTTATTTGTGTAAGCTATATTTTACTTTAATAAAGCGTGATTTCCTTGGTTGCACAGAAAAATATTTTCATATGAGATTTTTAATCTAGACAATATTCTCTTTATTGCCTTCCTAAGAAAACACCCTGTTATATCCCAGCTGACTGCTGTGAGCCACTCTAATATAATTTGGCTGCAAATCTAGTAGCTCGTTTTCATTTGAACTGAGTGCGCTGAAGGAGAGGACTGGGGCCCTGGATGGATCAAAGCTGGGCCTTCACGCCACTGGATCACTTCAGCCTGTGCCCAGGATTTAATTAAAGGAAGAAAAACATAACCACGATCAACCCACTGGACTTGTGAGCTGCTAGCAGCCAAGTCCTTCTCTCCCAAACCCCACTTCACTATAAAGACTATTGAGGAACCACCTCAAAGCACTGACATACTCCAAAAGTCACTTGAGACAACTGTACAGACTGCCCCAAACCTTAGTGAGAAAAACCAATTATTTCTCCTGGTGCTCAACACAGAGGGCTCAATTCACCCCCACACAAAGCCAGTCAATGCTGCAAGATGAGTGCTGGCAGATGTGGGCTTGGATTATAGGTGCCCACCACCCACTCCCCGCCTTTAGCCCTGCCTTAAGCAGCTCCAGCTCCCCTACTCCAGTTTGGGTGAGTGCATTTCAGGTATGAACTGCTTCCAAAGATTTACACCTTCAGTTAAAGACAGTGGTGCAACAAGGGCTCTGGAAATTGATATGTGTGTCTGCAAGGAGCAGGGGAGGAGGAAAAAGACATAAGACTTCAGAGGCTCTATTTCTGTCACTACCACAATCATGTTACACCATGGAAGATACAAGCTCATAGTCAATAATCTGTTTTTCCTTGACAGAATGACTAAACTTGTTTTCTGCCTTTCTTGAATCCTAATAGGTTTCAGGTATAATCAAGACAGACAGACTCCTGTTCAGTCAATGGCAATATTTAGCTCCTTCCTCACCTGCAGGCCCAGTCTGCATGAATTCTAGACTGAAAAACAAGCCAGAAGCTTATCTCCATCAGTGATATGTTGCCATTTAACTGCTGCCTCTCACACAGAAACCATGTTTTTCTTTGGTTTTAATGTCACTTTTTATTTCTGGGATGGTTATGCCAGGGCTGTAAAAGATGCTACACACACTGCCAGAGCTGTGTACATCCCACTTTCAAATCTGCCTGTACTCTTCCTTTGCTTTGCACATTGAGGACACCAGGACATCAGTAAGGACAGGACTACAGCCTACATGGTCTAAGGCTCAGTTTAAAATATTTCTGGTATGCCCATCCAACAACCTAGTCTAGCAGCCTTTGGCACCCTCAAGGCTCCATGCCCAAGCACATGGTTCTTTTTTCTACTACTCTGCAACATTTTCTCTCTGCAAAAATGCATATACATATTCAATTCAGGTCTCAAATGAGTAGACAAAATTAAAGCTGTAAGCATTGAATTCCCTATCATCCCTGCAAAACCACCAAAGATAATATGAAAAGAGAAGTTGCCAATAAAAAAAAAAAAAAAAAAAATCCCAAAACAAAGCAGCTTTGTATAATTCAGTATATTGCCTCTGGCTCTACACCAAATCTCTTAGGAAAAAGATCCTTTTCACCTAATGTCTCACAGAATTTGCTAACAGTAAAAGTTTGAAGAACAACAGGATGTCTTTTTTTTCTACCAGTACATCAGTACTGTGTGTGCATGTCTAAATGCCATCTCTTTTACAAGGTATCTCTTTAATATATCTAATTTAGTCTTCTGGCATCCAGGTTTTTATGATGTCTGTTAATGTTGCAAACTCTAATGTCAAATCTGAAGGAAGGAACTGATGGATGATTTGACAAGCAGTGGGAGTCTCCTTTCACACGTATTTTAGCCATCAGTAGAGCAACACAAAAAAGAGAACACTCCTCTAGTGGTTGTGCTTTCTCCCTCAGTCCTTGTAGAAATGGGGACTAATTAAAGACACTACAATATGCAAGACTGTTGTTGGCACTTATTTTCAATTACTGTTGGACCAAATTTTTATAGTGAAGGTGACTGCAGTGCTCAGTGCCTCCAAACCTCAGATTATTTTTTTCTTGAGGTAACCAAAGTAGGTGGGAGTAGGGTTGTTCTGTCACGTAAGTAGGAAGAGATCAGGTGTCAAGTACAGAAGAGAAGCAAGCAGAATGAGACAGTGTGATTTATGAGTGACAAGTATGCAAACTGTTATCACAGAAGTTAAAAGCAATGATCTCTTTTGATGCCATGTCATTCCCCAAGGTGCAGCCCCCTTGCTGAAATAGGCTGTTAATCCAGTCAGTGCAGATACTTATCCTGAATTTAATTCTGCAGCCTGAATAATAGTTACTGGCAGCTAAGGCACTGGACACTTCTGTGCCAGAGACCTGTACACCTGCAGGCTAGTGGACAGAAGAGCAGCAGGATATAAATGGGCACTTCAAAGTGCACAAAAGCCTGACTTCAAGGTCATACCAAATCACACTCTCATGCCTCCATTTTTCATCCCTCTGGAGATGCTCCAGTGTAGATGTTTGCTTTTGCCTAAATATTAAGGATGTATATTTACTGGCTATAATCAGAACAATCCTTGAACACCTAGCTCTATGTATTTTATTAAATCAGGCACATCCCTCCAGCAGTTGCTGGTGAATGTACTGATGGTCATGCATATATGTAGAGAAAGCATGGGATCAGTTTTTTTCTTATCATAACAGCAATCATTTAATTGGCAAAAATTGTGCAGTGAAGGATGGGGTAAGTGTACCCTCTGGGGAATGACAGCTATGGAAAATTACAATTACAAAAACATATGCATGTTTTTTTCTCATATATTAAAGCCCGGGAACAAAGCAGACCCAAAATCCCTTTCCTCTTGTTAGTTTTCCACACAAGAAAGAGTTTTTGTTATATGTTTGCAAGCTGACTAGCAAGAGAAGGCCACTCAATTGAGGTGTGAGAGTGGCTCATGAAAACCTGACCAAGAGAATCTGCAGATGCTGAGAGGCTGACCTTTTGGTCAGAGCTCCTCAGCACTCTGGATGCAAGTTGCAGTTCCATGAGGCACAGGGATCCTGCCAGCTGCACTGGAGCTGCACATCCAGGACTGCTAATGGGCTGGCAAGCGAGCCTGCAGGAGACTGAGCTGTCCCTGCGGCCAGCGGGGGAAGGCACGATCCAAGGTGTCTGTAATTTGGAACAACTTGTAGTGTCTCTTCTGTCATCCTGCTCCCTGGTGAGAGACAGATGTGTTGTCTCTAATCATTCACTGATTGGTATCGGGAGATACATTATCATAATTGGCACATTTGTTCTAATTAACAGAAGGAACCTGCCACATGGCCACCCAATATGAAAAGCAAGACCATCAGCAAGAACAGAAAACTGCAATAACCACCTCAGCCCTACCTGGGAGCTGCAGCTAGCCAGCCAGACCTGTGCTGCCACAGGGTGTTTCCAGCAGCAGCACACATAGACACTGAGACTTGCAAAGCCAGGCCAGGCTTCTGTGCAGACTAAATGAACACAGGGAACATAAATCACACAAGCGATTACACACGCAGGAAAACCTATTACAGAAGCTAATTGCTGATACAAATTTATCCATACCAAATAACCAGCATTCCTAGGCACTTAAATCTCTTGGCACACTTGCGTATGCGTGACTGTTTTAGAAACTGGTAGAGCAGAAACACATCTGCTCCAAAAGAAACCCAAGGATGGAAAAGGAATATGATCTCATCTAGATGCTGCCCTCTTGATCATAAGAGTTGTTCCCTACAAGCCTGGCAATCTCAAGAGCTAAGTCAGCAGGGTCTGAGTTCTGGATCCCAGCTGCTCATTGCCTTCTCTGCACCAACATGCCCTAGAGTGATCTTCAGAGCCAGGAGCACCTGCCAAAACCAGCAATTCCTCTCCCCTCCAGACACAGGAAAAGCCCACCAGTGCACTTTTCCACAAGAAACAGGATGCAAACATCTGGGAGCAGCAAGAAACTCACCTGGATGAAAGGCAATTTGTAATTTTGGAAGGCAAGAACACTGCACCCGTGCCTTCCCCATGCCTGGTTGACACAGTAGGATTGCTTTGCATCTGGTTCCCCATCCACGCTGGCTTGTGGCTGGTGTTCTCTGCAGCTGTGCCAACTGTTCCCAGTGGCACTGCTCACCTTGCAGCAGTCCCTGCTGAGCTGGCACCACCTCCAACAGCCACGGGGAAATCTCAGCTCCCTGGCATCACTTGGATTGTAACATACACACATTCCAGTAATAAAGCATTTGTGAAACTAACTAACTACTGTTTTGGACACAGTACAAGATGTCTAAGTGAGACTGAGAAAACTCTAGCAGTTTTCAGATGAGCCAGCAAAAATTTTGGGTACCTTGAGACTCAAGTGTCTCTTTGAGGAATGCTATCTGATTTTCAATCTGATTTCATCCCAGCAACTGTCTGCTGTCCTCTATGTACTATTGTATGTCTATTTACTGGAAAGATATTTCATACACATTTAAGATTGAAAATAAAAGGAGAAAGAAATGATCTCCAATGAGACTGAAATTACAGCTATGAGAGACTGCAAAACATACTGAGAATGAGACAGCAAATGCAAAACACTATGGTGTTTTGTTCAGTTCTTATTGTGCTTCTGCTGCCAATATGGAGAATTGTTGTTCCTGCTGTGGAAATGCTTCCTTAACTACACATACACCCAGCTTTCTGCTTGCAGGGTGCACGTACAGATGCTGGATGTCTCCAGCCCCATTACAACTTTGCTTTATACACAGCTGGGAAGCCTCAGATCAAACTTCTGAGGTGGACTGGTAGCAACAGGTGGAGAACTTTATTCCACAGTCTCAAATTCAAGCACAGATCATGGCATTATTAAATGAAAACCACAGCATATGCTATGTGGCCATCAGAAGCTGCTGGGATTCTTTTCCCACCTAAAAGTGGTGCTGGAGCCCCATAGCTCACATGTTGACTGGAACTTCTGGCACCATGTGGGTATGTGGACAGGTAGGTTGTGTAAGCTACACCAGAATCCCAGAGCTGTTTTTGCCACAGGAAGCCAGCTGTAGAGAAGAGGATAAGCTAGCAGGATTCAGTACTCTTGTAGAAGATCTCCCATTGTAATATTTCATGGAGGAAGTAGAAGCCTGACTGTTCTCCAGTCCCACAGATCACCCTTGCCTGAACTGAATTATACAGCAACTGGATTCACTTTGGAGCATGCTCTGCCCTCACTTACACTGGCATCAATGGAACTGGACTAGGAAGGATAGGTACAGGGTTAGGTTCCATAGAAATGTCAGATGTCAGAAAAAGCAGTTCTGCAAGAAGACCTGTGCTCTTTGGCATGGGTTTCTGCACTGTGGAAATGAACCGGTAGGAAATGTATAGACAAGGCTATCTAATAACCTAGTAGTCAGCATACCTCCCAGAAAAGCACAAATCCAAATGCAAACCTGTCCTTCAAGCAGGAGGTTGTAACCTATGTCTCATGCTTTGCAAGAATGACTCAACCACTCACCAGTAGGCTGGGGGGTAAAATGTGTGTTCAAAAGGACAGAAATGTAGGGGACCGGGTGCTGACAATTGCAGGGTGCTTTATCCTGTACTTTTGGAGGACAGGCCTGCATGGCCAGACCTTACCCAATGGCTCTCCAGAGCAAAGGATGAGCAGCCCTCATTCATTTTGGACTGTGCTCCTTCATAACACAAACCTGCTTCCCCCTCCCCATTACTTCCTCTCACTGACACCCAAAGGCAGTTCTGCTGTATGTCACAAGGCACTGCAAAGAGCAGTGCCACTTTTCAGCAATTAGCAATTGTTGTCACAAACTCCTCTACTTGTCTGTCTTGGAGCTCACTTTCCTGCTGTGAATATAAAACACTCTCAGTGACACACACCTGCATGGAAACGCACACACATGAACTCCCAATTAAGGGACAACTGCTGCAAAACATAAGAGGCTCTCAGGAAACAATGCAAACAGCAGTCATATAAATAATCAATTAGATGGAGCTGACTATTTGGAGAAGCCCCTAGCTTCCACCAGCCTTTGACTGGGAGACAGCAGATGAATAAAGTTTGTGTCACAGTCATCTTGACTCAGCAAAACACCCTCTTCTGCCTCTTGACTCAGTGATCCTTTTCCTCTTGCTCTAGTTCCTAATTAAAGCCATGAATGTGGATAAATATCACATCCAGTTTTAAGCCCAACTGTGTCACCAAACTGTACATTACACCCTGTTCTGCAATTAAATTACTCTGTGAAACACCTCAATTAAAATTAAAGAAGCAATTACCCCCCCATTAAAGGCACCACAAATCATAAATTTCCATGCAAAAGTTCATCTGGCAGCTTATGGCATATTAACCAATCTTACATCTCATTTGTGTTTTGATCTATAACCTACCCAAATGAGCTAATTTGATGTGACTCAGTGTCTCTAACTATATTTTATCATGTGCAATACGACGCCGGTCTCTTCCAAAGAACAAGTTAAATGAGCTAAGGGGTTAATTGCTAACAACTCAGCCATAACTGTTGGAGCATCACAGAATGGGATCCTTCCTGCCTTCTCAGGTTAGGTTTAGAAAATCGCACACAAAGAGCAGAGTGGAATTGAAATGGATGTTTCTGTTCATGCTGGGGAGCTGCAACTGTCTGACTTCCACTGAGCGTGAGGCTGGCGGCTCAGACTGCTGATCTCACCACCTGACCCTACTGCTCCCCATGGGGGAAAAGCAGAAGGCAGAGAAGCATAGAGCTAGGGTAGGGGGCTGTTTGTTTTTATGTCCACTCATTTTTTTCTCTTTTTGTCACAGCAGGAATATGTGGGTTTGCTCCTTCCCCCCTCAGCTACGTGCGGAAACCTCAGTGTAACAGCACCTATGCTGGATCTCCTGCTGCTGCCATGCACTGCAACAGCCCAAACATTTACCTGCATGGTTCAGAACCTGGAGGTTTGTTCAGCTTGATATTGGCTATAAACCTGGGAGTAGGGAGGGATGCCATGGAGCAGCTGACACCCACACTGGTCAGGGCTGGTGGGCAGGGGTGTGTGACTGCAGAGAAGCTGATCTGTTTTTTCCAGAGACCATGGAAGCCCTCGATTCTTTACGTTGTCCCAAGCAAACAAGGAGATGTACTTCGATTTGGCCTCAGGCCCTGAGGCTGGTGTATTTTAACACACCTGTTTGTATTTGGATTTTGAGTTTTTCTTTTTTTTTCATAGTGCCCATGATCTGAGCCTGCTTTAATGCTTGTCATGTACTAGTGGATCTGAGGGACTGGCAAGTGTTGCTTTAAAAGCTTTGCCTGCCCATCTCGGTCTTTGTCCTTCTTGACCTCTGGAGAAGCCGTATATTGCTATGTGGTTCAGCTTTTCAGTAGTCCTAAGATCTGCTCTAGCATTGATCCATAAGAGCTTGACACAGTTAATTGCAATTAAATATGCTGGGAATGATAAGACTGAATTCCCCAGATACTGAAGAGAGGACAGAATTTATCCCTGAGCATGCTTGTTCTCACCACTTTGAAATACCAGGAAAAAAAGATAAACAAACTGACACCCAACAGAGAATGAAGGGGGAGAATGAAATCAAAGAGCAAAAGCAAGCAAAAGGGACTCTGGACTCCAGCACTGCACCACATTACACTGAAGGTGCATTTTGTACAGCCTCACAGTGTAAGCTTTTCTTCATCTGTTTTGATGTTAAATCCAGTGACTCCTTCAGAAGCCAGTAAGTAAAAAAAAAAACAAACCTAAACAAAACACAGACTCCAGAGTTTGAAGAATCTAAAGCACATGCTCACCAAAGCATTTGGAAATGCTGCTCACAGCTGCAACATATCCATTATCCTACTCAGAATCAAAGCAGTGTTTCAAAAAGATGGAAAACAGCCTCAGTCTGCTGGCTGCCTTCTCCCAAGCCCTTCTTATAGTTACCTGTACCATCATATCAGAAACTTCCCCAAAGAAATAAATTAAGTCTTAAACAAAGAACTCATTCATCTTTAAATTAAAATAATCATGTAATCCTTCAACCCACCAAGTTATCTTTCATCTTTCCTTATTTTTTTTTTTTTCCTTAAATTTATCTTACTAGCTTCAGCAAGTGGCTGTAATAAAGTGTCACATTAAGGTATTCATATTCATTAGTGTTCAGGTCTTTGTTCTTTTAATAGTGTTGGAAAGAATCTACAAAGAGGCTGTATTAGGCGGCTGTCCAATCTGGGTGTTTGATCTCCTTCTGACTTCAAAAGTCAGAAGAGGAAAAAAACCCACATTGAGAATGGCTCTTTTGAATGTCAGATAGGGAGTATAAGATTTCTGAGCCTGCCAAGTGTTAATTGGTGTCTGCCCTGACCATGGTACAAATAAGATTCAGAGTCAGTCAATGCACCGTCATGAAGGGCTATTGACAGAGTGAGCAGGATACTGGAAGGCAGGAAAAAGCACAACTGTTATGGCAGCAGCTCACAGAGGATTTTTTCAGAGATCACTTTCCACAAATCATGTTAAATTATGCAGTTTGGGTCTCAGCCACGCGACTGGGTATAACAGACCTTTCTGAGGGAACAATCGGCCTGGCTGCTGAAATTCCAGCGGTGCTTGTAGCACTGCATAAAAACCAACCTACCTGTCAGTGTCAATCTCTGTTTCTAGCAAAGGAAATGAAGCTCCCCAGTACTACCCTGCACTGCCCAAACAACACATCCCAGCACAAAAACTCCTGCCATGGTACAACAAGAAGTTGATTTGATGCAAAGAAACATCAGAAAGGAAAACAAAAACCTGCTGCTGAGTTCCTGACGAAACCCAACTGATTAATATTACAGTTGTCAGCAAGCTGGCTCGGCAGACCTAAACACTCTTTGCAGTTTTGGAGATCTTAATGGGGAAAGAAAACAGCCTACAGAACAAGAAAATGGGAAAAATCTCCTGTGCTAATTATTCTTTTTGATGTTTGTGGATACGTTTCTGCAATTCTGATTAAATCTAAACTCGGGTTAGATGGGGAGGTAGCACTTTAAGCTTCATCTCCTGAGAAATCAGCCATCAGAGCTGAGTGACAACCACTTTGCTACTTAGCCATGACAGTCTGACTTATCCTAATGCAAATTGGCAACAGTTTCTTCTGTGCGTGGTAGAGGAAAACCGAAGAGAATTCAGATAGGGGAATTACCGTCATTAGCAATCAATTTTTCTCTTAACAGCCGCAGTGGATTTAGGATTTCAGAGGCCCCCTGTGACTCAGGGAACCCCCTTCTGTGAGCTGTGAGTCTGGAGCTGGAGGCACCGCTGCACTTAGGGAAGCTGCTGCTCACTGATGTCAGGCACAGATTCTGCTGAAGGGCAGGCTGGCTCCTGCAGGGGGAAGACAGGCTACCCACTCTGGGTTTGCTTAAAAGCTGGTAGAAAAACAGCTAAGGCCCTGAAGATGGCTTCTTAGGCAGATACATCCTCTATTTTCCCAAACCTCATGCTGCTTTACCTGGGAGCCTCTGTACCATGGTACATCCTCTCAAGCCAAGTTGGCAGGGTGGTGCATATACATGTGAGTGAAGTATAGTCTGGCAAACTAAAAATTAAAACATGTTTGAAAGGTGCCCCTCAGAATAAATGATTATTTTTTTTTCTTTAAAAGCAAAAGGAAAGATAGCAGGCTGGTTCCCCCGTATACATGTCCTCTCGATGCCAGATACAGTTGTGGCTTTTCAAAGGGAAGAAAAAACTGAAACCAAACCACCTGCAGCTCTGCCCAGCAAGGCACCACAACCCAAAGCCATTAATCAGGTCCCAATTAATCTTGTCTATGAGCAGCAGTCAGCCAGCTCTCCATTAACACCCGTTCGTCATGCCCTGCTCTAAGTCACTGCACCATTAGCCACCCATCAGGCCTTACTTAGGATGTGCCAGTGCCACACACTGCTGCTGTTGCTCACCTCAGCTACTGGGATGCCTTCAGGGGGACGGCACTGGAGCAGGACCTCTTGCTCCAGGGACACTTCTTTCCCTAAGGGCTCCTGCTCGAAAGTTTTCCGGAGATCTGAGAAGGAGGAAGAAAATAAAATCATTAACATTATTATCAGCCGGACATTTAAATTACATTTGATTGCCACGCTGGATATATGCAAGAGACAAACTCTGCTCCCTGTAAAATAAACCATTAAAAAACTCTGAGTCATGTTTTCACTTCATTCAAATATTAAGCAAAGATTTCACAGTGGATTTATTACTCACATTGTGGTACAGCATGTGAACCCAGTGAGCAACCAAGGCTGCCTGAGGAAGGTCATGTCCAGACACAGAACAAATAGTGAAACAAGTCCCTTCTTCAGATAATTTACATTTGGTAAACTATACCAAGTACTTTTTAGTACTTCACTAAAAAAAAGTTATGGAAAATTAAATAAATCTGTAAAACTGCAGCATATAAACTGAGTTGCCTTAAATGCATAGATGAAAGTGCTCGTGCTGTGATTTAATGTACTTTTAGCTCATAAGCATTAACTTTACAGCTTTAGCTAATTTATGTACACCTTATCATTATCCCTGTAGCAGTAAGTTATTATTATTATTAATAATAATAATAATGTAGTGATAATAATGATAATAATAAAAAGTCACTTTAAGTAGTTGAACCATGTTTGGATCTCTCCGCAGCACCACAGAAATGCAGCAGACTGACAGGGCATCGAATGCACCTCCAAAGATCAGACCAGTTCATTGTACTGGACAGCTGCAAAGTCTGGCTATTTTGTACCCCTCTGTAACTGATGGTAAAATGGACTTGAGAAGTTCCCTCCTTATCACTATCTCTGTGTTTCTGCCATGGACTGGCACCCTCCCCACTGTGCCAGGGGGGACGTGGCTTTGGCAAACTGAGCATTCAGCCCCAGTAGCTACTGGGGATATTTCTCCCTGCTGCCAGCTCCTTCTGCAAATGGATGTGAAGCCATGCTTAAAGTCACATCAAAGAGCTGGCCTGATTTCAAAAACTTTACAACTCAGTTATTTTTGTTTTACTTCTTGTTCTGAAGTCAAACCATTTCCGTACATCAGCTCACGGTGAGGTTGCACAAATACTTGTGCCATATTGGCAACAAACACAGTCATATGGGAACAATTTAAAAGCCAGCTATTTAATATTTTGAAGCCATAACCTATGACTGGACTAGAAAACAGATCACTGAATTGAACCAGTTTACAAATAAACTGCACAAAGAGCTATTTTTGTTCTAGTTTACCTCCAAGACCTGATTAAGAGCTGACCCACAAGGAACTGCTTCAGTGCTACCAAAAGGCAAAACCTGGGGCTGGCAAAAGCAGAGATGGAAAAGGAGATGGGGTGGCTGCCACCAAAATCAGCTCCTCTGATACCCTGAAATTTTGAATAGAACGAGACCTCTATCTCTTTTTCTCTATCTCATTATTGGGAAAATATGATTGTTCAACTACCTGGAATTAAGTATCAGATCAATGGTACCATGAAAAAGCTGTGTCATAGTTGGAGGTGCTCATTTTAACTTGATACAGTGGCAAACCTCTGACATTCAAGCATTTCCCCAGTGAAACTGAGGTATCTCAGCCCTTCCTGTGCATCACAGAGAAGCATGAGAGAAGCAGCCCCACACTTCATTGCTTTCCCACCAGCAGCATTCTTGCTCCCTCTGGCACACATGGCAGAGAGTCCTGGCCACAGTTTAAGGCACTGAAAGATAAGCTTTGGTACATCCTACTGCAACAACATAAGAAATTGCAGCCTACAGCTCTCTGCTTGGTTGGGATTACCTTCTGTCAAAAGGGAGCACAGGCCAATGTCAGATACCTCACTACAAACCCCATCATTCCAACCTCAGCTGCTGCTGAAGAGGGCTTTACCCTACAACACTGGGTAACTTAGGGAAAAGAGGAGGAGCAAAAATCTGGACATGAATGTTTCTTAGGATGACTGCCAAGTTTTGCCAGGCTGTTCCTGTCAGCATCCCTGTGACACTGGAGTTATTCCAAGCCAGTGAGGCTTGTCCATGTCACAGCAGCCACAGCAAGTCTCTGATGTCTGTACAGAGCTCCCAAAGCATTGCCAGCACTAGCAGCTTCATCCCACCCTCTGACAGGTCATTCAGGGGACATTTGGGTTCTACGGCTCCATTTGAGTAAACCTTAAACCTTCCTAGTGCCCTTGGGTGTGAATCATTCCAAGGACGAAATGCTGAGTTTTGGCTTCCTGCAGTTCTGCACATTAAACAAGGAAATGAGCAGTTCTTTCGGGAGCTGGTAGGTTTCTTGGGAAGTTACATTCTTCTTTGGGCCCAGGCTTCTCACCCATCCTGTGGGCTTGATAGGTATGCTGGGCCCACAGAATGTCAGGATAATGCTGTTTGCTATAAATTAGCAAACAGCTGGGGTTATATTGCTAGCAGTACCCATAAGATCATATTATTGCTAGTTCCATAGGTACCTTCAGAAGAAAAGGATTACCTCTCCATCAGGTACACCTTAGTGCATTTAGCAGGTACACACACGTGCACAATGCAGACAATTATTGTGCTCTAATATAATGGTTGAGGGAAAATGAGAAGGTTACTGTAATGGTCATAGAAGCATATAAGCACAGTATTAAATAGCATATTAATAATAGCTTTCAGGTGTTCAGGCTGAAGACAGTAGAAGGAGATTAGATAATAATCTGAATATTTTTCTTGACATGTTGATTTACTGTCCTGCCTACCTTCCTGAAATATTTAACAAAGCTCTGGTTCTGCATTGCCTTAGATGCTCAATAATCACCTCTCCCATAAAGCACTTGCCTTTAGAAAAATCCCCAAGTTTTAATGCATACAAAAGTAAATAGCATTAATCTAGAAATGTTCAATAACAGTAAAAAAGTCCCCTTTAACCTCTTTGTCACCAACAGCTGGAATTGCTGGGCATGAACAGCCCCTTTTCCCTGGGAACGGTTGTAGTGGTGCTGCCGCAGGTGAGATGAACCCTGTGGGAGCCTGGCTCCCCCAGCTGCCCCCACCCACAGGGCCTTGCTGTGGGAGGATGCTCTAATGGCACCGTGGGGTTCAGGCATTTCAATGATCCACAAACTAAAAATACACTAAGTAGGGCCTTTGACATAATAGGCAGTAATGTTCTCAAAGGAGCCATTAGATACTATTGAGTAAATTATACTAATTTGGCAGGGGTGAAAGTACATAATTGTGTATTTACAAGACTGGGAGCTCTTATATCCTGTTGGCTCCCTCCCACGTGTTCACAGCTTTATCCCACCACCTCCCACAGCAGCTATGTCACCTACAAATGGCTCCAGATGGTAACAATGCAGGGCATTTATGGTTAGTTGACCTAACCAAGCATAAGGCTGGCTGGTTGTGACACACACAAGATGGGTTTTTAGCTGATGAAGAAGAAGCAGCGGGCTTGGACAAACATCTTCATCACCTTCTGTAACTATCATGAAACAGCCCACTTGGACAGCACTGGGTTTTGAAATGGCTGCTCTTTCTCTATGGCCCTTGCTGTGATTTCTGTGGATAACAATGACATCCTTCTAATTCTTCAATCTTCAGCTTCCTTTGCCATTTAACAATTATAGTTATCATGGGAACATCACACTGTCAGCTGGGAGTGGGTGAGCTTGCGAATGTACTGAGGGACTTTGGATCTTTCCCAAGCAGAGTATTTTCAATAGCACTTTTCAATTTCTCAAAGTGTTGTTTAAGTTACAATTGCTTGTGAGTGACGAGAGAAGGGATTCATTTTCCCAGAGAATGGTAAAAGACTAATAAAATACATCCCAGTTAAAAAAAGAGAAAAAGCAGAAGCTTTAACAATCTTCTGAAAATATGCCTGGAAAAGCAAATCAATAAAACATTTGATCCATTCTGGATCAGGACCTCTCTGTCTGTGAAGCGGCAGTGTGGATTATTAAAGCCTTGGGTGGGCAGCAGACACTGAAAGAGCACCTTCCCTACCCTCACCTTCCATAGGGGGGATGCAAGAGAAAGGCAGCTGCACTTTCTTTCCATTATTAGTTTGGTAATGTAGAATAATCCTATACTGCCTGTGCTGGCAAGACTCTTCCTCCCTTCATGTAGGTAATATTCTCCATGGTGGAGAGAGGCAGGGTGGACAGTGCTGCTGAAGGGCCCATCTTGTCTTTCAGCAGCTCTCTGACAGATCTCACCCAGCTGCAGGCAGGGATGTCACTGCCAGGCTCAGGTAACAGCCTGCACCCTCACCAGGCACTTCACCCCACCTCTACCTTCCCTTCAAGGCTGTCTTCATAAAAGAAACCAAAGGCAGCAATTAAAATTCTGGTCTGCCACCTCGAGCCAGACTATTTTCCTCACTAAAGCATAGTCCTAGTAAATTCAGAGGGGGCTCTTGTGGCATATATCGCAGCATGTTTACAGCATACTTATGGTGAGACTTCCCTCCAAGACTCCTGAAATACTCCTGCACAACCCTCTCTGGTAAGGACATATGGCTGCATAAGAGCTGCACTGAAATGAGAGGATTTTCATAAGCATAAAACTGAAATAAATTAATGGGAAATCAGATTCTCAGTGTACACCATATTGTTAACTTTACTTATGAATTGCTATGCTTTTTGGACAAAGGGGCATTAGATCTCATTTCTGATGCACTGCTAAATTACTTCATTATATGTTTAATGCATTCTTATCTTACAAAACACTCAGAAGTTGCATTTTTGCCTGCCAAAGGTAATAGATTATACAGGAAGTCATGTCATTTCCCCACTTCCTCTTCTACCTGTCAGCTTCTAAGAAAGAGCGAAGACCGACCCCATTATTTTTTTTTTTTTAATCAAATATATTTTATCACAGTTGTTCTGGGTTTTACAGTGATGTGTGGGTGGGTAAAACTATAAGGATATCTTTTATCATTTCTGAGAAATGTGATAAGAGGCAGACCAGGCGCTTCAACACGGTGCTAATGCAAGGGTGACTAATGAATGAGCATGAAAAACGGACACTTGTCAGCCAGGAATTAGATGCAAACCAGACGAACAGAACAAGGCAGCATTACTGTCAGGGAAAGATGGATTTCTGCCCTTGGTAGACCTTTAAGACTCTCTTCTCCTTCTAGCAACTTCAACGTCAACTTTCCTATAACAAACAATCTAAAATATGAGCAAGCTTTAAGAGCACAAAGAGCAAAAACCCCACATTTCTTTTCTATACAACTGTCATATTAACTATGGCCACTGGGAGAAATATGTTCAGTGTGTGCTTTCAGAGAAACAAAGGCTTAAGAATGTGAAAAGATCTCCACAAAAAGCATGTATTTCCATACAGAAGATAGCTTCCTTTACATAGGTAAGTATATACAGCCATCTATATAAAAACAAATGTGTCATAAGCAAAAAATACAATTAAAACACTAAAGTGAGTATGGCTTGGTATAATTTTAGCTGTTATAAGAGGATTGGTATGTGACATGTAAGATTTCAAATCTACCTCCTTCCCTTGAGAATGTTCTCAAGAGGCAAGGTTCAGTTCTGTTTAATTTTACCTGGTCTAATAATAACACCCAAACAGAAAAATAATTGTGGAAAAAGAGTGGTAAAATGCTACTGATCTACAAAGTGAAAGAGAATCTACATGCTTGTGAAAACACATCTCAGTACATTTGTTCCCAGACTTGGATGGCTGATTCTTAGTTCAAGAAACATGACTAATATTGTAAACCTGGTCTCTTCCATCACTTTCCACAACGTGGATAGAGTTGAAACACCTTTTTGCTTCAAAAAAAGCCACAAAAGACTGAATTACAAATCTAAATGCAAGAAACCCTGCCCTGTCAGGCATACTTTGGCCTTGCTTTTCTGTTCACAGCTGGGTCTATGACCTTTGTGTGGGGATCAATGACAGTGGTGGGAAAGCAATGGAAAGGTTAGGTACAAAAACCTCTTTTTTTCCCCATTTTGTTCTTGTGTGGTTGCAGCTCTGTGTTTGATTAATTAGATCAAACCAGATTTCCAGTGAGACAGCCACAGGGGTGTCATCAGTCTGTAACCCAGGGGATCCCTCTGCAGTATCTATCAATGGCTTTTCTAAGTGTGGTGTCTTGCCCTGCGGAGTCCCCTGCTGTATCAGCTGCACACTGGGCCTTGATCAAAGCCTCCTGCCCTCCTCCAGAGCACCGCTGTTCATGGAATGGGATTGCAGCTGGACAGGGTTGTGCTCTCGGCTGGCCCACGCTTCAGCAGCTGGAGCTGAAGACTGAAGAAATAAGCCAACACCTCAAAACTCTCCCTTAATGCTCAATACACTACTCTGTGCTACTCTTTCCTTTTCTGGAGGGGCTATTTCATTTCTGGCCAGTCCTTAAAGACAAATGCTGCATCACCAGGAGGCTGACACAGCCACCTTCTCATTCTGCAGAGGAACATCCTGAATGTTGGAACTTCCACCTTTCCAAAGACGCCTGGCAGCTCATGGCTTGGGCTGAGCTTGTCTTTAGCCCTCTGGTGGCCCTGGCAGTAAGGCTGACATCCCACCTAGCCAGGAATCAGCAGGAGCTTCCATACTGAACAGCTGAGGGGGACTGCAGGAGCTTCTTGGAAGTGCACACCTTGTTTTGGGGATGCAGGCTGTTCTATCCACTGACCTGAGCTACAGAATGAGGTGAGGAACACCCTTCGCTTGCCAGGCTACAATCTGCAAGACAATCTGCATGAACCCAGGACCTTCTCTCCTCTTTTATTTCCTTTGTATTTTCAGCCTGAGCAAATGGGAGGTGCAGACTGGCCAGCCCTCATCCTGCCAATGGCATCTTCAGCCAGCTGGGGATAACACTATACCCTGAAGACTCTAGAGACTCACTCCTTACACATCTGCTAAAAAAACATTTTTTCCCTTTGTCTCTTTAGCTCCAAGCTAATTCAGACAGGTGCTGGTAAGACTAAACAGTTTTTTTCAACACAGCTTCCATGTGGGCTGTGCTATTATAAAGAATGACCCACTCAACACATTTGGTATTGAAACAACTGTAAGAAATACAAGTAAACAAACTTTGTCAAGAATTCACTGAGCAGATGGGTTCCCAGGTGTACACTGATCACACTGATCTCCTCCCCTTCTATTTCTGCTTGGTAGCCCAATATTTTGTTGTAAGCTTTGTTGTTGTAAACTGTAACCTTCAAGTTGTAACCTGAAAACCAACTTATAAACTTAATTCTATTCATTATTTTATTTGGTGATTGAAGATGGACTCCTAAGTTCTTGTTTTTCAAATAAATCTAAATGTAATATTCAAATGTCCTAACCTTGACAGGTGACTTTTTACATGGCAGATGTGCTAAAGGTACTAAAGACATTGGATTGGAAACATCAGGTGTACATTACAATTTATATGTAGAATTGAATTTAAAAGACACTGAAACACTAAAACTAAAAACTCTTTATATAAGTGCTGTTTTGTTGTTGCTCTTCTGATACACTAACCTAACTCACACAGCTGTGTGGTCACTGCTAAAATATAAGCAAAAGTTTGTTAGCTTCCTGGCTGGATCTATTAGCACTAAGGCCCTAATCAGCCTGTACTGAAAGATGGCAATTTATTAGGAATGACAGTGTAGGTAGGATATTCTCAAAGCTCCTACAGAGAGATTAAATTAATGTAAATTCAGTAAAGGAGTTTCCTTTTGTTTCTTAAGCAATGCTAACATCAAGTCCACACTAATTCATAGTCTTGGCTCTTCGGTGCAATGCAATGTAATTTCTATTTATTACTTCTGCAACTGTGTTCTTAAATTTGGGAGTGGTCTTGCCTGTTAAGTGGGAAGTGGTACAGAAGTGTGCTTTTCAGGAGCACTAGCAGAGAGGCAGGCAGGACTGAATATGCTAAATGCACAGTTAACCTCTCTGCTGCTCTTTCTGTAATCTGCTGTCCTTCAGTAATCTCAGCCCACATGCCTCAGTCATTCCTTTATTAACTCTGAGCAGCAGATATTGATTAGTAGCAACTTAAATGGTACACAAGGAAGGAAGGAATTAAGGTCCTATCTCTGCTAACTCCCATACGCACTTGCCAAGGTACACAAACCACATTTTTATGGTATTTTTTTAATACTGGATATCCTGGATGTACCTTCCCATTAAAATTTTCAATTGTTGACCTTCCTAGCTCCCCCTGCTTATCTCAACATCCACCCAACTTTGTTCCTATTGCAAAGGGCTGTAATGCTTTAGTGGCTGCAGAATGTGTCCTCACAGCTCTGCTTGGATCAGGTATGTGAAGAGAGGGAAGAAAGACACTGCAGCCATATGCCATGGAGCATGGGCCCCAGCACCAAAAGGTGAGATAAACAAGTATCAGTAAAGAATATGTGGTTGTTTTTTCATATCTGCTTCTTTGCATAAATGCAAACCCCTTGTAAGCAGAGATGAACCAATCTGTTTTTCTGTACTGCATTTATCTTATCAGCATACAGTATCTGACATACATATATTAATTGCATGCCTTTGAAAAAAATGTTTGGGGGAATAAAGGCTTTCAGATAAGTACATGGGAAACTATAGTACAAAATTATTAAAAATATTAACGAGTACAGTTCTTTAGTACATCAGGGCTTTTTAATTTTTTTATTTTTGTTTTTGTTTTAATTCTGATTTTAGGATAATTAATAAAAGAAAAGAAAAAACTATTCACATCCATTACACCAAAAATATCAGGTAATAGAAATTACAGAAAAAGCTTCTATTTTATCAAAGATGTTCAACAAATCAAAAACATGGAAACATATTTAGGGCTTCAGTTTTTACCGTATTTTCTCAAGGAGAGCATGGGTTAACATCCTGAAGTCAGAGAAGCTACAGCAACACCAAAGTGCTGCAAATGAAAAGTGAGGTTGCTCTATGCACAAGGGCTCAAAGCAATTTGTCTTAGCCACCCCTTTATTATCTGATCTAAAAATTAGGTCAAATCCTGCAGCTATTGTTTAGTCTTTATCAGATGTATGTTCCAGTGGGTTTAACTCTACTTCTGGTTACACACACTCAGATCTCATTCATTGTTTTAATAGGAATTTTGCCCTGTTAGGTTTTATTTGCTCAATGACATCAGCTCTGTTACAGAAAATTCACATTAAAACTTTATATTTGGTTGCATTTTTCACAGCCAAAGGTAAAGCTGCCCAAAATCCCTCCTTCCTTTCTCTTTCCACAACAGGAAAATTTTTTAATTGAGCAGGAAAACTGTATCAAAACATATTAGTGACTTCTAAGGCTCCTCATTGGATTTGCCTAGAATAAAACAGAAAAGTGTGAATAAATAGGGAACATGTTTTAGCACTTTCCTAGGCAAATATCTCAGAAAATTTATTCTATCTTTCCAGCTCCACCAAGATACATACATTAGGTGTCACTACTTTTTTAGGTTTCTGATATATCTGAAATAGCAAAGTGAAAATTAATCTCAACAAATCTGCTGGTTTGAGAGCATGAAATGCTCAGCTCTGCTCTCATGGGGGGACCAATGCCTCAGGACAATGAATTCCATGACACAGGAAAAACATGCCTTTACAGAGACAGCCTGCACAGAAGGGAGTAATTTCCCAGCATAGGCATGATCCTGAACACTTAGGGAAGCTGGAATGTTGTCTTTAAACTCTGGCTCTTTTCCTGTCTGTACTGCCAGCATGGGCAACCTTTGAAAACCAGCAGCATCTTTAGCCCATATTTATAGATCACTCCTGAATAACTGAAGCTCTTGGTCAAAGCAATGTTGCAATTGATTTTCACAGAGAACTTTCATTGACCAGGTTGTTATGTACTTTCTGACACATCCCTGACCCTGTATTAAACAAACACAAGCTGCTTTTCCAGGATGCACATTTTTCACACTTCCAAATTACTTTTCAGTTAATTCTATTACACGCTCAGTGAACAGTGATGCTGGGTGCTATTTTTCTGTTTGTTTGTTTTAATGGAGTGCAGCTCCAGCCCTTGAGAGGACACAATAATTCCAGAATAAAATGTACGGGCATAAGGGAGAAAAACCAGAAAGCAGATAAGGACAAAAGGAGATGGAAATGAACAGGGAGAGGGAGAAAGAGGGAGAGAGGAGAGGAGAGGGAGATGAGGAGAGAGAGAGAGAGAAAGAGGAGAAAAGCTTTTTTGAATGTGCTAGATATGGCTAGTTATACTATAGTTGTACCTGTCAAGATAAAATCACCAGGTTCGGGTATTAAGATAAATAATTCCACTTAGGAAGCTTACATGCTCCATTGGCCCCTCACCTTTCCTAAAGGTGTCAGAGCTCACTCTTGTGCCAATTAAAAGGGAAGACTGCACTGGTGACAAATAAGCCGCTATAGCTACAGACTGATGTGGAAAGATGGACTCTTCTGTCTCTCTTAAGATTTGGGCATCTTTGATTTCCTGGATTAATAAGCACTGCACAGAACCTACATTGTTATCCCAGCCTCATGGCACACTGTACAATAAGTTAAGTACAGAATACTTAACCAGCTGTGCTGAAAGTTTATTGTGACACTACTGTTATATTGCCAGTGCAGAGTCAGTTTTAAGAAGTCAAAGCTGTGAATACAGATGCGTGTTGGTGTAACTGAGTTTAAAACACTGAGTTTAAAGCTCTGAGTTTAAAACAGTGGTCTCGCAGACCAATGACATCAGAAAGTAAGGCATATTCCCCATATCATCTTCCTGAGTGCCCAAAAAGTAGGTTAGAATTACTTGACAAATTTTTAGAAATCTGTGCATGAACAGTTTTGCAAAGAACGTGCTTTTGCTGCTGGTTTAAAATCCACAGATTGAAGGACTCATACTTCAACCCTTAATCCCAAGGAGTCTAAATGACTTGCCTGTGTCACAGCTGTCCAAGAACCCCAAATTCAGGGACAAGAGGTTAAAAAAACTTCAGTAAAATACAAAGCCACATTTGAATTACAGGCCTCAAAAACTCCCTGGTGTTTATTTAATTTGACTTTTCTGGGGGGGGAAAAAAAAAAAAGCCACTGAAACTCTGGAAAAATCACTGAACTGATTCTTCCCCTCTTTCCAGAATATAGTAAGAAAAACAAGCAAGCTCTGTATTATGAGCACCTTCAATAGAAATGTGGACACCTGGGAAGAAATGTCAGTTGACATAAAATAACTTGCATTGACACATAATGATTATGTGTTACATAGAAATTAGGTGCATAGGTATGCTAGGACACAAAAGTTACTTAAATATCAAGTAAAATTCACTTAAGTATCTATAAAATACTTCCAAACTGTGTTAATTTAATGGTCATCTGTCAAGGGCTACCTGGCAGGACATGAGAGTCTACAGAATGAGTTAACTGCAGAGTCATAATCTAAAAAACCTGTTCAAACATTGCTAAGCCTCTCTGAAGAGCTGACTGTTTGGAAGAAAAAAAGAATTGAAATCACTCTCTTTTGTTTCAGTACAAAAAAGGAAAATCCTCAAAGTTTTGAAAAGCTTCCTGCCATGGGAAAGCAATATGCACACATGTAATGGCATTTCTGCTTTTGCAGGAAGACTGTCTTGTACAGTAATTTTAATTCCCCTTAGCCCTGGGGAAATTCTTCTCTGAGGGTAGGCCTATACTTAGAAATACAGGTCCCTATATCCTATTTTACTTGGACTAAAAGCATTCAAAAATGGGTATTTAAATAGCACCTCTGAGATTTGTATCTGGATGTTTATACAGAAGGTACCTCTTCTTTGAGGATTTAACCAAGTAGTAGTTTCTCAAGAACTGAAGGAGAATCAAGCCCTTAATGGAGATTTATAATGACAGAGAATCCTTTCTCCAGTGTGTCTGTGAAAAGGTTTATTTGGCTGGAAGAATTCTCTTATCCCATTATAAATTGTTAGGCACAGTGCAGGAAATATAACTATGCTGCAAATCCAGCTTCCAATGACCTTTTCTCACAAAATGTGTTTTTGCTGAGGTGAAAGCAGTGGAAGAAAGGCAATTCTAGATGATGTATTTTGTTCCTATTATATGGAACAGTATTTCATCATGTGAAAGAGAAATGGGAGTCCCCAGTGTGTCTACTCTATTACAAAGAAAAGCACCTCTTTGAAAATTAATGAACATTAAATATTTGTACAGTCAAATGAAGATCTCTTTTCAGGGAACTGGTTGCCCTGTGTTCTTGGGGTCTAAGATGGGAATGTTTCCAAATAAATACTGAGGCTAGTAGACATGAATAACAATGATGAAATACTACAATGATGAGATGACCACTTTCAAACTCATATTACCAATCTGATCACATGATATGCTAAACATACACTTTTTTCTTTGCTGAAGAACAGCAGTTCTATTGTCTGACTGCAGTGATACGTATTTTCAGCTTTACAGAAAAGAGCCTGGGTGTTCTGGTGGACACCAAGTTGACAGTAAGTCAGAAACATAGCAAATGTTAGCAAATAAGGCTAATGATGCTGTGTTAGAGAAAAAGTACTGACCACAGGTGAGGGAGCTGATCCTGTCCCTCAATTCAGCCCTTGTGAGGTCACATCTGGAGTGCTGAAACCAGTTCTGGGCTCCCCAGTACAAGAGACACATGAACATAGTGGAGCCAGCAGCCCAGCAAAGGGCACAAAGATGACAGCAGCATCTCTCCTACAAGAAAAAGCCAAGAGAGCTGGGACTGCTCATCCCAGAGAGGGGAAGGCTCAGAGGGATCCATGTGTATAAACACCAGATGGGAGAGGGCAACAAAGATATAGCCAGGCTCTTTTCAGTGGAGCCCAACGATGGGACTAGAGGCAATGGAAAGATGAAACACAGAAAGTTCACTCTGAACACCAGGCAATACTTTCTCATTGTGAGGGTGACAGAGCAGTGGCATAGGTTGCCTAGAGAGGTGGTGGGGTCTCCTTTGTTGGAGATATTCAAAAGTCATTTGGTCATGGGTAATTGGCTCTAGGTGGCCCAGCTTGAGCCAAAGGTTGGATCAGATAACCTCCAAAGGTGCTTCCCAGACTTGACCATTCTGTGGTTCTGTGAAAAGAACAGCTATCGCCTCTTTCCACAGCTTGCTTTGTTAAGGTTCCTACACATTAGCTTCAGGCACTTTTATTGAGACATAAAACTGCTGTACACAATAAATACTGGTTTTGATGCCACACGCAGGAGAATGAGGTTTAGCTCTTGAGAAGAAACTGAAACTCTCGTGGATATTTCTGAAGGCCTCAGTTTCAGCATGCATCAATAACTTCACAATACAGAGCCTAAGTGGCTGGAAACGAAACATCTCGCTGAAATGGCAGAGGTTGCATTTCTCCTCACCTAACCACCACCACCCCAAGCTGCACACCCGAGCACTCACATGCAATGCGGACGTAGGCTTTCCGGCTCTTGGTGGTGCCTGCGGAGCTCCAGGCAACGCACTGGCACCAGTAATCCTCTGGCCCGAAGAGCTCCTCCACCTGCTGGCGGGAAATCTCGATGCTGACCTCCCGGACAATCAGACCTGTCAGGGTGCAAGGAACACTGGTCAGTGTTGGGCTTGCTGACGGACAGAAAATGAGTGTAGTTGCAGAAACCTGCTTGCAAAGTTGCTGGGAGACCTTACAGCTCTCTACAAATATCTACTCAGCAACACAGACTGTCATAAGGATGGGAAAGGAAAGAAACTCCCACTTTATCTGCATAATGAGAGATGTGGGTGAGTGAAGAACTAATTGCTGAGATTTTGACTTTTATCACATACAACATGTATTTTAGACAAATTGGAGGAACTGCACCTCAGCTAATTTAAATTGTACCACATCTCTAGGACAAGTTACGTCAAGGGACATTCCAGACCAGCTTTATTTTGATATATCATAAAACCACATAATCATTCAATTTATATGACTTCCTTAGCCCTTTTGTACTTCTTTTCTTTTTGCTAGACAGACACAGCACAGGGAGACAGGGAGAGGTGCTGTCCAGGAAAATGGATTTTAGGATGGCAGAAAATGTCCTGATACTTTGTAGTGAGGAGCACATGTGCTGCACTATGGCTGTTGCAAGCTGCAAGACGGGCACTACCGCTGTCATATATGCTGCAGATACTGGGATATTTTTTACGGGATTTTGTAACACAGTGAAACACAATTCAGTGCCTGACAGTCTCTCTGGCCCTGCCCTCTATAACCTATCTCAGCACAGCCCTCCTCCAAACCCACAGTTGCACCCATGAGGACAGTGACCCACTTGCCATCCTTCCAAGCAGACCGAGATTTGCCCACATTTCCCACACAGTGCTCTCTCTGGGGAAGCTGTTTTGCTGCTTTTAAGTGCAAGGAAATTTTGCGGTGTCTCAGACACCACTATGAGGATCGTGGGCAAAATGTGTAGATCCTCCAATGACAACCACTGTGTTTCACACTGACACAACCCCCTTCTCTGCTTCCAAATGCACTCCCTGACCAAAAGGCTCTTAATTACTGGGTGGAGGTGGGAGAAAGTGTTTACAGAATTTCTCAGCATATTTGGTCTCTGCTGATGATGCCCACGTATCGACAAATTTCTAATGTATGTCTGCCTGTAGAGAACACCATTGCCATTTCAAAAACATACTCTTGCAAACAGCCTTGAATATATAAATTCACACACAAATCTTTTGTACAGTGATTTTCTTTTTCTTTCCAGAACTGCCAGGAAACTGAACTGGATTATCCTTGGATCAGAGTATGCACAGTTTGTCCCCATCACCAAACACCAAAGGGCAGGTCCCTCTGCTGAGCACAGACTTGAGCCTGCGGAGGCCAGCTACCCTCAGCCTCCTGCCACACGGCTTACAAGGGGATATTCATAACATGAATGTTCCCAACTGTACAGCATGGCATGTTCCTCAAGCGCTGGAAGCCAGGCCAGGCCTTTGATTTGCCTCCAGCCTCACAGAGGCTCCATTCAGGGAGCCAACGATTAATTACTGTTTGCACACAGTTGTGCACTGTCACTGCGGCTGCATGCTGCCTGCATCCCAAACTTGGGAAACAACCGAGCAGCAGAAAGGAATTAAGGCATGTAACACCACAGACTTCCCTGGTGGGAATGCCTTCTAATGAGATGCATTTTCCTGCTAGAGACTATCACAGCCTAGCTCCCTTTCATTATCCTTGACATCTTTAGCCATTGAATAATCAGCTTCTTTGGGGGAAACACTTAATAGCTCTTCTCCTTGAAATGAAATACTCAAAATATGGCAACAGCACTCCAAAGAATGGAAATCAAAGCAGTGCATGGGCATTTGCTATGCAGTGAATATTGTGTTATAAACTTATTCTGCTTTGATGAGCTAATTTGGCTCCAAGAGGGGTCTGAGGGACAGCTTTTGTCCTGGTGAGAAGAGCATGAGGAAGGTGGGAGGGAGCATGTACATTACATGCATAAAAATTGTTATATTTTCCCAGTGCAACTGCTGTTAGCCTAAAGATTACTTCAGCTCATTCCCACAGTTTTTATTGTACTAGCCCAGGGAGCTTTTGAAGGTTACAATATTATGTTTTTATAATAAGGCTGATTATGACAGAGCTTGATGGAGCAATGAACTTTGTCACCCAAGGGCCAAAACAAGCATACTCATCATGACCATACTGGTTAATAATGATTATGAAATAGCGTTAACATTCAGGACACAAATGCCATTTTCTGATTGTCTGTGAAAGATACAAAACTATATGACAAATAGCTGCTCCCTATGAAGTAACCAGCAGAACTTTTAATCTCTGATCTCCTGAGATGCTTTCTAATTCAAAATAACAAACTACTCCTGGTAATGTGTGTGGGACAGCTGTGAAGTCTGTGAAATTTGTTATTTGAGTAGTATCAACAGTTGTGCCATGACCAAAGAGATGCACACCTTCTTTCCATAGCAAATAAATTCTACCTCTTTCTGCGTACAAGCAAAAAGCATCATTGTGTCTTGATCTCTAAGGTAAACTATTTTTCCTAGAGTTCAAAATGTATCAAACCAGTTGGTGGTGCCACAAGATCATCTGGGCTATAAGGATCCATGGCCAGAACTCAGAGATTTGATTCCACTGCTGCTTCCCAGCACAACCCACTGGCACCTTATTGCACAAACAGCCACACTGATTCAGGAGAAAACCCTCACCAGCTGAAATACAACCACCCTCAGACCCTGGGGCAAGCACAAGGAGACATGTTTCCTTTGTTGTACCAATTTGCAGTCTTATTCCTTCTGCTAGCACACTCCAACATCACCCCAAACAGAAAATCCCTTTCTAGGTCATATTGCAAAACCTGCAATTTGCTGAGATATCTCAGATAGCAACTGCCTTGTTACCAGCTGACACACTGCTATACATCAGAATTCACAGAGGAGCCGGCACATTCTGCTTTCATTCAGGAGTGTATTGCTTATCCATCTCATGTGGGCACTGGGTGCAGGAAAACCCTTGCATGATGACTTCAAACAGAGATCTTTGTCTTATCTCTGCTGGACCTGCTTCTACACCAAAGAACATTACCTAGAGGAATGGAAAAGACAAAAAAAACAAAAACAAAAACAAAAACCAACAAAAAATCAAACAAGAAAAACCAAAAAAAAACACCCACAAAAAGGAAAAAGGAGAAAAAAGCTGAAAAATACATGTCTCAATATTTCCAGACAATGTGATGTGCTGCACCTCTTATTCAGGCAATTGTTTATCAAATTGCTTGATTATGGGTGAGTGCACAGTCTTGGAGAGCAAAATTAGAAGTTGCTTTATAAAATGAGCCCCTGTATTTTGCCCAAATATATTTAGAACAAGACAGACTGAGAAATTAGTAATAATTTATGCACCATATAACCTACCTGGTACTGGCCAATTCTACTTTGCCACTGCGCTAAGTAATAGAATGTCATCTTCTCACAGAGAGTAAATCCTCTACCTTACTTTCTTCTTTAGAAATATATTGAATTTTTCAGTCTAGTTCTTCATACGGCTAAACTATACAGCAAGTGAAGATGCACAGCATAAGCACGGGGGTTTTTTTGAACACTTGAGTAAGCTGCACATATCCAGAATTACATAATAATCACTTAGACGGTGGAGCAACCCACAAGAAGTCAGGATCTTCCTAGTTCAAGCAATGCAGTAACAAACACAGCAGAAGGGAAATAATAGCAATGTGGGCAGCCAGAATGCTTGACAGGTTCCTTCTCCAAGCCCACAAAGTGCTGACCAAAAGGATATCCCTGACCATATGATGATATGCTCAGCATATAAAGCTGAGAGAAGAACAAGGAAGATGTTCAGAGTGGTGGTATTTTTCCTGCCAAGTTACCTGTGATGGAGCCATGCTTTCCTGGGAACACCTGCCTACCAAGTGTTGAATAAATTCTTTGTTTTGATTTTTGCTTTGCTTGTGTAGTTTCTGGTTTCCTTATTAAGCTCAACCTCACTTTTACCTGTTGGATTCTCAGCTCCATCCTACCAGGGTAGGGAGGAAGGGAGTGGCTGGGTGGGGCTCAGTTGCCAGCTGGACCTAAAGCATGACAACCACTTCTTTTGGCCCAGTAGTTTTCTGTCCAGTTCAGGTTGGAGGATAACAAGAAAGAGGGCTCATGACATTTGTCATAACTGGTCTGCAATTACATCCCAGTCCAGTGAATTAAGAAATTGTTCGTAAATCACAAGTTTTGCCTACTTAATAGCACAGCTCATTCATTTCAATAAAATCAATGTGTTTCTGGGATTAATACAACTCAGACTCTGAAATGGGGTAGGAAGGAACTAGAGCTGTACAGATTTCTGTATTTGCATGTTATGAGGGATTAATGCCAGAGAGAGGCAAAAGGTGGAAGAAACCTTGCTGATTCTGCCTATTGCTAATGTGTGCGGCTCAGAAAGCATGGGGAGAGGCACCAGCTCATGGTGTACGTCAAAAGTCAAGTTACTGCCCCCCATGGAGCAAAAGGAAGTGTAAAGAGGGAATCATGCCCTATATGCATGGTCTTTTATTGTAACTGTATCCTAGAAACACAATCAAGCAAAAACACACTTCATACACATGGTCCCCAAGTGCTTAACTTAGCTGGCTATGCAAACTGTGAGGTAGATTACCTGGTCTTCAGAGGCACAAATATTATCTTTCTTAATGTATGCAAATGCAATGCAATTGTAGATATTATGGCAGATTATTGATAAGGCAGTTATAACTCATGGGTTCCATATTGCATCCTGAAGTAACTGGCAAATTTCCCAGTGATTTTAAAAGAAACTGATTTTCTGATCAGATTAATTTCTTTCTGGGGAAACAAAAATGTCTCTAGGTTCTCTGACCATATGAGACTGCACAAGACAATAAATGACCACCATAAACATCAGAAAACAGAAAATTATAATCAATTAATCAAATGTAATTATTCAGCCTGGAGTCAATCTAGGTCACAGAGTTAAGACCTACATCTCACGGGGCATCATTCTGCCAAGAAACTGTTGATGTATTTTGGCTGTCATAACTGTTTGGTATTTGATATTAATACCCAAGACCAGTGAAAATACTCCTCGGGACTTTGATAGAGCAATTTTGGTGAAAGTGCTACATTGGTACGTGTTTGAACCCTCTGGCAGAACAGTAAACAGGAACTATTTAGTCGCAAGACTGAACTGCACTTACAAACTCTAAAAAAACTGCACAGATACTTTATTTTCTCTGTAAGTAGTTCAAACAGTTTCTGTGCCTTTGTGCTTTCATTTGCCCAAAAGGTATTTCATTAATTAGTAATCACATACACCAAAGAACACATTTCTCAAGGAGATGGAACTTTATGACCTACTGGTCTGGAAAAAAGACATTACAGTAATACCTGCATATAGATGGCAGGTATATCACAGCCACTGCCAATAAGTATGGAAATATACCCCATTTTCACAGAGGTAACTTAAAACCCTTTACACATTCAGTTTTGGAAAGTCAGCTCTCACACCATCCTCACTAATCTGATATTTTGTGCTCTTGGTTCTCTCCCTGCTTAGACAGGACCAGGTTCCCCCAAGTGGGTGAGACCCCAGATCTCCCTTCCCACTGCTTAGTGGGGACACAAAGGTCAGGGAAAGTGTTCCTGTTTGGTGTAGTAGAGGCTTGGGGGAGACAGCAGCAAAACAGCTCTGGGGTAGGGGGGCTCCTCTGCACACCTATGAAACACATGCTGCTTCAGAATCCAGTTATATTCCTCATACTCCTCATTTGTCTTAAGATTTCAAGCAAAGCCTCACCAAAAAAACACTTAAAACAGTAGCATAGTTTTGTGCCTCATGAAAGAGGCCAAGACCATGAGTCAAAGTGGTATGACTGTAAACAGATTTAATAAAAGGGAAACAGATTGGTTTCTTTTTCTGCAGTTCTTTGTCCTTTTAATTTTAATGGCAGAATAGAAGTGACCAAAATCAAGAATAATGATCTTTTTACTTATGGATAGTCTGAAATGACCTGTCCAATTTATTTAATTGTTCATCACAGGTGCTATAAAAACCCTGTATCTGTTTGCTTTACTTGGTGAAGTGAATTTATTTTCACAAAGGTAAAAAAAAAAGATAAAAATCAGTGCTATGCAGGAATTTAAATTTATTTACCTTCTTGCAGAGATGGATCCCTCACAGTCAGAGAGTTATTCCACTCAAATATATCAGAGTACTTAAGCTATAGAATTTGATGTTTAAAAATGAATAAATAGGTTATGCACAAGAAGAACGACTTCAAATATTAAAGTTCTTGCTGAGAAAAATGCATTCTGTGCACCATAATGGGACTGAGATGATTGCAGAATGGCACACTTTGCCTATAGCTTATTTCCTATATAGAGTACCTGTAATCTTAACAAACGACAGATAGACAGATAGATATCCAGAGATGGTTTAAAAGAGTAAACAGCTTTTACACCCAGTAATCCTTCACACTGTGACTGCCTACACCTGGTTTTGTCTCAATACACTGCTTTTACGTAAATTGAGGCTGGCTGGCAATATGAAATAACTGTGTGAAGATCACAAACAATTTTCCACAAATATTAGCTTAAATATTCAAATTAAAGGCTTCCAGCTATTTTTGATCTCTTCATAACTTTCTCTTTAGGAAAAAGATGCATTCTGAACTCAAATTAGCACAGGTGAAGGCAACAGCATAATAAAATCAAGATTGCTTTAAAACCCATGTCAATTTTGCACTGGTTTGCATCACCTACTTATGTTATCAATTACCACCTAATGGTACTGAGTTAAGCTAAAATCCCAGCTCTTCTAATATTTTTTAACTGACTGACACAAATTTTATAAAGGGCTGTCTTCAGAGGGATTTTACTTTGAGCTGGAATTAAAGAACGTGCATTTTGTTTGGGTTTTGTTTTTTTTTTTTTTCCCATGAAAACAAGGAGGTTTTGTCCTTTTCCCATTAACAACTGAAGGACCAAGTTGTGTAAGATGCAGGGAAGATTTCAAAACAGAGTTCTTGGATGCTGCTGGAAAACAAACTGTGTGGCCTGGTCCCTGCCAGCATGCTGGGGCTGGGCAGTACAGCCCTGTGGGTTCGTCCCCTTGAAGAAGGTAAAATAGCCCCTCTGCTATCACCTCCCCAGCCAATCTCAGCAGCTGAGTGCTTTACATCACCCTTGAACTACTGCTGTTTAATACCTTAGAACAGCATTGGATTGCTTGTTCTCAGCCTACAAACCATTCAGAGATAAAAGAAAACCACCTCCCCCTTTGTTTCTTAATGAAGGCTATTTTCTGGTTGACAGCAGTTTTTGCAAATATGTACAAATTGCTCCAAAATTCATTGCTCTCTTCCACATACAACAATATGTGCCTACAGCTGCATTCTTTTTTCCTTTTTCCTGGAACAAAAGCAATAAGCTCCAATGTAGCAGAACTCCAAAGAAAACCTCCCTATAAATATATATTTGCATTTAACAACGGGCATCATTATTTCTGAACTCACAGAGGCTGAAGTCTAGGAGCAGAAACAAATGTAACTAGAAGCATCTTGATCGAAAAGCCATCCTGATACCAAGAAACCCCAGGTGGAAATCCCCAAATAATTCCTTGTCTGGCTGGTGCTACTTACAGGGGGTGGAAAGAAGAGAGATTGTCCACAGAGAAAAGCAGGAGTATGAGCTCTTAGCAGCTCCAGCTCTTGGGTCATAGCCCAATCTTCCCTTCTTTTGATTTGAGGAACATGCAGCTGAGAAAAGATGTTGGTTTAGTTTTTTTCAGGGGCCAGGAAAAAAACATGCCAATGGTTCATGTGTTACTTAAAGCAGCAATTGAGATTTCACAAAGAAAATCTGTGCACTTTTTATTTCTGGTTCAGAGGATTTACATGCTCTTTTTAATGATCTGGGTCTTCAGCAGTGGGTAATGCTTCCCAGTCCCCAGCTTAGTGCTCATGCAAAATTGAAGCACTTTTGAGGCAGTTTAGAGCCTACAGATGAATCTCAATGTGCAGGCAAAAAAAAGAAGTAATGATTGTTTAGCACTTCACAAGAAGAAGTAGAGGAAATTATGAAAAAACAACAACAAAAAAGAAATCTATTGAACTTCAAACATCTGGGAAACCAACTGAGAACATCTGAATTTTGAACAGCATGTTTACATTCCCTTTTCATAGTGGAGAGGGGGCAGGGATATGAATGTGTTTGTGTGTAAATTTATATATAAAAATATATATCAAGTTGTTTATTTTACTGACTTATCAACTTACACATGTTACAGATATAAAATATGTATCTGCACATGTACGTATGTACTACATCCACTCTGCATGGTTTTGAGAAGCAGAGACAACATGAAAATGCCTTATTTCTGTGAACTTGATACAATGACACAGTTCAGTGGCTGGTGCAGCTATTGTGGGAACAAGGACAGTTTCAATGTGACACAAGGGGTCACTCGGGAGCCTCCTCAGCAGTTCTCCTATTTTTTTTAGTCTGCAGTGTGCAGGAACAGCAGGTTGTGGGAGAAGTTTAAGACCCCCATCATTTTTTGCCATTGTTCTGCATGCTGGGGATGACATTTCACAGCTGACCCAGGTATTTTGAAAAAAAGAAACCAACAAAAAAAAAACCCTTAAAAAGAATGGAAGAAAAAGGCTAGCAGCTGCTTTCAAAGCAGCTTTGTCCACTGTGCTGTCAAGTGAAGTGACTTTCTCCAGACAGAGATGAAGCTCTGGGAATTTACTGTCTGCTCCCCCACCCAGCATGTTTTCAGGGTTGTGCCAGGGCAGCAGTCAAAACACCAGCTCCTGAACACCAGGAGGTTTTTCTTAGTCTGTAGTGAACAAAGGAATCGTGGCAGGAAGGCGTGCAAAAAGGCAGCCTGGTGGTCACAGAAGTCCTTTGGTGCGCACGTTTCTGGGTACAGCGCAGTTCATGGCACTCCTCACCTAGAGGGGGGCACCGATGGCTCGAGCAAGTTCCTCTGCAGATCTGTGTGACTTAGACATGAAAACAAGACCTTTTAAATTATGTAAGTAAATGCCATCAAAGTATCCCTGTAAGTCTACACGCCTCCTTTTACTTTCTCTTCTAGGTACCCACCACTCTGAATTCCAATACTGGCTTCCACCGTAGTTGAAAACCAAAAGCACTAAACTTAACCCCAAAGCAAACCTGATCTACTTCTAGGCATTGCTGCTCCTCAGGGCTGGCAGTCCTTACTCCTTTTCAGAGTAGGGTGCAGCAACCAACTCAGGTGCAGCGTAATGAGCATACTCATTACAAAAACATAATTATACAAGTCACTAGGAACCCAAAAACTGCAATCAACCAACCAAGATCCTCTTTGAATCAAAACCTGGGAGCAAAAAATAGAAGAGGCTGCAAGGGCCTAAAGATTTGTATTCAGGGAATAGAAGACACAGAAGGGTCTGACAAAAGACTCACTTTCTACTCTTACAATCAAAGTATGAAGGGGATGAGAAGTTATGAGGAATTGTGAAAGGAGTTCCAACAAAACCTGAAGAGAAAGAGGTGTATGTAACCTTGCAGGTGAATGGCAGCTCTGCTGGTACCACATCATGCTGCTCATTTATGTACAAATTGGGAATGCATGGGAATGACAAAATGAATACAGGCAGTGAACCTGCAAAGGCAGCACAAAATTAGATCCTGTATGGGTCAGAGCTGTGTGTGACAGGCACCTCTCTTTCCCTTCAACATTAGTGATGATTTGGCACCCTACCTGCATAGCAAAAAAAGCCTCGCTAAATCTGATCTATGTGCAAAGCTTTGCTCCATACAAATGCTTTTCTTTCCTAAAAAAAAAATAAAAAAAATCCATAAAAATATTTTAAAAGGAAAGGATTTCTCTAATGTAATTTTAAGGGTTTTAAGGAATAGGAATTCTTCAGCCAATGATTTCTCTGCCTAATGAGCTAATAGAGGAAAACATAGAAGATAGCACTCAGGTAACTGAGGCACAAGCTTAGATAGACATCAAGGGAGTGTGGAAAACACAATATTTAGCACAGTCATTAAGACCCCAGTGTCTCTAAAGAGTGTTATACTACAGCCAGATCATCTGGCTGCACCAGACTATAACTTGTTTGCATAGAAGAAAAAGTAAGGTATAATTTTGACCTTCCATTTCCCTGAGTATTTCCAGGTATTTTTGCGAAGAAATTACAGCTCTACTAATCCTACTCATTCTCATATTTAATTAACTGAAAAAAAACACACTTATAGGATGCAAGTGTTCCTGCCAGGGTGCTACTAACTGCACCACTTTTGTTCGACAGCAAACAAGACCTTGGCTCTCTCTTCTTTTCCACCATGCTCTTCTTTTCTGGCATTACTGTATCTAAGAAACAACTGTTTTCCATTTAGGTCTGTGGGTGCAGGATGGAGACTGAGCTTTGGGACTCACTTCCAAATCAAGACCATATTTATGAGCCTTTCAGGCATCAGACCACCCTCGCCACAGGGGCTCCAGATCCCACACAAAGGCCTCAAAAGGAGCTGAGGGACGTGGATGGAAATAGGAAGTATTGCTGTGCAAAGTTGTGGCTAGTCTGAAGCTGTGGTGGGTGGACTGATGTCAGATGATGTCTTTTGGGGAATTAATGGGATTACGAGTTTGTAACAAAGGGTTTGATGAAGGAAAACCTTCGAGGAGAATTTGATGATGAAGAAAAACCTTGGCTGGAAATATTCAGGAGGGTGTTCTCAAATGCTTCAGATGAATGCACTAAGCATCCATATTCTTCTTCTAATTATTTTAAGTAACTTTATTTCCTGTCTCAGATTTGTTTTTCTAGAAGCCCACAGGAAACCTCCAGGACAATTAGGCAAACAGCTGCAGATAGGAAGTTAATGCTGCAATAAGAAATGAATAAATATCCTAAAGCTTTTATCTTTTGGTCCCAAAGCACTTTGCAGAGGTAAACCAGAGACACTGAGAGATTTGCACAGATACATGGTGAATATACAGAAAATCTGGAATGGACAAATGACCCTTTCCACGGGCCCATTATTACTCAGAGGCGGAGCATGGGAGGGATAAATTTGCAGTAAGAGTAGCTCCTTTTGGGCCCTCTGTTAGCATGCCTGAGTACCCTGAAGGATAGAGCAAGGCTGGGAGAACCTGCCCCAATCAGCTTAGCAACAGGAGGGCAGAGGGTTCACGATGTCCACTGCTGCTGCCTGCAAAGGTGCCTGGGCACACAGCCCCACAGGGAAAAAGCTGCTGGAAAGAAAAGCAGTAGCAGAAGGACAGGCAAGTCCCAATGGCTATGAACACATAAAAAAAGAGATTTCTTGGTCTAAGATCTGGTCAAAGGCTTAGAGGGACAAAACCCCCACATAAAACAGTTTGATTAAATAAAAAATTATTGATATGTTTATGCACATATTGTAAGTGAATCCTATACTCAGTTGAGTTTAACTCAAAAACCCTCAAGTCTTTTGCAGGCCTCTTAAGAAAAACAAAATCTCCCTGGGCTTAGGAGGAGGCTTGCTATTGCCTATAAGATTTGCTTCCAGAAGGTCCAGTGGTATTACTTGCTTACAAAAGTTTATTTCCCTTCTTCAGGTGTGTCCTGACCTTAGTAATTTCTCCAGTCACTTGAACAAAAAAAAACCCCACTATTTTAAATGCGTATCCTAGAAAAGAGTGATTCTCTGCCTCTCAGTGTTTCTTCTGAAGCTTCCAAAATGACTATTTTTTCTATCCAAATATACTAGTTACTCAAGATAAAAGTGCAAACTTTGTCTGCTTGAAAACACTATCTGCAGCAGCTTTGTTGTTGGGTATTCCCGTGATCTGGGTGAGAGGAAACCATGTTCCCAGCAGCTGATTTTGAAGATGCAACCTGTGAGAAGAGAGAACTTCTCTTGCAGCAGTGATGGGCACAGGGCTCCTCCTCCCCAGGAGAGCTGTCTGTCAGGCCACAGGGAGTGACAGGAAGAAAGAGGGTGGCCCAAGTGACAGCCAAAAAATGTCTGCAACTTAAATTTCAAGTAGGAAAAAACCCATGGGTTTCTTCATATGTTTTATGGACCTAAAGAGCCTGTATTTCCCCAGACAGTTCCAGTTCTTTGGAGAAACAGAGTTGTGTTCTTCTTTCAGCACCACCTGCAGCCTTTCACACCATACATACATAAGCATGTTTGACTAGCAGCAACCTTCCAGAGAGAGAACAGTCATTACAGAGAGAAATTACAGAAGAAAAAGGAAGATTGTAGTACCAATTCTAACCCACAACTCAAAACTATTAATTGCATTTGGGGAGCATTTGGGAAGACATACTCAAGACAAATTTTTAAATTTCCATGAGTCGAGATGGATTAAGGCAGAGTATTGAAGGAGCAGAGCTGAAAATTGGCAATACGTTGCTGAGAAATAATAATTTTGCATATAGGTGCTTGATGTCTGTAATGGATTTGATCAAATGATAAACAGAAAATAAAATTACTTCTGAAAATGGCAGAATGAAAGAAATCCTTATTTATGATGTGTGGCTACCCTTACTAACATAACCCCAAGGTATTCTACCCCAGGGAATCAAAATATTGCAGGCTAAGTCTAACTGCAGAATTCTGCACCACTTGCTATATGTTTTGTGAAGTTAATGGGGACACTGGCCACATTTTCTAAAAAAAATAGCTTTTTCCTTATCCTTTGGATTCTTAAATAATAATACAGAGAATTAGGAAGCTGCAGCATGTCAAAATGCAAAAAGAGATTAAGTGAAAAAAATGTGCAGAGAAAGAAAGTAGCTCTAAGGAAAGGAAGATCTAGGGGTAAAATAAATGAGTAAAACATTTTAGCCTCCATACCTCTCCCTGAGCTCTGCTTACTTGGGCATTGGGGGAACTGAAATTTTGTATTTGGGCTGCCAAATTAAGTTCTTCAACACTGTTATTGAAAGGGATGCAATACTAAGAAATAACAGCTTTTCTTTGTTTATAAAATATACTAAGACAAATAAATGCAACTTCTCAAAATGAGAGGTTGTATGATGACCTTTGCTGTATAATCAGAACTCCCAGCTTAAACAATGACTTTTGCCATTAGGGGAATGCAGCCTTTTAATATGTGGTGTGACAAACACCAAAACAAATGGCTTTCATGAGATGTACACAAAAACAAGAAGATGAAGCAACAGAGCAATTTGTGCTGGAAGTGATTTTCCTGCCTCTGTACATGGTACCAGAAGAGCACAGTGACTGTGAAGGTTTCCCCACTGCTGTCATGGCTGCAGGATCCTGTAAGAGCTGCTTTAAAGGCAAAAGGGCAGATGTCAATCCTTGATTTTTCTGTTGAGAGGGTGATCTATGAAAGACTTGGCTAGCTGGGTACCTACTCCCTCGACAGGCTGCCAAACCCATTGCTTAAAGTAACAAAATACTATTTGCCAGATCAATGCTGACCCTACGTCAAAAGCTCAGTCTCCTTTCGCTGAATCTGCAAGTCATCCAGAAATACTTTACTAATTAGGAAAGGTAATGGTGGGAGATAGGTGTCAGAATCTCAGTGGTGGCTGTGTAAAGAAACTGGAAAAAAAAAGCCAGTTTTCTCTCTGAAAAGAGGTGCATATTTGTCCACTCCAAGCATAGTTTGATAAACTCTCTTAATCAGACAAAAGGAGGGGGTCATCAGCAAACTCCCCAAGATCTCCTCTCCCTATGCATCCCAGCAAAAGAAGACAGACAGTGTGGGCAAACAATAATGCTGGGTGAATTGCCCAATATGTCTATTTAATTAGCACTTAAAGAATCACAAACATTTTCTCCTTGCTTGAAGGAGAGAAGTGGAACATGTCCCTGGCATTGCAGAGGGCAGGGAGGGGGTTTATAGACCATTTTACCTCAATAGTCAAGGGGAAAATATCACAATGCATATGCAAACTGGAAAGACAAAAAAAAGCTCCAGATTTTTTTCTGCTTTTCTCTTGCACATCACTGGGATGTGGGGTTTGATATAGCAGCATTTAATCCCTCTCAACAAATGAAAGGGGTGCAAGACACTGATTTTCTATACGTTCACAATTCTCCCACCAGTGCAGAACGGGTGTGTGCGTCTTGGAAAATAGTTCTCCATAAAAGCACATATACAAAATAAAATCACAGAATCAGAGAATGGGGTGAGTTTGAAGGGAGCTTTAAGGTCATCTAGTCCAAATGCCATGCAATGAGCAGAGACATCTTTAATCAGATCAGGTTGCTCAGAGCCCTATCCAGCCCAGCCATGAAAGTTTCCAGGGATGGGGCATCCATCACCTCTCTGAGCAACCTGGTTCAGTGTTTTACCATCCTCCCTGTAAAAAAAAATCTTTTGCCACAGTCAGTTTCAGAGGTACAGTAATTTGGAAAACGTGCACGAATTGCTCTAGCAATTATTGATGCTATTGAACTTCCTGCCCTGTAACAACGGGATTTTCTTGCCCCCAAAAGCATCAGTTCTGCAGGGCTCCTTTTATTTTTGTTGCTGTTATCTTTTATGACAGTCAGCCGTAAAATCAAATGTGTTCTCTCAAAAGAACTCTCATCTTTGTTTTTTAAAACCAGTATTCTTATTCTTTTCTACATTAATGGAAAAATATTCCAGAGACATAAAGCCATAAAAAAGACAATGCCCTCCCTTGTATTTCACATACATAGGAAATGAAAGAGTCAAAGATTTGCACTAGACATTTCCAAAGCACCCATTTGACTTTTTCTATGAAAACCCTTAGCTTTTTGCATAAAGAAGAAAAATTCCAGTGAGTCTGAGGATTTAAAAACAGAATGTAATGATTTTCTGTGTAAAGCCTCAGGTTTCTCAGACTCAATCAGTGTAAAATATTTTGCAAGGCTCTCTCTTCAGGCTAATTTAATTAAATAAAGTGGTACCAGAACACCCTGTCACTATTATGGTTCTCATCCTCTCCAACCAGAAGGCAACAACTCCCACAGAGTCCCTGTGCATGTTCTTTGCAATGCTTTACCCACTGTTTAAAAATACCCCAGAGTGCAAAGTATATATAACTATTACTCTTATTTGTACCTTCTCTCTTTCACAAAGAAAAAGCTACCGAGAAAAATTACATGAATAATTATTTTTCTCCCTTAAATGTTAAAATTTCTTAATATGTTCAACATTTCAATCTAACATCTCTCTTCAATGAGAGGCTTTGCTGCACTCAAATTCCACCTTGTGTGCCATTGCTATTGCTGTGCTGTTTTCTCCGGTCTTCTCAATGACAGAAACAAATTTGCCTTATAAGAAGAGTTCATCATCTCTACATAGATTTCATTCCTGGGCACAAGCTCAAAGTCCATGAACACATAATCTTTTGCAAATCAAAACCTATTTCTCTCTTTCATGCATCATTTACAATCCCAAGATGATGTACTACTAGCATCACACCTGTATTTTAGTTCACTTTCTTCCTGATCACTCGTCCTTTAGAAAGGAAAGCACAAGTGACCTTTACTCTTTTCCTCTCATATTTTATTGTCTGTTTGCCTTTGCTTTGCTTGTCTATGCCAAGAATTGAAAGCCTGGTTCAAACACATCAGCAGAAGCAGATCTCTTCAGCATGGTCCTCTTTTCATAAGCAGGCAGAGCAGACCTTAGGAAGAGTGAAATACCAGGAAAGAAGAAAGCACACAGTTTTCAGTTGCTGGGATTACAAGACTGACCATGCAGAAACACTGTGTAAGTCATATCCCTTTGAACCCCAGGTTACCTATGGGAAGTCTAGACCTAATCTGGTTTGTGGGAAGTTTCTCCTGCCTCTCTAACCACAAGTCAGGAGGCAGCAACAGCAGCAGTGTAGGCTTGGACCTAGAGGGATCCTTACATCACTCTCTGAGCAGCTCAGTCATTACTTCTGTGCCCTAGGTTACAACTGCACTAGCTAGACAAAAATAGCAAAAGGAACCAAAATAGTCTCAAAAGTAATAGAGTCCAAGGGCTTTGCCAGCCTGGCTGGTGCAAGCTGCCAAGCTGATATCTCCTTCTCTGTGTGCTGGAATGAACCCTCACAGTCACTGTCTCCTGCAATTTTTTCTGCAGCTTAATCTGCAGCCAATATATTTTCCTGAGCTTCCACTGGTTTAAAGTAAGTACTATTTTACCACAATTAATTAAATTCTTTACCCATTTCTATACCACTTACATGCTAGGAGCCCTAGATTCCAAACCTGCCTACAGGAAGGGGCACAAACACTGCAGCTGTGACACGCATTAACCAATATTCTGGCAACAACCAGGCTGAATGACAAATTTGGATTTTGATGACAGTTTCATTTTAACAGACTATTAGTGCAACTAAGTTTGTGGCTCTTGTGCTAATAATCTGACATGCACAGCTTTTGACACCCTCTTCCCCTCACTGAACTCCAGTAGATGATATTAATCTTTAATTGATAATGGTTCTCATTTGCATATAATTGATGATGTTTATTATGCAAAATATTTGACCTCTGAAATATTTAGATGTTTCTCTTTTAAAGGTTTGCTTTTTACACTTGTAGCATGCAATTTCCTTTATAGGTTTACCAAATTTTCCCACAATGAGATTTTTGAGAAAAAAGAACAAATATTTCACCTGTAGTGAAAAACTTTCCTGTTTCTAAATGGTGATGTTCATGAAAACTTAAAAAATTAACCCAGTCATAGGTGTTCTTCTGTTTGCCCATTTTCATTCCCCTGGGCCCCCATGGAATGAAAAACCCTGAAGTGTGGCAGCGGCCTCAGGGAGACTCAGGAGTTACATTGTTCCACCCCAAACCCCTTGTGAAGGGCGGCCCAGGAGTTCTGATTGGGTTTGAGTCCCTGGGGGGTTCTCCCTTGGTGTGTTTCTGATGGTCCCTGACCCTGAACTCCACCCTCAAAGGTGGAGACCCCCAAAGGTTCTGCCCCTCAAAAACCCCTGCTGTGCCTCTGTTCAGGGCTCTCTGTTCTGGACCTGACTTTGTTCCTATGCTGAATAAATGGTTTCATGAACGGGAGCCCGTCTCGTTGGTGTTTCATGCTGGTCCGCAGAATCCTGCTGCTTCCCTGGACGAGATCCTGAGGTTGCAGACTGCAACAAATGGTGAGAGAATGCGTGGCATCCAGTGAAGCACCAGGAGAACAGCAGGACCCGGCTCCATGGACACCTCGTAAGTCCCCGGCTTGAGAGCCGGCGAGACCCCCGCCTTGGAAAGGAGGACTCGAGAGTACCTGGCAGGGAGACTGGGTTGAGAGTGCCTCGGGCATGGGGAAGAAAAGGGCTTACGGAGGTGTGGGAGCCGAGACCAGACGCTGAGACAAGCACCTAACATCACCCAACGAGACGTATTATGGACGATATCAACATTATGGACGATTAACATTATGGACGATTATGGACGGTATGGCTCTTCCAGTGGACTGTTTTTGTCTTCTGTGGAGTTCCTTTTTTGGTGTATACCTCCCTGTACCTTCCCCTTTCCTCTGTTCCTAAGGGCAGGACAAAGGGTGAAAAAAGGCAAGGTGGCTCGGGGTTGCTGCCAACTCCCCGTCACCCCAGTGTCTTTTCTGCCATCCCATCCCCTGTTTTCCTGAAGGCAGGCAAGGAACGGAGAACATCCAGAGTGCTGCGGGTCTGCTGCCGTCTGCCCGCCGTTCCGTGTCCTCCTTCACCCCCTGTCTTTCCATATTCCCGTTCCCTGGCTGGGAAGGTCTGTTCCGGACCCCCCCCCCTTCCCAAGATGGCGCCGGCCACGCGGCCTGGGATCCCTTGTTTCCCGCCTTGCTCCTTCTTTTCCGGTCCCGAACCTTCCCTTCCCGAACCTCCCAGTAACTCCTGCTTCGGTCTCATCCCTTTGTTCGGAGCTCCACCCCTGGGGGCTGTGCCTTTTCCATCGTGGGCAACACCTCCTCTGGGGAAATCGAAACTGTAACCTGATGTCCCAAAGCCAGTGTTAACACCGAGATCATCTAAAGGGCGGCGCCCACATGGGAGCCGGAGCCGAAGCCAAAGCTGGAGATCGAAGAATTCTGCCCCTCGTAAGAGGAGATCTAAGAGCTGCACCCTTCCAAAGAGAGAATCCTAAAGTGGAAGAGACTGAACTAAAAAACCATTATGTTTGCATTAAGTACCATCACCGTTTAATTTGCCCGGCGTGGTCCGAGATTTAAGTGTTTGTTTTTAATTTTGTTTTTTGTTTTTTTTTTTTTCTGTTTGCCTAATGTGTTTTGTGATTGAGTTTTTGGTGTCCCACAAAGCAAAGTGGGTGCTCTGTGGAAGAGGTGAGATTTTAAGGTGTATGTTTGGAAACATTTTAAGCTCTTAATTAAAAATTGGAAAAAAAAAAAAAAATAATAAAAAAGGAGCAGATGTGGCAGCGGCCTCAGGGAGACTCAGGAGTTACATTGTTCCACCCCAAACCCCTTGTGAAGGGCGGCCCAGGAGTTCTGATTGGGTTTGAGTCCCTGGGGGGTTCTCCCTTGGTGTGTTTCTGATGGTCCCTGACCCTGAACTCCACCCTCAAAGGTGGAGACCCCCAAAGGTTCTGCCCCTCAAAAACCCCTGCTGTGCCTCTGTTCAGGGCTCTCTGTTCTGGACCTGACTTTGTTCCTATGCTGAATAAATGGTTTCATGAACGGGAGCCCGTCTCGTTGGTGTTTCATGCTGGTCCGCAGAATCCTGCTGCTTCCCTGGACGAGATCCTGAGGTTGCAGACTGCAACACTGAAGATGTACTAAGCAACATGAACTTTTTTTTTAAGTATTTCTCCTGCAGTCAACTTGTGGAAAAGTAAATTTTTACAAATGAATACACAGGCCTCCAAGTCTAATACAGACTTTTTTTTTTCCTACAGTCTTTCTTCCTATACCAACCTTTTCTTTTTCAAGTGAGAGTACCAAGAAAAGCTTATGCTTTTGATCGCTGTGGAAATAAATGAGCTGAAACAAATAAAACCTGGTTCACTAGAGACTTCCAAGACATCTGGTGGAGTTATTTTTCTAAGTAATTAGACCAAGTGGTGGTGTAATTCCCAAATGGAAAGTACCTTCTCGCTTGGTATCCAGTTATTTCTCAGAGCCATCAAAACAGCAGTAAGTCCTGCTTCTCTCCTTGCATGTGTCTCAGACTCTATTGATTACCAGTCTTCCCAAACACTGCTTTATTACTCAAGTTTTTAACCACAACTCCCCACCCCTCTTTTTTTTTTTTTTTTTGTGCTATGAGGATCCTGTTTTACTTCCATGAATGTCAGCGGGATTTCTGGTATTGACTGAGAAAGGACGCTAAGATCCTGTAGCTCTCCTTCTTAGAGGCTCTACGGAGCAGGCAGAGAAGTGCAATGAATAACAGCCAGGTGCTTGCTCTGGATCAATAATGCTCTAAAGTGCGCCCAGGTGTGCTTTCTCCTTCTTTCTTGCTGAAAACTGATTAAATTTTTCCTTTTTTTCTCAATTCTCCCCAAGAAAACATCATTCTAGTAACAACCCAATTGCTCCTTGACACTTTGGGGAGCATGTGGTTCTCAGTCTGCAACAACAACACAGCGCAACCACTGTGAATTTGTGACACTGAGGAAGTGAACTGGGAGGAGACCTGTATGAAGAAAGGAATTTAATTTTGTTTGTGCATGGTTCTTTTGGTTTGGTCAGGGTGCTCTACACTCCTGTTCACGAGCTGACCTGGATGCAGGCACCACCCCTGTTCTACGACAGGAACGTTTTGTAACGCCAGATAGAGAATTCACAGCTGTAACAGGAGTAAAGAAAAGCAGCTGCCATATGAAACAGATGCTAGATTACAACAGGGGACTTGATATTAATGGTGTTCATTCTCATCCCTTCACAACATAATACAAACTCACCAGAGGTTTCATCTACTCTCTCATCCACCACATGGTCTTTCTGATGAACCCACTCACTGTTGCATTTAAAATAGATCTGTGTGGCTGGGCTTGCTTTGCAGTACAGATTCACAGGCTTGTTCTTCACAATGTAAGCCTCTTCGGGTTCAATGAGGAAGTGGGGCAATGGCTCTGGAGGATCAGATGGAAAAGTTTCTGGAAGCTCATGAAAAAAGTCATCATCTGTAAAGGAAAAATGAAAGAAACAAAATTCAGCTGGCAGACACTTGCAAAAACTTCATGAAAATTAAAAAAAAAGAGGCATACTCTTTGAATAAAATGTTATCTTAGAAGCATTCCTAAACTGAGACTTAGATGCACTGCTGTTTCCAGACTGGAAGAAACCGTTCTCTACATCCTGAGCATTCTTTCTTCTCTGTGATGTGACAGGGATGTGCACATTCACAGTCTGAGATCAGTCCTTTGTTACCACCATGGGCAATACCAGCAATAATGCTTTGTGTTAGTGCTTGGTAGAGTTGCCTGCAAAACCATAAAGAGAAATAATAGAAACCTTCAGAGGCTTCAAGGTTACATTTTCAAAAGTGACTTATCACACTGTGTAATCAGGTGCGTGCAATAGCTACTGCCAGCTGAGGCTGATCCAAATAGGAAACAGTACCTTTTGTTTCAGATGAGCAACTTGAAATCTGCTGAGGGCAAAAGACTAAATGCAAGTACAGCCTGCACCTCTTTGTTTGTACTCTGACTCTCCTGCTAAGACTGCTAATGAAGGTGCCAAGCTATGCTTTATTTCCTCTGTCAGTAGTACATGGGTCTGGGCAGTGCTTGCTTTGGAGAGGACGTGGGAGCTCGGACATGGGGCAGCTGTGAAATGGTGAAGTTTTGGGCAAACGTGGACACATGCTAGTCACATTAGGAATCTCAGCACCTCTCTGGTGCTGCTGGTAAAGAATTAAGTCAATGAAAGACGTCTGGAGAAGGAGGAAGAGAATCCATCGCCCAGTAGGCAAGACTGAAAGCACCAAACGCGCGTATTTCTCTTTCTTCCTCCCTCTTCACTAATCCTCTTTTACAACCCCTCTGCCCCTTTGTGCAGAGGAAGTCTTCCACATCAGAAAGCAGCAGATTCAGTGGAGAATAACCCTCTCCCCATCTCCCTCCCCACCTGCCACCAGAGCACAGGAACATCCAAGAGGCTCTGAGCAGTAAAGGGGTGGGGGGCACTAACTCCTGACAGACGCACCAGCAGTGAGCTGGCAGTTCTGAAGGCCTCATTCAATCTCCCCTTTCTGCCTCTGACACAGTTATCATTATACCCAGTGAGGGATGCTGATGCTGGTCAATAAAATGCCACGGAACATCCAACTGAAAATACTGGCTGGCTATCTCCTCCCTGCCAGTCTTCATGAAGATGAAATGTCAGATGGCTCCCTCCCCGAACCTGAGACTTCCCTGTGCAGGCTGTGTCCAGAATTACAAGGGCCATGAGTCTCCCTCCAGCTAGTGCTTTTCAGAAAGACAAGAAGGAACAGGGACAGATGAAGGAGAGAGGGGAAGAAGGTAATATGGTACATGCAGCTATATAAAGGTAAACTGCATGTCCATCAGTGATGGGAATACCTTACGGAGCAAACCATTTTGTGAACCTCCTAAACTGCTTATGAAAAGAACATACGTTCACCATTTTTCTTCTTTTTTATTTCCCATCCCCCCTTCATATAGATTTAAAAATACTCCTGTCCTTGGTGTCTCATTTTATGAAGAGTATTAGGTCTGACTCACTGCTGCATCACTCCCTGAGAGTTAATAGAAGTGAACTGGTTCAAAGATAGAAAAAAGGGCCAATAAATAAGGCCTGACATTCTTCTAGCAAAGGGAAAATCTGTGACACACTATAACACTTCCATTTCCATCTCCAACTAATCATTTCCAGATACTCAAATTAAATTTAATTTTTTATCACTTTCCCATACTTCCTTTTATTTCAGCAGTTTCCTTTTCACTCTGATCACACCAGCATCCTTCTGCAATCCTATTTCCTCTCCTCATTAGGTATTTCTTCCTTGCTCCATTTTACTCCCCATTTTTTTTCCAAAAAGAAAGCTGAGTTGCAGTAAATTAATGGGAGTCCTCATTTGGTTTCATGACAATGAAACATGTCTGAACTGAATCAAGAGGCTTTTTGGCATTCCTCATCCCCTTCCATGCACACCTCCCCTCTTCTCCTCTCCCACATGCTGCTCCATAGACATCCACAACACAGAAACACTAGAGATGAATCATTTCTCCTAAATTGCCAGAGGACGTATCTTTTTCTTCTGGTCATTTAATTGCAAATCAGCCAGCAGACAGATGGAAACTAACAAAGCACACATATGTTTTATAATTAAACAAGTATTGCTTCACTAATTTCTGGTGACTGGAAGAACAAATGTATTTATTTTCACCACTAAATTTCTGCACATTATCAAAGGCAATAATTACAATGCCTGACCAATTAACTGCACCTTATCAAATATAACTAGAAAGTCTAAAAGGAGGGATCAGCAAGCTGCAAAAAAGAACAAAGGATTTCAGGCCTATTTTTTTAATCAGCCTGGAAAATGGCTGTGGGTTTTGGCTTTTGCTCCTGAAGGTAACCGCTTATAAAGTTTAGGTATTATTTGTATGTATTCAAAGTACTGCTCAGTACATTACAATCTAGTCTCACATTTTGATTGTGGTGATAGTTGTTTTTTTCCCACCAACCTGGCATCTCCCACAGTTAGGTACAAGCCTGTTTTCTTACTGTCTTCTTGCTGTGATTCCTCCTTACCCTTCTTGAGCGACAATAAAGCTCAGCTTTATTTTTCCACACTCTTTCTCATTTCTATCAAGAGGCATCTGAACCGCTCTTAAATGTTAGGGATATAGATGGAAACTGTTCACAAACTGTCACACAAATAGTGCTCAAAGGCTGCCACGTCCCTGGAAACTGGCATTTAAAACCGTCACTTTCAGAAAAAAATTGAAGATAGTGGCTAAGAAAGATTTTTTTTTGCTTTTTAAACTTGAGAATGCTCATTCAATCCCTGCCCTCATACTGCTGCTGTTAATAGCAACAATGGTGTTTTTTTATAGAACAGTTTCTCAAGAGGAACATATAGAATATCACCATGACTGGGTTTGGTAGAAAAACCAGCAATTCCACTGCAAAGCTAGTCCACCTCCACTAGCACTGAGGGACCCTTGCTCCTGCTTTTCACTACTGAAAGGTAATAAGTGGCTTAATCAACCTGTGTGAACCACAGTGGGAAGTCACTTGGTGTTTCCTGCATCCCCCAAGAGACAGGGTTGGGTGCTGCAGGGAGGCAGAGCAGCCCTCCCCTGTCACCTGGGCACACCAGCTGAAGTGCCAGGATCATGGTTTACAGGTAGAGAGGGTGTGAAGCCCCAGCTCCCCTGTGCCAGAAGCTTCTCAGGATGAGAATCTTTTGAGGAGGAAGAGCCTTAAATCCCCTCATTACAGTAATATGCCGTCGTGCTTTCATTGTAATGCTCGCAGCAACGTGCAAGCATAATTATAATGTTAGTGTAATTATATGGCAAAATATTCCAAAAAATCCGACACAGAAAGTATCAATATAGGACATTTGACTGTGTTGGGATTTTTTCACATTTCTCTAAAGAACAAGGCCTGGCAACACCAAAGCAGTCTAATGAATCTGTGTTTTCATGAGGACACAGTTTCTAACAACCAAATAAACACTTCCATCTCCTGACCAGCTCTACTTAAACACAGGTCATTTCTCTCTCCATACAAAAGTCAAACTCTGACTTAAATTTTTCAGGGATGATTTTGTTATGATTGAGTGGACTATTGAGCCAGTTTCTATAATTTGGATGGGGGTTGCCTCTCATGGTGTGCTCCATTGCTGTATGAGGGGATAAATCTTGCCTGAGACTTTGATCTGCATCTTCCTGACAGTTACCGCTGGTTATTCAAAATGCTCATCTCCCAATGGTGCAACAAAGCAGCAAACTTTATAACTCTCTTATTTAACTCTCCTAAGTAGTTAGACTTTTTTTTTTTTTTTCCTTATGTCTGGAGGAAAAAAAGCTAATTAAACCATTTGGGAGTGATCTGGAAGTGTAGATACAAACAAACACTAAAAATTCACATACTTGATTTCCAGTCATTATGCCAATGTCATGTGCAGCAAGTTCCCCTCACAACCTTGATCAAACGCAAACACAAGACACACATTGTTCTCCCCTGTTGTAACAAATCCCCTTCTGTGCTCAGTAACTTTGAACTGCAAGTTTACTTCTGCAGTATGTCACATTCATCTTTATTTTCACATAATAAAGTGTACAGCCCATCTGTTGTTATTGACTGATTTATATTAGCAAGACAAAAGACCTGATTAATGGTACTGCTAAACTGGTTCCAGTCATGCAATTCATTCATATTAAGAAAATAAATTTTTAAAAGCCACTTTAATCTATAAACTTCTATAATTTTTATTTTAGTTGCTGGCCCAAATACAGATACACTTTTTTATTTGCCTTCTGTAGAATCTGACAACTATGTTTTTTAAAAGCGAAGTCAAATGCAAATTTATAGGAACAGGGGAAATACCACTGAAATCAGCATTGATACAATCTGGCATGGGCTGTCACATATAGGAATTTTAGCTTAATTTTAGTTCAGATTTCGTTTAAGGTAAAACAAATATTTGCCTAAGTCAGGAACCTTTTGATGTTAGGAAAGGTCTTCATTCTTTCCATGCATTTGCCTGTAAAACTGTACATATTCTAGCTCTCCATGCATAACATGTGAAAAGAGAGATTTAATGGTATATTTCCCCTTTTATGGATTAGTATCCCTGCTCTAATCTGTGGCAGGAAAATATTGTGCTCCGTACACCAATCTATTCATCTCTAGATCACTAGTTTTATTACTATATATGAAGCTTTAATTCTCATCAGCCCAGCATATAGCTCAGTATATATCTGAACTGCGAGACTTGAACTATTATTGCTTAGATGATAATATATTGGACCATTATCTCTTCATGCGAGACCTGAAGCAAATTCTTCTCAAATGCAATTTACTTCAGAATGATTCAAGAGCAATTTAAAATGAATGGCTGCGAAGTTAATTCTATTTGCATTTGGATGCCCATCACTCGGCAAGATCATTCCCCAAGCGTTGCGAGAAAGGCAGCTGGAGTTCACTGTATGGATGGGGTTTCTGTTCAGGTTTTATTGTTATGATTAAAAGGCTTTCTAGAGCAACAAGTACTGTTTACTGTGAAATTAACAGCAGGTGCTAGCTCAGCCAGACAGCTTATCAGGATGGAGGCAAGGGTTTGGATTTCAGCGCACGCTCTTTCAGGAAAGGAAGATTGCGTGGCTGGAAGTCCTTCAGTCGCAGGGTTTTCTATCCTCCTAGGAAGGGCACACAGTGCCACCAAATGGGAAGCAAAAAATACTGTATGCCACAGAGCCTTGCCTCCACCTTAGAGGCCCATAACACCATGGAGCTATGAATCCAGCATTAGTCCAAGTTGAATAAAAATTGGGAGAAAGCAGGACTTTTTCTAAGAATCACTTCTGAAGAGTTTCCACACCAAAAGGCCCTCTCAACCCTGCCTCAGCCTTGGAGACCACACAGGGACAGAGAATGGGCACAGCAAAGTGTAGCCTGTGGCCTGAAAGAGAAAGCACCCTTTCCTGCTTTGACCTGGGGAGAAGGAGAGTGGCTTTCTCAGCACTTAACACTCTGTCAGCCCTACCTCTGCCTGATTGCAAGGTGAGCATGCAATAAGGCAATCACTCCTTATTCTTCAGCACCTCAAAAGCGGAAGGTATCCCTAAATAGCCCAGGAAGACTGCAATTTTGCAACAGTAAAATATTTGGCTATTCTTGGAGGCTGGCATCTGCTTTCATGTAGCTGAATTCACTAGCAGGCCTTTATGTGCCTAAAGATGAGGCTTGGTTTTGTGGCAGGCCACAAACCAGATCCTTGCTGAACTTTGCTGGACCCTCTTGGGAGCAAGGTCAAGGGAATTTCTGACTCAGATTTACTGAGCACCCACAAAATTAAATGCTCTTTTAGTCAGGGAAGGCAGAGTGCAGGCACAGTCTGGGAAAAGTGACAGAGAAATCGATAGGGCAAGCAATGTTCATCTTTTTTGGGTGACTTCAGTCCAGAAACAGAATAAATAAAGACCACAAAGAGGCATGAACTTTTCCTGCACCTGCAGCAGCTCAGTGAAGATTCTCCTAGCACACCTCAGCTTAACAACACATCCCCAGGAGGTCAAGCCCAAGCTTTGCTTGCCCTTAACAAAGAACACATGCACTGAATGGCTACATATGCGTCAGAAGGCTGCTGGGCAAAAGTCTTCCTCTCAAACATAGGAAGATCAAAGAAAAGCCAAACACATCCTTTCCTGTCTATCTCTACCCCTAGGAAAAAAAAGAACTTTCACAGCAGCACAGGAATCAATACTTGATCCCTGGTCAGCAACAGGCACCAACCTGAAGTCCTTTCAAAAACCCAGACAATGGGCATCTCAGACACCTGAAATACTGGATTATTGGCTCAACTAGAGAGTCCAGAAAGGAGGTTTCTGTTATTTGGGCACAGTCCTACTATACAGACCATCCTTTAATAAATAATCCATACCTAATATAGTAATCGTGCTTGTTATGCATGCCATACTCCGTCCAGCCTTTCTCAGAAAGCTGTGAAGAGCTGAAGGGGAGAAGAAAACACCCTCTTTTCTCTTTTAACAGCAGTGCACAGTCTGTCACTGACAGACCCCACTGGGGGTCTGTCAAGGGTGGGAGCTGCAGCTCAAAAGCAGGGAGGTTTCACAGTCAAAGAATGCAGCCAACTATGCGGCTGCTGGTGCTCCTCCCCGGCAGCCCTGTGTGGAGTGGAGCCCTCTCCTCCTGTGTCCTTCCCTCAGTGCTCCTATTTTATGTGAATGCTGCATGCCCAGACCTAAAGCCAAGGGCAGAGGAAGATGAAAGAATAAGTGGTTATCGCTCAGCCACAGACAATGTGGATGGACACTGTGAACCATGTTGCCTACAGCAATCAGTGTGCTCTCCATCTCCCCTGCTCTGAGAGTACCATCTCCTTCTCTCAGCCCAGGGCTTGGAGTATACATCTCTCCTGGCTTACCCTGCTAAACTGCACTGCTCTTAACCAACCACTAATTCCAGTGCAGTCAAGTGATTTGCACCAGAGTAAGGAGAAGGAGAATCACATAGAGATGAGGAAAACCCTATACCACCTTTGTAAAGAGTTTCGCAAGTTGTATGTTACTGTTGGGGAAAAAGACACCTTCCCCCAGCTTTTTTAATTCTAAATCATAATTAAAGTTTCTGCTTCTCTTGAAACTTTAACATCAACCAGATGAGAGGAAAATTGAACACAAAACTCTCAGTGCTCTGTAACAGAGGGAATTTTTTTAGACATCCCACTGCTAATTCAAGAGAAAACCTGCAGGTACATATGTAGACGTGACATTTAGAGGTTCTGTATCCAGTATCATTGCCCTGAGACAAACTCTGTTAGACTACCAGCTGCTGCCTAAACATGCAAGAGATGGTGGAGGTACTCATTAGCATTGGACTCAGCATAGGAAAATGCCAGAAGATGGTATGATTTCATCCAAGGCAATTGAAAATACTTTCTATTGCATATGAAGAGCACCAAGCTGTTCTTTGAGACACAAGGTTTATGAGACTTGTTGTCAATATAGGAAACTTAATGCACTAATCTGCAAGCACTATTTTCTATGAGTCTGCCTAACCATGTGAATAGATAAAAAAGGCTGGAGGAAAAATCATCAGGGGGTGAGGCTGACTTAAGAGCACTGAAAGCATGAAATGTAAAATGAAGAGGCAAAGGTCCTGTTTCTTTGCTGACCTGCCCTGTGACCAGCAGTCACATTCCTCTTTGCAAAGTATTAATTACTCCTGATGGAAATTTGTTGTGCTTTACAGAGCTACTGGATAAGGCTGGCTCAGTTATTGTGCCACAGTTCTCAAAAGCAGAGCACTTGAAAATAAAATGCTTGACAAACAGCAGATGACATCAGTGACATTTCGTGGTGATTACCCTGTGGAAGTTTCCACCCTCTTTCCATTTCCGGGGTTGTCAAGCATTGGAACAGGCTGCTCAGGAAAATGGTTGAGTCACCATCCCTGGAGATATTTAAAAGACATAAAAATATATATATATGTCTTGTATATGAAATGTATAGATGTGGCACTTAGTGACGTGGCTTAGCGGTGGATTTGGCAGTGCTGGGTTAACAGCTGGACTGTCTGATCTTAGAGGTCTTTCTGACCTAAACTATTCCATGATTCGTTCGTATGATTCACTTAAAACTAATAAAATATTCATGCTTGAAAAAGAAAAAAAGTGGATTACAGACTATATCCAAAGCTTTATCTCCTTAATCTGTCATGTAACAAACACACAGAAAAACATGTAAGTGATACTTTGTCAGCCACTCACACTGTATTGTAACTGTGAGCTATAGGCATTTAATTGGAAAATTAACACAGCTTGTCAATGGTTGTGCTGGTAGTGTTCAAGCCTATTAGTGCTGGTTGTGTCTTCTCTGATACAGATGCAACATATGAACAGCAGAGCAGCAGTGTCAGCCCACGAGGTTTGTGTCCTCTCTCTCAAGCATTTTTCATTTTGGATTCTAGACTGTGATGGGGCTGTGTGATGGCATGGGATCCCCTCCTAACCACCTGAAAAGCAAAGTCTAATTTGAAACATTTCTGCCCCAGCTGCCATTAGTGGTCATAATGGTTGCCGCAAGGTCAAAAATTATGAAACCTCTGAGGAGCATCATTTCCTCTTCAGTGTTAGGCTTCACTTCCCTTTGACACATTAGTCCTGAAGCAGCTCCAGGCTCTTGACCCCTTCTTTAACCCTGATAACTAATTAAAGATGGACAAGGCTTAGGCTAAAATACTTTTTGTTAGACCTATTCATTCTCAAGTCCCCTTCAGGCACTCTTTGTCACACAGGACAGAGCCTGCCATATTTACATGAACATGAAAGAAGGTGCCTGTTACAATAACATAAAAAAAATCTCCTTTTACAAGACCTAACAACCTTTGTGGTTAGATGGTGGAATGCATTTTACAGCACATAAAATATATTCTCAACACATAGTGGAAACAAGTTTCCTGGGTATAGTCCAAAGCATACAATTCAGAAAAAATCCAAGGATAATTAACTCTGCACACATTTTTAGAATTAGAAGTTCAGACTCAGGTCCTTTATCTGACTGCTATGTCAACAGTCCGAACATGGAGTCCCAAACATGATAACCAAATGAAAAATTGATCCCACCTTATCTCACGCTCTTAAGGATCTATCATGTACTGGAAACAAAGACAGAGCTTAGGCCAGAGTCCTCAGCTGCAGGCAAATGGATTTCAGGGTGAGTAGTAAATCACATTACACAGCAAAAGTTTGTTTAACAGAGAAATCCGGGTGCAATGCATCGTTGATGGCTATGGCACAGTGAAAGGAGCTCCATACTGCTACCTTGAGTGAGGATCTGTAACTAAACGTGGTACTTTCCAAATACTTTCTCTGCTTTTTATCTTGTTTCATATTAATAATTAAGCTTGCTTCTTGGATCAGTATGTTAGGGTTAAAATGTCAACCTTTTGTTTCTAGCAAGAACAGTTATTTTTACCCTTACTTTTCCAATTATTAAAACTGCAGCAGAGCTTTGCTTCCAGTTTTGTAACACTTTCAGTGAAAGCATTTTTGTCTCATCAAAAAGTGATGATCCAACATCTCCTGATTAATAAAACTGAGATCTAGTGGGATGTTACGGATCCTAATTTCATGAGTTATCTGAAATGTACAGTTAATCTATATAGCAGTGCCACTCCATCTCAGAAAAACACGGGACACTTGACTATACCTAAAATAATAGCTCAGTCAAATGGCCACCTGGTTGAGGTGTTGAGCTGATACCCAGGGGATAGATATTCTTCTGTAACCTTGGGGAAATCGAATCTGCCAGGTTCAGGGTCCCATCTGCAAAACGGATGTAGGAGCTTAATAGGTAGCACCCTTTGTTCATTACCTTCAAACTGAGCAAACAGCTCTGTACTCAGATGCTTCCTTCAATACTTCTCCCAAATGCATGCCAGAATCATTTGCTAAACAGACAACACTTGCAGAAAGGATCACAAACAAATATGTGTTTATAAAATGACTAGGAAGCAAAGTCTGTCTATGCTGGAGCTGATGCAAAGTTTGCCACTGGTCTCCCTTTGCATCAGTGGAGCAGCCTGGTCTTGGGTGCTCTGAAGGGCTCTCCCCATGGGCTAGGGGAATCCTGCTGTCCTGAGACTAACATCAATCCTCATGAATATCTACATACTCACTACTTCTTTTCATGGTTCTTAATGAAATTATTATTTGCCTGGTGCTGGTTACCTAATTTCATCCACAGCAAATTTTTCAAGAACCATAAATTATTTTGTATGAGGCTGATTTATCCCAGCAGAAGTCCAAATTGAATTAGAAATCCATTAGCTGAATTCTAAGCAGGAGCTTCTGGGGAGAAGGGGAAAGAAAATGGGGGGGACTTGGGAATCTGAACACCAGATGTGGAAAAGGGGAAAAATCCTTAAAAGAAGTAGAAAAAGAAGAGAAAATATAAATATCTTCTTATTGAATTAAACACCCACGTATTTATAGAGCCAGATGGAAAGACACAGATTATTGCCTAGGATCAGAAATATGACTTGGACATTTATTTATTTATTTTGACTAGCAACTGGTTTTGTAAATACATGAGATTTTTGTAAGCAGATGAAAAACTCTGTTCCACTTGAATACTATAGTTTCCATCATGAAAATATCAACAGACTGTGTGTACTATATATCCTAATAAAGCTAATAATGAGCTGTTCAACCAAATCTTAATACAAAATAATCAAAGGCATTCCTCCCTCTGAGGGAAAATAAAAGCAAAAAAGATTTATTTGCTTTGGAAACATACAGGATGATTTAATCAGCTGTTGTTTTCCATTCAGAGCCTGCTTATTTGAGGAGACACATGGACAGTGTAGCTCATTGAGCATGTTTATTTGCAGGTGAACATATCTCTATTCTTGCCACTCTACCCATCAATAGACACAGGAAAGGAAGGATGATGGAAGGTGAATGCTGCAAGTTCATTGGTATTAATACCCACCCTGTCCTTTTCTAAAGCTGGAAACTATGATGGACAAGGCCCACAGAGGTTCCTCTCATATGAGTTATAGAAGTAGTTAGAGGTTCCTCTCATACAGTTCCTCTCATATGAGTTATAGAAGTAGTCTGCATCCACACAGTTCTTCAGAAATTGGTTACAGACACAAAATCTTCCCCTGCAGTGATTAATTTCATTCACATTCATTCTTAAGTCCTCCTGATTTCTTACTCACAAGCTCTCTAACAACTAAAAAACAATAAAAATCTTAACATTCAAAGTGAAGCCTGAGACAGGAGTCCCTCGACTTTGGTTTGCCTCCAACCCACCCTTTAGCTCAAGTGTCTATCACCCTTTCCAACATCACGAGCAGCCAGGACAGCTCAAACAGAAGTTGTTGTGACCAGAGAGCGAATGTGCAGTGCCTGTGGGAAGCTCTGAGATGTGCTGCCAGACTTCTGAATCCCAGCAGGTAGAACTCCAGTACCTGCAAAGTGCATGATCACCCTTCCCAAATGCCATCCTACCCTTTGCCTCCAAATCTTTCAAGCTCACTCCATGGACACTAACAAGAAAAATGGGGGGGGGGGGGGGGGGGGGGAGAAAAGGAAGTCTTCTGAATATTCAGTAATCAAAGTTATGACTGGAAATGATAGCTAAATAGAGAAATCCCGAGGAAGTGCTGAGAACAGATCCAGCATTGAAGTTTTATTGAAAGACAGAGCAAATGTTCAGAGACCAGCAGCTAAAGTTTAACCCCTGAATCTATAGATCACACACTGACTTGCTTCCCTCCCTTATCTGTTTAGTTCCTTGTCTGCTACATCCATTTTAAAGTAAGGTTCCTGCAGGAACCATTATCTTCTGATAACATGATGTCAACAGAAAATGCCACTGGAAGTGGGGCTTCAGATCCTGCAAAACAAACACCTTGCTACCAAGTTACATGGCATTTCTCAACAGTGCTGTGAATTGGTTTGGACAAAATCAGAAGCACTCTGCAACTTACACCAGAGGTCAGATCATAACAGTATTGTGTTTCAGCAGCTGAAAGTACACAGCAGAAACAGAGGGAAAGGACAGCTTGTGGTGTATGTGGCTCGATGGCCTCTAGCAGCAGGGATAAGAAACACAGAGACATCCACCTCTGTCTTGCAGATGCCACAGGAGATAACACTGCACAGCATGCAGGACAAGAGCATTTAGCCAAACTGGCCCCTAAATCTGCATTGCCTGGATTTGGACACAGGGGCATTTATACCCGTTTCTGACTTCCTCGTGTCTAACAAAAGCAGTATCATCCAGTAATGGTGCAGATTATTCCAATAAATTGCATTTGTCTGTATCTCAGTCTAGTCCAAAGACTTTAAATCTCTGAGGTCTCAACTCCCTCAGCACAAGTAGGTGTGCTGTGTGTGCTAGGGCCTTGGCCCCAAAAGAAGCAAATGGATTCCTTTGGTTTTGATTTTTAAAATACAGATCTTCACTCAAAAAGCCAGAGAAGTGTTAATTAATTAATCTAAAACATAAAGAAACACTGGAGAGGAATAACAGAAATGCAATTAAGTTGGAGGCTTTGCTGGGCATGTTTTGTGTTGCCATATCATATTTATTTATTCAGCACTCCTCAGCAAGTCAGCTCAAAACTAGGGAGCAATGAATCAGTGCTCTAATCTCCCTCCCCATCATCCCCAGCCTTTGTGAAGAAACTGATATCCAGCCCCAGCTGAATCTGTCGAGTTCTAATCATAAACACCATCACTACAGAAACACAGTCCTAAGCTATCTGACTGATCTGAGCACAAGACATATGTATTTCAATTCCACTTTAGTTTTCTCATTTCTTTCTTCATCCCTTTTCTTAGTTTTTCTGTCATGTCTTTTCTCCCTCCATCTTCATCTTCTTTCTTGCCTCTAGGCTCTCTACCTTTTTTGTTTTTTTAAAATCCAAATCCCTCCTATTCCTTATTTTTTTCCCAAGTACAGGAAATGTGACTGGCCAGGAATCTCCTTATGTTGTTACAAATGGGTAAAGATTAACAGCCAATAAGTGTAGATAGAATGACTGGGGACAGAGGCCTCACAAAAGCCAACATCAAAACTAAATAGCTGTACCTACTTTTAAACTCTCAGAATAATTGACAGTAGATCTAATTTATTCACATTCAAGGAAAATCTTCTCATCTGTACAACAGTAATACCATTCTACCATAAAGGAAGAGGTGATCCTGCTTTATTTTGGTGTCTAACCAGAGACGACAGTTTAAAGTGGTTCTCCAGTTAGTTTAAACAGCTTTTTCTCCCCTTCATTTGGAAAAACTGGCTTGAATAGCACAAGTTCATTTTGGAGTTAGGTAGCCTCATCCAGCAGGTTACTAATTTGTGACCAGGAAACCCCAGTAGTATTAAATCAAACGTATCTAAATATATAGTAGAAGGTCACATCCTGTGATTGCATTAGGCTTGGGGCAGAAGGGATAGAAAACATGTAAAATTAATTATTAGCCCTAGCAAGTGGAGGTTTCCACCAAAAAGGTCATTTGCAATGGTTCCCTTTCATTCTTCAAGCCACATTTCCTTTTAAGTGGCAAAATCACAGCACATAAGCAAATTAATATCTAAAATAAAACAGCAGCTGTGCATTTGGGTAGCAATTGTATGGAAGAAACCTCAGAAGCTTGTTAGTAATACTTAAAGCAAGGGGTGTGTTTTGGTTGGCTTCCCACTGTACTCAGTGCTGATGCCAAAACACATTATAGTACAGCTGAAAACATGTATTGTATGAGCAAGACTGTCAGCATTTTGCTCACTCACACACAGTTACACACACAGCTGAAAACAGGTATTGTCTGAGCAAGACTGTCAGCATTTTGCCCCAGGAGCCGGGGTTGTAGCTTTCTGTTAATGAAAAAAAAATCTCTATAAACTGAGTTTCTTCTTTCCCAAGCCTACTCCTGCTGTAACCACTCCTGGGAAACATGTAGTAAACTGTCACACTGCTGACACTAAACAGAGCACAGCACTTCCCACCACTGCAAATTAAACTAAATTTGCCTCTCCCCTTCAAAAAATGCCCAACTGTTACATTAATCTCTGCCAATACGCTGAACTTACAGTGCTCTGTACAATTTACAGCAGAGCCTGGTTTTTAAGTAGATTGTTCTCTTCCAGGATCCTGCTTCTCACACAGGACAGCTTATGCTCTGTCCAGGTGAGCAGAAACTCAAACAGATTGGAAGTCAGCTAGGAAAAGACTCTTTTACACAAAAGCCAGGAAGCAAATGGGCCAAGGAAGCGGGGATGCATTCTAATGCTTCAGAGACAGCGAATTCCCAGCCCATTTTTCCATCACCCCACACACGTCAGCTTTTCAGGTTCTGAGGATCTCCAACACAGCACCCCTCAAACTTAGGACTTGCAGGCTGGGAAAGCAGATCCCCTGTGGCATCCCCAACACCTCTGTACTTGCTACAACCCTCACCACTGCCTGGGCCTGGGGACTGCAGCACCTCCTGGCTTCATATTGCCCCAGCCTGCCACTCCCAGGAGGAAATCTGCCAGTACCCCAAGATCTTGCTTAATGTATGCAAAGGTGATGTTGGGTGCAGGAGGAGAGGGGACTGGGTAGCAGCAAGAGCAGAGAACAAGTTGCTGTACATGACAGTTCATTTCTGGATAGCTGAGGAGATTAATGCCTTTGCCTGCTGCTCGTGCATTACTGTCCCCAGCCATACAGAGATGAAATGCTGTCATGTACAGCAACTTGCTCTTCGCTGCTCAAGCGGAGAGAGCTCATGCAGTGACTGCTCTCCTGAACCCCAAACCACGGCAGAGAATGTTTAATTAAGGGAAGCATAAATATGAAGCATGCATTGTATTTAAATAATGGACTGTAAAAATGCTTCATCCCTGAACAACTGGAGGAAAAGCGTGAAAACTGATGATGCCATGAACTATCTTAGCACAGATCACAGGAGTCAGCTATGAAATAAGTCTCTTTGTTAAATGAATAATATCAAAGAATATTGTTAAAATTTTTCTTTATATTTGTCCCACTTTCCCTGGTTGTATTACTGCTCTTATCATTTGCCATTGGTAATATCTCCTACAAACCTGAAAATAATTGTTCCCTAGGTACTTTTTGTGAAATTTTTATTTGTAGCATGAAGTAAATACTAGAGAAATTGCTAGGCTGGTTGTTTCAACACCCCAAAATGAACACAGCTGAGGAGTTCTGCAAGTGCACAGTAAACCTGCTCACCTGGCAGAAAAACTATCTTCTTTCTTGTCACTAGTGGTCTCATGTATCTTGAAGACAAATTTATTTATTCTTTTTTTTTAACCACATGGAGACCCTGTCAGAGTGAGAACTGATTGAATCAGGAGTCAAGCCCACCTTTCAGAAATCTCAGTCTAGTCTTCAGTCTTCTAAATTAGCCCTAGCCATCACTTAGACAAACTTTTCTGGGGATCAGGTTGTCACATTGAGTTGAGATTTTTCTCATAGCCTAGGGAATTTAGAGTCAATTATTCCCTGAAAGCAGTTTGTCTAGCATTACTAGACTGCTTTGAAAGACCAAAACTTATGTCTGAAGCAATCTAACTCCTGGGCTCTCCGTTGAGGCTGTAAATGGAGACCAATCTAGATGCTGAGACTCGTGCAATAGAAAAAAGTTCATTAGAAAGCCAGCACGATCAAAAATTAAGGTCAAAACTGTCAGGTATCATTCAATTTCACAATAAGAAACATCAGACAAGAAATAAACTAAAAAATAAACAATACTTCTGTCTGTACCTCGTCCAAACAGGTCTTTTCCAGTTGGTTGTTTTCACGTATGTTCTTCAAGTCAGAATACACCTCAGACTGTAACTCTGAACTTAATAAATGTCTGGCAATTAAGTTCATAAAACTACCTGAACATCTAGATCCCAGTGCATATACACTGATTTCCTCTACTGATAAACTACTGCAGGAGACACAAAATTTTGATTTGCACATCAGCATCATTAGAGTACCCAGTTCAGAAGGGCTTCCAGCTGCTGCTGCAGCCAGAACTACTCACATTACAGCTGACAGCTTGGAGATTTTTTTCTTTCTTGGTGGGTGGGGGGGGTGTCTAAATATATATGGGCAGTATAGATATATTCACCCATATATAAATAGAGATGCTTTGCTTTAGAAAAAAATAACCAAATGTTTTCTTCAAGAAAATAAAAACTTGTACTAAAATGGGCATTCTTGAGCATGTATTTGTAAGTCCTGCAGCTGCTTCCACTAATGTCACGTGAAAACTATTGCCTTCATCAAGCTTAGCATTGATCCCATTATTTGGTCCAATTTTCTCAAATTACTTACTTCTAGCCTTATTGTTTCATCAGCCATATTCACTCATTTCTCTGCTACAGGACACCCTTACCTTATTTCTGTGATGACTCAGGTTTCAACTGCTCAGATATATATAACAATCAGTCTTCTACACTCTATAAACCCTTGTTTAGGTACACTAGCAATCTTACTGAGACAGTGCAGAAGGCAAAGCATTTTAATTCAGGAACACCCATATGGATCTTGTTATGTTGTGGACTGAGTAAATAAAACCCTTGTCATCTGTTGTGGGTTTTGTCATTTCTATGAACAGAATTTGCAGCATATTCTGTTTTCTCTAGAGGGATAATGCAGGTGCAACCATATCTTGGGACCTTTGAAGGCATAGGCCAAGAGATTTTATGCTTTTAGGCCACTCCATTCATGCACTCCTTTGCGCAAAAACTCTAAGTACCACAACAGGATAAATGTAAACTGAAGAAGCCATCAGATAGCTAACAGCTCTTCTGCCAAATCCATCTGGCTGAACTTGATCCTTGTTGGGAATAACACATCATTGTAATTATTTATTGTATAGAATTCCTCCCCACATTCAATTTTCTGACCACAATTCTCCACAGAAGTGACCCAATTGAATGTAAAAAAAAAAAAAAAAAAAAGGAGAGAGAGGGAACATGAAAGCTGGAGAAAATTAGCATGCAATAAGCCATTTCTTCCTGTCAATTTTCTCGTCTCCTTTTATTAACAGATTTGTTTTTGAAGCAATTATACACGTGCAATCCATTTGTGGCATCTCTTTACTTGCCTCCTGACATAACCATTATTAGGGCTGTCACAGCTGATCAGCTGACAGCTAGAGAAAGGCAGTTCTGCACTGTCCTGGTACTGCCAGTCAATACCAGCTGAATAACAACACAGCCATATTATTTTTCTTTCCAGTGGCTATGTTGAGAACAGTTCCTGCAGAATTTTGACGGAAGCAGGGACCAGTGAGGATGGTATTCATGTGCTCCCTGAATCACGTGCCAGCCATAGATGCTGCTATTTCACACACCCTCACAGGCAGGCGCCCACTGTGAGTGGTGCTGAGCTCTCAGCACGCCCCATTAAAGCCTGACCAGTACACAGTGTGCTTCAGAAATGATTCAGGCAAATTCTCACAAATGTATGGCGCTGCTGCTCCTGTCGCTCCAGAGCAAGCTGAGTATGCCCTGATGTTTGCAAAACTAAATGCAGCCCAGATGCCTGGATGGATTTGCCCCCTGGTGAAGAGGAAAAATTGGTGAAGCTGTCTATTAATATGAAGAACCTGTGAGAGTGGGGCCAGGAGTGCCAGCACTATTTTTTCAATCATACATCACTATGGAACATTTGATTATCATTGCTGTGAAGCACACTGTGTGCTGACTGTACCAATTTTGTCAGGAAATTTGCAGGCATGCTGTATTACAGCTACAAACAGCTGTGTCCCATGCCACAGTGACAACTCAATTCTCTGTGCAAGACGAGCCTGTCATGTGGGGGCAAGACTCTGCTTTCCCTGTGCTCTCAACATTCCAGGCGAGGACAACATGAGGCATGCTCCTGGCAGGTGTGGAAAGGAGGATTTACATCTCACAAGGGAAATAAGTCCAGCCCAATACAACATCAACCCAGTGGCAAAGTCCTGAGGGGAAGGGAGCTGTGTGACAGATGTGTACACAGGGCTTAAAAAGTCAATCCCAGCTGTTCTACAGACTACTTGAATAAGCACGGGCAAACCATTCGGTGTGTATGATCATAGCAATAATCTTTATTCTTCCCACCCTTATTTCACCCCTTAATATTTTCAAGTCCTGAAGGGACAAAGATGACTTTTCACTGGATTCATACTGTATCTAGAACAGATCCACCTTAAACTTAAAGCCATCTACAAGAGTCTTCCCCAAGCCACATTTAGACACAGATGCAACAAAATATTTGCACTTCTGGCAGGAAGACAGTTGACCTTTCACTGATCATGCCTTTGATCAAAGAACCATTTTTCTCTGAGACAATGCAAATAAACTGATTAATATATGGGTTTATTTTAAAATGAACCCTTCAAGAAATTTAGCCTGTGGGTGTCAGACCATTTCTTTCTCGTTATTGAATAAAATGGATGCATTATGCTTCCCTTTGAGTTTAATCTGGGTCTACGACACAATTTGAATTTTATTGGCAGGCACTGAGCCACTTTAATCTTTATAGCTTGGATAATAAAAGTGATGAAAAAGTGACAGGTTTCCCTTCAGTACATTTTGTGCCAGTCCACCTGGGATCCTGGATATTTAACTTCCATTGCAATCTGCAGTACTGGATCTTCAGAAGTTTTCATACCAGTGGTACCCAAGATAAATACAAGCTGTGATGTGTCTAGATACTAGCCAGAAATAGCCAGACTCACTGAAATAGCACACAGAAGCTGGGCACATGGGAAGGGAGGAAAATTTTTAGCATTTTTCCAGTGATTCTTTTAAACTTTGAGCTTTTTTTTTTTTTCCCTAGCATTATGATAGTGCCACAAAGAATTCAGTGTAGAAGTACCATATTACCAAATGCCCATAATTGCTCTGAAAGGGAAAAAACAGATAATTTACTCACTTTTAAGTGGTGAATTTGAGAGTATTTATGTCCCATTATTTACAATGGAACTAAGACTATAGCTAGTTTCTGAAAAAGACAAATTCACTTTTTTGAAAAAAATGAAGGAAATGGTCATGTAGAGGAAGGGCACCATAGCACAGCTCTGTCACTGCTCTCTTGATGCCAAGGGAGGATGTCAAAAGTCTGGAAAAAAGAAGAGCAGGCATTTACAGCTGTGAGGTGGGAGGCCCTGGCAGAAGAAGGGGATACCAGAGAGAGAGGGAGTGTAGGTGCACATTGGAACCTGTGTGTTTCCAGGGGAAGTCTAGAGGCCTGGGAATGCAACATAATCACATGGCCACAGAAGAGAAAAGCCTAGAACTGCCCATCAAGATCAACTTAATTTAATCCTGGGCCAGGCAGGTTAAGCGTTTCACTTGTAATGATAGAGCTGTTAACCCAAGGTGGTGAGTGTTAAGCTTGTTTAGATAGTGAGCACTTCCCTACCTTGACAAGTATGGTTGTCTGAACTGAAATCTACATACTCTGCTTTTATAAACCTTGATTAGGGATAATTGTACTGGATTTCAGTTCAAATGAGAGACATCTACATGTGCCATTGCCATTGTGCAATTTTAAAACAGCCTTTTCCTCCTGCTAGTGGTATTTCATGAAAAATAATACAAGTCCTCTTCCAAAATATTGTTACACAATATGGAGCACCCTTACTGACTTCCTGTGGTGCTCTCAAAGGGCTTATCTCCTACTCCTCCAGCAGATAAAGGACAAAATCCAACTCTTGGCTCCTGAAACCACTGCCTTGTATAACAAGCTGATGAGCTATTCCAGTGTGTCAGAATAATCAGTCTGCTGGGACTGAGGGATTTGGCCCAACACGTTGAGTGTATGCTCATATGAGAGAATTCTGTACTTATGTACCCAGGCACACAATTAATCTTCCCAGTAGAAGGCAACCTTCATGTCCTTTGCCTGTCAAACATTACGGAGAACTGGTACAACCAGCTGGGATTTCCAGTAAAACAGTCATTTCAATAATAATAAATAAGAGTGGGTTTGAAAATCCTGTTGTTGGAGGAATCTGAGTTCAAGAATACATGAACATTGGTTTTTTCCTTTGTCCCAGGTGTCTCTGTGCTCTAGACAAAAGAGCAACTGGAGACTGCAAGCAACAGATGTTAACCATGGGGTTGCATGGAAGCATGAAAGCCTAGAAAGCCAAAACACCACTTTTGGCCCTACACCTGCAGCATAAGCACCATTTCAGTTCTGCCATTGCAACACAGCCTGGATAAACAAGAAGAGTCATTCTCTGCCTGGTTATCCATGAAGTCATCGCTGACCAAGACCAAAGCTTTTTCTGTTGGGCAGTGTGAATCTGTACAGCATTGTCTTTGTGTAACAGCAGAGAAAGATTGAATATATAATAAAGTTATATTTTTTGGAAAGGGAACTGCAGAATTAAGCAGGCAGAATAAAAAATTATCCTAACCATTTCCTTTGCTGGACAAAGTGGTAGTCTATCAAGAATAAAATCAAAACTTCAATAAACTATCTATGCCTGAAATTTCTCAATCAAACAATACCTCTGAAAGTATATAATATGAGCACTAAGCTGCTTTTCTCATCAAAGAAACAAGTACATGAAAGCATGAGTCTTTGAAACTAAGAAAAAGTGACTACCCGCTGCGCCTCCATACAAAAATACTTGAGTTTTTCTCCTGCCACTCAAAAAGTATTTTTGCTTATTATATTAATTTTATTCTAAGAGTTAGATTTTATCAAAATGTTACGAGATGAAACACTAGTTTTTCAAAGCAACGCATTAAATAGGCATTACCCTCACAGTCCCACATAGCCTACAGCATTGCACAACATTTAGGAGAGACTTGCTTCTAAGATCTTCCTATTCTCCCCTGTTTTACTCAGTGTCTCTGTATCTTCTGCTGTTATTTAGATGCAATGAGGTATTGCTTTGGAATCGGGATGAATAAAGGGCCCTTGGCAGAACCTCGTCTGAGCCATATTAAAAATGCTCCTTCATTCCTCAGTCTGCCAATAGTTGAGTTCCTCACCTGTCCCAGATCAATACTACGATATAGATTGTACAAACTTAGCTATCGACTGTGTGAGACTTCTATTTTACTGTGAAAAATTGAGCAGGGCTTAAGAACGACCACATTAAAAAAGAGGAGTTAAAAACAAACAGATGACAAACCAAACCTCTCAGGCTACAAACATTCCCTACATATTTTAATAAAATCTGTTGAATTCCCATCTCTTACATTTCAGAGCCTACATGACTGAGTCATAAATCAAAAGATAATTTGATATCAAGAATAAACAGGAGTAAGCAGAAGCTAGAGGTGTTCATTGATTCTCAGGTCTAGTTATTTTTACATGTGTGTATGAAACATGTTAGCTATAAGTCAGCCTTTTTCTAGATACTCGTCAGCTGAGATTTTTTTTAGACTAAAAACAGGTGTTTGAGAGAGTAAACGATTTCCCATCAGAGCCTCTGTCATCACTTATACCCGCACAAACATCCCTCCCTGCATCCTCTCATGGCTGGATCGCAGGGACTCCAGTCAACAGAGACACATCTGCAGGATTTTGATCTGAAACTTGCAGAACACTCTTGAATTCATATAGGAAAACAGCCTCAGTTAATGCTCTAAGTTCCATTATTTCTATGTTATGCTGTTCCAAAACTAAGGAAAGGGACAAGGTTCAGCTGTTTCAAGGGACACTTCAGTCATGATCAGAGGAGCAAAACTTTTCAGTACCAGCTGAAGATCTTGTCCCAAGAGGAGTATAGGTAAAACACATTCAATCCTGCCACAGTAATGAGGCAAGAAATTACATGTTTTTAGGGCAAGAACAACATTTGTGAAGGAACTACGACAAGAAATCTTTTCCACCTTCGTTCTGTAGCAAAACATCTGCTTAGTTCCACATGTTAAGATATAAAATGCATAAAATAAATGCTGTAGAAAACATGCTACCTTTGCACACACGGATACAAACATTTGTACTCTTGTTGTCAACTTGCTTAGACACTTTTTTAATTGATCTATTTTCTGCCAACCTCTGCTTGCTATCTATTGAGCAGTAGTATGCTACCTGCTACAGCTATTTCCTAAATCCTGGAGCAGTCCAACCAAATAATCACATAAAACTTTTGCCACTTCGTGCCTGTTGTTTAGTGCTAATTTCTTTGTGCTTACTAAGAGAAATTGCTATTGACTGCTTTCATTAGGAAACTATTGACCCTTATCCACTGGCACATCCTGGAGAAGAAATTCACTAAATGTGCCCATATTTCATTCTCTGAACATCAAGGTAGGAGAGTCACGCTGAAGGATACGGTTTATTTAATCCAAAATTAAAATTTTATAGGCTACATTACCTAAAGTAAATTGCTTAATACATTCAGTTGAACAGCTGCTTTCTAACTGTTTGGCTTCCATGTTTTCAAAGCCTAAATTAAGCTAAACAATAGAATACTGTAGACTTCCAGGAGATGAACTATGCTATACCTACACTTATGAGGCAGACTTTAGATTCAGCAAAACAGTGATTTTCACTGCATTCCTTTAAAGCAGCATAAGACCACAGTCTTTTGAGTTTAATTTTGCAGTAGTAATAGCATTAACAATATATAGTTTACATACTCATGAACTCTACAACAAAGAAAAGTGCAATGACATAGTTACACTCACATTTGCCATTTGCCAGCAGTAATACAGAAAACCACCAGAGTACAGAGACCCAGTGCACCCTAAAGATTTTGGAAGCTGGAGCCAACATCAGTTCATTTATTCTTGCTTCCAAGACAAATAGATCTTCCCATTGCAGAGCCATTTGGCCACAGTGAGGCAATCCAGATTTCTCTGCACACAACATTGTCCTACTTGTGCACAAAGCAACTTGGAACATGTGCTGTGTGGAAAGCACGAAAAGAAAAGCCCTGCCCAGGAGCTTTATTTTATGGGACAAAAATGTGACTGGGACACCACTTCAACCCCTGAAGGGCACCAATGGAAAGTAACAATTCTGGATTTTATATGATATTTCAGGCTTAATTTTGGCAAATACAGAGTACCATTTCAGAACACAGCAACATTGCCATAGAAACCACCAGGTTCATTTGCATGCCTGCCATCAATAACCTCTGCAAAATCCCTTCAAGCCAAGGGAGTCCTTCAAGCCAATAATGAAGGGATACAACATCAAATTCACTAATAAATGCCAATGGCACGTGACATCTGCTAAACCTTCAAAACAGACCCAAATGTAACTTCAAGAACTGTGTCAAAGATTTATTTGTCATAATTTTGACCATTTAACTGCTTTCTGCTCACTGATCTATCTCCCTGAACACAAGCCAGGGCAGAAGCCAAGAATGCCCACTCTAAGATGCTGAGCCACTTCCATCAGCTGCTCTGATAAGTTAATTTATCACTCTTTTATACAAATGTAGAAATTAAGAGTAAGAGAGCACTATGTGTGGAGAAGAAAGCCATGTCATAAAATCTGAGATTTATAGGAGAATTTTTCACAACTTCCATGAACTTCTTTGGAATCCATCTCCTTATGAATTCTAATATTACCAAACCTGCCAAGAGTTGCAAATAATTAAGTCAGGTTTTTATTAATTCACTTAGAATTGTGAAGTTCTTTTGTCAAAGTTACAGCAATCTGTAGCACAAACCAGTCCATTTTCACACTGCACTGATATAGATATTGAAAAATATGAACAGCAAAGCTATTTAATGTGCCAGAAATTATGTGCAACAGAAATTTTGATGTGATCACCAGAGGCTTGCATCAGAAAATCAGTGAAATTTACCTTAAGTCTGATTGTATACCTTATCCACAAATTATTTTCATTGAGATTTATTTCAGTATTCCAAACTTTTATATATGTGTCTGTGTGGTTTTATTATTGATATAATTATTGTTTATTAGTAATGTTCTGATAGTGTTCAAATACTACAATTACAACAAAGCCCAAACATGCTGTACAAACACCTATTAAATATCCCTGCACTGGCAAGCACAGGGTCTAGAAAAACACAAAGGAAGATGGGAGAATAACATAACAAATCAGTGAAAAAACAGCGATTGCTGCCTCTTCTCCTTTCCAAACTGTTGTGCCATTTCCTTTGGCATGAAATCTTTGAAAGTTTAAGTACAATACCTCTTACAACAAAATAAACTGCTGTCTTTCACTATGGCATAATTACTCTTGACTCTTTCTTGTCACTAGCACTGTTTAATGGCACAAAGCCTTCCGGGATAGTGGAGATGAGCGTTAGTGATCTCTGTACCAATTCACCCGCATTAGGATCTTTGTTAATCACACCTCTCCTCCCAACATTCATTATGTAAAGGCCTGTAGCTCTGCCTCCTCACATCAATAATGGCACAGTGATGCAGGTTTGGACCTGCCCCCAAATATCTCCAGCTAGGGCCTGCTGTGCCAACACCCTGCTCACACCACAGGTCAAGCAGAGGTGTGAATCCCTAAGCTCCACATAGCTTGGCCATTGCAGAAGTAAGCAAAAAGCAGACTTAACTTACTAATTGCTTTCCCAAAACTCAGAGACAAAACCAAGTGAAGTTCAAATTCCCAAATGACCAGGCAGCAGCCTGAGAAGTGCTGACTGAGCTAGGGGCTGTGGGACTGGATCAGGCTTTCCGAAAGGAGAGAGATGAATACAGGGCACAGCCATTTATTAAGCTGGTTCCATCCATTTATTAATCTGCCTCCTTCTCCTTGCAACCTTTCCTTGAAAAATGGTCATAATACATTTTTATACTCACTGGACTGTGCTGGCAGGAGAGCAGTGAGGATTAAGCAGTTAATGGTTATGTGTTTCTTTGAGACCCTTCTAGGAAAGCTACTGGAGGCAATCAGAAGAATGATTACTGGCGTTGTTACTTGCAATACTGATTTGTAAAAACCCATATAGATTTAAACAGCTTGAGCAGAAGAGGTCCATCTCTTGTGCAACTTCTGCTAAGGGATTTGGAAGCTCCTGGACACTGATTGAGAAAACCTTCACAGGGTACTCCACATTCACTGCTTTGTAAGATAAGACACCAAGAAAAAGGATTTATTTTCACTTTTTCAGGCATGTTTTTAAAAAGCCTCACACTGTAAAGGGAGTAATCTACCTACATTTACGCATTTCCAAGGCTTATCAAAAAGTTACATTTACTTATACCAAAGTTTCTGCATTTTCTGCAAAACACACCATCACTCTGGACATAATGACACTACAAGGGCAAACACGACAAAACAGCAGCAGATGTTGTTTCTGTGCCCCTCTGCAAGAATTCCTGCCAGCTCGCTTTTCCTCCTCAAAATCTGCAGAAAAAGTTGGGGCTCTGATGTCACCTTGCCTGAAGAGCACTGGGCTTTTTTATGCTGTCTGGTGTTATTATCAGCAATACAATAAGCACAGCTACATCTTCATCTAATGCTATTCACTGCATGTACTGAGTGTCTGCCTGTATCATGCCATTATAAGTGGTGATGGAAGAAAAGAGTAAGCAAGACGAATAACAAACAGGATTTTCTTGGAATGTTTCTCAGCCTTAGACTGATAATGGGCTGCAGTCAAATAAATTCCTGCCATCACTGGCACGCAAAGCTGCGTAGCTTTGTCACATTTGTTTTACTAATTGAACAATCAATTATTAACATAGATTAGTTTCACAGTCATAAACAGCACCACATACAGACACCTGCTTAATATGAGAGTCTCTGGTCCAATTAATATTTCCTCAAGCAATAGCCCCTGGTTTCCATTAATGCTCCTCTTTTTTACTCTTTCAGCTTCTTGGACTTTGACACCAAAAAACCACTCACTTTGACTCCAATCCCAGGGTCTCTCAAGGGGTGCCTGCTGCAAACCACAGAAAACCTGCCTGAGATGAGAATGGCACACCCCTGAGCTTCACAAACAATTTGATTTTACACTCATTAAGCATGCTGCAGCCACCAACAAATCTTCCTGAACTTCCCTCCTGCAGGGGCAGCCCCTCTGCCTGTCCTGGGGGAGGACAAGCCTGTGCTCCTTGGGAGCAGAGAGCCCACTGGCCCCAAGCTCCAGTCGCTCCAGCAGGGCTGAAGGTCAAGCCTGGGGCAATATTTGTGCCAAAGTGCAAAACCTCACCTCAAAGCTGAATCCACAGGCTGTGTGCATGTAAGCAGGCATCAGCCCACACGGATAATGGTTACCCAAGCAAGATCCTTCTGTTATCAGGACATGCTTTCTGAGAGACAAGCCCCAGTTTTTAGTGACCTCACTGCAGTTTTGGTCCCACCTGGGGAAGCAGTCAGGCACAGAGGCAGGCATCCCTCCCAACGTGCCCCAGGCACTTTCAGAGGTGCCTCAACAGAGGGAAGTTCATTGGTTGGAATGAAGGAAGGAGAGCTGGGTTGGGAATAAGGTAAATCCAGGGCCAAGTTCTCCCACAGAACTGCTGAAGGCCGTGAAGAACACAAACCCCGTGCTGGGTTTGATGTGTTTGAGGCAGCTTGGCTTGGCAGTCTACACTGACTGCAGCTCTCCTATGTGAACCCCATTTCCAAACTTCTGAGCAGCTCTCATAAAAACAGGGTTCAGATGCACAAAGTGTACAAAGACACTGAATGTGCAGGAAAAACCTTAGGAAGTGGGGCCCAGTCCAGCAGTTTAATAGATTAAAGTGCAGAACATCAGCTCAATGAAACAGCATTTTTTTTTTTCAGACTGGGCTTTAAGAGACTGAAATTAATTAATTGCTGCTTTAAGCATTCAAGCACTCATCCCAAGTGAGCTCTCAAAAAACTGAAATACCTCCTCCAAGTAGTCCACTTCCTTGCCTAGGTGAACATGCCTGGCTTCATCAGTGCAATCCAAGTAAGTAACAGATGGTTAAATGAAGGAAAAAAATTGCAAGAAGTTACAAATTTGTTTTGCCTCACTTCTACAAATTTTTCTCTCAAAGTAACCTCTAATATGTTTTTGGATTTTTCTCCCCCTGACACTTGTATGTATGATCCACTGAAGCTCAGAATGAGAAAAATAAAATAAAAATAAAATCAACCATTTTTTCTACATCTTCATAAAAGTATTGATTGCCAAAAGAGGTAAGATAGAGTGTTATAGAAAAGTACACTACTTTTATCTGGAAGCTAAGAACAGTTGTCTATAGTGTGGGGAAAATGAATTTTAACTGATTTTATGACAAAAGCAGCTAAAGCAAATTACTCACTTTCTGTTTCACTTTTCCAAACCCCGATTCCTATAGAGGAGCTCAAGCATTCACCATGCTTAAGCAGCTTTTGGTAACATGATTAGCCACATTCCTCCTTTTTTCTAGCCATATATATGTTGGACATGATTAAGTGTTCCAGGGTCTTAAATGATTAAGGAGACAAAAAGACAGACAGTGACAAGCAGGAAAAAAAAAAAAGAAAAGAAATGGATTACTCTCCAAGAAACTGAAAACTCCTCTAGAGACCCTGGGCCTTCAAGTTCATTTAAACATTAACGAACTTTACATTTCAAATCATATCTAGGAGGACAAGTGATAGGATTACACAGCTAAATCTATAAGCATTGATTTTGTCTAAGTCACAGATGCACACTGTGCAGCATTGGAAAATCTGCTAAGATAAGGTTATGACACACAGCAAATACAGCATGCAGCCTTGGTTTAGATAGAACTTTGTGCCTTTAAAAAAATCACACCCACTCTCCCAAAAAAATCCCCCCAAGTGCCACTTTGTCTGAAAAATTAAATGATTCTAGAAGCAGGTGCAAACATTGGTATTTCATTTAGCGGTTGCTAAACAACCTGTGTGAGTCACTGTTGTCAGAAAACAAATATTTTAACTGTTTGTAAAAATCACTATGTATCTCCACTCTTTAAAATCACCAAAGACTTGTGCTGCCTATTTCAAGACACTCTTCTTGTGTTCCCAGCTCAAGCAATCCTATGAGTCATCAGTGCACCGTTAATTTTAAAGAGTATGTTTATACCACTTAGGTTTTTGGCTGCTATGGAAAATAATAGGTAATTTCTCAAACAATGGAATAATGAACTCAAAGCAGCTCAAGAGATACCACAACTTCATTTCATTCTCCATAACTATCTCCCAAAAAAAGTCGTGAAGAGCCCTCAGTGATAACATTAAACGTGGGAAGTGGACAGTGTTGCATCATTCCTTTTCAATTTCTGCCTTCCCGTCTCTGTGAGCTCCTTCAGCATAACCAAGAATTGCCATAGGCACTTCAATAAGAAAGCACAGCAGGGAAGATGCTTCCCTAAAGATTTACGGCTGCAAACTTGGAACACATTCTGAATACCTCCAAAGGTGTCTGGCAGACAACTCTAAACAAGTCCCATTTTGAGCTGAGGTGCAAAGTCAAAGGCAGTGAGATCTAACTCCTACCATGTCCACTCAGAACTGCTGGTCCAAAAACTGTAAGTGTACTAGGACGGTGCACAATTAGGTGCTTTGACGCAGTTTAAGGCTTTTTTTTTCATTCTATAAGGAACCATGTGCAATGTTATAACATATCATTATGCTACATCACCTCCCTCTGTGTTACCATAACAGAATTCTCCCTGGCCCATTTTATTTGGCTCTCTAGTGCTTGTCAATAACACAGGCAGTACCTGTAAGTATGAACCTCTGCTTTGTTATGCAGCCATTGTTTACCCAGCCCTGCTGAGAAAAGGTTGATGCTATTCATTCACCAAATAATCTTCTATCTGGTACAAAGTAAATTTAAGAAAACTGGGATGCAAATCTTAGGATCTTAGGATCCAATGTGTTGGTTGTGAGTCTCCAACAGTACGTGTTTTGTGTCACCTTTGCAGGGGGGTGCTAACTGAGAGGACACTTGGACAGCAGACAGAATGTGGCCTGGTCTTCTGGAAAACCTGCTGCTAAAATCACAACCAGTTTGCCTCGTGCTGTTGTGACAATTCCCCTGACTCTTCTTCCCCCTTCCCCCATGGTGGTTGGGAGCTGGACATCTGTCTCCCAGCTCTTTACTCTCATCCCACCTGTGTGTTCCTTGGCTTCTGACCTTGAAACAAAGTGGCATTGAGGGGACAGACACTTAACAGTGAAAAACCATGGAGGAGCAATTTTCACATCCAGCGCCCAAATTTTCTGACTTGCAAACAGGCATTCAAACCCAAGAGATCAAACCCATGCTGGACTAGGAAAAGCTAGATTTTTATTTAGCCCTTTAGAGCCCACACTTGGTCCATGGTGTCAGGTCTGTAACATAAACCAAATCTTCAGGTCTCACTTGTAGAAAACACAGAAGCAAACCGAGCGAAACATACACTTATTTATAACCTCAGAAATGGATCATCTCTGCAAAGGAAGCAGGTGCCTGTTAACATGCAGGCATATTTTCAGGGGTGTGTGGGAAGACAGGACTTAGGGTTTACATTTTTCAACCTAAGTTTAGAGGGAAGGGTTATTTTCAGTGTCTTTACATACTCTGAACTGAAATTTTAAGCACCAAATTCAAGATCTTAGAAACTGCCATGAGGTCTGACAGACATATGCTGCACATGATGTGATTACATATGATCTTTGATAATATACAGCTATTTTAGTAAAATATGAGCTCCCTGTAATATTGGACTAAGCATGATGATGTCAAAATATCCAATGTCTGAGATGCATGAGTTGATTTCAGAAATTACTCAATGAAAATGACACAGATTTCCAAAGTTTACTTGGAAAGCCCTCTCATAACTTTTTCTGAACTTCTGATACACTGATACACACATTCAAGTGGAAACTGGCAGAAAGTAAGATGGAATATTAAGATATACGCTGATTCTGCACATGGACAATAACCCACACTTGTGTTAAGAATTAAATTAAAAACACTTTGCATACTTAAACCTGGACACCTTCCTAGAAGTAGCAGCCCTGGCTGCAGTGATCCAAAATGGACATGACTGAATGAAAGCTGCATTAAAGCATAACAAGTCAGCACCCAGGAGGAAAGCTAGATGATCAAAGGAGTTAGAGTATTTCCAAAAGTCACTGGATCTGCAAACCAGAGTGGTCAGGATGACCGAGCTCACTGTCTCAGAAATGTAAAATATAGCAATATGTAACTTCGTAATGAGAGATTTTAAAAATGTGTGCATACATACAGGCATAACAGGACAAATTCTTCTGGTTCCAGTTTGCCCAGGTATAAACCTAAACCAGACCTATCGACTTTTGTAGAAAGGATATTGAATTTTCATCAATGCAAAGTAAAGATTTTTTTTAGACACAATTAATCCAAAAGATTTGTGCTTGGAAAAGAAAACACAGGAAAGTATCTGTCTTAAGAACTTTAGGACTTAGACAAAAATTTAAAATGCTTGCAAAAAGTTGCTGATGAACAGTGGGGACAGATGAATTCATCTCTAGCCTCTGTAAGCTCCTATACTGCCACTTCTCAAATTGTTTATTATCTCTAATCTTGAAGAAATACCTTTTAAAAAAACCTCAGTAGCTAAAACTCACAAAATTGTAGTGGTAGAGCACTAAATTTAAGGTACAGGGAAAGGCTATGTAATCCATACAAAGATATGTGAAATAATTCATGGAATGTTATTGTATGAGAACTGCATTTTCCCCCTCACCCCCCACCCTGTTTCAGATAATAATGTTTGAGTTTGTCTTTGCTTGTAGGATTTTGCCAGTTGTTTTTGGAGATAAGTGCTTCTGTACTGAGTACAGATCATGTGCTTTATAAAAAAGAAATAGCTATATTTAAGACCTGGATAATCCCAATCCCCATCCCTTGTAAAATCATAGTTCTACTTAGTATTTTAAATCCCTCGGGAAGTTCAGTTAATGCTTCAACAGCACAGGCATAACACTGTTTACTCTGCTTACAGGTCACTCTTTAAGCTACTCGAATATTCCAACATCTGGACAAGCCAAGCACCAATTAACCAGGTCAGACCATGTACACACACGTGTCTGCCTCATCACTCTTTCTTTTACTAAATCTTGGCAAGATCCCCTTTGCATGGCTGCACAGACCCTGCAGAGTTTTCTCAGTATCTGTCATCCTGCCACCTTGCATTAATGAATATGTTGAAACCACAAATCAGCAAAGTATTTTACCTGTTTCCTTATTTCCTCGGCCTCTCCTCATTTGTTTTCAAAAAAACCTTACAATGCTGAATGCATAAAGAAAAACCAGCCAAGCACAGGTTTACTTGAATAAACATGCCAAGTGATTGTCCTGCTGGCAGCAGCGTTTGACAGATCCTTTCGGCAATGGGATAAGTAGCCAGGCTGCTGTTTGATTGGGAAATGATTCTCCTGTTCAGCCCCTGCTTCAGCAGCGCTTGGCTGGTGCCAAACCAAGGGTGAGCAGCTCCTGCAGGGTGTGCTGTGTGTGACAGGTGAGCTGTCAAATGCTCCCTTGTCCAAATGATGCTGCCACCACACGCTTTCCACAAAGAGGAAACAATTTAATGTGATGCCGCATGATGTTTTCCAGCCCCAAGTACAGTTAGTTTGGAGGTATCAAAAGCTGATTAACTTACTAGGGCTGTCCAAATGCTGCCTTGAATTGCTTGTCACATATTCTCCAAAATTTCTATCCACTCTCTTGCCAGCAGGGCATGATAATGGGATACAAACACTGACTGAAATGTGCATGAAAGAACAGAGTGCAGCATCCAACCTGGGCTGCAGGCAGTTTGATAATTAGACAATAAAAAGAAACCTAATGTAAAAACCTACTACTTTCTCTGGTTCTTCCTTTGGAGATAAAAGGTACAGATGCAACATCATGACTTAGAAAAGAAGCACCTTTCAATTGCCAGACATACTTATCACAAGCAGCAACAAAAGGAGGGTACAGATTAGCCAAAAATGTGTGCTGGGTCGCAGGCAATGGACCCCGTGTGTAGGGGCAGTTCAAGGGGAGATGAGCTCAGCAGCAGCCACCTGCAGTCTTGGCCAGCGTTCAGTGACTGCCTTAGAAACAGAAGATCAGAATGCTTTAGGTTGGAAAAGACCCCTAAGATCATCAAATCCAACCACTAGCCCAACACTGCTAAAGCCACCACTAAGCTATGTCCTCAGGTGCCTCATCTACACATCTTCCAAGGATGGTGACTCCACTTTTCCCTGGGCAGTATGTTACAGTGCTTGACCATCCTTTCAGAGGAGAATTATTTTTTCAGATCCAGTTTAAACCTCACCTTGTATAACTCATGGCTGTGTCCTCTTGCCTCATTGGTTTTTATCTGGGAGAAATGACCAACCCCCACCTGTCTATCCTTCATTTTGGGTACTTGTAGAAGACTGAGAGCCACCAGGCAGTTGATAGATAGAAGACATATTTGCTTTCATAGAAAAAATGTGGTTATTATCAATACAGCTAGGTTTATTACATCCATTTGAAATTATTCCATTAACTTCCATTAACTATTCTGCTAATTTATTAGCTTAATGTATTTACATAAAATGCTATGATAAGCTCTTTGTTACCAGCTTGAATTTTGATTACTTATAATCACAATGAATATTAAATTAAAACAGGGAAAAAACATCTCTTTCCAATTGTAAACTGTTTTGCCTCTTTTTGCACAGCTACCTTTGCACAGCTTGGGCAGACATCTACAAAAGTTCTCACTGTGTCATGTAGGTGCAAAAAACTCCATCAAAGAAGACTTAAAAATAAGAACTCTGTGTGCGCCAGTGACATAAAGGATTCATCTCTAGCTGACCTAGCTCCAAACACTACCATATCCATGAAGCCCATGGGCTTCCAGTCACAGCCCCTGGCTGGCAGCGCTCTGTGGCTCAGAATGAGTGACAGTAGCACTGGGGTGATAAGAGGGTTGGCTTTTCTAGTATGCCCTCAAACAACCTTTTTTTCTACTGCATTTTATTCATTTGTGTTTTTATTATTGTAATGGATTAGCTAAAAACATCAGACTTTCTAAGATCAGTGGTTGACTTCTATTAAATAAATATGAAACCTGCCAACAATTGTGAGGTAGTTCAGTGGCTGAACAAAACTCATGAGAGCACTGCTCCACCCTCCAGTGAAAAACAGTGCCAATACTCAACATCCAGTAAGCAAATGTGAATACTTTCCAAGGAAACCTGCAAACTGTTGGGTGACCTATTTTTAAATAAACATGGCAGCCTTACCCATGGTGTTACCTAAAAGCATGCTCTAAAAAGCAAGCAGGCTTGATAAACAGCAGCTTTAAAAGGAGTAAAATAATAAGATAGCAAAAGCCACCAGTGCTAAAACCTTGGGTTTGTTTTTTTTTTTTAAATGTGCAATTGTGTTACATAAGACTATTGTGCACTGATTTCGTAGCTATAAAGACCACTTCTTGATTAAAAGCTCAATGCACTATTCATTATAGTATTTTAGTGGATTAGTTACATAAACCCAGGTTTCAAACAAACTTCTGCTGTATAATGTTCTGGCAATCTCAGCAGACCACAGACTGTATTCAGCACAGACTGGACATGTGTAAAGTGGTAGTTCTGTTTATCTGCAGCTGCCTTTGTGTCCTTGGCAGAAGCACCAGCCACGCAAGATGGGCTTTGGCAATTCCTGACTTCCAGCCCCATCCTTTCCAGCAAGCAGGTAAATGTTTCCCAGCTCAGGTGTAGTGCACACTTCACCTGCTCAGATGCACTGTTTTCCTCTCCTCCCAGTGATCCTTTTGACTGGGCATGGTGTTGGACAGACACACAGCCAAATGGACAAAAAACTCAATCTGTCCTGGGACTGGAGTGAATCCCAAGAAAAAGCTCAGTGATTGGTAAAAAAGGGGGATAAAGAACATTAGCAGGCGATGTAAGGAGCTTTGTGCTGCTGGTATTCTGGTTTAGGACCCTGGTGACAAAAAAAGGTCTTCCCTCTCCTCTGCTTGTCCATCTGGCAGCTTCTGCAAGCACTTAAAATTCATGCCCAATTTTTTTAATGTATTAATTCCCTTTAGTTATTAAATTACATCTTATAATGCAACATATGGGGAGCAATCTGCAGATGGAAGGGTGAGGAGAGCACAGTATTTTACTCGGTACATGTACTTAATGGAGTTCAAAAAGAGAGTGATATTTTGCATCTGGGGAAGGAGGACACGAGAACAGGCACTTTAAGATACATCAATGCAGGAACTGATAAATTTCAAAATAACAGCAACAGAGAAATTTAATGCTATGCTGCTCAAGCAGCTGAGTTGGATGACACTTTATCACACTGAAATATATATAAATAGAAGTACAAAGCAGAAATGCTTCTGCCCCAGCAGATCTTTTTTTTTACCAGAGCTGGTAGTTCCAACTCACTTGGTGGGCAACACAGTGGCTTTACTTCTTTTTAGTTGTCCATGACCAATCCTACCGGGTCACAAAAGAACACTCCAAGAAAGTGTTTCCACCACAGGTGTTGGATCAGCTACTAGAACAACCCTGCTAGCAAATGCTTGCCCTGCCTGAACAGTGGCATTGCAAAGGCAGGATTTCAAGATGAAGGAAACCACGATATCTGTTTGAGTTGGTGCCAGGAGTCAGCAAAAGAAGAAAAGCAATATGTCACCACTCTTATAATGTTAAAATCAGAGTTTAGATAAGAAACAATTGTGAATGGCATCTTTGATGTAAGCTCTGCTCCCATTCCACGCCTTCTGCGCACTTTTTCCATACTAGAGAGGTTTAATTACAAAGCTGAGCAAGTCCTGTGCAAAGGCACGGGTTGCTCCACAAAAGCACATTCCACTGGCAGCTGTTGATAACAGAAACTTCATTTCCAGCAGACCAAAGTTTTCTAATATTGCAGGAAAGCAGCTAACAAATTGAAACAGATGTTGCATAGCCTGATAAGGGAGGAAGGTTGCTGTTTTTCCCTTGAGCAAAGACAAACTGGCAGCCGAGTTTTAGGGTGTGTGAGAGCAAAAACTATGTGATATTTGACATTGTCAACTCTCACTGGGCTGAGGGAGTGTAAATCCCACCCCAACAAGCTGGGTCATTACTGTGTTGCACAACCAGAGCAGTGAGGGTGAGAATCAACATTCCCATTTCACATCTCCTTGACTTTGGCCATCCCTAGACAGCAGTGAGTGTTCATGGCTGGCCTTCTGAGGCCATCTCAGGTTCTCCACCTTGTGTCACTCCATCATGCCACCAAGACAACAGGCCCTGGCCAACTTTAAACTGCACAGACTTTGCTCAAGTACTCAGCCCTTTTCTCTCAAAGACTCTTTCCTCTGAAGGCCTCTGAATTGAGGCTTACAGTAACTTCTGCCACCCATATTGGCAGAAGTGGAGCTTTTTGTGAGACTCAGCTTACTTGGTATAGCTGCTAAAAGGATAAGGAAGTACAGATTTAAAATATCTCATTTGAAGGACACAAAAACAGCAGATGGATATACTGATTTCTTGAATTCAACAAAATAAAAACAAAATACAGCAGCCACTTAGAACCACCTCTTACATGCCACAGGGAGAGCTGTAACCATGAGCATAGCATCAGCTCAGTATCAGGATAATGCTGGAGACCCGGCACAGGGGTAGAAGCATTCCCTGAAATCTGCCCCATTTTAAAGAGCAAAAATTCAGCAACTATGATGTTTATAAATCAGCAACGAAATCCTTAAAACCTCAGACTGATAGTCCTGAATCCCTTTTTCAGTATGAGGGACTAGTTGCAACTGCAAACTGTATCCTTTTCAACCTTCTCTTTCTCCAGACAGCTGAAAACATGCTGAAAGTCAAGGACAATTGCTGCACTTATTCAATAGCCAACCCATTGTTGAGCCCCTCTTCTCAAGCGTGATTTAATCTTTCCTGGCAGAACCATCTTTAGCGATATCCTTTCACACATAAGGACACAAAATATGTCTGTAGCTCTGGACAGCCTCTATGTACCCTTTTCCAACCTCTGCTATCTCCCCCCATCAAACATTATTTTTTCCCTTTAGTTTCCTTCCCCCAGCCGATTATTTATTACTCTTTTAAGGAAGTAAGAACTTCAGTTGTCATTATTACAAAGGTGAGAATTTAAGATCAGATAATACTGGGATAACAATAATGAGAAATACTAAAAGACAGAGAAAGCAATTGGAAAAAATACTTGTTGAAGTTATTTAGTTGGCAGAGTATAAACATGAGGTGTTTGTTGCATGAATTACGTTTTGTTCATATTCTCTCTGTTTTATCTTAACTCCTGTGGCTTGTGACATTCCTTCCTTTTGTGCTCCCATTTTTCACTTGTTCCTTTTCATTCCTGCCTTTTGTACTCCCATTCCACTCACTGGTGTGGGACATATACCAGAGCCTTGGACTAAGAAAGTGATTGAAGGAAACTGGTGTAAATTATATGCTGAGCTTCTTTTTCTTATTCCCCCCCCTTTTTTTTTTCTTTTTTTCTTTTACTTTTTTTCTTAAGTTAGATAGAAAAGCTTGTTGCTCTACAGTCCATTTGTTGAATTCAGTCTTTGCTCTTTGTACTATAACTCCTCTGGTCAGAACACAAATGCATTCTCAGCACCACTGTTGTTATAACAATGCTACTGGGTCTTGAACAGAAAATCTGTAAAACATTGGTTTGAAAACTGTCCTAAATCAATCATCTTCCTGTTGCTTTACAAATGAAGTACTTGCTGGAGTTTGCAATATGATTAAACAGATTTTTTCAACTAGTTAAGTACACACACTTCCTGCCTTGCAGAAAGCCATGCCTTTTCAAAGCAACAATCCTCAACAAGTGCTGAGGAAACTAAAGGATCCCTAAAAATTCCACTGTGTTGTCCTGTCTCATCTGTTTATTAACACCAGAAGGAAGAAACAATCCTATGTCTGTCCCTTACATGAGGACAAAGCTATTTCTTCTCATCACTATTATTTGTTGAGACAGAAGTAGGATAAGATAGTTTAAGTAACCCAGTGCTTCACATAAAGGCCGCCATGTGTTGGAAATTATAAATGTCACATCATCAGGTGTCCAAACCTACTGCAATGCACGGTATACTCGCTGTGAAGTCAGCAGTCAGTCACTAATGTCAGAAAATAAGTACAAACCTTCAGAAGTTATAAAAATGAAGAGGGTTGGAACTGATTTGCCACCAAAATGTAGCTGACTAATTTTTCCTTCCCTAGTGCCACGAGGCAGGGTTTCTGCTGAGTTCACATTGCTGTGTTTAAATGCTAACTGCCCATTTTCTTTTCAAAATGGGATTTTTTTTCACCACAGCTGCTATTCTAGTAGTTTTTTAAAAAAAAATTTTTAAAGCCACAATAAACATGAGCTAACTTCATTAGAGAACTTAGGAAAATTATTGAAAACAGAAGTCCACTCTGGAGAACCACAGAAAGAGCATTAGAAGGAGCAACTTTGTTCTCAGTGGAGGTAAATTCTCTTCTCTAAAAAAAAAAAAAAAAATCTGTCTTGAGATCCATTATTATTTTATTTCCCATCCTGCCATGTCCTAGACTCTGTCAGTAAATTATGGATGAGTCTGTGATATCAAAGTAAGTTTAAGGTCTTGAAGGAACAAAGGTGCTAGAGAAACAGACATCAATACTGTTTTAACTGGCACCTGACTTTATGGGAAATTTCATTTCAAAAAAGTATATCTGTAAGTTATGAAGGCATTTACGTGGGATCAGTATCACAAATGCTATTTTTCTAAACAGCCATGGAATGAAAAGGCTCCATTTGTCCTCTTCATGGCCAACATATGCTAAGTGAACACCTATTACATTGAAATGTTACAGTAACTCCTCTCTTAACCTTGAAAAGATCCTAGAACTGGTTCATAAGAACAGCAAAAAGAAGAATAATTTAAAAATTTGAAGGTCAATGTTCGAGCAAAACCTGCATTTTGAAACATTTTCCCCCTCTCAGATTCATTAGAGGTCAATTGTTTTTTTCCTAGAAGCTCTGGTGGATGATCTTTTAATATTTTGAGGCTCCTCCATGTATGTTTATTGGCTATTATTTCATCTGACAACCTTTTCTAACCCATTACCTTAAGACTTTTTAGCAATAAATAGGTGAAAAGCTTCGAGCTGGCACATGCACCTTTCTAAACGTGTTCCACATAAATGTATTTTTCTATATTGTGTTTATTTCAGTTTCAGGACTCGAAGTAGAACTTTTCTGATGCTTTATTATGGACAGCTGTTCTGTAAATTATAAAGGTTTTTATGGACTATAAGAAGTGATTCACAGGCAATCTGCTTTCCTTAGATAACTTAGTAAAGGTCTTTCCTCTAGGCCTTGATGCTTGAAGGAAGACTTTTGAATTTAAACAAGATTAAAGTTATGATAATAGTGTCCCATTATGAAATCTGTTCCTGGCAAGTTATACTCAGAAGAAGGACTAAAGCTGTATGTCTTTGTTCAAGATAAAGATTTCTTTGGGGTTTTTTTGCCTTTCAACTTATGTGTCACATAGCTAATCACAGTGATATGATAAAATAAATAACAATACATTACATTACTCCTCTGTAGAAGCAATATTTATTTCTTTGTTGAGAAATAGTTACTGGCATTTGGTCAATTTTTCTTTTAAGTTAGAAATCAATATTTGAAACTGTGATCAATGCGAGTTGCCTAAGAAGCCATCACTTAAGAAACTGAAGGCCTTTTTAATTTAACATTCACTTATTTAGAATGAACATTTTCATTGGTTGTTTTTTTTTTTTCAAAATGACTTTCTTAAGAGAGGGGGAAAAAAATCCAAATCTCAAAAAGAAGCATTTTAAATTTTTTTTTTTCTTTTAACCTCCGTGCATTCTGCCCTTTACCCCTTCCCCACAAAACAAAAGCTGATACTGTCAGCAACAGGGAATGGCACAATACAACAGCATCTCTCAGATTGCCATGACGATACTTCCTTTGCATCACTTTGCGTAGCAAAACAAAACCTAGTGTCTTTTAATTTGAGAAAAATGTGGTGGCTTTTGATTGCTAACAAACCCCCAAAAGTCACTCTTTACCTGCCACTTCAGAGGAAAGTAAATGGCTCCAAAGGGCAATCAGACCTGGATCTGCAGGCAGTAAGTCATTAGTCATCCCTGGAGCCTCTTTCCTTGTACAACAAAAGCTCCAGAGCGGTGGAGAATAAGCACTATTCTTGTGAAGTTAAGCTCCCAGATATGCAGAGACCTCAGGATCTCATGATTCGGAACTGCATCTGCAGGGAAACAGACTTGGTGGGAGAATGTCAAGTGGTGTGATGGGAGACATGCTGCACTTTCCTCAGACAGAGAACAAGATGGAACAGTGATCTCATCCAGGATGGCAAGTGCTTTGTGTCTGACCTAAGCACAGAGTGTAAATTAATAGCTATTTTTCAGTGACTTCGGTGCATCCCATCCTACCTGCATTCTGTGTCTAAAGGCTCAAACATCAATGCTCTGGAGAAGTTTAAAGATGGAGCAAGACCCTCCTCAAGTCTACTTGCACATGACTCACAAGGAAAGACAAAAATACTCTGTTTATGGCTCCTGTAAGAGAGATCTTTTCAATCAATGATCGTATCTTTACACTATTTTTATCTGCTGTGAAAATAAACCTGCTGAGCTGAGAGTGAGGAACTGGGAGTGCACTGTGCACATGCAGTTAAAAGCAACCGTGTGGCGCTGAGAACCCTGAAGAAACAAAATACAGAGTAAGAACCAAAGAATAACCTCACTCTCCTCCATTCGCAACACCTAAAACAACAGGCTGTGAAAATGGTTTCATTAAAAAATAACAAGCGCATGCTCACCAGGGGATAGATCAGGGCAAACTGAATAAAAAATTCTTCAATCATTGCTGAAGTAGGTCAACCAGAATTAATTCAAAGGGCAAACATTCAAACTGAGCCTGCCACCCCCCCACCTCCCCCCACCTCCCCCCAGCATGTCTTTCTGCCTGCCCTTTGACAAGGCCAAGTGGAGACCCAGACTGACTTATTACTTCATTTTGTACGATGCACTCACCACAGTGGGTCTCTTTCTCTCCTCAGTGTAAACTGATAGGCCACAGATTTCCTCCATATTTACACCAGTGTGAAACAGAGCACAGCAGAGCCTGGTGTTGCGTAGGAACATAAAAATACCGAGAAGCATGGCTCCCCAGCTCAGAAGACCTGTCCTAAGATATCTTCCTTGTGGAAATTTTTGCCAAAGAGACATTCATGCTGGCTAAGAAGCCAGAAAAATGTTCAGAGAGTAAACATCCTGGAGATAGGAGTCAGATGAAGTCTATGCAGTACCCAGCTGCAAAACACAAAAACTTGGGCTGTCCAGCCAGGATCCACATCCTGCCCCGTGCTGCCAGGACAGTGCCCTGTGCTGTGATGTCTTGGGAGAGCACATCAGCTGGATCAGGGCATCGGTCTGACCTTCTGTCGGCACGAACGAGCTCTGATGTATTGTGTGGTATTAATTGACTTAATGGCTTTCAGCTATAAGGCTTTTGCATACAGAAAAGCTGGTCTAGCACTACACGTTCCTCAAAATTTACTTAACTTGCAGCAATGGATTTTTATGAATCATTATTTGGCTTTAAATCCCCTCTCTCTTCTCTCAGGTGAGCTGTCATTTCATGTACAGTAGGAGCGAATGATTCAGGTCATGATGAAAGAAAAGCTTTTTTTTGTCCTTAGTTGATGTTAATAAAATATATTAACCTCCTCTTCTCCACCCCATCAGCCTTTTCAAACCTAACCTCATGACTGAGCTTTGAAATACAGGCGAGAAAGGTTAACTCTGGGGGGGTGCAGCCTCTTAACTGTTTTATTCAACATCCCATCTAATGAAACAGCTGTCACACTTTCCCTCTTTTCCCTCCCACTGTCCTAAAAAGCCAATTAACCCTATCCCTAGAAGATAGCATCCTGATGGTATAACGAAAATGCATCGCTTTTCCTTCACTACACAGTGATGACACAGCCAGATCAGGGCTGTGCCTGGATTCCCAGCCTGAGGAGGGCACTGCCCCAGGCAGAGGAATTGAGGCAGTTTGGGCAACTACCAGGCTTCCTCCAGGCATGAAAGGGAGCTGCTGCTCCACTATCTCTGCAAATATCAGTCATCCCTTTTAGTCTAGAGGCAAGAGAGGTAACACAAAGCTTCGGTGCGCTTGGCGCTTTGTCCAGAAAGCACTTCAGGGAACTGAGATGCTTGTAATACCTGTTTCAGATCGCCTGCAAGACAAATGCAACCAGCCTCAAAAAAGTTAGAGGCTTTCTTCTTTGAGACAGAGATCCCTCCCCATACACCCTACTTAAATCACAAAAGCTAGATTCTACTTCCACTGGTATCACTAGGGATTTTGTCCTCGGTTTTAGTGAGCACGTTGCTGGCTCCTAAGAAAGAATCAATGTCCTATAAAAACATGGTTGGGTTGCTGGTGGCCCTCCGCAGGGAGACACCTTGGGGCCATACTCTTTTGTGAAGCCAACATCAACAGGTAAGGGAGTTATTCCGTGCTCTCTCCTGCGCTGTGGCTCCGTGCAATCTTCCAGTGCACAACTTCCAAGGGTTGAAAAACATTTGAAAACCCTACTGTATTACTCAAAACACGAGGCTGAAAGAAGTGTACCAGTGTTTGCCTTACGAACAGACCCCTCACAACCTGCTTTTCCCTTATGCTCCTGCCAAGAGGGTGAGCCTGGTGTGTGTCCCCCTGTGCAAAGCACCGCACTCCTCTGCCCTGTCCTGCCAGGGGCGGCAGGACCACAGTGGCCACAGCGTTTCCATCTCACACATCCTGGTGAGTTACAGCTGCAGTCATTCCGGTGCTACACAGAGCCTGCAGAGCCCCCAGCGAAATTCAGCACTTAGGAAAAATGGAGTCAAACTTCGCTGATGTGCTCAGGAAATAATGACTGACATTACGGTGTATGTTGAAATGCCTGATCTTGAGGGAATGGAGGACATATTTAAATGAGTTCATCTGTGAAAGGCAGGGAGTGTGGATCCCTTTATTGTGCTATTACAAGAAGATTATTATCAAAAACATTATCCTAAACTCTCATTCATATTTAAGAGCAATTTTACTATTAATTGTCTGTGCTCCTCTTAGTCCATAATTCAGTGTGTCCAAGCCTGTTTCAGTTTCATAAAACTGGCATCTTTATTGCAGCCTTGGGCTACAATTTTCAAACGAGAATTGTCTAAATGCAGGGTTTTTTCCGTTTTCTGTGTAAAGTGCGGCTCTCTATTACCTGTGATCAAGCTCCCAGGAGGCAGGAGAGGAATTTGTATTGCAGAGTGTCTGTAAATTGAGGCAAAGTTACCCAGGCCCATTATCAACCTCTCCCACAAAGGCTTTCAGACAACCTGGCTAATATGGGAAGGGTCTTTCCCACCTCATTCCATGGACAGAAATGCTCTGCTTCGAAAGCCCAAAAGAATGTTTATCTCCCCTCCAACCCTGAAAATAATGAAGATGAAAATTTGACATTATTTCCCTCCTGGCATCTTGACTTCTTTCCTACATTATTCTCTTAAAGAGTCTTTGTAACATCTCCTATCAGAGAGTTCTGTCCTTTTGTTCCTGCAACTTAAGCCCACAAGTGCATTTTGGCATGCCATATAATCCATGTTCTTGTTCAGATCTCTGTTGAGAATGTGAGACAACACACCACAGTTGTTAACTTAAAATAAGAATTAAACCATTACCCTTTTGTCATCTGCTTTCTCTTGCCAGTTATATATATCTCAAAGACTTCACTGCACTGGTTTTAAAACACACCAGAATTGAGCATCTGGACTTCTCTTAATGAGAAAATGTTTGGTTTGCACTTTCTCAGTGGAATTATCTTTATAATCGGTAGCAATGATTTCAGAAGTCCTTGTTCTGCCAACAGCACATTCCATGAGGAAATGAGGGAGCTGGGGAAGGAGGCTTTCCTTCTGAGGAAAGGTTGGCCTTTGTCTAATTAGAAGAAAAATCACAGTGGAATAAAGTCCTGTTCTGCTGACCTCTCAAATTCTCCAAACACTGTGTATTAAAACACACCCTCTTTTGAAACTTCAGACTGAGATAATTGTATTTAGAGATGAGCTCTGCCATGTTGGGCACAAAGCCTTCCTTCCTGCTCCTCTAGGATGGCTTGATACTAAATTCTTGGCAAACGTTAGAAGCTAATACTTTATCCCCACTGCACTGAATTATCAATCCAACTCTTAAAACAGACAGACTTCCTATTCAGCTGAACACTGAGAATTTGGAAGACATACCCATAAATGTTTTGTGAAAAGTCCAGCCTTTCCTTTTGATTCCCATGGAGAAAAACAGATCTCAGCCTGCTTTTAAGAAACAGTCTCTGGACATTCTCTTTGCAAAGCTGGGCTTGGGAATGTCAGTGACGCACAATCCTTGCTGGAACTGAAAGGAGTACGAGTAGGACTTTATTGCTACCCTGAGTAGAGAAGATAAAGGAGACTTTTCCCTTATCATATACTTTGAAGTGAAATGGATCAATTAGTTTGGGGTTTATAGCAAGCACCTCCTTCAGAAATGTTCTCCAAATCATTAGTTGCAGCCTGTGCATAGGAAGGGAGACAAACATTTCCTAGCATTGCTTCAAGTCTTCATTGCTGAAGCACTTTCCACACTTCTAACTATGATTCCTCTCATCTTTGGTGAGCCTTCCCTCACTCTTTTCTTTGCTATCTTTTCCCTTTTTTTTTCAGAATAAAATGAGCAAAAGTAAATCCTTTAATGAAGGTGAAAAGGTACAGTAGACAACATTATCTCTTCCCTAACAAAGTGCAATATTTTGGTAATCCACTCATCATCTTTCTCTGTCACATAGACATCTTTAGCCACCCCTATCTTAAGCTTGGCTCTGTAGGGTTAGTTGTTCTCACTACATATTTTGTCTGGGATGGGAAAAGGCAGCTGCCTGGATGTCTGAACTGAAGTTAGTGATGTGTTCCATAAAAACACCAGGAGACACAGTCACAGCTACCATTGCTGTACAAGCAGTGAAAAGTCAGACAGTGCTTGTCTGATGCTACTGTGAGGGGCTCACACCTCAGACACCCACAGGACACCTGATGCTCACCTCCCTTCCAGCCATGGGACTGAATTTATTCTAGAAGACCTCTGGTGTGCTCTTATGTGGAAGAGACAAGTTACCTTCCATCTTTATCTCCTCTACAGGTGGCTCGATGCAGTCAAAATGAGTGCTTATCAAGCTGGTCTTTGCATGAATCCCATTGCACCTGTCTATCCTGAAGTACATTGCCCAGGTTTCTAGCTTTCTAAGGAATTTCTAATGCACTGCATAGCTGCACAAACAAGTTCCTGTTGTACTGGCAGTCACCTCTTTCCTCACATCCTCAATATGTTCGACACTCCCTATAGGTCTGAACCCTGTGGCTACATCATAATAACAACCTCCTCCTGTGCTGAGGCATAGATACCAGTCTTTTCTTTTTTTCCTCTCTGTAATCTAGGTAATCTAATTTATTCTCCTAATCTCTGAACAGATCTAACTTTACTCTCACTCTCTTGTTAACAAATTTCATTAACAGACTATGCAGAAAGATCAATAACAAGACATTTAAAAAAATTATTAGTTATATCAATATTCTAATGACACATGGTATTTTTCTGCATTGTTCTAAATATTTTTGTTAAACCTGTCAAAGATGGAAAAACATCAAAATAAATAGTATGTTAATTTATTAGAACAGAATACATTTATTTTCCTACCATGGAAGATTAAATTCGATGGTCACAATATAATTCTTGCTGCTATTCTTGTCTTTTAAAAAATCTTTTCAATTGGCAACTATTCTCATTTGATAGATGAGGTTGTTTTCAGTGACAATCTATACATATTTTTATAGTAAATCTGCTCTGGGTTTTTTGAAACCTCAGATGAATGCCATCTGGTACCAAAGATTTATTGACATTTAATTTCCTGAGTTCTTCCATTTCACACACGTGAATACATATATATGGATATATATAGAGAGAGATTTTTTTTTTTTTTTTGGACATATCTGTCAAAGGGAGCACTGCACCTTTACTGTTTGGAATTCCCCTGTTCCAAATTTATCCATTATACTCAGTAGCATAGACCAAGGAAAAGAAAATATTGAAAAGAATGTGCAGCATTATTTTCTTCTCTGATTAGTGCCTAATGTCTTGAGGGACCTGCAGAATTCTGTGGCTCCATGTTCCTGATGCAGTTCAGCTTGTTATTTCCCTTTGCCTACACAGATCTCCCTAATTCTCATTAAATGGGTGCTGATGAGCATACCATAAGCTTACAAATTGATCTTAAGATGGATTTCCATCTTTAACACAGATTTCAAGGCTAAGGTCAATTATATATGTAATTCAACTTTTCTTCTTTTACTTTAGATGAAATGCTCAATGCAAGAAGAAGTTAAAAATATTTTTAGATATCCTGCATATGTGTGAACACACAGTAGGAAAACTTGCTGTCTTTTTCAGTACCATGTCTTTCTACTAACACTACACAAGAAAGTCACTTTCATTACAGTATGAATTACTTATGCATATTCTATTACATAGTATGAATTAATTATACTGTCATCACCATACAAAGGGCTTAAATCAGTTGTCTAAATGTAGATATCTCATGTAATTTGAGATGTTCTTTCTTACAACTCATGCCTGCACTGGCTTGGCAACAGTTAATAACTTAGGGAGAAAGTACTTTGGGCTTGTTCTACTTAATATTTTGAATACCTTTTTTTAAGCAGTAAGATTTACCCACTAAGAGGGAGATTAGTATGGAAACTTTCTGGATGTATTCAACAGACCAAAGCAGCATATTAGTTTTTTGCTGGTTTTGTTTCCTCTGTTACCAATCCATGCGATAAATGGTCCTCATTGGAAGAAACCTTTAACCTCAAAAGAAGCTGATTTTTTTTTTCTGTCTTTGGAATTTATTCCTCAAAATGTGATTCTCACTACCATCACTGCCATATGTTACAGCAAATCTGCACTAGACAATGAAACAAGACCTTCACTGAGGTAACAGCTCTCGACAGACTCATGAGACCCTTCAGAAAAGCAGGAGGTAAGAAAAATATTTTTAAAAGCAACTCTGAAATTAGTACACTTTCATCTCACACAGATTCACACATCTTTCCGATATAAATATCACACCCCTATCTTTAGGAAAATGACACTGGAGCATGACCTAATTCCAGTAATACTTTAGCACTAATAGGGATTTTTCATGTGTCTATCAAACCCTCACAACTCACCTTGATGTAGGCAGGTATTTTATCTTACTCAAGGCTAGAATTCTCTAGATCTTTAGGTCTTTGTAATTTGATTCATTTCCCATTCGGTGACTCTGGTGATGCCACAAGACACAGACATGTTCACAGGCATTTTGAGGACACGACTCTTGATAAAAGTCATAATTAGTGCCCCAAGCCAAGAAAGGGATTTATGGAAGGAAAGGCTGCAGCAAAGGACCAAAATTAAACCTTCAGAATGACTCTGCCGTGAAAGTCATATTGTAGACAGTTTTTTAATGAGATTGCTGGGTTGAATTAATTTTCAACTCTTATCTGACTTTGATCTCAAATAACAAGAGGTCATCAAGATAAATGCTGCTCATGCTTTAAATGACATAATGATGCTATTAGGAAAACCTGAGGGATTAAAAACTAGCCTATTTATTCCCACAAACAGTCCCATTGAGGTTCATGAGACCAACTGGATGCACAAATTAACCAACATTATATGAGGAAAAAAAACACATTAAAAGTTCACTCTCCATCATAGCTGCTGTTTCTATCATTTTTTTTTTATTCCCCTGAACCAGTAACCAGTAAGTAACATTATATTCTACTTCTACTTTCTATTAGGATCAAGATCTTAAATCACAGGTGCTGTAAGATCATCTGTGTAAGGTTAAAGCACTGTTAAACCAGCTCTCAGAAGTTTAAGTCTTAGTGTTTGCTCAAAAAGTCCCTTTTATCCTCTCCTGTCATGGGGCTCTGGTGAGCTGGCAGCTCAGAGTTGCTTTATCTCTACCTGCACAGGAACTTCCATGAGGACCTAGTGTTTGCTGCTGGCTTGCAGCTCTTGCTGTGCCCCCTGGCACAGGGGGTTTTATGAACTCTGGTTTTATGCTAAGGAAGTTTGGGGATGCCATCAAGGTGTCCTCCCAAATCTCAGAACTGATCAGTACTTGGAAAGCTTAGCTGCAGCTGATTAAACCTACTCAGAAACCAGCAAAGCAAATTCAAAGCTCACATCGTTTAGAGTGTAATGTGGCTTCCTTATAAGAGCAGTAACTTTAAATTGTGAACTTCCTCAACAAATTAGCTTTAAACCCCAGTGTTAAGAAGACCCAAGATTCATGCTTAAGAATCATCTATTTTTAGGCATGTTAAAACAAAGGTCGCTGCTCTGGTAGAGGAGATCTGAGCACTGCCACCAAAGCCAGCACGCTTCCTGTGAGCAGGAGATCCCCACAGGTAAATACAACCAGAATGCAGCAGTGCTAGCCATGGCTATGGTCCTCAAAAGGAATATTTTGGGAATTCACTGCCTGCACTATTAACAGCAGTGGGGGCTCTGCAGCTGGCTGGCAACCACTGCCCTACCAAGCACGGCAGCATCCCCGATACCACCGCTCAGAACAGTGCTTAACGCCGCCGTGTCGGCTGTGCAGCTCTGCCAATGCGCCTCATCTGGGCTCCCAGCAGAGATAAACTATGGTATCCAGCTGCAGTAATTCTTCTGGAGTAGACAGAGGCTGATTATCTGCAGTGATCGTTGCTGCAAGGTACTGAGATTCCCAGAGAAGCATCTGTATAACGCAGCACATTGTCTGCAGCAAAGGTAAAAAGAGAATGGAAAGAATCTTGCTATACGTAAACCCTTTAACCACTTTGATTCATTTGCTTCCACCTAGACCCTACATAAATTCTAACAGCAGAAATTTACACAAGACTGGTGTGCTAGCATATCCATTTTTGTCCCCAGCAAATGGAAATACTACAAATACCAACAAAATCTAAAAATTCCTAGAGAGCAAGAGTATCAAGTAAATTACCTGCCTCACTGGGAGAGCAAAGCATCTGTTTTCCAATGGTAACCATTACCAGTACAGCTGTGCTTAGAAGTCTAGATGCTAAACTGAAGTGGGGGGCAAGTTAAATCAGCCTGTCACCGAAGTGCAGTGCCATATGATGGTGACACACAGAAAGGGAGTACCAGGTATGTGCTCTTTTTGGGGTGATTTCTGAAGAAAGAAAACAAACAGGAAGGACTTTGCAAGTGATAAAATACCAGCTGCCTCCAGTATTATAATCTGAATGAAGACCAGACACTTTTGTGTTTACCTCTCAAATCACCACCGTCTCTTTCCATCTCTCCCAAGCAGGCTGTTAAGGTTAACAGAAATATCTGTATAGTAGGAAATAGAGAGAAATGAAGATGCATTATATGCCAAAAAGTGAATTTGGGACATCCATATTAGAAAAGAAACACATGAATTAATAAGGCTTTAGCAGGACACCTGGAGACCCACATCACCCCTGGATGCAGAAAACACGGCTGGTTGTATAAAGACTGGTGAGAGTTACAAACCAGCCTCTTTGGGGATTTTTCTGCTCAATCTTTGGGATCAGGAACAGAACAGCAGAAGAATTTCAAGTCAAGATAAGGCTTTAGTTATTGACATCTTAATACTTTCCTGTGCCCCTCCTGTTAGTTTCTCTAAGAGAGAACTACCAGCTAGCATACAGCCATTTAATGTAATGAGCAGCAGCAAGGATGGATTTGCTCTCTCAGCTGCAGGGATGTCCCACACTGACAGTGCCCCATTGCTGCTTGTGCAGTGCCTGACACAAGGTGGAAAAGCTCTTGATGTTTTTCACTGTGCAGACCTCAGAACTCCAGCTATACCATGACATCAATTATCCTTCCTGGCTGTGCTGCCACAGAAGCCAAAGCCTGAAACTGAACCAAGTAGCAAATGGGAAAAAAAAAAAAAAAAAAAAAAGAAGAAGAAGAAGAAGAAGAAGGTATTTTATCAAAATAGTGTGATTTCCAGACATTGCTCATGTTTAGGTGACTGCACATTGCCAAATGCTTCAGCAGGGAGAGAAGCTCATGGAAAAGGCCCCCTCCCTCATGGAGAAAGTGTAGGGAAGGCAGTGGGTGCAGCACTGCTAAGCTCAGACAGAAGCAATCCCCAGGCAGGGCAGGGGTATGGAGCACAGTGAGTGCTGCATAGCTGGCAGCTCAGAGGTACGGGAGAGTACCCAAATGGGCTCCTTCTGACCTTCCTCTGCTTGCTCCCTCTCACACTGCCTCTGCCCAGGGGCAAGCTGCCAGCTGCCATCCCCTTCTGGCTCCCCTGGCTCCACTAATGGTCCTCAGCCAGGGGAATAATGTGATTTGTCAGGAAAGGGACAAATGCTGCAATAACAATGACCACTGAAACTCTGGCAGTGTGCAGGGTAATTGTCCCTGCAAGACACCCTCAGCAGGGCTAAGCTGGGGAAAGTCTAGCAGGGAAAGATGTTATTTGCCTGTCCTTTATTGAAAATTTCAAGAAAACCAAATGTTGCTGTCCCTAGAGACTTCAGCAAGGAAACTAAGTGACAGGGAAGATAAATGCTTCCTACTGCCAGTGACATACCCCACGCAGAAACATAGAGAATATTTTTATAACTTTGTGCTTTAAATGCCTTTATTAGAGAAGCAAGATTTATGCTTCTGGCTCTGAGGGAGGGCAAGAGAAACTTAAACTGTACAAGTAGTTGTGTACACATGGATGCCTGTATGTGCATATCACGTCAGGTAAAGGGAAGGGACGAGGATTAAAGATAATCTGCTTCTGAATAGAAAGGCCCTCCCTCCTGTTCTAAATTTTCTTGACTTTTGTTCTTGTTAGAGCCTCTAAAGTAAAGTTCAATGCAGTAACCTGTGATCAAAGTCATAGCCTCAAAGAGAAACCAGAATAGGGTTTTTTTATAGTTATATCATAAATAAAATCACTAGAGGACACAAAAGTAGGTAAGATGCTTCGAGCAGTTGTGTGTATGTGTATTGTAAACAAAAGGCTGCAATCACTGTCTGTATTAAAAGAAACACACAAAGGATCATTTTCAACTGGGATAAGCCTCTGATGCCAAATTCAGACTAACATAACGACTTTAAGTTCAGTTACCCTTGGACTGGTAAAGAGAAAGGAGTAAATGTCAATGACATTCACTCTACCTATTAGTTTGGGCAGTTAAGTTTATACTTAACATTAAGTATAATCACTGTCAAGGAAATGACTTAAAATAATGAAAAGGAAAAGCACTATCCAAATCCAGTATTCCATAATAAACTCTGCTGAAATGTGCAGACCATGCAAAGATGAATGCAGGGAGAGGAATAATTTTATAGAAGGAAGCATTTTTAAATCCCTACTTTACGATGTTTTATAGAATAAGTAAAAACACAATAAGGATGAAGCGAACTACTTATCTTTCTAAAAGCTTGCATATGCCTCACATCTGCCTTTAAATCCTATGGGGTTTCAAGTCTCTATACATTTAAAGGTGTTTTTTATATCCTTGCAGGCACACAAGCAGAAATAGCTGGTTTTCTCTCCACTCAGCAGCTTGATAAATGAGCATTTGTTAAATGAAAAAAACCCACCTGTAATACAGGCCAGGCTCTCTGTCCTATATTCCAAGAGGCTTCCCACCCACATTGTAACAAATACACACTGACTGTGTTGTTGTCAGGCCAGACTGGAGAACATGCTGCAATCTTCAAAAACAAGCCCTTGAGGCAGGCTTGCATGTACATCAGTGATCTGCTGGGAGAAAGGGGCAAGGGGAAGTGGGGCTATGTGGGCAGCAAACTCTGCTCCAGATCAGATCTCAACTCCCTCTTGGTTTTCATCTGAATATAAAGGTGCCATTGAGATCTGTAGTCAGTGAAAAATGTGACACTTTCCCCTTTTCTATGGCCATTTACTTTTTCCACATTCAAATGCAATGGTTCTCTCACTTATTGAATGTCAAATGGTCACACTATGGACTTAGTCCCAAAGGTGATCTTAGCATGGTCCCTGGATTCAGAAGCTCAATTCAGTGACTAATTTTCATGCTTTTACTCTGCAGGAGTTAAACAAGTTTTACACTGTGACTTATATTCAGATGAAACAACAATGCTGGGTTCTTTGGGGATTTGAAAAATAATATAGGCTCATATACCAAAGTCAGCATTTAGAGTTCCCTGAAAATTTGGCTGTATATGGCTGTAGCTCCTCTCTGCATCAGCCCATAGGCAGAAAAGAACTGTAAGCAATTTGCTGATTTCTCTGCATTATGTGCGTGAAATACACTGATCCAGATTTACCCAGACCCCTGTATAGAGCCAAATTTGGCACAAGATTACTCAAAACTGCACCAAAGCTTTCTGAAAGCCTTGTAAATAGGAGAAAACTCTTCTTCAAACTAGGGCTGGCTTCTGAGCTGACAATGAAACCAGAAAACGAGGCAGTTTCACATTTAATTATTAAATCAATCTACCCTCTTCATAGTTTCATCCTCCCTCTTCATAGCTGCTGGACAATAAATCTCAGAGCATCCACTTGCTATCTTGTCAATTACACTCTGTTGCCATAAGCAAAATCCAGTCATTGGTGGATTTTTTCCCTCTCCAGCATCCTTGAAGACCAAACCATTCAGCTCAGGCATACTGAGCAGCCTGTAACAGTTACTACAGGCTTAAGTGAAGACTATGATGAAAATGCAAGGACTTACCACCTCTAGTTCTGCAAAGAAACCAAGGTACATTTTCCTAAAACTGGAGGGCAATTTGACATTCCCATCCAGCATTTCTGCAGAAAAGTTTTAGAAAACTTCTGCCATTGCCTACTGCTCAACTAAACCAGCACTTTCGTTCAAAGATCTTGGACAAATCCCCTGTTGCTGTTTTCCAGTAGTAGGAACCAAAAGTGAGTCTGCCTTAAGGAACTGTAGAAACTGGTTTCCTGTAACTATGAATGAAATTAGGGTTTCATTTGATATAGCCAGCATTCCTTCCATTTGCCTCATAAAAACAGTAAGGACACTGATCTCTTTCACTTCTTTGCTTCAATATACCAAGCTAAAAGCCATTTTATCTTTAAACACAATCAGATATTACATCCACACAGTATGTAGTCCTCTATTTAGACACAAATCTCTGTTTGATGCAAATATGCTCTCTCTTTAAAGTTTCTTCCAGAACTTACTGGGTTGATATTACTTACACTTTTTTCCCTGCTAAGATTTGGAACTGTTCACAGACAGATCAATCCATAGATAAAGAGAAAAGAGATTAAATGTGATTTCTTTTACCAAGGAGTAAAGTAGGAATGTACCTCAGACATTTGGGTAACCAAAAGAATTATACAGATTGTATAGCAGCATGAAGATAAAATTAATTGGGTCTCTTTGCACAGTATCTGTTATGAAAGCAGTTAAAATAGTTTTGTATATTTTGGATGAGTTAAAGAAATGTCACTTTCATTATTCTTTTTTTCCCCTCTCCTTTCAATCAGCATCCTTTTATTTTCATTTCCATATACCTGCTAAGTGTATCCTGCTGTATTCAGAGTTCAGCATGACGGGTTTCATATTTAGTGGCAAATGAACAATTCGTACCCTGAAGATTCCAATTATTCGGCTCACTCAGAGATTCACCTTTGGAGTATCAATGAGTGGAGTGAAAAGTGAAGCCAGAAAAAAAAGAGAAAGTACTGGGGCTTTTTCCCCAATAAAGCCCCAATAAAGGGGCTTTTTCCCTACTGGGGATGGGGTTACTTGAAATCAGCAGCTTGACAACCAAAAAGAAACAAAGAGCAAAAGGTTGTTTGAAGAGATCTGCAATTTCCCACATTTGCATCATTATGAGGACAGATTTATTGCAGTTCTAATTCTGCCAGGTATGCTTGAAGAGAAAAAATAATATCGAAAGGAGGTCGTGCTTCTCCTCCACACTGAACAAATGACTGTGTTCTTTCAGAAGAATGTGAGAAAACTGAAATGTCACCCTTCTTTGTCCTTGTGATCTTTTGGTGAGAAATATAAATTTAATTCTCTGTCTACAAGGGAAGGACTTCCTCCAGCAACTCGATCCAACTTTTAATCTTAAGGGAATTTTGAAATCTTAAGCGCATCTATTAAATCACAGTCAGATGCAAACCTGGCCACAGGGTGTACCCAGATCCTATGGGACACTTAATTCTCATTCACAGATCTGGAGACTTTGAAATGTTAATTGTAGGACAGTTTGAGGCTTTGCATTCCTGGGCTTTCTGCCAGTGGTTCATCAGAAGTGAAATATCAGATGTTCAGATTTACTGCATAAAGAGTTAAGGGCAGAGTGCTCTTATTTGGAAAGCTTGGACTCAGAGTTTGATCTCTCCAAGGTTCAAAGAACTCACAATTTCCTTTCCTCTTTCAAATACACACTCCTCCTGGATTCAGATGCTTTCAGATTCAGGATGGACTTGACTCCAAGGTACAGCCCAGTGCCACCTGTATGTCAGGTGTGTACAAAGCACTCTATTCTCTGCTACACCACACTAGCACTTCCAGATGAGCAGACTGGCAGCTTTGGATTATGGGTGAAGAAAAAGAGAGGAAACAATCCAGCTGACATGAGATAATAATGACCATGCAATATCCCAGACAAGGAAAGGTTAGGTCCTGCAGAAGTCCATCCCACTGGTGTATTTTCCAGGCCTTGCACAAAATCCTTGCACAAAATCATGCAAGGGGACCTCTACCTACTAGAGTCTGGAACAGAACCAGAAACAAAATGGTCAAAACACCACAGGACAAGCTATTTTTATAATTACCTCAGTGTAACATGGTGAAACATGGAACAAGGTGAACTTTTATATAGAAGATACAGTTCAACAAAAATTGGTTCCCCAAAGTAATTTTTTCCTATTCAAATCAATGTCTGGTGAGTTTGGGGATTTTGGTGACATTCTATTGATCCTGTAAATTACCTAAAATTCCTCTACATCTACAAGAACAACATCATAGGAGTAAAATGAGAAGAGGCAGACAAGAAAGAATCAGCTGTTAAAGTTCTCATCTGGCCACTCATATGATAAAAAAATCCCAGGTACTCTCTAACCAAGAGAGTTCCCTTTCTAACCCTCCACAGTACAGACATGCCATCAACTTCAGAAAATAGATTATTCATTCCAATTCACAATTTCATGATGCAGGTAGATAGGAGCATTTTGTAGTAGTGGCACACACTAAATACATGTTAATTGTTGTCTTTGTCACAGGGAGCACTGATGGTAGGCAAACAACAACAAATAAGATTGCAATGACAACTGTTGTATAGAGAAAATTCTGCTTCCTTCTGAAAAGGTTATTATGTGAATTACTTGGATTGGTCTTATTTCAGTGTAATAACCTGGTGGGAGAGATGGAGGGGAAAACGTAATGAAGAAGGAAGAAATTTAAGAGCAAACAACCAAAGGTCTGAAACGTACATTTGGACTAAGGTATCATGCAAGGGGACAGAGTGTACTTACAGCCCACTGAGGCCTGTCTTTTACTACAATAACACGGACATCATTTACTAAACAAACACCAGCTGCCTATAGATTTGACATCTGACCATTTAGGCAGTTCAAAAAACCTTCATCAAACACAGACATTTCTTACCATTAAAGGTAGAAGCAGAGCTTTCAACTCTAGGAATCAAGAGAAAAAATAATACAGCTTGTTCCTCTCAAAGACATGGGAAATAATTTTTGGACAATCATTTGTTTTCTTCCTTAACATGCATCATCAATAAATCAGAGCTGTATGCAGCAGGGAAGGGAACACATCTCTTCTTTCACCTGGGAAACAGGATGGGTGTTTTTAAAATAAGCACACACATGGGCATGGTCCCTCAGTTTCCTCAACTGACAGTGTAACACTGACTCTCCAGGAAGCTTTCCTTTGGACGAAAAGAAGGATGGAAAATCCATAAAACCTTTGAAAGCATGTTTTTCCTTGGTTGGTTTCCCATTCTTTCTCACACATATTCATTACCTGTGCAATGTGGACCAGTGAGAAGTTCTGTAGCCCAAGCGAAAGCAAGTAATTGCTCAGAGCAGTTCAATGTCCAGGCTCCCAGGATGGCATTGCTGCATTTCTGCTGCTAGAAAGTGTTCCTAGCAACCAGATGGGACATCAGTGATTATCAGCATTTCTTTCAAAGCACTCTTTCTTAGCAGCAGCACCAGAACCACATCTTCAATATTTCTGAGTGAAATAGATAATCTCATTAAATCAAAGGAACTAGAGATTACCTCCTTCTCTCCTTCTCTTTCCAGAGCTGTTTTGATGTCAACATCTAGCTGGAGAAGAGCTGCCAGAGTTCTGTAATTCTCTCCACCTGTCATTAAAATATGCCATCCATGATAGAAGTTGATTGCTTTCTAAAGAAACTTCATGCCAAGCGGATGGAAGAGTTGCAAACCAGCACATACCCCCCTCCCCACCCCCAGAGAAATGGAGGGCCAACATCCCTGGCATACACCCATAACCACCCTCTAAATCAACACCTGCTTGCCAAAGCTGTTGTTTATTTGCGAAGGGAGTCCTAAAGTTTCTGTTTGCAACTGCATAAGGTTCAACTGGAGAGCAACCTTGAAAGAGAAGAGCGTCACAGTTTAAACAATAACAGGAGGGCATTTCCCCACTAATTTATTCTCTTCTGCTTTGCTAAATTTGACTACTTTAATTTGAAAAAAACTTACTCCCTTTCAGACCATAGATCTTCCAATTTAACTCCCAATAAGGTCATTGACCTTTCTCTGCAATTATATTGCATTTCCAAACTACCGCACTGCCACAAGTACATCAATGTTTTGGGTGCTTTCATGCTACAACCCAGCCTGCACAAGGAGAGATAAATCCAGGCAGGATGCTAGGAACCGGTGCCAAGACCTGCATTCTTTCTTTCCTAAATCTTGGGAATCACTGAAAACAGTCATAGTCCTTCAGTCTGCAGGCAAGTTCCACTCAGCATGAATCATGCTTATAACCTGTACCCAATGAGTTTTTAAAGCTCATCTGTGCAGATCTGACCACTTCTCTAGGCAACTTACCCTGTGCTTAATTGTTTATCTCACTTGAAAGATTTTCAGAAGATCTACCTAAATCTCATTTCCTTTAATCTCAGGCCATTCAGCCTTGTCCTGTGAGAACACAGAAAGTTGTTTGATCCCCTCTTTGTATTAATATTTTTCATCTGTTCAAACACAAGTATCTTACTTACTGACTGAAGAATTTTCATTGGCATGAAAATTAATGAAAGTAGTTGAATTTTTAAAATCTGCTAAATATAAGCAGTTCCTAATGATAAAATACCATTTTTCTAAGTATAAAATTATATGCTGTTCAAGCAAAATTTTTATGTCCCAAGATAACTGCTTAAGGTTTGAGACCCATGGGACCTATACCAGCCCCATCATCTTATCTTTTCATTTCAGACTCACATTGCAAGGGACAGAAATGTACAGGACATGTTGTTTAAGAGCAGTCAGGTGCAAGTACCATAAGCAATACACCAATGTGAGGTAAGCAGAAAAAAGCAGGATGATTTCTCGCTTTAGACGGCCATCTGTAATACAGACACAATTCACATTTTGCGAGAATGGCCATGTGAACCATCAAATAGAAGATTAAAAATCCACAATCTATTGTTTGGAGGTGATGGTGGCAATTGTTTTGGAGGTTACACAGCATAGCTACAATAACTGGCAATACATTTTTTCCACAAACAACTATCATGGGAGATAGTAGCTCCTTTTAATATTACACTCTGAGCTTACATACTGCATCCCTGTCTCAGACTGTGTATTCTCCAGTGCAAATAGTATTTCCTGCAGGTTATTCTACACAGCCAGTCATAAGCGCAACCATGGCCTTGACAGCAGTTCCTGAAATATTAAAATAACTCCTGTGAACCTTACTTTACTCTGTAACCTGAACTTGAGACTCAGCTTAAACTGTAGACAGATGTAACAATTTCCCTTTGTGCATTTTCCTTTTCCTTTGCCTAGCTCATTTTGTCAGGTTAAAAACTTGATGAGCCTCAGATGCTGAAGCTGTGTGGCAGTGAAAGGCCATGCACCTTCAAGGAAGCAGTTCTGCTGCACAGGCTCATTTTCAGCCTGCTTGTTCTCCAGCTATTCTTTCACTCAGCTCTCAATTGGGGTGCTCAAAGTAAAAGCAAAGCCAGGACTCTAAGCCATTTTATAAGCTCTCAGGCCAAAAGCTTGATGTATCTCTGTGTCATCTTGTGACTGAGCAGAATTCTCTAATTTCACATGGAGGTCTAATAGACTTGATGTCACATGATTGTCTGTCTTCTTCAAAATTCTTGTAAAACTGGACTTTCTTTTACTGACTTCTTTCTGGCTGCAATCCCCATCAACAGTCAAATTCCTCCCTTTGTGCCTGGAAATCTTCCCTGACAAAACTGCTTGCCAGAGATGTGGTTGAAAATGACAGTCATTTACTTGATGTCACTTCATCTGGGAGTTCTGTACCTTCACCTGTCAAAACTAAGCCACTTCACTCTGGTCTCTTTGGAAACTTTCTGATGCTGCTCTGAGCCACCAGGCTCTCCTTTCACTCACATCACCTCCAGGGATGGCTGAGATCTGTGGGCACAGGCAGCCTACCAGCCCCTCGGTACCAGATGTCCCCTAATGGTGCTGGACACAGCTCAGCAGCACTCAGGGATGCTGAGCATATCCCAGTCTGCTGCTACTTGCTTCTGCAGTGCACATAAACACAGAAGAAAAGTCCTTTTATCCTCCTTCGAGCATTTCATTTTCTCCCTGGACCCACACCAGCCTTCACCCCTCAACTCAAAGACCAGCACTTTCTTTTTAAAATAAACTTCACAGACTCATCCTTGCTCTCCCATGACCCCTGTCTCTGCCAGCCTTTCCATCTGGTACCTTTCTGGCTGTCCAGTCCCATCAAGAAACCCTTGCTCATGCACATTCGCTGGCCAAAAAATGAAGGAGTGAATAAATAAATGATTTAAAGAAATTTGGGCAGTCAGAAAACTGTCCCCTGCCCTCTCATGTTTGCCAGCGTGCACTTAACCTTTCCCTACAGAAAAACGGCCTGGGGCAAAACAGGGCAGTTTTAAGAATAGAGAAGATGCTGAAAGGTCAAGGTGTGAGTTTACCAGTAACGCAGAAAGTTAATATTTCCTTTTCACCAGGACTAATTTATGTTACTAAGGATTGATGAAGAATAATTCTCTATTGGCAGGGATAGAAGTGATGTGAATTCTAGAGACTTTGGCAGAGATATTTTGTCTTAATTTATTTAGAAGTATAAAAAATAATCAGAAAGCCATCCCCTGGAGGTTAGTGACATGGACACATTGAAAGGAAAATAACCATGGTTAGGGAATACCGACATGTCTGATCTCCCTAAATTACTCATTTGGAGGCATTTTAGTTTGCTTGTTTATTTTATAAAGTGCAGGTGGATCAAGAATACATGCAGTCAGAAATAAAACCGAAAAGAAAAAGTTATTTTACAAGTTCCTATTCAAAGCCACTCATATGATCCCCATCCAGAAGGCAGGGCAGACCTCTTTTTTAAAGTTAATATGATGGGAGGGCTGACAAAAATTGGAATACAGCCTAAGCAATTAGTAGACTGTCAGTAATTGGAATTAAGTAATCAACTTCAGCCGCTACAAAAACGTACTGTGGAGAATGCTTTTCCACTGCCAAAGCCATGAATGGGATAACTGTACAGCTTTTCCATCTCTCGCTGCTATGATTCGATGGCAGAATAATCCACAGGCAATTGAATGCCTGCAATTCAACAATGAAATACCAGGATCAATATTTAATTCACAACTCTCTTACCTTTTCTTTAAATCCAGTTTAAGCATATTAATACTCTGAAGACATTAAGAGGCTTTTATTCCTGGGTGAGTGCATCTGAAGCAGAACACTGCCTGCATGGTCTCAGGCTGAGGTATATTGACTCATGCTTTCTGTTTTACATGTATGCTGTGATAAGCAGTCACTAAAATCGCAGTAAGGAAAAGAACAAGTGAGGACTTGCTCCTGAGACCCATCCTAAACTTCACTACGGACTCCTCTGTCACTTTGACTGAGCCACTCTTGAACTGCCCACCTGCTGAACAAACAGTCCAGCAGCACTTTCCCACCTTGCAGGCACGCTGCGAGGCTGAGGGAAGGTGAAACTGCAGCTGTTCCTGGCAAAGTGGCTGAGAAGAGGGGCAAGAGCCAGACAGGACTTGGTATCCCTAAGCATGTGAGGCTTTTTGGGCAGCATGCATGGCAGAAGGCCAGCCTCAGCCTGAGGGACCACAGCACACCATGCTGCAGATGCTGTTTTGCTGGGGAGCCACATGCTGTTTCTCTCAAAGGCAGGTCCAAAGACTTCCAGTGCAATTGGGGGAGTCTGAGGAAACCTTCATCTTCATCTGTGCCAAGCAGACATGCTCTTTGCTCATGAGCAACCACCCCCAGGAGCATCCCTGCACCGTGTCCCTGCCTGTGTCAGTCTGTGCTGTGCAAAGACACAGTGGGGTTATCACACAGGATAGTGAGGACAACAGCTTGTCTTACCCACGCCTTGGCCATACATCTGTCTGTAGAGCTGCCTAGCTACCTGCTAGGGCAGCACAGAGAAAACTGTTTCTGTATTCGTTGCTGACTTTCTGGTAGGGATGTGCAACACAGCTTTATGGGCTTGGGAAACCACACGCAGCACTGTGCACAGCCACGTGCTCAGCTCCTCTCATGGCAGTGCCAAGACAGCCCCTGGGGCAGCCTGCCCAACACAACACGGCCAAGGCCCCTGACTTGTTCCCAGAAAACAGCCAGAAAGAAACAAAAATAAGTTCATGACCCTGCTTAGGACAACAGAGCTCGCAGCCAGGCGCCAAGCTGAGGCACCAGGAGCCTGTAATTGAAACATGCCTTGTGAAGAGAGGTACACATGAAATACTAATTTTCTACATTGCCCACACTAGCAGGGTAATAAAAAGTTCATCCTCATGGCCTGCTCTGGCCCCTGTTAATGTTTGTATCACTGTTCCTGAGGTTTGGGGGAGGAACAGAGCATAACAGACAGGAAAAAGCCTCCTTTGGAAATGACAGCCCTAATGGAGCTTATCTCTACCAAGAGTAATTCAATCCAAAATGCTGAAGAGGAGGGTTGCAGCACACAGTTAAGAAAACATTCTCTAAAATAAAATCACTTCTAACTTCAATTAGACCCTCACCATTTTTTTTTCTCCTCCTGCTTTCTCCCTTTTTAAACACTGTCTCCCACTCAGCCTCACTTCCCAAGTGAAAGGCCTTGCAGCAGGGCCAGGATTTTGTCCAAATAAAGCCACCTCATCAGATGTGGATTTCACAATGGAGATGTATCTGAACTGATAACTGATGCACGGCTTATGACATTTCAATTAGCCCACATGAAGGCCCCGTGTTCCTTGATAAAGGCCGAGTATCTCTCTGTCCCCCAGGGTCTCAGCAGAGAATGCAATCTGGCTTCACTTTCTGCATGTTAATACAGCAAGTTCCTTAATTACTTTTATAGCAAGGACGAGTGGCAGTTTTCTGAGTTTGCAGTTTTTCCCCAGTGCTGCAGGAAGAGGAAAATCTCCTATCATGAGGAGAAGTGTAGGCAGAAAGATGATGCAGGTGACTAAAGTCCCATGATTAGGCTGGACAATTTTTTAGGAAATTCATCTCTCTAAGTTACTGCTGGCAAAAGGAGCTGATCCCCTCAGCCGGGAGGCAGCAAAGTAAAGCCCTATCTACCCACTGCACATTTCCAAGGACCCAGAAGTACTGCAGGAAACTACAAAGAATTGTGACATTTTTGTTTTTAAGATGCAAAAGCAGCTGCTGCTGAGCATCACAGATGAGGCAGATCACGTGTACAGCATGATATCCTACAGATTTCAAGTAACTAGGTATTTCTGGCAGTTGGTCAAAATTTATGTTGCTGCTTCAATAACTTCTCTGGTTGGAATTTGTGTTGGCACAGCCAAGAAAACCAGTAAGAATATCTATATCTAAATATAGAAGCATTATTGATTTCTTGGAGGGCAGGTTCCTTTTGGGATAAACTCACACAGAAAAAGAAACAAGCAGTCTCAGCACATACCTTGAAGTGTTCAGCAAAGCACCCTCTGTGCCCGGCTGCTCTCACGAGATAAGGCATTTGCATACGTGACAGCCAGGTACTTGTTACTACAAGAGGATTCATAATGGAGTTTCAGGGGATTATAAACTGTAATAACCTCGTAACCAAGAATTTCAGTCTAATCTGTATAAAACAAAGCATCACATAATGTTAGAGGCATGGGCTGGTTTTCATTAAAAGGCAGGGAGCACTGGAAGAAATACGGTTTGCTTGATACCTTTCAGTGAAGGCGCTCGGGGAAAATCTCTCATGTATTAGCAGGATTCAAGAGCTAAAGGTACACTCTTGCTGAGTGAGAGGCTCATGAAGTCAACAAGCACATGTGTGGGAGCAGGATGGGAAAGGAAAATGTCAAAAAGAATCTGCAAGAAGCTCAGCTTCCCTGAAGGATGTTCTGGAGTGCTTTTGCTTCAAAGTGCCATCCCACCTTCTTCCTGGCAAGCATCCCAAGGGAGAAGGACAGCCATGGGGGGTGTAGAGTGCACTCCCCTTCTCCTTCTGACTTCTTAACTACCTTTTCATTCCACCTGTGCCAGACACAATGCTGCCAAGAGACCAAAACCAACTGAACCTTCTCACTTTGGTCACTTAGGAGAGTGAAAGATGGAAAAAGAGATGGCAGATCAAAAAAGGAATTCTGTTCAAGGTCCTCTGTAGTTTTTATGAGATGGTCCTGACATGCCTAAGTCACAGTTTTAGCCTGCAGCCTAGAGCACTGCAGGTTAAAAATCAAAAATACCAACTGCAGTCCAGCAGCTGTGGGTCTAAGAGGACCCCAAATTGCTGCAAAACCTGTAAGCTCTCTGGGAAAGCCAGCCATGTTCCAGGCTCTCTTTTACCCCTCAGATCCCATTCCTTTCCCATGGAAACTACCCTCCCATCCCAAATGAATTGCAGGCAAGAGCTGCCTGCCTCAGTTAGCTCAGGGATGCTTTTGTCACTGTGGTAGCAGCATGAAAAGTCCCTCCATTTACAAGACATTTAGGAAATAGGGGCATAAAAAGTACATAATTTTTATCATTCAGATATGCCCTACATCTGTGAGTTTGTCAACATTTTCTCCAGCAAAGGAAAATCAGAAACTTATTTTTCAGCATGAAAGCAAAGTTTTAGAGGGCAACTGCTCTAATTATTAGTGAGACATGACAACCTGGCATCTTCCCAGTATCTATGTTTTCACCAAGAAATAAACCCAAAATGACCCCCTTCTAGATAAACCCAAATTTTCTTCAAAGAGAAACATCATTAAATAAGTCAACTTAATTGCTTGCCTACATAAACATACAGACATATAGACATGTAAGGGCACAAAATATTTGGAAACTTAATAGTAACTGACTTGCAGAAAAGAAAAAAAACAACATTAATAGCTTGAAGAAAGGATGACTCTTGAGCTGAGAACACAGACTAAAGTCACCATTCTGTCATGTTACTCACCCAAAGGCTCTTACTGCTCTTAGGTTTTCAGCTGCACAGAGTGGCAGATGCAGAATCACAGCCTGATCTCAGAGCCTCTCATCAGCGTACATGGGAATCTGCAGCTTTGCACTGGGGTTCCTGGAGTTTTGTTACTGAAACAGTATTCGTTATCTGCATTTATCTGTTCATATAGGAAATCTTTGGCATTATTGAGCACAACAGAGCCTAGGCCTACCTGCAGCCTGTATGTTAACCCAAATACTCCAAAACAGATTCCTGTAGCCATCCCACAGGATCATATCTAAAGATTTACAAATTCCAGGTCTACATCTGTATTCCTAAAGCCACTTTACTAGTTACTTGAAATAACTTCATATTCCTCAGTGGGAAACAAGCTCAGCAAATGCAGGAACACAGAACACTCTTTCTACTCACATTAAACTGTAGGGGTTTAAAAAAATACATTTACACAAGACTTCATTTAGCAGGATTTCAAAGACTCTCTGAAGGCAAATAAACAAGGGGGCCCAGAGGAGACAGCAGCCACTGGCCTCTGAGCCTCAGCATGGACCTGTAAGCACCAGGAGAGCAGACAGCTTTTCTGCAAAGCTCTTTGTGAGCCCCTGTAGCTCATATACTCCCACCAGAGGTCAAGTGGGAGAGCCCAGCAATTCTTCCCCCTGTGACAAATCTGCTCCAGTATTCCTCTCCCACGAAGCTATCTCTAAGGTAGGCTGGATTCAGGCTACACACGGATCTTTAGCTCCAAACCAGCTCTCCCTTTCACCAGCCACCCTATCAGTTCCTTGTGACAGCTTCTGAAAAAGCAGCTAAAAGCTCTGATCTCCCTTGTTCTATTTATTTAAAGCAGCACAGTTGAAGTGGCCATAGCTGTGGGGATAAGCAAGCTTCTTCCAGGTGATGGAGACTGACAGTAACTGCCTGGCTTCTCTGATCCATGGAGTGCTGCACCCTGTCTGCTCCCCCAGCCTTGCTTCCAAGGTGCCCCAGGCACAGCACTCTCCGGCTGCTATCCCAGCCTAATCTTGCCCTGCGTTCCTGCACACTGATGCTCGACTCCCTGAGCTGTTCTTTGCATTTTATTTGAGTCTGCCAAGAGCCTGATGATTTCCAGCACAGGCTGCCAACCTCAGGAAGAGATTAAGTCTTTCCATGTCTTAAGCCTAACCTATATGCACATCTCCACTTGTTCTTTGTTATCAGACTTTGTTATCAAAATCTTCAAATGAAGGGAAGCAAGTAAGACACACACACAGATGCCTACGTGTGGAAGGGAAAATAAACATTTTCATGTACCAATGTGGTGCACAAAGCTGGGAGAGAATGGACGAAGGGAGCATCCATCCGATTGGGATTGTGAGATATACTTAAAGAATGTAAATAAATCCAGTTATTCCCCCCAAAATTAGATTCAAATGAAGACAGCTTAGAAATGGCAAAGACCCTCGAGGTTAGTTTTGCAATCTGTACTTGCACTTTCTCTACTATTTTTATTCTTTTTTTTCCCCCTTGGATTTAATTAGCTGCAATACACCCTAAAAAGAGTCTCAGAAATTCCTAACATACTCTGGACTCTTTACAGACATTAGAGGAGCCTGCCTTCATCTGCCTTCATTATGAATTAATCTGAGTATGGCTGTGAATGTAAACAGCATTGTAACTGCACCCTGAGTCCGCAGCTAGTCAGAAAGATAAAAGAAAATTCTCCCTTTTACAAACTGCTGGGTTATCCCAAAGAAACATGCACATTCCTTCTGTTGCAAAACTCCCAGTTCACGTGATTTTTTTCCCCTGCAATATTAAGCACGTGTATATACAGTTATGTTGTTTTAGTATGTAATATATTGCATTTGGCCTTTTGCCCACAGGGGAACAGAATGGGCCATTTGTAATTAGAAAAGGCATTCTCTGTTTGACTGTATCTTATCTCTACTCTCTCTTCTGTCTCCTGCTTGGAAAAACAGACATCACAGTGGTTGGTCAAAGCAACATTTTTTTCCACTGGAACATCACCAAGCCCATACTGAAATTGCAGAATCCAACTAAATGTCTCTGATTTACAGATCAATAAGGGAACCCTGTCTTCTGACTAGAGAGGGTCAGCAAAAACAAGCATCAGGAAAGGGAAAATGTTTGCACAGAAAATGAGGATTGTAAATGACCAAATGCTGGGAACTCACTACAATTACCTGCTATTCTCAACTGAACACCACAATTGTGTTGGTTCCAGAAGTAATGCTTTAAAAGACCAAACAGTCTCTGCCTCTTTGCACACAATCAATTTGATGTTAGCAGAAGCACTTTATAAACTAAGTTATAAAATTAGCATAGAGCCTTTAACAGGCTCTCAGTAAAACTCTCTTCATTTTGCATAATCCAATCTGCCATTCGCTGTGATACCTTGAGGACTATAAAATTGATAAAATAGAATTTCTTAGCCGAAATTGTAGTGTAAAAGCTTTAATGGGCTTCATGGAGATGGGCCAACTGTGGAACCAAACACCAAACTCTAGCATGCCCAGTTAATACCTGACCTATCTGCAAACCACCAGGAAAATGCAACCCTGCCTCCGAAGAAAAATTAAGAGCCAGAATAAATGGATGGAGCAAGTCCTCAGGCTGGATCAGCCTTTGCTGAAGAGAAGGTGCGTTTTGATGGAAATAATGGGAGCTGTGGTAAAAAGCAACCATGTGCATAGGCTCCATCAGGAAGAAAATTGGTGCTTATCCATCAGCTGGGAGGCTCTGTAGTTTTAAAGCCCTAGGGACAGGAGAGGTCTTCTCCAGGAGGACTTCCCACAAGGATTCCTCTCTCCAGGGAAATCAGAAGGCAAAAGTAGGAAATACAGTAAAGCCCTTCCTATTTCTGTCCTGACTTTAATTTCATAGCACAGCAACAGCAGCTCTGTCATTTTGTCCATTTCAGCCAGGCAAGCGTAGGTAATTTACTGCTTGGTTTAACTTGGTAAATAAGTGCTAAACCACCAGGACAAGAGGTGCTTAATAAATCCACAGAAGGAATTAAAATAATTCAGAATGAGGATTCAAAGGCAGCTAAATAAGAGTTACAGTTCCTTGTGTGAACACCACTATTTTCAGAGCTCGTCTCACTGGCATCCTACCATGCTGAGTATTCCTCTCACTGTCCCCACAACACCACAGCCTTGCCCCTGCCTTGTCCACCCCCTCCTCTATGGGCAGCACTCCTGCCAGGTGCCAGATACCACAGTTTCCAGCCTCATATGGGAGAATGCAGACATGCTGAGTGCCCCCCTCCACATCCTCACAGCTCTCCCTCAGGGGTGTCCTGTTGTGACAATGAAACTTTGAAAGCCCTTTTACTCATCTGCATCCTGCATGGATGAGAAAAGCCTACAGCATAAAATCCTGGCACTGGGGCTTTGTTGGGGTGCCCATTCCCAGGGCCTGGGGGCTGCTAGCACCAGGCTGTCCCCAGCACCAGCCCACAGACACAGGCATTTTACCAGCAGCTAAACAAATTGGAAAGTTTTCAGAGAAGGAGGGGTATGAAGCTCTGAATTGTGTAGGAGAGCAAAGTTTTCTGCAAACTAGAGCCTGTGGCAGATAGCAGCAACCTCAATGCAAAGCAGCAATGCTTCCCATGAGGGAAGCGTGCTCCCTGGCCTCCCCTCAAACCTCACATTGCTCACTGAACCTCCTCCAAGGGCAGAGGGACTATCTGCCACCAGCAGATAACAGAAAACACCATTTAGCTGACTGTAGCCCATGGAGACACTGATGGGATTTAGATTCAGGAGGTCCCAGTCCTTGGATTCACAGAGACCAACCACTTGAGCAGGGCTGTGTCTCTGTATGAGGTTTCTGCTCAAGAGGCTAGTCCTGGCCCCCTTCTAGATAACCCCAAATACTGGCTGACTACTAATATGCCCCAGCATCATAGGATGAAGTGTGCAGGTAAGGAAAATGTAACAAATTGTAAATGCCAATAGTGGTTCATCACCAGACTTTTCCCCCTGAAAAGAAAGGCCATGACAAAACGTCATTGCTGAACGTAAGGGGACATTTTGGATGCGCTGTGTCACACAAAAAAATTTAAATTTGTAAGCAAGCATGATTGAAATAGGAGTTCCTTGTATCTGAAGCTTAAGTTCAGAATCTTTCTTAGGAAAAAAGAGAGCATATCAGGGAGAATGAGCATTTTTGCTATTCAGAATTTCACAGTTAGGAGGAATGGATTTACATGGATGGATGGCTAGATGGATGGATGGATGGATGGCTAGATAGATACAGACAGACATGTATTATTTATTATCTTATTATGTTATAATATATACAACTACTTTTTAAACATGATGGTCATTGTTACAGCCACAGGCTTGTTTAGATTTCTCTTAAATATGAAAAAAAAAGGTGCTTTTTCCCCCCAAATATGTCTCACAGTTCACATCTGAACCTGAAGTGACATGGGAAAATGTCTTTTTGGGCAAACTTAGCTTCCTTTGAAGTGTCTGTAACTCTGAATCCAAATCCCTAGTCTTAATTAGTTAGACACCTGATTTTGCTTTCTTCTAAGGATTATTTAAAAATTCAGTACAAAGACATCAGATCTGTAGTGCTGTCATTATAAACTTAAGCTAGTGAGGCACCAGAACAAGAAAGCCATCTTGGGAGTTAACACAACTCCGGTTGAATGCTTTGTTATTTGCCATTTATTTTTCTGATTCACATTAATAAATGAGACAGATGCAAGCATCATATTTCTGAGAAGTATCTTGCTGATAACTGCAACCGCCTTGTTGTGTTTTACTAAGCAAACTGATTAAAACATAAAATTCCTAGGGCTAAAATTTTACATGTGAGCTTTTCTTTTTATTTTTCTGTACTGAAACTCATCTTTGTAGGTAATTCGGCAATCTTGTATCTCAAAAGATGCATTATCTAAAAAAATGGATCTTTATTAAAGATTTATCGATCTGCACTCTACATCAAAATAAAGAAAACCTTTCAACCATCATTAAATGGTAGATTAGTGAGTCTCCCAGCCCGTAATATATTTTTCTGGCAATTTTCTCTTGAGCAGATTTGCAAGTAAGAAAAGAAGTTTACAACAGAGATGAGTTACATACAGCTTTCCAAACCAGAGAGCTTGATCTTGTAAACACAGCTGATATGGACAGTCATGACTTGAGCTGGAAGGATAAAATGGAAGCAGAATATTCTCCTGTGCAGGGGCTTGGAAGAACAAACCAAAGGGGAAGAAAAGGGTTGCTCAAGTGCACAGCCAAGGGACCCTAAGTTAGAGACTCCTGTATGTCTTTCCCAGTCCATGGGCATGGGTGATCACATTGCTCTGTTCCTGAGCAGGGAAGGGAGCAGGATGGTTAGTAGAGCTCCCACAAGCATGGTCAGGGGTTAAGTTCTGCAAAGTTAGGCCCCCAGCAAATTGCAGTGATGCAGAACAAGGTATTCTGCATTTCTGCCGCTATGACTGTTGACAGAGCCCTCACCTGTGTCCCACTCTCTGCATGACCAACACCCACCCCATGTTTGTCCAGTATCCCAGTTTCTGAAGACTTTGAATTTGAATACTGCAGCAGATGACAGACATCTGGCTCTCCAGAAGTACCTCCAAAGAGGAGAGGAATCTATCTTTCTCTTTGGATTTGGTTGTACTCAGATAATTTACTGCTTCCAGATCTACTAGATGTGAAGGAGCATTTTGGTGGTTTATTATTGTGTAAAATTGACAGCTGATCCAGAGCAAAGGCAGAGCATGCCAAGGTGCCCATGAGAGCATCTGGGCACAAAACAAGAACTGTGGTCCCTCCAGCCCCCCTGGGTGACACATCCCTGATGTCAATGAGGGCTCTACATACAAAGTGCAAGGGCAGCTCACCCACACACAGAAACAGAGGACAGCATTACAAAACACAGAGCAGCACTATGTCAGAAACTTTGCAACAAGTATATTCCAAGTGCCACAGCAGAAGTTTCATTTCCAAAAGCATTCCTGAGAACAGGAGGTCATAGCTCCCAGCTACTTCCACCATCAGGCTGTGGATGGCTGCAATTCAGGTGCTCCCAGGCTGCAGGCAGCACTACTGCACACCAGCCATGAGGATGTGGTGATAACCTAGAGAGTGCCTGGCTGCACACACCCTCTGAGCATTTCAACATAAATCTGAGCAACAGAAATGATCAAGGAAGAGGTGTGGAAATTTCTGTGGAACTTTACCAATTAAAATCACCTTATAGATAGTCACCCCAAACCAATTCTTCACAGTTTGCCACCTCTCCAACTTTAAAGAAAAGAAGTGTTCTTTCTTCAGATGTTTAGTGGCACAGCTCAATTTTGCTGTCTTAATGACTTTAAAAGGGCCCTACCTCAAGGCAATGTTTGGTCTTAAGGTCCAAAATCTGCAAAAAAAATTACATACCTGCTGTAATTTATGCAGCCTAGGTGAAATCTTAGCTGGCCATAAGATGCCAAGATCTTATCTTCCAAAGATTTTCTTTAACATCAGTAGACTATTCTGCCAGTAAATCACAGCATGTGCAGGATCAGCCCATAGCTTGAATTACTCCTGTCCCTCCATGTTGAAAGGAGGCAGAGATTTATGTGCTTCCCAAAGCAGTGACAGGGAAACCTGTAACTGGAGCAGCTTTAATGTTTACACTAACAAAACATTGCATGTCCCTGTTAAGGGGTCATATTTTATAATTAAGCTCTCGCTGATGTTATGAGACCCGGGATAGTAACACACTTATGTTATTAGTGCCTGAAAGCACATGTGCTGTGCTACAGCACATGTAAAGGAATAAGTAAAGGAACTTACTTCCCCATTAGTGTCAGAAGTAGCCATCTGAATATAGGCACTTACACTAAAGGTTTTAAACTTCTTTTTTTCAGTGTATATATGTGCATGTGTGTCTGTGTATACATACATCCACACAGAGAAGCCTGTCCTTTCCTTTGACCCCTGGATCATAGGATACACAGACAGCATCTAAAGGTCTATGAAGATGGTGAAAGGCCTTGAGGGGAAGCCTTATGAGGAGCTGCTGAGATCACTTAACTTGTTCAGCCTGGAGAAGAGGAGACTGAGGAGACCTCATCACAGTCTGCATCTCCCTCATGAGAAGAAGTGGAGGGTCAGACACTGATCTCTTCTCTGGTGACCTGTAATAAGCTCAAGAAATAAAGCTTACAGCATGAAGCTGTGCCAGGAGAGGATTTGGTTTCATATAAGGTTAGAGACCCAGAGGGTGGTTGGGCACTGGCACAGGCTCCCCAGGAAAATCTCAGCAGCAGCCTGACAGAGCTCAAGAAGCATTTGGACAACACTCTCAGCACATGGTGGGATTCTTGGGCTTGTCCTGTGCAGGGCCAGGAGCTGGACTCCATGATCCTTGTGAGTCCTTTCCAACTTGGGATAGTCTATAATTCTATCATTCTTCTTGGCAACAGCAGCATGAATTCAGATCTGACTGAAGCTTTAAATTGATTTCCTCAGCTCTTTAGGTTTCAGTCAGACCATAGCTTAACTTCAAAATAACCAGCAAAATGCTGCATACATCAGAAGAGCATTGCTTTGGGACTTTATCTTGCATAATTTTACTGTGAAATATTCTCAAAGTTTTCAGTATTTCAACTGAGACCTAAGATGCACCTGTCTGAATACAAACCTTCCAAATGAATTCCATGCAGATGAGATACGAAGAGCATTTTCCCAATACAAGAGTTAATGGTTCCAGTCATAAATCTTGTCTCATGGATTAAGCCCAGAGGATCAAATGCAGAGATTTATTACTTCATTTATTACTCCATCTGAGTTAATCACTTTCAGGAAATAGTTCATTCAGTGAAACTAGAATGCTTTTTTATAATCAGGTCATGGATTTCTCAGACATACTTGTTATTTTTTATTACTGTTTTATAACATGTATAGTGCCAAGTGGGGCTGCACATACAGCAAACCTACCAATGCCCCATAAAGGATATAGGTTCAAGCTGGAGCCTACCCCTACCTTCATGATTTGTTAGCCTGCATTCCTTCCTGACTCCGAAATTTTCTTGTCCCAGATACAGCACAGTTTCCTTCACCTCCTTTCACTAAAAGCAGTGAGTTTCCTCTGTTCCCACCACCTCCAGTCTTTCCTGAAGTGCAGGTATTGGTGCCCCATGGTTTAACAATCCTCGCAGGCCTGTGTCAGGAGGTCTGCAGACTGAGCCACAGCAGAAAGCAGATCTGGAGCCTCGGCCCTCCGCAGTTTTTGGCATGCTATATAATAAAAGGAATCAGCATTTTCAGAAAACAGCTGTTGCTCTCTCTGTCCACAGGTCCAGATCCCAGAGATGTCTGAATGCCAAACCCTGCCAAAACCTACATTTCACGGATCTCCCAAACCCAACAGGGAAAAACAAACTTGCACAAGGCTTGTAGCTCTTGGAGAGCATTTCTTTTTCAGTGGATAAAGGCTTGATAATAATAGGAAGCCTTCCTCCATAGCAAAGGTATAATTAGCTTTTCTGTCCCAGTTCATTTAGCAGTGGAGTTAAAGAAGTTGGATGTAATCACTGGAATGCTGCTTAGACACACTAATGCAGCAGCAGTGATAATATCTAATGTAATGCTGTAGGACACCAAAACAGAAGCAAACTGCATATCCAGAGGAACTCAGCTAAATTGTTTTCCAGGCTCAAAATAAATAAAAAAGGCCTGACATTTTCCTTATCAGGGACTAAAAATTTAATGTGATTAATTCTTCAATTTAGCAGTAGTTTATTTGTGCATTAGAGATAACAGCAAGGCTGTGGGTAAAACCCAGCTAACTCCTGCTCCTGACTATTAATAATGTGTGCAGATCTTTTTTCACTCCCTGAAACCAAAACAAACCAAATTACAAAAAAACCCCACCAAAACAAACAAACAAAAAACAAAACAACAACAACAAAACATAACAAACACAAAGAACCCAATAAAGGAACTCTGTTAATTGGAAAATGCACTTAATGTATTTGCCCTCTTCTTCCCAGAGAACATCTCTTCAACATTTTTGTTAGCACTGCATGTAAATCAGATTCATCTTGCTATTCAGTGCACCTTTTCCCTCTAGCTTTTTAAAAAAATAAGTACCTTGAATATGAAAAGTTACAGAAATGCAGCACAGAAAATATGTGAGCATAACAAGCATAGCAAACACACTCTACCTAGATACACTCACATAGATTACATAAAAAGACCCCAGAATGGTTTTTAATTTTTCATACTGGCATCGTGCTTCATTCAGAGCCTAGATAAGACAGTCACAATGGAGCTCCCCTCACTCTGGGGATTGCACAGAGATGTAGCAAGGGAGAATGCAGGAACCACAGGAATATTATGCCATCCTATTCTTGTATCTGCTGCATGAGTTTTGGCCAAGGGTGAGGATAACTGCTACAACACTCAGCAGTGAAAAGAAGTCATCAGATAAGGCTTGGGAGAATATCCAGGGGATTAGGTTTTCTGTATATTGCCAGCTCAGCTGCAAGATTTTGTACCTGTATCCCAGTATTGGTGGGTAATGTTTTTCTTGCTCTTCTCCCACTTCTCTTATTTGTGAGGTGTTGCTATACATTCACTCACACACATTTTCTTCCCTTGCTTTCTGAGACAGCTTTTTGAACAGGCACAAAAGGGACAAAAAGGGCCTCCAGATGTGCATCAGACTCAGAGCAAAATACCCTCCAGTCTCCTTTTTATCATCTTGTTTATACATGACTCCTTGTCACGATCTGCAGGTAAATACGGGTAAATAATTATGGTTAAAGCAGATGTTCATGCGAGGTGGAAGGGAGTAAACCCCTGCTACCACACCACAGAGGCCAGAGCAGCAATGCTTCTTTTACTAGCAGAAGTAGAGGGTACAAATTAAGTGCTCTGAGGATAATGTGCTCTTTAGGAAATACAAAAGCTTTGCTTTGTCTTGGATCCAAGAGTGCTGCATTGAATCAAGCTTAACTAAGGCTCTCTCAATCCACATAAAGCCTCAGGGGACCTCAGGAGCTCAAAACTGCAGCATGTCAGAAGAAAAACCACACAGAAATTGCAACAGTACCAACCCCAAAACTCCAGCAGCATTCCAGTGCCCTGGCAGGCAGAGCAATGGGACCATGTCTGCTGCAGTTTAGTCTTTAACTGGTTTGGTTTTCCTTTTTTTGCCTCCCTCAAAATACCTTAGGGACCAGCATGGAAAAAAGGGTTGATCATTTTCTGACGCAAAAATACGTAACGTAGGAACTCAATTCACCCCACACAGATTGCATGATAACAAGCCACAGCATATCTGATGAAGAATCAACAGTGGTAGTTGTCATGACCCACCAGAGCTTTGCTTAAGTATGTTACATTTGGCTATTGCCTAAAAAGAAAAGTAGCCTAACCGGCAAGAATTAATCCATTTTTGAAGGAAAGAAGTACATTTTAAAGGTCTCTAAAATGGTAAGAAGAGTGAGCAACAGCAAATACTGATTTATCATAAAATTCTTCCGAATATCAATAGTATCATACTGTTCTGCTACCTGGTTTAAATTGCCTCATCCTTTTACACTAATTTTCTGTGTGCTCAGAGAAATTTCATAGTGTGGAACAAAAAAATTCAGTGAGAGGGAAGGGAACTGTAAACTCAGGAAACCTGCCAGCTTGCCTAACCCTCCAGAGAACTTCATAAAGGCAAGGAAAAAAAGTTATATTGCATTTCACAGCTCTAGGGAGAACCATACCTTTCTGGACCACAGCACTGGATGCATAAGAAATGTACTGGTTCTCCTAGCAAAGGAAATCTTACTTGTAGTCCCATGTGTCACAGGGTCTCTTAGCCTTGCTTGCTCTGGATCAGGACAGGTTCCCAAGACTCTCTTTGGCCCCTTTGACTGCTGTGGTCTCCAGCCAGTGTTGAGCAGAACACTCCCTCCACAAAGGGAGTTAAAAAACCACAACTTCCCATAAAATTTGGACTGAGAAAAATTGAGAGGAAGAAAAGTGGGGCAGGAGCAGAAGGGATTAACTTCTCCTCCAGGTCCCCAAGTACATCAATGTGTCAGAGGCTGATGGGCACGTCTGACAGGTTGCTCCCTTGCAGGAGCTCTGTGGGATTTGAAAGCAGTTTGTGGAGGGAAGGTGACAGTTTGGAAAGTGAAGCACCAAGTCTGTCAGTCATGAAGACAAAGATAAAAAGTCCAAACAAAAAAAGACAAAGCTGGTGTCTCATTCCCACTTTGCTGGGATTTTTTTGTGCTTTGGCAGAAAAAGAGCCTGTAGAAAACAGAGCATTGCAGTGAAATTTCCAGAAGTCTTTTGTCCTTTTGCTGCAGATTTCTCCCTTGCTTTGTGAGAGGCATTTAAGGGGGAAAAAAAAGTGTTTACTAAATTAATTGTGCAGGATTCCCATTTATCTTTTCAATATTGTTTGATTTTCATTTCTTTCTTAATTTTTCCTTGGTCACAATGAACACATTGGGAACCAGATCTGAGAAAGAGATTATTTTAAATTCTAATCACAGCAGAAATTATTTGTATGAAATATTTCTACAGAATGGCTCAGGTCACCTATTAAGTTAACCCACACAGACACCCTTTAATAAGGCATGCTCTTCATTATCATCCCTAGAGATACAGAATGCACCATCAAAGCCCTGTGACATCCAATACTGTGGAGTAAGACCTTTTTTTGCAGTAGGACTGCGATTGTACAGAGCCAACATAAAATCAATACAGCTGACTAATGAAGGATCCCTTTGCTTATGTAGCCAGACCCTGAAGCTGCTAAAAGCCATCAGCCTAAGGCTTACATCAGCTGCACTGGGACCCCTTCTAGAGATGAGCAAAGATGCCAACAGGACAGAAGGAAAGGATTTCTCCTTGAATCAACAGTGGCCACCTCATTTCCTTTTGAACAGAGAGCTGATACAATGTGGAGCAGTCTCCAGAGCCCTGGCAGGGACAGACCTGCACAAGAACCTAGGGACACAAGATGCCACAGTCCCAGTTTGACCCCCGAGCATGAACCTGGCTGAGATTTTATATTTCCAAAGCAAAAAAACCAAACCAAAACAAAAACTAATTACAAACCTGACACACTGATTGGAAAGGGTTTACTAACTGCAGCACTCTGGCTTAAATCTCAAAGTCCCTGAGTTTCTTAGCAATTTGGAAGGATTAATTTTGCCTGCTACATATTCCGGACTGTCCTAAGAACTGCCGTTAGCAAGTGGGTTTGGTTAATCTTTTGATTAATCTCTTTTCAACAGGGGGAATTGGTTTTGCCACTCAATTACTATACAGCAGGCTAAATTCTGTTCTCATCATTTGACTTATAAATCTCCCTGCTCTTCTTTTTTTTTTTTCCCCTTGCTTTTCTAAAAACATGCTATCAATAAATAATAGAGAAAAAAACTAATTCATACTCAAATTCTTAGAATACAAAACCCATGCAGATGACAGCATATAGGTCACCAGCTGTAGTGCAGCATAATACAGAATCTGCAGACATTCTGTTAGACAATTTCAGCAATGAGGAATACATGATAGCATAAACAATTTCACACAATGATCACAAAATGAACCTGCCCTTCCACTGCCCTCCTATTCTTCTACTGTTGTTTCAGATTTGCCTCCTTATTACAAGAAAATATGCCTCCTGGTTTTATTAGACAGCGTCTGAGGGACTGCTCTGTGTGACAGATAGCAGACAGCGAAGCAAGGCGTGAGCGTGACTCAAAGCACAAAACAGGCCTTGTCTTGTAAAGTCCCATGCAACAAGCACTGAGGATGCCACACTCTTGTGTTACTTGCTATATGAGAGTGAATTTTTTACTCACTCTAAACACAGTTTCCTGCTCTTACCCAAAAGCTTCCTGTCCCAATTCAGATGTAAATTCCAGGACTTTTGCTTAAATACTCGAAGCACAGAAGAGACACAAGAATGATGCATCATACATCCCAGAAATGTGGACACAAGGGAAATTCTGAACAATGACACAGGACAAATCCCTCTGTGACACAAGGATCCTCTTAAAGAATGACACATAGCCAACTGAACTTCTGCTTTTAGTCAAGCCTGAAAAATCAACCCTATGAATGGCATGAAACCCTTCAAGCCAGTACCAGTGGTATTACCTGAGAAAAGCCCTCCTGTAACCAACCGGAGAGTCAGCCCAATTGATCTGTCTTGAAAATAAAGGTATAAATGCAGCTTGTCTAAATTTGAGTTGATGGCCCTAGGGAAGGCAGATATTTCAAACCAGATGCTTAGACCATTAGACCATCTGCTCTAGAAGTGTATGAAAAGCCAACTGCTACAATGGAATTACGTCTCTCTCTCATTTTCTCCTTAAATCAATAGGTCTCTTTGCACAAAGTATTTATATTGAATGTTTTATTTTTTCAGCTCCTTCAGCACTTGTAAGATCTAAAGATCTTTTCCCTCAATGGACTGTAAGAACAGGATTGATTCCCATCAGGCAATGGCATATCTTCTTTCAAATTATAAAAACAGAATAACATTTATTAAGGATTATTCACTGTTAAAAAATATATGACTAGTAGTTTGTGCAAAATCACATCAAAACATTGTCCAAATAATTTGTTATGTAAATGAATTTCATGTCTAACTGTTTTCTTCCCTTTATCAAATGAAAACAGTCTGTATCTTTACCTTGAATTTTGAGGATATATATTATTTAGAATTTTTTGCAAAGTAACTTAGAAGAATTAGTTATTTAAATCATACAGGATTGGGTTTTTCCTTTCTAATTCACTGGCTGAGGTGCTTTTATTAAAAATTAACAATAGAAACTAAGGAATAACATGTGGCAGGTAGGAAACAATGCACCATTAGTGTTAAAATTAATATGCTGTAGGTACTTTGGGAACCCATGGGTCCCTTGAGGTCACTCCTTAGCAACTTTGGGCCTTTGATGCTGGGTCTCTCAGTGCACAGAGCCACTTACCACCTTGATCAGTGCTTTTGTTTTACTTCTCGATCTCTCTTCCTCTGTCTCAAATGTTAGGCAATTAATCTAATATCAAATAGCAAAATTTAAAAGGAAATAAATAAATAAATTAAATGACTTTATGATCAATCAGAACCTTCTAACTTGTGGTTGCCCAGGTCAGTCCTTCTGTAGTTTGTGCAGCTCTAACAAAGACTTAACCAAAATTAGGGCTTTTCATTTGTTGTCTGAAAGCAACTGGAAAAAGGAGGAAATACCGTTTAGATAGTGAAGCATGAATAGCCCTATTTATACTTCATGTGACTAATAAGTACATAGAATTGAAATAAGATGTCTCAGCAGCCCTGTGTTCTATGAGAGAAGGCAGAGTTTTATTGAATCAAAGATCTGGAGTTTATTTCCTCCTGTTGCAGCGTCCTGGTTGCCATTAAACCGACTGCTTCTGTTCTCCCTGCCTTGGTGACTGCATGTGGGTGACAAGGAAAGCCATGGTACAGGCAGATGTTCATCAAGAACAACATCAGCCAGCAGAACATCTTGAAATACAAAGAGCTCAGTCTAACCCATTTCCACCTTTCTGAAGCAAGAGAGAGACACGGCCGCACCGTAACAGCTTGCCTGTTCATACAGGCAACAGCTTCCAGACAGGACCAGTATTTAATGGGATGCCAGAACTGAATAGGCCTGTATGCCAAGCTCCTCACATGTGGGCAGCCTAGCAGCATCCCCAAAAAATCAAGCTGCTGAAATGGCTGAATATTGCTCCTCACTATTTCAAGCATTTGTACCTTGAGCTAATTGAATCCATGTGCACTAGATTGCATCCAAGCTTATCTTTTCACAATTGTCCATGAGCATGTTTTATAATTTATTTATTTTACCCCAAACTGAAGAATATTTATCATGGTAGTCAAGAAATTACTCTTCACATTTTAAAAACCCCAAAATATTAGGGTTGGAAAACATATGTAAGCTTAGAAAGAAAGCTACCTCCTTCCCCTTGGCCTATTTGCAGTAGGCTTGGCATGAAACAGAAAGTGGTAGCAAACATGGTGATTAAGTAAAAAAATCTGAATACCTGCAGTTTTCTTCTTTTTCAGATAAAATGTTGTTGGGATTAGAGGAAATATTTGCTCCTTGTACTTAGTTAGGATTTCTTATGTATATTAAGTCAATTAAACCTTAATAGGGTGATTCCATTGTTCTTTATTTAAAATCGAGCAATAAAAAGTTGGAATACAAATACTGTGAAAAGGCTGGACTTTATCTTTTATGTACATCCATATAGCATGCAGGGCTGCTGATTTCAACAATACTGATTTTGAATTAAAAAAAAAAAAACCTCAATAACTTAGACAACAGTCAAATGGGAACTGCTGGAGGAAAGTTGTTTATTATCCTAGAAATTTCCCCAGTCCTCAAAGTGGCACATCTATCTCCTGCATCCCAGTTTCAACCAGCATGGTGTTCCCTGCATCCCAGCACATCTCTGTGGAAAAAGAGGAAGAGTACCAGTGTGGGGGTGGGTGGCAGTTTCCCATTGTGTTAAATTAGTTCAGCACACTATAGACATAATTAGCAAGGATGCCTCAGCCTTGTTTACAACCAAGTTCTTTCAAGGCTTTATTTTACCAATTTGTAAAGTGGTGAGTAATACTGAATTTTCCTAAGCATTTCCATTTCCATAATGGCATCATAGTTGAGCAGTTTCCAAATTAGTAACAGTTATGTCACAACAACTCTACTGAGAAAGTGTGTTTGCTTTTCACTAAAAAATCAAGAACCAAGTCACGGATAAATGGCACATCTGCACCAAGAGAAGTCATCTGCAGGTCCATGGCTAGCACTTAGGCACCCTAAGTCCAAGGTCAATCTATTATCTATAAAACTCACATAAACTCATACAAAAGCCCATTACAGTAACAACAACAACAAAATGGTGGTTTGCATTAATATTTTAGTGTTTCTGGATGTGAGTAGGACTGCAGAAACGATGCACACAATACAGAGTAAGGCACCCAAGATATGAAGTTGACTGTGACTGCACTTAGGGGCTGCTACAATTCAGACCAACTGGAAGCATTAAAACTGCACCAGTGCCTTACAACACAGGGTCCTCGAGTCTGCTTGTCACAAGACTCACCTGTGAGGGAAGAGATGCAGCACCTTGCTGATTGTCTCATTCAAACACGCAGAGCACACAAGGAAAGCCAGAATCACTTTTGTACATGTGGAAATACCTTTCAGCAGTGCACTCTTACTCCCAGCCTTAGCATTTGCACAGAAGAGGCTAAGGTGAAAAAAAAGGAGTCTCCCAAGGCACTCAAGAAATTTCTGGGTCAATGGGAATCACAGCAGCACCCAGTCCTAAGTGTTTTAACTGATGTAAGAACACGAAAAATTAATAAAGCCAAGCTGCAAGAACCAATTTCATCTAATATTGCTTGTAATCAGTACCAAGAAGATGCAGAAAGTCGGCAGACAGAGTTTGGTGAAAGGCCAGGAGGTTAATTTGTCATTTGCATAAGTCATTTAGAAGAAGAAACTATTTAAAATTATGTATCCATGACACATTACACATGAATAGATGAACAGTAATCTTGAATAATAGTTTGGTGTGTATGTGCAGAGGCGGGGGAAGGAAGCTGCCTTGATAAAAGAGCATAATTTGCAAACATTAGAGCAGGGGGATGAAAGTGCCCAGGTTACAGACTTACAAGATGTGAAGGAAAGCAATTTGAAGATGCTGCTTCATGGCAGTCATTTTGTTTCATCCCTAACTTGAAGAGAGGAAGGAAAAAGTAGCCTTGTACATATATCCTACAAAGTTTCATTGCAGCAGTGGTCCTGATGGGGCCGTACTACCACTCAGGACAGCTCATCTTTCTCCAGACTATTTTATGCCGTTGTCTTTTAAAACATTGCTGCTGGAGCAGTGTTTCCATCCTGATGAGGTGTAAAAAGAGAGCTGATTTGCCCAGTGGTTGAATATGATGGGAGGGGAGGGGGAGATGGGAAGGGGAGACACACACTTCATTTTCCCTGAAGAGCAGTGTGAGATTTCCAATCCTCAGCTTTAACACATAAAATATTAAGAACCAATTTTCAGCTGCACCTCTGTCACTTCCATTATCATTCTACACGTCCAGAGGTGATAATGGACTCAGTAAATTGCAGCCTCTTTCCATCCCAGACCACAAGGGCTTTCACCTGGGGACAAGTCTGCACAAGGGGTGGCCCAGATATATGCTAATGGCATCTAGCAGCAAGGCGCTAGGGAAGACAACAGGATGTGCTCAACAAAACAAGGTACCCTATAACAAAGGCAGGAAAACAGATGCCCAGGAACAAAGGAAAATAAAAAAGGAGAGAGCTTGATCCCCAAAGTTATGCATGTATTGCTATCCTCACAGACTTTGTCTGCAAATATACTGGGCAGTCAAACTTCTTGTCGTTCAGACACATCCTAACTGAGCTGCTCACTGCTGTGGTTCAGCCTCAATGCCAAACAGTACTGAGAGCAATGATTTTTTAATTACATTGTGACAGCAATATGGACCGTGGCATGGCTGATGACAGAGCTGCAACTGGTATTCAGCACGTCCACTGAGCTCACAGGCATGTCTCAGAGCCAGGCAAACAAAAGCACTCACAACAAAATACTGCTGCTGCCAGCTGCAGCCTTTGTATGCTCCCAGCTCTGCTTCAAATCCTGGGACATCACACTTCAGGTGACACACACTGAATTGCATGGGAAATCACCCAAAATGTTGGTGATTTTTAAATAATGACAGTGTAAGAGATCCTCCACAGATCATAGGCATAAAAGGTATCAGTTTCTTTCCCATGGATGGAATGAACCCAAATCTCAAATCCAGGAAGCAGATGGAAAGTATCCAGTTGGTATTAACAAAATTGGGATCACACCCAAAACACTGCAGGGCTCTCCAGTTTTAGCAAGCAGCCTTCAAGGAATAAACTGAAAGAATTTCAAGCCAGACTGCAAAGATGTTGGTCAATACTGGGAATGCCTGCGTGGTTACCTCCATCAGGGCTGAGCAACCTGATCTGCTTAGGTTGTGGGGACAGCATCCCTCATGTTCAGGCGCCGTAAGCATCTCATTTTATTTCCCTGAACTGTGACATCTGTTAAAGCTTCCATCCTGCCACACAGCTGAAGGAGGCAAAGTGCACTTTGCTATTACATGCTGTACTTCAGTAGTTACTATTTAATTATATTTTTTTCCCCAGCAAAGCATTGTTCATGTCTAACAGGAAAACAAGGCCACCTGGAACACAGCTAGGACACAAACATGTTATTTGATTCCCCACTCCCTCAGGTGCAAAACCAAGCTTTGCAGCTTAGATGGCCAACACAAGGGGAAAAAATGTGGACTGCTAAATTCTGAGAGTTCAAGAACTCACATCTTACATGGATCTGAATGCCACAGCACCACACACAGCTCACTAATGTCACTTAGTGGATATGCATCCCAACCCAGAGCTCTACACAGCCCACTAACAGCAGCAAAGAATGATAATTTACTTGCTTCCAAACTATCCCACTCAGGCATTGCATCCTTTTCATTACATTTATCAGCATATCAGCACTGAACAATATTTAAACATTTTTGTGTCTGCTAAGCTGTGCATTGACTTTACCTGCACTTGCACTGCACATGCTAACAGGTATATCATGCATACCATGATATTATTTTAGGAAGTCAAACAGCAACACTTGATCCAAAGTTGTAAGCTGGCCACAATTAGCTCTCATAAGAATTACAATTTTGAAAGTTCACGAGGTTGGATTACTCCAGCTGCATTTCAACAAGTACTAATTTTGCATGTGCCAGTCTCCTCACAAAAATTTCATTTCTATGAATCTTTAATGACGCAAAGCAATTTTTTCAAGGTCACTGAGAGACCGAGCAGTTATTCATACATTAAATTTGCGCACAGTTTCTTGGCAGCTTTGCAAGAAAGCGAGCAAGGATGGTGTGTGGTGGCAGTTGGGGGAGGAAAGAATGATGGGGTAAAAGAGCAGAAAGAAAGCTAAAGAAAAAGAAGGCAACACACTTGATGGGGAGATAACTTTGCAGACAAATTCATGGGGTTTATTCTGGTCCTAAAATGGGAAAGGAGTGCAACATGTGCTTTGGGACCATATGTAAACATTTAAATCCCCTTCTTAGCATTTTATTTTGTTTGAATAAAAAGGAGAGTGGGGAGTCATTAGACATTTCATTTTATTTTGGCTTTTTTAAAAGTCCATTTATGTCACAGCAGATTTTCCACTAACCTAAATGCGACAGTATTGAAATAGCTGCTTTACCTCATTAACCAGTTCTGTGAAAAAGCTGGCATGACATTGATGGAAATTAACAATTCAAATGGTTCTGGCAGCCATAAGAGTGCCTGCTTCCAAATATTTCACCTCCTAACATCACCAAAATCTTACAGGAGCTTAGTGCCTGACAGCTATGTAGCACTGCCACCCTCTAAGCTGTTTGGGACAAATAGCTCAGGGTGTTTTTTTTTAAATATTCATCAACTATTTAATTTTCCAGACTTCAAGCTGCAATCATTTAACAGAGGAAGCAATTCCCAGGAAGAGGGGCTAGATCCCCAACCTCACTGCTGCAGTGTGTGCTGGGGTGGCCCCCACTACCACCCACATGTACAGAATGAACGCAGGAGCACTGCGGGTGAAGCTTGGGACCGGGATGATGATTCAGCCCAGCCTGAGGTCCTGATTCACCTCAGCTAAGCCACCAGTGTCCCCAGGCCTCCGTGCTCAGCCTGGGCAGTGGCAGCTGGGCTGTGCAAGAATGCATGTTGTTTCCCCAGCTGGCTTGTGTGTTTTCTGGCAGGGCTGGACAGCCGGCGCTGCCTGTTCAATCTGATCAGCCGGACAGCTTTCCCTATCAAGGAGAGGCTGCTGCCATAAGTGCCGTCCTCACCACCCCTGTCATCCCTCATTCGGCTGAGCAGGGGAGATGTCCCGCCGGCAGCAGCGACTCCGGCAGCGGGAGAGCTCCAGGAAAACCGCCTGGAGGAATCTTTGGCCTGCGCACACATTTCCGATTCACCTGCATTTAATGCCATTAATATTTCAGCAGCTGCAGTGCCAGGGTCAAACTGAAATTTTGCACTCTCTGCTTCACTCGGAAATGTCAGTCTCAGACCTTCTGATGGATTTTTTTTTTTCTTCTTTTGAACACTGGTGAATGAAGAATAAAAACAATAAAAGTAAGTAGCAAAAAAGTTTACAAAAAGGTCAGAATTCACATTTCCACAGCCTGTAATTCAAATATAGCTTTGTACAGAACTTGACCTTGTTATCTGTCTAAGATTTAAAGGTAACATGGAACTGGATTCTCTCCTCCCCAGCAAAATCCACAACAGCACAGGGAGTGAGTGGACAAACTGCTCTGTACCCAGGGCATAAACCCACCGCCTAAGAGGAACCTCCCCATCCTCTGCAGTCTTGCTGTAGGCCTGAGACCAGCAAGGTCTCATCTCCAGTGTGGAATTGATCCTGAGAAGCACCGGAGAAGGGAGGTTCTGGACATTTCCTGAGGAATAGGGATAGTGTAACATAAGAACAACACAAAGAAACGGAACAGAATCTGCAGACCATCTGTGGGAACATCTGAAAACATGAAAATGCTTCATGGAGGACACTGTAGGAACAGCTGGAATATGGGCCTGATCCTGAAACCTGGATAAAGGTCAGCTTTCATTCAGATAACACATCACATGTCACCATTCAAGTCACTGTACCCTGCACCTTACTCTGAAAGCTGCCCCTGACCAGTGCAGAACCAGAGACAGTATTCATGCAAGAAACTCCAAGGTGAAAAAACAACTCAGTGTCTGTTTCTGTTCACCTTTGCTGAATGCCAGCAGACACACTGCAGAAAGCTGTCAACAAACATGTGGGTTGTATCCACACATGCTCATTCACACAACTAGAGCATATATTCTAAAGTATATAGAAACTGATGATCATATACACACACACATATATACACACACACACACACTGTAGATTCATGTTCCCTTTCTTTGAGAGAGGTAAATTTTAAACCCTTAGATTTCCCTGGAGATTTTTCCATAGAAGTCATTCACCTGTTAAGCTTGATCCCTTTTTGTTAATGTTAATATTATTTATCTATGTGGGGGAAAAAACCCCAAAAACCAAACAAAAAGCACCACCTTATTTTTTTCTTAAAAACTGAAAGTTAAGAAAAAAAACCTCTAAAAGGAGCCTCTCGGGTTCCTGACACCTTTGACACATTGTGAAGACACAATCAATAGAGAAAACCAAGCCCTGCAACACGATTTTCACAGTGTTGTGGTTTAACCCCAGCTGGCAATAAACCTTCACACAGATGCTCAGTCAGCTCATCCCTGGTGGGAGAGAAGAGAGAACAGGAAGAGTAAAAGTGAGAAAACTCCTGAGCTGAGTTAAATACAAATTAAGAGGTAAAGTGAAAGCCACACATGCAAGCAGAGCAGAACAAGGAAATAATTCACCACTTCCCTTTGGTTACTACCCACTGTGAAGAAAATTAACTCCCCCCTTCCAAACTGGCACAGACATGCCAAAGATTCACTGGCCATATAGCTTCTCTCATCGACTGCGTGGGTTGAATTGCCCCCTTGTCTTCAGCCAGGAAATACTCCACAGAAAAATGCCAGCCCACCTTCACTTATGTGCAAAACTCATGGTTTCAAAGGGATGCACAGCTTGGAAAGCTCTGCTCCAAAGGCATGGCCTTTTTTAAACACCCATCCTTGTCGCTTGGCCATTGTGAGATGCCTCAAGCCACTGTGCCCAGCAGCAGGAGGATGGAGTCATGGTTGTATCTGGTCTCTGCTTCCCACATTATTCCCAATGGCACAAACTTCTCTGACCATTAGATCTGAGGAACTTCTGGAAGTGTCAGCAAGTCACAAAAAACCTCAGAAAAAGCAGTTCAGACAAGTAAGTGCTTAATGAACTTGGGTGCCTGAAGAGGACTTTGGTTTTCAATAGAAACTCAGTTATTTTGATGGTTTTGTTGTTTTGTTTGCAGTGGGCTCATCCTCAAATAAGCAGTCTGAAGCAAAAAAAAAATCTTGCTGATGTTTTTCATCTGTACATTGTTTTTCTGTAGTGACCTACCAGCCTCCCAGCAACTCAACAGACCTGACTATATCCCTTTCTCTCCTTTGGCATATGGGACCAATTTCACTACTGCCTGACCATCACTTAGAAATGAGCTTTTCCCTTACAGCCTGAAGAACATACTGAGCTGTTATGTGTTTAAATACCTCCCTCCCTTTCTGCCTCCCTCCTGCAGATAAAAAAAACCCAGACGAAGGAGCACCAAAATGGTCCTCTAATTTCTCTGAAGACTGATGAGTCATAGTGGATAGGTCAGATATAAATTTAATAAGATTCCCAGGAGCACCCTTATGTTCCCTCTAGTACAGTATAACAGAAGTAGTATTAAAAATTAAAATGTTGGCTGTTAGTTTTAATGAAAGAAAATTAAATTAATAAATATTAATAATTATATTCCCAAAATAGTTCTGGGAGAAAAAAACTTAAAATGTAAGTGTTCTATGCAAAGAATAAACACTATAAAATTCTAGCCAGTTAGGAGAGGTTTGCTTTCCATGGCAAACCATGAGTGAGATAGAACTCATGTATCTCTCCATCCAGTGTTAGGGCACTGAAACAGACACTCCAGTGTTATTTTCCCATTTTGAAAAGTGGAAAATAACCCTTTTTTTCAGTGTAAAACACACAGACAAAAAAGGCAATATAAGGATCTAATGGTCAATCTCAAAAATGTTTCTCTCCCTCAAGATCCCTCATTATTTTAAACTTGGCCTAACCTGGGTCTCCAGCATTAACAAAACTGTGGTGCAAGTCACATATGTCATAAATCACAAGTGCACAGCTTTTAGGCCAGCTGACCCTGTGAAATGCCACAGCAAATCTGATCAGAAGAGATTTTAGCCACCAAAGTACAAATGCTACCTTGTAAACCACCACCACCAAATTACTCAGAGGAAGGTAACTCCTTTTTCTCTGTCCCCGTTTGCTGCTCTGTCAGGATGAAGGGAATAGCTGCCTGATGGGGGATTCATTCATTTTCATTTTCTCAGCTGATTCCCCATCAATTACTTAATGAATTTTATGATATATACTACATAGCTGAGAAATAAACTGGTTATCAAATTAATGAGGAATACAGTCATGAGGTTAAAAATGCTGGATATAAGAGTTCATATAAACAGCAAAGCATGTGAAGATTATCAACACCAGAAGGATTTTCCAACCACCTAATTTTTTTTTAAAAGCTTAAAATGTGTTGGGGTTTGTTTTCCTTCTTGATGAAGGCAGGATAGGCAGCTTGCCACTTGTCTGTGGTCATTTCCTACTCAATTTTACTGTCATAGCATCCCATCTGTACTTCAAATGCTTACCCAGAATTCCAGTAATCATCAGTGATAATTCATGATCTGTCTGATGCGAAGAGATAGGTTAGATTAAATTCACATCTAATATTCCTTTAAAAATGGAACTGCAATCATTTTGTGTCTTCCTGTGGGCACTTAGTTCTGAAGCGATGATAATCTGTCTACAGAAGAACTTTCCCAAACTAACTTTCTGTAAAGGCAAATTGTAGCTCCACATTTTTTTCCTCCCCTTATTATACCAGTCCTAATCTTGCAAGCCGGTAAACGGAGATGTTCTGTCCTGCTTTTGTGGAGCTGTTCAGAGCTCAAGCGTGAGGGCAGGGCTCTGTCAGCCTGCAGACATCCATTTGCAAGATCTTGCACTTAAGAAATAACACATTTTCGCTTCCTCATTTGCATAACCATTTGCCACATTTTATTTTGACGCTCAGTCCACGGTTTCAAAGCTAAGGGACATACAGCTCTGTTTAGGACAAAATTCATGCCAGTGCCATACCATTTACATTTTTAGCTTCCCATTGCGCTGGGAAGGGCAGACTGAGCAGCTGCAGAGATGAAGCCTGGATCAGCCCCATGTGCTTGGAAGAGTTTTGCTGCAGCCACCTGGTAGGTAGCACCTAGGAGACAGTTTCTGCCCTAGAAGGGAGTTTAAGCCATTGAGTGAAAAATGAGCAAAATGCAAAGATGTCAAAGTACAGCTGCATCAGGACTATAGGTATCTGCCATCTGCATCCAGCTCATTTGAGTACAAAGAAACCCTTCTCCATCACACAGACGGGACCAAAAGATACAAGGGAAACAGGTGCAGGATTGGCTATTTATTCAAGCATTTTCACACGTTTGTTTTTGAGTCACTCAGCTTCATTTCGAAGCCTTTCTTTCAGGAGTTACCTACAAAGAGAGCCCTTGGGCCTGAGCAGGGCCTTCATGAAGGTGATATCCTTCTAAAACCCAAGTGACACAAGTGTTCATGCACTGGCTTGCCCTTCCCCACACCCCTGCAGACAGCCACAGGGAAAGATGTGCCACCACAAGAGCTCTGCTTGTTCATCAAAAAGCTTCTCTTGGCATTATTATTTACGTGCCTGATGTTTTCCTGAGCCACAACTTCAAGTTCAAAATAAAACGTTAATTAATCTATCTCGGTTTTTCTACTTCATGATGTAAAATATTCTAATTTCTCACACATTCTAAAAGAAAACCTGAGTTCTGCCTTCTTTTGGTTGTTCAAAAGACTGAGGCCTTTAATTGTAACTCCTCGTGTTTTGGGGTTCTTTAATTAAAATTGATTTCCCAAAGGATCACGTTTGCAAGAAGGCATGGAGCAGTGAATGTCAGCAGCAGCCAGTGTGATAATGCTGGCTGTTTGGTTCCCCTGTTTGGTTCCCCTTCATTTCATTACAACAAATATATTTTACTTACACGTTTTTAAAAGCTCCACATGAAGAAACTGGTACCAAACGCTGGCGAGCACTGGAAATAATGGGACTAAATACCTCTTTCTGCAGGCAATGAATCTAAATACATGATAGCATTAGGACATCAAGCATGAAATCCTGACAGAGCCAGGCTAAAGCTAAAGGAAGCTTTGTCTTCAGGGGGCTATGCCCACACCAAAGTGCACTCAGAGGGATGTTTCTGGCCCCAGGTGGGATTCCCACAGATGGGTCTGAGGGAGCTGCAGAAAACGGGGGCTAAATTCATTTAAAGTTGCCAAGCAGTAAGCAAATGCCTTGTACACATTAGCCAGGTGCACACGCGCAGCTACAGAGATTTGGCTTCCTGGAGATAGATTATTGGCATTGCAGGGGTTAATAATTGCCCTTGAACCCCTGGGAAGTGGACTTGAAAAGTTCCAGGGTTCAAGTGCGATGCCATAAACAGGGTGCTAAATAATAAAAGAGCAGCCTTGTACAAGGCTCCCCCTGGCAGGGGATGAGCCCGCCAGAAGCTCCGCCTGGGCTGATGGGCCAGACCGTGACGCTGGCAGCATAATTTCTACAGGGTGTCAGAAAATGCATTACTACTAAGTGGCACCACTCTGAATGAAATCTGTATGGGTCAACTGCAGGTTAAGCTAACAAAACAATTAAAAATTTAAAATCTAACAATCACAGAGCCCCCCAAGCACTCAAGAAGGAGCAGTGGGTAGTTTCTCATGTGGACAAAGAAATGAGTCCCCACCTCGGTTTTAGTTTTCCAAGCGATAGCGAGATGTTTCCCTAAGTGAGTTTCACCAGCTTTTTGCCTTGAAAACAGGTTCAAGGTCTTCCTTTTGTTAATGAGAAGGACATCAACAGATAATGCCTGAAAACATGGCCTATATATAAATGGTCACTGTGAACCTGATTAAAGTCTATCGAAGGCATGATCCCTGTAGAAGGACTCTCACTTTCTCTGCTACTATTTCTATATAGAAAGCACATGGAGGACATGGCACAATTTGTAGATGATGGTCAGTGTGTAGCCATGCTGTATATTTGTGACCAAATGGTGATCTTGCAGGCAGCTTTAGGAAATGATGGAAGTGTCCAAGACTTCAGTTAGGGCAATGGAGGAGGAAACAGTACAAGCAGGTTCATATATTGGCAAAATGTCCTCATTCCTCTTGAACACACCCCCCCCCCAAGCCATACTTCAACTTTCTTGTGAGCACAGCCATACTCTTTTCTTCGTTATATCACGGAATGAAATAACTGTGAGTCTGGGGGACATGCTGGTTTCATATCCAGTAGGGCAGGCTCTTCCAGATCAACACAAATAAGGCAATTATAAAATATATTTCATCTCACAGCAAGTTTCGAAGTATGCAACCTCAAAATGTGTTTTGTCTTGCATATATCACTTCATACAGGCTCGTTGGCACCAAATTTTGGTGCATTTTGACTTTGAACCTTGCACTTTCCCACTTAAAGCTCAAACGTATGGATCCTAAATGGACAACTTCATGGATAAATGGGGCTAATGGGTTTTACAAATAATTGTAGTGTTCCTAAGATTTCTGTGTATTTTTTAAACATTTATACCTGTAATGAAAAGCAATTCTGAGTCAAGATTATGCTAAACCTATATATATGTATGTAGTCTAATGAAAAGGCTTCAAACAGCTCTTAAAAATATACATTTACATAAATGTAGTTAAAATGGGAATAAATTATTCCATGAGATCACTCCTTAACTTCAGGAGTTACTGAATATTTTTATACTATTTTTGTAACAATGGCTTTATTTAAAAAGCAGAGAAAATGAAATCAATATCAGAGCAGAGGAATGGAAATCCAAGTAGCAAAGTACTGTGCTGGTCCACAAGGATGTTTCCTTTGTGAACACAAACCATGAATGGAGACCCATCAGACCATCAGAAACAGAAACATCTGAATCTGTTCAGAATTTTCAGTCCTTAAAGTAGAAACAGGAGAAGGTCCCTGCCTTAAATCTATTTGTGTGAAATGCAGAAAACTAAGTTGAACTAAGTATTTGTTGAAGTTTGTAACTTTTTCCAAATTGAGTAATATACAAAATAATAAATAGGTTTGAAATATGACCCAGGTTTGCCTTAAAAAAAAAAGACAAAATTAGTAGCATTGCTTTCTCTTAATAAAACCTGTTACAACACATATTTTCTTCATCAAAATAAAAATTCAACTAACAGACTATACCACCAGTTCAGATTCTACTTAACCATTACTTAAACTTCATAGCTCTTTTTTCTTTATTTTTCTGTCCTGCCCATCCTGTTTCCACTGGGTGACATGAAGGGAATTGCTTGTTAGTGAGTAGAATTACACATTGTTCAGACAGTGTTTTTGGCTAACAAAAACATATGTGCACACAGACACAAAAAAAAAATATCCAGTGTACAATGCTTTTCCAAGGCTGACAGCAAATAATATTTTGTTTTTATAAATATGGACAAACTCCAAATTTTGCATTCCCCTGTACACTTGGGTTTTTTAACAAATTAAAATCATTCCAGCATCTATCTATTCATCCATCAACCCATCCATCCATCTACCCATGCCTAACTCCCCCCACTTTCCTTTTCATAAACAGCTCTGCTAATTAACTCCCACATTGCAGCAATCTTTCCATTACAGGAAAAGGAGAGAGAGATTGAATTTATCTATACATGATGAACAAATGCCCTGGAGAAGCTCTTGTAATCTAACGTGTCAATGTAGATGAACTCCTCGGGATTTCTTTTCTTTGTTTTATCATCCAATAACAGCAAAAATAACACACAGAAGAATCCCAGCACTTAGGCTGCACAGCTAATCAACGACTGGAAAGACATTCAAGGTTGCACTTCATTTTATCCTTTTTTGAACAATAAAATTCAGGGGTGACTGCTCCTGGGTTTGAGGTCAAATTACTATAACAATTAGGCTCATCAGTGCATTTTTATTATTAAGGAACGATGACAGAAAACTGATCTCTTTCTGATTAAAGAAAATAAAGGACTAATTGAGAAGAACAGCGAGTGCATTATTTTTCAAATCCCTGGAAAAGGGCTAAACTTTACAAATGGAGACAGCACTAATCCTTACTACAAGAGAAATGAGTAAGAATGTGCATCTTCCCAAAGAGATGTGGGACAAGCCGTGTCCCGGCACACGCGCGGCACCGCTGTGCGCCTCCACATCCCGATCTGGGACACGCGCCTGTCACCGCAGCTTTCAGAAGTCATTTATTACCCTGACACCTCTCATTTAGGATCAGCTCTGTGCTCATTGTCACAATGAGTCATTAATGTCACAGTCTTCACTTACACCTTTCTCTGTTTTCTTTCCCAGTTCTGTTTGGGCGCAGGCTCTCGGCACTGTAACACGGCTAAAACTTGCAGGAGCTGTGAGCATTTTGTCTGAGGATGGAGTGGGAGACCTGAGCTGTCAAAATAGGAAATTAGACTCCCATTCAAAGGAGCTTTGAAACCATTTCCAACTCTGTGGTGTATCAAAAGCCGATTAGCACAGTGTGTCACACTCCTCTGTCTTTTGTGAAGCATGGTGCAAAAATCCTAAGAAATTTTTTTCCTTTTTACATAGAAAAAGATATCAATATTTTAGGACTACATAAAAATAAAATTAAAAGGAAATACAACTCAAAGAATCAGAAAACAAATTATTTGAAGCCTCAAAGATTTTTGCAAAACCAAACAGAAAGAAGTCAAACTGGGAGAGATACAGAGCAATCACAGTTGCCTTCTCTTCCCTCATTTTTCCATATTTTCAGTAAGCAAGAATCCATTATTTTTTATAGGTCTGGATCTCCTTGCACTCCTGAACAGGTCATAGCAAACAGCATTTCAGCTCCAAAATCCACACAAATGTGGATTTTACTTGCATTCTTCATTAAAAACTGTTTGCAATGCATTTTTTTTTGTAAAAACAACATGGCATGCAAAAAACCAAGCAAAAAAGAAAAAAAAAAAAGCAGTTATTTAACCCGAAACAAACTAACAATGATGGCTTCACTTACAGAAAGAAAATAAGAAATTCTTTCTCTTCAGTAGAGAAGGAAATATGTTGTAGGATGAAAGTAATCTACTTGCATGCAAACAGATACACTTTCCTAATCAATATGAAAAAATAATCAGCTCTGCATTTCCCAGACCAATCCCCTCTGTTTTAATGCAATATTTCAATGCTATTTATGTATAATGCAGCTGGCAAAATATTTTATGTGGTTTTAATGCTGATGGGTGAAGCAATCAGAAGCTTTTCACAGGAATTTTGGATTTCTAACAATGTTGAACAGACAGCTAACAAACAAATGTTCCCACAGGCAACTTCGTGCTTGCATTTTACCATAATCACAACAGGACACACCTCTAGTGTAAAAAGCCACCAAGAGTTAGGAATATGCACTTTGTGAGATGCTTGGTTCGTTTTGTCCTGTGCAGCCCCATTTCACAGGACGCCAGATTAATCCAGAGCACCGCCTGTTCTGAGCAGCATGATGCAAATATAAATTCACCTTTCAATCACTTCTGCGGGTTAATGACACTGAGTAATAGCACATTAGCAAAGTGCCACTCCAGACACCAGTCAGGCATGCCAAACAGATAATCTGACAAATGCTTCGGATTCATTTTCCATGAACAGAAACACTGTTCGGGCTTATTAACTAGCAAATCTGCATACAGTGCAGTGCAGAGCACAGAGGCTCCATTAAAAGTAGCAATCTATCTCATTAATGTAATATATAAGGGTATTTGGCTTCTTCTATTGTTGTAAAATGAAAAAAAAAAAAAAAAAAGCTTGTGCTCCCTAACGTGGTAGTATATTTGCACTAATTGCCTTGTATACCCCAGTCATGTTTTCAAGAGAGGAATTCCCAAACTGGTTAAGAGAAAAATTATGTTTTCAGTTACTATCATTTTCAAGAGTGCAAATAGTTCAGTTAACCTTCCCAAACTACTCTCTAAACTCATTTCATTTTCCCTTTTTCTATTAAATGCTTCCCTTGTAAAGGGGATGTATCCATATCTGGCCTTCACATCTGTTACTACCTCCCTGCTATTACAGATGTTATTTGAGCATGTGGAGGAGTAGAGTTACAGGGGCTGATTGCTCACTTAGTCCAAAATCAATAGGAGATGAACAGGATTTGTCTTCTTATCTACATCATATTGATAACCAAATGGGAAAAAGGGCAACTAAAAAAGAACAGTTCCCCAAAATGTTCATCCACAGTTGTAAATAAAATTACTTGAGTGCTTTCAAAGCCATTAAATATCGATCTTACCAGAATGTTAGAAAACAAGAACATTGCTAAAACAATACATTAGAAACAAACTTTCCAGCAGGTTTATCCAAACACAATTCCAACAGCAAGCACATGTACTGAAAACGCAATTAAAAACCCCATTTCTATGCAGAAAGCAGAAACAATGCTGTGATATCCATATGTCAGCTCAGTTTGTAATTTTTTTTAACAGCTGGGATTTGGAAAACTATCTACAGACATCTTCTATGTTGGCTAAATCTTTGCCTAGCAGGTTAGCTCCACTTCTTTGCATCTTGATGCAGTACCAGTGTTTAATCTGACTGGGGAGAGGAGGAGCTGGGGGTTCACAACAATGATTTTTGTTTTGCCCAAAGTGTCTTAACGCATCATTTCTAGCCACAGAATTCACTTCTTCACAGTGCTCTGCCTCTAGGACCAGGAGTCACAGTTTATCAGTATTTATAACAAAAGGCAGGTGGAAAATTAGTTTTCTGTCCCTTTGTTGGTCACCCTGAGCTTTCATCTGAGCTTTTGTTTGAAAACACGGCTGCAGGTGATTACTCCAGTGGGCCACCAGCCTAGTCAGCCACGTTTCAATTTTCTTTAATGCTGAATTTGGAGTTTCAAAGCTACAATCTGCCATTGTGAATTTCCCCTTCTGTGCTCTGCCTGCGTTTCTGGGCGTCAGAGGACACAGGGATATGTTCTCGCTCTTGACCTCAGGTTAAGGTAGCCCCACCCTACTTTTACTTTTTAATCCTTTGTATTTTTAGTGAATTAAATGTATTAAATTTTTAGTGTAAATTAAATTTATTGTATTTAATGTATTTTTTTTAATATTTTGTATTTTTCCTTTTTTAATCATCCCCTTTACATTGCCCTGCAGAGAAGTGAAGAGGATGTGCTGTGGTGGTATGACACTGTCAGGCTTTCTCCAAAGTACTTCAGGCAGGATTTCAGGTTCGTATTGCTGGATAATCAAGTACTTTGCTTTATTGTTACTCATATCGAACAGCTCACACACTATTTCCTTTGGAAATGCCTCAAGTGCCCATGTTAGTTACAATTCTTAAATAACCTAGTTTTTAATGGCACTGCAGGGTATTTAACAACAAAATACTGCTGCAATTATGGGATGGAAAATAAACATGTTATCGATTAGTTCAGAATTTGTGATGAAAATCACAATCAGGGGATTAAATCACCACCACATTTGTGAAAACCCTGGGAGATTACGGGCAAGTCTGTTAGTTCTGCAGTCTGCCTCTTCTGTGGAATAAGAAGTAAAATACTCCCTTTTCCCCAGACTTTTTGCCTGCCCAGACAAAGCAAGCTCCTTTCTGCTGGAACCGCTATGGTGCGTGCACTCCTGTGCGAGTAGTGCCTTAGGCACTACACTGCTATAGAGCAAATCTGCTGCTGTGAAATATTAAATTATGGTATGAACAAAGGATTTAAGTTACTACTGGCTTAGGACTTAGCTCAACATACAGTGGATTCCTTTAATCTGTAGTTCATGGTATTGCACGTACTGGTATCTACAACAAGACAGTCAAACCCTTGATTTTCCTTGAATCATGCACATTGTTTTACATACATTACAGTCCACAGAGACTCAGCAACAGAGAGAGCAATTAAGAAAGCAAACAAACTGTAGTAATGAACCATATAAGGAAGAAAAGCAGAAATGTCACTACGAGCCTTCAAACATATGGCTCTCCAAGGCCTTCCTTGTGCCATGCAACTTCCACTGCTCCATCAGGCACAGATGCCTGCTTATTTTGGAGCAGACTTTGCTTAGAAAACATCTCCTGGTCAGCATGATTTCATCCCTCATTAGCACTGTCCTGATGCAAGTAATGGAAATAAAAGTCCTGGAAGCCACCAGTTGTGTACACTTGCAGAAGTTGCTTGCTTATCAGATGCTTAAGGAAGGCAGTGAAAACTGAAAAGGGAATAACCCAGAAAGTGGTAGCTGGGTTAAGGATAAAGATAATTGTCAGAAGGAGGGAGATTAGAGTAGGCACCAGTGGCACTCAGGGCTTAAGAGATTGTTGTCTCCTTCACCTGGGCATGGGGAAAACAGTTTGCCTGGATACACTCATAATTTTTCATGCTTTATTACAAGCTGCACTGGGGAAGTGATGTGGCTAAAATAAAGTCAACTCTTAATGTCTCCTAAAGCTTTGTAACTCAGATGATGTTGGGAAGGTTACAGCACTACCCCAAAACACTAATGTGGGCACAGGCAAGATGGAAGAATCTGGTGAAATGGGTAATAGGGAGCAAAGGGAGGATGGGGATCGCAAAGAAATCCTGTAAGTCAACTTCGCTGCCAAGGAAGAGCCCACTGGACTGAGAGAAGTAATTTGTTGCATTATTTGGTAACATATCCAGGGAAACACTCAGCAATCTCGCTTAAGTTGCCTCTATTAGTAATTTTCAAACTTCTAGATCAGGTATCTGCAGTCAAAGAAAAATTTTTTTTCACGAAACCTTCTGTATGTTATCATCTTTTTTCACATGAAGCAGAAGCAAATTGGGTTTTTAAAAGTAGAGGAGAGTTTTAGACACAAAGTTTCCATTAGGGGCACTGGATCTGTGGGTCGCTGCCCACAAGGCAACACTTGAGTAAAGAAGCCAATGACTTGCTATAAAAAATCCAGTGTTTTAAGATACTCTATCACTCACAAAACAGACTGCAAACAGTTGTCCATGGTGCATAATGTGAAAACATAGAGTGAAAGAATGTGAAGAAAATGAATGAGAAAAATATTCTTTCAGGCTTCCTTTATCCAATCAGCTAAGTACCACTTGAAAATTAGCTAAGCTATCATTACTGCATTGTAATTAAACTTTGTGTCTGTTGATTACAGCAGAAATTAGGTGAGTTTTTCAAGTTACCAGCAACAGAGATGTTAAAACAGAAGAAAAAAACAGTGCTGCAGCCAGCATCCTGTTTTGGCCATCTTCACTAGCCATTACCAATAAGAAAATACTTGATTTTCAGCTGCTCTTTCTTTCTCCCTTACTGAAACAACTTGAGTTTGTGCAGAAAGTCTCCAAACAGTAGCTTAACTTATTTGGCAAAAATTTCTACAGATTAACCGTGGCACAAATGGCATCTCAAATCATGGACAGGGTGGAAACTATTCTAAGAAGGAATGGGCTTGTTTATAGTTTTAAACAAGTTTTTGAGGTATACAGGCCTCAAAAGGAATATTTTGATCCTGGAGGAGTGATGGAAAACCAAAATGAGGAAGATTAACGAGTAAACCTGCCACAAGCACTACTCCCTGAGAAGGATTCCTGTGCCTTGCACAAGAACATCCCATCTTCAGGTGATCCCGCGCTCCTCACAGCCAACTGCTGCCAGCCCACCGCAAGCAACACTCTTCCACTGTCTCTCCTTCAGGATTCCTCATCAGAAAGCAAGAGCTGAGCTCTCCCCCTGATATGCCGGACCAACCCCTATCAAGCAAGTCTGGCTCCATCAAGCGTAAGAAGTCATCAGTCTTACAGCAAACACATAACTCACCCCCACCATTTCCTCTCTTGTTTGGCAGCTGACCTCCCACAGAGGCGTCTGAAAGGGGCATTAATGTTTTTTGTCAGCCCATTTTGCTTAGCAGCTATCAAAATCAAATCAATGCCTCCTTCATTGTCTTGGCTTTTTCCTTTGCAGTCTTTTTTCTGTACCTCACCTCATAATCGCTGTGGGCTTTAGGCCCTGATTTATCACCAGGTTCACAAGGCTGTTGCTTCATGGGAGCAATAACCAAAAGTGTAATTCCAGCAAGTTTGCTTTTCAGCGTGTTCTTGCTGAAGGCAACAGCTTTATCTGTGCTACTCTTGAACATAACTCAGACCCCAGTGTTCCCAGAAGAAAAACAGAAGGACTTCAGGAAAAAAAAAAGAAGTCTTTTGCCCTTCCCTAATTTTGCCCTTCCTTTTTTGTCCCTGTACCTGCCAGCTCCTGCTGCAACTGGAGCCCAGTGGCCGGCGGCAGAGACTCTGTAGGCTGCTGCAGTGCTGCTAGCTGAAGAGGGACTCAGCCCTGTGGGTCCTCATGCAGGAGAAGGACAGAGCAATGTGGTGAAGGCAAGCTCTCCTGAGACAATACAGAAGGCTGGTCCCTCCCAGACCCAGGCTGGGAATGCTCCCATATCCCAGCCACATCCTCTGGTTTGGCAACTGGGTGATGCAGAAAATGCTAAGAGTAAGTCTGGCAGAAGCACAGCATAAGGAAGATTAAAAAAAAAAAAAAGAAAAAAAAAAAAAAAGAAGGTTATATAAAAAATTGATTCAAGAAAATCATATTTTATGTTCACCAAAGACAAGGCTTATGAAATAACTAATATTGAATTACTCACTGAGCTCTCATCCTACAGCTCTAATGCAAGTTCTGTCCTGCTGGAGCATACGGAACACAGTCCTTCATTCACAGAGGTACTAAAAATCTTTACTTCTGTATAGAGCTTTATAGCTTGTTTACACGTAAAAATTCATGCTTTTATAAAAGCAAATTCCAATGAGAAAATGTAACTCTTCAGGGCCATTATTACCCAGGGGTTCATCACCAGCCTTGTTAATTCTCTCAACAAGCACCAGGCCCAGCCACTCTGCCTCAGTCTTGACACTTCTTCAGAGGCTGGTTAGATTTATTTCAGTGCCTGACACTCAAGCAAAGTACACTTTCCTTTAGCTCTCTACACATTTTACTATGCAGCAAACTTGTTCTGTTCTCGTCTGTTCTTCTTGTACCTTTTCTCCTGTTTCTACCTCACACACCTGTCTGACTTGTGAACAGCAAGTGTATTTTGTTTACAAGCATCTTCAGGGTGACGCTCGCCTTTTTCTACCTCATGACTTCAAGTGCAATTAAGCCCTGATCTTTACATGTGGCCTTGAAGAACCAGAGTAATGGAAAGAATAAATCATTATAAATAATGCTGTCACAGGGAAACTCATATTCTCCTCCCAATTACCTCAAGGCCCCCAGCAGGGTGTGTGGGTGAGGGAAGCACTCTGATGCTGGAACCTGTGTGGCAGCACCATTTTGACATTCTTTCAGCAGAAGGTGGGAAATAACAAAGCCAACAGAGAAACAGCACCACATCATGCCAGTACAAATGTTACCTCTTAGACTGGGTCCTTTGGATACCTCTACAATTTAGGAATGAAAAATCCAAAGCATTTCTTTTGAGTGATGCAACAATTGCACTGGGACACTTGCAGGAAGACTGAGGCATTGAAACATTTTAAGGCTTGAAAGAATCCCGAGTTTCCTTTTTAAAGCTTAAGGAACAGCACATTTCCTTCCCCCCACCCCTTTCTTCTTTCTGATAAACTAGATACTCCAAAGAAAATCAGTCAAATGGTTTAAAACAAACCAACCTTCCCAATGCATACAGTCCTGCATGGGCAAATTTCTGCACAAACAACTACGGAAGAAACATAGCAGTAGGTAAACAAGATCAATCTGTCCCCAGGCTGTTTCTCTGCAATGGAGTTCTGTTTCAAATGAATCCAGTCATCTCAAAACGGTTTGGAATATCTGACATTTGTAATTCTGCCCTTCCATCAAGGCAGGCATTTCAACTGTGCAACATTTATATTCCACTTATATTCAGTACTATCCTATTACTGAAGTATTTCTGGTGAAAGTTCTTATGGAAAGAAGCTAAAATTCATTAAGTCACTGCCACTAGCCCACATTAGGGAAAGCCAGATATCTTCAGGGAAAAGAATTTTCCCAAGACAGAAGATATAAAAAATTATCTTCCAAATCTATATACAGGGAGCACATAAATGAATACATATGAAGACAAGAGAGGCAGGGGGAATGTAAATCAGAAAACATTAATTTCAGTGAATGTAGCAACAATAAGAGGAAGACTTTTATCCTAAAGCACTTCATTGTGTAATACACAGTATTCATCTATTAAAGAGGCTCGGGAGGGTTTAACCAGACCAGACGGCCTCAAACATGAGTATTAGTACATTTCTTAACATCATCAGTTGCTTAATGTTGCATCGCCAGCATCATGTTTGTTCTGCATATTAGGGCTTTTCCTCAGAGTGCAGAGTTGCAGCAGATTTTTGAGATCATAGGAGGGCATGTGAGCAAATGAGCCAGGCAGATGAGCCAGCCTTCTGGTGGCTCCTGTACCTCTTACACACGTCTGCTTGAAGAACAGCACAGTGCCTAGCAAGGAGCAGCAATTAGCACGGGCTTATCAAAGAACTCAAACCTTCTGATCACATCATTTATCAAGCAAGTGAAGCTGAATCTTGCTGTCATGGATATCTGTGAGTGTTTCCTCTGTGATTTCTAGTTTGATTCACTGAATCTTTCCTGTTCCCTCAGTATACATGCTCTGCACAGGAGACAGAAATGATGCTTCAGAGTGAGTAATTGAGGTTGAAAAGAATGAGACATGTAGAGGGACTTCACCAAGACAAACACCACAGGCTAAACCCTTGACAGGAACTGCGCTGGAAAGAGGCAGGCAGAGACCAGCCAAGGACTCTACCATCTTCATGTCATCCTAGATTTCTTAGCTGTTTTTTAAAACTGTTCTAGGATGATTGCAGCTAAAAGAAATTTTAAAGCGATCTGGTTTACACTCAGTAAGATACATGGTTAAGTCGAAATTCCCTAAGGCACATATTCAGGACACTTTCAGAGGGACAGGGCCTTTCTCCATTCAAGAGGACAGAAAATATTCTTTGTTTTACCCTTTTACCAAGATCAAGATCCAGAAGCCAGCTGCCCAGTGCTGCCAGTCCAGCAACTACAGCAAAACTCCAGTTTGCTTCTTCCAGCTCCACTCAGAGCTCTCAGCACAGTGAGACTGCCCAAGACCTGTACGGTATGTGGGATGGGACACATAGTGATCCCAAACTAATTAGTCAGGGAAACATCTTTATTTGTGCAATCACTAAATCCTTTAGAAAAATTTGGATTTCCCATACCCTAGAGAACTGAAGTTTTAATTGTGTCTTAAAGTCCAACTCCTATAAATGTGGTGTTGTGTTGAACAGACTGTGACTTGAGACTTAACTCACATGGAGATTTAGATGATGTATTGAAATGTATTCCCCATGCATTTATCTCAGCACGGATAATGAAACTAAGCTGTTTAGCTTCATTACCCATGAAATACCCTTAAGAAACAATTGTGCCACATTACAGAGAGCAGAGTTGACTTTCCTTTTCATACTTTTTATCTGATCTGGCCTGTCTTCTTCTCTGTGCCTATACTGATCTAGGGGGTTCTGCAGGGAAGGAGTCATGCCTTCCCCTCATCTCTGAGTAGATCCCACAGCACATTGAATATTCTAGTATAAACAGCAAATGATAATCATTCATCAGTAACAAGTGTTACTTTTCAACTCCATGCTGCAGCATATGGAAACACTCTTTGCCTGATACTTCCTTTAAAAATTAAAATTAAAAAACCTTTGTAAAATACAGGCAAACAAAACCCCAAGAACATTTATCTCTCTTAAAACCAAAATGGTGGGAGAGAACATCTTTAGCCTACACCAAGTGTTGTTTATTTCAGGAGTCGCCTGTTACCAACAGTGAGATAAAGGCACTTACACCACGATAATTCTGAGCCCCCAGGAAGAGCACCCTGACTTCTTTGCACTGCTGGTTACAGGGTCCTTATTTCACTGCTGTCTTATGATCAGCCCAAGGAGAAGACTCCCAAAGATTGCAAGATATCTTCAAATGGCCAGAAGTACTGTCAACCTGCTTTCTTTTCTTCTTAGCTCGGCACATAACATCATATCAAAATAAAGTAATTTAAAACAGATAAAATCCCATAAGGAATTTACTGATATTTTCTTTAGGTGATTTTATGTAGCAGGTTTTACTTTTTACGGATACAGTGCATTAGCCTTGCTGCTGCAACCAAAGAAAGATGAGGGATCAGCTAGAGGACAGAAAAACGTAAGCCAGTAATGAGTGCTTAACATTCTCCACTGTTGTCATGCCTAACTCAGAATGAACAAACTTGAGCATCTTAATCACTGGGAAGCTGAGGGAAGGTAAGGCTTCAGGGTCTACTTAGCACTTTACGAGATCGGGCCCTTTCTGCTTTTCTCTCAGTGTTCACTTCACAGACAGATAATGGAAGGCTTCCACCTTGGATAGAGGAAGATGTGAACGAGTCACAGGGAACCCAAGGGATGAAGTTGCCCCAAGCATCACCTCTGAGCTGCAGATCAGTGCAGCAGGCAGGGAAGAAGTAACATTATCATATATACCCAGTGGCTGTGATTCACCTCAATCCTAAAGTAAGCTTGTCAGCTCCCAAACACTAAACTCCCTTGTCATTACTTTTGTTTAAGTCATGTAGAACAGGTCGCTTCATTGCACCATTTGTTTAGGAAAGGAATAAATGTGATGGCCATTGTTTAAATTGTAATGGAAGCCAAAGCAGCAATTTTAACCTTCAGCAATTACATGAGCTTGTAGGAGAGTGCTCACATTTCACATCTACTAGCTGAATGACTTGAGAAAATTATTTACTAGATACAAAGAGTTAAGGTGAAAGGACATTCTGCTGGCCTGAAAACAACACCTAATAGCTAATCCTTTCACAATAAATCATGAACAAGATAGACTGGATGTGTCTTCTTGTCCATAGATTGCATTGAAGATGTAAGTAAGTACTGATGTTATGTACTAAGAACAAAGCCAGATTTAAAAAAAGAAAAGAAAAAAAAAAAAAAGAAAAAAAAAGAAAAAAAAAAGAAAAAAAAAAAAAAAAAAAGCCCCAGAGTTTTTTTTATATGCTGTCAAATGATAAATGACTGGCAAGAAGGAAAACTTGGCGGGGGGGGTAGAATTGGTAATTTTATACTTTCAGCTCATTTCAGTCCTCTACAAAAAGTACTAAACATTTACAAAAGGTAAGATTCTCAAAATCCTTCTGTATGTATACATGTGAAATCTAACTCAAAAGCATGAGTTTTTAAGAGAGAAAGAAATATTATCCTTTCTCCAGCCTACAGCAGGAAATTTGATGACTGCTGACACAAATCATCACACATAAAAATGTGACGCCACTATTTCTTTCTGTAGCTATAACAAATAAAAAGGTTATCTGATATGCAGTCTAGTTTGAGCTGGAATTTAGAGATGAGTGAATTATAATAAAATTTCTACAGTAATCAAGTAATGACATATGCAATTACCTCAAGGCAGTAAGTGATGGCATTAACATAAGGGGACGAATTTGGTGACCCCTGAGACAGACACAGCTCTTGTGTCTGGTGCTAGGGAACTGGGCTTCTCAGGGCCTCTGAAGCAGATCTGGCCCTTTCATGTCAAGATTCCTCTGTAATTGCAAACACTTCACTTATGAGTTCAGAGATGTTGGCACATCTTATTGAGGACACAGGCGATTAATTCTGATTTACTATAAAACAGGCATATCTCTGTTCTTCCTGCCAGGTAACATTCTCTGTCCATACCTTAAGTGCCATGCTTTATGCAGCAGGTTGCTACACACAAATGTGACAATTTATGGATGAGGATGGATGTGTAGGATGCACTGGATGCTGCCATTCTTTCAAACATCCATACATCTGCTACAGCACACACATAATGGCTTCAGGGAGTACGAAGTACAGACATTTGGGGTCACCTTTCATTCAAGTAAACTGGAAATGAGACAGACATATGTGCAGATATATGCCAAGTTTGTTTTTAGAGGAATGGAGGCCTAAATCACAAGTACTTCATCACCCGTGCTTCCTAGACAATTCAGGAACATCTTTAATTACAGTCTTAGGCTGAGATATGATGCAAAGATTGTCTACAAAGAAGTTAATAGAACAGTCTTGATTTTTATGAGGAGTATATCACATCCCACAAATTTAGTCTAAAACTTTGTAACTGTTCTGAACTAGTTTGTGTCTCCTGGACTCCTGAAACTTTGCTATGGACTAACTTGACCTAGTGCTGCAACTTATCCAAAATGTGTTAATTTATGGGGAAGGTGTCTTGTCATATAATGACATAAAATCATGACAGGACGTGCCTTCATCACACATCAACACAACATGCCGTGAAACTACAGTGAGATGAAGTTATTCTGTACAGTACAACAAATACGATTCTCTCTGGTGAAAAACCAAAGAGAAAAACTGTGACTTATGTCAACTGTAGTGACAAAACAGCCTGTAATACGAATCCCTTGGAGTCAGGCCAAAACAAACAACTAGCAGAGACAAGATCACACACTCAGAGATGTAAGAGTGGCAAGCGGGTAGTGCTCGGAGCTCTTCTCAGAAGCAAACGTTCTTTGCATGCATTTTTTTGGTGTTAATTTTTTTGCCATTGATACAGCACTGAGGCCAAGTAAACTAACTCTGAATATTACACACCATATACTTTAACTACTTAGTGCCCTGCTTTATTATTTCTTCTTTTTAAAACCATGCCAATGTGTCTTTAACATGAACTGCCAACTTTTGCAAACAAGACAGTTAAGAGAACGGCAACCCTCTGAAAACTCGGCCAAGTCTGGAACAAAAGCAGCTATTTAAGCAGTGAACATTGAAAAGTCTGTTAAATCATCTGATTTGTGTAACCTGAGCCACGCTATGTGAGGTGTTTCCTCTCCACTAGCCAACTCTGACTGCCACAAGGGTGAAGAGAACAGGGTTCCTTAGAAATGTCAACCTCTGTTTATCAAAGAGCTTTGTAAAATTATTAAAATAACATTTCAGCTACAGTGGCTGCCCTTCGAAACTTGCCAAATGCTTCTGATAACTGAATAGGTACCTCAGTAGTCCCAGCATTCCAAGAATTTCCTACCATAAGCAGCAGGAAACACAAGTTAATGCTCAGGCACTGCAGCATCCAATGCCACGCTGGCAATCTTACATGGAGCACACGCTGTAGTGTCCCAAACCAGCATATTCAGCCTTGAGAAAGCAAGATGTACTTATCAGTTGGGATATTCCCTCAATAGCAGAATTCCTGAAGCCTGCTGAAGGCCTGAATTCCTGCCTTATGTACCCTGGAGCTCCCTCTTTCCCTGGCTTCAGTGGGCTCCCCCCACGAGCAGCACAGCAGTCTTCCCATTGTGGCTGCTGGGGCAGCACATAGTAGGGGTGCAAGGTCAGGGTGCATCAGCCCTTCCCTTCCCACATAAATCCTTCTCTCCACCAGAACATCATTATGCTCTCTCAAATCCTGCTAATGATTTTTGCAGACTTTGAGAAATAACTCATGCTGTTCCCTACCCTCTTTCTGTTGAAATGGACTATTTAAATAAAAAAATACAAAGTCTTTGGAGAGGCAAACAAAAGCAAAGTACCTACATCTGACATCTTTAGGAACCCAGAATGTTTTCAGAGGAGGAAATTGCAATGATGGGCTGGCTGGTCATGAGAATCTTTTTGTGAAAAGATGCATATAGATGGTTTCATCAGAGATGATGACAATTTTGCCACCACTACCAGTAAGCTCAGGGCTTCACACTGATCCTACATGATTGACATATTTGGGATGACAAATATCTACTTTCTATCTATATACTTTTTACCAATTTGCTTACTTGTTCTCCATTAACACAGTGTTATGGTTAAGCAAACATACAGCTTGAGGGACTAACCACATTGAGTAGCTTTACACTGACTTTGTATATGCTCCCCAAATTTTCTCTTGGAGCTGTTAACATGTTTTGGATCTGACCTCCTCTGTGACATCTGTACAGCTCCAAGAGCTTCTTGTTCATAATTAAAAGTGACAGTGCTCCTTTTGGTTAAAATTAACAGAGGTGAAACTTAACAGAAACTGCCTACTCAAGGAGTCACACCACTCTCCATTATCAGACTCTAAATTATTAACTTGCTTTAGTTTTATCATGATTAATTATTAAAATTCAGCTCCTTGTCAACATATTCATCATAGAACTGATAGATTAGCAGTGTCTCCTGCTATATTGGCTGTGCTCTAAACAGTGACCTTTCAGCAGTATTTCATGTCTCAAAAGGATTGTTGTAGTGGCACATTTTACTCAGGATAATAAAAGGAGCAGAAGATGAAACAATAACCACTACAGTGGAAATTTAAGGCAAATCCTATTCTCCCTTTTATCTCAAGCATCCAACAGAGTTAAGGGGGAAAACGATCAAAGTTAGCTGACTTGCATTCTGCAGCAGGAGAAGGGGTTTCTGCTATTTATTTTTTATTATAACTATTTTTTTTTTTCATTATTAATTGCCAGAGTACTCCTCCCTTAAGGCTCAAGATTTAGAGGGATTGCTCAAACAGGGCTTGCTGCTGAATTGCAGCAAGGTTTGCCTCTGGTCCAGAAGCCATAGTTGAAACTATTCACTTTCAGTGTGGCATTCCTGGCACTGAAAACAAAAGACTTTGTTATTTGAAGATATTTTTTTATTATTATTTTAAATAGCAACAACTACAATTCTTTGCAGTGTCCTGCATATTTAACACTTATTGGAAAAGTCAGCTGAATACCACAGATTGTAATCAACATCTTTCACAGATGCCAGGATTTATTTTTTTTTCCCTTTGAATGCTCAGAGCTTTGCAAGTCATTAGTCCATTAGTACAAAGTTAGAGTACGCCAATCAATGTCATTTAAAGCTGTAGGTCATCTCGGGTTTTCATAAACAATCTTAAGGCTAATGACAGCTACTTACTCTTCTGCTCTCCCTTTCATTTCATCTTCAGCTTTCTTTGAAACATTAGACTTGGCATTTGCAAAGAAATAAACCCTCTGCAGGTGCTGCTTTTTAACCATGATAAAATAGAAATTATGTTCCCAAAAATCACTATGAGACTTAAGGAAAAGGCAGGATATTGCGACCTAGGTTTATTCTTTTACACTTCCTAATATCCTTCAGTTTATTAGAACGATATGAAAGAAGACATGCCAGAAAAAACTGTTGCTGTTTAGCTTTAAAGATACTTTATTCAAATGTGAGAAAAAGTCTTGAGCTTGAGTTACATGACCTAGCTACAGTAAATTCACATCTGAGCTCTGGTCAGACCCCCTGCCCAGCCTTAGGCATATCACTTAATCGCTCAAAATGTCTCCATTTCTCCCTCTAAATGAAAACAAACTGGATTGCCTGTAATTTTTTGCTTTTTTTTTTTTTTTTTTCTTGAGATAGCACATTGGTGCAGGCCATTATAGTAAGCTGGCAGGGAGTTAAATGTCTCTTGTGTGTCTTCCATCAACTTACTGCTTTCTGCCTACCTTCAGGGAAAGGCCCTTTTGGGAAATAAAACTGCTGAAATCTGAAGCCCATGATTTCCATGAGCAATGAAAGGGTTGTTTGCAAAATCTGCTGTCATCTTTGCAGTGTCAGGGAAAGCATTTCACTTCCCACTCTATCAGAAGTCAGGTAGCTGTGTGGGGATGCCAGCAAAAGGATGGATGGACTCCCTTGTGGAAATGTGGGTGCAGAGCATCATGACAGTGGGAACAGTCAGACACCCAGGGTAAAGGAGAGCTAAAAGAAGCTGTGCTGCATGGAAAGAAGGAATGAGGAGGGGAAACTTTGCATCCCCTTCATTTCTGCTCAGCTACCAACGCAATTTTCCATGACTGCTGCCTTTATTGAAAGGTAAAGGTGCTGTTACCAGACACATGGCGAGAGCCAGGAATTAAGTTCCCTGCTCAGGAATAACTCCCAACCAACAAAGCACTGCAGTGACCCCTGGTAACTGCTTCCCCGAGCCAGAAACGTGTACTCAGAAACTGTCCTTGGCAAGATCAGTGGGAAATGCAAGGACTCCCTTTAGCACTGGGTCTGAAGGACCATGCAAGGACATCGGGCTTTGTTGCAGAGTTATCATTGCTCTCAGCTTTGGCAATGAAAAGATCATCAAAGAAGGGAGGAAGAGAAGAGTGAGCACTAATCTGACAGACTGGAGACTCAACTCTGTTATGGCCAAACCAATGGGTGCTGGCTACTCCTGAGCAATTAATTTTTCTGTGAATTACAGCTTTGTAATTTTAAATGTCATCTTTAATAGGTCTGTAGTTTCCAGCCCTATTAAAGGTTCTTCTCCCATCTTTAAAACAGAAGAGTGTCCCTGTTGGTTTTGCTTTTAATTCCAGAAATGACCTTCAAAAACAATATAAGGAGAGCAAAACCTGAAGGTTTGTTGTGAAGAAGGAGGTTCACTCCCAGAGCCTTTTCTGCAACATGTGCTACCTGTGTCCAGCCTCTCAGTTTAAAGCATCCACTGTGTTGCCCACTTCCTCATAGCCTTAGTCCCAGATTTCTGCTAGATCACTCCATCTTTACCAGAATGAGTCCAGTAAATGTCATTCTCCCCTCTAACACACACCAGCTCCCCTGCTAATTTTAAAATAAAGCATTTCTTAAATATCATGGATCTGCTTTGTCTAATACCCCTGTCCTCCCACCAAGCCACCAAAGTAAATGTTCTGCATGAAGTTACTCCAGATGAGTCAGCAGGGCAAGGAAACAAGCAGCTGTGTAGACTGAGCATGCACTAGGCTCAAAATGGGGTTGCAAGCAAGGTGAGTGCCAACGTGGTTTTCAAAATTATTTCATTTTTCTTCTGTCCCTTTGCTCATTCTGGCCATCTCCTGTCCAGTACAAGGAATAATTTTAAATTATATTGCACCAAAAATCCAGAAATCTCAAAGGTTCCCAAGCCCTCTTCAGCCTGCAATGGACTCACTCATTCCTCACTCACAGCTCATGCCTTTCAGAGCTCCTCCACAAACCCTTTTCTTGGTGTTTGTGAAGGGTTAAGGCTGACCCTTTAGGAGGACTGCCCTGCAGTGCCAGAGCTAAAGAGTGCTGACAGCCAGGAGAAAAGGTAGCTGATGGCAAATTGTTGCCATTGAAAGCCCCCACCCATTGTTCCAATTGCCAAATTGCCTGGCATCCACCATTAACCTAGGTTAGGATGGCCTTCACACAGCCTGGGCAGCAGTGCATGATATTTAGCAGCAGAAACACCAATTCTCAACCTGCCCCATCCTCCTCCCCAGCTGTCCATGTCACCCTGCACTCTACAGACAGCAGCTCCCTGGTAATCGGAATCAAGCGCTGACATTGCAAACCCTTTCATTACTTGCAGTGTATTGCTGGTTTGTAAAATATAGATTAAGCATAGAGTCACGCTGTGCCCTACATCAGGATAGTGTTGTTACATGTTTATTAAGGAAGTGATTTAAAAGGGAGATCATGCAGTGAATTACCAATCCTGCACAACCTACTAAAAAGTGGGTGATGGAACAACATAATCATCATACATCAGATTCCCATTACCTGATTTAGGGTAATTTGTATTCTCTGCCTCTGTGCAAACAGAATGTCACTTACTGCACTGTCAAACTTTATTTTAAGAGTTAAAAGGTGGGTTCATTATTCATAACGCTAACAATCGGGAGTAACTAAAATGTTCCATATGCCAGAAATCAAAACCTGTTAGCATGGAACTGGTTACAGGAGATTTAAACCAAATTAAAGCTCTGACAACATTAGTTTTAGAATGGGAAAGCATAAGAAAGAAGAGTTGCACAAAGACTAATTCAATGCATCTGCTCCTGCAGGCTGTTTTTGTGTTTCAAATACATATTGAAAGATAGAAAAGTTAATTATTTCTGTGGGCTAAGACAGAACGTGTGTGAGAAGATGAGCAAGTGAGATGGCAAACACATGCTGGTGTGTGCACTAGAGAAAGCCAGATGGCCCTGCTTTTGTCCTCTTCTCTCAGTTGGGGTAGGACACCTGCCAACACCCATAGGTAGCTGTCATCCAGGGCTCTTGTGGTTCTCCAATTCCAGACCTCCGGTCAGGAAGTGTTTTGAAGACCAGTAAACCACTCAGCCCTGGTCTCCTCTTCATAAATAATTCCTCACAGCCATTGAGGAAGACTGGAGCTGGCTTTCAGCTTCATTATGGTTACTTGAGAGCACTCTCAGGTCTGGCATCTTCACAGACAGCTTATTCCTCTGTGGGAAATCCTAGTGGGCTATGGGGAGTGGTGAAAGAGAGCCGTCAGCAGTGACTACTTGCCTAGCTGGAAGCCACACTCCCGTGCACTTTTCATGCAATCAATCATGAAGGAAAGGTCAACAGACAGCTTTCAAATAACCGATCCATTTAACTACTGACATTGATCTGGGCCAGAGAAGTGGAGTTGGGGGTGGGGGAGGGAGAGTTCAGTGGTCAATCAGTGGAAATCTAAGCCCCTTTCAGTCTAATGGGAAGCCTAAACACAGTCCTAAGCTTTCTGCTTTAAATCTCACAGCAATTTGCTTAAGGCACTATGGAGCCTTTACATGGTTGTCTTACAAAGTAAGCAAAAAAAAAAAAAAATTTCCTGCGTAAAATTAATTGGGTAAACCAGAAGAGATCCATAGTTCACTGAAGAATGCTGTGCTGCTCCTGTAGGTGCAATGGGCAGCACAGAGGAATAACAAGGAGAGCCCCTGCATGGTCCCAGGGCCAACAAAACTCCAGCTGTTTTGTTTTGGCTTTGGTTAGAAAGATGTTCTTCTTCCCATCCTAAGCATATCCTCCCAGTGCAACCCAAGGCATACTGGCACCAGCCTTTATAGAGACCAATTAATTACCTTCCAGCTAAAGAACAAATAAGCAACCCTACCTCACATTTGCCAGATTAGAGCTTTCCAACCCTCAACTCTCTTGTGCGGGGCCAACATCTTGCAATAAATCTCACAGGAACAACGTAGTGCTGACTAGTCACTGTCCAGGCTCAGTTCCAGATAACTCTGGTCCATAGTCTGTCAGTAGAATCCTACAGCCACCAAACAATACTCTGTGCAGAGTAGATTTAACTCTCCCTGCATAGATGCCACAGAGCACAATGTGAGTGTGTACCCAGGAGAGAGAGAAAGCAGATTTGCTATTCTCACTTAAGGTCATTGTGGCAGAAGGATGGCTAGTCCTGGATCCCAAGCTGTGCTCCCAGAACTCTTTCCACAATACTTCACATGTACCACATCATCTGCATTAAGGATACGTGCATTCCACCAGCACCTATAGCCACTTGGAAGGGCCTTTTAGTGACAATACACTGAAATTTATCTAAACCAGGGCTTCAATAGCTTAATTCTGTCTTTTCCCGGATCAAGCACTTCATCTCGCTGTACTTCAAATCCCCATCAATAAAGTAGAAGGACTATCTCTTGCGGGCATGTAGTAGGATAAATATATGTATTATGATATGCTCAGTGATAAGGATAATGAAGCATAAAAGACAGACAGCCTGACCAAGGGAACTGAAGTCAGTGGAAGGATTCCCTCTGTATTAATTGGGCTTTGGCTGTAGTCTCCATTTAAAGGGAACAAGGCACACAAGGATTCGCTTGGTTCCTAAGCTGGAGGTACAGAACAATTCTCTGAATCCCATAAGAGCTATTTCTCAATCAAGTGTGGTAAGAAAAGAATCTCTGCATGAGACACTACTACAGAAAAAATGTGACATGAAATCCTGAGTGTGTTTATGTATGTGTGTCAGGGGAAATGATATTAAATACAAGGGAAAAAATAGAATTAGATATCAAAAACAGGATTAAACCATAAAAATCTGTCCAGCATGGACAATCTAGTTTGTAAGATAATCTTTTCTATAAAAGGCAGAATATTAAAGTAAATAACTCAGAAAAACCCAGAGGAATCTGAGCTTTCAGTAACCAGCCAGATGGAGAATGCAATATAGGCAAGAGTACTGCATGCCACATTTCATATATCTAAGGAAAAAATAAAAAGCAAGTTATTTCTGGGGAACATTATTGCTCCTCATGGTTTCCTCAATTATTTCTTTGTTCTGCTCCTCCCCATGTGCATCGCCACTATTAGTAGAGTCAGCCATTTGCACAGAAAAGTACAATTTTGTTGTGGCATTAATCACACATTTCCTGCCCTCTCCATGGCATGGAGAAGGCTCAGCTCTCCGCTCTAACTCCCTGCCACACTGCACTCTGTAAATACATTTCTTGCACTGAGGAAGGAAGCCAACTCAAAGGTACACATCAGTCTGAATAGGCTTCTTGGTTTTCATTTTGTCCAAACAGAGGGGTCTGTTAGCCTGTCCTTTTCCAGGAGAGTCTTTGCAGACAGGCTGGAAATGCTGAGGCATTCTTTAAGGGAAAAGCCAGCAGTCCGCAAGCCACACCATTGGGTCCTGCCCCATGCACAGAACTCCTGCTGCCTCCACCCAACTAGCACACCACTGATTTACCAATCCCCTGCATTTCTGAAAATCCAAAGCAGTACATGTCCTGAAAAACAAGCTCCATTAACTTTCAAAATCGTCCCCAGCTTTACTGTCTTGGTCTTTTAAAAAAGCACAAGGGCCTAGACTTTGGGAAGTACTAAGGTGTGCCACAGTATGCTGCCACTCCTCACAAGTACACAAACAACAAGCTTGTGGGAGGGATTAGAGCCGCTAAATTTTTGTGCTACTTAAAAAAATAAAAATTATTCTATTTTATTTAAATTCTCTTTGCTTTAATTATCTATAATGAAAATATAACCTTTTGTGGTAAACAGGTTCTGAGGCTTAATTAAGCCTACAGGCTGGAGGAATACAGACTAAAACTGTTAAAGAGGATAACGCAAGAGGATTCACAACTCCACAGTACAAACTGTCTAACACCCAATTAAAAGCAGACATAGGCCAAACTGAGCAGGAAAATGGTACCCCAGGAAAAAAAAAAACCAAAACCAAAAACAGCAGCAAATTTTGGCATATTTATTTAAAGGAACTCTGTTTTCTAAACACCCATGAGGATCTAGACTTGGTATCTACACGTCTTTCAAGACTGCAGACCAGCTTGCATCCACCTCTCCCTGAAAGGCCCCACTAGAACCAGTGGTTTAGCTCTGGGTCTCCTTCCATCTTGTGTTAATTATTTACACATGTAGAGTCAGTGTGAGCTGATCTTGAGCATCACAGTGCAAACGCCTGCAGAAACTCCCACCTGATCTATTACGTGACTGAGACAAGAATCATTCAGCTCCAGCAGGAAATCTAATCATCAGCTTTTATCTAATGATAATATCTGCTACATTATCCCACAGGGACAGAATTCTGTTTTATCCAACAGTTTGTGGTTGCTTCTTGTAGGCTGACATGTCACAGTCATGGAAGAACATGGACACAGGGAGACTGGAATAGGAATAAAAGGGAAACAGTAGGATAAACATGTTCAGAAAAAAAAACAACCAAATAGGCACATATTTTACTGAAGTAGAACCATGTTTCTCTTAAAACAGTTTAAAAAAAATGTGCGATTGTTTAATGAGAAATGTGAAATCAAGCTTTAGCAATCCCCAGCTCTTCAGCTGGATAAGCAACAACTTGCCCTTATTTTGATTAAGGAGAGCTATTACATGTTTTTCCTGAAGCTATTATTCTGCTACAAGCATGTTGTAATTTGCAAGTTTCTCCAAAAATCTTCCTTTAATGAAATGAATAGGAAATTAATGCTACCAGGCAGAAGGCTAATAGTTTCTAACACTTCTCTCTGAGATATTGGAAAGCAATTTTCATTTACCAGCTATCTAAAGGTGCAAACAACCTGCAGTTTCACTGACAGCACTTTGATCCTCTTGTCTGCAGTTGTCAGGCATTTTTGGTTTGGGGATAGCACACAGTGACTGTAAAGTCTTCTGACCAGAAACACTGACATACTGTATGAGCCTGGACCCCAAGCGACAAGAATTTCAGAAAACAGCATGCAGAAATGGGTCTAAGATATATTCCTGTTCCAAATATGATCAAGAGAAGTTGGGTTTAAAACTCCCACTGGCTCCTATGCATGGATTGAGATGTTAGATATGATCATGGTAAGACCAAAATATAGGTAAATCACAGAACAGTGGAACGGTCTACCAAGCTTGAAACCCAGGACGGCAGGCATGTTGCACAGAAACAGAAAGGTAAGAGAAATAATGTCTTTGCACTGGTCCAAAGCAATGCCATGGGAAAAAGGCCAGGACTAATTTAAAGACTTAGACAAGAACTGATAAACATGTCCTCAATCAGACTTAGGAGCAATTAACTAACCTGTGCTACTCTTACCTGGTTTTATTATTCAGAAAATGTAAAAGTCCTCAGCTCACCAAAGGACTTGAGAACCCCTACAAATACTCACACGTCTATGGCCAGGTGCTGGGCTAGTGAGTGGGGTCCCATGGCCATGGGAAAACCCCAGTTTGTACCAAGATCCTAAAACTCCATCATTGAATGGCAGCTGTAGAGGGGACAGCGAGAGAGTGAGGCAGCCATCAAGAATGGCATCAGGCCCTAAAGCAGAGCTGTACCAGTGATTCAGGGATGCAACATCTGCTGCTATCAAACCGACACTACCGCACCACAGAGCCACATCACCACGTTTTCTTTCCATGGGAACCTGGGATTGGCAGGCACACTCTGGACCCACTGTTTTCCTCACACTTATGTCATGCTAACAGAGCCACTTCAAGTCTGAAAATACCACAAGTGGTACCAGTGCTGTCCCTTTCTATCCAACGAATGGTGGTGCAGAAGGAAGGGCACTGCCAGCTGGCTGAACCCACATCGATGCCAACAGGCACTGGTGCTAAGGCATGCCCAGCAACACAGACCCTGGAGACTCTGAGATGGAGAAAAAAAGCCATGTCCCTCCCATTAGGAAGAGTCAGGCTGGGAAGGACACAGAGGGTAGTGCTTCACTCCTGTTAATTCTTCTCTCAGGAGCCCTACTTGGAAGCACTTTTGAATTACACGCCTGACACTGACTTTGAACAAGCTCTCAAAGTGATGCATGTCCCTTTTACTGACTTTTTATTTGGAAATACATTATTATATGGCCTTCTAGAGAGATGGAGTTGTCAACCACATGAATGACAACCCGTGGCAGAAGACCAGCTCACAAACTCCCTCTTTCTCGCTGTCACTTGCAGAAACCTCAAAACTGAAACAAATGCAAATAATTAATCATCGCTTGCACATCATCTTAGAGCAGATGCAGGAATAAATAGACAATTGATGATCTTCCTTCACTAAGAAACAGGCAAATTCTTTTAAAGGAGATGAGATACTAAATTCTATCGTGTCTGGGCACAGCTCAAAACCAGGTCTGGATTTTCCCATCTTAAAGCTTGCTACAACTTTTCAAATGTGGTATTTTCTGTCAATCTCTAAAGAAGACAATCTTAAAAGATAACAGTTTCCTACACTATGTTATCCATTATTCACTTTTAAATTATATTAATAAACAATCAATCAGAAACCTTAAATATTAGCTTGACTTTTTGGTTAAGGAGCCTGAAATTTTTGAGACCTAAGAGAGGATGGAAAGCTCGTGTGTGAAGTTTAATCACAAAATAAGGAGAGTTCTGATGCAGAGCAGCAGACAGGCTGCACACATCATTGTTAGGATACCCACAGACCAGCTATCACACTTACGGGATTGTTTCACATCAAGGAAAAGAAAAGGCATGAGGGCAAAGTCCAGGCCCCAGGCCTTGGATCTCTGTGCTTGGAGCCATAATTAGGGGAACTCAGGTCATGCTTCCTTTCTTTCTCGCTATCACTTTGGACCAAAGGATCCTCCTTCTGCTCTTCATTTCTGCACACTTCACAAAGGAGACCCAGGGGGCAGGGGACGTTCCTTACAAAGCAGCCTTATCTCTGTGATCAGAGCTGTCTCCTGCAAGAGGTTGGGTTTGCAGGGAGAGGAAGGACTGGAAGCTGGACTCCTTGGCAGTGCTCAGATTATAGTTCCCATTTAAAGAAACCTCATACTTTTCCCAAAACCGGGAGGAAAAAAAAATCAAGCATCCTGACCAGCTCTTGGAAAGGCAGGGTCCATTCCCAATGAATTCCCCATGTCACAAGGATGCTTAATTTTGGGTGCAGGCTGTCCACAACTCACTTGGGCGGTCTCACTGACACCAGCAGAGCCAGTCTCTTGGGGCAGGGAGGAGACACTCATTGACTTCAGAGGGAAGGACAGACCTGCACGAGACCTGCTTGCTGTTATAAAATACAGCTGACACTGACACCAGCGTCACCAGAGTCCAACAACGGTCTGGTGGATGAGAAATGGAACTCCTTGAAACAATAGCTTCAAGAAAAATAAGGAATCCCATTTCCCTGCTCCTTTATTTTTTAAAAGCACCCAGTTAACTTGGAACTGAAATGTAAAAACAGACTTCTCCATTGCCTTATAGATGTGTACAAACCCATCACCCAAGAAAAGGCTACTATACCCACAATATCAAGTCTCTCTCTCCTTTGAATTTATTTCACCGTCCCCTTAACTTGCATCTGTTTCTGTGTTTTCAGAACCTCCTCCTTTTTCACAATAAACAAGTTAACCTCTTTGTCTCTCTGCAACTCACATATTGCATTTAATAGCTTTGTTTGACAACTTATTCCATATGTTTGCTTCCCTCTGAGTAATAGTTCTGCCTGAATTTCCTTTCAGTCTTAATTTCCTAATCATTAGATTGACTGCATAGCTCACTCTTTAAAAAGAAAAACCCTGAAACTGAAACCAGCAAGCAATACAACACACGCACAAAGCACCAAGAGAATAGATTACTAGTGGTCTACTTATTATCATTATCATTTTCAGCCTCAGTTCTATTAATGCTATTGTTAAAGAACAGCAGAGAAAAAAGGAAATATGTCTCTGGCCATCTACAGGTTTGAGTGGAGGAAAACTGCAGTACATTCTCAAAAAAAAAAAAAAAAAAATTATCCATGTAAATATGACCCTTTTATTGTCTCTGAGGTCTAGTTCAGAGCTTTCAATAACAGCTCCAGTTCTTTAGAACTATATTATTGCATCTTAATGATGAAGCCAGTAAACACCTGTATACTAGTCTAACATTTTAAAGGCTGTTTTGCTGCAATGAACATTAAATTCTGGCTCATTCTGAACGAAGAGCACCACAGTCAAGATGTGGTCTAGTTAATGCAGTTTGGTCTCTTTTCTTTACATCCACCTTTTTCATTATGATATTGCATCTTGCAGAAAATGGCATTTCTTTTGCATTTACCTCTTTTCCATGAAAGCTGTGGTTAAAACAGAACAACTCTATGAAGAATCTGGCCTGCAAGATTAAAATTCCACCAATTCTGTTTGTACTTGGTTACAGTGGTAGACCCAAACAACCGCAGCTAAAGTGAACCCTTTAACCCCATGATTTACAAGAATGTCCACAAGAACATCTCTGAAAACTAACCATGCTACCTTTCCAAATTAACCACACACACATCCCCAGTGCTACATGTGAGCCCAGGATCACAGTCTGCAATCTCTGCAATTCACAGAAGATCCAGGAGAGCCCATAATTGCTCCTGTGCTTATCTCACCTACACTCCTACTCCTAGGAAATGGGAAAGCTCATCAGATGCTGAACTCACAAAGCTCTCTTCAGACAAGGGCTTACAGCTTTAAGGAAAAGAAAATGCTTCTCTATTTTCTCGTTATTTCCCTCCTGTTCCCTGCCAATACATAAGCCTAGAGTGAATGGTAACTGGCCCAGCATTTTTTGGATCAAAAACATGTGTTTATGTATTTGAAAATTCATATAAACATTTATTCAAAAGAAAAATAAAAGCATGTAAGACCTGTACCTTCCTTTCTTCTTGTCAATGCCTCAATGGCTTGGGTAAAAGGGATTTTCCTTTAATTATTCTTTTACCTTTCTTCAGACAAATTACACTTTTCAGCTTTCTAAAAGAATTTCATACCAAGTCTTCCCCAGCAGACCCCTAACAATCAAAGCCCACAGTTGCTATATTTGCTATATTTCTCCTTTTTTTTTCTCCTTTCTACCTTTTTTTTTAAAAACGAGAAAAATAATGTTTTCCTCAGACGACTGAGTGCATTTATTTCTTTTCAGAGTGGTAGAACAGTATACCCAGAAGGAAAATCTTGTGAGTTTACCAGTAAAAAAACCTAGCCCTCTCCACACTTCTGGAACAGGCAAGCACACAGGTGTGAAAATGGGAAACATACAGGGCCAAGAAGTACTTCACTACCCACAAAAAGCATGAGTAAGCAACGATGGGTTCTATGCAGCCAAATAGAGCACAGTGGCCTTGGCATCAATACCAGCTTTAGTTCAGCCTTGAAAACTTTGTATGAAGTGGCTGGAGGGTAGTTCAGAACTGTTTTTTTTCTCATTTTCTCCACAGTGCCTGGATTACTTTCAGAAAATAGGCTCCCTGGCACTAAATGGTTTGCCATAGCCTCTCACTTACTGTAAAAACAGAAGGAAAAGAAATGCTGCACAAATCTGCCATCACACAACTTGTCATTCCTTCGCTTCTCCCATTTTCAAGCCCGCGTACAACAGTTCCCACTTGTGTCTGGCCACATTTCTATTGCTCCTAGCTGAAATGCATCTTTGCAAAGCTCACTTTGTTAGCAGTGCTCCCAAAACGCCAGAGCACACGTTAAACACTGTCAGTCCCTTTGCCTTTTGAAATATGTCTCTGCACAAGGCATCTTTCAAAACAATAAATCCCAGATACTTAATCAGCAGCAGGGTAAGAAAAAAACAAGCTTCTCCATAGCCAGTGATAAGCACCGGGGTTTATTTCTTCTTTGCTCAAACTTGCAGTAATGAACTTGAGTGTTTTAGAAGTAATATGAGACAAAGGTGTTGCCAACAGTCGGTGATGAAGTTACTGAAATTTGACTCGTCATCATTTGCTGGCCCCAAGCCACCCCCGACCAAGCGGTGCGAGTGATCGGCAGAGGCCTGGGGAGCACTGCAGGACCGAGTGCAGGCAGGGGGGTGGGCAAACAAGAGGCCAATTCAGAGCAACTGGAAGGCATCCCAGAAAAACAAACAATGGAAATGTTTCAACCACCAAGCCGGGACTTCACTAAGCCTCTCAAAGAGGGACTTGGTACAGGCAGCTCCCAGCAAGGACGATCGGTGAGCCACAGGGCTGGCACTAGCCCTGCCACCTGGGACTGTGTCTCCAGCAGTACAGCACACCTCCTCCTCCTCCTCCTCCTCCTCAGGGCACCTTCTGTGGTCATCTCAGCAAGCAGACCACGAGCGTGGCACTGAAACATCAGGCTGCCCTGCAAGCCTCTTCTGCTAGTATTTCATTTTTGGGTGTACTCCTGGGAAAGTGCTTGCTCATTTCACTCCTTAGGAAGTGAAGCAGCCTCACAGCCTCAAGAATAATTTATTGTCATTAATAATAATACACTGGTATAGAACTTTTCATCCCAAAGGATGGAAAAAGCAATTTAGAATCTCCAAGCAATTTTCAGAGTGGAATAGTTTGTGCTTTAAGGCACATGCAGCAGTGACACTGGAGCGTCCCTGGCTGTGCCTGTGCCAGTCATGTACACAGAGGAAGTGTGCCATGCCACAGACTCAGCCGACACCCTCCTTGGCAGCACAGAAAGAGGAAACAGTGGCAATGGGTGAATTAAATAAAAATGGCAGGGGGTGCAAAGCCATCTACACTTCTCCATTCAATGGGATGAAGCCACTGGCTTCATTTCCTCTGCCCCTTTCTCTGGGCAGAGGAAACAACCCTCCCTGCACGAATTACTGCAAAAAGGAAGATGTGATAGACCAAGTAGTGGAGCTTTCAGAAAGGAAAGCAGGGTAAAAGAAGACCAGGGAAAGACCAGTGGTTCCTTCACTCATGCTTCCTTTGCTGCCCAAAGCTAAGATGCACTGCTGGACACCAGTAGTTAAAACATCAGTGTGCCCTTGATGCTTTTGTATCTCTCAGACTGGAAAAGAAAATAGACAGTAACAAGAGCTACTCTTTGGTTATGAATTCCCACTGCAACCTGAGTGCCAGGCCTTTCTTGCACAGCAAACTCGGACTTCAAAAAAATAAATTAAACAAAAATTGAGAAAATATAAAGCTGCACAAATATTAACAAGTTTCTGCAGTGCTAGGGTAAGGTATTTCTCCTGCAGACCTTTTGAATCGTCCTTCCCTTAGCACTTAAGGCATAATCTGGAGAGATAAACTTCTGCTTAATGACCACCCAGAGAGAAGGGCAATGCATTTATCCAGGGAGCGGCAGTTGCAGACAGAATTTTGTTCCATAGGTCACTAATTCAAAGGTAACCTACTTTACTAGGGATCCAGATGTATTTGTGGCTGCTGCTGCTGCTTGGTGGCTTACAAGTAAAACTATTTTTCAACCTCATGTGAGTTCTTTGCATGTACAAATCTCTAGTTTATACAGATGTTGGAAAACTTCCAGCTGCAGACAGGAGGGCAAGGGTCAGTGTAGTGAAGAAGGTCTCCTTTCCCAGCTGGTCCAGCTGATCTGTGCAAATCTGGACTGGAAAGTGGGATCTCCATCCTCCCCTCATACACCTCTTCTTCCAATCTCCCTCTTAGCCCTCTTTCCTTATTTTTTCATTTACCCAAACCTCTTGGCTTTCCACTGTTACCGAAGAAGACTGCCTTCAGATCTCCAATCTTAAAAAGATCCAGCAAATCAACCAACTCTGCTAGCACTTCCCATTGTGAACTACAGCTCTCCCTTCTCCACATCTCACCCCTCAGCTCCTTGGGAAGGCAGTTCATATAGAAGCAGAAATTAAGCCAGTTGAAACAAGATTAGAGGATGAGGAAAGATGGACAAATCCCCATTGCTACTCAAGGCTGCAAGATTTCATTACTAAGAAGTGGTGCTAAAAATAGGTCTGTGTACAAAGCATTGTTAGTACTGAGACTTCTATCACTGCTAGACTTGGGAATTTGTTTATGACTTTTCCAAGTGAACAGAGAGCCTTAAAAACATGCTTCAGTAATTTTTTTTTTTGGTGGGGGGCGAGGAGAAGGAAGAAAATAAGGGGGAAAAAAGGAGATCATATCAAATATTTATGGAGCTGTGAATCTGTTTACCTGGAGGGTAGGTAAGAGAAACAAGCATGCCATGCATCAGGTCATATTCTGAAATGGAAAATTCTACTGTTCTTTGCATGCTATCCAGCTCACATCCATGAATTCCCTCATAAGACTACACTAAAATTTTCATTAAGCGTTTGGGGATTTAAGGATTCATTTGGGTGTGTTAAAATCAATATTAACTTGTACTGTTCACTGGCAAGTCACTCTAATAGCATTACCCAAAATGTTTTCAAGCACACTGAATGAGTGATGATAGTATAAACCAGTTTTGGGGAAACTTCTACTGCAGTAAGTGCAGGGTCGTTATTTTATTCTTAAACAGCCTTTACCAGCATCAAAGGGATGTAATTGATGCAATGATTTCAAATGTTGATGGCTGCTGACATATGATTTTACAAACATGCAGAGAGAAATTGGGAAAGACCAGGCTATTACGGCTACAAATAAACTTTTAAGCAATTTAGGAATACATTAAAGGAAAACAGAACACTCAAGAGGACCAAGCAGCCAACTCCCACGGCTACTGCTGAATAGGCAGTGATAGTGCAGCATAGCAAGAGCACACCTGCTGCAGGCTGAGGGGGTCCAAAAAGCCAACAGCCTCCCTACCCCCAAAACATTACAGTAAGACCTGTAAAACTAGGATCCTGCCTGCATGGCACGGCCACAAAACTCACAGGGAACTTTCAGATTTTGAACACCAGCTTCCTGAGGCTTGAGGCACTTCATCCTTGCCTTGCTGAAGCAAGGGGCTGTGGTTCCCTTCCTGCACGTGTCCCTAAAGCTCCTGAACAGTGAGTCTTGCTCTGCTGTGAGTGCTCTCTGTGACATTTCACATGAGTCCAAGCTGGGGCCACCTGCCATGAAAGAGGGACAGACCATGACATTTCATCTGCCTTGTGGGCAGGGATGAGCCAGCTGCTTCCTTTAAGGGTGCAAAGCCTTGAGCACTTGGCAGTATTGCATCCAAAGCATAGTATCAACGTGGTGCCAATAAGGAAATTCTGTTTTCACTGCAGTAGGATGTAAATTAATTTTTAAGTTTGTGAGTTCCTCCTTATTGTATACCTGTCTATAAATATAAACCTCTGTATGTATGGATATATATATATATATTCATATAATATCTCAAGAACATCTGGAAAAAGCAGAAGAAATGAGTGTCTTTCTCTGATGAAGGACTGACACATCACTCCTGCAACAGTTCCATCAGGAGCCATGCTAAGAACTCTCTTCTGCTTTCGAGTCTCCCCTTCTGGGCTAACCAGTCCACAGGGATGCTGACTGACCTCCACCCAACTCTCCTCAATAATTTTCCTGACACAGTCTTTTATGCCTATGAAAATAGCTTATAAAAACTTTATTATTTTTGATGAAGTCACGCTTTGTATGCTAAGGAAATGTGTTTGGGTTTGTTTTGTTGTTTTTTTTTTTTTAAATAACATTTCCAGGGCCTATAGTTCTTAGATTGGTTTATGGTATGTGCTCCCAAGCTATGTATTATACATAAAATTAATGATATATAGTTTCACTTTGTTTTTAAATCTGAGCTTCTCAGAGTTCTTCCTCAAAGGAATAAATAAAACTTGCTCTCCGAATTATTAACAAATAATATCTACTGCGGACAGATTTTCAAATTGCTCTAAATTGCACGGCAACGTTGATTTGAATGCGGTTACAGCAATTTACATCACTGCAAGACCTGACTGAAATGAATATTTCAGGCAGTTCAGTAGTACTGGTACAGGCTGTTCCCATTTGTATATTTAATATCTGAAGTTAAGTGTAAATTTACAAATAATAAATGTGCTCATGACTATATCTACATGCACAGGCTTCTCTCAAAACTTCTAACGAGGCCTGAAGCATAATTACAAACCAGCCTGAATATTCAAGGCAGCGGGTAAGAGCAGAGATCCCCCCACACTCCCTCATGAACACAGCTGCTTCCAGAGAAAGCAAAGCCAGAGGGGTAAGGAGAAAGGGTAGATCTGAGGGCAAAACCACACTAACTACTGTTCATTTTGGGAGCACCATATCCTCCCACTGCAGGTTTTCCTGTGGTCCAGCACTGGCTGCAGTGGGGGTAGGAGGGGTTGACACTGGAACAACTGCCTTGGGTTAAATCAAGCATTGCTCTCTGCTGAATGTCAGACAGGATGAGAAAGACAAATTTTTACACCGTCTGTACAGATACACCCTCAAAATATTTCTCTGATATTAGTCGTATGGGAAGATTTCTCACAGACCTGCTACTTGTAAAAACAAACCTTCCAGCATCTCAGACCACAAAATCCCAACTGCACAGACGGGCAGTAATTCTTGCAACCTTTTCAGTTAAGTAAAATTTCATCTCATTAGCAGAAAATTAAATCAAAGTTTAAACTTAAAATGAAACTTATGTTTAAGTGGACAGCAAGGGATTGCATAGAATCCATTGCTGCTCTACCATCCCTGAATTCAGTACATCATTCAAGCAGTCACATCCACACTCATAGGTGCCCTTAGCCCATGTCCAAAGCATACATGCAAAAATAACACAATCAAAACTTCAGTCATTACTGTCTTTTCCAGGTTTTTAAAACCTCTGACGCACTGAATGCAAGGGACTGACAGCAGCAGCTGTAATCTCCATTTTTAGCTGTGGCGGAGGTAGCTTCGCGGGGATTTAGCGGAAGCATTAAAATGCTTGAGAGGTTTAGAGCGTTTCTCAGCAGCAAAGCCGCGTTAGGAGGGTGCCGACAGCACTGCTGAGTTTCCAAAGGAAGCCCCGCGCTGCCGTGCCGGCCGCCAGAGGGCGAGGGCAGCATTCCCATTCCCTTTCCCATTCCCTTTCCCATTCCCGTTCCCTTTCCCGTTCCCTTTCCCATTCCCGTTCCCTTTCCCATTCCCTTTCCCATTCCCTTTCCCATTCCCGTTCCCTTTCCCATTCCCGTTCCCTTTCCCATTCCCGTTCCCATTCCCATTCCCCTTCCCGTTCCCGTTCCCTTTCCCATTGCCGTTCCCATTCCCATTCCCGTTCCCATTCCCATTCCCGTTCCCATTCCCGTTCCCCTTCCCGTTCCCATTCCCGTTCCCGTTCCCATTCCCGTTCCCCTTCCCGTTCCCCTTCCCCTCCCCGTTCCCATTCCCGTTCCCCTTCCCCTCCCCGTTCCCGTTCCCATTCCCGTTCCCTGCCCTTGCCGGCCCGCAGAGCTGGGCCCGGTGCCGCCCCGCGGGGCTCAGCCCCCACACGAGGCTGCTCTCGGCAGGCTGAGCGCGGCCCGGCCGTGCCGGCAGAAGCGAGCGGGGGTGCCGCGGAGCCGGCTCGGTGGGCTCGGAGAGCAGCCCGAGCATTCCCCTAGCTCAGCTGGCCTCTGCGCCGGCAGAGATGTACGGGATTGACGGGCCAAGCGGAGAAGCGGCTGTGTTGGTGTCGGGGACAATAAAGGTCTCTGCTCCCCTGCCCATTAGCTGAGTGATTCGGAGCTGCTGGAGAGGTTTAGTCATCCCTGTGGGGGATGAAGGACATGGATACTCTGCCTGGGGATATTGATTGAGAAGGACACAAACAGTAGCTAGGATACTTTTTCAGTGACACAGAAGTTAATGATTAAGCGATTCATAGAAGAAAAGCTGCCTTGTCACCTTTGGTAATTGTTTGCCTTGCAGATAGTGCCTCCTGAAGTGACCTTGTCAAATTAGCAAAGGCCCAGAGCACTGTACAGCAGGTAACTCGCTGGCAGACTTCAGAAGTGAGGATATCAATATGTGACTCTCTGCACATGCACACACACTCTGTGTTTCATCCTGATTGAGCACAATTTCTAGGACCTCTTTCTAGTAAAGAGTAGTTCAGAGCTGGATTGCTGTTGAGCTAATCCCATCCTCTGGTGAAAAATCCCAAGAACCCCAACTCTTACTTTCTAACAGACAAGAAAAACTAAAACCCACTCCCCTTCTTTTCCTCTACCTAGTACAAAACCAAATAAAGAGACAGAGAATTAGACCAGTCCTAGGGATCCACAGGAAAAGGAAACTGCCTAACTACTGGGGAACCACAGTGCTGTGGCAGAGCACAGTTGCTCCCCAGTTTGCTTGCAAGCCTCAAGCACAGCAAAGCAAAGCAAATCTAAATGTGAAGCAAGCTCCCAGAAAGAGTAAGAAATGGGCTCAGCTGCCAGATTACAGGCCTCAAGAGACTCTTAATGGGCTACAGAGACCGTCACCTGCAGGCTACTGTTTGGCTCAAATTCACACTGGCTGAAAGTTTTCACCAGATGATGACTTGCTGGTGGTCTGTCAAGAATAAGTCAGTGCCTTCCTTCTCTCTAATTGTTTTCCTAATTCACACTATTTTTGCTATTGTGTCTGGTTTATGCTTTCTACTAACTTACATTGGATTTTTTTTTTAACATTTTTTAACATTTCATGACTCTAGCAAATTTAAAAACCACTGATGTGAAGAGGACAGTTTTTAAAGCAGTCATTTAACTTTGTTCAAAAAGCCAATGGCCTGCATTTTCAAAAGCACAGATCTCAACGCTGCTACAGTAGGAAATATGTGAAAACTTTTCTTCTTCCTGTTTAGAAACAGCTGGGGTTTGCCACTGGATATGGAACATGTTATCCATCATGTCATAAAACTATACAGGCAAAGCAGAGCAGTTTTATAAGAGGTGTGGCTGAGCATCTTGCCCCCAACTTGTCTGGGAAGAGGGGAATATAATTTAATCTAAATGTGTCCACAGGGATTTGTAGCTTTTCCATTACAGTGTTCAACATGAACAATATATTTCATGGCATCCATGTTTTTATAGACTGTTGTGATGGAACCACTCTGTTCCTCTTGAAGATAATAGAAAATTCACTGTATAGATCAATTCACTATATCCTGAAATATATACATATCTCAGACCCACATATGGCCACTGCACCTCGCTCTGTCTAAATAACAAGCTAGAGTGAGAGTCAAACATTTTTCCCTAAACACTTTCATTATTTGCATTTAACTCATTGGTGTGACTCCTGTTTAATTTCTGTGGCATTATACCTGTGCAAAACTATAGCACCGCTGGGGATAAATCAGGACCGTGACTTTTAATGTTCCATCCTGCTTTCATGAGGCATTAATTAAGGTACCTCAGGAGCACTGGGCACTCAATCGCTTCTTTTTTCTTAACTGATTAAAGAAAATACTTCAGCTAAAACCACAACTTCTTTGATGTGGGTTACTCATACCTTCCTCCCTCCCCCCGAAAATGTTCAGCATTAAGCATGTAAATCATATTGAACATTACCAACCTAAAGGGAAGTGACAGATGACTGTGACTGCCATTAAATGTTTATTGCATCCCTGCCATGTAATGCAATTAGATGGCAAGGAACATGTAATGTGTATTGCTCTGGTGGGAGAATGGGGAAATTATTGAATTTTCTCTCTTAATCTATTTATATCTTGCAGTGGGGGCATTAGGTAGATTAAGCTAGGGACAGTGGCCCCATTCAGCATGCTAAGTAGTGTTTGTCCCTCATTGCATAATATGGCAGTGACAGCCACAAGAGTCCCCCAAGTTGAAATAACACTGAATCAGAGGGGAAGTGGCTGGATAATTCTTCTGCTAACAAAGTACTCTCTTAGTATCCATTCTTAAATGCTTCTCTTTCAAATAAGGGGCAAAACTCCTGTCCTTCCCCCCACCACCCCCCCTCCAGAAAAAAAAAGAAGAATAAAAGGAAAAAGAAATCACTAACTCTGGTTATTTCTTTCTTTCTAGGGACTGATGCTACAGGAGTTCAACCTGCATGACTATTGCTTTAGTGGAACACTACTGTGCTCCTTCAACTGTGCTTTATATGCAAGTGGTTCTTCAGCTTCTACTGAGGCTGAAAACTTCAAAGCTTAATGAACTCAGATTCACGGCAGCTTCTGGAGGTAGCAAGGTAAAAAGGATCTTCATGTTAAAGCAGGGGCCTGAAGCCATTAGAAGGTACAAGTATAAAACCACAAATAAAAGCAGGATTCAACATACCATTGCAGCTTTTCTATTAATACACACTCCTTGGCATTCAAGAATTATATGTTATCTCTGCAAATTCCAGCTCAGACCCTAAGTTTTCTTCAAGCATTTCCAACACTGGCTTTTCAGCCTGGCATCTGCAGCAGGCTCTGTTGGGGCAGAGGGGAGGCTGGCTCCTGACATACCACAGCCCCAGGATCACATCCTGCTCTGTGGCAGTCCTGATGCTGAAGTCTCAAAGACTCAGTATGGATCTATCAGCGGGTGTTTTTTCCAAAAGTTAATTAATCCTTCGAACATCTGATCTCAAAACTGTCCTCACATTTTGCTAATTCAGGCCTCCTCGGCAGATTTCTAGTGTTTCCTGACTCAAGCATAGCAATGGTCGTTAATGACAGGCTAAGTGGCCAGCTGTGGCTCCTTAATATCTCATGTAATTGCTGCTCTAACATCCTTTTCCTCCAAGCCTTGCATGTGTGGCTGAAGTAATGGATAGATAGCCCTAGAAACCAAGAGCCTTTGTTCATCCACAGACAGATCATACGTGGTCAGGAGCAATACAAGGCTTCTCTGAGACACCCTGCTGATGCACTTTACACTGTGGCAGCACCATTTAAAGTGTATCTTTCTCAGAGGGTTAACTCAGCACTTGCTCTCCTTGTTTGAGCCCTGGGCTTAGCCCAGAACAGCCTCAGAGCCTACAGTCTCTTCCTGAGTCTGTGTCTCCTCACCTTGCTCCACGTGGGCAGGAACATGTCCGGGGCTTCTGAAGCCCTGACCCACTGCTCTTCATGCTGCAATCAGCTCTGCTTTTCTGACCAAGTTTCCCAGAAAGCTGTGAAGGCCATGGCCATCTGCCTGAGCCCTCGGCAGAAGGCACTGGAAAACTTCTCGTCCTTATGTGACAGCCTGTGTCCTCTACAGACCCATCTTACAGGAAATGAAGCTGAACCCCTGTGCAAAGCCATGGCTGCCAACCCACTGTCACAGTACAAACACCGTAATTTATTTTGTTAACTGCCTCAGACAGCTTTATCTGCAGTCCTACCACTCTAACCCCACCACCCCGGTGCCCTCGTGCCTGGCACGGTGCTGCAGTCACAGTCATGCCTAGCACCCAGCAGCCTTGAAGCAGCTCCAAAGGGCGTGTGGCTTCACATTTGGTGACAGAGAACTTGCAGCCCTGCTAGCACCGACTGCGGCGGCACCTCGCGTGCCGAAAGTCTCAAGTTGCTGCTCTCCCTGACTGCTGATGCTTGGGGTGACACTTGGAGCTGCTGCCACCTCCTTCAGTACCAAAAGCCAAACAGTAAAGTCAAGGCAGACACTTTTTGGGCAGGCTGGTGACACTTACTACTATATTACTCCTCTTGCAGCTGCCAAATGTGATATTTCAGGGGATTCAAGTCACTCCACCTTACGAAGACATTTAGGCCAAGAACTTGGAAAACAACGAGGACTATTCTGAACTCACCTGCTTGGCTCAAGAAACTTAAGATACACACCTTAACTAGGCTTCCAGTCAAAATTTTAACTTATATGTTAAAAACCTAACAGGAGCAAAGACCTTCCATGAAGCTTTCGTGTACCTCTCCAAGATCAAAGGATCGTAGAGGTGGAAAGCTTCTTTCCTGAGAGTGGGCAATTGTCATGTGAGAATAAGTGCCCAGCAAAATCTGAATCATCCTGCTGCTTCCCACGGGCTTTGGAGCAATACAGTTTTCACGCCTTTTGCTTTGTCAGATGAAATATTTGAATTGCTCTATCTAATGATGGGGTGTATATTCACAATGAAAATCCCAGTTCTTCTCACAGTGTTGTTTTTGACATTGAGCACAGGAATGCTTAAAGTTTCTGACACCTTTTCATTAAAGGGAGAAAAACTGCACACATCTATCAAATCCATAGATGCAATAATGTAATATGATTATTACTAAAAATAAAATCAATTCATGGTACAAAAATAAATTCTAGCAATTTCAAGTGCTAGATATATTGCTTTTATGTCCTTTTGTGGACAGTACTTCAACTAAGTGAAAGCTGACACTGAAATGCTCTCATATGAGAGCTCAGCTTTTCAAAAAACTAATATTAAAAAAAAAAATCTTCTCAAGCTGTTAAAGGGGGCCAAATAGAGCCCTCCTGGAAAAACATGCAATATAAAGTCAGCAGAGCTGCAGTTGTTGATAAGTGGACAGAAGCCTTTCCATGCAGAAAGGCTAGTTCTCCTCCTATTTCCCAGCACGACAGTAATCTGCCAGCAGATAACTAAACTGTAAGATATAAAGGCCAAACATATATTTTCTTGAATGAAGACAAAGGAAACTCAGTCTGCCTGCCTCTCAAATTTGGGAGATTAATAGTATGACGGAGGAAAGGTTTTATTACCACATGTAAATCAGACTTGGAAAACCAAAGAGTGGAATAATACTCCTGTGGAGCCAGTGAAACACCACTTTGTGAATTGGCAAGTCATTGCATTTTGATATTTTTTGGCACTGCAGAACATCTGCAAACCCGTCATGCTATCTGATAATCTTTTGGTACTTGATAATACAGTACTAAAGGCACAAGTGAACAAAAGGCAGCCAGGGAATTATTTGTGAATTATATGATATTGGTATTCAGTAATTAAGCCTTAGAATTAGTTGGGAGAGCAGAGCATTAGACTTCAAAATTGCTCTACTGAGTACAATATTTGTCTTCTGTGTCAAACACATTTATTCAACTGAGTCATGCAGATCTGCTTCCAAGCTTTGAGACTTAATGCCTAGTGAAGGGCTTGAAAATGACTAATTCCAGCCTTTACCATACACTCACAGCTGAATCCCCAACCCCTTTTCATTCCCAAACTTCAGTAGGCAGGCATGATTGTAAGAATTCTATCCTTATTCTTTGTGTAGAAGTATATCCTGGTTTGTGTAATCTCACGTAAAAAATACCTATTTCCCTGACTCCTTGTCTGACAGCAAGCTTCTGTAGGTAAATGTTTCCTACACAACTAATCTTGTTTTTACTGAAGCCAGTTTATGAAAATCCCACAAACTTCACACAGAGCTGTCAGACAGTAAATGTTTGTCCCAGACTGCTAAAATGAAGTGGTTCACACCTTATAAAGAAGGTATCCATTAGAGCATAGATTTAACTGAAAACAAGAAAAATTATGGGCAACAAAGAGAGGAATTCATTGTGAAACTAATGCAAGGGACTATAAAACATCTGGAAAATGTTAGTGACTGCCTTGGCTGAAATCACAGAGCATGCTATCTACTCTCTGAGAGCTGATTCTCCTTGACTTAAAGGGGAAAGGAAACCTCAAGCAAGATAACGGATGAGTTGTTACTCAGAGTAAGCTGGCACTCCTCATGCAGGCACTGATAAAATACCAGAGAGAGGCTCTGGCTGTGCTCGCTCTCCAAGAGGGAGACAGCCAGCCTAAGCTCTTCTCTGATGGGTCTGAGCATCACCACTGACAGTCACTCCAGAAATATGGCGTGTGCTCAATCCCAAGAGCTGAAGCACTCCGCAGCCTCCAACACTCATCACACCCTTGGATACTTTGAGCAGGAAGGAGCCACTCCCTCCTTCTGACTTACCCTCTTTCTTCACCCTCCTCCCCCACTTGAAGAAAGAAAAGCTTTGTTTGAAGTCACAGATTTTACTTTTTCCCTTTTTTTTCTCCCTTAGAGAGATTTTAAATGTTCAGATATTTTTGTCTAAACAAATATTCGCAATTTTAGAAGAATACACTCAGATAAAATGGCTAATGAGATGATAGAGGCAGAATGAAGAGGCAGAAAGTGTTACAACTAGACTGGGAGACCACAATAAAATGTTTCAGTTGCTTTTGTCTCTACTCTCCTCTGATATTCTCCTGGGCACCCAGCAGTACAGATTCAAACAAGCTGAAAATCAGCCCTTCCCATCCTGTTCTGAAAGGCAAACAGTACTCTGCCATTGAAACAGATGTTTTGGTTGCGGGTTCTATTAATAATAGGAATGTGTTGTGGAAAAGTCCTGTACAGGCAGGCTCACTTGTAGCTTCCCTTTGGTGTTCTCTGAAAAGGTAATGTCACGGTGAAGTCCCATCCCTGGCAATGCTAATGGAGCTGTTTCCACAGGCTGCTGTGGAGACAGGGTTGGACACCCACAGTCACTTCCTCCACTTCACACCATCCCCCCCCTGCTTCAGGTACCAGACTCACTTCACAAAACTTCTCAATTTTTCCTGCCCCAGGCTACTACCGATGTTCCTTTTAACTTGTTTCCCAAGACAAATCTAACTTTTATGTTCAGTGTAAGTCAAAGGTGATAACAAAGCTGTTGAGATTCATGTTTCCTGAAACCTAATAACTCAAAGGTGCATTTCAAAATAACCACAGCAATCCTGACTGGTGCTGAAAAACAGCAGCAAGAGAAAGTAAAGACGATACGTGAATTATCATGTTCTTCTTTACAAGTTATTTATGGCTTTATTTCTTTCTTTATTTTATTTACAATCCAATCTGAGTATTATCCATCTATGTTTGCTGGTTTTGCCAGTATTCACAGAACTATTTTCACAGAAAATTTTTACGTACACTTTCCTCTCAAAGTCTTAGTGTTGGCAATATACCATTTCACCTGGCAAGGCATACAAAACATTAAGAGACGTTCCTGCTTCCTAGCGCTAGGAAATAGTAAATCCTAAGTATGCTGCTGACACCCCTAGATATGCAATACCTCTTAAATACAAATTTTCAGACAAATGATCAATCACACCACAACCCAATGGATTCTAAAGAATCACAAATAATTTCAGTGCTACCTTTTGCAGATGCTGAAAAACAGTGGTGAGGATGACCGAAGGAGCCATAGAAATTAAATCTAGTGACACACTGACAAATACGCTAATCCGCATTAACGCCTCTGTTTGCTCTGGGAGATAAAAACCATTACAACTAATGACAGAATCAACCTTATCAACAGCATCCAGAGAAGCAACAAAATATTTGGATAGCTGCTGGGACAGCTGCTGAAAATAGTCTGCAGAATTCAGCCAGGAGCTTTTTAAAACAGGTTTCTGGGGATGGGTGTTTTTAAGATAAGCTGGTCTCCTCACATAGAGAGCCACTGCCAGAGGTAAACCTGCTGCTGTGACCACCCATCAAAATGATGTGCAGAAACAAAATATGGCAGTGAAAAGCAAGCAAATTAACTGAAGGTTTGAAAAACTCCAAAAATAATCACATCTAAACCCAAAATACTGGGAAGTGAGGGGCAGAAATAGGTAGGGAGCAAGGCAGAGATAAAACTCTTGAAAATTATTTCACATAGTCATAGGAAGAAGAAAAAGTTGGAAGGAAATGCTAAGGTTATGCTGGAGAAAATTTAACATGCTTTAGCATATTTCTGCTTTCATTTGTATTATGCTCAGGAAAGAGTGAGAACAGACAGCTACAAGGGACACTGTCTAAATACAAAGCAGAGAGCAAACCCTAGCAGCATGTCTTTTAAAAAAGGAAGGAAACATGCCAGTTCTCAATTACATGCTTTCATTGGTCAAGCCCACATACAAAATTGTTTACACAACACCCCAAAGTTGCCTGCATGTATTTTTGTAGTCAGAGAGCAAGCCAAGAGCAGAATTATTTTTGCTGGGAGACTCAAAATGACTGGAGAGCTTTGCCTCCCAGATCTGGTTTCCATGCCACTCTTTACTTGCCAACAAAGCCTTGACTATCAGTACACACACAAATGAAGAATTTCCAGAACTTTAAAAAAGCAGCAGTTTTTTTTTTCCTTGCATCAGGAACTGATGCCAAGGCATCAGGGCTGATGCCAAGGAAAGTGGCGAATATTAGATTAATTAAACGACATATGTAAATATAACTAACAAAACGGCTGCAAGAGATTAAAGCTGGTATATATAAAGACAAACATGCTGGTATATCCTGGCTGTTCTGCTGCATCTTTTTCATACCTCTCCTTGAAACAAAACTGCACTTGTTAGGGACATTTTTAAACATTTTCCATAGTTAAATAACAGGATGACACGGGTTGGAAGGGACCTTAAAGATCTTCTAGTTCCAACTCTTGCCATGGGCAGGTGCATGTTTTACTAGACCAGGCTGCTCAAAGCCTCATCAGCCTGCCTTGAACAGCCCCAGTCATGGGGTATCCAACAACTGCTCTGGGCAACCTGTGCCAGTGGCTCGCCACCCTCACAGTAAGACATTTCTTCCTATTATAAATCAGTGTAAAGTCATTATTTCTTGTCCTAGCCTTTCACAGGCCCTTGTGAAAATACCCTCTCCATCTTTCTTGTAGGCTTTCTTCTGGTACTGAAAGGCCACAATAAGGTCAGCCTTGAGCCTTATCTTTTCCAGGCTGAAGAAACCAAATTCTCTCAGCCTTTCCTCACAGGAAAGGTGCTCCATCCCTCTGATCAATCCCTTCTGTGCTTAAGTTCCAAGATATTATTAATATGTAATTGACTGACTATTGCAACACCTCAAAATACTTCACAGAAAGACAAAGACTGGATATGGAAAGCACAGTGTCTCCATGTCACTAGTAAAGTGGGCAGTTGTATTAGATACATGATTCCAGTTTCCTGCTCAAGCATTTGCCCTACGCTGTATAAATTAAGTGAAGCAGATTTATTTGCAGTATAATGTATTGCACCATATATTAAATTACTGAAGCAGATTTATTATGTGCAAGATTTGAAAACAGCCTTTTAAGAAGTATTTTCAATAATCCCAATATCAAAGCAAGATTTAGAGTGGTAAACTGTATAATAAAATACATTTAAGGGAAAAACAAAACCTTCAATTATTTTCCCTACCCTGCGTAAATGAATGGCATTTCTGAATTTAATTCATACATAGGCAAAGGACCCATACAAAATCTCATTGACCCTGAATTCCACCTAGAATGTCTTAACAAAGACATAAGTCCTCTATCCATTAAAATTTATCCATTAAAAATTACAGTGTTACACCAAAGAGAATGGAATGTCCTCAGGACAACATAAAATAATGCAACTCCATTTTCCTCTGGTTTTATCAGCAGTTTAAAGTCTTCAATAATCTGACCTTGACTGCCACAGACAAGTAAAAGGCAGTTCTGAACATTTTAACCCTCAGAATGTTTTGCACAGGGACAGAGTAAGACTGTGTCTCCATCATCCAGTCCTAGTCAGGGCACTGGAAGGGCAGTCAGAGGGTGGACAGCCCAAGGTGAGTGCAACTCCATCATTCTTCTCCTTTCATTTTGTTCAGTAATTAGTGCAGTATCTGGAAGAAATAATCTAATATCCACAGCATATTTAGCTTTCTGATTTGGAAGAAATAGGGAAAGATATATGAAGGAACTCATCATGTGCCAGGCAAAACCAATACCAGGAAAAGTAACCACAAAGAAAAGGCATGAAAGTTGTTTTATACATTACATCACTAGTTTTTGAGTTCAGTGTTCAGCGAATACCAGAGCATGAGCTTCAGTTGGAAACCCCTGACAGTTGTTTGCACACAAGCAGCAGAAATACACCACGTATTAAAACCACAACTGTATCTTGGCCCAAAGCAAGCCCCATTTCTCCAGCCAGCAGTTTCAGAAGTGTCTAAGACAGGATATCCCTGCAGTGAAAATTTCAACATAATTCACTTTACTGGGACACTGAGAACCAACCCTCCATGTTTGAACAGCAAAATAAAGTTGTGAACTGTGAACCATACCAAGAGAAAACAGACTTGTTCTGCAGAGAAGTGATTTTTGGTTTGTGTGACCTTCTGTAGAAGGTGCAGGGCTCAGCTGGCCTCCCCCAGGAGCATCATGCAGCTTATAAGAGAAAAGGCCTGCTACAGGTGTGACAGAAATGAGTACCTGAGGCAGTTCCTATGGGATTTGATCATCAGGGTGTCTTGAGGACTGTGCGTAACTCACATTGTTACATGAAGCCTGCAAAATGCTAAGTAGGGTAAAGGAAAAAGGGGGAATGATTCATGCATGGGCAGGGATGCTTTTGAGCAAAATGCCCAGAGCATGAAACACAGCCAGAAAGCCAAGGATACTTTAAAAGAAAGTCAAATTTTGTAGCTAATATTGATCTGAACGAAGATTGAACTCTTGTTCCACGCTTCTAAAAAGCAAGTGGTTTTTTTTTGTCCATTTGTCTAAAATATGTTGTGTCCTTGGCTGAAGTTGTGGGGAGTTCATTTTCCTTCCCAGAGCAGTCAAATGAGTGTGAGTGCTTAGGACATATCTTATCCAGGCTGTAACCCCTGCTGCTGAACTTGGGAGGAATCTGACTTGTCTCTTAAAGCATATTTGATGCCAGAACTGCTCTATGCTAGTGGTGTTTCTGTGCAGGAAATTGTCATGTCTGGGATTCCAAAACCCATGTGGACACAAAGGTACATCACAAGGTAGAAACAAAGATATCCTCAAATTCAATAGCAGGCAGAAGTCCCACTTAGCCTGGAGAAGTCACCGGTTCTACCCTGAGGGCCAGAGAGGCCCTCAGCATTAAAGAAATGACAAAAACAGCCAGGCTTGTAACAAAGGTCATCACTTCTTGACTTCTGTAAAGCAATAAATGCCAAACTGCAGGTAAGGGGTTATGAATGTTAATGCATTTACAGACTGATGGGAACTGCTGGGTGGCAGGAGTCAGTGGAGTCGGGGAAGCTGCAACCCATCCAGAGAGCAGGGCCAAGGCTTTCAGAAACAGTTCATGGTTTTGCCCAGCTCTACCATGGGATCAAAGCACAATGTGTGTTAGAGAAGCCACACAAGCATCTTTAAGAGGAGCACCCTCAGGTCAGTAGTTATTTTCCCCCTCTGATATATGTTATCCTTTCTCCACACCATGAATCAATCACTCTGCTGGGCAAACGGCAGAAGCCAGAGAGAGGGGCTAGGCAGCAGCACATGGCAAGGGCCTCACCACAGCTCTTCTTTTCCTGACAGACACATCAGCAGCACCTGGCTCAGATGTTTGGCACAGGTGTGCTCACCAGCAGGCACGCAGAGCTTGGTGTGTGCAGCTCAGGGACAAAGGAAGCAGAGTCAGTCACCAGGGCAGCAACCCCGGCCATGCCCAGGCAGCCAAATGACTGCTCATCAGACTGCTGCGTGCTCCTGCCCTTGACTGGTGCTCGGAGGCACTGACAGCTTTGTTTGCTCTCACTCTTTTTTGTCAGCTGGACTGTGCAGAAACATTTATAGACACCTCAGCACTGTCTCCCCCGCTGCCCAGCCTGGCCACCAAAGCCATTGCACACTCCCAAGCTCACTCCCAGGAAGAAAAAGCAGGCATTTCTGGAGCACATACTATGTTTGCAAATGATTGCTTAATCCCAGCTCTTTCTCTTCATGTTTGTATCCATTCATTTGTCTTTTTTGTCTCTCTGTCAATCCAGATATCTGTCTTTTTTTCACTGTTTTCTGTTACAAAAGTGGGAGTGTCTGTTCTCCTGAAAATGTACTGCCTGGAAATGCAGTTGAAGATAGTGTATACAGCTGCGCTTCCTCCTTATATTATTACTGGAGTGCTGCAATCCAAATACTTCTTGGCATCCTTTATCCCTAAATCTTCTTTTGATCAATAAATAAAGCAATTCTGCAGCTTATATGAAGTGGATAGAAACTAAATATCAGCAGCCATCAAAACGTTTTTAACTTTCAAATAAATAAATCTATTCATGTACTGACATGTGTGAGTGCAAAGAAGTTTAACCAAAATGTTCCATTAAAAAGAAAATAACCAAGCCCCTATTCTTTGTGCTATTTACACATGAAAACAAAAGGTAACGTTTGCCTGTCCCTCTTGGATTCACTTACATCCTGCAATGCATTTTAGACATTTCAGGTAACCCTGCAGCTTTTGTACAGTATCTCAGAAGGTTACTCCAGCTCTTTCATGGGGGGTGCTCCCACACACGGAGACTCAGTCAATGGAATTTGTAGGTATATCTTCCAAAGGAGGAGATGAAGAGACTCTAATGTACTGCCGGTATCCACTGTCCTCCAGTGCAGACACAATTTCATAACCACCAGAGCCTGAACGGTCACTATTCAAAACATAAACCACAAAATAGAACACATACAGTGACTTAAAAAAATACATAAAGGAGAACTGCCTTGTACCTGTTTCCTGTGCCGAGAAAGGCACATCCAGCCCTCAGTTTCATGGCACTCAATAAAAGTGCAAGAGCTGAGTCAAAGACCAGTTCTGTATTTTGGGATATGTCTCTATGGATTGATTTTGTAGCGTTCTGAAGCAGACAGGCGCTCCAAACTGGGAAGGAAATTTATTCACACTCTGGGCACAGGCAAAGTCTTGAAGTGCTATCTAATGCCCCTGCAGCAACTGCAGACCACCCACCATCTCCAGCCAATTCTGCCCTCTTCAAATACAGCTGGTGCCTGACACAGACAGGACACTTCTCTTGAGTAACTGCACCAAGACCATGAGGGGCTTCCAGCTGTGCAGATTTGAATGATGCAGTATTGCAGCACAGCTGCTCTGTATGAAACCCAGCACAGCCTTCCCCTGAGCGCAGCCCCCATGGGGAACAGGGGCAGTGGCACAAATGAATCCCCTCACCTTCACAGCTAAAACAGTGTTGGAAATGCCCTGGCAAGACTTGTCCATCTGGTGAGCAGAAAAGGAGGCTCTTCTGAAAGGAGTGAGTGACAGAAAAGCTGTGTAGGGGCTCCATTGGAGTCACTGAACCTCACGCATGTGGGCAAGCAGGCTGGAATAAACCACGTGGCATGGAGCAAATTGGGCAGGACTGGTCCTCAGAGGCACTGGCAGAGCTGGACCAATGGCTCAACACAACAGGGCTTCTCCAGTTGGGCATTAGGAGCCCCACTCCTAATTTTGTGTGTACCTTGCTGTCTGTCAGTGAGGATGAGTGGCAAAGCTGAGCCGGGCCAGCAGCATTTAAGCTGGACACAAATCAGACTGTAGTGCAAAAATCCAGCACCCAATTCCTACATTCTCTATAGCATGGAAACAAACACCACCATCAGCCATTTTCATACCACAAATTACTTCCATGTTTTCTATAAGCCCACCAGAGGGGAATTCCTGTGTCTGCTCACTCCCCAGTCCTGCCTCTCGCTCCTCTGGTTTCTATCTAAAATGGAGATAATTATACTTGCCTCTCTCCAGTATGTTTTTCCTACTGCAAATAAAAATGCATGACATTCACTCAAAGGCTTCTGAGCTTTCACTATGCAAAAGCGCCCTTTCTCAGGCGGCATGAGCTTTGTATTTCATAGCCAAGGTGGCCTTCATTAATTTAAACAGCATAAAAAGAAAATATGTTTATGAAAGGAATGGAACAATGCACTGAGAAGTCCTCCCAAATTTTATTACGCATAGTTTTTAGGTTAGTGGATAATTTTTTAAATCTAATGTGTCATATTTAATGTTCTACCAAGTCAAATACATAGATACCCTCAATTCTTTATATTTCTTCCTCTGCTAGCTTAATACACTGGGTCAAGTGTGACTACTGTTTATTTTAACTTTGCAAAATTGATCCCAGCTTCATATTTTTGAGACAGATTGGTCCATTTTGGTACATTTCCAGAATAAATTCTGCCTGTTCTTTTAAAGTGAGACAGACTTTTGACATACCACCGTTGTGACCGTGGAAGGCATTTCTGGCACACGTAGTGAGTGATTGACTTCCCCTCATGTTTTCATAGTGATAAATATGTGGTACCATTAGGCAGGAAAACAAAGTGTTCCCCCAAAAATCTCTGCTAAGCACATTTCCGAGAGAATGGGTTAGTATAGATACATCATGCTCTCTTTTCTGTGCTAAGAGGTATTTAATTCTGCAAAATTCACTCACTCCCACATAATTTAAACCGCCAAAATGCAACATTCTACTTTCCCTTTTCTGCACGTGTAAAAAGAACAGGCAATCTTGCCAAGGTTAACTATACAATCTTGTTAGGCTTCTATAGATTTCATTAATGCCTCATAAAAGAGAATCAATAAAACTCCTTGCACATCAATATAAAAAATGACCTTTCGATTTACTCTTTAAGATACAAAAAAGGAGAATCTTAATCAATAGACATTGTCAAAACTTCTCTGATAAGAGCTCCTGCAACAGGGAGCTAAGATTAAGAGTTCTTCAGAGAAGTTACGTTTCTGGTCTGAACTCCTTCCCAAGGATCTGGTTTTGATCCTATGGGAAACTTTGTTGGGACTACTCATTTTAGGCTACACACAACATCGCAAACTGCATATTAGAAGTGTGGGATTACTCATACACCGAAGCACAGATCCTGTGTAAGTGTCATCACAGTTCAAAGGTTAATAGGACTCCTCACAAGGGAAAGGATTTGTACAGAACTGTGCCTTTTATCCCATTCTTGCTTCAAATTTTCCTTTGACATGTTTCTTTGTGCTTAAAAGTCCACAATGCTTAAACTGACTTTTTCAGTTCCTTTTAAGTAATTTACAGTTTAGCATGCCCAGCAACCACACCAAAATGACATTTTCCTAAAGCATCCCAGCAGGAGAGTTGGTAACAAATAGCTCTGTCCTGGCACCGGTGTCGGCACACAAAAACAAGGGCCTGATCCATGGTATTTTCACTGACATTTTCCATCTATTTTGCTCCAAATTTCTCACTCACACAGCTTGTGGGATCCCACTCTACACAGCCTTTGGGTTTTACACTGTCCTCTTGCATTCAAATATAATAATGACCCACTGATATATTTTTAATATGGATGGACCAATTCATAAAATTGTTCTAAATTCCCCCATCCACTTCTGCAAGTTTTCTCAGGTGGGTACGGAACAGTCTCACATTAAAAACAAACAAACAATCTAAACCAAACAACAACATCAAGAGATAACCTGGTGGCAAGTGTAAATCTTTTTTGTCTTTTAAAGTATCTCTGTGCTTAAGGTACCTCCTAGCCACAATATAATAGATAGTTCATATAGATGATGACACTTTTATTTAAAAAAACTACCAAATCTCAAGTTCATGTGACTTTTCTTTTAGTTTTCAACCAGTTTTTCCTCCCTACCTGCCTTAGCTCACCCTGAATAGACTTCCAGACTGAATTGAAGATTCTGAGGTCATTCCTGAAGCAGGAAAGCCCAAAGTCTCTTATGTCAGGGCCACATTCAGTCCACTCAGTTGTGAACAGCTAGTGGTGTGGGATGATTGTGGGGCCTCTCACAGTCATTAGGCCAGACTAGTCCTCTGTGTGCTGGTCCCAGTGTGTGCTGGTGTCCTAGCAAAACGGAGCAGCAGCCCCTTTATCACTGCCTTCTCCTTCTTGACCCAAGTATCCATGCACAAAAATACCTGACCTTTAAACAGGCTGCCTGCATGCATTTGTGTCTGTCCCGTGGTTTTGAAGTAGCTGGTAAACACATACTGCTCTGCTTTCTGGCTTTCTCCAGCCTCAAATACCACAGGTTTGTTCCCATCCCAAGTTTTCATGAAAGAGAAAAGAATGTTTAGTCTATTGCTTGTATTTTTGGGAGAAAAGGATGCTTGAACTTCTTTATACAGTGCAGTATTTGTCTTACCACCTGGGAAAATAATAGAGCCTGCATTCAAAACTCTCATTCTTACAAACAAATCTATGTTTTCCACTGTTACTAATATTTGAAATTATTAATCCTAGCAGGTTCATTTTTCCACGCTTTGATTTTTTATTGCCTACTTTGATAGAAGACAATGAGGACAGTCAGGTTTTATTTCTGTTTCTGTAAATACCCTCTAAGTTGATCAAAAGAGATCGGTCATTGCCATAGCAAGGAAGATGGTCTTGATGGTACACAGAAAAATTCAGCTCAGGTTTTGTTCAGAAGTAGGGAGATGTTCTGAGAACAAAAAACTGCAGAGAGTTGGGGCACTGTGAACATACAGCCTCTTTATTTTAATTACTTTGAAGAGGCTTTGCATCAGTGGGATAGTGGGCGATTGCAAAAACATCCAAAGAAGACTTTTTTTTGTTTTTCAAATAAAAAGCTTCAAATAATTTGCAGTCATAAACCAGGATTTTAACCAATAACTGCCCTTCTAGATGTCTATCTTTTCTTAAGGCTCTCCTAAGTGGGACAAGATCTTGTAAAGATACAAACATTTTCCTCCTCATTTTAGCGGTAAATAATCTCTCTTTGTTAACACTGGGACTGCTCTCTGATGTGCTTTGCAGCATCTGCTCCCTTTTCTCCCCAGCTCTTTTAAAAGCGTTCTTAGAGTCATGGAAATTTTTTCCGTCCAAACAGACCAGATAGAAATCTCTCCTTCAGGAAAGAGTCTCACAGAAACCCTGACTGCTAACAGCCCTCAGCTGGAGCAGAACCCAGGCACTGAACTCCGGGAAGCTGTGCTGGTTTACACAAAATGAGACATAGGGCTGCAAGCATATTTTGTGAAGGCCAGCTCTTCTACTTAGTTGATCGTTCTGAGCATAATCAAAAGTTTCAAAGCCTACGGCCTGTAGGCTGAAATTTATTGGGAACAGATGGGGCTAAGCAGCACACACAATTTACCTGTGTGCCTAAATAATGCTATATATATTTATAAGCATAAATAAACCAGCTGGTCTCCATTTCCTTGCTAATGAAAACACCCTTGGCCTTCCTGAACTCCAGACCTACACTGCCACAGCTACTTGGTCTTCACATACACAAGTCATATCCGTTGGCCCGAGTCATGAAAACCTGGTGTTGCACAAATTTTCATTAATAATTTTGGCTCTATCCTGGTTTCAGGTGGGATAGAATTAATTTTCTTCCTAGTAGCAGGTATGGCACTTTATTTTGGATTTAGGATGAGACTAATGGTGGCAACACACAGATGTTTCAGGTGTTGCTTAACAGTGCTTATAGTGAGTCAAGGACTTTACAGCTTCTCATCCCACCCTGCCAGCAAGGAGCCTGGGGGTGCATAAGAAGTTGGGAGGGGACGCAGCCAGGCCAGCTGACCCCAAAAGTTTTATTCCATATCATGCCTGTTATGATCAGCTACAAGTGAGGCGCAAAACCAGATAGGGGCTGCTGCATAGGAACTGGCTGGGGATCACTTAGCAGGTGAACAATTGGACTGTGCATCACTTGTTCCATATATTCACTTATTTTATTGCTGTTATTCATATTACTGTCATTTTCTCTTCATTTTCTGTCCTATTAAACCATTTTTATCTCCATCCATGAATTTTACTTTGTTTTTTTCCCCCCAGTTCTCTTCCCCCATCCCACGGTGTGGGGATGGAGTGAGCCAGTGGCCATGCGGTGTTTGCTACCTGCTGTGTTAAACCACAACAGGCTCCTACAGGAAGGCTCAGGCTGTCAATTAAATTATGGCAGCAGCTGAAATCCAAAGGTCACATCATCTAATATGAAACAACAACAAACAGCATTTGATAAACAGCACAAGTGAGAAGAACTAACTTTTGAAGTTCGGACTATTGCCAAGTAAAGTGCAGTACTCTTGCAGGTAAGCACATCTTCCCAAATGATATTTCATGGGCAGGAAGACACTTCCTTAGCAAGATACTTGCATGAAGCCTTAAGCTGGGTTTGTGGGAAGGAAACACGTAGGCTTACATAAGCAATTTCAGTCCAGAAATTCCTTGTGGTTAGTTAATTATATATACTAATAACTTCCCAATGACAGTGTCTGGAGGCAGCCTGCACATACACACAACAAAGCAATTTAATATTGTTTGCACACTACAATGTTCTCAAGCAATGACTCACACTTCAGTGCAAGGTCTCATACTACAGAAAGTTAAGAATTGGGACTTCAGCTTTCCAAAATTAAAGTACTGCATTCAGGAACCCCTGTGATGTCTCTAGAGAGAGTAACTTGCCAAAAACTTTGCAGCAACACCTTTGCAAATCATATCCAGGGATCCCTAGGAGCCTGTAGGATGATGCTAGGGACACCTAATACTGATTACAAGTATCACCACGTAGTTTTACACAGATCAAAATATGTTGATATATCTTAAAATATTGACCAACTAAAAGCAATGCCAAGGAGCTCCCTTTACACAAACAGGCTCTGTATATCCCCTCAAGGATGCAGGGAGAAAAAATGAGAACTGTTGTGGCATATCCCAATGTTATTTCCTACCTCTAACAATTGTTAGTTATGGTTTTTATTTTGGGGAGTAGGATCCTAAGCTTGAGAGGTTCATAGCTCAGGGGGGCAGCATTCCTAAGGAGCCTGGCACAGTTTTGGAGAGTAATGATTTTTTCAGAGCATGCAACAGCCAAAACATTTGAAGATTTATATCAACTTTAGCAGGGGAATCCAACTGCAGAACAAGGGTAGAAAAATTCCCAAAGTGGATATTTTTCAAATTTGCCTTTCTAAATAGTACTTTAGTTACCTTATTTCTTATGTTATTTTAGAGATTAAAGAAAATTTCCAAGTAATAAAAATTGCAGAATGCTGTCTTTTGCACAACTTCTTGTTAAGGTGTTTTTGTGCAGGGTAAAATGGCTTGAGTGGTAATCATAAGCTTTCTTCTGAACCTTCAAGACACATTTCTGAATTGGACAAACCACGCAGACTGTTTGAGCTCTCAAAGATGGTTTAGTAGCCTCATGCAACCCCAAATATTCTACAATAGATAGATAAGTGGTCACATTTTCTTCCCTCTATTTAAATACTGGTTCAAAGCCTTCCCAGAAAGAGGGGGCCCACTACATAACACAGTGTCATAAGTCCCCAGCAGCCCACTACAAGCCTGGCTCCTGGTCACCTTCGGCTTCCCAGCCTTTTGGCCAGCTGAATTAAGAGCATAACCAGCTGCCTCTTTGTGCCTTAGGCACATCTTTCAGCCTTGGTATACAATACACAGACATCCAGACAGATAAAAATAGCAAAACTTTGAGAAAGACAAAGAGTATTGGCACTGCAATGCCTTTTCCAATGAACAATATTCATGGTTGTACTGAAGCAATTGTCCCATGCCAATGTGACTGGCGTCATTTTGTTAGCTCCAGCATAATTTAATTACATAATTTTCCCAGCTCATAAATGTGTATATATTTACTTTTTTATAATAAAACACAGTAATGATTTTTTTAAAATAATTTTCAGGCAAAGTAGTGCAAGAGACTAAGAAGGAACATATGGTAAAACTCATTTTTGACCTATGTTTTATCCTCAAAACCCAAAAGTGGATTCAGTATTAAAATCAAAGCACTCTAAGTATATTATGAAATATTTACAGCTGTTATTACTGCCTGATTTATGTGTGCCAGAGACCAGATTATTCAGGCTGGTTTCACAAGCAATATGTCAGTAAACAGGATTTTGTTTGGTAATTATATTAAACATGTCCATATAAGCTTTGAATTAATTATAAACTGTATTTTACTGTACTTGATAAAAGCACTAAGCAGCAAGAACTAACGATGGCAGAAAGGTCTCCTCTCATTTTCAATAAAGCTTTCCATGTGAAAATCTGTCAACATGAAGAAGTTGCTGCTTGTAATTAAAACCAGGCTTTAGTTCAGTACTGTGTTTACATGTTATGTTCCAGAAGGGGGAAAAATGCAATTAAATTACTCTCCTTGAACCCTGTGGTTCGCAAACACACAGTCTGCTCTGGGCACGCTACCGATGTCAGCCCCTACAGCAAGGAAGACACAAACTACCAGGCTTGGCCTCATGACACGTTTGGGAGTTTGGCACAACTGGCACAGTGTGGTGAGAGCGCAAGGGAGCCCTCGAGGTACACTCAGAGGATGTTTGCAGTGGGTTTGTCTGCCCACATCAGGCATTTTAGCCGTGCTCCTGTCGGTACCGCACCAGGCTCCGCTAATGGACAGAGAATGATACAGCAGAGGCAGAGGAGGCTACAGCAGCGCTTCACCAGACTTGGGAGGTGTCAGCGAGCGACTCATTACCCCTCTGCTCCAGCTCTCACATTAACTTACTAAGCCACCCCTTGCCTGTCTCCACAACAGCTTTACAGCACAAGGTCTATTTTCGAGGCAGACTTCAAAGCGACTTCTCTCAATTAGACCCACTGCCAAACCAGGTGCTAAACTGTGCTTCTGTGGGTGCCAAGACCGCAGTACTGGGACCTCAGCCTGCTGGCTGCCTCTGAAGATGAACGCTAAGTTCCTCACCTGTAACACATCTCAATACCAAGCACACACTGTTTTTTTCACCACACTTTTTCAACCCTTTTTTTGATACATAGAGATGGCTGAATGCTATTTGCTGTGCCACTGGTTATCTGGAATTTCAGACCATAGGATATGAACACTATCTTGACACATTTAAAGGTTTTCACAATGCTGTAATGAGACATATTTCCTAAATAGCCAGGAAACAACCTTCTTCCATGGCAACCCAGTGCTCTACATGAGAAACCATCTTACAGACTTCAGTACAAACTTTTCTCAAACAAGGTCATATTATATTTAATGATAAAAAACCAAGCAGATAAGCAGCTCTGTGCTTATCCTGCATTACAGAAGCCTGTACACTGGATTTGTTAATCTAGTTTTAATTCAGAAACCTGACACTCCCTGCTTTTCTTGTATCCATTTTTGTTTCTCATTAATGCAACCAGATGGTGACTTCAGTTTGATTACAATTCTGCCTACTTTAATGCGAACTCTTCATCTTACTAGTATCAGATGACATTTGCTTTTCTTAATGTACATAGTTTTAGGAAAAGTACAGTGCTATTGCTGTGTTACATGAAAAATTCCAATATACATTTAGCTGACATAGCATCAGCTGGTGTTTAAACTTGGCTTAGCTAATGGACTTTTAATGTCAGTGGGGTTGTGTGCAGTTACTGGCTATTAGCAGGAATGGGCCCTTTCTATAAAAATCACTTTTCCTCAAGTGTGTTGTTTGAACATTCCTTCCCCTGATTTAGTGACTGTCACCAAATACAAAACAAATGCAAGGACGTTGGAATCTACTGTTATCTTTAAAACCAACTTAACCTCAGCCTGGCCTTCACACAAATGAAGTATGTTCTGCATTGGTACTAGTGAATACAAAACTTTAAAGACAAAAGACCAAATTTTCCCTGCCTTCCTGCAGTGAGTAAATCCCAGGCAATCCAGTGAAAATAATCAGACAAAGTAAATTTGATCACAATACTGTAATCTATTGATTTCCCTAATCAAAAAAAGGCAATGAAACCAAGTACTGGTAAAATGATCTGACCAGTAAAACAAAGCAGATTAATAGTCCACACAAAGTCACTAAAATTAATTTTCTTTGCAAATATTTCTCAGAAAAGCAAATTTAAAACTTTATTCTCGAGACAACAAAATGATAGAAATGTTTATAAAGTAAGTAATTAAATTAGGCATTTTATTTTTTTTTAAGATTTGGAAGGTTTTATTTAATAGCCATGTTTACTACAATGAATTAATATCTAACTTTTTTTTTTTTGGGCGGGGTGTGTGGAGGGAAAATAAAGATTCATACAGAAATATTTCAGGACAAGTAAAATATAAAAGCAGCTGAGCAGTTTGGCCTTTTCCAGTGCTCGTGAAAGGCATATGGCACTTCTCATTCTACTGCCTGCACCAGGATAACAACTGCTTTTGTCACCAGCTACCAGGCTGCACTTCTAACTTAAAACTTCGAAGCCCATGCTTTTAGTGGCAGAGCTCTTTAGTTCAAAAATGATTGCTAAGGCAGGAAATTGCCACACATTTGTGTGTAATAGATATTTACGTGGGTATCTGCCTATTTGGCTGTCAGTGTTCTTATCTAAAATATTGTAACAAAAAGCCAAGCAATAAAACCGTCTACCTGAAAGAACTCTGCAAACTTGTTTTCAACTGAGGCACCGTGTTAATCTCTCTATAGGAAAGAGTCACATTGCTACATAGAAGGGAAATGGAAAGTCTCAAAGTTATTCAAATTGTTTTGCTTAAAAAAACTAAAAACAAACAGACAAACAGGGAAAAAACCCCAAAACCAAAACAAAAATGAAACAACCTTGCAAAAAAACTTGCCATCAAGTAAAATGAGATCAAAGTTTGTTGACCCTGGAGTCTCACTCTACTGTGTCAATGTATTTTTAACACAGAAGCAGATCAGCATCTGGCATATGCTGGCTCTGAAATTAATGGAGCTACATTTGGTGGTGGTCATAAACTGGCCTTGTACCACATAAGTCTATCCCTGGTATAAACATTAGGCATTTAAAAAAATTACAAAACAAAAGAAAACTGATAGTGAAATTGACAGGTCCCAGTCCTGAACTTTCTAGCTACAAACTTTCTAGTTACTTGGGAAATAAGAAATTAGGAACTTCATATTTGCTCCAGTACAGATATTTTGCATGACAAAGAGAAGGAAAACCCACACTCCTATTCTTGCCAGCAGACATCTGCTGCATAAGAAGATTGCTGCATTTTGTTTGAGCAAGAAACCAAAAAAGTTACCCTCACCTTCAAAAACTGGTGAGGAAGCAGAAAGGAAGTCCCTCAAGCTAGGTTTGAAGTGTCTGCATGAAAAGAGTTTTTAATGGGGACAAAGATTTGTCAAAAAATAGTGCAGATTTGGGGCCAAAAAAAACTTTGAGCAAGGAATACAAGTGTTTAATGGGACAATTCAGCAAGATTTTCTGTGAATAGCACTTGTAGAAGAGCAGAGTCTTCCCCACTTAATTACAGATCCATTCCTTAACCAGACAGAGTTCTAGTTTCCACAATGAACCCTGATTTTCAGAATAAGTGGCCAAGTTTAACGGAGGAAACTTTATCTCTTCCTAGTTGAAAGCACTAGAGAGTTTTATCTGGTTAACAGAGGTTCATGCAGCAGAGATTTCTCTATAGTCTCATCTAAGTGCAGACATGAAATTTCAGACTGGGCACCTCACTGTTTGCCAGTTAGCCCCAGCTATTCACTGTTAGGCACAGCCACTCATCTTTTGTATGTGTAGAGCTGCAGAGCAAGCAGGCAGACACACAAAATTGTGGGAAAAGGGAAAGGTGAGAGGGATACATCTGCGCTGACTCCATGAGCAGCTGGCAAAACTTAGAGATTTCATTCTCTAATGAAAGAGAAAATTCATTCAGAATAAGGCAGCGTGCACATCTGTACTTGGAATTACTCCTGCTAAGTGCCCACACTTCAGTCAGTGTAGGTAAATCCAGTGCCCATTAGAACAGAATTAGTCTCGCTTGCTATTCTGTCCCACCTCTTACTCCTTGATTCCAGTATGACTGAACTGCAATTAACCTCATTCCGTGAGACTGTACTTTATTTTCACTGACTATGTAAACTTTCCAGTATAAACACATATGTTGGGAGTGGATAAGACAAGCGATGTATTTCAACAATAGATACATCATATCATAAAAGTGCAGCAATTCATATTACAGCCATTATTTTAGCAAATTGATGGCTGGAGTATAGCGCTCCAAGAAGCTCTGAATTACTTATAATCCTGTGGTGATCCCTTTTCACTGTCTCATGTGAAATGCTCTGAAGTCAAGCAAAGAAACACCTGGGGAACAACTATCAGTTCAAACAAGTTTCCAAAACAATTGCAATAAAGTCAACCTCTTCTGACAGATCATGCAAGGCTTACTTACACATTTCCTTATATCTAGCTGATGAAATTCAAGATTTCTCAAACAAAAAAAAAAAAATGCATCCAGCACTCAGGAGACCACAAAACATGCAAGCTTTCCTTTTTCTCGCAGGATACACCGCTAATCCACTGAGATTAACATTTCAGCCTCTCACTCAATATAAGACTAAGAAATAAAGCTACTTTACTTCTTGAAAATAACCAAAAAGGGATTGGCAGGAGCTACCTAACAAGAAAATGCTCAGCTGTTGCCAGGCCAGTGAAATCTATCTGAGCTCCTTAGCATAATTGTTGAAAATGTTCCTGCAACAAGAGAAAAAAGATACTGATTTAATTGCCTAGGCAACCTCATAGCTTTTATGACTCATAAGGCAACAGGGTCCTCTGGAGCGCAAGTCATTCATTCAGACGAATGAAGTACAGTTGAATAACAGTACTGAATTGCAGATTAAACCCAAAACAAACAAAACAGCCCAGGACAGTGATCCTTATTCCATTTACAGCAGTGCTGCAGTCATGTGCTGGAACTGCTCTTCCTCCTTCCAAATTGGAGATAACACTGTGGATTGCATTGGGCAAAGCAAATCCTTCCAAGCTCCCTGCCATCACAAAGTCAGAGTTTCTAGGAAGCATCCCTGTTCCTGAGCAACAGCATATACTTCTGCCTGTTCCTTTGTTCTGGTTCTGGCCAGCACACGGCCAGTTTTTGCAGTAGCCAGGAGGGGGCATGGCTAGGTCCCGGAGATTATACTACACCATCTCACTTAATTTTCCAGGGATGAGGTGAAGGGCTCTCTTCCAAGTCTGGGTAGTGTGGCAGAGGGAGCGGTCAGGCATTGCTGTGGTCAGGGAGTTTCCATGTGAATCATTCCCCTCTCTCGCACCTTCTGTCGTCAGTATTGTTGCTGTACATTTTCTTACCTAACTGCTGTTGCCAGGAAATTGTTCTTAGCTTAACCCATGATCTTTACATTGTGTGCCTCCAATTCACCATCCCACCTCAGGGGAGGGGAGGAGGGAGAGAGAGAGAGACCATTCCTAACCCATTGCACCCTTTTATACATATTTCTAGATTAGCAGATACAAAGAAATCATCAGTGAGACACAAGAAATTCAACATTGAGAAGGTACCTGAGAGCCAACGTGGCATTCCCTCTGTAGAATTACCTCCTCTTTGGGGATTCCTTCTGCAGCATCCCCTCTTCAGAGAAGAATGGACTGGAGTGCCAGTCTTGGCTACTCAGAAAACTTGAGCTCATGTTTTAAGCATTTGCTCTGCAGGCTTAGGCAATTCCCCCTAGACCTCTCCACCAAACAGTGATAAATACAGCAAACTTCCAAATCCAGCAAAATAGAGACTGGATAACTAAGGCAATGTTACAAACGAGAACTTCCCGTTGTCTCCAGCAATGCAAACACGTAGCAAAGCTCTGCTAAAGACACAGCTGCAGATATTCCCCACAGGAGGTGTCACCAACTCAGACAAGCACGCACAGCTTTTTGGGTGTCTCTCCTGTCCTGCCCGTGTGAAACTCACAACAAAGGTAAGTGAGAATCTGAGGAGGGGCTGAAGCACTGCAGCATCACATTCTGACAGGGGAGATGTCCCTGTCCTGACGGACTGTTTGGTTGCTGTGCAAGCTAGAGTAGCACTGCTCGTATTCAGGGAGCAGCAAAGGTACTCACCTAAATTCAACATTGCCTGACACTCCCTGCTGGAAATAAGGGCATGTCTGGCATCACTGGGAATCTGGGTCTCCATCTCAATCTGCATCTCAGTAAAACCAGTGTGATTTAGAATAAAAACAAACAAAACCAAAGCAAAACAACAACAAAAAGCCAAACAAAAAAAACCCAAACAAAACCCCAAACATCAAGATCTAGGAAGCACTGTAAATATATGCCATAACTGGTGCTAACCACGACAGTAAATTAAGTCTAACAGCGAGGTTTTTCCACTAGGCTGGTTGAAATACATGGAAAAACATAAATGGAAATGAAAACCATTGTTGTCAGAAGACTTCACAACTTTTTAACTTCTTCATTTTCACTGAACACCTAAAACATTTTCATAGAGCATAAATATGAATAGTTTGGACAGTATGGTAAATTCTCAGTGCTTTATTGACTTTTTCTCTAAAATAACTGAATCATTTCTGGTTTTGATTAAGATTTATTTCTTTTTTTCCAACCTCCCCTGAGCAAATAAACAAAAAAGAATCTTATTTTCCTCTTTTGTTTCCCCCTAGATTTTCCATGTTGATAAAAAGGGTATTTCTAAGTGAGACTGTTTTCGCATGAAGCTCTTTCTCCCCAGCCCAAACTTTTAGATAATGTGCCAGGCTATAAAGGGACTCCCCAAATCCTGGTGTTTGATGACCTGGGAGGAAATCCCATATTTCCTGCTTAACGTCCATGTGATTTGGGATGGAGTCATAAAAACAAACAGGAAGTTGTTCTAGTGATGACTACCCAGGGAGAAAGCTATGTACAAGCATCTCTGAGATTACTGAAAGCTGGGAAAACCTCTGGCAGCTCCTGCCCCGCTGCTCCCACTCACTGCACCTTACTTGTGCATGCTGTTTGTACAAGCAGAGCCAGCTTTGAGGAAAACAACTGGAACACAGCTGCAGTTTGGGGCTTTCCTTTAGCTTCTCCAGCTAGTGTGCACAGAGTTTTATGCTACATCCTCACACCAGAAAGATAAATCTAAATAAAATAACCACAATGGATCTTCTGCAAAATATTTAACCAAACCTATCATGAACCCAACAACAATACTAAATAAATCATCTCTCCACCACAGCAGTGCAGGGGGGGCTGGAGCACCTACAGATGACCCCATTAAATTAAACACAGGGGAATAAAGTATGCTCAAAATCAAGGGGAATTTTGTTGCTCCTATTTATTCTGTGTAAAGTTCTTTATAACCATTTCCCTTTTTAGCATAATTTCAAATGCTTGCTTGCCAATGATGCAAATTAAGTGTTTCTTTGAATACAGTTTGCCTCCCAGAAGACTTAATAACATTTCCTTCAGACTGCCTCTTGGATAATATTATGATGGAAAGATCCAGGGGTGCCTGCTCCTGAGACTGGCCTCTACTGAGCACACAAAATAAATCACTTAAACCACCACCATTCCTTCAGTCCTTGGAAGCAGCCGGCACAGAGCTGTGCCTCTGCACAACACTATCCTGACGGTGTGCTGATGGAGGTTGTGGCCAACTGGAAAACCACAGCTCGTCTCTTACTCCTTTCCTTTGATTCTTGACTTGTAGTGGGGAAGCTGTTTCGTACCTCGGAGCCGAATGCGCAGCAGAGCCGGCTGATGCAAATGACAGACGCTGTAATTACTGCTTCACTGGCACCCGTGCCAAGATCGCTGCCTGCTAGACTTGAATACCTCCACTGGGTGGCTAACAAGATGTGCACTTCACAAACCAGCACAGCCCTCTCCCCACCCTAAAGGGAGGAAAGACAATGCCATTTTTTTCCTAAAGGGACGTATGTGAAATATATTGCATAGGCAGAGCATCCACGATTACACTTTTATTTCAAAGATAGCCTCCAGTAACATGTTTTCAATGACAAACCAGCAGTCTGAGACTCACATTGAGCCCAATCCTCTTTGGCTAAATCACAAACTGTTCACTGGTCCAAGTGATGCAAATTTACCCAGGAACTCCCCTTTGCACCAGCAATTCAAACTTGTTTTTCTAATGAGCTGCAAAAGTAATTTTCTTGCCCTTTTGTAGAAAAAGTATCCAGAACAGATTCCTAGAAAGCCTAATGATGTTAAATCCAGAAAGAACCAGAAATCAAGAAATACAGCCATACACTATAAAACAGGTTACTAAAAACAAGATTGTTTTGCTGGTAGCATGACATAAATGTAGCTTCGCTTTTCGAAGTATAACTCTCCTTTGTATTCTAGTAATGCACAAAATTCTAGTCATATACTGTACAGAAATAGTTGTTGTCCTTCTCAGCCTGGGCTCCTCTTACTTTCCATAGGAACTGATTTGCTTTGTATCCTATTCAACTGAACTGGGTAGACTGTGTCTCAAAACACCTCTCTTCTATTTGCATAAAAATCAAGATATTTACCTGGAAATATCTAATAAATATAACCCACATTTTCTCCTTTCCTATTGCACAGACCAGCTATGGAACTGATTTGCCTGCCCTTGGCACAGAGTTGTATTCCTGTTTTCAGATGTACTGTATTTGGAAAATTAAATTAGGAAAATCTTTTTAATTTGGTTAAGGCTGTTTCCTGTTTCTGAATTTGGATGTCACACACACAAAGCTAGTCCCAAAATATAGTGAATAACTGGGGTTTAAGACCATTACCAAAGAAAAATAAAGTTGTGTGGTGAATGATCCATGTAAAGTGATTAAGTGCAAACATACACAACAACTGTGGAAATGTTTAGATGCACTCTGGCATTCTTACTGTACAGAGGAATAAATGACACTGATAAGTAATGCTGAAGAGCCATCAGGAGGAGCCTGTATGTGATCTATATATTTTTTCCATAACTCTTGCAACCAGCTGCCAGAGCCTGGAGCCAGAGGAAGAAGAGCTCAGATTCTGACTCCCATGTTCCCAAGGAGGACTCTCCTCTATGCACAGATTCATCCACTTAATTTTAATCCTCCTTAAACTGCACCTCTGTCAGCAAAGGATACACAATGGCTGCTTTGCTTTCAGAAAAGAGTACTGCAGTAATAAAATGCTACTCAGAAACAGTACAGGCTACCACATCCAGCTCAAACTTGCCAGCATCACTGAAATCTACCACAGTGCATCACTTTAAAACAGATTAATGTTCCAAAGGGCCTTATCCATTCACAACAAAATACTACTTGGCTCTTGCTTTATTAATACAAATACTACACCCACATGATCAAGTACAAGAGGTCCACTGATGCATCAAGATAATTAAGTCCTTTCCCCGCCTTTTTTTCAACAAGATGTGTTTAGGTATTTAATTAGGAAATGCATCCCCAAAAGGTTAGTACATTCACATGTTATATTTCACTTTTTCCGCACTAAGCATTTTCAAACTGCTGCTGTTGCTAATACAGACTATGCTGGGGCAAGACAAATATCTGCACATATGGCTCTTTTACAGTTTTCTTTTTAAATTATCACTTCAATTTAATTAGGTTTGAGGGGTTAAGCATGAAAAATGCACTCTTTCATTGTAAAGAAACAAATGAAACACAACCTCATTAATACGTAGTCCATTTAGCTTTTCAACCATCTTTTACACCATCGTTATTAACCCCAAAAGCTGTCTGAATCATGCTTGTCACTACAGATAGATAGCCTGACCCTCCCTTTTGTCCCACCTGCACAACAAGAAGGTGGGAACCACAGGATAGGTGGGTAACAGTTTGGGAGATGGGAAACATTGGGGCTGTAGGGGAGCACAGCAGTTGAAACCCAGTCTCTGCTGACTGAAGAGCCAAAGGAAAAGTTCTTCTTAGGGAGATGGCACAGAAATGCCCAGCAGGGGCATAGTTTGCAGCATTTAAATTCTAATTCTGATGTAGCTTATCATAGAGGTATAGTAAATGCAGTGAACGCCAGACCACAGTTGATTCTGGCTTGATTATCGCTCTGGCCCCATTCACACCGCTTTGAGAATTAAGGGCTGTCTCTACCATTGCAGCCATTTCCTGTTCTCTCCTGATAACAGCGGAAAAATACTTAGACAGCTTCAGATAAGAAGATAAGGAATACTCATAAAACAAAAAGTGTATTTAGGTCTGCTGAGAAGCTCACAGGAGGACGCCGAGATGCAGTGATAATGAATCTGCCAGGGAGTGAGGGGGGGTTGGTCCACCAACCCCTCAGTTAATAAATTCATCTTCTACCAGGCACTGGGAAAGGAAGGTATGAAAGCACAAGTCCCAGCAATGCTCATGGCTTTCTCAGCCTGCTTCAAAAGCTAAAGATAGTCGGGGAATTGAGATGAAACACGTATGGTTTTGAAGTGTATATATAGAATAGAGGGAAAACTTTGCCCGGTGCTATATGATGAGGAAACTTCCTGAAGAGGGCATAGTTAAACTGTTGATTCATTGCCTCACTGAAGCACCGTGTACACATACACACACACATGAAGATCCCCACTGCACACAACAATCAGAAAATCCCTCAGCTCTGGGAAAAATGCCAAAACCACATCTGCGCCCAAACTCTCTGCCTCGTCCTAGCAATAAAAATAAAAGTATACACAGGAAAAAAAAAAAAAAAAAGTAAAAAAATAAGAAAAAGAAAGTGCAAAACAAAGAGCTATATCACAAGCAGATTCCCTGGATTTTTCACTCTGTTGTGGAAGTTTATCACACATCACACATTAGGAAGTGTTGGAGAGTTCTCCATCTCTTTCTGGGTAGGTGAGCACAGCTGTGTTCTGTGGCAGGTCCCGCACGTGCGCTGCCCTTTGCAGTGTAGGAACAGGGGGCCTGGCTCCTCTGCCCTCGTGGCGTTTCTGTCACACAGCGTTGTGTCACAGAGGGTAAGTGTGGAAAGGAGAAACCATCTGGGAGTGTGAGGTATGAGCCCTGTGGCACCGAGATGAGCGCTCTGGAACAGCAGAACACAGGGGGTCCTCTCTGTCCTGCCTGGGCCATCTGTCATGCGAAACTCCCGTGTCCTGCCAGCAGAGCAGGCAGGCTCCTTTCCACTCCAGGTTCAACTGTCTGAGGGGACCTTTCCTCTCCAGCACCCCCTGACATGGTCTATCTGTGTCGACACAGACTGATACATACCCCCTGACACGTAGGTCTACATGCCTATGGTACTATTAAAACCTCTAAATACAAAATATCAAACCTAGCTTATCTTGAAGATGAAACCAGTGAAAGGAAATGGTATGGAAGACACAGATGAAATGTGCCAGGATGCATAAGGGATTTTTTGTACTCTTGTTCTCTGCTACCTCCTTTTCATGGCCAGATTTCTGATCTTCCTGTGAGACAAATGAGCAAGGGAACATGACTCTGAGGGGATGGAGTAAGAATCAGCAGGAAATGGATTAGCACTCTTACATGTACAGACATGGTGTTCGATGCACCCAGCCCACCAGCAGCAAACCTACGGCTCTGTGCCTGGGAGAACACACAGAAAGCCTGCCAGGGACACCGGGAATCAGAACAACCAGCACTGCTCTCCTGTCAAAAAGACCACAGAGGAGCGCACTTTGTAATGGCTGGGTGAGAGCACAGGGTCAGATCTGTGTAGTTTTCACAACTGCCTCTCCACGGACATGATGTGGGGAAAATCAAGCATTCTTACACTTGCATTATGCTAGCAACTTCAAATCAAAAGTCTGGTGTATGTTACTACTTCTTGGTTACATACATGTGGAAAATAAACAAAGAATCTTCTAAAATTCCTTTTCTCTTGTTAATCATACAACTGGGATTTCCCACTGCTTTAACCAACCCGCACATCTTTGGTATATGCAGCTCTGCCCACATGCAGCAGCAACCTCTCTCTTTCTCTCTCCTGTGTTCCACAAAAGCGACACATTTCCGCATTAGGTCTAACTCCTGGAAAGAAGAGAGGCACCGAGAAAGTTTGTCCAGCATCAGGTCGCAGGAGAAAAAGCCTCCTGCTGTAGCTGTCAGCTGGGTGGGTGCCACACTGAACCAGGGCTCTTTGTGATGCTTTCAAACACCCCTAAACACGCACTGAGAAGCAATACATTGCCACTTAGAAAGGGGAATTTATACCAGGGCTACACAGGGGAGGCAGATCGAGATGCACTCCAGAATCCCCGACACGGAGAGGAAACGAAATCTCAAAACATAAACACAGAAAGGCGGTGACTCCCGTCGGGTGTATCATGTTTTAGGCAGGAAGAAGGAGGGCGTGGGGGGCCTTGGGGGGTTCAAGACTGACCGTGGATTGCAGAGGTCCAGGGTACGGCTTTGCCGCTGCGGAGGGACAGCCGCCCGCACCTGCCTTTCGCACGCACCTTGCCAGCTCTCCGGGGCGCACCGGCGCCGCTCTCCAGCCCCGGAGGGGTGCCGGCGGGGCTCCTTCAGCCCGAACTTCCCCTCCGCTCTCCGTGCCCCATTCGAGGAAGGAGTGCAGGCAAACGCCTGTCCCGGCCAGGCTCAGCACCTACAGACCCGACCCGGCCGGTGCGACCGGACCCCCCGGACCCCGGCGGGGGTCGTGCATGCGGGGGATTGCACTGTTTGCACACACAAACGCAGTAAAAAAGATAATCGCGGCATAAACTCTCATTTCTAACCCGTACACGGAGGATGCTCCAACCCCTCTCCATCCATCCGTGCATCCGTGCATCCATCCATCCATCGCCTTACCTTGCGCCGCGGAGCCGGGGCGGCTGGCCCCCAGGACGGCCAGGGCGGGGAGCACCACCGTCTGCAGCAGGTATCCCAGTCCCAGCCCGCAGCGGGCCGCTGTCCCCTCCAGCCCCTTCCCCATGGCCGGGGCAGCGGGGGAGCCTCGCGGAGCTTTCCTGTGCCGCCTCTGCCGGCCCCGTCCCACCGCCGGGCGCGGAGCGGCGCCGAGCCCCCGCCGGGCGCTCAGGCTGCGCGGAGGGCGGCGGGGCGAGGGGCTGCGCTCGGAGCGGGCGGGCAGAGGCGCTGCATGGCCCCGCGGAGGGGCGCGGAGCCGGCGGAGCGCTGCTTTCTTCCCGCGGGCGGCTCGGCGCGGCTGCCTCCACCCCGGGGGTGGGCGGGGGCCGGGGCCGGGGCTGTGGAGAGGGGGCTGCGCCGGCCGCCTGCGATAGAATGCGAGCCGGAGCGAGGAGCAGACCCAGAGGGAAGGGGGCGGGGGAGGCTGGGAGCCACCCGCAGCAGAACCGGCCCCCTTTCGCCTCCTCCGCCCGCGCCCCCTGCGCGCACACCCGCGGGCACAGGCGCACGCAGATGTCGGTGCGCACACGTGCGCGCCCGCTCACACTCCGGCACAGGCTCACACACACTCCGGCACACGCTCACACACACTCCGGCACACGCTGACACTCCGGCACACGGTCACACTCCGGCACACACTCACTCACACTCCAGCACACACTCACACACACTCCGGCACACTCTCACACACACTCCGGCACACGCTCACACACACTCCGGCACACGCTCACACACACTCCGGCACAGGCTCACACACACTCCGGCACACGCTGACACTCCGGCACACGGTCACACTCCGGCACACACTCACTCACACTCCAGTACAGGCTCACTCACACTCCGGCACACTCTCACTCACACTCCGGCACACGCTCACACACACTCCGGCACACGCTCACACACACTCCGGCACACGCTCACACACACTCCGGCACACGCTCACACATACTCCGGCACAGGCTCACACTCCAGCACACGCTCACACACACTCCAGCACCGGCTCACTCACACTCCGGCACACGCTCACTCACACTCCAGCACACTCTCACTCACACTCCAGCACACGCTCACTCACACTCCAGCACACGCTCACACTCCAGCACACGCTCACTCACACTCCAGCACACGCTCACTCACACTCCAGCACACGCTCACTCACACTCCAGCACACGCTCACACTCCAGCACACGCTCACTCACACTCCAGCACACGCTCACACTCCAGCACACGCTCACTCACACTCCAGCACAGGCTCACTCACACTCCAGCACACGCTCACTCACACTCCAGCACACGCTCACACTCCAGCACACGCTCACTCACACTCCAGCACACGCTCACTCACACTCCAGCACACGCTCACACTCCAGCACACGCTCACTCACACTCCAGCACACGCTCACACCCCCGCCCCGGCCCACCTGAGCAGCGCAGCAGGCGTAGGAGCCAGGGCTGCGCTGGCCAGACCCAGCTACAGCCGGGGCTCTGGCATCCCCAGACTGTCCCCGTGGGCTTGACACCCCCACGCGCACCTCCAGGACTCTGGGCGATCAGGACCATCTTTAGGGAGCCGTCAGATGCAGGATCGGGGAGCACCATGCCGGACGGGGGGTACTAGTCTGCTCCCACAAGCAGCAGGGCAGGGGCAGAGATCGCACCAGGAGAGCTGTTGGAGAAGCCACCACCCCTGGGGAGCATCTCCCCGTTTGCCCTCCAGGGCCTCTCTCTTAAGGCTGGGGTCACTCCCTTTCAGCCCTTACCCTTCATTAACCTTCTTGCACCCCCAAAAACTGCCCCTGGCCTCTGACTTTCCCACGTGCCCACCAAGTCTCGCTGGGAAGGATAGCAGTGCCCACACCTCATGTTCTTCACTGCTCAGGGTCGGGCTTTACTGCTACTTTCTATGGTTTTTCTTTATTTCTTTTTTTTTTTTTTTTTTTTTTTTTTTTTGTACCTTTGGTTAGTTTCCTTGGTTTGGTTTTGGTTTTGAACGACTTTATGTTTGGTTTTGGGTTCTCTTTTCTAAGTTGTCCTTCCCTTTTGCAGAGCCAAGGTGGGCTGTCATGAGCAGCACCTCGCACACCACGTGTGCCGATGCCAGGGGCTGCAGCCCCGGAGCCCTCCCCACACCGCGGTACTCCAGACAGCGCTGCCTTCTCCAGCCCAGAAGTTCCCCCAAGCCGGGCTGCGTGCGAGGCATGAAGCTGTCCTTTCCTGGGAGGCGTGGCTGGGATCTTCCCAGGCACTCTGGCTTTGCCTTCCCCTCCCTGTCCTTTCCACACAGGAAAACAGCTACCAGCCTTGCTGATGCTGCAGGAGGGTTTCCCTGGGGTCGCTGGAGCTGTCTGCCTCCAGGGAGGCTCTGTCCCACCTGCCCCCTGGCTTCAATGTCCTCCCCAGGGAATTACCCACACTGTTCCCACCTCAGGGTCTGGCGGGGCACCATTTTTTTTCTCCTGGAAGGCAGCTGACATAAAGCTGCAGTGTAACAGTAAAGCAAAGTCCTGTTCTGTTGGTGTGGGGTTTTGTTTGTTTGTTTATTTACAGGCTAGGAACATGGAAAAGTGGCAGGTTTTGTTCTGGTCATGCCTGGAAGGTGCCCCAAGCAGGCTGTGTTTCAAGCCCAACAGGCTGTTTTTTACCCAATAACTTTCCGTGATTCTCTCCAACTGGAGCACTCCACCTCTCCATCTCCTCACTGTTCTACATCTTTTAAGGGGGCGAGTCCCATCTGCTTCAAACAATACAGCACAGGCTAGGAAATATTAAGGCTCCACCAAAATCTGTGATCGAAGTTTCTGAGGCTGTGTAAGTGGTGAAAAGGAAACGCTCAACTTTTAACCACATTCAAAGGAGAATGTGTGAGTCCTGAGCAGGAGCTTTTTTGATTGCAGGTGCTCCCCACAGCAATCCCTGACTCCATGCTCCCTAGCTCAGTCAACAGAACAGGTCCCCATGTATGATATCTATTTGCCAATTTTCCCCTACCTCTGTGAATTGGGAGCATCTCTCTTTTTTTGGGGTACTTACTGTTTCCCCTGTTCCAGAGAAAACTTTTCAGAGGCAGGAAGAGAGAACCCTGAAAGATGTCACATGTAGAAGATTCATTTGTTGCAGCACCAGCTGAGGTGCTGCAACATCTCTTGCCACAAGGGAAGGGAGAGGGAGGGCTTGCTTCTCCATTAATCAGAGTTAATTTATTTTTGATGTTTTGGGGCCTCCCAGGAGTAATACCTATAGTTCCAGGCTTAGTTTCTAGCTCAGTGACCTCATTAAATAGGTCCATCCCAATTTCAAGATGATGTCCCTGCAGCCCTGACCAGGGATCCCTGGTGGCTGCCAAGCTGTCAGCATCTCTGCCCTGGAGTTGGTGCAAGGGGAAGCATTGCTGGTTTACAGCTGTGACCAAAGTGGTGGCACAGGTACCACAAGTTTGGGAAGAAAGTAAATATTTTTCCAGTACCCAAGGTGTGGTGGACAATGGAGGAACAAAGGTACTGCAGCCTGAGATGTTCAGTAACCATGTTTTTACTGCAAGTGGATATACCTTGGCCTGGAGAAGATGGCTCAAGCAACAGCAACCAATAATTAGATAGGGATCTTATCTGGAAAACAGGCTTTAAAATCTTTCCATGCTATATAATGTGTAAGAAAGGGCATCCAAGGATACTCCATGTGTCTTCATCACTGAGCTTTCTCAGAAATCCAATATAATCTGACAAAAAACACTTGTGTCTGGGCCATCCCTAATGCCACTCCACTGGGTTTTCCCTATTCAGAAGCAAGTCTGTCCAAGGCCTCTTTATTTTTCTCCCTATGAGATAAATAGAATTATTATCCCAGCTAATAAACTTCAGACTGGACACGGAGATAAAGGATTGAGGTAATTCAGAATTTTGGGATTAGAAAGTGCAAATTGCCTGGTTTATTCCAAAAGCAGTTGTTTTGTTTCCCTCATAGAACCTGCCTGGGAAGGTATTTTCCATCTGTCTGAAACGTTTGAGACTTAAAAGTACCTGTAATGTAAGTTTATCACTTTGTCACCTTTAATGTCTTAAAAATCCCTCCACACCCTTCATAAATGCATCTGAAGCAAGTATAAATCTCCAGTTTTCATGCTTGGACAGATATATCAACTGCCAAAGAGTCTGCATGGGAAAGTGGCTTTAGCAGTCTAACAGGTGTCACCTTAATTTTTAAGCTAAGTTCAAGAAATCTCAACTCTAAATTAGATACCCCGGTAGATGTTTATAAAATCTAGACTAACATTTAAAAGTTGTTGTGTAACTTGTGTACTGGTGAATTTGATTTTAGTGTATTTTGTTGCCCAAGGATCTGGAATTACACTAAAACAATCACAGTACCAATTAGGTTGTAAATGAACTCTCAGGTCATTGAGTCTAAAGCTTTTCTTTTCACCAGCTTGTCAACTAGACCATGGCACTAAGTGCTGTGTTCAGTAATTTCTTGAGCACCTCCAAGGATGATGTTGATTCCACCATCTCCCTGGGCAGTCCATTCCAGTGTTTAAAAACCCTCTCCATTAAGAAATTTCTAGTAATGTTCAATCTAGTCAAAATTGGTTCCAAGTGGTACAAACAGTAAAACTGGATCCAGCTGGTTCAGCTGGATCAGACCAGTTGCAACCACTTCAAACCAATTCCAAAAAATTCAAACGAGGTTAAACTGATTAAAATAATTTCAAATCTGGTTCAACTGGATCAAGCCAGTTGCAAGCTGGTTCAAACCAGATCAAATGGGTTCCACTGGGTTCAAACCAGTTTTCAATGGTTCAAGTGCCCCAATCCTCATTGCAAAGAGTCTCAAAATTTGACTGATGAATTTGGAGCAGAGATACTCTGGTCCCCTGCATTATGTGCAATGTCAGCAATGCTGGTTTGAACAAAGAGAAGAATCCCTTCTGTGATTTGATAATTACCCGTTAGAATTCGCTAACCAGTCCTCTCACTGAGTGTTGTGTTCCTCGGCAAGTAGTGCCAGCTCTGGCCAGCTGCCCCGAGGACTCATTTTCCACACAAATGTCAGTACGGGATGCAGATTCAGGCTACCCCAGGTGACTGCGATAGTCAAGATGCTCTCAGCTACTGCGGCACCCCTAACGCAGCCCGGCGTGGTTGAGAGAGGGCTGCATTTTACATGTTCCTGCACGAGCTGTTTGAAGCTCAGGGGAGCATGTGGCACACACACCTGCTTTTGGCTGTGCCATTCCCCCAGGCTCTGCCATGCTGCTCTTATTTTATGACAGAGCCCTGCACAGCGCAATCCAAAAAGCAGGTGTGTGACAAACCTCTAGCTTCACTGACATGCCTGCCCCAAGCTATCAAGTACTGCAGTTTGCTCTCACAGTTTAGATAGGCAATTACCTCCTCTGTGGTTGCTGTGTGTGATACTGGGGATCAGCAAATGAAACTACTCTTCTGATATCTTACATTTCAAGAGCAACACAGCCTCATTTCCAGTAAAAACTTCTGAGTGGTTTTTTTCACGCTGGGAATGACTATTTGCGGTGGAACTGTGGTCCAAGGAAAATTTCTTTCGTACCTACTGAAATTCAATAAAACAACGGAGTGTGTTTCATCTTCCAGAATCACTACTTTGTCTGCTTATTTATGGAATCTGATTTTCCAAAGTTCATCCTTACTTATGCACCATAGTAGTGTGCTAAATTTTCCGTCTTGGCATTATACTAGCAAGTCCATGGATCAGCATATATGTTAATTTTAAACAGTGTTTCACCTTATAACAAACCCTCACTCCAGAACTGTGCTGAATCACCTGGGAGACCATATGATATCCTGTTCCTGATACATTTTCAGGTGCACTGCTCTTATTTGTTTAATAAATCTATGGCAATTAACAACTTTGTTGTACTCACAATTCTTTCGAACAGCCTGGCTTTTCATAATATCTGAAGAGGACCTTCTTGAACTAATGATAAAAAAGGGAGGGCCAAACTGTCCCTACACTTATGCTGGATACTGTGCATTTCATTCTGTTGTATCTTGCTGTGTATAACATCCTGTTGCCATTTCTGCAAAAGGATACACCTGGAGCTGGGGACTTATAAAGTAAGTAAAAAATTAAAAGGTGTTTCAGTCTCACTTTCAGGGGCATAATATTTTTTGAATGGCAATGGGACTTTGGCTCTTTGCCCATTTTTGAGATGTGTGTCCTCCAGCTACTGCCAAATAATGCCACCAAAGAGCTTTTTCTTTCATTTGAGTTGTCTGTAAACATATCACAGTTTTCTTATTTATTTGTTCTGTCTTCACTATTTTTTTTTTTTTTGTTTTTGTGGCGAATATCTTCTCTGAGCAGTTCCTGAGCTGTAGCACATTCACGAACGATTCATCACGAGCATTTGAAGCTCGGTACTCGAAGTATGTTCCCTATTCCAATTGCCTCCCACCTACAAATATTCCTTACCCCCCTCAAAAAAAAAGAAAAAAAAAAAGAAAAAAAAAAAGAAAAGAAAAAAGAAAAAAAAGAAAAGAAGAGGAATACGAAGGGTGAGACCTGCTGTCAGCCCGCATTTGCTGGGACCCGGCTGTTTCTCCGGGGCCGCTGCGATGGGGATGCGCGGCCGAGCGGCTGCGGTGCCTCCCAGCAGAGGGAGATGTGAGACGCCGGCTCCGGCCCCGGCTCGCCGCTCTCTCCACGGCTCTGCTGCAGATCGATGAGTCATGAATGTTTTAGGAACGTGTCAGAGTCCCATGGCTTCTCATTATCTGAGCATTTGATCTGAGAACAAACCTCTTGTAGGCCCGTCTCTGATAGTGCGGCATTCTACAGCAGGTTTCCTCGGTTTCTCCCTTCGGCTGAGGTGAAGGACACGAGTAACTTGAAATATTTCCGTCTGTTGCACAACAGTGTTTTATCCTTCCCTCCCTCTCCGCTCGGCATTTATTTTTGTAACATTGTAACTACATATCTACCTCTGAGTTGAATATTAATGTGACTGCGGGGTGTCAGTCTCTGCCCCTGGATCATCTGATTCCAACTGACACGAGTTTCTTCTTTATTTACCAGGTACTGATTTCTGATTGTCCCATTCAGGGTACAATACCTCCAAATTTCTTTACAAGTGTCACAAGAAGCCCTCCCTCTGATGTCTCAATAGCGCCTCACTGCCCACCTCTGCCTTTGTGGCTTTCCCTGCCTTAGGTACCAAGAGAAAATAATAGAATTGCTTTTAGGATCTCTGTTTCAAATTCTCTCTGTAGGTGTATATTCTGGGTTGCTCTTGCCACATGTATTATTTTATGGATTTTCTTTCGTGATGCACTTTGCAAAAAGCAACATTAGAAAGAATGATAATTACAGTATTCATTAAACCACTTCTTAGGGGAGAAAACTGATAGTTTGAAGAAAGAAATATGTAAGAAGAATAATAAAACACACTGAAAAAATATGCTTAAGAAGATGCAGGTTCTACGAAGAAATCCAATTTCCAAGAAAATTAGCTGTTAACATAGTATTTTGGTGCTCTACAATAATACCAACTTACATACAAACCTGTGTAGCATTCGTTTATCTTCTAGATTTAAAAATGGTATGATTTTAATTGTTGTAGATTTTCTGTATAGTTCAATGTATTGGCAGTTTAATGCATGAACTATTTTGTGAAAACTGATCACGATCAGAAAACTATGGGAGTTTGAATACATGGTGGAGTCCCCAGCCTTTCCATTTCCATCTACTTTGTGAGGAAAACCAGCTACAACAAAAACAAAGAGACTCACTTTGTATGTTTGGTTTTTTGTTGTTTTTTTTTTTTTTCCTTTTTCATTTTGAATCCAGACAAACTACTCCATTGTACAATGGGTTTGAAATGCAACTCTCCCCAGTAGCTCTCCTACTGTACTATCCCAGAATGCAGGACTGAATTTACTCCTGCCAACGTGTAACCCAATAATCATTTTTAACCAACAGAAAGAAGCTTTCGTAGGAAACCCCTCAATTTTCTGAGCAGTGTGTGACAGTAAGAGGAAATCTGTTGTAGTTGCCTGAAATGGAAGCCCAGTTTTGTTTTCAGTCTTTTTTCACCTGGCCTCTTAGTGGCAGGGCAATTAGAGCTCAAATGTACAGGGAAAACTTATCCCAGTCCAGTAATCAAAGCAAACATTATATAGATTTTGATTGCTCCAACAAGAATGAAGTCTTTGTTAAACTGAAGTAGCTTTATTGATTCGAATGAGGAGATGTATTTATTCTGTTTTGTGAAGTGCTCCAAGCTGTGTGTGCATTTAGTGCTTATGAATTCAGAGATGAAGGACTGAAAAAGTTATATGTCAAGCTGTAGAAGAGAAACTGTATCATTCCCAGAATATTTATTCTGATGTTCTTTTCCAAAGGCTGTTTTAATACTTGCAGTTATCATTATCATCTTATAAAAGACAATGTTTCACAAATGGAGTGATTTGTTTAAGTCACATAATTAACAACATTCTTGACTGTTTAGCAATAATTAGTTTGTTTTCATAGAAATGCTGTTTCATCTCTCTGTACAGAGGTTGAAAAATGATAGAATAGCAAAAATGTTCAGTCTCAGAGATGAAGATGAAAAGTTTATGAAAATAAAATCACCTGCAATGACAACATGTGATCCTGTTTTAAGTGTGACCTTTGCCTCCTTAAAGCACATAGAATTCGATGCTAGAAAGTAACTCAGATTTGAATTACTACAGTAGTTTAAATTGACAGCCTTTAGATTTCTTTGTCTGAAGACATTACTAGGAATTCAGCTGTGCATTTGCTCATGGACAACATAGATAACATCAAGCAAAACAGGAAAAATAAAGAAAATACTCTCCCTGTTTTTAAAGTCTAACCAGGATAATAAGTGTTTTTTGTAATGTGGTGAAAAAAAAGTTTAAGTTTTGTCCCAAGTAGAAGCAGCTATTCTGTGTCTGCTCTTATTTCAAATAAAGTTCTGCAGAGATTTACCGAAACCAGCTCAGGCCCTTTGGGAATAAGTCCTCTATGTAAAAAACTTTGTGCTCTTTCACCAATAGGACTCTACTGTAAAGATAATAACAAGAGCCTTATTTTGGTCAGAGAGCATTGCAGGTTATCTGCAGCTGCTTTATTACCACTTCAATTCAAGACCTACATTTTTATTCATTGTTTCTCTTATGAGTAACATTTTGAAAAGTAATATCAAATAAATGGACCTGTGGCTGTGGCCCCACACAATGCTTTCTTTTATTAGATGTCTGAGTTGTTCTGTGTTTGAAGATGATTAAAGTGTCTTGAACAGAGTTTCATAGTTACATAGTTCATAGTTCATTTTATTCCATTCGCATTTATTGCATTCACAAATTAGTTGATGGTAATCTATTAATAAAAACTTAATATTCTGCATTATTCTCTATCAAATGTTGCAGAGTTTTTCTCCTTTTTTTTTTTTTTTTTTGTTAGAACTATTCACAGACTCCCTTCAGGGTATGATAAGATACAGAATACAATACTGGCTTGAAAATGGTCAAGACTTTTCCTTCCTCTCTGGAGGAACATAAACTCTAAGATGACAAGTGGTACTTTACTTTCATAACTAACATATTAGCCATTATTTAGTCTTGAGATTATTAAAACCAGCTCTAGAATGTGGAACAAGAATTTACCACTGAAAGACAGCATATGGTAGACTCTGTTTTCTTGGTCCCAACAGATCAGTACCAGCAATCATGTTGTCTGAAAAATTAACGTCCCTAAAAGCTCCTCCCTTTCCAGACCACAGGAGATAAAAAAGGGAAGAACTCAATTTTTACAATGTTAGACCACAGCAGACATGCCTGGGGACTCATTGATTTCTTTGGAGTTAAATCTTTCCAAGTAACAACACCAGCCCACTTAATGATCCCTTTGAAAAGCAAGTTCTAATGATAAAGTGACCAAGATAGAAGGCATAGCCTGGAAGAGAGGAGGTGCAGGAGGGGGACAAGACAGCACATTACCAGACAATCTCAGCATTCACAGGGAGTGCCAGTAAATTCATTAATGACTGCAGACCTCTGAAGCTTTCTGCCTGCTCTACATGTTCTCAAATGTGTCCTGGAAGAGGAAGGCCTAAACTGGAACTACGAAAGAGTAGCATTAGGGAGGCTTCTGGCTGACATTTTATCTTTTTAATTTTTTAGCAGATAAGGAAGATATGGTTACTTTAGAAGAAAAATTAAGAACTGATCACAGTTTACAGGGATGAGCATGTGGGAGGACTGCAGGGGGTGGAGCACTGTAAAAGTAACAGGACATAATATATAAGCAGCAAGATCCTGTTTCTTAGAAGACACAGATAAACAAAATGATCATAACTAGGACAAGATTCACAGTTACAAGTCAAGAAAATATTTTGTGATTCTTGTTTCTCCCCACACCTTTAACATTTCAGAGATTGCCAAAGTCCCAAAATCCCTCCAGGAGCACAGAACAAAGTTGCTCATGTATCTTTAGCCATTTTTCCTCCTTTATTGTTGTTGGTTTTGTTTCAGTTGGTTTTTGTTTTGTTTTGTTTGGGGGTTTTGTTTGTTTGTTTGCTTGTTTTTTGTTTTGGTTTGGGTTTTTTCCTCCCCAAAAGGGATTTATTTTTCACTTAAATTTACTTTTATTCCACACATGCCTTCGATCTTTCTCTGCAAGGGGAATAATTCTCACAATGATGCCAGGACACCACTAGTTTGCACAGCAGTACTTCTGTAAGTTAGGCTACCTTTGAATATGGGATGGAAAGTAATTCTGTGAAATTTTCTAGCTAGCCAGATCTCTGTGCATGGTGGAACGCTAAAAAAAAGTTCAGAGCATGTGAAGGAGACACTGTGTAGTCTTACCCCATTCTGGCCTGGATCCAGACCTTTTATTACCCTTTTATGGACATTCCTCTGCCCTAGGAGTGCCATGTGTCTGTAATGTTTACAAGAGAATTAAGATTACCAGTGATAGTGGTCTTAGGATCAAGAGGCAAGTCTACATTCAATACCGTGTTTATACTCCCAGCTGGTTTTCCCAGAATAAGTACACACATCAACAATTCCATAATGTATGAGTAAGAGCTGTTTATTCCTTACCACAGCTTCAGCATTAATCATGTGTTCTTCTCCTAACCACCAGTAAAATTCTGTGCTGTGGAAAAGTACTCAACAATGTGTAGTGCCTTGGATCAGGAACAGACTCAGGCCAAGTCCAGATTTAACAACACAGTTTTGCACATGGTCATTATACTGCATTTCAGCTCTCTGTTCTCTGATAAAGAATTCCTTCAGTTTTCCATTCATCTGTGCCCTGCACTCAGCCAGTAATTTTGTAGAATAGACTTTTTTTAAGACATCCAAATGTAACCAAATACAAATTTTTGAGAGCAGGAGATCATTCACGTGGCACTTTTTGCAAAAATTATAGAAAAAAATTATAAGCCATGAAGATCCTTAACATTTTACAGTGCTGTAGAAAGCTCCAAGGCCAAAGCTAATGGAGTTTTCTTGGGTATTGGATTGGTGCCACAATTAGTCTCTGCTGGTGAGTGGCATATTTAAGAAACCTGTGTCAGTCTGGGGATTATGATAGAAAGAAAAAGATGTTTTTAGATCACTGCATCTAGTGGATTAATTTGGAAGCACTGATAAATAGACACAGCTGGCAGCAGAACTAGCAACTGAGTTGTCTTTTATTTGCTGTCTCCTATGGAGTATTAATATCAGGTGAAGCTGATTTGTATTAAGAAACAAACTGAAAGCAACGGGAAGGGGAAATAACAAAGAATAGAACTAATATTTTTCTAGGGTTGCCTAAAATCCATAAAAAGCATGAGAAGTCTTCTCTTAGCATTGTCTGCTACCGCTTTCCTGAGAACTTCAGCAAGTACCACCTTGTGAGCTAACTCCTTTCACAGTTACTGAAGTGTTACAGTACCTTTTATAGCTACTGAAGATTGTGTGTTCATTAGCAGATTGGCCATGCAACTACACAGCCATTGCTGCAAACCACTGTGGGTGGGTGTGTTTCTTCAAACTCAAGGCCACAATACTCGTATGGTTTTCACCTCTCACTGTAACACTTTTCATCTGGACCACCTAACTCCCCATGGTTTTCAATTCAGTTGGTCTGCAAATAGAGATTCTGTTTTCCTCATGTACAGTATTTATGTCCTTCCACGTTTAACCCCAATAGAATCAGTACTAAAGGTGAACATTAAACCAGAGAATGATTCCTTTAATTACATCTGCTACTGACACAAATGTTCTTTATATCCAGAATCTCCTGCTAGTACTCTTATGAACTACTGTGTACCTCTGTCAGGAAAGCAAGTGTTCACAGACTTAAGGAATTTAATATTCATTTTATTGATGGTAATTCTGTTAGTTGTGCACTCTGAGGCTCCTCCTGGAGTTTGGCTAATGGATTCTGCAAACAGAGCATACATTCAGGAGGGTTTGAAATACATTCTCCAGGGTATTGAAAAATGAGCCATTACCCTTATACAGACATTAGGAAGATAAAAAAAAAGTAAAAGAGCCCTCCAAAACTTTACACAACAATATTTGTAAAGTGTGGTTCAGCCTGGATGGTATAATATATAGAAACCTTGCTTAAATGTTTGCTATCCAGTCTAGTGATAGACAGGTTTACTCTGAGTACCTAAACCATTTGTAGATGGCAGCTGCCAGAGATTGAGAAACACTGACTTAGAGGATTTCTGGTAGCCTAATCCACCTCACTGCAGAAACCAGTGCCAACTGATGGCAAAGGAAATGACCCAGTCGTGCAAATCCCTGCACACATCAAAAATTGTGGCAATTTGACACACTGTATTAGGAACTGTGAAGTGATGACACAGACTCTCTAGCCTTAGTTGCAAAAGAGAGCAAGTTTTATTCTTCCAGATCTTCTTTTATAGACAGTTCTGAGAAGGTCCAAAAAGGTAAAACTCTCATTGGCCATGAAACCAACACATCACCATCATTGGACAGTTAGGAACAACACTGTTTCTTACAGGTAAACAGCAAGGCAACAAACAACACCTGCAAAAGTTGTTTTCCTTCTCTAAGGCCTGTTTGGATTCCTCCTTATGATTTCTCAGGCCATACCTTCTCAGGCCAGTGTCAGAAAGTTATGTGACTTAGTTTCACACAGACACAGTGCTACCTGCCTGATTTCTCACATTCAACATCCAGAGCAATTTATTTTCATATTGATTACAGAGTAAGATCTGATGAACCCATATGAAATATCTCTGGGGCAAGTCCGATTTCTATCAGAGAAGAGCTCACACAGAAATGCTTGCTGCAGTTTCAACCAAAACTGTGTGAGTTGCCCTCAGAGAAAGCCAAGGGACAGAAGTACCTGTTTGCTGTAAAGAATCAGAAGGCATGACACAAAGAGGATTAACAATGTCAAAAATTTGGGAACCTGAGGATTAAAATTTTTGGTCTAAAGACACAAGGTTTTGTGCTTCTGGATTCTTCAGGTCATGCTTAGTCTGGATGTGTCTTAGCCAGCCATTTAAATTGAACTCTTTTATCCCCTTAAAACACAGAAAGGTTGGAAGTTGATCTCACTGCCTGAAAGAGTGATGAGTTAGCCCATGTCTCAAACACATGTTAGGAATGGCAATTAAAATCTAATTCTTATTAGCAGCACTGGATGTTAATCCAAATAAACAACAAGCAAATTTGTTGTGAAGATTTTTAGCTGCAGAAGTCGACACTTAGTAGATAATGTGCAAGTTAATCACTGTTGCAGTAGCAAGTAGACTAGACTGTAAATGCATCAAAAACACATTTAAGATTTCTTCTGCCAGATGAATTATTGTCAGACCAGGCATTAAGGCTGATGGTGAGGCCAGGGCAGCCTCTTTAGGCCTTAGTGTCTGGTCTGATTTCTGGTTAATTTGGGCTGAGAAACTGAAAAGTTTGCAGCTCTGTTATTGCTTACCTGCTCTGAGGAGTTAAATTAGGAGAAACCTCAGACTGTCAGTTTTCTATCTAATAATCATCCAATAAAAATTACAGAGAGGCTGAAAGCCTCCAGCTATCAGCTCAGACTTGTTACTGTGGGTCAGGTAATCTGGAGACCCAAAAGGGAGGATCCAGGAACTCTAAGCATTAAAGGTAAACTTTATCTTATCTAATCTAGCCATTCTTTTTGCAAACTGTGCCCCAAATAAGGCAATTATAGGGCTCTTCATTAGGTCCTCTTCATTTGCTACCATAGTCCTAATAAATGCTTTCATTAATTTGAGCAGCACTAGCTCCTGATCCTGTGTCTACCCCACGAGGCGCTTCAGAAATGTGACTAGTGCTATTACTATTCATGTGTGTACATCCTGCAATGTGCCTAGGTCCAAGACCCTGAAAGTTCAGCATCTAAGTATCTTTTGAGATTATGGCCTACATTAATCAGAATTGAATTTGTGATACATTTTAGCACAATTCTACCAGAAACTACACAAATAAATGTATTAATCCCTAAACTAGGTGTTACAAGGAAGTGGAGCCATGTTAGAATTCTAAGAAACAGAAACACATGGAAATATTTGGAGTATGTCACCCAACATTATATATTGTGCATTTTAATTGCAAGGAAGCTGGGACTGCAGTGCAAAACAGCAACACTTGTGAATTTGGACTGCCATTACTGTCACATTTTGTTAAGTACTACATTTATACACATTTTAGTGGTACTCAAAATAGAATGCCAGACCTTCACAGCTTTACTTGCTCTATAAAAAGAATCTGAAGTCAAAGTCTAGAACCAAAGGAAGAAAAAAAAAGAGATGAAGAAAGAATGGAATAAAAGAGGAAAAATCTGTGTGATGCCTTTCCTAGAAACAATTCAGTGGAAATAGTAACAATAAACCTATTCTAGAAATAAATGCATGTAATCCACTGCTCCATAAGAAATCTTTTTACTACTGTAAAACATGTGAAGTACTTACCTTTCAATAGTTAAGCATAAAACAAAGCTTTTCTCTTCATCTTCAAAACCAGAAATCTGAAAACTGGACTAAATGCAAGTCCAGGGAGTTTCATTGATCCAATTCTATACACATTTTTAAATAGCCCTTAAAAACTCTGCTTGATTACTATTTACATGCAAGTCTTATAATAGAGACCTGGGCTTTCATTCAAATATGCATTTCAGGACTTTCTGACAGCAACTTGCTGTATTATGAAGGAAAAAGAAAAGGAGACAGTTTATTCCAAAAATGTTTGGATACCTTCTTGCTTGTAATTCCACATAACAGTAAAACATTTGGCAAGAAAGGGAAGGAATTGTCCTCTTTTTTGCGTATGTCGAATTGCAGAGCCCTTGTTAATATTCATGGCCTCTCCTCTATCCCACCTTGAATAGCTCTAACTACAACTGAAAGGCTGAGTCTAGAGCTTCAGCAGAGACCTTTGTCTTGGCACTAGCTTAAATTCTGCTTCTCCAAAATAGTAAGAGTAAATTTGCATACACTGAACTTATAACATGAAAAAGATGTGCTTTCTCTTCCAAAACACTACACTCCCTGTTTCTGAGCTTATTACAACTTAATTCAAATCAGCCATGACTGGGCCAAAGCTGTAGAATGAGGTCTGCATACACTGGGGTGATGCACGCTGAATTGCAGTCATGGTAGACTTGAATTGGAATTTGAATTGCATTTCATCTTGTTGGCAACGTCGTTTTTTAAAACCATTCCTGTAAATGCAGCTGTTAAACACGTGAGACCTAGAAATGATATACCATTATTGGATAATTCTTATTAATTCAGACTTTTACGTCTGTGCAGCATCTCTGCAAGTCATGCTGAGTTAGCCTATCAGTTTAATCAGGGTGCAGGTGAGCTGCATGCTTGGGAAATACATGGAGAAGTTACCTTTGTTTTTCAGAACTTCTGAAAGGAGTTCCAAGATATTGACTGCAGTGTCTTGCTTCATGTCCCTGCCTCAAAGATTAACATTTTGCCAGTAATAATCATCTGAGCTCTTATTCCTTAATTTAACTTGAAGGCAGCGACATATGTAAAATTAAAATACAAAATTAATTATTTCAAAGGAAAGGACTTTATCTCTCAGTCATACAGTTAATGAGAGATGTGTAGTATGAAAGGTGTCCGTACAAAACTTAAAAATGTAAATTGAAATTTTGGTCTCAGACACTGGAGCAACTTCAGAACAGCACTGACTCTGTAGAAATATTCAGTGATGCTAAGATCTTTCTAGACTAACACAGGGAGAATAAAATTGTTTGAAACTCATTGGCATAAGAACTGGACTTGAATTTCTTTAAGCAGAAACAGATTCTTTGCTTTATTGCCTTGCAACTCAGACCTCTTATGACAATTGTGTCATGTGAAGAGCTACAGAGATTTGCACTGTAGTTGTGCTGCTTGCGAAGACAGAGTTTGTAAGGACATACAGACACGGGGAAATTTGTGATTAGGCCCTACATCCATGCAGAGCAACATTAAGATCAGTAAAGCTGAACTCAGCTTCAGGATTTGTCACACGCATACTTCTTCACGGGCCTAGAATGCAGAAAACTGGGGGAAAGCTCTGTAGCGATTGCAAAGATATTGTGTAAGATTTTCTTTTTTCTTATGGCGTGGATGTAACAGTGTCTTAAATGATCTAGAAATTATTGTTGTAATGATTGACTTACTCAATTGGGAAATATGCTGAATTTGCCTGGGGGAAGAGGCAGGACAAAACACTATTCTAGTACAATTATTTTATGTGGAATGCAACAGGTCCTGTAATCACAACTTATTAGGGATCGCATAATTACGTTTTTTCATTTGTATCAACACGGCAGTGAAATAGCGGAAATACAAGACTGCCATGAGCTAAATAAAAATACAACCAAATTCCAAAATATTTACAATTTTAGCTGGATGTATCTTGCCCAGGATACATACCCTGCAGGCAGATCTGGATATGATTTCTGCACAGACATTAACCATCCCCTCCCTTTGGTAGAAAGGATTCACAGTATGAGGGTGCAGCAACAAGCTGCCTGCTAATCTTGCTTCCCTGGAGGCCCTGCTGGCTTGCTCAGCACTTAAAGTAAGTTAGATAAGTGCTTATATATCACAGTGACAGGCATTATAAATATCCTGCTCAGCGGTGTGCATATGGAGCTGCATTAAGTCCAGGGCACACGTGAATCTGGAGGCAAAACATTCAATGCAGTTTCACTTGTCAACCACACGTGTAACGACCTTCCCAACTATCCAGCTAAAATTCCAGATGTCCAGAGATGCTGAGCTGACTCCTCTCTGCCAGCAGCTACCTGGGAAGCACCTATGTTGTCAGCAGATCTGCATTGCAGAGGTGGCTGAGCACCTGCTCTCTACACTCTCAAGTGGCATCAATAAAGACCTCAAGTTGGTGGCCTTGGGGACATCCAGGGCTTCTTTGCTGCTTGTATTCCCAACAGCATCAGCGGCAGCTCAAAGCACTTTGAGTCTCTCGGTTCTGTGCCCAGCCCAGCTGTCAACAGCAGTCTCATGCCACGCATCATTTTGGAACCAGCCTCTGACTTTTTCTTCCGACGTGACCTGAAGTTGAGCCATAGGTGAAAGAATTTTCATCTCTGAGTAATCATATTGTCTGCATCAACATGATTAAGCAAGCAATACATTCAGAGCTTTGCATATGAGATAAATTAAAGCTTTTTGCTCAATGGCACTGAATGCATTTGAGTTAAAAAGCGTGTATAGAGTGTCCCTTCAGTAACCCTGCCTTGTCATCATGATACACCACCCTGCACTCCTAGGGCTCAGAAAGATTAAGAGAAGCATTTACATCTTGCATTAATGAAGCAACAGATTATGGGGTTGTGCACTCCTGTTACTGTTTGCTTACATCTATTTATTTATTTATTTATTTATTTATTTATTTATTTATTTATTTATTTTACAACCTAAGTGAATCAAGGTTCCAGTGGGCTGAGGAGGATGATCTCAGCTGATGTCTGGAAGTAATTTTATAATTGCCTAATAAGTCATAAATGACAAAACTACTTTTTTTTCCCATGGCACTGAGACCACCAGTTGCTGTATTTCCTGCCGTGCTCTATGCTGTTCGTACTCAAGAGGTTCCTTTCAAGGGGAAAACTGTTTACATCCATGACTAAAACAAGACATATGGTACAATGGAGGATATTTGGTTACAGAAGAAAGACTGAAGAAGGGGAAAGAAAATAAAAACAATAAGTAGTGACTTAAGCCTTCAAACATTCTCCTCTTTTTTTTTGCTTCAATACTGCTTTGAGGTTTGTTTGGAACAATTTCTCAGCAGAAGTCTTGGGGTTTCTCACAGATGAGAGTTCTTATTTCTCAAAATTGTTTTTATTATCTGGTTGCAGAAAGGAACAGAAGTTACTTTGTCGAACAAAAGGCACCTGTAACCCTACCATCATTAGAGAGGTTCATAGCAACTCTCAGGAATCTTTACATGGGGAAACTTTGCTGAAATTGACATTTTAACAGAAAAGCCTGATGGCAAGAGGGGGAAACTTGATCTCTCCTATTTAATCCCAAACCTTCTGTGAGTCCAGCAGATAACACTGAAGTTCAGGATTACCTCCAGTTCTCTCTCCTGAGGCTGAACACGTAATTATGATAAATGTCGTTTCCTCATTGTATTGCTATAGCTAAAGGTAAACACAATGAGTCAGATCTCAAAATAAACAATTACTGAACTCCTTTCAGAGCCATTAAAGTATCTCTCTCCCTAGCCTAACACATGCTGTCTGCTGTCTTCTGCTTGTGTGACAGATGATCTGCAGCCACCATTGGCATTTGCGTGGTCACCCCCAAACTTTTACTTAGGAGTGCATACAGCACAAAAACAAGCTGCCATGCAGAGAGGACTCTGCATGCAGTGGTTCAAGCAGCCAGCCCTGTGTTTGGTATAGTGCTTTGCTTCCTGCCCTCTGCTACAGAAAGAGGTTACATATTACACATCCAAATCAGGTCAGTCTTCAGTGGCTGCACACCACCAACCTCATTTCTGTGGATTCTCTGTTTTTTGGATTGCAGAGGCTGTTTGTATACCCTATAATACAACAAAGGCCAGGTCTCAGGTGGGATCTGTAGGTGATATTGCAATAAACTTAGCAGGGAAGTCATATTTTGTGTTGTCCTTTGTCTTTTTACAAGGGCATTAGACACTCTGATGTTGGCCAGTTAGGATTATTACTTTTTGACTGGCAGGCTCCAAATTACGTCTCATCTGATTAACTCCTTTTATAGTTTATTTGCAGGTGTCAGTGAATGCAGTGGGGCTGCCTGTAAGCAGTTCTTCACTGTGACAAACTTAGAGAGATCAAGTGCCTTGCCAAACATTTTTTTTCCAGGATGCCTGCTGCATACAATCTGTCTTTTTGGCATCTACAAGCCTTACGATCTGCATGCCCTCCCATCATCTGCTATTTGGCTATTGTCTTGTTTAAAAAAGGGGTTTTGGAACTTAAATGTCAACAGGTGTGACAGAGTATATGAAGGCATGCTGTACAGAAACATGACTAATTATAATCTTCTTTTAGTTTAAATTTTTATCCCTCTAACAATTGAAGTTAAAAATAATGCGCATGCAGTGCACTGTGACTTTAGAAAAAGTTCTCTAATTAATAGAGCTTCTAATTAATGAAGTCTTACAATCTGTGTTGGTTATAAGTCATCCCAACTCGTACACATCTTGCTGTTTACTGCAAGTCTGGTATCAAGCTGATCTGTCAGGCATTTCGTACGTGGCGTTTCTGGAGTAGGGGCAAGGGTCTGACCAGCATCTAACCCACATAAGCAGCTTCTGAGCAGATGGGACTGGAGACCTGGCAGCTGAAACACCCAGTCTGTTCATCGACTGTGGGCACGGAGCATAGCCTGTCCAGACAGATTTTGCACCTTTAGTTAGAATGCCTATGGCAAAGGAGTTGCACAAGGAGCTCTGTGAACATTTTAGAGCTCTGAGTCCCAAATATTGTGGATGTTGAAATGCCAAATGGTAGAGAGTATTAGTGCCTCATTAAAGTACTCCTCAGCACATACTTCTGCAGAGCAGCATTTTACAAAGAGAGAAACAATTTTTTGGCTCTTCTGTTGCTTTAGAGGTAAAGAGCTAGCAGAGGAGGTGGGAGCACATACCTCACCATGACATATGGCAATAAAGAATACACACTATCTTTCCCTCTAGTTTCTCCTTAGAGACACAAAGGTAAAGAAAATTCATGGGTTGTGCTTCATCACATACTGTTGCTTAGATTGAGGGGAAAGAAAACCACATGAACTCCAATTCATACATCTAAAAAAAATTAACCAAAGGATGAAGAAATGGGCTGCCCTTCATATAAAGGACGTGATCCAGAATATCCACCTTGTATCCCAGAGTGCTGATTTATGCTTATCTTTAAGCATCTATAACTCCTTGCCCTGTGCAGCTTTATTAGGATAAATAAGGGAAACATATCTGAGGGCAGAAGACAGAGAGAAGCAAGGCAAAGAAATACCTACATTTTTATGATTATTTGCAGGAGATGGATTCTTCTCAATGCCTTATCATCAGTCTTGTAGTCACTAGCTACTTTGCTACACTCAGGGTCAGAGCAATAGTATTTGTCTACACTTGTTTGTGCAAGGATGGGTGAGGTAAAGCAAAGTATGAAATGTCAGGGGACCACTGTTTTAATTCCACCCTTGTTGCTTCACATTCAGATTTTCTGGAGTTCCAGATACTGACTATTTCTTTCTAAATGTGTCATTGCCTCCTGTACTCAACTTAATCCAGGCAGTGCCATTAGGTTAATGCAGAGGCTGAGCACAGAATCTTTCTGCATTATGCCAAAAAAATCATGGAAATAGGTCTGTGTAAAAAAAACTTTGTGATGAATTTGCAAAGCCTCCTGCAAATGCCTAAGGACTTTGCACTCTATAAATATTTAAAACAAATATCTCACAATACATAAACACACTCATTTCCTGCTGATAAACCTAGACGCATCAGCAGGGGTGGAGGCAAGGCAGTTATCTGCATTCAGATGTTGTTTGGCATATCTCTAAATGCAATGAAACTTTTTTGTGTTAATTCTTCCTTTTCATTTATCTGTTTCATCATCATATAGCATTTCAAAAATGCAGGAGATGTAATCCAGCTCCTAATCTCAGCTAATGGGAACTGTGTCTAATTAAAAACTCATCAGGATAAAAATGTTTTGTTCACAGCAAAAGAAAAAAAAAACTACAAAACACACCCCTTAAAAATTCCATCCTACAATATTGCTACTTTTATTTCTTGTGCATGATCTGTTCAATTAGACAGCAATTTACTTCAATTAAACAACATCACATACGTGCAAGAAAAGTCTTGTTTACACTAAACAGTTTGGGAAGATGAAAGGTGTTTTCTAACATGGGAGTCAGCTCATCCACTACTGAAAAGTAACAACTCAGGGGCAATAAAGTAGCTCCTGACAGCTCAGTCTAGTATTACACAGCAGCAGAGAATGAATAATAATAATAATAAAATGGTATCAAGTACTATTATCAAGGAGAAGCTACACAGGCAGAATGTTTCTGTGTAATGAACAGTGCATCTGGGTCATAAAGGTCTTCAAACAATTAAGCCTCATTTTTCTGTCTCAGCTGTGCCTGCTCTCATCCTGTTTGCCAGCTCCGACTCAGACCTAAGTTGAATTCAGGGAACATTCAAGGGAACATTCAGCAAGTGCTGCCATCGTGTCTGGGGCACTTGGGCTCCTCTCAATGCTCTGCCGGGTAACTGAACCCCGGCTCTGCTCTTCAGACCTACTGCCATCTCTGAAAGGACACGAGGACAGCAAATATAGAGATCTACCGCCAGCATTCTCAAGTCTGGCACTGTCCCAGAGCTCCAGGAGCTGCTTCACTGCTCTCCCAAAATCTGCCAGGTGGTGGGTGAAAGCCCAGAGAGCGTGCGGACTGTTGTTTTTGTAATTTTATCCTTTAGATCCACTGCAGAGCTCAAGTAGGTATGTTGTTTGCTTACCAGTTCTTGTTTGCATTGCTGCATTTCTACCATTCCTGCTTGGAGAGCAGCCTTCCTCTCCCCATGTCCAGAACAATGCCTTGCAAGGAAACACTCAGTGATACACTCGAAAGAGCTCCTGCTGCCTTCACATGAAAATGAGCACTGATTGCATGTGGAGATAGAGTCAGGTTAGATTTCCGCTTTCTAAGTTCAAGTAAACTTCTCTAACTTATTTACTAATGTGGAATTAACTTTACATTCAAAATAGGTCCTGTCCCAAAAAACAGAATAGCAGGAAAACACTTCTTGAGTTTTAAAGGCTTTAACCCTTGCAGAAGCTGCTTTTCCCCGTGTAGCAGCCAAGAATGGCACAATTGGAGGTGGGTCAGGAAAACTGGATGATTACAAAGATAGGTGTACGGACCTATGGCATTTTCTGTCTGCCCTTACCGGCACAAGAAGGTTTTATTTTCTATTTCTGTCCTTTGCCTTGCTTCCTTTGCTCTGGAGCATGATCTTCCTGTTCAAGCAGTGCTACAGACTACCTTATTTTTGTGCCATATTGATCTCTACCTGCAGCTGACAGCATGCAAGAGTTGCCTGGATTTTTGATGAAAGTTAAAAGATTTTTAATGATGTTTTTTGCCATGAGACACAGATGAAGCCTGTTCTCAAAACGCTGAGCCTTGTTTAAGCATACAGTGACAGGGTCATGCTATTTCTTTGACTCTTCAGGCCAATTTATTCCATTTAAATTAACACTACATCAACAAGTCCTTGGCTTCTCTGCGGTCACCAAGGCTGCCAGTAGTGATGATGACATTTGCAAATGAAACCTTGCCGGCTGTGAGCTGCTGGGTTGGGAGGCAACTGCTAGACATTTGAATCCAATGTTAAGCAGAACTGTGATGATGCTTTGGGAGTGAATTTGTAACAAGTTTCCGATTTGTCTTAATTTCAGGGGCACTACCTTACTTCAGCAGCCTGAATCACACCACGAAGCTTGTCTTGTTACACTCTACAGAGTACATATATCTCCTTGCATGGCCTATAGGGTCTGACATCTTAATCTATTTATTTTAATCTAGTCCTACTTCTAGATTTTTAGTAGTTCTTCATTCTTAACCCTTTATCCACATTTGATTCTCACTTCTCTTGTCTGCTCCGATAGAAGTAGAAATGAAGAGAATTTTTGGTTTCCCTTCCCCCAGGATGAACCTGAGGAACACATCTTCCCACCTGTTTCAGTCACCAAAATGAGATATATGGCTCTTTAACAAACAGGTGACACACTATGATGACATATGCTCAGCTACAAGAAACTGTGAAGTACACATGGTAAAATAATTTACTCAGTATTTTATATAAATCAAAGCAGATTCTGTTCAAACAGAGCAATATCCTGCCAACTGTATGAAGAAGCAGGCAGAGACAAGACTAGAAAAGCACTTTTTTTTCAGATCTTTGCATAATCTTTCTATATTTTTGATTTGAAATTAACAATAGGAGTTAGCAATTACATACTCAGGGCCCATCTCTACTTTGAGCTCAGTGTGGACATTTATACCTAAGCTAAGCAACTGCAGAAGAGCACCTGAAAGAGGCAGAACGCTGTCCCTGCTTCCAGAAAACATACAATGCACACTGCAAAGGAGATGGAGCCTCACCACTCTCTGCTGCCTTCACCGAGGTGCCTGATCCATCAAAGGACTGGAGGATCATTGCCAGTGCAAGGGACTGAGAGACATGGAAGGAAAAATGACTGAGGTTTTTATAAAGAAGCACTCCCATGTATTTTTTGCTTCAATGGCAGAGGATAGCCTGATGAGAGGGAAAAGGAGTGCAATATGCAGACACTGATGATAGTAGCAGAGGGAAAAAATAGAAATTGTGTTGTGGGTAGACACAAACCAGCAAATTGGATTTCTTCTACTCTAAAAAGAGGAGAAATTCCACACATACCTGCTAATTAATGGGGCTCCCTTCACTGGCAATATCAACAGGAAGTGCAAATCCTAACTGGTGTGGTTTCTTTTGTACAAGGTTTTAGTCACTGAACAAGCAGTAGGTAAGTGCACTGTAAAAAAGCTACCATAACTTCTAAATTTTCATGCCAACATAGCTTCTGCCTTCCCTTCTTTGCTGAAAAATTCTCTCCATGCAAGAAGCAGGATAATTAATGGAAGAGATTCAGAGTAGAAGTTACAACATGAAGGCAGAGATTCTGCTGCTCCTGTTCTTGAACTTCTCACAAGAATGCGACTGCTCTTTTCTGAACATCTTGCCAATTAATATTAATTTCCAGTTGTTTGCATCTGTTTCCCCAGGGTAGGTGGCAGAAGTCATGGTCATTTTTAACAACCTATATAAAGGGAAATTCATGTGCTCCAGTAGGGTGATGATTACCTGGCATTATGCAAACAGGGAAATTTAGGCTTTATCAAAGATTGTGGGAATTCTAAACTAGGCAGCACTGGGGCTGAGCTCTAGTCAATCTAAAAAATGTCCTGATCCTACAGAACATGCCTGGAAACACGACTTGAAGCTCAGTTGGTGGAAAGGCTGGCTGTAATCAGCTGGATCTCAGAACCAAACCTGCAAGAAGAGGTGTGTGACCACCTAGACTGTCTCTTGAATTACAAAAGTTGGTAACAATATTTAAGAAATGGTGTATAAAAAAGATAAGAGGGAAATACCCATATTTCAAATAGCTGGGTTTTTTCCTTTCTGATTACTGACAAAGTTGGTTGGAAAAGTCCAATATTTCTATTTTGGAATAAGCTAAGAGAAAAGGGAAACACATTTCTGGTGCATCTTCCTTTGTCTTTGTGTGACTTCATAACAGAATTAATTGTCACTCTGTGCTTTATCTGTGAAGAGGGAAGGTTTTGATTTGGAACAACATTGCAAGGAACACACAGAAGCAGAAGCAGGCATGGGTCTTTGGGATTTGGACAGAAAGATCAGTCACTTTTGGATCAGAGGTGCTGGCAAACCATTGAAACAATCTGTTGAGGCAAAGAATAAAGGGACTGCACAGTGGATATCAGGACTATGTACTGTCTGTAACACGTTGCCTACTGTTCAAGGTTACAAGCCTAATGTACACAAAATAAGGTCAATCACAGCAGCATCTGATGCATTCAATGTATTTTTGGATGTGTGTGACTTCTCAATTTCACACCTGCGCAGCAGGGCTTGATTCCTATGTTGCAATTGCTTCTGACTCAGTAGGCATTACAAATAATCAGTGCTCCTTGATTTCTCCACCTCTCTTCCCAAAGAATCTGTTACCTACATTTGGTTTCATGCCAGATCAAAAGCAACTAATTCCATTTTTAACCCTGAAGCTGTTTAATCATTTCTCTCTTCTACCCTTTTCCCTCACTGTGAGAGGGTAATGACCCATTTTTGAATGGGTCTGTAACAAAGCCCCTTCACAGCACAGTTTACTAGTTTACAACTATTCCAAAGGCTCTACTGGATTCACAGAGAGAAAAAAGACTTTAAAACAGGCCTTAGAATAGCATGAATAGCAAGAACAGTCAGTCAACTTTGCTGCCATGCTACTTTTCCCAAAATTTTATGCATTTGGGGTCTGAAAAAGGGGGTCTTTGCTATATTTCTTTATGCAACACAAAACACAGTGAAGATATTTCAGTTCTGCCCATATCATGCTCACACACAGGCTTCCCAGCACACCAGCACAGCTGGGTAGAGATGCCTCCCTGCAGAACTATCCCCTCTTCCCCATGAACAAGTGGGGTGTACTTAGTTATCCACCTTCACAATAAATTCACCACAGGCACTAAAACACACACAGGATACAATTATACTGTGGCTTACCCTACTCACCTAACTTAAAGCTCTGTTGGTTACTACAGATGTTAGTTTGGCCCACAATTGCCAGCCTGCATGTTATAGGAGAGCTCTGGAAACAAAGCTCTGTGGGAAGCAACATACTCCAGGAAGGATAAAGCTTTGAATAAAAATGTTCTCATAGTCAGACAAAGAATAGGCAGAGTAAGTAGAGGTGACATCTAGGACCGAAAATCTGATGATTCCTCTTGGCTTGCAAGACAAACATGGAAACTTGTCTTTTGGTGCAAACATGGAAAAACAGCACAGATTCTTAAAGCCTGGTGGGCTGCACCTGCTTTGGTTCTCCCCCCAGCAGTACAGGCAGCTGAAGCTGAAGGGTAGAAGTCACTTACAGATAAGCAGCAGCCACAGCCCCATGATACCACTAGGGTCAGCAGGGCCAGCCTAACTGGAATGTGCATTGCTGCTTCTTAAAGCACTAGAATGCTTGCCTAGGAAACTACAGTGCTTCAGCCTGTGTTCCTTAGCAAAGTCCTGGAAGAGCTGGTCACTGGGGAAATTGCCAGCTAGCAGGAGCCCTACCTTGTAGAAGAGGGAGTCCATTAGCACCCTGCTGTAGTGGGCATAATGGGGTGGGACTTATGTAGGTTTAGACAGAGCACTCATGTATAGCACATATTGTCAAAAAATCCTCTTGTTCTTCACTGATCCAAACTTCTTGCTCTCAGTGTTCCCAAAGCCAGAGACACGGATTAAACAGATCACTGAATTTGTGTGAAACTGTTCATATAAACAGGGTGGATGAAGTTATGAATTTTTGTCTTGTGGCTTTCAGAATGGGGACATTTATAGAGATACTCCAAACATATACAAAGAACAAAGTGAACATTGCTGGGGTTAAGTCACAAATTTCACTTTATGAGTGACAAACAGGTGTTTACCAATTATTGTATGTGCCAAAATGAGTCACATTTTCCTATTTCATCTGATTTCTACATTTGTCTTTCTAAGAAAGATCATAGGTACCTACTTCAAGAACAGAGGACTAGATACCTGGTCAAATACCATAGTCCTATTTCCACTCTGACTCTCATTCACAATTTTTTTTTTTCCATCACATCTGTGCTTCAGGTGCTAGCTCTGCTTACAAAGCTTCATTTCTTTTCAGGCTATCAGTAAAAGGAGCTCAGTGAATTGAAGAATAGCACCAATAGTCAGTAGGAGCCTTGACCGTGTTTGTAGCAGGTGCTAGTTTATACATATCACTCCCTCTTTCAAGGTACTTCATAAATTAATAAAATGAAAACACTTGAAAAATTGTAAGTGTTATATAAAATAATGGTGACAAAACATACAGATATTTCTCATAAAATTCCTTAAAATGGATTCTAAGTGTCTCATTTTTTTAATAAGGATTCCAATCTACAGCTGAAAGACATTCCAGGGAAAGAGAAATAAGTTAATCAACCCTTCTCTTTTATGAAGATCAAAACAAACCACGTTGTTTCATCTCGTGTTTAGAGAGAAACAGGGGATAATTTTTTTGAAGTGGTTACTAAAGGATATCCACCTACCCCTGCCATAGGTTTTGCAACTGGAAGGAGCCCAGGTGGCTCAAACAATGTTTATCAATCCTTTTCCTGAGCTGCTGTTGGTGCATTCGAGCAGATCAATTGTGTTCAGTCAAGGTGATGGTGTTCATTCTGCAGTACCTCCTTGACCTGCAGGAGATTTCATTTTTCTGCAATGCACTGCAGTGGCTGCATGGGTAAGACATGTCCCTTTGGCTCTCTGCTTGTCTGGCAAGCTTATGTTTCCACAGGCATGTCAAGTCCTCCTCGGATATTAGCACGACTATAAATGTTAGTTTATGCTAATAAGTAAGACATTGAAAAACAAAGGAAAGGTCAGAAACTGTAGTTTTATATTAAGTGTGATTTCCCAAGACAAAATAAACCCGATTCACAGCACATGCTTACATTTTTCCAAGAGATATATTTATAGCTGTGAATATGTACTTTGGCTAACCCTATTGTAAGCACAGAGAAGGGAGGAGAGGAGGGTTTTCTTTTTCCACTTTTAAAGTAAAAGAGGGAGGTTAATTGGTTCTGCTAGTTGAAGGGCTATGTGCCAGGCAGCAGGAGCATGCATTGTAATAGAAGAGCAACAGAGACAAATGAGCCAGTCCACAGGATGAAAAAACCCACCTAATGCCTTGGGAGAAAGAGGGAAAAAAACACCGAGGAACAAATAAAATAAAGTAAAATGAAATAAAATAAAAGAAAGAAATATTTGTCTACTTCAGGTACAGTGATTTTTAACCAGCATCTCATGCAAATCATAAATAACTCTTTGCTTGGAAGAATAAAGAACATATTGTTTCTGTGCTGTAATTGTTAGAAGAGGCGGTCAAGTCAAGCCTGATGTATTGCTTGCTCATCGCCATCATATTTACCCTTTCTGGCCCAGAGATTCCAGAGCCCAAAGTAGCTAAAGTCATTCCATCATTAAAGGTTTTTGTCATGATCACAAAGACCAAATCATGCTTATTTTGTCCCCTCAAATCAGGGATAAACAATTTGTGTGAGCCAAGCAGCAGTGCAGTGAAAGCAAGCAGGAGCAGATCTCATGGGCTTGAAAGAAAATCACTGAAGAAAGGGATAGTTACTCCATGACAATGTTTCACAGGCATTGGCCATGACAAGAATGTACACAAACTTATCACAAAATATTTACAGAAGGAAGGGGAGATCTTGATAGAAAAAGGAAGTTCTCCTTAATTTTCTTGTTTATCCAACCTTCTTTTATGCTTAATTGCAAGGAAGAAAATTAATTTTCTTATTTCTTTGTATTCTGTGTAGTTCACTTCCTTTTGTCCTTTTTTTTATTTCCTCCTTTGGCAGAAACTACAATTCTCCTTCAATAGAGACCTGCTTTAGAGACTCTCCTGTACTTACCCATTACTTTTCACTTAAGGTCACACATCAATTTCCAGCACTGATTCATGATAGTACCTGGTATCATCCCAAGCTGCACAAAAGCCAACGAGAGCACCTGCAGTAGCCCATCCTCAAGAAAAGTGTCAGATACCACTTACTGCACTGACAAACTGCTCTTAAAACACTAATAGTTTCTCTCAGGTCTTCATTTCTATTCACAGCATTATAAAAGCTCAGGAAGTGGTACTATCTCTGTGGCACAGGTGGAATTTCGTGAAAACTTAAAGAATGATAGGAGCCAGCACTGGTGTGTGACAGAAACTTCTTCCAGACCTGGCTGGAGCCAGAATGCACAGAGATTCAAAGGTGTTTCATTCAATAGGAATTAAGACCCTGAAGAGCTTTCAGGATTGGAAGAGCATGATTGAGATATGGGTGTCTGGAAGATATTTTGGTCTGACTCTACACAGACTTGGGGTTTTAATCCCACCTTCAAACGTGATCTTAATGTAACTGCTTAGGATCACACCTTGATTTTTGTAGGAATATCCACTTGGATAGACAAGAGTTTGCAATTTGGACCAGACATAGTCCTTTTCTTCTAATAGATCCTTTACTTTGATGTCACAGCTCATGACCTTAATGTTCCCTCTAATTGCTAAAATTGTTAAAATTTTGCTTTCTGCCCTATAAAGTGTGAAACAGTTTAAAAATGTATATTACTTATGTGAATAGAAGATTTGGAAACTCTGCTCTGCAAATTCCACAGTGAACTGCTGAGGCCAGTCGTCTTTTCTTGTGCCTCTGTTTAAATGTACTTGGGGAAGTAAGTCCACATTTCTTTTGGTAGGTCAGCTGTAAAATTTTACTTAAAAACTAAAATAAAGTTATGACACTGTTTCCACTGGGATAAAACAGACATGTAACTGAGAGAAACTCAGAGAAGATTAGCAAGGAGTCCTTTTTCTTTCATTTCTTATTAATAGAACACCAAACCATGAAGCACTGAAACTTCCAAAGTGAAATTTCTGTTATAATTCATAGGCTGTGAATGCATAAGTTTTTCATGTGCTTGGCACATGTTAGAATAAATTTTTATTTTTTTACAGGGTCATAGATTAAAAGGCAAATCCTAGAAATTGTCCATCTGATCAAGCTCAGTGCATTGCTATGTGAGTTTCTAGTTTTTGTAAGAAAAAGGACATTGTGTAGACTATATGCTTTTTCCCTTCATAGAATATATTGCATATTAATATACATAGTACTCACACACTTATAAAATTAATAAAATCATGACTTAATAGCCATGTGCAAAAAATATCTTCTGTGGAATTAAACAGTAACATTGAAATTATTTTGCTTCCAACATATAATTTTTATTTTTCTGGAAGGGGTAACTGTTGTGCAAAATTTTCTGTTACTTTTTCCAATAAAAGACCATGTTAACATTTGCTGAATGACCTAGTTTCCAAATTTTCTACTTTCCCCCTCTCACCTCAATAAAGATCATTCTGCTGTGCTTGTAGTTATGTTAACATAATCATTTTTGTTTCTCACTCTTGTTACAAAGCACTGGCAGGATATTTATGGAAAAGCATACAAGGTGCAGATTTCTGGTTAGTTTGCTTTTAAATTTTCAAATGGAAACTGGAATAGTTTTATTTCTTTATATATTGTTGATTTGAGTCTTTTATAGAAGGACGTGGAGAATGGCATATCAAACAAAATAGTTCAATAGGAACTAGGAAGGACAGTGGAAAAACACCATCTTGATTCTACCAGTTTAAAAAAATATATGTGGAATAAGAAGAGAAATTAAAAACAGAGATATTTTTGAAAGAAGACTTAAAACCTTTTCCTTTAAGAAAAATAAATCCAAAAGTTCCAAGTAAAAGATTCACACTTTTTCTTTTGTCTCAGTTCTTTTTATGGAAAAATTCCACAAATCCTAATGGAATACGCATCCCCTTAATTTACATTTTTCACCAAAAGAATTGCTTCAGCTAATAACTGACACGGCTCTGAACAAAAGAAATTGAATACATTCTATTTTGTCCTTACTGTGATTTATTTGCTTCCCTAAAAAGAGAAATCTTTCTGAGTCTTACCATTTGCCCAGGTGAATTCAGGATAGGTAAAATGGAAACATTCTGATAATAAAATAATAAAATAAAAACCTGGGGGGAAAAAAACCACCAAAAATTGTTGTAATCATCTAAGAATAGTATTGTATGCATGGTTGAAAAAGTGTATATTTTTTATTAATTTAACTACTGGGATGACCAAAAAACTGTAGCTTTTCATTCACTTTTATGGGAACATAAAAGTTAATGATAAAACTTCATAGAAACATAGCTTCATTGATGTGTCTCTTTTCAAAGCAAATACAATAGAAGCAATAAAATGTGATTCCATAACCTCTTTTTGAAAAATGGTTAAAATTTTATTTTTATTTATATGATTTAGATAAAAAAGGGAAAAGGAAAAAAAAAAGGTTATTATATTAAGATTTTTTTTCATTAGGGAGATATTTGAAATCTCCACTGAGACTTTCTGTTAGCATAAATATTTAAATTATTTGAGCAGATAATTTTTTAAGAATTCTTACAGTTATTAGTACAGTTGATCTTGTAACTGAGTTTTCAAGCTTTTTATTTTAAAAGCTCTATTTAGGAAAAATATTTAACTAAAGCCTGTTTAGTACATATATCGAGTAAAAATTTATTCAAATGTCATTAGAGTGTTAGAATCTGATGCTAGATTTGTACATTTCTTAGAATGGAAATGGAAATGTTTTCTTGTCTACATATATGCTGTGCATATTCCTCAGAAGAGAAAATGGATTTTACTCATCTTATGGAATACATTCAGCTGGCACTACAGAAATCCTTAAGTGCACAGTGGTACTGAGGAAATGAGCAGCACCCATAGAGAAAAAATGTCAACTAGAAATATCAGACTTTGCATTTTTTTATTGTTTCCAGGCAAGAGGGAGAAGAAACTGCCTGTCCGCTATGCTAAAATTGGGCTAATCAAAGACATCAATCAACTTCACTCTGTGGAAGAGGTGCTGTGAAAAACCTGTTATAGAACATTGAGTTGTGGATTTTGGTATTCAGCCGTGCACCACTGGCATCAGGGGCTAGAATATCATATAGTGTATGTTAAATGAAGTTCCACTCCATGCAACACTTGCACATCAAAATGAACGTAAGAGCTCCATTTAGGACAGGATGAGCAGTATAATTTCTGTTCAGCAAATTCCCAGAACTTGCACCTTGTGGGGGAAGAGAGGCAGACTGACAGCAGGCTAGGAAATTAGTTCTGATGTGTTTTTGCTTTCACATCAGAAAATATTGAAATAAGCACTCCAGACAAATAGTTACCCTTTTCAAAGCTGCCCAACCTTTCTCCTTCATTGCTGACTCTCAATCTGAGAATGGGAGAGAGACATCATTTTGCAAACAGAGGTCAGACTGGAAAGAACAATGACATGAATGACTAATGAAGTGCTCTGATTCATGAGGAAATTTTGATTTACATTTCAAATCAATAGTGATCTCTACCCAAAACAGGTTTTGAGCTAAGAATGAAGTGAACTCTGCATTACTGTGGAGGTAGTTTGTGAAGCATAACACACAATGGCTAATCTTTCTTACATATTTTCTCAACACCAAGGTACATGTTACTCCTTGCTAAAATAACACAGCAATTCCTGAAAGTAATCTGTGTTTTCCTTTTGGTTCCCTATATGTCTAAAAAATTATTTATATTCCAATTACTGGAATTACTTTACATGGTATTCTCTCTTACATGTAATTGACGTAGATTGTAGTCCTAAATACAGCCTGGTTTCCATAATAGCTTGTAAGGAGAAAAGTGAGGTAATGTTATCACTAACAAAACTTTCTTATCAACATTTTATTACTTAAAATATCCTTGCTTTTGTCAATGAAAGGTTTGGTTACCATACCTCCTCCATAATTTGACTTCTGTTTCCTGTGCAGGGTATAAAGCTGGCAGTCACAATTATGGTTCATGGGAAAACAAATTTTGTTTTTTTTACTTTCTTTTTTGTTCATAGTCTTTGCCAAAGAATAAGTTCTTAGAGTCAGCACCACTGAAACGGATGGGCTGTAGTAGCAGGGAGTCATAAATAGATGCAAACCCATCACCTGTGTACTTAAAGAACAACACACTGAGTGGCAGCAACACTTTTGGGAGTGGTTTGAAGCATTTTCCCTGCTCTGGCCAAAAAATAACCAGAAAGCAGTCCCTCACTCAAACCAGTTTTGATTTCCCAGCAGCGGAGCAGGTATCCAAAGTGTATTCCTCCATCAAGTTTTACGAGTGGATGTATTTTGAGACAAGGTGACATGAGTCAGTGACAAGAGTGTGTCTTACCTTCTATCTTATTTTGGCTGGTCACGCTGACCTGGCAGGTTGTGCCTGAGCTGGGCTCTGCACTTGTTCACAACAAACCTGTTAACACATCTGCAGTTGCCAGCCCAGATGTGACTCCAGAGCCTCTGTGCAGTTCCACTGTTTACTTCCCTTTGGGGATATCCAAGGGAAAGAGAAAACTGATGGGAACTGAGGCATCTAATGGCAATGAAGGCAAAGTAGGAAAGATTTTTCCATGCCCGAATGTTTGTTACACATGAAATTATTTGTGCCAGGCAGAATAAAGATGGATTTTTAGGTGCTAACACTGGCAGTAGTTGAAAGAGTTCCATTAGGAAATTCCTAGCACATTTTTGTGCTAGCACATTTTGCCTCTGACCTTTGTGAGCAGATACTCTAAACTCTCACAATGTTGCCTTCATAGGTACAAGTTTCAAACCATAATTGCTATTTAAAGCTGGAAGCATGCACACTGCTGATTGTGGGTGAGGTGCCTTTTGCTGGCTGTCTGCACTTCAGAGCTTTTCGTTTGCCCAGTGGGGTGCACTCTCCAGGTATGAGTATCACATTAAATCCTAGTAGAAGATTATATGGATGACAGAAAGTACTAAATTACTGAGGAATGTGCTATGTAGAAGGAGGAAAAATGTGAAGAAAAATGTCACCAAAAATATCACATGAAATTTCTCCAACAATAAGAACTGCCTCAAACCCTGTAGTTATTCTTTCTGAAGGCTAAAAGGTGATTTGACCTTGTCTTCAAAGGTAAACCCCAGAGAAACTCATAGCAAACACTGTGTTTCCCTCTCTCAATAATTTTTTTTGTCTGGAGAGCAAAAAGACATGAAAGCTTCCACTCTGGCCTAACACACCTTTGGAATGGGTGCAGAATAGGGACATAAAAAAGTAGTAAAAAGAATTATGTGATTAGATACAGAATCAAAGAGAGTAAAGCAAGGAGATAAAGTTTGAAAACTGTTTAAAAAACAAGCGGAAAAGACAAAAGAATAGCCAAGTCACCTTTGGTTGACAGCAACTCCACTCAACTGTTTGTTTTTTTTTTTTCAAGAGAAGTAAAGGAAAGGAAGAATAGGAGCTTGTTTATGTATTTTTTTTTTCCCAAGTGAAACTGCAAGTGGAAATTTGAGATAAAAATAACATAACTATATAAGTGGATTTTAGCTCTGGCAGAAAGGTTAATGATCCAACACTTGGAAGTATGCCAGGACACATTAGTGACCATAACAAGTTATAAATTTGGTTTTATATTAAAGTGAAAGAAGCCCTGTAGTACAACATCTCTTGTCATCCTGGTGAAACATTGGCTATTTGACCAGTTGGGAAAAATAAAACCTTTTTTTTGAACAACATGCTTTCTGATGAGACCTGAGTTGTACCTGGGGATCACCCGTTTGAATCCCCACAGCAATCCAATTTCAGTTCCAATATTGTGTCATTATTGTAATTTTCTTTTGGTTTTATTCAGCACTCTACAAGGGTAGTAAAGTTCTGCCTTGAGCTGTGTTAAATTCAGTAGTGAACTCATTTGTGAAGGGGACAGAGAAAAGGTACTAAGGCCAGTAACCATTTTGCAAAATAGACACTGCAGCATTGGATAGAAACTTTGGAGAGGGGAAAAGTCACCCAGATTTATTATGAGGAGAGGAGAGGAGAGGAGAGGAGAGGAGAGGGAGAGGAGAGGAGAGGAGAGGAGAGGAGAGGAGAGGGAGAGGAGAGGAGAGGAGAGGAGAGGAGAGGAGAGGAGAGGAGAGGAGAGGAGAGGAGAGGAGAGGAGAGGAGAGGAGAGGAGAGGAGAGGAGAGGAGAGGAGAGGAGAGGAGAGGAGAGGAGAGGAGAGGAGAGGAGAGGAGAGGAGAGGAGAGGAGAGGAGAGGAGAGGAGAGGAGAGGAGAGGAGAGGAGAGGAGAGGAGAGGAGAGGAGAGGAGAGGAGAGGAGAGGAGAGGAGAGGAGAGGAGAGGAGAGGAGAGGAGAGGAGAGGAGAGGAGAGGAGAGGAGAGGAGAGGAGAGGAGAGGAGAGGAGAGGAGAGGAGAGGAGAGGAGAGGAGAGGAGAGGAGAGGAGAGGAGAGGAGAGGAGAGGAGAGGAGAGGAGAGGAGAGGAGAGGAGAGGAGAGGAGAGGAGAGGAGAGGAGAGGAGAGGTGAATGCTGTCATCCTAGCTGTAAGTGATAGTGATATGGCTGTTCACCCAAAAAAAAAAAAAAAAAAAAAAAGGTAGAGAGCTGACAAATGCCAAGGGAACAAACATTACATCTAGAGCAAGTAAGGGAAGAATAAACAATAAGCTGACAGACCAGACAGGATAAATGAATCAGTCAATCACTAAAATTAAAAGAAGAGCAAAACCCAAAGAACTCTGTCAGTTTAACATAGCTTTTAAAGTGTCTAGCTTGACAGAACCTTAGGAGAAAAAGATTATTTCAGTAAGAAATTGTGACGACCCTTCCTGCTGTACAAGGAGACCTACAAGGAGGCCTTGGCAGGTTGGAGCTGGGAGGGAGCTCTGAACAGTCCTGGGAATGGCATAAAGAAATGAGCAGGCTTAGAAGAAAAGCTAGCCTGAGAATCCTAAACCAGACGATTACAATACAGATAGAAAGTCAGATAGATCAGAAGCTGAAGATAAACAGGAACTGATTTAATTAAATAAGCACTCAGCCCATGATACGAAGGACATTGCTTGGGCAAACAGGGCACAGGCAAAACCTTTTCAAGAACAACTATATTGAAGAGTTATCTCTGTTTATATTCACTGTAAATATATTTTCCTGATGTATGTCACAATCATAGTTCCTAATTTTTCACTTTCACTGGATTTACATTTTTGTAAGTGAATTGGCTTCATCAGTGGGCCTCCCAAATTGCCTCAGGCTACATGAGAGCAGCTCATACCAGCTCAGTGTAAAGGAATATATTTCTAATACAACCACTGCAAACACTATCATGTTTCACTCCTGCTTGCAAATTCCTTGAGCTCTTTTGTGTAATTTCTGATTTCTGAACCCTTCCAAATTTACTTTCATTCCTTCCATAATTTCATTGGAACCCATCGGTGCTTGTAGCAGAGAACAACAACTTATATTTTCTGAGCCATGGGGAACACAATCACCTCATATCCATATAAAAGCCCTGAGCAGTCCACCCCAGCTCCCTGCAAAGCCCTTAGTTGAATTTTGTCCAGAAGAGTTTGGTTTAGGTTATGGGACTGAATCCCAGAGATTCTGGCTATCAGAAAACCAGAGCTTTGGCTTCCTGAACACATTTTTCTCATCTTGGTCCCATTTTAAGCTCTCACATAAGTACCCTTTGGGAACACAAATACCAGGACCTGCCTGTGGTGCCCTGTGAGGTGCAAGCAGGGGTCAGGCTGGCACATGGGCCATAGTGAAGGATGGTCTGGGGTTCAGCAGTACTTGAGCACAGTGAGTTATCTCCTCCCCAACTTTCATTATTTTCCTCAGTTTCCCAGAGCTGTGGCTGCTCTGTTCCCTTCCTGGTGGCTAAATGCTACAGCTGCCTGTCAGCATCTCTGCACAGGGTTAATGGGGACACTCTCAGCATGAGTCTTTTCCTCAGTTCACAACAAAACTTATGTGTCCTGGAGAACTGGTGCTGTATTCCTTCAAGCTTTAAAATCACCCTGACTTCCCTGGGAAATTTGACTGAATGAGCATTGCAACACAAGAGTCAGGGGAATTGAAGAAAACGCTCGGATTCATTTTAGTAGCCCATAGACAGTAAACTGATTATTTCTGTGATTATATCACGAAGACTTTTATAATTTACAAGCAAGACCCATTTATTAGGAAAGACCAAATACTTTCTGGGTTTCTCTCCATGTATCTAGTCTTACAACAATGATAGTTGCTATGCTCTGCCTCTGAAATACACTGAATATTCAAACAATGTAATTTTAGTCTTAATTTTTTGACTAAGTTCCAGTTAATTAATCTTCTTCCATTCCCCATCGCTCCTTGGCACTGAGAAAGCCTATGCACAACAGTATTTGTATTTTAAAGATATAGGAAGCTGTGAAAGAACAGCATGAACAAGGAAGGGCTACACAACAAAGATTTCACTATTTCTTGAAGAAAGGAGGCTTAGGGGTGACCTTGTCACTCTCTACCACTGTCTGAAAGGATTAGGGTGCGGCCAGGGGGGGGTCCAAGGGAACTGTCAAAGGATGAGAGGACACAGCCTCCAGAAGTGCCATGGGATGTTCAGGTTGGACATTAGCAGGAATTTCCTTACAGAAAAGGTGATTAGACATTGAATGGACTGCCCAGCAAGGTGATGGATTCACCATCCTTGGAAGAGTTTAAGGAAAGACTGTACATGGCACTCAGTGCCATGGTCTAATTGACATGGTGGTGTTTGGTCATAGGTTGGACTCGATGATCTCAGAGGTCTTTTTCAACACAATTGAGTGTGTGATTCTGTAAAAGGATGGTCACATGCTTGTGTACAAAGACAGGAGTAAATCTGGTAGATACTTGTCAATATAATGTAGCAAATAATCAATCTGTATCTAAATAAAGTACCAGGGGAAAAAAAAATCATGTTAATACAATATACCTGTGCATAATTTTAACTTAAATGTTCTTTGAGGACAAGGAAGAAAGTTGAACTCATGGCAAAAGGCATGAAAAATGTGAGCCTTTACTGGATGAGATGGCAACTATTGGTCTTCTGAATTACCTGTGCCCACACAGCCACACCTCTCTGTGGCTGGGCCATTGGATATTCACCAGCCTATGGTTGTGCCTTCTAGACAGCCCCACTGAAGTGGGTGCTGGCAAAAAATAAGCATGAGCTGCAGTCTTTCCTCTTATTTGTAAATGTCAGAAGCAACAGGAAATACCAAAGGCCTATTCTTCTTTTGAAGAAATACCTCACTGAGAAGGCACTGTGAAGAGGTATGAAAAGAGGTAGAAAAAAACTGCAGAGGCACACCTGCTTTCTCACTGCCAGAGCAAGGTGGAAGGACTTCGTATAACTCTGTTTTAAAACAGCTATGCACATAAACTATGAATAAATTTGGAATAATTTAGCAACAAACTAACCAGGAGATGCTCAGAAAGACTTTATTTAAAAAGTCCATGCATATGGCACTTCAAAAACTAAAAATCCATTGTTATCACTTTCTGAAAATCCTGTTTGAATACAGTTCTAAATATAAGTGCTCATTCTTAATTTGAAAAAAACCCAACACAACCACCACCTGAATGAGAATAGCAGAGTTTTTGGGAGCCCAGTTCTCACTTGCACTACCCCATCTGGTTAGAGCTGGATGGAGGTGTCAAATTTGAAGAATGAAGGGGGAAACACAAAGGGACGTTTTCCAGAAGCTGCTAGTGACAGTGGCACTTAATTTGTAGGCATAAACTACACACAAAAGAACTGAAGTGTGGTTTCTATGAGGTCTGAAAACTCTGAAAAACTGGAACTTCTAAGGGGAAGGGGTAGTTCTTTAGCATCTGAGACATTATTTGTTTCAGGCTGAGCATGCAGAAACTGAGCCCTCCTAAATCTGTGCACAACTCTGAAAATGCTGACTTTCACTTTTTAAACGTCTGCTAATTTGCTAAAGTAATTTTTTATTTCCCAGCTCACTGCACCTGCAGAATGTACCCTGCTAGATGACTGCAGAATCTCTAGAGGAAATACCTTTTCCATCTACAGAAACAAATGCTATTGAGCTGGCAGACTGAATGGAAAGAGTTCACTTTACACCCAGACACGCCTGCCTCAGGCATCACGTCCCTGACATTCAGCTTTCACTGCCTGTGGCTTTGCCCCTCCCGGGCTCTTATCAGCCATCCTCCATTCTCATATTCCATGTATCTGCCAACAGATGTAGAAGAATTAAACCACATCTGCTGCATAATGTTTAAAGTTTCTGTGCTGTTTAGCACTCTTTGGCCTACAGTCTCCAAAGACAGATTTAAACTTCTGGTTTGCCTACGGCTTCAAGCAGAGCTACATGTGTGTGTGTCTGTGTGTGTGTGTCTGTGTGAGTCTTCCCCTGAAGTAATTTTCCTTGTTCCCTGTTTACAACAACCAGGCACTTCAGCACAAACTGTTTTTGACAGGGGAATAATGTGTGTGCTGCGCGGGAATATTTAGCACAAAAGATGTTCACTTTACTGGCATTTGCAGAGGAAAACTCTGCCCAGAGTCCTGCCTGACTGGGGAGCCTCCTCTGATCTGCAGCAACTGCAAATGGACAAACAAATTATTTCCATTCCCCAAGATGCTGTTCAGAATTTGTACAATTTCAAAGCTAGCTGGGAGGAGGAGTTTTACAAAGCCTTGAGGCAAGGTACTCAGAGGTGTTGTGAAATGCCAAAAGGATTTCTCAGTGGGCAAAATAAAGGTTATGTTTTAATAGAGGAGAAAGATCTCAGATAATCCAGAGAGATCTAAAGGTTTCCTTTCATCGTTCACCACTTGATGCTACCAAAACATATGTTTTGTTACCTCTCTGGAGGCATGAATTAACTAACTATATTTGGCTATCAGTGGGCTTCTATTGTGTTTCTTCTCTTCAGCATTCACTGTCATAGAGATGTCTCAATTCTCACAAAGGAAAGAATGTTTTTACTGATAAAATTCCCCTAGGAACTAGACCAAGTAACATTCAATTTAGCCAAAAATTATACAGGCATATTATCAAATTATTAGCTATTTGGACAATGATGAACCTACATATAATCAGGTTTGTTTGCTTGTTGGGTTTTTGTTTTTCTTTTCCTTTTTTTTGGCTTTCAAGAAGCAAATCCCATTTCCCTTTAGGCTTCTCTGCAGAGCATAAGAAGATCTGTCCACTGTCTCTACCCACAGCACACTCATCCCTATCCTGGAAGCTGTCACTCTGCTGGCCGTGTGAGACAGCAGCCGTGGAACCAGCCTTGCTGGGCTGTGAACAGAGGATGTTTTCTATTTGTATTAGTGGTGCTAAGGAAATGTTAGTGCTTTTGTGATAAGGGAAGTTCTTAGTAATGAAAGGAATCATGCGGCAGGCATGAACATTGGTGTGCCATTAATCCATTAAATGGGCAAACTGAGGAGACAGTTCAGGGTCTGGTGCTTCACTATTCCTTGCTCTGCCAGAGCAGATTTCTGTCCTATTTGCAAGAAATTATATCTATTCCAAAAGATAATGCAATTGCTTGATTTTCTGTCTCTCTGTGCTCCAGCTTGAAATTCATAAAGAAAAGATTCCCTGAAGTTATTTAATATAAGCGGTTCTGAGAAAGCCGGAAATCAAATACAATAGATATTTTCTGGTACCAAGATGTTTCTGTGGATGTGGAAAAGGATTAGATGATCTCGTTAGCTCCCTGGCAGATCATCTCCTATGATTATATGGAATCAAGAAAACCCCCTAATCACTCACCCAATAGTTCTCCCAAATGTCCCATGTTTCCCTTATTTTCCCCTACATACTGCTTCTGATGGCAGAGAGGGGTGATGTGGTTGTTTTTTAAAGTGTGAGCTGAAAGACAGGAGATGGTTTTCATTTAACACAAGCTGTTTTACCAGCTCTTTGTGGTTTCACTTTTGAAAATTGTGGATCATTGTGTTGTCAGTTCTCTTGCTCTTTAGGCTGATTTCACCTTTACTCTTTCAGAAATTTACATATGGGGTATTTGAATCTTAGTTCCAGCTTCAGCACTAAATTCCTCTATAGCCATTTGCATATCTCTAAGGCTTCCCATCTCTGCTATTATTGTCCCTAAACAGCCGCTCCTGTTTCTTTATTCACTTCCTCTCCTGTTCATCGCTGGCCAGCTGTGAAATGCTGTTCCTACGCCACTAAACAGTGGTTTCTAGGGAGAAACATAATGCATAGACTTGTATTTATTTATGGATCCACATACTAATCCATCTTCCATACCATAATTCAGATTTAATGTAGTGTATCACAATTTGTCCTACCTCCCAAAGCAGAACACCAATGCCTCCAATGTTCCTTGTTCCCTTCCCTTTGTCCTACACTGTCTTTCCACCCTGGGGACCCAGTTGTATGCCCAAATTTTCCTTCTCCCTTTCAGAAATCAGAATCCCAGGCCACAGTCTGGGGTCTTGATAAGTAATAAAATGTGAATCTTGATTATGCTCTCCATTAGTCACCAGTTAAATTGAGAAATAATTTAAAAAATCTGTCCTGCTATTTTGGAGCTGGTGTAATTAAGATGAGAAAGCTCCTCTTTCTCCAGAGCTAAGTAAATTGTTATCAGAAGGCATCTGCATGCTGACACGTGTGAAGAGAGGCAGTGGTCCCAGCTCACCTTGCATTTGGCACTTGCAGGCAGTTCTTGCTCACACTCCCTCCCTTCAGATCACAACTCTGTTTTTGTAGGCTCAGTCCCCCAGTTAAATTAGAAAGCTATCACAGTTCTGCAGACAAATCATAAGATCAAATGAAGGTTGGCAAGTGCTTCTGTATCCACTCTTCTTTCCATTTTCCAGTATTAACTATGTCACCCTCGCTTTAGATGCTGTGGTAACAAGTCAGGCAGGGAGCAACTGGACATTTTAGTTCCTGATTTCTTTATTTATCCTAATTACAACAGGACTTTGCAAAACCCTGCAAGTATACTCAGGAAAAAAATATTCATTCAAAAGTCTTGCAAAATTTCCTCAAACTTAAAAAAAGTAGATTGAAATCTTACTAACCCTCATCCCTGTGGCCTGTGGTGCTGTTTTTTGGTTTTTGGGTCTTTTTGTATTTCTTCTGAAAGGGGAAAAATGTTGATAGAAGAAATAAAACTACTAAAATCTTAAGAAATGGAAATGAATTGAAAAGCCATTCTGATGACTGCTTAGCTCTGCTCCTATAAAAAAGTTTACGCAGTTCAAATAAACAGAATTTAAATCCAATTTTTTAACTAAAAATGGCTTGGTTTATAGATTGTGCTCAACAGGATTGGATCACATTTACTCTATATCTACAACTGGTCATTCTTTCTCTTCTGACTTCCAAGAGAAAAGCACTTTCCCAAAAAGTAGTGACTGGTTTGTAGGTCACCCGCTTTGCTTCCCCTTTGACTTTTCTGTACAGTTCTTCTCAGTTTTCTCTGTGCTTCCTCCCCCTTGTGCCCTTTCCCCATCCTTAGTTTCTAGAGGACACTACACTATTGTTCCTGCTCGCTTTTCAGCTATTGAGAGCCGTGTATTTTTAGCAGCCATCTCTCCTCTCATCTACTCGGAGGCAAGTGATCATGGTGGTGGGAGGGCACCACAGACAGACTGGATCGTCGCGCTTGCTCTGCCTTCATGTCCTGAGCCTTGGGAAGGCTGGCAGAAAGGAGATCTTCCTGACACCCACCCAGCAAAGCCTTCTGCCAACACCAAAACCAGCGTTCAATCAAATCAAACTACGGGCTTCATTTAAAAGCAGCGAGATTTTAAAATTGTCACACAACTGCTGTTCATTTTTGTTCTTTTCAAGGTCTTAGCAGATGTCCAGATAACAGATTCAAATCTTTTATATTTTTTTTTTTTCTGCAGGTATGAGGAATAGAGACCTTTTGTTTCCTTTTGTGATAAAAAAATGGTTTCTGCTCTCACATGAATGTAAAACATGAAGCACTAAGTAAAATATACAGTAAAATTTTAAAAAAGAGTATTGTTAAAATTAAATTTTAAAAAGGGGTATTGTTAACACTCAACCTGACTGGAATATCAAGATTTAGAGGCAGTGAACTGGTACTTGTGCTCTACATATCTGAAATGAGAATAGGATGCTTACAAAGTGAATTAAAAAGGTAGGGAAAAAAAAAAGGTTTTTTTTCTACTTCAGGAATTGTAATGTCAGTATTAGAACTATTAGTTTAATACGTATGGGCCGTTTATCATAAAAAAGAATCATCATTTTGTTCAAGCAGGGAAATGACCATCATTCTGTAGGTGGGACAGCCTGGCTTTTCCACAACACCTGGCTCAGACGTCACATATTCAAGATGTTAGATTACATGAATGGGCAGCTAAAGGGGCCATAATTTTAGTGCAAATTCATTTCTTGCTTAAAAATGGGGCATTGCAATATGAAAGAATAATGGAGAGGACATGCAGAAGATAACACTCAAATTAAATTGAAATAACTGTAATGAATCAGGCTGTCAAAACCTAAGATTAATACTAACTTAATACTTACTTAAACCAGAGCATTAGGGTTTGAAACATTTCTTACATATATTTTTTTGTATCCTTATGTAGAAAGTGGACCCAATCTTGCATTTTTTCCTGATAAGTGTGTGAAAGGTTGATGTATTTCACCACACACAGGTCTTGTTTTATATAATTCAAGGGATTAGTTATGCAAGTATTAGATATGCAATGGATAACTCCATCAGGAGCTATGGTTTAGTATAGTTTAGTGTCAAGAATCTGACACACTGACAACTAATAGAAGTAATAGAACTGACAAAACAGAACAATTTAAGTCAATAATAATAACAATAAGGATAATAATGATAATAATGATAATGATGATAATGATGATGATGATGATGATGATAATGATGATGATGATGATGATGATGATGATAATAATAATAATAATAGTAGCAGCATGACTTAGAGAGAACAAAATTCACCTTTGGTTCTGTTCTTAGTTATACTGCCATGAATCAGAAGTGGATTGGAGGAGCAGATATTTGCTGTTGGACTGTGCAAGTCCTTAGAAGGGAACTTCAGTGCTTTTGTTACTTATATTTGAATTTTAATGATATCCTTTGGATGGTCATATTTTTCCATGTTTCTATACAGATTTAACCGAGCTCTCTGGCAAAACCACCTAATTATGAAGTTTTCTAAAACTTGCATTATCTAATTCATTGACCATCTGTTGGATAAATAACTAATTAATAGTCTTTGTTATTTTTAGAACAGTGTATCACTGTATGTACCAAAAAGAGCTGTTTCAGTCTTTTGGGTAAATATGGAATAAATCTGAAAAAAAAATGTTTAGGTATTTCTCTAGTGCAACAAAGATATAAATATTTCTTTCTTCTAAAAATGTTTTTTCCTGGTTAAACCCTTGCTTTCAATTTGTTGTTCTTCTACACATGTAAGACAGAGCTCAGACCCCAAAATCCTCTGTGACAGTGCTATGGAAAGCATTTGGTGTCCCAAGCCAGAAGCACAGGGTTGATCCCTCTCTGCCTAACTCCCACATGGCAAACACACTCTTTGCAAAGGAAGGGAAAGACCAAAATAACAGAACGGAGCCTGACAAGGAATAACATTATTGCCACTGCCATGTTTATCCATGTTTACCCATGGAGAGCCCCTCATGAGCAGTCTGACATTTAAAGAGGGTTCAAATCTGACCTTGACACTGGGAGGCTCCTGAATGGGAAGAGAGTGAAAACACCCAATTTTCACTGCATCCACAAGGGCAATCGACATTTGCAGGCCAGAGTGCCTGGCCAAGCTGCCAAGGTGCCTACCTGCTTAATTCTGGGCTAAAGCATCCCAGCTAGCAGAGAAATTCCCCTCACTTGCGCCAGCTTAACTAGCCAGACTCGCCATCCACAAGCTATGCAGATTTCCAGTCTGTTGCTCCTATAGCTGATTTCAACCTTCTGTTGAAATGTACAAAGAGAATATGGATGATAATTTAGGCAAAACAATTTATTGGGATAGACATGAACTGAATGAGAGAAGAGTTTTTCTCCTCGTTGCTGTCTTAGGCAAGCTGTACCATAAATCTCTTATTCTAACCTTTTAATAAGGTTAATAATACATGAGATCTTGCAGATTTGTGTTTTCAGTTAACCTGTACAGGCCTTCCACCAAACATCAAAACCCTCTAAATGCAAAGATGCTCCCTGCCTGCTAAACAGATATATTTCTGATGAGCAGCGTCTGCTTGTGTGCACAGGGGCATTTTGTACATTACATTTTATACAATATTTGCACAGATCTGGAAGGCACTAAGCCATTTTGTCGTACTGGGTTACAGCTGTTCCTCCATGGTTTCTGAGCTGAATATTCATTAAGTCATTCTTATCAACAAATTAATATGTGTGTTTTTTTAAGAACCCACTCAGAATGCTAATTTTAGGAAGATATTTGAACGAGAAGCAAATTTTCTCTATATGCAATTTATATATCCACTTGAAAATATGGTTTTGTAATGAAATGCTGAGAGATCCTTAATTATTGCAGCTTTAGTGGCACCATTATAATACTAAAAAGAGACCATCTAAAGGATAATGTCCTTCAGCAGAGATTTGCTGACTACACACCTGCTTTACCAAATGAACACAGAATACAGTGTCAAAGCATGCTCTTGACTTAGTGCTGCTTTCCCACCCTCATGGTCTCAGTATATCTCACACATGACTGACAAGTATATCTGCAAAATAATAAATCGTGTGAGAAAAAAAACCCAGTGTGCTAGTTAGTGTTTCTGCTGATCTATTAATTCATTTCACTTCTTATGTGATATCACCATTATGTCTAAGCATGTTTTATGACAAGGCTCACTGAAGTGAAAATCAAGCCCATGAATTGTTTAATATGAGCTAATGAAAACCAGATATAAAATGCTTTCATAACTGGTCTGAAGCTTTAATTGTCAAGCTGATGTAAATTCAGAGTAAAGCAATGCAGAAAACGGGATCACTTTGTGATAATTGGTTTTAATTAAATAGTCATATAAAGAGCTCTGTCCTGCAAGATATTGAGTGAAATGAAGAGTTTCCAAGGTAAAAGTTGGAATTGCTAAAGAGTGAAAATGGCAAGTGCATTATCATTTTTCCTTCTGCCTCGTACTTCAGCTATTAAGTGCTGATGACTGTATCTTGCTATAACTTAATTAATCAGTTTTGTTACAGTTTTTTTTGCATTTATTTTGCTTGATTAACAAATGCTTCTTCACTATACAACCTGTAAACCCAAACAAACTGTGCCTGCCTGATTTAATGTTTGAGCCCCTCCCATTGCTATGCTGCAGTAATGCTCGGAGTGCCGAGCCATGAGCTTGGGGTGTTTGTTCATCCCTTGACTTGTCATACTCCTGCTGGGGTGGAATATGCCCACAGACAAATATCAGCATGATTTCTGTGAGGTGCTTTGAGTTCCCACATGGATGGCACTTAAGAAATTTAAAAAACCAAAAAACTAAGGAAAAATGTGTAACACTATTCCCTCTAGCCACATTCCAGAAATGCTGAAGATCTGAGAAAAGTATTTTGCATTTTTTTCCTCTCTCTGCATCTATGACTTTGCATCTTACATAACAATCCTGGGAAGGAGTGGTTATGATGCACTCTGTAGAGTTTGTTCTTCACTAGTTGTTTTTTTTTCTTCTTATACTGCTGTCATATGCCTCAGTGGGTATTTAATATTCAGATTTGGTAAGGCTTCCCACCCACCTTTCTCTCATGCTGAATTGGTGGAACTAGTCAATCTGTGGATGCTGTAAGGGAGGATCAAGCCCTATATTCCTAAGAGCACCATGCTGAATGGCACCTGCTTTTAAGACTATTTAAATCCCACAAAGCCTACAAGAATTGAGAGACATATTTAAGGAGAATTCAGTGTTATGTAATAAAAGCCATTCAGACAGGAAGGAAAAGGTATCTTATCATACTGAAGGGATTATCAAAGCTTCATATTGTGGAATTTAAGTTTTTATTATGTGCAGAGACTTAACTAACCTCCAGGATAATGGTCTAGAACAGAATATGTTCTGTTCCAGTAATTACCTAATTTTGGCAATCTTTCATATTTCAACATACAGTTTTAGATAAAGTAATTTTTAGATTTCTAAGCTAAAAGATAGTTATTTTGAGTTAAAGAAACTTTAGAAGTCATATTCATCTAAATCCTCCCTCTAAACCAGTGTGACAACACAATTCAAGAAGAGAAAGGATCCTTCAGGGTACAAAAAAGGAAAAATTGCACATTGGTAGACCTGGGCAGCCTGTACACGTTGATCCAAACTGAAGAGGCAGAAAGACTGCTCTGAGCCATGCTTCAATTCCCTGAGACCATTACACCACTCTGATAAAATTTAAATGAAGTCTTCTTTTGTTGGATCCTGGTCCTTTTCAGCCTACTGTCAAGACAATTGGTGCTCAGCCTAGCTAAACAGTAGGAGTCAGAGGAAGGATCTCCACAGAGGTCCTGCAGAAAGACCTTTGCTAGTACAAACACTCTGTTGCCTCCCACACCATGGTATCTCCATTTCTCTTGCACTCAATTCCTCATGCTCCTGATTTTTCTCCATCCTTAGTTAAGGTTATAAGGGTCCAGTCTTCACTTTCAGAATGCTGACAGTTCTTTTGCTTCAGGAAGCCAACATATTATGTGCCCCAGAACTTAAACAATCTATGGCAAAAAAGCACAGTGTTGCTTAATCTTCCTTAAGCCAGAGGACAAAACCCTAAAATGAGCCATGTGAGCTGTGGAAAGTCCAAGGGTTCTATCTGGTGCTGGTAGAACATGGTACCAGCTGGTGCTTGAACAGCTGCATGGGGAGAATTTGATGCCACACTACCTCATCGCTGGCTAAAAGATTGTTTAGGCTAATGCTCTGTCTAGGTTGGATCATGATGTTGAGAAAAGGATCATCACAAATGGTGAGAGGAAAGTTGTTTCATACTATTTTTGCAAAATGGAGTATACTAGTGTCTTTTACTTCAATCATCCAGCTTTGAAGGACACTGCTGTTCCCCATGCAGGATGTCCTTTGGCAGTACAGAAGTCCTTACTGCTTTTGGTCTGACAAGAACCTGTATAGCAGTCCCCTAGTAGCTCTTTGTGGAATGCTGAATTCCATCATGCTTGTTGAAATGTATGCTTTAAAATGAGTGGGAAAAAATGTTTGATAGGTTCTGTTTAGCATGCACATTCATCGATCTCAGGGGAACCTGCAATAGAAGGGTCCATGAGGAAGGTAACAATCCATAAAAATCAAATGTAACAGTGTGCCTAATACTTAGTGGCAGAATCAATATATGAAGGACTTTGTTTTGATGCCTTTGAATGATGCCACAGAAACCTTCCTGCTGCAGGGCTGATGAATGGACTCAGCAGAGGTGATCTGACAAATGCGTGAAAACAAGCTCAGAATCTGGCCTCTCTGAACAAGACTGACTTTAATGGTTACATTCATGAAGATAAAGTAACTACAAGGAATTTAGTTTTACCTGGAACACTCCTGTTTCAGTTGACTCTTCATATATTGGATATATCCTTTAGCCCACAAATATAAACATTTTCTTTTGAAAATTTTCACTTAATCAGCTGAATTTGTTTGGAGATGCAAAAAACTTACCACAATTAGTAGCCACTTCTGAAATGGCAAAATATTCTGCAGAACATGGACTTTTCCGTTCCTGCCAGGTTCATTGTCACTTTCCTCTTGTGTGTGTGTGCGCTTGAGTAAAAAAAAAACAAAACTCACACCAGAATACATTTTATTTTTTTTTTTTCAAGAGAAAGTTTATTTTGTGTTTTCCTCATATATCTTCATCATACTGGACATAATTATCAGGCCAATCAAAGCAAATTCTTTGTGTAACACATCCTAAAGCACAACTGCATATCCTCTGTTGCATTATTCCTCAATTTTTAACTAAAATTATTAAATAGAAGAACAAGCTACAGGATACAGATGAGTGGATGAAGGACCCAGTCTTTGGAATTCATTTCCCCATAGGTCTCAGTAATCTATATTATTTTGTGAACTATTCAGCACTTACACTTGACTGGCTTTCTCTTGTCCACCCATCACATATTGCATTTTCTCTCAGCTTATCAGTCAGTCTTCTCTGTACAGTGGAGCACCCACGGGGATAAATCCCTGGTCTTGGCAGGTAGCAGCACTTCTGGTGTCAACACCTGGTGGCTCCTGCCTCAGACCTTCTGGGGTAGCCATCCTGGGAGAGCACAGGCTGTAAAGCTTGTCACCTTTCCCCACCAGATGGCAATGCAAGAGGCCTTCTTCATCTGGTAGGAGGGGAGCAAACAGAACTTTCCTTGCTGCAAGTAATTTCTGTGTGGAAATTCACTCTGTTGCAAGTAATTTCTGAGCCATTTCCATCTCTTGGAAGATGGAAGTGCTTGGAAGGGTGTTTTTGCCTATTTCTTTCCTCACCAACTCTTTTATTTTCTTTTATTCACTCTTTTGAATTTTCCCCGACATTACCTATTCATGTTTACAGCTAGAATGTTCTTTTCTATATTAAAGCAGGCTTTTTTTCTCCCTTTTTCATTGAAATCATCCATAGCAAAGTATAATAACAATACTCATCATGTACATAAGGTTCAACATCTTCAAAGCACTGTGAAAAGTAGAGGTAGGAAAGCAGAATTAGGGGCGCTTTACTGAGAAGACAAGTGAAGCAGCTGGGCAAATAATGCCACTCAAGACAGACCAAATTTTAGCAGCAACCATAACTCAGAAGTTCCTTCCAATCTTAAGTGTTGATCATTAGACAAGACAACTCTGCTGCTGTACTTGTAGCTGTTTCTCTGTTCCTTTTCAAATGCCCAAATCCAGGTTTTGTCTTTGTTTTGTGAGTGCATTTCTTATTTCAATTCATCTCAGAATATGACAGGATTTCCCCCCTACTTGTATTTCAAAGCAGAACTCTTTTGCTGCTCAACTAAAGCAAGGTTTTTCTTACTGGTACCTCTTATTGTAGTTCAAAGCAGGTTTTTTTTGACTTCTTGTAGTTCAAAGCAGTGGTCTTTCTCTTGTAGTCTAAAACTAGAATTCTTTTTAGCTCAACCCTAGATAATTTGCTCATCTCAGTGAATTAGATATGCTATAAGTAAGTATTCCAGACATTAACTCTTTCCTTCAATACCAAGAAAAATCACGGAAGTCAGCTTCAAAATCTTACTGCTTCCCATCACCTCCTTTAGCTGTCTGTTTCCCTCCTGATCCCTGGTATTTTCAGTTTCAAACCTGAGACAGATGATGCATTCAGTGCAGATGTAGACATACACAGTGCTCAGACCACGTTCCCAAATGAAACTTCTGTATTTTATTTGGGTGGGGGGGGAATGCTTGTTTTAAAACACTGACATAACTAGAAATATTTCACACAGCTGTCTGTATTTCTGAAAAGATATTCATGGCTTTTGTCCTGCTTTGCAAAGTGCAGAAGAGTTAGTTGTTGTTGTTTCTTTCCCTTGGTCCTGACACTCCAGAACAACAGGCTAGTGGCTGCACCCCAAGTGTACAAGCAGTGCAGTGAGTTCGGTTACCCAGCACACAGGACACAGCCTAATAAATATTGTACTTTCACAAGCAGGCTTTTTCCTCTCACTCTTCTATGCTGTCAGCATTTTTCTGTACATAACATATATATTAAAAAAAACTTTAGTCCAGAAAAACATTATTTTTAAACAGCATTTCATGAAACATCTCTCAATGGATATTTTGGGACAACATAAAATTATCAAGTGCAATTTGGAGGCATTAGCTCACTTCACTGATCCCAAGTTTGTAACCCTTACTTATCCTACATTTCAAAAGTCTCTTTGTGGCATGTCACTGGAAAAGATCTGTGCTGACAGAGTTCCATAATACATTATAATGCAGTACTGAAAAGGAAACAGAAATAACTGGGAAATGTATTTTTAAAACTATACAGCTCTTTGGAGAGAGGAATGAAACTAGAAAGACTGCACAATGGGATCTCTTGAAGAGATTTTCAGCTCTGGGCTACCTCCTTGTGTGCTTGTTTCATGTAACAATTGCAGAAACTTCTTATCTCAGAGAGTCAACCTATCAAATGCTATAAATGTGGTGTGGCTCCATCTAGCATGAATCTGTGCTGTCCTCAAACAGACCATGGTCTTTGATTAATAATACATGAAGCAGTATCATTTTAAGCATGGAAGATTAAAAATCTAGAATTCTTTAAAGTGATTTACAGCTCTGGCAATTGAAAACTTTTATTACCTCACTGCATGTGCTGTCGTCTGAAAGAGCAAATGCTCATCTGGTCCCAAATGCCACCACACCATTAGAAACAAGAGGCTTTAGGATTCCCCATGGTGTGACTGGGGCTTTAACTTCTCACACAATTGTCCATTGCATGTCTGCTTCTGTGCTGAAATTCTGGTCTCAACAAAGTTAATTTTTTCACCCAGTACTCCCTCTGCTCCTTTCTGAAGAAATGAAAGTGTATTTCCTGTGAATTGCTAGAAGCTGTGTTAGCTTTCCTCTCTCTCTGGAGGAACGCATAATAGTCATGGGAATGCAGCTGATAATGGCTGTAGAAATAACACTTCAGCTCAAAGTTTCTTTAAGCAGTACTTTGTCTGTCACCTGAGTATTCTCAGGACTGAAAACTGTTATTCTACCTGCACTGAAAAATGTGTGTGTTTTTGAAAGCATTTCTCTCTCACCCACAAATATGCACACACAATACCTGCCTCCACTGAGCTAAAAGCACTTCCACTTAGTGTACTCCAGTAAAAGTCCTCTCCAAAAGTTTCTCCTATTTCTTCTACATTAGTAAAAGGGCTTTTTTATTTTCTAGACAGAGTATCTTAGGAATTTTATATGTGGGAATACAAAGTCCATCTTCTTAGTCTTATGTAACAGAAAGAGGAATGATCAGGATCCTAGAGATAGAAATATGACAACAATTGCTCCATCAAGTAGCACCAATGACTCAATAGTTTAATTCCCCAGCTTTAGTTTATTCATTCAGTGGGAAGCTAAGACATATAAATATTTTTGCATCAAATTCTCTTTGAGTCAATGTATTCCTAACTCCTAAAAGAGCAGCTGGGTTCATAGCACCTGCCCACAGGGAAGCCACCGCTGCACGCACAATGTGTATGGCAGCTTAGCAGCCTACATCAGCTGTCATGATATTCACTCCTCTTGTAAAATATCAGGCTCTTTTACAGGTAGAAGGGGCATGGGTAGGTCTAAGATCACTACTAAGGAATCTAGTTTGTTCCTCTGCACCTTATTTCATAGTTGTATTCTACAAAAAACAAGTCACACATCCAGAATCTGTGTTTTACCCAATATAGGTGTGTCTTGCCAAATACAACACACAAAACAAGATAAATACAATGTAAAACAAGACTAGGACCACACTAGGAGTAGAATTAGATCTAGTGAGTCTGAAAGGACTTTTATTTGATTTAAATGAGACTGAAATTTCCCACTGATGTTTATGGTTCTGTCCTTTGACCTATGTATGTTAAAGACTGAGGACACCCACACTGAAAGTGTCCAACATTCACAATCCTAAGACATCCACACTGACAATGTCCCAAATTCATAGACCTAACAGCTCACTGAGAAAGAAGTGGGGTCTTGTTTTCTGGAAGCTCTCTGCAAGGTGTCCTGAGCATCAGTGCTAACTACAGTTCTATAGTGATATCCCCTGGTCACTGTGGAAACCTTTTCTCCCAGCTACAGGGCATCAGTGCCTCAGCAGCTGGGAGACAGTGGGAGATGCTGGGGAAGTGGCATTAGCTGGATTCCTGGATTCCAGGCAGGGTAGGGTGGACACTCTGCTTACCCTACTGCCAGGAAACAGTCCTGCTCTCCTCCCTTACTACTCCAGATAGTTCTCAATGAAATGCTTGCAAAAGGATGTCTGAATTTGCAAGGTATAATTTATCACACTGATTTAGTCTCATTTCCTCTTTGTGGGACTGTCCACATGCAAGCCATGATTTCCTCAAATTTATTCATTGCCCAAAGTTAATTTTGTTTAAGCATGTGGACTGAATATGAACTGTTTTCTGTATTTGATCTCCCTGGCTCCAGAACAACTGGCAAATAATTGTGGGAGATCAAATCTATCACATGGCCTCAATTCTGTTTCTTGACTGCGTGAAAGCAGTGTTGGATGTGAAAGCTGCACAAAGGGTGTTCAGTAGGTGTCTTGCATCTTAGTCCAGACATGAGAACAGAATGGCCCCAGGTCTCACATCCTCTGTAAATGTCCACAGGCTGGCATGCACAGGATCAGTGTGAATTCCAGTCAATGGCATCACTAGGAAAGATTTCTGCCTTGTGCTCATTTCAGTGACTGACATGCCTAAACAGATCTTTCATCAGCATAGATCAAGGCTGAGCCACTTAGTCCGACGTGTTCTTCTCCTTGCTGAGACTTTTTTTTTTCCACAGTAAACTATGGAGCATCTTTTTAAAATACCATTATATAACTTCCTTTCTGTGACTGACTCATCTCTCCATTATGTCACTGTTATATTAGTAAATGCACAGAAGATGTTCCTGATTTAAACAAACAAGCAAGAGGGAAATCAGTCCCAACATACTCAGGCAAACAATCTAGAAACTGAATTATAGATAGGCCTAAAGTAAATGTATGAGTGTGCTCAAGCTGATTTGTTGACTCAGTTCTATAAACACCTCTTGGATTTTAATCCACACTTTACTGTTTTCTGGTTTTATGCATCATTCTATTTTTTTACAATTCATCTTTTGTGTTAGATTTCTTCATGTATTTTGTCATTCAGAGGCTTATGAATACAGCATATTTCAAGATGTGGATGTGATGTATATCTGTTTTTCTCAGGAAAAGATAAATAAGCAAAAAAAATGCATAAAGAATGAAGAATATGTAAACCCTAGCATGTAACAGCAGCATCTGAAATAACAAAAGCAACAACATTTGCTTTTCATATCTGAACCAGCCCCTCATTTCCCATTGTACTTTCCTGAGGCATCTGATTTTATCTGGGACCAATCTGTCCCTTTTGTTCTCTTGCACTTTCTTTGGTGTACATTTCCACTGTGGGATTGGTCTGATGAGACTTCTTCCCTCTTCCATCCTCAATACAATCAAGTTAGGCTTTCCAGTGAGAGTCTATCAAAGGATTTAAATGGCTCATGTAATTGCTTCCTTTACTTCACAATCTTCCTAACCTTCAAAACATCAGAAAAACAAAAAATAAAAAAAAATTTTGTTTTTAGGGGAAAAAAAGGGACACACAGGTTTTTTAAAATGGTGAACAGCATCTCAGCTACTCTGTTCCTAAGATTATCAATCCGAAATACAAACCAGGGGGAAAAAAAGAACACAGATAGAAAAGAAAGCAGTTTCAGAGTGGTACCTTAAAAAGAAACAGTTGGCTATTCCTAGCCAAAAAAAACTCTTTACATAGTATTTTTTACCAGGTACAACTGTGATGGGTATAGGAATGAGAAAACCAGTTTGCATTAAGTGTTTACCTATTTTTTCTTTAGTTTGTATGGCTGCACTTTCTTCCACAAATAAATAGTCCCTCACACTTTCCTTCCTCTTTCTCTCTCTTTATGTCCATCCTAACAAACCAACAAATGTTTGAACTAGCAAACAAATATTAGTAAATTGTTTCTGCTCCCCAGGACACAAAGTGTACATCACTGCACATGAAGTCAGAGCAAATCTGGCCTGAAAAAAAAATACATAGCAAGCTACTGAATCAGAATATAGCCTCTTTCCCATTGTTTAGCACCAGCACAGCAGAACAATAAGGTCTCTTATCTGTACATGCCTAACTCTATTGGGTTGGTGACTTACCCAATTGCTTTTGTATGCACTGGATTTTCATGTATATAGATATTTTCTGGCCTGATCATAATTATTTCATTTAGTTCTACAAACCACTTTTGGTTATACATTGTTTTATCTAAAATATTCTAGATACAGAAGCATATACTGATTGTATATCACTAATTGATTAACCAAATTCCTAGATACAGCATCACCAATTCCTTCCTCCCTTCCTTCATCCCTTCCTCCCTTCCTCCCTTCCTCCCTCCCCCCCTGAAATAAGTGCCTTTGACAAGACCTCAACTAACTCTTCAGGCTCCTGGACCTTTCCTTGGAAGAGTGGAACATGGTGCCTTTGTGGTTCTGTGGTTCATACTTAAACTCTCCTCTTTTTGTTTTTTTCCTTTTTAATCCATGTCACTTTTATCTAGCACCCATCCTACATGTGTGACAAGCAGCTGAAACTAGGCTGTTGTTGGTTTCCAAATATATATCACTGTGTTAACACTTTCAAATAAGCACTGATCTCCCAGTGAAGAAATGAATTCAGCTGATAACATTTTACGAGACCTGTTCCATTAAATTCATTGCAGGATCCATTTTAGACACATATGAATTTAAGGTTATCTGGTTCTTCCTTCTACCAAGGCAAGTTTGCCTCTTACATTTCACTTCCACTCTTTCTCAGGCATCTCAAGAAATAGGTCTTTTAGCACATTTCAAGGTGTATGTTTAGTTTGAATTCTCTCAATATTAAATTGAAAATCTTTGCCATCCCATGTCACACTAACAAACCTGCCTACTCTTTCTTGTCAGTGTTCAGGATCCGAATTTCAAGGCTTTTTGGAAGTTCTTTAGGACACATGTCTCACTGAGCCAGGTAATGCTGGGTCCCCACCCAACTGTGTAATGGCAATTGTCTCTTTCCTGGCATGTCATAAGTAAAAGGCTAATACAGGAACAGACATGTAAATATCATTCACATTTTCCTACAGATTGTGAGAAACTCAGTTATGTCCTTCCAGACTGCATGCAGTCATCTCACAGTCCTTGATACACTGATACACTTTGCACAACATTGAGGCAAAACAGCAACACCCTTCTTGAAACCAATGGCCTTATCAGGCCTATTAAAAACCTACAAGAGAAGAGGACATCAGCAATAATGGAAATACATAAGGTGCCAATGAAGACAGAATTCAGATGAAGATTTGTTAACTTTTTTTTTTTTCCTAGTTTGAATTTAATTTTGTAATTTTCTGCTCACAGTTCTACTCTGTTTTTTTTATTTCCCTCCTCAGTAGTGCTTGAAGCTCTTTCCAAGCCAGGGCATTTTCAGCCAATTTCAGTCCTTTTGACAGTGCTCATATCCAAATCAATTTGAATTATTGCTATTTTTTTCTACTCAAAAAAGGTTATGCATGACCAGCCTGCAGTTCCTAGGACAAAAGTCAAGCCAGCTGCCCACAGGTTTCTCATATTGCTTGCTGTTTGTATTTGAAATCTCACAGAAAAGGAAAATTATTTTTTGCAGAGTGCATCTGGAAACAATTGATAGAGTTCGTGAGATCAACAGAAATTTGAGGTGTATTTAGAAGATTTTAGTACTCTATAACAAAAGCCTGACCCAAGGCTTACTGAAGTAAATGGAAGAACGTTCCCACCGATTCCTGTGGTCTCCTTGGATCAGTCTCTTAGCTACTCAAGCCAAAGGACACAGTAAGGCACTTCTGTAATTAGCAATGCCTGACTTCTTCACCAGTGACACAGCCTCTGGGGGCAGCACATGTACTCTCTGTTTTCTGACTTAGAGCACGAGCATGGAAAACTCATTTGATGTAGGTAACTTAAAGTTATCTTAAAGCCTTACTGCAGGTCTTCTGGGTTTGTGCCTTTGGAGCTTCTGTGTGTACCTAAAGTGATCAAGGATGCAAGATAAGCACAGGCTACAGCTCCTTCTGTGCATGTGAGATTTGTAGTGTTTTGTACCAATAAGCTAAAGAAAATGAAATGTCAGGGGCTAAAAGAAGATCATTCAACAAGGACAATAATCAAAATGGTGTATTTATGCCCCAAGTTTCTGCCACAGAAACCCCCACTTGTAGTTTTTTTTTTTTTTTTTTTTTTTTTTTTCCTGCCATGTGAATTTCCTGGCCCTGAACCAGGTTGGTGTTCAATCTAAATCAGCCACCACATAGGTGAGCAGCTTCGGTTGCATTGCACAGCATCTAGGATTGCTATCAAGTCTTCTTGTAAAATATCCTGTGCTCTACTCTCTTTCACTGTCTCCAGAGTGTATCTGTGTCACTCTGTGGAATATTATGGAATTTTTTTTCCAGCTAATGCTAATAAGAAAGATCTGGCCAACACAATTAGGCCTTATTTTCTATAACTTTAAAAAAACACAAACCATACTATGTATTCTAACATAATATATGCAGTTTAGAAACAAAATTGATGGGTTTATAATTAAAAAAAAACACAATGAGAAAATTAAGAGATACAGGCAACTGCTAAAAGGTAGATCTTCAGCTGAGACTTGGAAGCAAATTGAAAGTTTATGAGTTAAAGAGCCATACAGAATCTGTTTCAGATGTCAGCAACTGCACAAAGAAAGCACATCAGTAACCACAAGTGGTGAGTTTGAATACAGAGACAGAAAGAAAATTCAGCTGTGAGATGAGTATGAAAAATAAGGATGATGATGATTGAGAAAGAAAAAGCCCAATAAAATATCCCAGGAAAAGTCTTGTGTAGCACTCAAGTAATACTAAACCCAAGTGAGAAATAAAATAGGGAGCTCACAAGAGAGGCCAGGCTGTTGTTTTGAGAAGGTGGGAAAACCCCCAGGAGCCTGAAGTTTGGGAATGCCATGGAAGAGAGAACTGAACTAACCAAGGTTAGATCTGTACCAATAACATGGCAGAGGAATCCAGCAGACATAAAATCAAGTACAAGAAGGCTTGGGCAGTGCTCCAGAATTGCAGTGTCAATAGGGTGCATGCTGTTTTCCCTGGGAAGAGATTGCTATGGAGCACCTATCTCTTTACAGATATCTTTGTAGCATCACTCTATTATTACAGTACCTCACAAGTTTAAAGACCACTATTTGTCCCTAAATATTGTATTCCAAAGGTATGGCTGCAGGAGCAGGGGCACAGAATCAGATCCTTGCATTGCTTATGTGTTTACTTGTAGTGTGATGGAGGAGCAATGTTTGTACATTGATTAAAATTGCTGCTTCTCTTCAGATTTGCCATTCAAACAGGTGAGGTGTCTCTCTCAGTCTGCACTGCTGTCTGTGAATGACCAAAATATCCAATATAAAGAGTATTTGCCCATAATTTTTGGTTTAGTATTACCCCTGGGCTGGATCAGAAGGATTGAAAATGCTGGGCTTTTTCTATCAGCAGTAAGGGCACTTAGGAAGTGAGAGCTCCTCTTTCCCTCAAATAGGCAAGAAACCATGGTGGTACATTTGAAATTATCCCTGGCTGTCCCTTTTCAATTAAAGCCGGTCATAGCTGACCTACTCTTTATTAAATGTTAATCCGTAGCTGCTTCTGAGACACCAGCAATTCAGGGTCTGGTCTTGAATCCCAACCAGCTCCACACACACGATCAGGCAATGATGCAGAAAAAATGCTGTTTACCTCCATCCTAAGTCTGCTCCTCTAATTATCGCCCTGTAATGTGAAGGTTCACAATTAAAAGAGAATGGAGTTTTAAAAAGGGCTGCTTAGTGTTTCCAGCCACTGTTTTTACCAATAATATTAAGTATAAGCTGTATCTGGTGATTTTCTGTGAAAACATTTTTTTTTCCTTTTTTTTCAGGAAGCAGTCCAGTCAGGGAAGAATTAGCATTGAAATATATGAATATTTTATGTCTAAAGTGTGATAGGCACATATTTATTCACACAGAGTTTCTCACAGCTCAGCATTTATGTTGTTTGCTCTGCTTTTGACATCATCTGAATAATATTAAGTTCTCAGGCATATTATACTTGACAAAACTAATTCTTTTCTACTCAATTGTGCCATAAAATTTTCAGACTTATATACTTTGGTTATTTCAGCATAGCAGATTAAAAAAATTAAATATCATATCAGTCCTTTCCACTTTTAATTCCGAGAACATCAGTTTGTCTTTTTAATGCTTTCATATTTATGTGAGGCCTTCTGGTCTACTCACATAATGTGTTAACTAGGCATGCACTGTATTTTCTTCCCACAGTCCAAGTCCAAACTAATCTTTTATACAAGTATTTCCTATCAAAGTAAACTGCATCCTTCATAAAAGTGTAATGAGACATGGTTCAGGGGTGCAGACCAGAACTTTAACTTTTGTTGAGCTGTTAAAGGAACCAGAGTTCCTTCACTTCTTTCTTCTAGTGCCTGGGATAACATATGCTTGTCCTACACATCCTTGTCCTATTCTTCCATTCTCATTCTCTTCTCAGCATTACCCAAGATTAAATACCCATCTGAAAAGAATTCTTGTCCTTGTGCCATTTGATGTTTGTTCTCCTCAATTTCCCCCTATCCCTGCTCTATTTTCTCACTACATTTTTCACGAGGCAATCCTATTTCAAATGTAGAAGTCCTCTCCCAAGTCAAGGACCATCAGGATTCCCAGGCATCACTGCTGCTGAGAAGAGGGACAAAGTGAGGATTCCTTCAGAGCAGCTGCTACTCCCTGCAACCAGCAGCGATCCATTTGAGGTGGTTTTTTTAACTCTGAGGTTTCCTATAATGGACTGAATGCAGAAGAGTTGGTGCCTCACCCTAATCTTTTCAGATTCTCTACTGTATCAGACATGAGTTTCCAAAGACTTTCTTAGGCTTTGATAATGACAGAATATAATACACAACATGAATTGTTGTGGGAGGGAATAACTGTACCTTGGTTAACTGGCAGAGCCACTTAGGGAATAGAACAATTTGACTACCGTCTGCTTATCCAGTACACATATTTATCCAAGCAATTTCACAGCAGATGACAGTCACATTCTGACAATCTTCCTTCTTGTATTAAGGTGAAAAAATAGGGCTCTTATCTGGGCCTTGTCAGAAGTGGTTTTGTGTGCATTAATTTGATCAGAGACTGGAGCAGAGCAGCCAAAGACAAACATCAGTGAGAAGACTCACTGGAATTTCCTCTAGTTTTTTTAAAGTTTTTGTGGATCTCTAAAAAGTCAGAGGGATATTTTAAAATGCCATGAAATCTGACATTTTTGTTTCCACATGTGTTGCTGGCAGAAGTTACTTTCCCTGTTTCAGAGCAACTATGACTCTCAGAGCTTTGACAGACTGACCAAGGAAGACAAGTTTTCTTAAAGCAAAGCCACAGTCTCGCATTTGTGACTATCAGCCCAGATATTATGTAAGAGTCCAAATCCAGCTACACTGCTCTCTCTATTTTTAACACCTCTGTCATTCAAAATTCCTTATTTCATGCATCTGTTTGATATGTCATATTAGTTGATTCAAGAAGACACTGGTTTTTTTTAAGCAAAGGTGGTGATTTTGATGTATTCTTGCCAAACACATACTTCCTGAGGTATAAATTTACAGTGTACCTACTTCTGCTAAACTGTACACTGCTATAACCCTATTGTAACAGCAGCACTGAATAGTTATTTAGTTACTTAAGCACCAGCTGAATGGTTGACATTATCATTTAGGCAGCAGTTACTACTTTCAAAATACAAAAAACAGTAGATGAGAATGTAAGATTTCTACAATCATTTTATGTGCTAGATTTACATGAAAGCAGTGGCTAAGCATCACCTGCAAAATAGCTACAATGGCCTGTAAACTGGCAATTGCAGCTACACACACATGATGATAAAGTCAGATGGAATATTAATATAACTCACTACTTATTTGTAAATGCATGCACATATCTTGAAGAAAAAGATCAGGTCTCAGTTGACAGGTTTTTGGTTTTTTTTTCCCTGGAGTTTTTGGGGAGGAAGGACATATGAAATTTAAGAATCCAAAATATCTCCTTGCAAGATCCATGCTTGTTAGACTTTCTAAAAATCTTGGATGCAGGACATTTTGGGACATATAATACATGTAACAAAAGAAATTTAAATATATGACTCTTCTCTTCCCTGTTGGTGATGAAGAGGAAAACCCTGACATCCAGTCTGGTGTTTGTAGCACAGATCTATTCAATTTAACTTACACAGATGCAGATGTTGACAGTAAAGCTCCCCGGCCTTGGCATGAAGCTGTGGCAGGAGAGTTTTAAGTCAAGTATTGGAAAAAGTTTCTTCACCCAGAGGGTGGCTGGGCTCTGGAATGGGCTTCCCAGGGAAGTGGTCACAGCATCAAGACTGAAAGAATTCAAGAAATGTTTGGACAGTGCTCTCAGGAACAAGGTGTGACTCTTGGGGTGTCCTGTGCTGGGCCAGGAGTTGGACTCAATGATCCTGATAGGTCACTTCCAACTCAGCATATTCTGTAATTTTGTGATTCTAACAAGCTTTACTCCAAGCAGCTCATTGAACTAGTGACACTGTCCTCAAGAAATGTGGCACACACTGTGACATCATTTTTGCACATCTTCTTACTCACATGGCAGGAATCAATTTGTGTCCAACAGAACCACTTAATCATGTATAGGCTTGGGTGCCTGCCTGCCTCATAACACTGGTCCTGCAGGAGCTAAGAGAAGGCAAGGATGGATGGATGGATGGATGGATGGATGGATGGATGGATGGATGGATGGATGGATGGATGTCATATTTCCTGTGCAGTATAACTTGTACCTTGAGATCAGGATGTCAAATGTAACTACTGTTCATATTTCTCCTAAAGAAGGGATCTAATTTTTAATCTCATGACTCCAAGAATTAGATTGAAAATCTCAGTTTCCATATAACCAATTTTTGAATCAACTACCATAGTTCTTTATCTGATGTGAACATTGGTTACTGGGATATCCACAAATCGTTTAGAAAAAATGTAAGTTGTCTAGGAGTACATTAGTTATGTGATTCCCTGCTCAGTTTTTCCTCCTTTACCAATGCAATGTATTAAAAGGTTTTTATATAATAGATAAGCTGTCATGAAAGGAAAAAAAAGAAGTATAGAAGAGGTATATTGAATGTAATTTTCAGGTAAAATTTTATTTTCTATCTCAGCTCACACAGGCTGTTTTTTAAATTCTAAAAGTGAACTTCTGAGAAGAATATTGTTTTCCTGTCAATCTTGCCACTGTTACTTTTTACACCTTGTACAGTTCCACAAATGATCATGTTTGTTTGAGGGGTACTATTGTTTTTAAAACTACACAACACAGTTCATCATGGTGGCATTATCAGATTTGAAATAAGAGCAGAAACACTCTGCAAGATGCTCTAGAGCTAAACCGTGCTACAAAATGGAGGATTTCAATCAGAAGTTGTCACTAGCAGGAAAATATACTTACACAGCACAAGCAACACATATCCTGGCTATAAAACAATGTCTTCCTAGTATCTGCTTCCTGGCAGATAAAGTATTTTATTTAATTAATGCAAAACATATCCTGATAAATGAACATCAGACATTTATTTTGCCTTTTTCTTGCAGATCTTTTCAAAACCCAGTAGCAGTTACTGTATTTATATGAGATTTTTTAAAAGAAGTTTTCACAGTGTTTCTTTGTATTTTTTTTCCCTGTTGATCAAGACAGCCTGGAAGATTTGGAGACCTAGTTCTTGCCTAGAGAATGGACAAGCCTTAAGACTGCTCCTCTTATCCTCTTCTTGCCTAATGTGAAGGAAAGCCATAAGTCATTCTGGTTTCTATAAGTCGTTCATTTTATAATGAGGTATTATTGTACCTCCTTTATCAACTACAGGATGCATATATCTCATTGTTAGTTCAGTTATGGCAGAATCATGCCTTGTAGTTCTATATCTTACCAGGTATGACCTCAAAACAAAGAGTACTCTGTGAAACTACTCCATATAAATCTTTTCTGTAATCCTATGAGTTATTCTGATATGCTTTTGAACCTGATCTTTATACTTCCTCTGCAACCTCTCTCGTTTTGTTACTTCATACAGATCATTTGCTATTAAAAGCACTTTCCAGTTATAATGTTCCTCAACTTATAACATTTTGGATCCAAACAGCTCCCAGAGCATATTAACAACTGGCTTTATTGTACAAATGAACTACTCACAGCTACTTTCGCTTGGAGCATAGCCATATGCAAAGGAAAATGCTTCCGCTGCTTAACACTGCACTGCTATCTTAAGCAAACCTTCAAAACTGGTTGCTTACAGTAGGCACAGCTCTGAGGAAGAGGTGAGGGTAAACATCCCAGAAATAGTCCCACTAGGCAATGAGCTCATCGGTGCATTTTCATGTCACTATTTCTGCATAGGGAAGTATTTTATAATGGTGTCTTCTGAGGACACATTCATTCTCCTTTTATCCACCCATGCTCTGCCTTGGTAGCAGCCAAATCTCCCCAGAGACAATGAGGAGCATGGCATGGCTGCACAGCTTCTTTGCAATGCAGAGCCCTGATTCCTATCAGGTTATCATATTAAGGAAGGCTGGATGCATGGATGGAAGTGAGCATGTCCCTGTGAATACCACCACCCTTTATAAAGTCTGTATAAGCTGTTTCAGCAAGATGATGGAGGTGATCATTGGGGAGAGAATTTTTAATTTTCTTTCATCCCAAGTTCATTCCCTTAGCACCAAGTTTGAGGCTTCTGGTTTTGACCCTGAAGTATCTATAGCAGTCAGTCCATGTTTGGGACTAAAGAAGGTCTAGGCAGAAACTCCCAGTGCAGAACTGCAGTCAGGTAGGTGGGACTTTTTGGGAGTACCACAATGATGTGAGTTGCTCTCATGGCATTTCTTCCAATTCAGAGCATATATGAACCAGATACAGAGACTAAAGTCCTCTGGTTTTATTCTTCACTGAACTAACCACAAGAACCCAAACCCCACCCACAGGGAGATGCAGGTTCAGAAGCAAAATTGTAATCTGCATCTCTAAGGATCATAGATTGGATTTTCTTTGGAAGAAAGATTCAATTAGGCTTCTACTTGAGAAAAATACTGTAATGTAAGCTTTATTTTGTGCAGGACTTCTTATTAAACAGGAAGCAAATCACCACATATTACTTCTAAGGAGACTTCCTGCAAAGTCAGATAGCTCTTAGTGTCCTGAAGTTCAGGAGGTTTTAATTATATATTCCCATTCTACTGGAAAAGTGGGTTCTTTTTGCAGTAAATAGGAACAAGTTAGAGAAGACTTAAGGTTTTCTCAAATACACGATCTTTTACCACTATTATTTAAAAATTTTTGTGAAGTAAAAATGAAGAAACTGCTACAGCCATAGGTCCACATTTAACTGACAAGGTCCCTTGAGACTGCAGTACAGATTCAATGCAAAAACCTCAAAGCACTGCCTCAGCAAAACTGTTTTCCTTATAAAAATCACAAATAAGATCCTTCAAGGAGTGACTGGTCACATTTCTGTACCAAAGGAAGGATGACAGCTTGCATGCAGATAGAGAAGCTGGAAGCAAGTCTGTTCTTTAAGCAATTTCAGTAAGGGGGAAATCTCATTTTCCTATGAAGATCATTACTGCAGTGGCTGAAAGTGAGCTGCAGTCTGACATGAAGTGTTGATGAACAAAGGACTAAGTTTAAAAGTAGAACATGTTACGCATAATTAAATATGGATCCTTTCTAATCAATAGTGAGTGTATAATTACATTTCTCAAGGTTGTTTTGGCAGGGAGCTGTGAGGAGACAGAGTGAATGGAATCAAGTAGGTAAACTAGAGAAACAAAAATGTGTTCTGCAGCTCTGCTGAGGTTGTTTGCAGTCAGTCTTGTCATACTTGAGCTGCTCACACTGAAATTTTTGCCAGTAGTCTCATTAAGGAGACATGAAGCAAGGTTAAGGAGGCCTCCAAGAATAGACAAATCCACTTGAGCAATAAACCACTCCAGCAGTATTGTCTTTGTCTACCGTATTCCAGGGTATCTCTTCATTTCTGCACTTTGAACAGTAGTAAACAGAATCAGATCAAATTCTTTCAAACAGGGAATGTTGCTTTGAACAGGTTTGATAAACCCGTCTCTAAATGTAACATGAGAAACCTTTGACATTTAAGACTAAAATTCTAATTTCCCTGATGGAGGGTTCTGTTGCAAGCCTACATCTGAGCCACTAGAAATGATTACAATAAATAATAATATTTAGAAATATTTTAAAGAAAATGACTTAGCACTGTGATAATTTGAAGATGTCAGGTATGTTTACCACTACCATTCTGCCCGTTAGACAGAATTACCAGGCAATGTAATTGAGCATTTTTTCTAACTTCAAAGTTAAAAAATCAACACCTGGAAAACTCTCCTCCCATAAATTGCATCTATTTAAAATAGAATTAATGTGAAGCAGCTTTGAAACTTTTTTCATCGTATCTTGCCCAGCCATTTGGATCCTATTAATTTGAAAAGAGTCCTACATCCGTGTGCTGCCTCTGAAGGGCAAAGGCTCAAAGGCTCTGTGCAACACCCTGAGCACACACAGACTTCCCATCCAGGCCTGGATTGATTTTAAGTGGGGTTTTTGTTCACAAAACCTAGATCATCTATGTATTCATACAGTTACACCGATTGAACTCAACAGGAACCCCAAATGCACACAATGTATGTCATATATATGTACAGTACCTATACTGAACTTATATAAGAGAATAAGAGAAAAATACCATAAAATGCAAAGAACTTCAGCTGAAGATTTCACTTCTACACCTCTGCAACAGTATGGCCTGAGCAAACTCTCTCACTTTATCCCTTATAAACAAAACCATTACTTGTGCGCTTTGTGTAGCATTTTGGGATTTCCTGATGAGAAAGCTTTAATATCTGTAGACACTGAAGGTTACTGCAGAATTCCATTAGATTTTTATCAAAAAGTATTTAAACCACCAGGATGCCAAACAGTAAATATTTTCTCCCACAAAAAGTTTTTATTTACCTAACTCATAACAGTGTTTTCAGCACAATTGCTGAATGAAAGCCACTTAGAAACCAGATTGCTTCAGTTACAAGCCTTTTGACTTTTCTCTTTTGAAAATTTCCTATAAATTTTTGCAACTGTTTTGTTTTAGTATCACATCTTCATATTAGTACTAGAATTGTATTTTTCCATCATAATTTTTTCCAAACTCTACTGTCCATAAATTCTGATAAGACCGGATGGGCAATAACTGGCCTATAAGCAGAAAACGTACAGGCATAACTGTACCCATAAATGCATTAAATTTGACAAAGCACAGACTTTTCTATAAACTGTTACGGCTTTCCTTTACTTGCTTATTCTCTCCCCATCAGACATGACTTTACTGGGTGAAGTACAAACACGCCAGTCCAAGAACCTGGTGCTGGGCTGGCAGCTGCATATGTACACATGCAAAAAATAATACTATGCAAAGAGAGCTGTGTGTATCTCAGTGTAAACAGCTTCTTGGCTCACATTCTTTTGAGAAGCTGTTTAGGAACAATAAACCAGAAACTATGCTTCTGAGATAGAGGAAAATAACTCATAAATATGAACAGGACATCTCTTTATTTAATTTCCCTTACAAAACAGATACAGAATTTGATCCAAAAGTGATTAACAAAATTTCCTAAATTAGATTCTGTCACTCTTAATCTAAGCATATATAAGGGAGTGCAAATTTGATATTACAGAGATGAAAATTATTTTTGTTTAAACAGACTGCCAGGACTCTGACCACTGGGTTAGATCTGAGTGCCCAAGTCAAATCTCAGCTCATGAACTGTGAGCAAGACTTCTTCCAAGTCCATGAAAGACAGGAAGGACAAGAGCCAATGGGTTTCACTCATTAGTTTGCCAAGAGACCTCAGTGAGAATTTTGTTATTCAATTTTTCATCCAAACTGGGATCACTGTTTAAAGCTTACAGTTACACTTAACTTGCAGTGCAGTTTAATTTCTATATAGCTGTACATTCCCCTTCGCCCACCTATCGAGACCAGGTCTGCTTTTTACTGTAAAACCTGAGCATGTTAATAATAATAAAGGCAAACCCTTTTCTCACAGTTCTTACCTTATCTCTAAGGTATGTCTTGTCATGAATTCTCACAAGAGAAACACACCAGACCCTAGATGCTGGAAAAAGGAAGAGACAGTAAAATTCTTACCAAGATTGTTCTAAAAAGCACTTGAAAGTTTTAAATGCTGCTTCACAGGCTATTCTCCTCCTGAACTCAGCCTTAAAAAACCTTTCATTTATTTTTCAGAGTTTCAAATTAGACAACCAAGTGCGTTGCAATTGCTTCTGAGCTGCTTGTAAGTGCATAGTAATAGCAAGGCCAGTCTTCCAATACTGCTTGGCTGATGAAAGTGAGCATCACTCTCATTTGCCCTCATTCAGGGGAAGTTTTAATGGGAAGCAGAGCTCGAAAGAACTTGGCACTTTGAGAAAAATGGCTTTGTGGGGAAGAGCACTTTTGTTAATAGTAATTGGAGGACATACTGCAACATCTTTTCCAATTTTCTGAAAGTCTGTGGACAATCCAGAGCCCCATTTACCCCCATCTTCTACCAGAATAATTCCACTGACTGTAATGTAATGATTCCTACTTTACACCAGTGTTAGCAAGAACAGGGTTACACTCCTGAGCTGAAGTCTCTAGTTAAGGTGCAAATATCTAAAATCCAGAGAGGGGAAAATGTCTAATTCAAAGCCCATATTATGCCTAGAGGTCAAACTTCTGACAATGAAGACAAAAACTAAAAAGACAAAAGTAATGTTAGTTTGACTCAGTGTCTCACTGTAAAATACCAGAAGCATAATGATATAATGTTAACTTCAGCAAAGAATACAGAAAGTGACAAGGTTATTTCTTTTTATCATCTGAGATATCTTCTGTGACAAAACCACAGTTCTGCAGTGCAGCCTACTTCATCCCCATACAAATGCAGAACAAAGAAAGAAAAAACAGCTTTTCTCTCCAATCTTCCACAGCATTACACAGAGGTAGATTTCAGCTAAACTATGGGTTTTCAGGACACATTTTACACAGCAATTTATTAAGTACATTATTAGACAAAATTATTTGCAGGCACATAGTAGAACAGTAAAATCTCTTCATTCCTAAACGGTATCATTCCTCAAGTAGAGAAAGGTGAAATTTTTGGTAGTTCAGCTGTGCCTGCAAGTTCCTTGCCATTTGCCCATATTGACTCTGCAGTTCTGACGTGTTTTAAACTTATGAGCTAATAACTAAATATTGAAGTGCATTCTTTAACTTAGATACAAGTCTAAGGTCGAGTGATGGTTACTTAATACCAGTCTTTAATTAGTTTTCAGAGATTTGTAGCCTCAGGAAGCTGAATCCTCAAGCCATCATTCAGTTGTTCGTTCCTCCCTGTAACTGAGTTTGGGTGAGGAGCAGTCGTATTATTGCCATAAATTCCACTTGCTTCTCCAAAGAGAAAAGGAGAACTGAGGGCCAGAGGTGGCCAGCTGGGAACCAGTTAAAGGGAACTCTGCCCCTGCAATGCTCTGTGCTATTTATTCTTGGCCTTTTGCCATTCCCTCAGTCCTACTTATTCAGCTGTTCTTGTGTCCACACCATTAACGAGACACATGAAAGGAACCATTAAAAAATAATAAAAAAGGAAAAGCTGTCGGATGGAGCAGCTGTTCTGCTGGTGTAGAAGCCCTTCATGGAAGGGAAAAGGAAGAACAAGTGCAAGAAACCAAGCCAGGCTGGGAGCACTAATGGAATAGCCAAGATGTACGGCTAAACAGGCCTGTGATAGCAACAATTTGGCTCTTCTTATTTCACGAATATGTTTCTAAGTACTGATACTTCTTATATAATAGCTTGAGACCTATCCATAGGTAGTCTAGTCTACATAAAAAAGGAAAACATTCTAATGATCAATCTCTGCAAAAAATAGTTGTGAACCATGAAGACCTAGACTTGAATAATTATATCTGTAGCCAGGGTTTCTGACTAAACATGATTTACATCTCTCCTTTGTATTAGTACAAAGAGTACTGATGGAGAGAGACAAAAAAGCATGAATTCACATATTATTTCTGCTCCAAACACTGCATTTTAAAAATACATTGTAGCACATCTATCAAGAAGTAAAGAATGTGAGTTTGTATGAGTACAGAACCTGCTTCAGCAGCTGTGAAGGTGTTATCTTCGCCAGAGAAATAAACATTTGACTTTCTAGGGCTTCTTTTACCTCATGGCCTCATGATAAAGCTAGGCTTGGAGACATTTACCTTACATAATGGTTAGGAAAAGTAGTTTATGGTAAAGCAGCTTTTCACAAGGTATTTATTTTAACTCTTCAAACCTCTTCATGAAATGTTGTGATTTCCTTCATTCATTTGTTTAACTAACTGAACTTATGAAGTCCATCAATAAAAACAACAAAGCTTTTAACTAATTTCATTTTGGACATGTGTTCTCAGGATGGGATATTTTTCCTGTAAAGCTGATCAGCTAGAAGATATGCTTCTTTTACTGCCCAAAGCCAAACCCACTATAGAATTAAATATGCAGGCAAAACATTTCTTCCCAGTTTTAAGACTTGGCATTAATTTAGTTTATTTGGTTGGATATCTTCTCCATAATTAGTCTGCTGAATAATATTAAGTCAATTTATATGCAGCATTTTGTTTTCAGAAATGTTAATTCAGCCACTGAAAGAATAATGTGGTTTTAGCGGAAAAAGTTACTTCTCTGATCACCGAGAAAAAGACATTGGAAATTACAAATTTCAATATCTCCTCATAAAGTTGTTGGGCAACGTGTCAGGGATTGTGACATGGAGAAGATGAGAAATACACTTTGTGTTCATTCCTGTGTTTTTTGCCTATATATCTCTTTCTGATTTGTAACATTCTACCTGCTTCTTGTTTCACATGGGACTAGACAATCCAATCTTGATAGCATGGCAAGAGAATCAGCCTATTTTTTATATGAACTTCTGGGAATATTAGATATAGAATGTACTCAGTAATTTTTGCTTATTCTTGTTTTATGTTTTAGGAATTTTGGAGTTTTCTCATGATTCATGCTCTTAAAGTGACTGAGGGAAGATAACAGAACTTTTTAACATTAAGATTCTTGTTATTGGGAGTGTGACACAGTGATAACAAAAGAAATTATTATTAAGAAAACATACACAGTCAAATACAAAGCATACCACAAATTTCTTGCAAGTTGTTAGTTTCTCATACTTCATGTTTTGTACTTGAAGGCAAATTCCAATTAAGTAATCACTACAATGTCCGTAGGTTCTTAAAGATAAAAACGATAACAGGAGTGGGCCGAATATTTGACCTTATGCCAATAACACCAGCTAATAAACAAATCCAATTGAAATGCATGGGAACTATGGATTCTATTAAGTTTTCTAAAGATTTCTTCACATTCAACCAATTTCAGCTGGGAAGAGCTCAATAATCTGATGACATCAGCAGTACAATGTGCTCTTAATAACAAATGCTATGGCTGAAAATTTTCTATATGGATGTAAGCAGGCCTGTAGGCTGTAGGTGGCCCTATTAATTCTGTTTCACTCCTTGCTTTTGGACCTGATCCACTGCACAGATTTGAAAAATAATGGATATAATTTCCTAGAGAAACTGAATCACTGCTATGCCTTTTTTTTTGTTCCTTACATTCTGGTTTTCAGTAACATGCTCATAGATTTTCATAGGCATGATATGATTGCTTTGCCAATCTCACTTTGAATTCCTATAGCTGGTCACACACAGCCTCCTCCACAGCTTTGTCTTCATGTCATTGCACTGCAATCTTGGCTAAAGCAAAAAACATCCTACTCATATTTTCCAGTAAAAATTATTTTGTGAGAGTCAAACTAATTTGCCAGAAGCCTTACCATTGTTGCAACACTTAGTCTTGAATGTGTCCAGATTTATATCAATCATTTGTGTGCTCGTGTGGTCTCCTTGGTGTGAGGCACTGTAATGTTTTTATAGTATTCTGATACCTAGAACTATGTTAAAATAACAGACAGCTCAAAGGACATGGGGAATAAAACCAAATGCATGAGGGAGGATGAAAACATGAGAGATCAAATTCTACCAATTTACTACACATCAGTATTCTGTACGGAACCTGAGTTAATCTTTGTCCGTGTGTGTGTTCGTTTTTCTTTAAACTCAAATTACATTTATGCTGTATGTGAGCAATTTCTCAAGAGTGAACAGTGAATAACATCCTACAGTTCTACCCTAAAGCATCAAAGTTCTTTGTACAGTAACCACAGAAAGGATCCACTTCTATTATAACAGGAATAAAGGTAGTTTTCCCTTTCTCTCAGACTCTGAAATCAAAATCACAATCATGACAGCTTTCTGCAGCACCGAGCTTAAACCTAAATTGGGATTATTTAAAAGATATTTTACTGCTTTCCTGCTGTACAAAAATAACAGCTTGTGGTTATTTCACAAGACATATCACTTTGGGGAGGCATTTGCAACACACTTTCAGCAAGTGACCAGTCCCTCCAGAGGTGACACCCAAAATACCAGAATGGTATTTTTAACAGCAGAAGCTGGTATTTTGACAAATCTATGTATTTTCAATGAGAAGCTTTCTCATTGAAAATACATAGCCTGTGGTCAATGTAGAGTAAAAGTTATGGTGAGTGACTGTGGTGTTAATAGACTGGATGACAGGCTGGCTGCTATTCCCAGTGAGTGATCTATGTCTGTCAGCTCACCCTTCTCCCCCAGTAACAGACAGTTGGCTCTTTATCACTTCTCTAGTGGTCGACCCAGAGGAGTTTAGGCTTAGCCATTTCTCCCTTCATAAAGGGAAATGTGACCACAAGGTTAGGAAAAGCTCTTGACATTTGCTTGATCAGACCACAAATCCCTTTTGCCAGAAAGTCTGATGCAGCAAATCTTTGAGGATCATTTTGGAAGCTCTGTCTTTGGAGAGTTTGCTGTATCACAGAAGTCCCTCGTCACTGTGTATGAAACACAAGGTGAAAGTATTAGGCATCAGTATTATCTTCAGCCAGAGATACAATAGATAACTTTGGAAATTTTGCAGGAGCAATTGGATCAGAATGTTCCTGTGCCTTCTTCTACTACTTCTTGTTCTACCAATATCATAGTAAATTTTCAAAAATTATTTAGAAGAACTTTACATACTTGATGAACAACTTGTGGGTCTGAGTTTACAGTTTACAGTTTACAGTAAAGCACATTACCTTTCTCAAGAGAATTTGCCTTTCTTTTATCATTAGGCATGTGGCTATGCCTTTGCCTATATAGCTCATCTTCCCTTCCTGCAGAGGTGTATCCACCATTGAAAAGCAGGACCGGCAGGTAAAAGGAGTTCTCTGAAATAGCATCTAGTATAAGTGACACTGCAGGGTAAACGTGCTCCCTCTTAGACAAATTGTGCTCTGCCTTTCGGGCAGTAGTTAACTTCAGCAAAAGTGGAAGGAATCAAAATGAGTGGGAAAAGTGGTAGGACACAAAACTGCAAGATCAAAGCTTCTGTCTAAGGCCCTTTGATTTTACTGTGTTAATTCCCAAGCCTTTGAAATCCTTTTGACAAGTATTCCCTCAAGAAGTTTATAGAAGCTGTTATGTAGGACTTAGTAGAACCTGAAGGATAATTCTGTGAATATAACAATAAATAAAATAAAAGCACAATGGTTACTGTAGTGGTAGATCAATGTAATGAAGTATAGCTTAACTTGTAATAATTAGGTGATCAAGCTAAACACTGTAACATGATAAGGAGAAAATACATGAGTCATAAAGGAGAATTAACAGTAAATATAAACCCCAAACCACCATTTGGTAGAAATCACATATTTATAGCTATGGTGGCATTCTAAGGTACATTTGACAGAGCTTTTTACCTGTGTCTGGATACAGATGACATACTGAGTACTAAAGATTTGTTCATTTAAAATATGTGCAATACATTTATTCATGTCTTACTATTTGCTGTGTTGGTTCTCACTGCCAAAATAACCTTCTTTGCATGTACTACTCCTCATATTGTCTCTCCTCACTTTTTGTACTATTGACCTCCTCCACAGCCTCTCCATCTTGCCACTCCTTTCTTTTATTGTTTCCTTATGCACACCAATGCATGCACATCCCACTCACCACTTCTCTGCTTTTATCCATTGCCCTCATTGACAGACTGCCATTTGTCCCATTTTTAAAAAAAAAATCTGGGTTTTTTTGCCCCTGTTTTAAGAGGAAAGAATGATCCTGTGGTTAAGACACAAGGTTGGTATTGCAGGGTTCAGATTGTTTGCTGGCCTCCTGCCCACTTAATGTAACATGGTTTTAGTGTAATTGAGAATAAGGAATGCTATGTATGTAGAACTTTTAGCAAATCACTTAAACAAAGTGCTTGGATGCCTGAAAGCTTTCTCTAAGGTATTCACTGCTCTGCAATTCCAATGGGAGTTAGGGGCATGCAACACTATGTAGGACACATTCATCATGTTGAAGGATTTGGCTTAGTTCACCACCTGCAAAAGGGGCTAATTCTTAGCTCACATAAGGCTTATGATGATGAAAACATTCTATTAATGTTCATTATGTGTTCCTTTGCTACAGTAATGAGTGCCAAGAAATAATTCTCTCAGTAAGATGAATGCCAGCTAAAATAATTCTGTTCTAACAGATTAAATTCAATGCAAGGTCACCAGTCACCTTTCTACAGCACCCTTTGTCTTTAATATGTTCCTAACATGGTGTAACTCTTTGTAGGACAAGTTTCACATTAAAGTCCTCCCTTGTAGGAGGAACACATATCAAAGACCTTAAGCAGAGATGTGCCCATGTTCACAGTTCCCAGCTAGGCACTGTGCTCTTGCTTTTGTCTTTTGGTGGTTAGATTTCACATTACAAGTGTCTGCAAGGCAGCAGCAAGGCTACTTCTGTCGATGTCATGTTGAGTTCAGAACTGCAGATTCCAACTCATACTATGTAAATTATCTCTGGACTAAAAAAACACTATTTTTATTACTAAAGTACTCTTTCTCCTAATCCCACAATTGCAGCCATCTTATTTTTGTTCCCCTTTCTCTATTATTTTTTGAGTCTTCTCTTCATTTCCTATTTCTTTCCTATCATTTGGCTCCCAGCAATTATTCTATATAATGGCAATTTCATATCTTTCATCTTTTACTTTCACTTACATTTTTAACAGGTAGCTTAGCTGATACAGTCTTTCTCCCTCAGAGCAATTTTTCATGACTTTATTTTAAACACACTCTGTTTTGTAATTTCCTTACCTGTGCACGGATCATAACTTCTATTTTATGAGCTTTTTTTCTCCATTTTGAATGCAAGAAATGGAGTTTGTGCACATTTATGTTTTGCTGCATGTGGCTGAATACCTTGTAGATATGACATGCTACTTTTACAGATTTAGGGTGTATCTCTCAAGTATATTCAGAAGAGTAAGTGGCAAAACTGTAGAAGTCCTTTCTTTTTGTGGACATGGTGACATGAAATATACTGAAATACAATGATGTTATTTTCCTTTTCTCAAGTGGCAGAACAAAGAACTGGAGGACTTTGGAACAGCTTAACTTGAACTCATTCTCTGAGAACTAAGTGAGTTTCCTTCAACAGACTGGGGCACAGACTTCTGCTCTGGTCAGGAGGATCTGGAGAGCTCACCTACTGTAAGGAAGAGCAGGTGACAGAAGTCATGAGGAACAGCATTGTCATGGGCTATAGGAAGAATGATCTTTGTAAATGTAACTCCCCAGACCTGCCCTTCAGAGCATACAAGTAATCATAATATCACCTGTAGGGAGTCTAATGCTTGTATCTCACTTATCTGGAAAAGGCTAGGATAAGAAAAACAGATAGATCATCATTCCCTTAGAACAGGGATGTCAAGGCCTGGAGATTTATCTCAAAGCTCTTCCATTTTGTTACTGGCTTTTATTTTTGAAGCTGTCACAGCCAGATTCTTCATACACAGACCCTAATGCTGCCACTGGAGAGCCTGGCTCCCAGTCAAGGAGGGGAGAAGCTACAGGGACACAACTTGAGGCAGACTTCATATCAAAAATGTCTTTGTCCTTCTATTTTATTTTGTCTCCCCAGAATATACAGCCCTTCCAATATTTTCTTGCTCAGTGCAACTTGGTGCTTCATATACATTCCAGGAACATCTACTTTCTGAATTATATGAGTGTTGAAGTTCAGAGCAGAAGAAACCCAAAGCAGTTCCCGCAGTGGTTCTGACCCAGCAGTCACTGCACACGTCAGAGTCAGTGTTCGTGTCACAGCCAGTGTGCATCTCACAGCCAGGTGCAGTTACCTGAGGAGGTGCAGGACTGTGCTGTGCTGCACACACCCCTCGGCTGCAGGAGAAACTCCTTGTGATAAAGGAGCCTCCAGGCAGCTCCTGCTTGGTACCATTGATCTCACCACAGGTGGGCCCTTGCCTTTATCTAGAACTGCAGTAATAAGACCTCGTGTGAACCTCCTTCCTGTTTGGCAGTAGAAATTATGGACAGAGTTGTTTTCTTGTAAAAAAAAATTCTATAGTAGCCTGAATGACCAGAATAAGAGAACCTTTTCCATAGGATCTGCGGTGCATGGATTGTGGGTTACTATGATGCAATATCCACTGGGGTTCCCAACATATAAAAGAATAACTAAATTACCTATGCTATTCTCTTTTATAGTCTTTGTTCTAATAACTAGAATTTTAAGTGATGGCTTTCAGGGACTGAGCAACTTTCTGGGGATATTATGGACCAGAAACTCCTTTTACAATGCCTCTCCTTCTTTTACACATATGGGAAGGTGAACTCAAATCTCATAGGGTTCAGGTTCTTCGTTCCCCAGATAATGACTATGATTTAGATTTTTGTATCAGCAAAACAAGACATGGCACCTGCAGCTTGATCTAGCACAAAATCCAATGATGTGAGTTTTAACTGACATTATATTTACAGGGAACAGAACATAAATAGTATTCTGTCCTCTGATATTCTGTCTTGGAGGCATTACAGTACAATAGGTTACACCATGTTTGTAACTCAGCTGCTCAAAGGCTGAGGATCAGTAAAGTGCTGTTCTCTTGGAATTGCATTTCCCGGCAGGCTTTGAGCAGCAGAAGTTTGCACAGTCTCCAGTGTCCTTGGCTGTGTGCATACCACTCAACACTTTGGCTCAAGTTATTCTTGCATTATCTTGCCAGGATACAGAGCCTTCATGAAACCTAATCTTTCATTTAATCACTTTATCTTTTCAATTTCATCCCTTTCCTATCCAAATTCTTTATTTTTCATTAAAGCCAGTATACAAAGATCAAGCTGGTAGAATATATTCTGTAGCTGTCAATCAGTGGCCACAAAAAATACAAAATGTGAATAGTTAAATCAGCAGCCTTGCCTGCTGAAGTTATCTGCATGGCAGAGATGTCAGAGTATTGTTTCCAAGCCTGACTTCTACATGCAGGGAGTAGCAGAGCATGTCCTGGCCTCTTTTATCTTCCTCAGGAGAGCAGCCAAGTGGCATAATCAATTCTTCCAGGCTTTTGTCTTTCACCTGGTGTTTACTTTGCTCACTGCCTAAGGCTCTGCTGTTCTTTTGCCCCTTAAAAATGTATTTACTTTTGGACTAAATGAAAAATAACTGCAAGTTTTGCACAGTGTTTTATATATATATGTACATAAATGGAATATATTGATAAAAAAGCAGGATATTTCTCCTTTTTTCTAATTACTACAACAGCAAACTTCCCTTAGTTAGTCAGAAATAGTCAAACAAACACAAAACTACCATTAAAAAGTAGGAATAACCTTTTTTTGTACAAATTAAAGAGGGAACTTCAGTAATCCAGACAGTTTTGATAAGTGTGTGGTATAGTTGCAGCTAAGGGAGATCAGATGTTAGAGATTTGACTCTTCTTCCTGGTATTAAAAAAAAAATAAAAAAAAAATCTATGGCTGAGAAAAGCTGAAATACATTTAAATAAATGCAAGGTGTTCTAGCTGGCACACAGTGAATTCATAAGGCAAAATTAAAGTTGGAAGTGAGAACAAGCTACATTGTACTTTATTTTGTTTTCTCACTGATTTAAATTCATAAGGCGGAGGTACCATAACAGGATAATAGTGACAGTTATGATAAGAAAGTATTTACTTTCAATCACGTCAGTTTTCTTCTAAAGTCAGTGTCACAAATTCGGGTTAATAGTTGTAGAATATTTCTCTAAAAGCAATACTTCTTCAAAATATCTGCAATATAATCTTCCAGAAAATAATAAGTATTGCTTCTGAAATAAAAGGAGGAATTGGTAACTGACAAGTGATTAACAGAGTTGATCGGGTAGGGAAGATAAAATAGCAAAGGTACTAAAACAGGTTTCTGGCTGTCATTATTGAGTGCCAGATTATTTTTTTTTTTTTTTTTTTTTACTCAGGTCTGTATGTGCTCTGTGTTTTGTATGTACAACTCGCCCCACAGTGAGCTTCAAATGTAGAACAGAATCTGAGTCAGGTTCACCATGTGACTGAAAACATCTGTGTTTTATGCAGTTATAGAAATGCCAGTTACTGAACAGAAATAAATAACAATATTTTAAGTTTATTTTTAAGGTAAGAATCTTTAGAAGACATGTTAGGTTGATAACTTCTAAGGCGTTGCTTATTTTGTTTTACTTTCACTGTATTAAAAGTCTTAGTTTAGACATCTGCACAGGGACTCTCAAGTGAAAGACAATCCTGCCTTATAAAGGAATAATTTTTTAAATCTTTCCCTGGAAAACTTTAAATGAGGAGCGTGGAAAAGTGAATTTGGCCTCATTTGCTCATTGTTTGAAGTGCAAATACGTTTTCAGGAGTAATTTTTGACAGACTTATTTCTGAGAAAGGGGAATGGGCACAGATTTCAAGATTAAAAATAGAGAATATAATAAGAAAAGCTTAGAACAGAATGGAAGTACCACAACAATGCAGTGGTTTCCCTGAAGTTATGCTTATTTTAGAAATCCCCATATTTGGTCTTAACTTTGAATTTCCTCATTTTCATGGGTGTTATGGATTTTTTGTGATGCAGTCTGCAAATGTATATTTTTCTAATATGGAATATTTGGAATATTAACACTGTACACTACTATCACTGTAATGAAAGCTCTTCTATTGTCAGTTATGTCTATTGTCAACTATGGAAAGTTTACGCAGGGTAATGAAAAGGTGGATATATGAATGATCACTCCAAGAATCTATTATTCATGGAGTTTTTAAAAGAAGTCTTCTTTTAAAACCAGTAATCGCACTGAATTCTTGAGTGTTGCATGTCTAAAGCTGGAAAAAAAAATATGTGGATTCAACTTCCAAATATGAAGATCCCCAATTCTTTTCTAATTTTTATATAATGCAACTAAAGAACAAAAGTATTACTCTTCTAGAATGTAAGTGTCCAGGAAGGACCAGGTAACAGCAACCAAACCCACTCAAGAGAAATCAAAAGAAGGAAAGGGAGACAAATAAATATTCCCTTACTCTGTCAATTCCTGAAAGTCTGCAAGAATAACTTGAGCTTCCAGACAGTTATGAGCAGCTGAATGCCAGGAATTCCTGTGTCAGTGTTGTGCTATCCATGTTACTACTTCTTTTTGATGAAATTTAATATTGTACATGCAAAACGGTGCTATTGGCTACTGTTGACACAAGCGTCTTAGAACATTACACTCAGATATTCACCCAAAAACAAAGCCAATGGGCTCTAAGTTTTCTGACAGGGTGAAATATAATCTCCAAAACATTTGAAAAAAATTACTCTTTTATTTTTTTACTCATTTTAAGAGGTGATTAAAAGCTGAAAACCCCTAGAAACTTTCCTAGGAATATACATATTCTGAAAACTCATTTCTGAGGGCTTCCACAATTGCCTTGGATAGCCATCATGACCAGAATGTAATTTTAGTTTCAATACACTCCATGGAAAGATCTTTAGTAGTCTCCACTCCATTGGAACTGCCCAGCAAGGGAGTATAGGCTATCCTGGTTTTGTCTTCAGCAAGAATCTACCTGGTTATTTCTAAGTGTTTGGTGAAAACTAGGCTATCTGGACCAAACTGAGACTGCTTAGAGACTTCAGTTAACAGGCACTGAAAATTCCTAACTTCTATCAAGAAAGGAAAATCTGAAAGAAGAGGAAGCACAAAAACAATAATCAAGATTTTCATAGCCTGGCATTGCTCTTTTTTCTACAGACTAAATATTATAGTAGTGAAAGCTAAGATCGTTACCTTAAAAGAAGGTGTCATTTTTATTTTTTTTTTTCAATTCTAGCTTTGAAATTCAAAACCAACTGAAAACACAGATAAAGAATACAAATATTTTTACCCTCAAGCTTTCCCCCTCTCACTGCAGTCCCTGGGCACAGGGATGTCCAGAGCTGAGAGTTTATGAAGGGCTCTATCACCACCAGAAGGGCATCACGGGCCATTTAGGGGCTGTGCAGTCAGTGAACCAGCTCCTGACCAAAACCTCAGCTCAAGGTTGTTTTGGTGTCCTAAAGCAAAAGGAGAGCAGTTCCAACACAGGAAACTAAGACATCCAGTAGCACTGTGTTATGACTATGATCTGGTGGCACTCTCTGCATCCTGTCTGCAATTAACTTGCTCCTCATGCTTTTGAAATTCTCTCTGAGCCAGATGTTTTATCTTAGTCATAAAGTACAGAGGCCCTTTCCTACGAACTGTTACTCACTGCAGAAGCTCACTGAATAGGTTTCAGTATCTCCCTTGTGCACTGAGCAAAGGCACTGTCATACATATTAATGTTTTTAAAGGATTTTGTAAAAGGAATTAAGAGACTGAACTGCTGTCTCAACAGCAGAGATGAGGGAGCTGGTTTATTTAAAGATGCAATTTGCAGAAAAGTATAATATGCAGAGAAGTATAACCTTTCCAGGGAAACCCTGTGGCTACAAAAATCTTATTTTTAATTATAGGACTCAATAGTTTTTCTGATAAAAATAAGAGATTCTGAACTTACAACTGAGACAGTAGCTTAGTAGCTTGCTCATTGTATCACCAAGCTTGAGCCCAATATGACAAGCCCAGTAAAGCATGCCAGCCTTTGCACTCCACGTCCTGGATTTTATCCCTTTGTTGTCACCCTAAGGTTATCCAAAATTCTATTTTAATGAATAAGATCATCCTTGTTTTTCTTCTGATAAAAGTTATCACAATGGAAGTAGAAATAAATCTAAAAATAAAATAGAAGACACCAGCTGTGCAGTCCTGATTTCAAGGGCTCTGAAAAAATGTGTAAATAATGAACACCAGATATGATCCAGAGGGAAAGCACAAAATTATGGGTGTGAAAAAATACTCAAAAGAGGTGAAAAGAAGATGAAATGGCATTTGGGATGAAAACTTGCAGCATAACATTTACGATAAGCACTTCCATTCAAATAAATACAAAAAATCTCACGTATACACTGAATTCTGCCTTCAGAAAAAGACAAAAATAATTTGGTGATGGAGATGGTTTCACTAGTACTTGTAATGTAACAAGAATTATACAAAAAGTAAAAATCTGTTAGATTAAATAGTTTGGTTTAGATACAGTAGAAGTATTTAAAACTATCCAAACATAGTTTACATCTCTCATACAAAACCAAGATGAGACTCACTGGAAAATTTACAAATTTTATTCAGAAGGAAAAATCACAATGTGTGCAACATAGTTGCATGGTGGGACAATTTACGACTAGCTGTGAAATAAACAAAAATTTTCAAAGGTTCACAAAAATAATTTTCCTTCTCTACACCATCTGTTAATAATTTCCTAACTGCTCCTAATTTAGGGAAATGGATAGCTGCTAATCCCATGATGTCATGATGCTGACTATCCAATCAACCTATATTTCATAAATATAGGAAATTCAGGGAATTTCTGTAGTTCTTGTGATTTTACCTATTATGATCACTACATGTAGGCACCTCTTCCCTTTCTAAAACTTTCATGTACTTCCTGTATCAAGTGGACAAAAATGTAGAAAACAGATATGGATATGTTTTCAATGAATTTCATACAGTCCCTTCAAGGTTTACTTTTGCTGTGACCTAGGATATGTCTATGAATAAGGTCTCCCAAATAAACCATGACAAAAAATAATCCTGGGGAGAAGGCATAACTTGGAAAAATAACATATTTAGTAGGTGTTAAGAAAGAATCATAGAAACAGCAGGTTTAAAATTCCCCATTTTAGCCACAGATTTATATCTATGATATAGATTTACCCATGTAGCTTCTCATGGAATAGTTTAATCTAAAATCTATTTTTGAAACCAGATGAAGTTCTTTATAATTAGTAAGTCTGTAGAAGTAGAGAAGCGGTTGTCCCTGTGTTGTACAATAATGGAAATGAGAGTAGAGATTTTGTCTAAAATAAAATCAGAGAAGATCAGACTATAAAATAAAAATCAGATAAGATTCCAGTGAACAGAATGAAATCCCATTGAAAATAAAGCCTGAAAGTGTTTTAGTTCCATTTAGTGATACCATTAGAAATCTGGGGGGAAAAAAATTATTAATAAATTAATTAATGTGCCATAGATTTGGTAAAACAACACCTAATATCACTCCTTGCTCTCTACAGTTGTTTCTTCCTGAATGTTAAATTTCTGGGAAGTACATTCACAGAAAATATATCTTCTAAAAAAAAAAGAAAATTGAAAGATAAGAATTTAAAAATCAAAATGCTTAGACTAAGAAAATGCATTTTTTGTCAGTCAAATAAATAGAGAAAAGGAAAAAAATTAATATATCACCAAAGACTCCAGTAAGACCAGAAAAGAAGAAGCCATGTACTTAATAATACTGACATTTAGAGTGAAATACCTTCTGATAGTTTTGCTAAATGTTGCTAAATTTTCAAAATTATATGGAGAACTTATTAGTATTGGATACACTTCACAAAAATCATGTCATGATTATGAAAAAGTAATAAACACCCTCTCCCTGCATTAAAATTACAAGTAAATAGAGTAAAATAACTGCTTAATTTCAAGGAGAAAGCTTTGAAATTTGCCTAGAAAAGTCTCAAATATTTATATTAGCATATGCTAAATGTATGAATTCAGTGACATGCTTATTTAGCAAATTATTTTAAGTGTCAATATTTTCAAGCCAGCAATATTGATATTTCCTTATAATTGTCTTAAAGCACATACTTAAAGCCTACTAAACAGGATGGATGTGTGGAATGCTGTGGTAACCACCAGAGACCTTAAAATTCAATTTATGAGACTTTGTCTCAAGTGCAGATATAAATTCATTGGTCCCTGGAAGAAGCCACAGAGAGAAGAGTTTAATAGGATTTTCTGTAAACAGTTGTTTCTGTGAATTTTCCAGAGGTGCTGTTTTACACTTGTCTAAAGGACCATGATAAAACCTGTCAGGATGGAAGTTTATATTCACACCGAAATCTTTGTTTGGCTTGTTTTTCATCAACCTTGATGCATTAGTTTATTTTCTCCCTGAAATGACTTGTCTTCACTAACTTCACAGAACTATTTTTTTTTGCATGAATGCTTATTTTTAAACAGCCCTTGTTACAGGGCATTAGTATGGAAGTGCAGAGATAAACCTAGCTATTACTTCATTATATATTAATTAGCTGAACAACTTCATCAGCATAACCACTGTCATCCAGGTCGCGAAACTCCAGACTGAAAAATGAAAACCAATTGATGATTATAATAAAATATGTACAGTAGCAGTAGTGGGAATATTTCTATTTATTCTCCTTGTGGCATAAAATGTTTGTTAAAATCTCCTGAAAACAAAATGATAACATTATATTTTACTCTCATGGAATATTAATAATTTTAATTTTAGAAAACAAAGCAAAAATACATTTTCTGGGAAACACTCTGGCAGTGTATTACTGGCATTTCATATGCACTTGAACAATAAATTATCAATGTTCTACTAAATTAGGTTAGCTGGGAAATAATACACAAGAATAAAACTATAAAGATCTTTCATTATTGTAGAGAATCAGAAGGTGTACAGTTAAAGCTGCTCTGTCAAGTGGGATATAGGACTTCCATCCATTTCCATTTAAATGAGGCTTTCCTTTAAAATATTCCTGACATGCACCAAAATAATTCTAAGATTCCTCTTAGGTAGGACAGTAGGGCATTTAAAACTTGAAATTCTTCACTAGAGGGCCAGAGTTGCATTCCAAGCTAAGTGGCCAGAAAAGGCCTAGGCATCCAATGAAATACTCCTTGCACCTCCCTTCTTTCCAGAGTGCCTCTCATGTGTCCATAGTGAGCAGTACCTTTTCCATTGCAACTGATATGAAAGAAAAATGAAGCAATTTTTTATTCTGCATCAACTCAGGCCCAGAAATTACAAAGAAATATTTCCATAGTATGCATGCTTCCAAATCCCTAGCCACCATAGTGAAGTGGATTTTAAATCAAAGTAAATGTAAATTTTCCACTAAAAAAAATATATTAAAAGTGAGGAAAAAAAGAGTTTTGCTTGAGTATGGGTTATATAAGCACTTTCAAAAACTGCTTTAGAACACTGCAAAGTAATTTGCACTTTTTACCTTCATTTGGATCAGCTTCAATTTCCTTCTGTGGGTTTTTTCCCCATTGAAGACATTGGCACTGTTTCTTACTTCAAATAATGTACTGAAATTGGAACAAGAATTACAGTAATTAGAAGTTATGACACTTATATTCTCAGAGTATCAGATAGAATCAATTTCTTCCTACTGGTAAAATTCACCTGTTAAAAATATTAACTTAATAGAACTCTGGGTCCTGGTAACTGGTATTTACATTTCCATTTTTCTCTTTCAGTTTGAAATTCAACTACATTAAATGCCTCATTGATTTTTTTCTTAAATATTTTCGTTATTTATCAGTAATGATGTCCACTGCAGGAATTTCCTGGCAGTTAACAACCATCTAGAGCAGAAAATTCTTTGCTTAGGGTTCACTAGTACCTAGATATTTTTAGACTTTCAAAATATTCTTGTATTTCCAGATTTTTCTGACCCTGGCATGTCTTTCCTTCATGAATTTAATGGCCCGTGGATGGTTGGATAACTTGAGAACTATTGGAGAATATTCCCAGTAGTTGGACTTAATAATCTTTGTGGGTCCCTTCCATCTCAGGTTATTCTATGATACTAATATTATTATTTTTCTGTTGAATTTTCATTAAGTTCAGGGAAAAAAGGGACATTCACACCTCTGTTACTCATATATGTCCCTCTGAATAATCTGTGTAGTTCTAAACCTGAGAGTTCAGAACTCTCCCTAGTGGTGGGCTGGAGCAGAATCCTGGCAGGTTTGATGAAGTTCCTTTATGGGAAAGGCATATCACAGAACTGAGTGGCAGAGGAAGGGGTACTTAAGCAGCTGCTACTGAGGCAATAAAATTAAACTATTGGATTCAAGACAACAGTTAGACCCACACTTTACCTTTATTGGGATTGATGATGAACCATTTAGAGAGGAAATCCAATCATATTGCAATGAGAGTGTGTGATGCTGTAATTTTATGGTTTGCATGGCCTCATTTAAATTACTAATATTTTACAGGTACAGTAGGAAATTGGAGCTGCATTTTCATTATCATTTCTGTGTTCATTAGCAGTAATGAATAGATGTTATGGAATAACATTAAACCAATGTACTTAGCAAAAAGGAAACCAAAGAATACACTGCCAGATTCCCAAGGGCTGCATGTGTTTTTGCCTTGAAGCACACCAGTATCTCACTGTTCTCTTAGGAACCAGAACTACCCCACTGTTAGGTAACTGGTGAAGGACACTCAGCATGTCTAATCCAGGATGTATTCCATTGAATCACAGAATCATTACAGATGGAAAAGAGCCCTAAGATATTGAGTTCAACCATTAACCCAGCACTGCCAAGTTCATCACTAAGCCCTGTCTCTAAGCACCACGTCCACATGACTTTTGAACACTTCCAGGGATTATGATTCCACCGCTTTCCTGGGCAGTCTGTTCTAATGCTTAATTACCCTTTCAATGAAGAAACTTTCCCTAATATCCAGTCTACACCTGTCTTGGTGTAACTTGAAGCTGTTTCCTGTTGTCCTATTGCTTGTTACCTGGGAGGAGAGACTGAGCCCCACCTTACTCTTACACGTAATTGTAGACAATAATAAGGTCCCGTTGAGACTCCTTTTCTCAAGGTTAAACACCCCCAGCTCCATCAGCTGCTCCTCATAGGACTTGTGCTCCAGATCCTTCATCACTTTGCTCTTCTTTGGACACACCAGACAACATACACAACTTGTCTGATGACTCAGCACAGGCCCAGGCACACGAGCGCACAAGGTTTAGAGCTTTCTGAAATATGCCTTGGTGCACCCTTGTCCAAGTAAGCAGTGACTGCCATTCATACACCTGCCATATATTGCCCAGACTGTCTGATGGGGACAGCGAGTTGAAAAGAGCTTCTGACCTGCCATGGGCTGATCATGCAGGACTGACCTGCTGGAGAGATCTGCCTGGCCCTCTACCTCCATGGCAAAATGCAATCTTTGTGTCCTGCCTTGAGAAGATGTATCGTCCTTGAGTGTTCCTGATAATTACTCTATTATTTGATGTGTTGTAACAAGATCTCACCTCCCACATAACTCTTAACTCTGAGGTCAGTTAAGAGCTGCAAGCTAAAATTCACGGGCAGGGAAACTAAAAGAGTAAATTAAGGGGTCTGCCTAAAGTTAGATGGGAAGTAATGGACAGGTCTACTGTAATGAGACATCTTAAGCAGCAAAATATGAAGACCTTAGGGGTGATATGGATGATATGTCCAGGACATAAAAGCTGGAATGGGGTAAGTTACCACTGGCACAAGTGTGACTAATATAACCTGAGCAGCCTGGCCATTTGGACTTCCTTCTTTCAACTCATAGGTTCTTATTTTCCATTTATAGGGCAATGAATGACTTTGATTAGAGGAAAATAAAGCAAGTTGCATAATTACCTTTCTCTCTCATCCCAGTTTTTTTTCCTTTTCTTGCATTAGACCTTACTGATTTTAGATCCTTTACTGATTAGACCTTACTGTGCTTTCATTCTATAAAAAAGATGCCTCCAATGAAAGAAGATGTAAAAGTCTTCCTGGAGAAACTATTATATAAGTCATTATTGGAACAGTAGTTAGCTAAATAAGGAAGAAAAACTAGCAACTCAAAATGGCAATTCATCATCAAGTGTCTGCTGCTTTATGTGCTAACAGCCTTTCTCAGCTTCCTTTAAGCCATCTGCTTGTTTCAGCTATCTCTCCATGCCACCAGGCTCTCCCACTGCACTCTTCTCAATCTCACAGACTTGACAGAAGACATCTCATCAGTACTCACACTGGTAAGACTTTGTGTTTTACCTTCTAGACACTCTTGCCTTTTTCCACAAACATATTTGTTTTACCAGGTAGAAGTATCAGCAGATGCTGCTTACACAGGAGAAAAACATTTGAATTAATTCCTTTCTGTTTCAGGAAGCACCTCCAAAAAGCTCCATTGCAATAAGCACCTCTGTTAAAATAAGGATGGACAACAGAGAAAATCAGCAGATTTTGACAGGCACAGACAGATGACAGGTAGTTAGGAATGACAATAATGCAGTGAAATTAGGAAGAAAATCTCACATGGATTTTTTTTTCTCCTCTTACTGCTATTACTAGAGAAATTTTTCTCTTTCTATTTTAAAATACAGAATTAACTGAAAAAGATTTTGTTGTTGTCAGAGTAGTATTTTGAAAATGCACAGCTACAAAACTGCTGGTAGTGGGAGTGAAATGCAAAGGAATTGCAAATGTTAATGTACAGGATTATGACGATTTGAGTATGCAAGCCTATATTCCAGATGTAGAGAAAATAACTATTACAGCAGTAAATCACAACGTTATAAGGCACGAAAATGAAGGCTAAGTACTTGCAACCATTTGCAAGCTGCAAACACTCAGCTATGAAATTGTGGGTCATTATTTCAATAAATCATTAGGAAGAAAAAAATGAAGCAGGAAAGATAGAGTTTAGTACTAAGCTGAAAAGACAGTCTGGTGGAGGTGAGCAACGTCAGGGTGGATGACACTCAAAGATGGATAGAGTGTAGTTCCCAAGAGCAGGAAGGACCTTGTCCCAGGAAGAATCAACATGTGTCCAGCAGAGAAGAGGCCCTCTGCAAGAGACAACCCACACAGTGGAGACAGGCAGAGCACTGCCTCTGTTCCCAGAGAAGATTTATTTTATGGGACCTGTAGGGGCCATTAATTCTACTTGCTCATTTTTAAGGAAGAAAACTTAAAAAGCATTTGTTTGATATTGGACTGCTGTTGAAAAGACAGATGGGCAAGAAAAGAAAGTGCTTGTTCCTTCCCATGATTTATAATTTACTAACAAATACTGTTCTGATGGAAATTTCTTAACCAGAGAGTACCCAGGTACTATGAGGCCATTTCCACATTTGCTTTTTTTTAATGACCAACCAAATAGATATGGAGAGACAAACTTGAAATAGCTTGACAGTTTGGGCTGGCAGAGATGTTTTCCTGAAAAATGGATCTTTACCACAATTATCTAGTATTTAATACAGTGCTCATAACACCTTGGATCCAGATATTACACAAAACATAATCCAAAAATCCTGACATAGCTCAAGCCTGAAGGCATAAAAATCCTCACAGAACTTAATTTAGGACCATTCATCTTTAATATCTTAAATTACTTAAAATACAACAGGCTGTATTCATGGTCATTTAGACACACCCTAAGTAAACAGAGGTTATTTCCAAATATGCTGGCAATGAAAATCTGAAGAGTTTAAAACTCTCCTGTCAGCCATGGCAAATGTAACTAGTCAAACAGTACACGAGGGATTCACACCTCTTTTCCAAATATAGTTGAGGTGACTCCAGTGATACTTGTGGGAGCATGCTACTACTTGCAAGTATTGCAGATTTGATCAAAAAGATTTTGAAATCATCTGGAATCTCTTTCTATACTGATTTTTTTTCCAGTGATTTTAGTGATTGCTTTCTACAGTGAGCTTCAGTTCCAGATCCATTCTTTATTTTTTCCTTTTCCAAATTTTAAAATTTGTATTTTTAATATATATAACAAACAATAGAATGTGTATCCTCCTGTATTGAGCAAGCCACTGACTTCAACAGTTTGCAAGCAGACTTTGTGTTATTAAATTCTTCACTGAAACCTGTGAATAATATAAATGCACAGAAAGCAGTATATGTTTAAGAAAACACAAGGCTACCTTTATCAGATAATATATTCACAATCAATATTTCAATTACACCTCCTTAAATCTGTGTCCTGACTGATCTGAATAATTTTCAAACTTTTGGGCAGTCTGAAGAATGTAAAATGAGTGCATCTTCTTCCACACTTCACTCCCTTAGTCCCCTTTTCATATACGATGTCTGGTGCTCTGCACAGTTGTGTCAATACTGCAGGCAATGTTTTAAAGGCAACTGTAGGAACTACCTTAAATATCATCCCTTAACCACAAAATGAAAGATTGTATCACAGTGACAGGAATAGCAATTACAATACTCACTATCTTTTATTAAGCTTTAAAGATAATTAAAGGTAAAATCTGTCACTGGCCTTATAAAAATGATAATTTGTTTTTATTTTAATTCTGCCTAAGTTAAACAAATATTTGATGTTAATTAAAAATGTGGTTTATACTTGCATTTTGTTGGAAAGAAATTTTTGAGAATATATATGGATGACTTTTTAGCCCTGGTATAGAATAGACATTTTATTAAACACTGACAAGTAATAAAGCCTACTGTTCTGAGAAAGGGAAGGATGCCCTGTTGGCCATCATGCTTTTGAGAAGCACAAGAGATTGCCTTGTATTCAGATGGCATAGACGGTAGAAGTGCAAAAGAGCAACGAATTAATTAGAGCAATCATTTTGAAGAGCAGTTCCAAACCCCATTTTAATTAGCAAATAAAGCAGAATACTAACTCCTTAAGAACTATTTTTGCTTCCTGATTTACTGGATGATGGTGGTTTTACTCTGCTTTGTTACAAATCACAAAATCTAGTGCCTCATTTTGCATGCAAAGTGCATTAAAATACCTTCTTCCCATTCTATAGGGGCCTTTAAGATAGATTACAATGGTAAAATCTGTACAACCCAGCGCAATTATTTTCTAATTAGCATCCTTAAATGTTGTATTGTGGTCTGAATCAGTTTTAGTATTGCCAAAGAGTTCTAGAAACAGCCGTGTCTGTACAACCCAGCCACATGTGACAAAATTAAATTGGCACACTTCACTGTCTAGACCTTGTGCTCCTGGCAGTGATAGCCAGCGCTGTACCTCAGAGAGAAGGCTCAGCTGTCACTCACTGACCCATTAACGCTCAGGTTGCACCCTGCAGTGTCATAGTCCTCATTCACATAAAGATGGTTCTCCCTGGAGATCCCCAGTACCTCCAGGAATGAGGGAAGGACAGCCATGACAGCAGCACCGTCCAACAGGGCAGCACAACATAGCCCGAGAGTGTCCTGTGCCAGCATCCCAAACTAGAGCTGAAATCCTCTTTGCTGCCCTGGTGAGCCACTTGTAAATGGGACACCACCACTAACAAGCTGTAGCTGTCTCCTCCAACATCATACACACATACACATGCAAAAGGCCTTTGCTACTGCAGCAACACACTTGCCTCAATTCGTGCTGTGGACCCTTCCAGTGAGGTGTCAAGTAAAACAAACACCTGCTGCTGCTGCTGCTTTTCAAATGTAAAGGGGAACTGCTGGGAGAGCAAGGAAAAACACGCAACAAAAAGCCATTGCTTTTCTTCTCTTTATCCGGGGTCCTGTTACTGCCTGTACACAAAATAAATTGAACATACTGCAGTGTGCTGTCTAACATAGAGGTAATATTGCTTCAGGCTTTTGTGGGTTTTACCCTCTGGGGAAAAAAAACCCACAGGTGAATTCACTGCAGAAGAAGCTAGTGTCAACATCACCCTGACTGTGGAGTTCAGGCATATTTCCCCAACATGCCAGGGATTCACTGCATATATATGATTTAGGCCATGCTGTGTGCACTGGGAAAATAAACTGTATTTTACCTGTAGTATTGTGTGGGTGTATGTATGTAAACATATGAGTACAGGTCAAAGAACGTGTGTACATGTGTATGCATGCATGCATGTAGGAAGAAAAAATATGAAAAGAAACAAACCAAACCAAACTGAAACTTTATGGAAAAGATAAAGCCCAGTTTGTAGAATTAAAAATATTGGAAAAATTCTTTTCTGTGTGGCCAGTATACAAAACATGACTGTTCTTTTTCAGTACCTAGGTTTTCCTAGTACTTAAATTTGGATTTGTTTCCCAAGCCCAGCTCACCCTTTAGGCACATGCCTCAATTAAGTGCATGTTTATGCCTTACCAAGTCCAGAGAAACATTAATTTTAGTATATGGACTTTACAGCATGTCCACATGGGGGCTAATTAGTGCTAAACATCATCCGTGCTCTGAAATGTGACCTGGGGTAAATATGTACCCTTGGGCTGAATGTTTGCATTGCAGGAACTTTAAACTCAAGCTGTTTTCAGAGTGGCTTAAGCCTTCTCTACCATGGTGTCACAGGGGAGTAATGACTCTTGCTTTAAATGGGATTATTTCTGGTGCACACTCCCCAGCAATTGCTCTGCTGGACAGACCAGACAATGAGCACCACTGCTTTCTAATTATATGATCAGAATCATCTGGGTTGTCCTATTGCCCTAATGAGATTGAAAAGGAGTAGCTGAGATTCAGACAGATGTTACAGATTTAATCATGGAGCAATTCTAATTATAAAATTTCATAATAATCAACTAAAGAATTAAAAAAAAGAGACACAGATATATTATGCTAATATATATTTGAGCCACCACTTCAGAGTAAAATTAATTATAATAGAATGCAACTCTCTTTTTCTTTGGGTACTGGCTTTGCAGGGCCACTAACACTGTTAAGCAGGAAGGATCCTATGCAGGCACCGAAGCTGGTTAATGCGATTCTGGTTCCAGAAAGGAAGCAGATCAGTTGAATATAATGGCACCACATTATAGGCTCTCACTTTTCTTATTAGACACACACTTTGAAGTTGAAAAGGGGATTTATTTATTTCATGCAGCACTATGTGTCTAGAGGTTATTAGTGATTAAAGTACTATTTTAGGATTTTCCGTGACAATTTTCTCTGTGGTATAATTTCACTATAACCAATGAAATTATGGGAGGGAAGAATCTGGCCTTATATACCTTAAAACCAAATGTTTCTGTCAGCATTTCAAGGAGGTTAAATACTTGCAGAGTGTTAAATTTCAAGGTTCAGGCAGTGAACTGCACTGTCAGCTTAATGCGAGTCTGTAATCACACAGCAATGGTAAGGCCCACAGCCACATGATCAGAAAGGAGTGGGTGATCACTTTAGAGAGGCTTAAGGTTATTCCCCCTTCCTAACCCTCACTTTGAGGGGTGAGATGCACCCTTGCATTGCTTGTCTCCACACGGTGGTCACTGGAAGGAGACAATGTGAAGAACATGGAAACCAACAGAGGGTTCAGCCTGCAAAGGTGAATTTTTGCCTTCTGGTGAAAAACGGTGGCTCAGCTGTGGCAGAGAGTCTACATCTTTTTGAAGTACAACCAGACTGTGCTACATATTCCAGCTGGCAGCTGCTGCCCACGGCACAGTGCAGAGGGATCACAAGGGAGCCTGGTGCACTGCAGCTGCAGGGAGCTGGCAGCACTTGCTGAGAGCACTGCCATCCTACAGCACAATGGGGTGAGCAGACAGCCGCCCTTGCACGTCCCACACCTTGCTCCATTTTTCCCTAAACTCCCCAGCAATCTTTTTCAGCTGGGAATGGGAATAGACTCAGGTCTAGCAGGAAAACTCTTGAGCTGTGACTGTATCACGTTCCTGAGGCAGCAGCAAAGAGAAATACCAGTGACTGAATGCCAGTTACCATGCTTAAGGACAAGGAGGTATCAAAAACACAGCTTGAGATTATGCCTAATTCGTAGAGGTAATGAATTGCCATCTAACTCCTAATAATTAAAAAACAGAGGAAGTTTGAGTCAGGAAAACTCAAAAAAGTAAAACCTACAAAACTACCAGTTTCCCATTTGGTCAGAAGCATACACCGAAGTGTGCAACACCAAATGCTCATGTTATGGTGTTATTTTGTATATGTTTCCTGTTTGTCTTCACTTCTCAAATGAAAAAACTTCATGTGGTAAACAACACTGTGAAACACAGCTTATGCCAGAAAAGGCAATGTGCTCAGACATATAGATTTTTTCAAATGTTACTTTAGCTTTTATCATATTTTAGTTGTACTGCACTAAGATTTTACTCATCTCCCTCTTTCTTCATACATACATCCACACACATATTCATACCTGCACTACCCAAGTATTCATGTGCATAAATATGTACACACACAAATGTGAGGGTGTGAAAATACAAATAAAATTAGACAACGTCAGAGCACAACAAAGTTGCCATGCTGATGCCCTAATCATAAAAAAAAAAAAAAAAAAAAAATGCACAGATCAAATAATAAGCAATTTGGTATATTGCTCATTAAAATAAGCAATATGTAAAATAAGCAATATGTAAAATAAGCAATATGGGCTAAGTCCCACGGTCTTTTGAACAAAGGGAAATAGACCAAACCAGGAAGGTTTGGTTTTGCTTACAGTGTCTTGGTATCTTGAAACCCACTGGTTACACCACTCAAGAATCACTATAGTATTTTCTGGGCAGTGTATATCCCCCTGCTATGGTTTAGGTTACATTCCTTCTAGAAAATCTCCTACATGAAATATTACTTTGCAAAAAAGAGGGAGTAATTATTTTAACAATGTTTCTGGAGAGTAAAAGCTATTAGATTTCACTTGAATACTTTTAGTTGCACATTAGTGAAATGATACTGTCGCTTTAGGAAGTCTATCATTTGCTTCCATTAGAGACTTGCAGGCTGCCAGCTCCAACAGAGCCCAGAATAATTTCCACTGAACTTATAATACCAGGACTGGTAGCAAACCAAAAGTATCTCCCTTGCTGAATGGAATTCTGCCTCTTTGAGCACTGTAACATTTGGGAGCATATGTGAAGAAAAGTTTTTTATATTTAGTGTGCAATGAAACTGTCTTAGAAGGCATATTTCTGAGATCCTTGTCGGTACATCTGATAAATGTATGCAATATTTATGCTTGTGAGTGACAGTATTTACCACAGTACTGTATTTCTAATTAAATCCTACTCATCTACAGTATCACTGTGTGAAGAAATGAGAGGGAGTGTCATGAGTGATCTAAAAGGTCTGGCAGTAGATTTCCTAGAGAAAGAGTCTTTCTAGGCATTGTTCTACATGTAGGTAGCTTTATTCTTGTGTATCTGTGTATCTTTGCTCACCTCAATGCTTTGCTTCAGGATTCATATATGAGAAAAGTGTCACCCTTCAAGGAGAGACTATAAGGCTTCCAACCAAAGCAAATGCTGTGGTGAGCTGATGAGAGACAGAGTCATGGAGGACTGTGCATGGAAGAATGAAAGACCTTCCAGACAATTCCCAGAAATACCCATTTTACTTGTAAGTTACCAATGATGCAGAAAACTGACTTTACCTGTGCCTGTGCTTCACCGATTTATTATTTACTAAATAGCCTCTAACTTCTTTCAAGGAATTAAGTTTTTTGATGAAAGTCCAAATTACATTTCCTAAAGAAAAGTTTAATTATGATTTTTTTTTAGCATAACCTCAAAAAATTGCATTTGTTGCCAAAATTTTCTCCACAGACACTTTGAGACAACCAGCTACACAAATAGGGAAACTACAGCAATGTACCTCCTCAGAACCACACAGAACATGACTATTCTGAAATGTAATTTTCACCTTAATTGAAACATCAGCTAATACTATGGCCCTTACTGAAGAAACACAAACCTGGAAAAAGAAAATATTACAAATACTTCCATAGGAAAATTTCTTATCAAGACTTTTATTCATACATTGCTGTACTGTTACAGTTAGGGTAGTTCTAGATACCTTTTTCCAAAATGCTCTTTGGTTCTAAGCCTTTGAGGTTCATTAATCCTCTCATATTATGCACAATGTTGTTTTATGAGTAAGAAATATGATCCTCTTTTTGCTTTCCTTCACAAGAGCATCTGTACCTCATAAAAGATATCAAAGACAGTCCACTTACTGTGCACTCTCATTTTTATATAATATTTTTCTGGTGTCTGTGGGTATTGGCAGTTGTAAGTCTGCAATGGAAAAAAAAACATGAAGCTAAAGGAATCATACTTGTCCTGGTGTCTTGTAAATTCTGTGTGGGCTACAATTTGCAACACACAGACACTTGCTTTCCAAAGCAATGGCATTAAGCAATAATAAATATTAATAGACCATTTATTGTATTCTTTTTTACCCTCCTGAAAAGAGCAAAGATGGGGAGCAAAGCTTATACAGCATTGAAGGTAATGTGTTACTTTTGACATGAAAGATGAGAGAAAGATGACTTCCATGGGACTCTGAGGATATTTTCCTATAGGAGTATTTTTAGCCTTTGATAAAACCTGCCATTTAATGAAATCTGTTTACAGAGAAAAAAAATAAATTCAATATTATGTTTTTGACTCCAAGAACAATAACTCATACCTGACAGAAGCTATTAAGCAATGTTCAAAATGAAAGTAAAATAGTGAAAGTGAGAAAATCATAATACAACTCAGCCTAGTCTGAGCAACATTTCTTGAATACATTTATGGACTTCTACAGATGCTTTGCAGCACACAGGTAAAATTCCATGTCCAAACAAAACCTATGAAATACGTAAGTCCTCATTAGCTCTCAAAATAGAATATATATGATATTTAGGGCTTGCATACAATCTGCACAATGTTGAATTTTATTTTCAGAGAACAAAAAAGGTAAGAAGTGTTTTACTGCCTAAAAGTTCCCTATTTAAACTCTTTTCTGTGCACAATTTGTAATTTCTATTCATGACAGTTACTCAGACATTTCTCTAGAAAATGTAATACAAGTACAGAGGAACTCCCTCCGTTGTTAGCAGACAAAGCCTAATGTTATATGTGTTTCAAAAGAAAGAATACAAAGCAAACCCTTTCTCTGTGGAACAACAATGTATCCTTCATGGTTTGTTGCAAAATTATGCTATAGTAACATAGTTAATAAACTATGTCTCTCAGTGAAAACTACCATCCAGTTATGGCTGAAATAGGTAAGCATATAAGCAAACTTTTCCATGAAATAAGGAAATGTGAATTCTACTCTTTGCTTTTTCATTCTCTTTATCCATAAGTTCTTCTTGATAAGAAAAGACCAAGAGTAGAAGTGAGTTGTTTTTATTATGAGAGACCAGTTAGACCATGAGTTTGTATTGGCTCCAGAACAACAAAAATCCTGTTCAAAAGTGCTACTTGTGCATGTCTACATTGTGCATGTGATTTAATTTAGGCCATGCTTATGAAATCATGTTCGATACAGTGAACCCTGCTCTTTGACATGCAGCAGCATGTAAAAGTTACCCAAATTCTGTAATAGTGTTATATATATGTTGCTTTTTACACTCTTTATAGCTTCTCAAATGTTTTGCACATTACTAAAATCATTATATTTTGTATCTGTTCTGGAAATTTATTAAACAACATAGTGGTTAAGGTCTTAAAAAAATGCTTTATATGTTATGATGTTAATAGTTTTGGGGTTTTTTTCTTCTTCAAGAAATCAGTATTAAAAAAACACCTATAATAACCTGTAGTTTGACTCCACATTGGACCATGCAGATCTACACTCACACTGGTGCTAAAGTGTTATTATTACTCTAGAAAATAACATACAGAAGCATATTACTAAAATATTGAAACTTTAAAAATTAATTAATATACTAATAATAAATTATCAAACAGAAATAGAAAGAAATTCAAACAAAGGAAACCTAACGCTCATGGAATTCTTATTGTGAATAAATTAGCTTCTCATATTTCTAAATAAGGCAGAATTTATCTTGTACCACTTTCTTCCAAAAGTAGGGAGCAGGTGGTTATGTCATACTGGGAAAGGAAAACAGCAGTGTGAACACTCCATTTATTAGCATTATTCATAAACTTTCTACATTGCACCTCTCACTATTCAGCACCAGGGTATGAAAAGCGCACTCAGGCTTCAAAAATTAATGACAACTTGCCCTCTACCCACAGCTTTTCTATGGCAAGCAGCAAAAAAGCCACTCCTAAAACTCAGCATGCCATTTTTTAATTCACAGTTATGTTTCCACTTGAAGAGACAAGCCAAAACAAACTATTCCTCTCTAAGAAGCACCATGGGAATAAGTACCCTCCCAACTTCAATAATTATTAGGCAAGAGTGTTCCTCTGTTCCCTCTTCCACTGAAAATACAACCTATTTTTAAGGACAAGCTTGTGTTCTGCTCCTCTCTTTGCATAATTCACAGATGTCAACCTGCAGGTCGGCTGTGTCCAGCAGAACCCCAGCTTTGCTTTTCTCTGTCAGGTTGAGCCCTTTCACAGCTGTAAATGGGCTTGTGTTGCCACAGAAAGTGTCAGGTGAGGTTCAAGAGCCAGAAGTACGTTTCTCAGCAGAGAATGTGCCTTTATTTCTGACCATTTCTTTACCATATACAGCAACTGCAGTTAACCATAAATAAAAGGCTCTCAGCAGTTTTTGAGTCATTTAGACCTCCATCATTTCATTCCCCAAAACAAACAAGAGTGACTCCATTTACAAAACATACTCTTTGTAACTATCAAGGTTTATAGAGGAAGTAAATTTATCCTGATTCCTTATAGTCATATGGCCCTAAAAACTGGAAAATTATTTTCCTGATACCATGTAGCACATTGTTAAAATGTGCTCCTCTGACTGATTGGCATGGTAAATTATTCAACTGAATTCTGCCAGCATTATACTGTATTTAGTTTCTGTCTTTGAAGCACCAAAGCTATGGTGATAACTTGCAAGGAAAAAAATGACAGAATCCTGAATGAAAGCAGAATGTGTAGTGAATAATATACCATCATCCAAAATAAAAGACCATTTGGCAGAAGAAGAAATGAGAGTGGCACAGCTCAGAATACACACTGTGATGAGCCTACACAGAACTTCATTATGTCAGAGGACTGAGATGAGAAAGAGGTGTTCCCTAGACTCAGTGGCGGCAACAACCATGTGCCAAGTGTTTTAGATAGCCACAGGGATATTTATGACATAACCACACAGCCTAAACAGATTTCAAGCTAAAACATCGGCTGAAATAACCAGAGATGAGCTTGCTCTTCAACATGGAAATTGTCAGTTTACTTTTCAAGAGGAGAATATTTTCTTTCCAGAGCCCTGCTTTGTACTGATCATATCATCATGCCAAAGGAAACACCTTACAAGGATTTGGCTGTTATCAACTGGGGAATGAATCTTGCCCATGTGAAATTTTTCTTTAATAGATGATGATACATAATTGACTTAATTCTTAATTCTCAAAATTGATTATCTGTATCTGAAGCATGAAAAATTTTCACAAAATAAGAGGTTCATTTGATATATGAGTCTATCAAAACTATTGACAGCTGTGTACCATTTACTCACAACAGTTGAAACTTTAGTGTCTGCAGAGTAAGAAAATAGGTAGCTCTACTTACAGGTGCTTCTGGAAATTTCTGCTTTCTTTAATAAGCTGTTTCAGTTTCTATGAGAACCCAAAATATTCTACTTCTGGTTCACACAGGAGGAAAGCTTTAGAAATTTCTAACATAAGGCCTGACTTAGTTTCCTCTCTCAGTTTCACAGTGAATTAAAAATAGTGGACTCAAATGACAGAATTAATGAAACAAATTAGGAGCCTGTTTTCCTAGTGGTGGCTTAGTGCCTGTTTTGAGTGGTTGCATTGGGATCATATTTAGATTTTACTCAAGAAAATACTTAAAAGAGAGCAGAAATGTTATACTGTTATATACTGCTCCACCGCTACTTTTTGATGTCAATTAAAACCTATATTTCTTTCTGGGTTTTCTTCCATTTATCCATGAAAGACTCCAAGCCACATAATTTTGTTCATTTTTACATCTTTCTGAGAATCTCTTTGATATTTCTTTATAATCCACTGATGTGAATTCCTAGATTGTTATTCTTTCATTAGACTCACCTACCTAATATTCCTGCATTTTCCCACAGTTTTGTGGAGGAATTGGTTCAGTCAGTTTTCTCCTTCCTTCCCTCCCTCCCTCCCTCCCTCCCTCCTTCTTTCTTGACAGAACAAAGGGGTTTTCTAGTGTTTACTTTGAGTCCAGCAATATTTCTCCACCTGAATATTTCCAGGAGATCAGCATGTGCATAACTGATATGATAGTTATCAAATGCTGAGACTAATGTAAAAGATCTTTTTAAAAGTTGAGTTAAATCAGGCTTGTTTATATTCTTCAGCTTAACAAAGTTTATATTCTTTATTGCTTTTATGAGAAGCTTTCTACAAGAGCATGTAAAGTCTATGAAAAACTTTTCCCTTGCCTCTGGAATGCCATCGGGGGCCACAGAAATAAAGAGTAACTCTCAGATGAATAGTATCTTTGTTTTTTAATAAAGGATGCTATATCACCAAGGGAAAGAACATTATTTGCACTGTTTTCCTGCTTTATTTTTAATACTTCAAAACTTTAACCTCTTGATTTCTATCCTTCACCAAACACTTTGTTAGAGCAGCCTTCTCATTATGAGCAGCCTGCTCATAAATGTGCAATCATATTGTGAAGGAAATAAGCAGTAGGGCTCAATTTAAACAATACAAATGTATATTGAAAAAGAAAACTCACTCAAAACCAGAAAAAATGCAGCAGCACTGCACTCAAAATAACAAAACTTTTATTCACTTGGAACAATAAAAATATTTTAGTAAATATCTGTGTTATTCTGTTCCATAAGTATGGTACTCACACTCTGCTGGAGAGGCAGCTATGAAGAACCCTTCTGCTGGAAGTACAATGTGCTACAGACCTCTGACATATCTGTCCAGCGCAAGGGAACCAGCTTCAAGAAAGAAAGAATGAACAATTCTAACTACTGATGGCGAGTAGCACAAGAAAAGTTCAAGTTGTTCGGTCAAGGGAATATGGATAGAAAAGTCTGCTACTCTAAAACTCTGCTACCATGAAAATACTCAAGTTTGATGCTTTTCATAAGGCCAAACTTAAAAAATCAACCAGACTCTTTATTCCAGATGAGTGATGTAAGGATAAGGGGCAGGGACCTGCTTCTAAGAAATCTCTCCTAGTTCTGATACAAGCACCTATAAGGAGAAAATAACAAAGAATTATGTTTCAAATAACTGTTAATGTTAAATCTGGAGAAAGTGGCTTTTTTCCAGGACTTTGCTTCTCTTTACAGTGTCTATATAGAGTGTCCAATACACTCTGATGAGTAACTGTTGCTAAATTTCATGTTGAGAAAAATACAGAGCTATTGGAAGAAAATAGATTATTGTGTTACCTACATCTATCAATCTGGTGGATCTTCACACACAGCTGGTTTTACTGTTCATGTTTTGGACTCATAAAAGCTCTGAGTAGTGAATAAAGATTTCACCATTCGAGATTTCACTCTATTTTATTATCCACATTAAAATAACATATTAAATTTGGGGATTATATGAATGCAGTCTTAAAAATTCAAAAGCAATTGTCTTAAACTCTTAAAACCAAAATGACAGCACAGTGAAGCTTTAATTAATTTCACAGGCCTACAGTTTCAAAACTCTGCTACACATTTCCAGATTGTGATTATTATTTGATCAAGATTTTCATGACAATATTTCCTCAGCAAAACTTCAGTCTAAATTTTCTGGGCACCTAGTAGTTTTGTTGGCATTCATTTTGTATCAGTGCTGAAAATTAATATAAATTTTCTTTGCGGTTTTGATACAATTTGACTGTGAGTAACAGCTAAGGCATTAGCTCAGTTGATTGGAACACGGTGCTAATAATACCAAAGTCATGGGTTTGATCCCTGCATGGGCCATTTACTTAACAGTTGGACTTGATGATCCTTGTGGGTCCCTTTCAACTCAAAATATTCCATGATTTATTAGTCTAAAATCCTCTTAACCAAGCTGTTGTGACTTGCCTTTGTTTAGCAATGTTGTGTCATGTGCAATGCTCCATTGATTATTAAAAACAATAATTAATATCTTCCTTAAGAATCTGTTTTCTAAGGCTGTCATAAATTTATATAAATATTGAGTGTCATTTTGCCTGTGAAAATTAGCTTTAAATTTTATAGAAGAAGAAATCAAGATACTGTGAAATTAAATGGCTTGTCCAAAGACACACAAGGAATCAAAATTAAAGGTCAGTTCATAGGGAAAAGAGAGAAATCCTTCTGCTATTAAATTGGTGGAATGAGGCCAGGATCACAGTAAGACCTTCAACTGTTCAGCATTTGCTGGGGTGAGATTTTAGTCTGCATGTTCCTCACACATTTCAAGAGTTTTTGAAGCCTTGAATGCATAAGATCATAAAAGACATAAATAGAAAATCTAGGGTGTTCATTTCAAACACAGTGATGCACATATATCCTTCAATAGTTTTGACTCCTACATGATGAGTCCCCTCTTCAGTTATTGTACACTCCAGGCAGAATGGTCTATTCAGAATATGCAAATATTTATTAAGTGAAGGAGCTTTCATAAAATGTCAGTGTTTTGGCCAAAAATTGGTATTTTTTGAAAGATTTTCCCTACTTAATAAATTTGAATAACTTGAACACACTGCTCTGTCTATAATACACTAACATAAGAATTATTTATATTGGCATTAGAGCAGTGTCAAGAAGGTACAACTATCTGTAAAACAAGTCCCTACCTTTAGGAATTTATGTAGTGAATTATTTTTATGCAGTGCTGGTTATTGTTTTCAGAGCTTCCCTCTTTTATTTATATTGATTACTTGACATGTGCAAGTTCATTCTCAGTGAATATAACATCAAAATAACTGTAGCAATATAAAGCAATGGAACTAAACATCTTGGAACTCAGACTTCAAACACAGAATAAGTGTTTAAGAGAACAAGATAGGAGGGAGGATGCTGCTAGCTGTATATCTCTTTTGTGGCAGGTGTGCTTTATGTTGCATCTTCCTGCCTTTATCCTTGAATTGTTTCGACAGAGGCCACCCCTGGGGTATGCCGAGGGTCCTCTGTGGGACAGCAGGGCATGTGGGCAATGCTGCACTGACAGCCCCCCAACTGGGGTGTGAAATCAGGACACAGACAAGCTGTTCACTAGAAATGAGGACCTTTCCTGCTCCACAGGGCATTTGCAGAAGCAGCCAAGCAGCTGGTTCAGCAGCTGGGTTCAGTTAGTTCGTAACTTCCTACATGCTTTGCAGAATAAGTTTATTAATTCTGTATGTAACATTCTCTAAATTCCTTAGCTATAAAAGGGCAGTTAGTCAGCTTCTTCACCCTACACTGCTTTAAATTTTTTATATTTTAAACTTTCCTGAATTGTAAGTATGAACAGTGTCTTGCATAATGTGGTTTCAGCCTCAGCTGGGATCTTGCACAGAAACGACGGTAACTAGAACATTGTACACCACCACATTACACAGAGTAGTGACATGTCTCTTTAATCTCCAAAACAGAGATAGAAATCCTATTTGGAAGTAATTTCTAAAGGAAATGTGTAAGCCAAATGTGTGCACGTATTGTACAATGAAATGTTAGGCCTGCAAAGTAAAGCTTTCAACAGATAAGAAGTACTGGGACAAGAACTGCTTGTACATTTTGCATTGCAATATTTTCTTTAATAATACATTGACTGATTTTCTAAAGAATCCTTCCAACATTCAGTTGAAAGTACTTGCTTAACAGGCTATGAATTTCCTCTTCACTAGTTAGTGTACACCTTGTACAGCACACTCACTTTCCTCCTCTGCTGAATACAGAACGAGCATCCTTACAGTCTTTTCTATGACACTACTGCTAAATTATCCAAAAGCTTGTCTTTGCTCATTTCAGTAACTCTGTGAAGCAAACACATGCTAACAATTCCACTTTACAAGAGTGAGAGTCTAAGGCATGGCCAAAGGTTAAAATTTCCTACTGTCTTTTAGTGTTACCTCTCCTCTTTGTCCAAACTTCCAGCAGGCAAGGCAAGATTAAGCAGGTTGCCCCCCAGAAAAGCTGCCTCTGATACTGAAGTTGAACCTCCCTATTCAATTTTTCTTTTATTCTCTACTTAGGCAGAAAACATTATGCACTTATGAAATGTTGCATGATGAGTAGTAATAAATAATTTTAATAAATTCTTGTAATGATAATGATAAATCATAAATTATCTTATGTTTTAATTTCCTTGGGTAAATATATTGAAGCACAACATCTCATTTTCACTGCTGACCTGGGGTGAGAGTACAGCAGCATGACATTTACAACATATTCTTCAACTGTAATTACCAAAGAGTTAATATATCAACTTAATTAAAATCCCATAGTGATGAACAGCATAAAGTATGAAAAAGAAGTTAACCCAATCCAAAACAAACAAGAGGATCAAGGCAGTCAGTTGAGGCAAAATGAATTAGAGTACTTGTCTCACCAACTCAGAGGGTTTTCTGCTCTTTGGAGACAGTGTCTCAAAAGGATATTCATTATTAGACAGCACAGAGGAATATTTGAAGTACCAAAATAAAGGAAAAAAAAAAAAAAAGCAGGTTAGGTTTTCCACTTGGTGAAAAAAAAAAAAGGCAAAAAGGCTGTTGTCCCTATCAAGTTCATTTCCTGATTTAAAAAAAAAAAAAAAAAAAAAAAGGCATGTTAAGTCTTGCTGAAATTTCATCTACTGGTTCCACTGTAGAACTTGTAGTCCAAACATTTGTAATTTCTAGACAAACCAGTTGACCCTTGATATTGTCAAGCTTCTCAATATCTTGCTAAGAGTTCCTCCTGCTGCAGTTTTTTCTGTCTGAGACAATATTCTCATTTAGCAGATTAAGAGTGGCCAAAGTCAATTAACAACAGCAGAAGAGAGTTCATGTACATCAACAAAAAGTCTTGTGCCATAAAAATTTAAGATCTGAGATTTCTCTTAATTCAGTCAAATTTTTATTTCTTCTTCCTAAGAGCAATCCATCCTCTACATTTTGCTGAAGTGAAATATTAATTTTTCTTCAATATAATTTTATATAGCACAGAGAGTATTTGAGAAGCACAGCGGGAAAAACACATTTAAGTGTTCATTTTGAGGCTTGGAGTAGGCAGAAAAGCAGAAGCAATTGCAAACATCACATCAAAACCAGATTATTGAAGTGGATTTCCTTGTGAAGCATGAATTCAACTCTTATGACAGAAACCTGACAAAATATACTTTCCTCTCCAAACAGCAGCACATTCAAGGCTTAAGTCACAGATCATGAAGAGAATAATTTTGACATATGAAATATCAGTAAGATTTTGTAAATATTAAATGGATTATTATTTTCTTCTTCCCATTTTGAAAGTTTCTACAATCTCTTATTACATGACTGGTATGCAGATGATTTATCTCACCTACCATTGAGCTGGTTCACTATATTGTCACCCTCTATCAGATTAAAGAAATCACTGACTTGAAAATGCTTCCAACAATAGTTCTAAAGACTTACATACAATAAACCACATGTTAAATAAAACCAATGTGAAAAGTTGTAGTGAAACCCAAGACTAGGTTAGGTGCCAAGGAGCAGTACTGGGAGCTCTCAGAACAGGATCCAAGACAATTAATATGCTAAGCACAGAGCCAAATGTACCCTACAGCACAACCAAGAGGACCAGCAATAGGAAATGCTGCTGGGAGCAATCTGTGTCTTAAATATGGCCCCTGAGTTTACAGTGCAGATAGCTGGGCCTCTGTTCACTCAAATGTAGTGGCTTCAAAGCTGAGTGCGGTTTTCTGAGGACAAAGGGCTACACCTTTTTTAAAAATCAATCAGATCTCAGAATTTTTTGAATTTTCTATTGGAGTTGATTCAAACCAGAAACTCTTAAGTGAAGAGAGTTTTAACCACAAGGCTATTTTACTTGGATGATCCTAGAAATCAAAATTGAGCCAACAGTCTTTCAGCTCATATATAGCATTCCCCTTTCCAGGCAAGTGCTCCATACTATGGATTCATCCTCAAGTTTATTCTTTCTCCCTGACCTAGAAAATGTTTTTGTACTGCAGCAGAATTTCAACAAGAACAGAAATGTCCCTGTTAGTGTTACCTATGGCTGGTGTCTAAACATCCATCTTTTACCTTGGAAGGAAAAAAATAATTTTATATATGACCAGAAACACGGTGGAACTGATCTTTAAGTCCCCCACTTTATAGACAAATTCTCTAAATGCTTGGTAATTACACAAACAGGGTTCACACCAAGAGTAGGAGCAGTCATCACTGGATTTGGGAACATTGTTCTAGGTGCAGATTACAAATATTCTGAGATTGTTCCCAGTATTAACCTTCTCAGGGTGTTTGGAAAGAAGCTCTTTCTGGCTCCTGCTCAGGACTGAGATAATACCAGCTGGACACCTGCCTTAATAACAGCTGGACATCCTGTCAAACTTTTTGCATTTCTAGGAACATATGAACAAAGGTGCAGGAAAATTGTCCAAGAACTACCATTCTCTTAGAATTTAAGTGCCTCTGGGTGTAAAGAGCACTTAAACTGAAATTTTCATGTCATAGCTTTGAACCTTGGCACCTAAACTTCAATGAGGTTCTACTCTAGGCAATTTAAATTTGGTATTAGCTCTCTCGATTTCTAAAATATTCAGTAGTAGTTCTAAGGCCTCTTAAAAATTATTCCCTGGAAAGTGCAATTTTCTGTTTACTTTTTTTCTTTATGTGAATATCACTCAAGTACAGTATATTTCACTTAATTTCTGCAATAAAACATGCAGAGTTTTTTTCTTAAAAAAAAAATGTTTAAATAGTATCCAAGTTTTACTATGCAACATAATTCTGCTATTATTTTTATTATTACTGTATGCAAATATTCTGCTGATTCTTAAAGGACATCATCAAGTCCAGTTCTGTACCACCCCAGGGTTCCAAATGCATATTTACACTTCCTCATATTTTCCTTCCTTCTGGCCAGCTCACTGAGTGGAATCCTTTGTTCAGCTGGGCTGTACTTATCACAGGAATTGGTGAGTGGGAGGGAAAATCAGCTTTAAAACACTCTGTACTGGAAGAAATGTGGGCCTAGTCTTTAGATGCTGTTAAAATTTATTTTGGTTCCAGCACTCTCCAAGGATCTGTTTCTCAGTGGAAGTGAACTGAAGCAGTGTCCCCATGTCCCCTTCTCTCCAGTCAGCCCCTCAGGAATTGGTAGAGAATCAAGCAGGCTTTTATGCTTGAAAGATCCCTCAGACAGGAGTGCTTGCTAGGAGTTTGATAAGGCAGAAAGAACATATTAGTGTTGTTGCATTAAACTGTTTATTAAATTTAAAAAATCTGGATTTATACCTATAAAATCTTATTAATGACAAAAATACCAGTCATTTTTTGAAAAGCTCTGTGAATCCATATCCCATCTGCACAGCTAAGACAACAGCTGATGCTCCTATAATATACTTTTCTTTCTACATTTCCATTTCTTATTCTTGATAGATTTCTTATGATTATAAGTATATATTCTGGTTTTGTCATCTTAGCTACCCTTCACTTTCATATGCACTTTAATAACTGGCAACATTCTGTCTATACACAGTCATCATTTTCCAAGGCATCCTATTTCTATTTCTATCTCATAGAATAAATTTTCTCCCAGTTTCAGTTTGTATCTCAAATCTAAGTCCTGATGGACACTTTTTCTTTTACACTGTCCACATGTTAATGATGAAATGAGTCCTATCATACCACAAGAAGATTTTAAACAACTTCCAAGAATTTGAGAATCTGTCATGGGAGATCTAAGGAGATGTACCCCGCTCGGAGGCCCCCAACATAAAAACCCCATAAACTTGTTTGAGTGAGTCCAGAGTAAGCCATGAAGTTGCACAAAGAGTGGGAGCTCCTCTTCTATGAAGTCAGGCTGAGAGAGCTGGCGCTGTTCAGCCTGGAGAAGAGAAGGTTTCACAGAGACTGTACAGCACCTTCCAGTACCTAAAGGGAGCCTACAGGGAAGTTGGAGAGGGACTTTTTACAGTCCCTTGTAGAGACAGGACAAGGGGGAATGCCTTAAACTGAGAGCAGGTTTAGATCGGATATTTGGAAGAAATTCTTTACTGTGAGAGTGCTGAGGCTCTGGAATAGGTATCTAGGAGAATCTGTGGATGCCCCATCCCTGGAAGTGTTCAGGACCAGGCTGGATGGGAGACTGAGCAACCCAGTCTAGTGGAAGGTTCCCTTGTCCATGGCAGAGGAATTGGAAATAGATGACTTTTAAGGGGCCTTTAACCCAATCCATTCTATGATTCCATGATATAGTAACCTGTTAAAGAAGGAATTAAAAATAGAGGGGAAAAAAAGGTCATCTGTGGCTTAAAATAATGGGGTACAAATTTTCAAAGTCTTAACCACCTGTATTCCCCAGTTAAAAGTAAACTCCTATAACCTGCAGTACAAACTCCAATTCCATGTTGAGACATTCCAGCTACAAGGATTTGCTTGTAAGGAGTGGAGCTCAGGTCCTCAGAATATCCTGAATTTGTGTCCAAGTTATTTTGCACTAAACTTGTATAGACTAAACTGATTTTTTTTCTATTTCCTTTACTAAAAATGCTTACTTTCAAGGTGAAGGACTCAGAATTTGTACATATCTATTGCATTAAATTAACAGTCCCTTTATTGAGAGCTTACTTTTGCAAATGGTGTAGTTTGACCAGTACTACTCCCATAACGGGAAATGGAAAGGAGAGAGGCTTTGTGCTTCCAAACATTTGCAAATCTATTGCTTTGAGAAACAAAATAGTTGTGGTTATTTGTGATATCAGCTTTCAGCAGAACAAAGTATGCTTGGCTAGTTTTATGGCCAGATGGGACTACACAGACCCTGATCTTGAATACTGGCCCAGTATCTTCAAGGAGAGAGGAGATGGCAGATGAAACACTGTACTCCAATTTTTAGTGAACAGGAGACACTTAGATACCAATGTCAATTGGCATAAGGTACAATTTGGATCCAAGGAAATGTAACCATAAACATTCAGCACTTCAGAAACTTCAGAAACAGAGCTGCTCTTCTTACCAGTCAAACATGAGAGCTCAAATACAAGCATTTTCAATAAGCAAGTCTGTAAATTGATTTTTTTCCAATAACATAATTTTGAAAGTTCCAACAAAGAAGTAAAATCTACCGTAAGTAAATAACTAGCAATAACAAGGAAAGTAGCTCATAAATGCTGGTCTTTCACTCAAGTTAAAATGCCCCTTGATTGTTTTCCTAATAAGATATAATTTACACTTTATGCCTGGAAAAAAACATAGTCTCCATAAAGAAAGTTTGTTTCAGGTTATTCTAGCCATGTTTTTTTTTCTAAACATCTTCTTGTCACATTGAGCTGCATCTTCAGAGATAACATAGCTGAAGTGCAAATCTCTGATAAATTTGCCAATTTAAATTGTGGCAGGTGTACTACTGTCATTAGTTATCAGCTTGACTAACTACTATCAGTAGTAACCAATTTTTGCTTTCATAGTTACTGTTGATGGCTGTACATGATCTGCTGTATTAAAAATTCTTCCAGAAAGACACAGAGAAAATCCATAGCATAGCTGCAGTCTCTGGAAAATAAAATAAAAAAAAAAGGATCAGATGCCATAAAGAGGCCTCTTGCTATGTTAAAGACCAAATTCTACCATACAATTCTTGCGGTTTATAAAGTGTCCAAACTCAAAAAACATCCACTTATATAAACCAGTTTCCTAGTAGCATATATTATGGTATTAGCTCCAAATGAAGGAAACACAGCCACACATAATTTGGTGTCAAAACCTAATGAGCAATAACTTCAGAACAGGCTATTTAGGAGATCTAATTGTTTCCAAAGAGTGCATGCAAAGAGGAAGAGATACTCTTATCATTAACAATCCTATTTGAAATGACAAAGCAATAATTCTATAAATCATTGTCTGCACTTGAATCTCTCATACTATCCAAAGTGAGTTTGAAGAAGGTTTTATTTTTTGGAACACCAACACCAACATAAAACTATTTTACCCCATGCCTTGGTTCAGGTCAAATTCTTAAATCCTTCTGGCATAGCTTTCTGTGTTCCTGCTTCCATTTCAATTTGTGGGTAGTTAAAAATGTCAAATATAAGAAGAGAAGCTTTTGAAATTTTTTTATGACATTTTGGAATAAAAACTTCAAGATATGCAGTTGCTTTTCCATTATTAAATGGAAAAAGCCTGTAGTCATAGGCCTCCATTAAATGCACAGCATTTATTAATAAGACCTGTCATTTAATTAGAATTCAAGATTTTTTCTTTTCAGATGTAGCTTATGTGACATTTAAATTACAGAAAGTAATAACATGTGGACATAAAATGAGAAAAGAGACGCACAGGACTCCTTTGAGTAGAAAATTTTGTCCAAGGTTCCAATCTTGTAAAAAATTACTTAGACTCTTAAGTGCACTCACCAG